>NW_027510917.1:2930000-4395000 GCF_048772815.1 Callospermophilus lateralis
AATCTAAAAACCAATAGGCAGACATTATGTCCTAAAACTGAAGTGTAATTTTCCACTCCCTGTGTTTCTTCCTGATCACACTGGGAAACTTTGTTCCCTAGAGAATTAGGTATCCCCAACCAATGACTTTGCTGGAAGACTCTGTACAGTAGATCTCTTGGGTTGGAGTTTCACATTCTTAATGACTCTGCCATACCATTTTGGGGTCCCAAAGGCAGTCAATCCCATTCCAATGATGGTCAGTCTAGTGGAGATATGAGATGATAGTTCAATCCCTAAAGCAAACTCTTACTGGGACACACAGGAAGTTTGCTGTACTCTTTGGAGTTGTTCTTCCAGTCCTTTTGCATTCTGCATGCCTGAGCATTAACATGGTGTGGACAGAGATGCTGCCAAGTTTACACTTTGCACTTGACAGAGCTGCAAGATGAGCCGCACCTGGGACTGCTTAAGCTACTGCTGGGGTGGCTACCAGGAGCTAGGGGGCAGAGAGCTCAGCCAGCACTGGGCAGTAAAAACTTTCTGCCATTAATGTCATACCATTTTGAGTCAATGGGAGGCGCAGTGTCACTATCTCTGAGAGCCACTAGGGCCATTCCCTAGTCGTCCTGAAAGATAGGAAAAGTTCTCTTCTCTTTGTGCTAACTTATTTAGCATGTGGTTATTTGGCTGAACATGTGTACATGTTATCACTTTGTATATGGCCAGGTTGTGATATTTTTAGATTTTTAGGTGCTGCATCCCTTTTAATTATAAATTTCACTTTTAAATAATTATTTTGTTACCTCATCTTTGTGTGTGCACTTTAATGTAGGCACACAGAAGATTTACTGCTGGGGTGCCTAGATATTACTTCACCAGATACTCCAGTTCATCCTTCGGAATTTCGACCTTTTTGCAAAGCCCCAGGACATACTTCACCCAGTCATGATTTTTGTTAACTGCATAAGTAGGTTGTCTTTTTTGGATCATCCCTTAATTTAAAAATAATTTAATTTTTTTTAGTTATACATGCACAGAATACCTTTATTTTGTTTATTTATTTTTATATGTTGTTGAGGATCGAAGCCACTGACTCACGTGTGCAAGACAAGTGCTCTGCCACTGAAACAACCCTATCCCTTCATTTTAGTAATATTGTTGGTATCTTGAGAAAACATATTTGGGACATAAGATTTGGAAATCTATATGAAAATTATTAGTTAATGGAATTTCAGGTTGAAGATCATCTGAATACATTGCTTGAATTTTTTTGGCAGTTTCAATATTATTCTGATTCTTGACTTTATATTTGTCTTATTTTTCCTCTTTTAGAAGCTTTTTATCTCTGATCTAACATTTCATGATAATATATATTTAAAATTTTTCACTTATTGTGTTATATACTGGTATTTTTTTTCTTTCAGTTCTTTTTTTAAAATTTATTTTCTTTTTAGTTATATATGACAGTAAAATGTATTTTGACTTATTATACATATATGAAATATAACTTCCCATTCTTATGGTTGTATACAGTATGTCCAATTATTTTATTCTATTCCCCTCCCTTCCTTTTAATCCCCTTTGCCTAATCCAATGACCTTCTGTTGTTTCCCCCAGCCCCTATTGTGTGTGAGCACCCATAGAGCAGAGAACATTCAGCCTTTGGTTTTTAGGGATTGGCTCATTTCACTTAGCATGATAGTCTTCAGTTCCATCCATGTACCGACAAATGCCATAATTTCATACTTCTTTATGGTTGAATAACTGTATATTTATACCACAATTTTTTTATCCATTCATCTGTTAAAGGCACATAGGTCAGTTCCATAGCATAGCTATTGTGAGTTGAGCTGCTATAACCATTGATGTGGCCACATCACTATAGCATGCTGATTTTAAGTTCTTTGGGTATATGCCGAGGAGTGGGATTACTGGGTCAAATGGTGGTTCGATTCCAAGTTTTCTGAGAAATCTCCATGCGCCAATTTGCAGTCCAACCAGCAATATATTAGTATACCTTTCTCTCCACATCCCTGCCAACATTTGTTATTACTTGTGTTCTTGATAATTGCCATCCTGGCTGTCCTTCAGTTCTATGAATTATTTTACACATTATTTCTTTGATATTCCCCTCTTTGATTTTCCCTGGTCTCCTCTTCTGGAATGATTATAATTGGATATTAGGCTTATTTATTTATTTTAATATTTGCCATTTGTTTTCCATTTTCTTTGCCTTTTGTTCTATTTTTCAGGAGAATCCTTCATTTTATCTTTATTTTTTTTTCCTCCTGTTTTGACTGTCATCATTTCAATTTCAGTGTTTTGATCTTTAAACATTTCTTCACATCCTTTTGCTTTGTGTATATGATATTATCTCTAATTTCAGTAATGAAGATAACAATAGACTTTCTTTAAGAGCTGTATGAAAATTAAGAGCAGTAATACCAGTACATTACTTAAAAAAGTACCTGGTACACAGAAAGCACTCGGTCATGTTAGTTATTTTTTCTTTAAGGGTATCAGAGCTCTTTTGAAGTTTTGTTCTGTGTCTGTGTTTTCTGTTGAGGGTGTTTTGTTGTCTTTGTTTTTGCCTCTCTTATTGGATGGAACCTTTTCTCAAGTGTCTAAGGGGTTCAATAAGTGAACAGTTTTTTAAAAGCATGACACTAAGAATGTTACACAAAGCTCTCTAGTTGTAGTTTTGGTGGATTGCCATGGAGTCTTCCCTAAATGATGTTCAAGCCTTCACTCTTGGACAGTGTGATTTAGGGGAATTGTCTTTTTTGCAGGGAGAGCCCTTGATGACAGTCATGTTTAAGTGCCCCCTCTTTGTACTTATTCACTTTTCCAGAAAAATTATTTTCCAATTATTTTCCTTGGGAGAAGAGGTTTAGATAATAGGTATTATTTGAACCTATGTGGACAGAAGGTTCTAGGTCTCACCCTCAAAAACCTTTTATTTATTTATTTCCTGGTGAGGTGCCTCATTCTTGTCCTATAGCATAACTGACTCTATTAAGTTGGAGCTTCTTCCTTTCAGTTTCATCACAGACCAAAGTCTGATGTCTCCTAGAGGGAGAATTAATAGTCCTTTAACTTCAAGGAGTAGAGAGGTAGGTTCCTTGGAGATCAGACTACTTTACCTCCTTTCATATACAAATTTTAAGTCTTGTAAATACACGATTCATCTACACATTTTATATTTCTAACTTCTAAGCTTTTAAGGCACTTTGGAGAAAATATACTACCTTGTTTTAGGAACTCCCTTGGGTTTCTGAGCTGCTGAGTTAGTGACTTTTTAAAAAATTTTTCTGGGAATGAGGATGTGTCTCAATTGGTAGCACGCTTGCCTAGAGTGTGTGAGGCACTGGGTTCGGTTCTCAGCACCACATAAATGTGAAATAAAGATACTGTGTCTACCTAAAAACTAAAGAAATAAATATTTAATTTTTTCTTTGGTATTTCTGGGAATTAAAACCCAGGTCAGCTCTCCCACTGAGCTACATGCCCAACCTTTTTTACATTTTATTTTTAGATGTGTCTCACAACGCTTGAACTTGCAACTCTATTTTAGCCTTTCTGGTAAACTAAGCCTCCAAGCCCAGTTTAATGACTTTTTCTGAATTTGTTTTCGACCTTCCATAAATAGGTAGTTATCACTTGACATTTGTCTTTTTTAATATTCTCTCTTGATGTTGTGGGGGTTTTTTAAAATTTAATGTTTGTTTTTGGTAAGTTTTAGGGAAGGGGCTCTTCTAGCATATTTTAAAATCTAGTATGTATTTGCTTTCATCACTCTTAATTTTCCTTTTATTTTTTACTTCCTAGGATTTTTGGATTTCCTATTTTTGTAACAGTTTTGTCATAAATCTATCAAGTTCTGTGAGTTATCCCAAAGGACTTTAAAAAAAAATACACAAAATAAATAAATAAAGATATCGTGTCTATCTAGAACTAAAAAAAAAAAAAAAAAAGATTCCATGTTACCCCAGTCAGAATGGCTAGCATCAAGAATATAAAAAATAGCTGGACAGTGCATCATATGCCTGTCATCTCAGTGACTTGAGAGGCTGAGTCAGAAGGATCACAAATTTGAGGCCAGCCTCAGCAACTTACTGAGTCCTTGTCTCAAAATAAATAAAAAGAATAGGGGATGTAGCTCAATGGTAAAGTGCCCCTGTGTTCAATCCCCAGTACAAACTCAAAAACAAAAAATAAATGCTGGTATGGACCTGTGAGAAGAGGAACCCTTATACACAGTTGATGGTAGTGCAAACTAATACAGCCACCGTGGTAATCAGTGGGGAGTTTCCTCAAAACCTAAAAATAGAAATATTATATGATCTAACTGTACTACTCCTGGGTGTGTACCTGAAGGGTACCTGCATACCTATGTTTATTGCAGCACATATTAGAAACCCAGTAAAACATTATTTTGTGTGTGTCTGTGAGGGTATTTCCAATGGAGATTAGTGAGAGATTCTTGAGTGGACTAGAATCAGAAGATCCAGAAGCATAGCACACTAAATGGGACAATTTAATAGGGACTTCCTTTCATGTGTAAATGAATTGTAGAAGAATTTTTTTAATCAGAGCAGTACTAGTTAGAAAATGAACATGAGTGGATTTTTTGAGGAACACCATGTGCCCTAAAAGGATAAAAGAAGCTATTTATTATGATGTAAGACTTCAAAATATAACTAAAGATTGTCAGATCTTATACACTTCTCTTGCAGTTGCCAATTCTCTATTCTTGTGATATGTTTTTTCCTATGTCAGATTTTCTTTTTAGTTTTTTTTTTAAATAAATGCATTTTTAAATTATTTGCTATACTGGGTATTTCATCTAGTATCATTTGTAATACTAGAGGTATAAATTGTGTAAAGAATTCTTTGAGTTCTAATTTGTTGTATGCATTATTTGCAGATTTAACTGTGCAAGTGCATTTTCACAACATTGACTGTATGAGAGTGTGGAACATGTAAAAATGTAAAAAATTCTTTGGTAAATTAAGAGGTGTTCTTTTTTGTACATCTGTGTTTATGACAGAATAAATCTATCAGTATCTCCACTGTTTAGGTCATGACCCCTTGTAGGTCTTGATTGAGTTCATGAAGAAACTTAGATTATTCATCCTTGTATTTCATAGATCCATTGTTCTAATCCTGGGTACACAGAATTACCAGTTATAGTGATATGCATTTGTATATTTAGCTTGTTGACCTCTTTGAGTAGTTTGTATGCTCATACGTCATTACCTGTGCAGTTGTTGGTAGTATATTTGAGTGTGCTTGCAAAAATATATATTATTGCCTATTATAATTTGTAAAATGAAGTAATCTGACATGTTTGTGTTTCTTGAATTCCATTATGAAAATGTAATTGCCCTTTTAAGAAAATTTTAAACAGTTTTTTTCCAGAATTATAGTTTTTGGAGTTTTGGTCTTTCAGGATTTCAGCATTTAGGATTATGTCATTCCAGATTGTGTTTTCAGGATTGTGACCCAAACCCATAGGTAGGATATAAACAGATGTTTTGAATAACAAACTGTGCTAGATCCTTTTGTATACATTATAGTAATTAGTTTAATCTTTGCAGTAACATTGTGAATTTGGGATCATTATTCCATTTTTACTAATAAGGAAATGAAAGTGTAACAAGGTTAAATAATTCACCATTATTAAATGGCAAAATAAGCTTTAAAGTGACTAGATGTTTAGTTGACTATTTTGGAATTTGATTTCTACTTTGTATCACTATTGTGAAGAACATAAAAGATTCATAATCATAATATAGGTACATGAAAGTGCTTTGTAAGAGTGCAGAAGATAGATCTTATCATTGCCTCTTGTTAGTATATTTCAGTACGATTTATGTTAGGTATTTGGTCTGTGAAAATGGCAAAAGTGGCTTTAGAAAAAAATTACGGTAGAAAGTGTTATTTTTATTTAAAAAAAGTAAACTCACTTAAAATAATAAGGTTTATAGTATTGGTTTTATTTTAGGAAATTAAAGCTTTATTCAAAAGTTTCTTGCAAAAACAAATACAGTTTACATCTAATAGATGGGCAAAGATATCTGGAATTATATTTGAGTTGGCAGACATTTATCTAGTTTAATAAACTTGATAAGGAAGAGAGAGGGCTGGGTATGTGGCTCAGTAGTAGAGCACTTGCCTAGCATGTTAAGTTTCTGGCTTCAATCCCTGAAATCTTCTCTTCAAATCTAGCAGAAGTACTTTCTGAATAGATAAGAGACAAAGGATGATTACATGAAAAATCATAAAAAGTTTCAATCAGAATCCATAAAACAGTGACAGGAAAGACAGTAATTAAAATATCAAGTAATTGTATGTTCTACAATAGTAAAAACACTATTAATTTAGTAGTTTTAATAACTTACGTTTGATAGCACTGGGGAAAAGATTATAGGCCACTTTATGAAAATAAATACAAATAGCAAATAACAAGTGAGCTCAAGGCTTCTTATCCATTAAGCACATGGCAAGGCTTTAAACTAGGTTGAACTGGCTCTACCTGGACTGCCTCTCAAAAGGTTTCTTAGAGAGCAGCTCAGTTGCACATGATTCCGGGATTCTTTTTTTTTTTTTTTTTTTTAAAGAGGGAGAGAGAGAGAGAGAGAGAGAGAGAGAGAGAGAGAGAATTTTTTAATATTTATTTTTCAGTTTTTCGGTGGACACAACCTCTTTATTTTATTTTTATGTGGTACTGAATATCAAACCCAGTGCCCCGTGCATGCCAGGTGAGCACGTTATTGATTGAGCCACATCCCCAGCCCAATTCCAGGATTCTTAAAATCAGCTTTCCTTAATTTCTCAAACTTTTGATTATACTAGATATGTTTTTTTGAGAGAAAAATTAATCTTCACAATTCAAAATAACTTCAGGTTTGATGAAATACTCCTTGCCCTGCTCATGGCATTCAGATACATGATCATAGCCTCTTTGCTTTCCTTTGATGTGTTATTTCCATTTTTTTCTTCTTACTTTTCTTTGTAGAACTATTTACTGGTAATGAGATTGTTTTATAGAATGTTGTTTTTATTCCTCTTGTTACTGTCAAGAGTGAATATTTCATGACCATCTCTCTCTCTCTCTCTCTCTCTCTCTCTCTCTCTCTCTCACACACACACACACACACACACACACACACTAATTTTTTTAAATTTTGTCTTCTCTGACTTTTTCTGAGTCCTAATGTCTTTTTTTTAATGTGCTGCTGATTTTCAAAATCAGTGCCTCACACATGCTAGGCAAGCACTCTACCACATAGCTACAACCCCAGCCCAGTCCAGCTGTCATGATCCGAGAATTTTAGTATGTTGGCCTGGAAAATTCTGCCATCGTAAGTCATATTCTAGGCCTTGTATACAGCAACATAGATTATTTCAGAAGGAGAATTTTAAGACATTCTTTTTGGGGGTGGAGGGCAGGTATGGTGGACACCAGGGATTGAACCCAGAGCCATTGGGCCACTGAGCCACATCCCTAGCCCTATTTTGAATTTTTATTTAGAGACAGGGTCTTACTGAGTTGCTTAGTGCCTCACTGGTGCTGAGGCTACCTTTGAGCTCAGGATATTTTTGAATTTTAAGACATTCTTTTAGGAAATTTGCTTATAAAATGTGACAGGTATTGTATTACAAAAAGAAAGAAAAAAGCCTGTGATCAGAATCAGAAGGCTAATTAAACATTTAATAACATCAAAGAAAAACAAATGTGAGATAATTTATGCTCTTGTTATATTTTTTCCTATAAAAGTTGAACAACCCATGCTTATCTGTAGCACCACCTTCCATCTTTCTTAAATACAGCATTGATAGTTTCTTATTTTCTGGGTTTCATCATCATAATGAAAGACTATTTATTAGTCTCTCCCACATATATAGTTAAGTCCTATACAATATACTGCAAAATGTATAGATGTACACACACATATATACACATATACACATATGATATCAATTAATTTATAGGATGGTATCTGTATTTATATAATTATTTAAAGATGGAATTTTACTACATTGCACTGGCTGGACTAGAACTCCTGGGCTGAAAGAGTTTTTCCGCCTCTGTCCTCTAAGGAGCTGGGAATGATACATCCTGCACCTGGCATGTGAGATGGTTGCAAATTACTAGTTCATTCTCTGAATCATTGTTAACATTTCACGCAATATAGTTTGTGTTCCATAAACATGAATTTCTCCCTTAATCTCATCTAATTTTCTTACCTTTATCATTAGATAAAAGACTTTAATTTATTGCCTTGACTGGAAGAAAAAAAGAAACCCAAACAGAATTAATCCTAATGTTTAGATTTTTATAGTCATTTTATTAATATAGATTATTAAAGCAATTATATCTTTATACACCAAGGATAGCATATTTTTACTGTGAAAGGGGGCAACTGGTTGCTTATACTCTTCAGAGAAAATAGAAACAAATATTTTGTCTAGATGTGAAACAAAAAAAGACTTAAATGTCTTCATTCAAGGGATTAGGCATTATTTTTTAAACAAATTGTTTTCAGTCTGATTTTATTTATCATTTTGCTTTTGCCTGGATATTTAATATTTATGGTTTTCATGTTCTAAAACTTTTTTTTCTTATTTTATATTAGTAGAAGGAGCTGTAATTCACATTTTATGGTCACCTACATAGTAGATAAAAGAACTAAGAATTTGAAAAAAATTTCAAATCTTTTAAGGTGGGAAAAATGCTTTCTGGCTTATAGTACTTATTTTTTATATTTTATACACTGTGGTCTTAGTTTCTTCATTTAGTGTAATAAAATTTTATTTTTTAAATCAAATAATATTGAATATTTACAACATTGCAAGATACTATGTTTTGGGAGAGAATAGTGTATTTGTTTATAAATCTACTGAGCATAGCAGCTATATAATCTAGTACATAAAGTACAAGAATTCTGGTTTTGTATCCTCAATATAAGCCAAGTTGGAAGCACTTAGTAGGAATTTAATGAATTGTTATTGAATGTATAAATGAAGATTTATGCCCGTAGCAGATTTATAATCTGGTTGGGGATGAGATGAATCATAAACACTTGGAAAATTAAATGAAAGCAAGAAAATAATTACATAATAATCCTGGCTTAATGAGATTAATATATAAAGTGTTTAACAGAGTGCCTAATACATAGTAAATACTTTGAAGTGCTTATTTTCTTCCCTTTAGACTAAACACTAAAAATTCCATAAAATCATATTTACATGTAGAGATTTGTTTTGTTTTTAAATGATAATAAATTCTCTTGAGTTTCAGAGAGATTACTATGAGCTGAGTGGGCTCGAATTTGAATATTGGTAGAATATGAAAAGAAAAGGTGTTTGGGGAGGATAGCAGGAAGAGGAAAAAGCAAACAGCAAGTCATGGACCTGGTAAAGTTCCGTTCTATCTGAAGATTCATTGCTTCAGTTGAAGCACAGAGTGTGTGTGTAGGGATTATGAAATGTGAGGCTAGGAAGAGCAGTTTGGGACAGATGTGGATATCCTTGTTCTGCTGGGAAGAGGCTGGTGCCGCAGTCTGGCTGGGCACAAATAACTGAGCCACCACAAAGCCTTGTAGATTCAAACAGCCACTCTTTATTCCACAACTCTCACTGGCACTGCCCACATCACATGGGAACCACCCCCCCAGGCAGCAAGAGCCGCCCTACTGCCCAAGAGTAAAGGTCAAATATACAATACAATGAATCCAGCATCACAGCAATTATATATAGCTTAACTCAAATCTTCATCTCAATGGTTCCCTGGCTTCACCTTTCAACCATTCTGTCTGGCAAATGCCAGGACGTGGCTCTCAACAGGCTGGACTTTATATGCCACCTGAGATTTGTAGGTTTATACTTTATACATAGAGAATGAATGCTTTAAATATAGAAAAATAGGCCCCCTGAAGAATGCTACTTTAACAATTAATGTACATATCAAAATAATTTTATTGGTTTATCATGTGTTTAGAACCACTTTGGAGCCATAAACAACATTATACATTATAGAAGACTTGCCATTTGCATGCACGCTTTCTGAGACCATTTCAAATCCTCATATTTTAACATTGTAAGATTTTTGTTCAAATCTTTACTTGCTCTGACTGTATTTCTATTGAGTCTTATGTTTCTTGTATATACTACTATTCTACATGTTAATATTCTTTAAAACATTAGTGAATGCTTTATTTTACTTTATGAATTATTTTTGCTCAGGTTGGAGTATTAGGCAAATCAGTTCAATGAATTTTTTTTTTAAATCTCAAACATTTGGTGGACTTGTTCACATTCATGGCTACAAGTTGTTACCAAATGTGATGATCTGTTCCTTTTCAGGTTAAGAGTTATCATTTTCTTAGTCTTTACATTTTCCCTTTTTCCAATATTGGTATTAACAGTTTGGCTTTCTTTGGTGGTGATAAGAAAGACATTCCTTATGAAGAAACTCAGGGGGCTGGGGTTGTGTCCCACTGGTAGAGTGCTTGCCTAGCATGTGCAAGCACTGGGTTTGATCCTCAGCACCACATAAAGATAAATAAATAAAATAAAGATAATATGTCTAACTGTTAGACCAGGACTCAAGAAAAGACCACTGACTCCAATTAATATCAAATTAAAGCAAGCTTATTATTTCGACTGGCTGGGCTGCCTCTTCCTCCCAAAATGGCGGGAACAAGACAGCAACCCCACCTTTCCTACAGCCCAGCTTTATGGCCCAGAAAATTACACAAAAGGGGGGTTACAGATAACAGAACTCTGACAAGCATCACACTAATGGTAGTTTACATTTTTTTTTTTTGTTTGCTGGCCCCAACATCAGAATTTATGAGGACCATTAGAGTCTCAGAGAGGGTCGTTGTCTGGACAGGGAAGGCCAATATTTGTGAGGTGTCACTAAAGTTTCAGAGAGGGCTGCTATCTGGTCAGAGAGCCAGGCATGGGTGAGTTCAAGGCACGGGCAGGCATTCCAAGCAGGTTCAGAATTTGCAGTATTTTAAAGTAAAGCCGAAATTATCTTTTCATGGCTTTGTGGCAAGATGGCTCCCAATTTTAATAAAAGATCAGGTTGGGTCTATCATAACTACAACTAAAAAATAAATATTAAAAAAAGAAACTCAGGGTTTTAAAAAATAACATTTTTTTATTAGTTGCTCAAGACAATACAATGATCTTGACATATCATACATTTGATTCAAATAGGGTATGAATTCTCATTTTTCCACGTGTACAAATTGCAGGATCACATTGGTTATACATCCATGTGTATACATACAGCAATCCTAGTATCAGTTGTATTCTGCTGCCCTCCCTATCCACCCCCTCCTGGCTCCTCCCCTCCCATCACCTCTCTCTACTCATTCTACTATGACACTTGTTTCTCTCTCTCTTTTTTTCTTCCCTTCCCCCTCACACCTTCAGATATGTATTTTGTGTAACCATGAGGGTCTCCTTCCATCTTCCATGCAATTCCCCTTCTCCCTCCCATTCCTTCCCACTTCTTTTCCTTGTTTCATGGTAATCTTCTTCTCATGCTCTTTCTCCCTACACTGTTTTGAGTCACCTCCCTTATATCAGAGAAGACATTCAACATTTGTTTTTTAGGGATTGTCTAACTTCGCTTAGCATAATCTGCTCTAATGCCATCCATTTCCCTGCAAATGCCATGATTTTGTTATTTTTTAGTTCTGAGTAATACTCCATTGTGTATATATGCCACATTTTTTAATCCATTCATCTGTTGAAGGGCATCTTGGTTGGTTCCACAATCTAGCTATTGTGAATTGTGCTGCTATGAACATTGATGTAGCTGTGTCCCTGTAGTATGGTTTTAGGTACACTTGTACATTGCTGGTGGGACTGCAAATTGGTGCAGCCAATTTGGAGGGCAATATGGAGATTCCTTGGAAAGCTGGAAATGGAACCACCGTTTGACCCAGCTATTCCCCTTCTCAGACTATACCACCCAAAAAACATTTTTAGTAATTGCCTTTGAACTTTGAGATATAAATGAAAAACATTAGGCTGAACTCATGCATTTTTAGTCTTTTAATTAGGCCTTAACCTCTCCATTGCCTTCACAAAGTATCTTCTGCATGGGTAACCATGAGCATCATAGTCTGATATACTGAATATGTTTGTAGAATTCTTCCCTTGATTGATATCTTCTTTTCTCACACTTCTTTGTGTGCCTGTATCTGTGTGTGTGTAGATGTGTATACTATATGCATCTGGTTTTGTATTTTTTAAATGAACTTTCTAGCCCCTTGAGCAAACATCAGGAACATTTGTAAAGATTTAATATTTAAGAGAGTAAAATGTGCTGTGGGAACTGATTGGTTGGGAACCTAAGTGAACCTTTATGAGATTGTAGAAACCTACTGCTGGGTGGTTATTTATATTCTGTCATAAGGCAATGATATGGATATAATTAATTTAGTGGTTTGGGTAGTTGAGGGTTTTCTGTATGGGAAAACCAGTATTTGCTATCAGACATTTGGCAATGACTTTGTGAAAGAATGCACCACTCTTTAATATAGCATTTCAGAGGTAATATTGCTGGGAGCCATCAGCCAAGTAGGTATGACAAATTCCTTGCCAGCTTACTCCCATGCTGTCTAGTGGAAGGACTTCTGAAAGGTGACCTTGCTCAAGGACCAGGGCAGGATCCGTGTTTAGGGTGTTCCCCCTTTAGAATAGGGCAGTTTAGCATAATAGGAGAGTAGGGTGTTTCCCCTTTAGAATAGGGCAGTTTAGCATAATAGGAGAGTAGGGTGTTTCCCCTTTAGAATAGGGCAGTTTAGTAATAGGAGATTAGGGTGTTCCTCTTTTGGAATAGGGCGTATCCTGCTGCTGAGTTCCTCTTGAGTGCTTAGGGTCAAACAGTATATTTTGGGAGACAGAAGCCCATGCGGAGTGGATTTGGGAGAGAGTGGATTAGGGCAGAATGGAGATTTGGGAAGAGACCGTGGATTCCCCCAGAGCGTGTTTGTAGACGGCCGGTGTGAGTTCGGGAATAAAGAATTGCTGTTTGAATCTACAAGCTGTGTGGAGACTCGTGATTTGTGCCCAGCCAGAGACTGCGGCATCTGGTGGCCCGTACGCGGAACGTCTGAAACTTGAAGGTAAGTGAAATTGCTCGCCCCTGAGGGAAGGCGAGAGAATGGGTGACCATTTCAGAAAACAATGTGTTCTTCTTTTGATTTATTTTGTTTTTCTTTCAAGCTGCCTATCCCTAGAAATTTCTCAGGCAAACTGGAAAAAATGGTTGACTAAAGGTTTGAAGTTTGTCGGCCCTGAGGAAGAGAAAATTGATACAACGATTTTTTATTCTGTTTTTGCTTCATTCAGTTTCGGTTTTGTTTTGTGTTATCTTTATAGTAGATTAAAACAAACTGAAAAGATGTTAAGTAAATTGTTAGAGGTTCAGAACATGGTGAAAGACGTTTTAGATCAAGCAAAAGAGAAGGTCTCTCCAGCTAGTCAGACAGAGGAAGAAAATTTAAAGGAAAAGGGGTTGTTAGGAAAAAGGCCACAACAGGAGGCTGTTACTAACTCCGTTTTATCACAAGAGGGTTTAATTCAACCAACAGCCCCACCGATAGAGACAGCTGAGTGGCCCTCAAACCCCGTAGTTGATAAATGGGATCCTGAGACAGGACCTCAAAGATTAGCATGTCCTGTACTTGAACAGGCAGGAGGGCAGCGAATTCACCGTGCTTTAGATTTTAAAACAGTGAAGCAGTTAAAAGAGGCTGTAACAACCTATGGTCCCCAAGCTCCCTTCACGGTGAGCATGGTCGAGTCTATTACTAACTTGGACATGACGCCAGCAGATTGGGCTAGCATGTGTAAATCTGTGCTAAATGGAGGACAATATTTGTTATGGAAGGTTGCCAATGAGGAATTTTGTGCAGAGACAGCTAGGAGAAATGCAGCAGCCGGTTACCCTCAAAGAAATTTAGAAATGTTGCTAGGAAAAGGACCTTATGAGGGTCAGCGGCAACAAATTGAATATGATCCTGCTATATATGCACAAATTGCTGCAGACGCAGTTAGGGCATGGAAGACTTTACAAGGACATGGAGATTTACAAGGTCAGCTATCTAAGGTAATACAGAGAGCTAATGAACCTTACGCTGACTTTGTAGATAGGCTAATTCAAACGGCTGCCAAAATTTTTGGGGATACGGAACAAGCAATGCCATTAATAAAACAACTAGCTTATGACCAAGCAAATCGTTGCTGCAGAGAGGTTATTAGACCATGGAGACATGAAGATTTAAACACATATATTAAATTATGTAGAGATATTAATGAACAAGGGCAAGTCTTGGCAGCTGCAGTACAACAGGCTTTAGATACCAGGCCAAAAACATGCTATGATTGTGAACAAACAGGACATTTTAAAAGGAGTTGCCCCATAGGAGGAGGATTTAACAAAACTAGGTATCAAAGAAATAGAATACCGGGTATTTGCCCACGATGCCGTAGAGGGAGACATTGGGCTAATGAATGCCGTTCTCAAACTACCATAGAGGGTACTCCCTTACCAAAAAACGGAAAAGGACCAGGTATTTACCCACGATACCGTGGAGAAAGGCATCAGGCTCCGTTGCCAAAAAACGGACAGCCGGGCCCAATGCTCCGGGGCCCACAACCACAAATATACGGGGCAGTGGAGGAACCCAGCAACACCATCAGAGTAGTGCCCAGGACACATTGTCCATTAAATCCCTCATCAGACAAACCCGAGGGAGCGCAGGGTTGGACATCTGCGCCTCTGCCAGAGCAGTACTAACTCCAGAGATGGGAGTTCAAATCATTCCCACAGGAATAAAAGGACCTCTTCCCCAAGGGACAGTAGGCTTATTATTGGGACGTAGTTCATCTACATTAAAAGGACTTATGATAAGTCCTGGGGTAATTGATCCCGATTATGTAGGTGAAATAAAAATTATAGCTAGTTCTCCAAGAGGTATATCAGTAATTTCACCTGGAGACAGAATAGCACAGTTGTTAATAATACCCAGCCTACATAATAAATTTCCTAGTCATAGTGTAAAAAGAGGTTCCAGGGGATTAGGCTCCACAGGTGTAGATTGGGCTATGTTGTCTTTAAATTTAGATTCTCGCCCAATGTTAAAACTAAATATTCAAGGACACGACTTTAATGGGCTACTGGACACAGGTGCAGACCTTAGCATCATATCTAGTAAGGAATGGCCAAAACATTGGCCATTACAACAAGCCACTCAAACGCTTCGAGGCCTAGGAGTGGCTACTAATCCCCATAGAAGTGCAATGATATTAGATTGGAAGGATCCTGAAGGTTGTGAGGGAACTATACAGCCCTATGTATTGGATCATCTTCCTATAAATTTATGGGGACGAGATGTCCTAGATCAATTAGGTTTGACATTAACAAATAACATCAATCCTAATGCGCCCACTACTAGGGCTAGACAAGGTTTTAGGAAAGAAAAAAGATTAGGAAAACAAGGACAAGGTATAGCAGCACCAATTCAAATAGATCAAGGAACAGACAGACATGGGTTGGATTTTCAGAAAGGGCCACTGAGACAATCAAAATTACTTGGAAATCAGAAAGACCAGTGTGGGTTCCTCAGTGGCCCCTGACTAAAGAAAAGATACAAGTAGCCCATGATCTGGTCAAACAACAATTAGCGGAAGGACATATACAACCTTCCATATCTCCCCCTTCTGATTAATTAGGTTAAGCCACATTAACCTCACTCCCCCACTGGCACCAAGGCCAAATTTGGGGGCCAACAGAGGTGAGGCAAAGAACCTCACCCCCCCACTGGTGCATAGACCTATCCACAAGTATGGCTGTATGCTGGACCGGTAGTCAGTGACGGGTATGATCCAGTTGCAATGGTATCAACCTAAGACAGGAGGCTGACGCCTAAAGGTCAGTTACCTAAAGGTCAGTTTTCCAATGACGGGTAAGAGCCATATGTTGAACTGGACAACCTACCAGGCACGGTCCTTAAGCCACATTACTTGTTGTTTAATTAATCAGAAGGGGGGAGATGCTGGGAGCCATCAGCCAAGTAGGTATGACAAATTCCTTGCCAGCTTACTCCCATGCTGTCTAGTGGAAGGACTTCTGAAAGGTGACCTTGCTCAAGGACCAGGGCAGGATCCGTGTTTAGGGTGTTCCCCCTTTAGAATAGGGCAGTTTAGCATAATAGGAGAGTAGGGTGTTTCCCCTTTAGAATAGGGCAGTTTAGCATAATAGGAGAGTAGGGTGTTTCCCCTTTAGAATAGGGCAGTTTAGTAATAGGAGATTAGGGTGTTCCTCTTTTGGAATAGGGCGTATCCTGCTGCTGAGTTCCTCTTGAGTGCTTAGGGTCAAACAGTATATTTTGGGAGACAGAAGCCCATGCGGAGTGGATTTGGGAGAGAGTGGATTAGGGCAGAATGGAGATTTGGGAAGAGACCGTGGATTCCCCCAGAGCGTGTTTGTAGACGGCCGGTGTGAGTTCGGGAATAAAGAATTGCTGTTTGAATCTACAAGCTGTGTGGAGACTCGTGATTTGTGCCCAGCCAGAGACTGCGGCATAATATGTCATCTAAAAACTTCCTACTCTTTTTTTAAAAAGGAATGATAGACAAATAAATGTAAACAGTAAAGGAATTTTTCTATGCTAGTTACAGAATAAATACCAGGTCAAAAGTTTTTTAAAAGAGCAACAATTCTATATTTGTCTCCAAAATTAAATAGATGTCCCATTGTATTTTATTTGTGTTTGTTTTTATATTCACTGCTTTTGCCTGTAACTGTTTCTATTTTAAGTACGTCTATCATATGGCATTTGTACTCATGGTGTATATGACATGTTACATCTACTGGACTGTGAACTGTTTTATTTCTACTGTTAGTCTTTTAATCCCAATGCCCGGAACTGTGGCTAGTACAGAGTAGATGCTCAATTAATATTGAGTTGAATGAATGTGAATATTTGACTGTATCATTTGAATTATCATTTATTAAAAGACTGTACTATCTTATCTTAGTTTTTCTTGTGGACTGGTCATGTACTCTAACCAGATTGGAAATGTGTTATGAGTAGGAACTTGATTTTGTCTTTCCTAAATTCTTCTTTATAACACTTTGGGCTGTAGTGGGTAATAGGTATTCTCAAACATGTGATTGAACTGAAATATGTTGGTAGTTTTTATTTCCTTATCAGGAGATTCCTAAAAACACAGTCATTAATAAGAAATTTGGAAGAGATTCCAAAAACCAGTATATATACTTGTCTGTCAGCTTGTGGGCTTGTGTAAGACTCCATAATTTCATGGAGTAAAGAGTTATGGTTCTGGGTCCCTGCTTTTGAGTGGCCTACTTGCTTTATTTTGGACTTCTACTTGTGTCACAGATGATGTAAGTCAGTGGCTCTTCAAATGTGGTCTCAGATTAGAACATCACCTAGGTACTTGCTAAAAATGCAGATTTTCCTGCCCCTCCAGATCTACTAAATCAGAAACTCTGAAGGTGGAGCCCAATCTGTGTTTTAATTAGTCCTCTAGGTAATTTTCATGGTGAAGTCTGATGTCACCATGTGATGTAACTATCTTTAAGAGAGAGGGCTCAAGGCAATGCTTACGTGCTAGAGAAAACCCAACTAGCAGCCTAGATTAAAGAGCATAAGTAATTAAAAGGTTTTTAGAGGAAGTTAGGTGTAGTTTACAAGAAGGCATTAAGATGTAAAGCAGGGGCTGGGATTGTGGCTCAGTGGTAGCGTGCTTGTCTAGCACATGTCAGGCAATGGGTTTGATCTTCAGCACCACATACAATAAATAAAAGTATTATGTTCGTGTGTAACTAAAAATATATTTTAAGAAAGATGTAAAGCAAATTCCTGAAACTTCATTGTATGCTATTTTTTAGATTAAGTAAACCAGATTATGGATTTTTCAAGTATTTATCTTTTTATGTGTGATTTTGTGTCCAAATTAAAAAAAAATTAAAAGATGAGAACTTTAGTTAAGTTTTCTGTACATTATTTTGGATTTTTATAGGGGCAAATGTTCTTTGTCTCCCATAGCAGATGACTGAGAAACAACTGAAAAGTATTCAACACAACTGGCACTTTGTGTGTTTTCTTTTTGAGTATGCTTTTTTTCAATGATGTCGTTGATTTTGAATTCAAATCCTTTTAAAACACATTTTTTATTTGCTCTAATTAGTTAAATATCACAGCAGAATGCTTTTTAACTCATTGTACACAAATGGAGTATAGCTTCTCTTTTCTCTGACTGTACACGATGTAGAGTCACACTGTTCGTGTAATCATACATGTACATAGGGTAATAGTGTCCCTCTCCTTCTACCATTCTTCCCACTCCCATACTCCCTCTCCTTCCCTACCTCTCCTCTACCCAATCCAAAGTTCCTCCATTCTTCCCTATCCCAACTTCATTATAAATCATCATCTGCATAACAGAAAACATTTGGCCTTTGGTTTTTAGGGATTGGCTTATTTTGCTTAGCATGATATTTTCCAACTCCATCCATTAATCCACAAATGCCATAATTTCATTCTCCTTTAAGACTGAGTAATATTCCATTATGTATATAAACCACATTTTCTTTATCCATTCACCATTGAATGGCACTGATGTTGGTTCCAAAGGTTCTCTATTGTGAGTTGAGCTGCTATAAACATTGATGTGGCTGTGTCACTGTAGTATGCTGATTTTAAGTCCTTTGGGTTTTGGTATAAATTAATTCAAATGCTTTTTAATTTTAGATTACAAGGTAGTTAAAAATTGTGTCAAGTACATTTAAAATATTTTAGTTTATTACATACAATGCATGCAGATAAGCCTGCTTACGTATGAAAAATTTCTATTCCTTTTACAAGTTGAGTATCCCTTATCTGAATACTTGGGACCAAAAATATTTCAAATTTCAAAATTTTTGATTATGGAATATTTTCATAGACTTTACTGGTTCAACTGTTCTAATAGGAAAATCCAAAGTCCAAAATGTAACATGGACTGCAAAAGTTTTCAGATTTTTGAGCACTTTGAATTTTATATTTTTGGATTAGGGATGCTCAACCTATATATATTCTTTTGACAAATAATAATTTTTAAAAAATAGATCTGGCATGATGGTGCACACTTATAATCCTGGTGTGGGAAGCAGAGGTAGGAGGATCGCAAGTTTGAAGTCACCCTCAGCAACTTAGAGGTGCTATAAGCAACCTAAGTGAAACTCTGTCTCAAAATTTAAAAAAATAAAAATAAAAAGGGCTGGGGATGTGGCTCAGTGGTTTAGTGTCATTGGGCACAATCCCCAGTACCAGAAATAAAAAAAAAATCAAAAATTAGTTTCCTATTTACCATGTAGACTAAATGGTAAAATACCTACATAATATTGTTTGTCTTTTTTCTAGTGGTTGGGAAATGGAAGATCTAATCTTAGATACACTATGTTAAAAAAAAAAACTTATAAAGCATCCCAGAATTTTTTTTTCCAAATATTTATTTAGTTGTAAATGAACACACATTATCTTTATTTATTTTTATGTGGTGCTAAGGATTGAACCCAGTGCCTCACACATGAGAGGCAAGCACTTTACCACTGAGCTACAGCCTCAACCCCCATCCTGGAAGTTTAACACTTAATTTTGTTGAAAATAATTCCAGAAATTTTTTTTTTCAAAATATGTTATTATCATTAGCTGTACTCATACACATAAATGTCAGTATGATGACTTGTGCCTGCTTTTTATTTAAACTCTGGAAAGTTCATGGGAGAACACGTTTAAAAATATTGAGGTGACATTAGAGCAGCCAGAAGTGAGATTTCTAAAAAAGTAGTCAAAATATAACAATAATATGTCCAGAATTATACCTTTAAAAAAAAGTAGCTGAAATCATCACTTCTGTACTACTCAGTAAGTTTGGAGACCACTTACTCTCTTATTAGAGGTCTCTGTTCTGGAAGAAACTTTATTGTGAAGATGAGAAGGGAGAACTTTGAAGGAATCTAGCAAGCTATTGCATTTTCTTGTAACCTTATATATTAGGTGTATGCCGTAAGCTTTTATTGTGATAGTTTACTTAGGTCTTGGACCATCAACTTACTTCATTTGTGAGAATGCTATTCCCTTTAGGGATATAATCCAACTAATCTCTTGGTACTTCTTTTTATTTCTTTCTAAAACTAATGAGTGTAGACAGAAACATCCAAGACATTCTACAAATTGGTGGGCTTATGAGACTGAATCTGATGAATGAGAATTGTTTGGTTGTAATAGGTTTCAGTTACAACACTCTGCCTATGATGGTACAGCCTTGACAAGGTTGAAGAGGATTATGCATGTAAAGGTAGGTTTAACTCCAGTTTCTTTGTCTCTCAGTTACCTCGTTACCTATGGAAACATTCATAGTTACTATATACTTGTAGATTTTTCTAGAGATAATACCTACATGTAGAGACATATGATGTGTTTACCTTTTTCTTTCTATTTTAGAAAGACACCTGAATGGTTTTAAACATTGCTCTATGTCTGGCTTTTTTTCATGTACTCTATCATGGGTATTATCCCACCTCAGTGTATATAGAGCCATCTCCTTTGTAATAACTACCCAGTGTTTTTTTTTGATATCCTATTTTTTCATTATCCTACTTCATTTCTTTTTTTCTTTTAGTTTTTTCTTCCATTTCCTTCTCTCCCCTGCCTTTTTAATTAAATAATCCAATACAGACAACAATATAGTGTCATTTATGGAGACGTGTTAGCTGGGATTTAATCTTTATTTTGAAAGGGATTTATATTCACACCAATTACTATGTTTTGGGCACAGGCTATTTTTTCATAAGAAATAGCTTCCTTGTATAGGAAAATGTATTTTAAGACTTTTGTTTTTAATTTTCCAGATGTGAAAAACTTAAGAGGGTGACATTATTCTTAAAGAGTCTTCTCTATTCTCACAGGTCTTAGTTCAGGTCCTAATTTTCTTCCAGTTGTACTCTCATAATCTGTTTAACCAGTTACCCATAGATGGGCATTTGGATTGTACATAATTTTGTCTTTTTTCATTATATCATTTCATACTTTTGCAAATGTACTTGAAAAAAACACATTCTTTCAAATTATTGGGTTAAAGAATGTATAAACTTACGGATTTAATGGATATTGTCCACTATAAAGTGAAACTGACCAGCCCCAGCAATTTAATGAGGCCTAACCAACTCAGTGAGACCCTGTCTCTAAATAAAATATAAAAAGGGCTGGGAATGTGGCTCAGTGGTTAAGCACCCTGGTACCAATACAACCACTGGTACCACTTCAATTCCTGGTACCAATTCAATCCCTGGTACCAATACAAACAAACAAAAAGACACCCAACATTTCATAAGAATTTATACAAGCATGCACAAGGCTGGTTTCAATGCCTAGCCCCACACATACAAAAACAAAATATGTAAAGAACTGTTGAATCATGCTCTCTCTACTGACTTGTTAAATTCATGAAGTAATGTTTTACAAAACCCTCCTTAAACCTAATAATATACTTTTGAAGCCAATGTTAAAATATACTTCCTCACTCATATTGCTTCCCATTGTTTTAATACTTCAAGCTCATTGTTGTAACAAAGTATCTTCACTATACTCTGACTACAGGATAAATAAGCAGATTTCATGGCTAACAACTCATATTTGACAAAAGAGTCAGATTCCCCCCAATTGGCACTCATTGAAAAAACATTGTTTGATAACTATAATAAACTAAAGAAGTTTCATTCTAGTTTTGTTGTTAAAGTCTGTTATAATAATGTGCTGGAAATAAAACATAGTATACCCAATAACATCTTAAATGTTGATGCTAAAATAGTGACTAATTTCAATTAACTATTACTGAGTTCCTACAACGTGAAAGGCAGTGTGCTGAGTGCTGGGAATAACCTGTTGCTTTCAGTCAGGTAGGGATGGAATTAAGAAGGTGCCTAAGGGACAGGAATGTAAATAACTACAGCACACTATGATAAGAACTTACAAGGGTTATATCAAGTGTTACAGGAATATAGATAAGGGATTATCTGATTCTATAAAAGGTCATGTCAAATAAAGCTATCAAAAAGAAGATAATGATTTCACCTAAGCCTCAAAAGAACAGTAAGAATTTTCTAGTCAGACAAATGAATTAATAGAGGGGGGTATTTCTGTCAAAAGCAGTGCCATAAAAGTGAATTAGAAAAATAGACAGTGGGTCCAACAGCAGTTTTGCAGTGTATTTAGTGTTAGAAGGAATGGAGTTCTGTGAAGGGACTAGAGAAGGACCTAGTTGCAAAATAACCTTGAAATCAGCTATATATTTTTAAGTAGGGCTATAACATAACTATTCCATTTGTGTTTCAGAAAGTGAGTCCTGTGGATAAGGAAAATGGACTAGGAAATGTAAATATTAGAGGCAAGGAAGACAGGTAAATTCTACATTAATTCAGATAAAAGAAAAGTGGCAGTGAATGGAGAAAAACAACACTGGAAAAATGTTTCAGAACTGTATTTTATATAGTATTTGAAGTTCCTCAGAATGAATGTTTCTGAATAAATCTTAGATTATATACTTTGTATTCTTGAAAAACTAACTGTAAATTTGCTTATTTTGTAACT
Source organism: Callospermophilus lateralis (assembly GCF_048772815.1). NCBI lineage: Eukaryota > Metazoa > Chordata > Mammalia > Rodentia > Sciuridae > Callospermophilus > Callospermophilus lateralis. The sequence goes on from NW_027510917.1 coordinate 2,952,677, forward strand.
TTTATTACACTTTAAAGAATACTTTAATAAATTCATTGCTATAATGATAAAGATTCCGTTTTAAAACAATTTTTTAAGAGAGAGAATTTTTTAAAAATATTTATTTATTTATTTATTTTATTTGTTTGTATGTGGTGCTGAGGATTGAACCCGGGCCACATGCATTCCAGGCGAGCGCACTACCACTTGAGCCACATCCCCAGCCCTCAAATAATTTTTATATTAAAGTGGGACTACATAGAAAATCTACACAGCAACACAACATTGCATGCCTTAGCTCTTAGGTATTTATAGGCAAAATGACAAGATGTCTGGAATGCACTCTTATATAGACCACACTAAAAGAAGAATGACAAACATTATCTGTTAAATCTTGGAGATGTACATAAAAGGTACAAGTCTTTCTATTGTTGGGTCTCAAATTTTCCTCAATCAAAAACATTTTCTTTTTAATTCTTGGCATTTAAGCATTAGGAAAACAATTTTAGAATGGAAAACACTGGAAATATTCTAGAGCCCCAGATCTTGAAGAAATGTTTTTTTATTCCTTAATTTATTATACTTAAATGTGCTGTTAGTTGAAGATCATTTTGGAATAAAAAGTACCTGAAAATTTTCCATGTTTTCTATCACATGTAAGGTAAAAGTCTGAACTCCTTAGGTAGCTCTTCTTCAGTATTCTAAACTCCATGATCTGACTTGGACCTCCCCTACCATGTTATCAGTGATGAAATCACAACTAACACCCTACTCTTTACACGCAGTGACTACAATTTTCTGAATACACCAAAAGGCTTTGTTCCAGGTCAAACATGTTCTACTTCCTGCACCTTACCTAACTTGCAAGCACCTTCTTATTATCTATGTTGCTATTGAAACCTCACCTCCTCTAATTATGCCCTCCTTACTACTTCAAGATAATATCCAGTCTCTTCTTTGTGACCCCTTGTATAGCCTAGACATACATCTACCATAGAAACCATCACACTTCATACACTTTAGTGATTCACAAGTCTGAATACACTCCCATGCACCTACTCTGGTTACTTCAGTATTTGTATATTTCAGTTCTCCTACCTTGCAAGACAGTATAATATACTGGTAAACAATACAGCTTTTAGAACCAATCCTGAGAGACCTAACTCAGCTCTACTATAACTCTGCTTCTCTATACAAATTACTTAATTATAAGTCTTTAGGGCCTAGAACACAGTAGTTATTAAAAAAATTATGATTATTAATGCTAATATTCTTTCTTTGGTTAAAACTACAATTTAGAAAGCTTAAGATGTTAAAAACTCCCAGATTACATACTTCAAACAAATGTTTTACTTTTTATTTCTCCAACTTTCAACCAAGCTCTCAAAGTATGAAAAAAAAAACAACTATTTTCTTTTACTAAGAGATAAAAAGGTCTGGTACTATATAATGATCCTATATGAAGATGAACACAAGTTCTAATAAAAATATTTATGTCTCAATATTCATAATACTATCTAAGTGATATTTTATGGCAGCTTAACAAATAGTCCATTTACCAACTTTAAAAAATAAGTGATTTACAAATCAAAGAAAAAACTGACAATAAAGAATTTCAATATCAACTACCAAATACCTAATTACCTAAAGCAATGAACTGCCTTAGATTTTGCATAAACACACACACACACACACACACACAAAAAAAAAAAAAAAAATCAAAGACCATCCACTGAAGTGGATGAAGACAATATTCCAACATTTTGGTCCTCCTCATTAGATCCTTCAAATTTTCTTGACCTTTTCTTTCCCCCTGAAGAAAAGCGATCGGAGCCTTTGGAGGGAACACGAAGACAAAACTCAATTTAGACCAAATACTTATTTTTAAAAATTCAGTTTAACAAAGAATCTTTGGAAAATAGGATAATTATATATGATTTTTTTCCATATCTGTCACAAAGTATATAAAAATAAAGAAAAGCACAGACTGCAAGGAGACAAAAGATTAAAAAAAAGACACCTATATGCAGTTTAATTCAGACTGGATGTTACAACTCATAGTCCAGATCCTCTATGAGCTGATCATCTAAAACAACCAATGCAAGCAAGTGCAAAGTGTGCAGTAGTTTGCTCAGGGTTTTTCTCTTAAACTTTTGAAATGGTTTCTTTATTTCATAAAGAGTAAAGGGATAGGGGGAGCAAAATCACATGAACTATTATGATATCCTTTCAAATTAAAAGTCTCAGTTAAACCATATATTGAAATTTTACAAGGAATTCTTTGTCTTGAGTGATTTTATCCTAGCCCTTCCCTACAAATAACAAAACTTCCCAACCTCTCAAATCTGTTTTAGCCTTTGTTATATGCAGGAGAAAAGTAAGTGAAAGGCAAAAAAAAGAAAACCAGAGACATCTGCCTTTTCCTGTTTCCCACTGAAGAATTACTTACAGGAAATAAACCATAAAAAAAAACCTTTTATCTTCAGTAAAACAGAGAGACTAAGAAAGAGCCAGAGTTTTTTAAGTAGAATAAAATAAGTAGAAATAAAATAATTTAATTAGAAATAAAATAATTTCCATTTAAGGAATTAAAACTATGTAGTAAACATTAAGTCATTCAAATAATTTATGTTAACTGTAAGTGAGGGAGGAGCTCTATTTAAGTTTCTTCAAGGAACGCTATCATTATTCATTCTCATATATTTCTGTATTCCTCCAATTTCGTTTATGTGAATCCACTAAAACAGAAAACAATGTTTTCCCACAATGTTTTCCACTTGCTTTTCCAAGTAAGCAAGAACTTTACATTTATAGATGACCTTACCACATCCCTAAAGATTTAGGATAATCATCCAACTAAAGTTTAATGAGTAAACCATTAAATTCTGTTTATTTTAAAGGACTCATTTCTATTAGTACCACAATAATATAAAATCTAATTTAGCAATCTTCTCATAATCTTCCAGATGTAGGTACAGTAATGTTTTCATTTTCATTCCAATGAGCTCTTAAAATTGATATTTCAATTGATTGAATTACATGTGTCTTATTGAAATGATTAAAAGTAATGTGAAAGCAATTATATACACAAAGGAAAAGGCATTATATATCCACAGTATCTATTTCTACTTCAATGATGCTTAAGTTTTTTGGAATTACATATTCTACAATGAGATAATTATTTTACCTAAGTAGAATAGTGACACGGGCACTTAAAGCTGAAAAAATTAAATCGTAGTCTAAACTAAACATTAGCATGAATTTGTATGCTTTGCCATAGAATTTTATACTCTTAAAATGGCTTTAATAAATGCAATAATCTACTCAGTTCAATCAATCAAAATAATGATAACATTAAATATCAATTTTATCTTCTCTATATGCTTTGATTAGTTCTGTATTTACGCTATCATTACAGATCTTGGATGATTCTGAAATGTCAGCCTATAAAACTCTACAATACTGGGACTCAGTCTCCAATCCACTAACAACTCCCCTAATTTCCACATATACCTGCTTCCTATTCTCCTACCAATTCATACTAGGTTATTTAAATATTTAATCAAAAGAAAAGTCCCAGAATTATCAAAGAGAATGACTACAGAGAAGACGGGAGTATGCAGATAAGACAAACCTAAAAATAACCAAAATATTAATGATATTCCTTCATGATTACAGAACACCATTCCTGCCAAAGACACAAAATAAGAATATCTATTTTCACCACAAAAATTTAACATTGTGCTAGAGGTACAGGCCAATGTAATTTAGTCAAGAAAACACAGAAAATATAGAAAAGAGGAAATATTGTTACCATTTGCAAATAATATGAATGAATGCCAGGAAAATTTAATAATTAGAGTTATATAAAGAAAATTTTAATGCTTAGGGAACAAAAAAATGACATGAAAGAATGAGAATAAATACCATGTTCTTAATCAAACTCGACATTACAAAAAATTTTCTCCCTAAATATATATTTAAATATCACAGGAGATCAATTAAAATACCAGCAATTTTAGAAAACAAAACCATACATAATTCTAAACCTCACATGGAACAATAAATAAGAATAACCAAAAATTATTTAAAAGTCTTAAAATATTTCAAGCAATAATTCAATAGTTAACTTTAAATATGGCACTTAAATATGGACAATCCAAAAATCCAAATCAATGTAGAAATTTAATATAAGCTCAAGGTAGCACTGTACATCATTGGAGAAAATGAGGACTAAAACAAAAGCCAGATGGAGTTTTAAAATTGGGGTCAGGAGTGATGGTGCAATTCAACAGCAAAGCATGTTTATCAGAATATGCAAGGGCCTAGGTTTAATCCCCAGCACTATAAAAATAAAAATTTTTAAATTATAAAAAAATTAAAAATCTAATTAACACTAAAAATATTAGTACAAAAGGGAGGTTTTATTTTGTTTTATTATTTCAAAATTTGCAATGCCTTTCTTGAGAATAAGACAAAATCCAAAGCTATAAAATACATTTGACCTCTTTAAAAATTTTTATACAGCAATTAAAAAGTTGCTGAAGAACTATTATACAAAAATAAGACAATTTCTGACAAAGATCAAAACAAAACAAGTCAGAATATTACAGTTCACAAATTTGCTTTTTCTTAACTTTCACAGAGTACCTTCACATCAGTAAGAAAAAGATCCAGAACTCAAAAGAAAACTACACAAGAAGGCATGTTAATAGAAAGATATACAAAAAGCTCAAATTTACTAAAAAACATTTTCAACCTCAAATGTAAGAGAAATGTCAATTAAAAGTATAATCAGTGGGCTGCAGTTGTGGCTCAGCAATAGAACACTCACTTTGCATATGCGAGGCACTGGATTTGAACTTCAGCATCACATAAAAATAATAAATAAAATAAAGATACTGTGTCCAACTACAACTAAAAAAGAAAACATTTTAAAAAAGAAAAGGTGAGGAGGTGGAACTCAGTAGTGTATGCATGCCTAGTATGTGCTACGATCACAGTTTGAACTCCAGCACTGCCAAAAATAGAAAAAAGTAATTATATCCCTTTTTCTATTAGACTGATAAAGGTCCGTAATTCACTAATTTAATGATCTAGTATGTTGAGAAGCACGCATATGTATGCTGTTATCAAATTACAATGAGATCCAGAAGTTTATTAGTACTGAATAGGGGAAATTAGAATAAGTAATATCAAAACTTTCCACTTACTCAAGTGGGAAAACTATCATCTTTATTATGCTGCCCTGTAAGTTTTATTTTCCGAACCTCCACACTCTTACACATCTCTGACCGTGGATATTGGGAGTAACCAAGATCTGTGTACTTAAAGAAAAATGAGATTCTTCAAATTCTTATTTTTCTTTTTTTTTTTACAAGTCTTTCAGAGTCTTTTTCTTCCTTTCTAAGTCTCCTTTTTAGTACTACTATGTGATTTCCCCTTTGACACCTTCTCTACTCTTTCCATTGCATCAAGATCTGCAGATTTATTGTGGACTATAAATAAGCACCTCTTTCTACTTATCATGTGAACTTTCCAGAATTTTATTTATATATGATATTTTTGTGTACAGTGATAGAATATAAAGTTAAGTATAAATATAAATAAAATGAGATTCTACCATCATTATTATAATACTATTCCTTTTTTAAAAAAATCAAAAATGTATCATAAATATCTTTCCAGATACAATAAAAATTTGTGGTATCTGAGCTGGGTGTTGAGGCACATGCCTATTATCCCAGAGGCTCAGGAGGTCAAAGAAGGAGGATCCCGAGTCCAAAGCCAGCCTCAGTAAAGGTGAGGCACTAAGTAACTCAGTGATATTCTGTATCTAATTAAAATACAAAAAAAAACAAACCAAAAAAATAGGGCTAGGGATGTGTCTCAGTGGTCAAGTGCCCCTGAGTTCAATCCCCGGAACCATCCGCCCCACAAAATTATGATATCTGGATCAGGAATATATCCAGCTAAAACTTCATATATGTTGCCAAACTGCTTTCCAGAAAAAAAGGAGCTGTGTTGTAGTACTATATAAAGTTCATGTGAACTTTAGGAATTTTGTAACATTTTGATATGGGAAGCTAAGGTCATCAGACCCATATTCCTTATAATTAACAGCTTAATATTTCTTAATCACCTTACAGGCTATATTTGTTTTGCTTCAACAGCTTTTTCAAGCTCAAACTAAAGCTCATACAACAAATCGAGCTCATTACCCAAAGTTACTAAAGTGTTATAACTGTTTAAATGACTATTGGCCTTATATTAGTTTGATCCTGATTTTTCCCCCCTCACTTCCACTCTTGGTGAATTTCCAAATTTATGGAATGTTGAAAAATTAAATGTATGAATAGAAAGATTGATATGTATAGACAATTTGGGGGGGACAAGTTGGAATCCAATACATTGTGAAAGATCCAATATTTTAGACCACACACAGCCTCTGATTTAGAATGGTTTGATTTGGGAATTTTTGATTTAACAATTGTGTATTCAATAGAAATCATACTTTGAATTTCAAATTTGAATCATTTCCCTGGTAGTGTTATGCCCTCTGGTCCTCTCACCATGCTGGGCAGTGATCTTGAGCCCAGCTCCCAGGCAGCCAAATGAACCTCTGTGATTGATCATGAGGGATAACAACTCATACTGTACAAAGGACCTTGTTGTAAGCAAGGATGTTCTGTACATTTGGTGGACAAAATAATTTTTGACTTAGGATATTTTCAAATTTACATTGGGTTTGTCAACATGTGACCCCCTCCATAAATTAAGGATATTCTGTAAATTTTGTAAAATTTTTCACCAGAGGTCTGAATTATGTTTGTTTTGATATTAAGGAATTATCCAAAAGAAAGAGTCCCTTAGATTGATTTGGTGTTAACAGAGGAGCAGAGAAGAGAAAGCAGTAGATTTCCCTTATAGGTTTGTTCTTTTCAGTGTTAGGATTAAGAAATATGGCTGTAGATGTAGACAGTGATGGTAGTGGCAGGAGCAGAAATACCAGCTATCACTTTTTTGGGCCCCTGGCTGTGTCTTTGTACTGTGCCAAGTGCCAACTACAAAGACATCCATGTAATCCTCTCCATCTTTCTGAAGCAGCTATTATTACTAACCTTCTTGCTTTAGCTATTCTGTGTCTCCTATTTTTCCAATAAATTTCATGATTGCTCTTTCTATTTCTATAAGGAATGACCTCAGGATTTTAATTGGAATCACATTGAATCTGTAAAGCGCTTTGGGTAGTACAGACCTTTTGATAATATTAATGTTGCCTATCCAAGAGCATGGGAGATCTTTCCATCTTCTAAGGTCTTCAATTTCCTTCCTTATTGTTCTGTAGTTTTAACTGTAGAAGTCTTTCACCTCTTCTGTTAAGTTGATTCACAAACCACTCTTTGGTCTATACCCAAAAAACTTAAAATCAGCATACTACAGTAATGCAGCCACATCAATGTTCATAACAGCTCAATTCACAAAAGCTAAACTGTGGAAGCAACCTAGATGCCCTTCGATAGTCGAATGAATAAAGAAACTGTGGTATATATACACAATGGAATATTACACAGCATTAAGAGAATAAAATTATAGCATTTACTGGTAAATGGATGAAGTTGCAGAATATCATGCTAAACGAAGTAAGCCAATCCCAAAAAACAATGGCCGAATGTTCTCTCTGATACGTGGATGCTGATCCATTATGGGGATGGGGGAGGTATGGGGAAAATGGAGAAACTTTTTGCAAAGGGGAGGGAGCTAGAATGTGTGGTGGCAGGAAATATAGTGGAAAGAGATGGATATCATTATCTTAGGTATATGTATGACTGCACATAAGGTGTGACACTACATCGTGTACAACCATAGAAATGTAAAGTGTAACTGCAATTGTGTACAATGAATCAAAATGCATTCTGCTGTCATATATACATAATTAAAATAAATAAATAAATTTTAAAAAATAAATACAACATAAAATGGGCTGAAGCTGTGGCTCAGTGGTTGAGTGAACCTGGGTTCAATTCCTGGCACCACCCCCCAAATTAATCATAATTATCATAGTAATCATCTATCTTCTGGAGAGCTATTTGTTCCCTGTACAATGTTAAAATGTGAGTTCCTTAAACAACACACTCTACCTACTAGCACTTCTTTGAAATTCATAATTTGAACAGTCATGTAACTAGATTTACTGACTCACCAAACTATGTAATATCTTCCACTTTTCACAAGCCAAGCATTAAACAAATTGTTTTCTACCATGCAACTGGCATTATGCTTTCAAATCTCTTAAATTTGGGAAGATCTACATACATTTTGCAGCACATTTTAGGAAATGCTGCTCACAAAAAAGAACAAAGAAAATGGAGTTGGATGGGGTGTGAAAGTCTACCTAAGGCTGGACACAATGTTGCACACCTATAATCCCAGCAATTCAGGAGGCTCAGGAAGGAGGATAGAAAGTTCACAGACAGTCTCAGCAACTTAGTGAGGCCCTAGGCAACTTAGCGAGACACAGTTTCAAAATAAAAAATAAGAAGTGCTGGAATGTAGTTCTACTGAACATTCAGGTTTAAGTCTCCAGTACAAAAAAAATCCACCTAAGAATGCTATCTAAATTTCTTGAGTTCACATATTACAAATATATTACCAATAAGCTCACATATTACAAGCAATACACCAAATACTTTTACCAATACAGGGACAAATGTATTAAGAAAATTAGTTTCTTCTCTGTGCATCTTAAGTGAATATTTTTTAAAACTTTACATTACACTTCAATATTTCAGTACATTCACAGATTTTTCAGAGAGCTAAATGATGCAAAGACACTTGAATTGAATGCATTCTAGAAAGTGATGCGCCCTGACTAAGTACACATAGAGCTATAGCTGCTCTCATACCTGGAGACACAACAAGAGGAATAAGAACCTGCTATAGCTCAGGCTCAGGGTAATCAGCTACATGATTAAGGGACTTTTATAGGCTTAATTTAAAATTGGAATCCCAAGGAGTACTAGTCACAGGTTGAGTTCCACAAGCCTTCACCAAGTGCTGAAGTGTGTTGCAGGCAGAGTAGCCAAATTGAGAAAGACCTACAGAGCCTTCTCCACTGCAAGACAGGCACCTACTTAAAGCAGGGGATGGGGCAGATGAGCAGAGAGGAGCCCTTCTGAAGTCCTTCAGTTCTTTACAGGTACCATGCAGTAGCCCTCAGAATGTCAGACTCAGGAGTATTTTGACATAAAGAGAACTGCTAAGGTGCAGAAGCCAGCTGAGGGACTAACACACTACATAATAAACTGACAGCAGGACTGCAGAGCATGCTGAACTCTCCCAGGCTGGCAGCTGGACTGAAAAATACAAAGGGATCTCCTGATCCTCACTCAAAAGCACACCAAAGCCCAAGCCCAGCAGAAGAGGAAATCCTGACCCACATTCAAAACATTTAAAGATAGTAGTGAAAAATGAGTATAAGGTACAGCTTCTTTTAAATATCATTAATAAAAAGCTTAAAATAGGGGGTGAGGATGTAGCTCAGTGGTAAAGTGCTTGCCTCCTATAACTGAGGCACTGGGTTGAATCCTCAGCATCACATAAAAATAAATAAAGATACTGTGTGTTCATCTACAACTAAATAAATTTTAAAAAGCTTAAAATAATGTTATAGTTTAAATTAAGCAAAATCAAGCTATTGCAAATAATCTAAAGAGAGAAGTGAAAGATCTCTACATTGAAAATTATAAAACACAGGTAAAAGACATAGAAAATATACAAATGAATGGAGAGACAGCCAATGTTCACAGATAAGAGACCTATTTTTAAGAGTAAGATATCAATTTTCCCAAAAGATTTTTAAAATATTTATTTTTTAGTTGCACACAATAACTTTATTTTATTTATTTATTTTTATGTGGTGTTGAGGATCGAACCCAGGGCCTCGCACATGCTAGGCAAGCGCTCTATCCCTGAGCTACAACCCCAGCCCTCAATCTTCCCAAAATTGACCTATAGATTCACCACAAACTCAATCAAAATTTTTGTAGGTTATTTTTTTAATTGACAAGCATTTCTAAATTTTATTGGAAAAACAGAAGCTCTAGAATGGTCAAAACAATATTTACATAATTAGGAACTTAGAAAACATGATTTCAAGAATTATTGCAGAGGTACTATAATCAAAACAACGTAGCAAGCACATAGAATAGACGAATCAATAGAACAGAATATCTGTCAAGTGCAAACTAGATGATTCCTGGGCTTGAAAATGTCACTTTAATACACGTTGTCAGAGCTGTGTATATTCATATGTGGAAAATAAAATGCTCCTCAACTTCTGCTTCATTCCTTACTAAAAATCATAGTGTTATCACAGACCTAAATAAATAAGGTGGAAATATAGAACTTAGAGAATAAGAAAAAGTAGAAAAATATAACATGATCTTGGGATAGGCGAATATTTTTAGGACAAACATGTGCAACAGCTTTTATCATAATTGAAAACTTTTGTCATGAAAAACGACCCTTTGGGCCACAGATTGCATTACAGTATCATCAGTATCATTCATATATACATATATATGCGCATGTGCACACACATGTACACACACACACATATATACATACATATACACACACACATTTCCTTATGTACAATATATTTAAAATACTAAAAGTCAATACTAGAAAAAGAAAGCTACCCAATTTATAAATGTAAGAACAAGATAGAAATTAGTATATGAAAGGATGCTTCAGATGATTGGTTATCAAAAGTGCAAATGAAAATTAGAATAAGACACCACTAAATAAATACCATGAACTAAAATTATAAACACTTACATAACAAGCATTGGCAAGGATATGGAACAAACAGAACTCACACACATTGTTGCTGAGAAGGTAAAATAGTAAGCATGACCTCTTTAAAGAAACTGCTTCTTAAAAAGTTTAATATATAGTTACTGTATGACCCATCCATTTCACTCTTTGGAATTCACCTAAGAAAACTAGAAATATACATCAAAGCAAAGATTCATGTTGGAACATTCATAGAAGCTTTAACTCATAATAGATAAGAATTGGAAACAACATAAACATCTGTCAAATAGCGAATGAATAAGTAAATTATGTTTCATTTTGTGCTATAAACATGAGTGAGCATGTCAATTTTTATCATAAATCATATCCACTAAGATATATTTAAGTTATTAATGATTAAGTAAATATTTACATATCTAATGAAACAACTCAATAGTTTTTCACTCATGTTGACTCTGAAAGTTTTCCATGTAAATAAAGTTTTCTCTAAATAGGTTCAGCATGGATAATGAAACACAGTGAAAGAACAAACTAATTTGATCTGTTGTGCAAAGATAACTATCTTCAAATTGCAGTATTACATAATCAAGTGCATATGGCTTTTTTTAGAATACAAAAATAAGTTAAAGGGACAATCATCAATTATCTTCAAATCAGGGCCTTATATTCTGTTTGTGATTCATATTAATGAAAATAAAAAAAACTTAAAACTAGTAATAAAAGGGCTTATAAAAAGAAATATTAGTCATTGTATTCAACATAAAGAACATAATAATGAAATGCCATGTAAATTCTATTTGGCTTTACATAATTCTAAATGTATACTTTCATTATTCATAAAACATTTCTTAGGCATCCCTATGTTTGGAGAGCAGTAGACATAAAGACTTCATCAAGTAATCAGTCTTAAAATGGGAAATAAGAGAAGACTGTAGAAGGAAGAAAAAGAGAAATAAAAAGAAAAGAAATAAATAAAAGGAAACAAAGTGGCTGGGGACATAGCTCACTTGGTAGAGTGCTTGCTTCACATGTATAGAGCCCTGGGTTCAATCCCGAGCACCACATACACACACACACACACACACACACACACACACACACACACACATACACACAAAGGAAATAAAGCCCCTCTCCTCATCATGCTTAAAATTCAGTTTTAGGTAGAGCTATACACATGTGGAATTATCTAAAATCTCATAGAACTGTTAGTATAAAATGTCTTCTGGGAACTAACCCCTAGGAAATCTACAGAGAAACTTCCTATTTCTGTTGTTATGTTTTCTTTTTTGTTGTTGTTGTTTTCATTTTCATAGTTTATTTCTTTATTTTTTTTAAATACCCCTAAATTTGACTGTGCCTGGAACATAGCATTTACCTGTACTAACTCACTGCCTCCACCTTATGGTGAAGTTGTCTCCCTGAAAATGTAGTCAGGAATGCTTGGTTATTGATAAAATTCAAGACCAACATTAAATCTATTTCTCTGATTTGTCTACAGAATCTAGCACAACACTAGATAATAAAATCAAATGCTTAACACAGGCACGCTAAATTTACAGTATGCAAATATTTTCTTTCTCTAAAGTTTCTTTCTGAATTGATCTTTCCAACAATTTTTAATGCACTATTAGTGTGACAATAGTTCATAACCAGCCTTATCTTCTTTAAGTATAGAAAGATACTTCATTCTATATATTCGGAAACCAACTAGTTGAAATATAAAGTCTGCAATCAATGACTCTCCTCTGTTCTCTACCCTCCTCTTATAACTCTACCCTCTCAAATTTAAAAAAAAAAAACACATCCAGTATATAATTTAAGGTGATTACAACAACTGAACTTTTGTTTTTCTACCCACGCCAGGGTGTAATGTCTGCCAAATGCAAACAAGATGACCTGGACTAACACAGGCTTTCTTCTTTAACGGAATAGTGGTGATAACGCCACTTCACCTGCAGAGGCATGTTTCTGAGGCAGTTAAGTGTTGTCTATCATCTTGGACCAGAGCAAACACGTCCATTAGAAATATGCTTTATCATTGGAATCACCCAGAACCAGTTGACAATTACTGAGTAATACTCATTTTAAATATAAATACAATTGCTATGCACAATTTCTACAGTCCTTAATTTGCCTTTTCAAACATTATCTATTACCTAATTTAATATTATCTTTAAATTACTTTCCTACAGTCACTCTAATCACTTCTCCCTTCAATTGTCATCATCAGTGTTACAGAATATTCTGAAATTTTCTTTGAAACATAATCCAACAATAGTTTCAAGTGGCTCAAGTTATGAAATAAACCATTCATATTCTTCAATACCTATTTTATTCAAGTTAAACACTGATTAACAAATGCATCCACTTGTCTATATACCATTCAACCCATCCCTGAATCCCAAAGTCAAAGACCAGTTTCTCCATGAATATTTCTCCTAATTCCTTAACCCAGACATTTTTCTCTTAATTAGTTCACTGATAGAACATATTAGATAAAATGCTTATTTATCATATAATATTCAAATGCTCCCATGGTGATTTGGCACTGTATAAAATATTCAATAAACAGCTACTGAAGTGAAGTAACAGTCTAAAATGTCAAAAAAAATAATTGCAAGAGGTAGTATTCTAAGAAACTGCAAATTGAAACATTTAATTACAAATTAAATATATCATTCTCAGTCATAAATTCTAAAGGCATCCTGGCATAGGTGGATGATCCAATAAAACAGGTTGTGAATATTAGAAAATACAGGCAAAGCAAGGTTTTAATTTGAGAAACTATTTGTATTTAAAGATGCAGATTTGTACAGAATTATTAGTTATAACATTAATCTATAAATACTTAAAAATCCAGAACCACTTTAAATCATTGTTTTTTCATTACTAAAAAAAATCCAGAACATTCTGAAATTTTCTTTTTTTTTTAAAGAGAGAGAGAGAGAGAGAGAGAGAGAGAGAGAGAGAGAGAGAATTTTTTGATATTTATTTTTTAGTTATCGGCGGACACAACATCTTTGTTTGTATGTGGTGCTGAGGATCGAACCCGGGCCGCACGCATGCCAGGCGAGCGCGCTACCGCTTGAGCCACATCCCCAGCCCCCTGAAATTTTCTTCTAAGCATAATCCACACTATTTTCAAATGGCTCAAGTTCTGAAATAAGCCATTCATATTCTTCAAATATGTATTTTCCTTCAAGTTAAAAACTGCAATTTTTAATGACCTTAGAATTTTCAACTGAAATGTGTTTATCTGAAGTTCCTCCTTAAGAATAACTAATTACATTGCATCTGTTTTTGTAGGGTACCAGTTATGACCCCCTATATCCCCTGAAAGAATAAAGTTTGGTTCTGCTAACAAGAAGACAGCTACTATTATGTTCAGATGAATAACCCAAACTAAAGGACTCTGCACCATTTCTATAGTGGTTATGGAAATAAGCTTTTGTCCTCTTCAACATCAAAGTGCCAACATTCAGATCCTGTAGTTTTATAGCCACTTATGATGTATTTGTTGCAACATACTGCATTGTTTTTTAAAAATACCCAATGCATTATAATGAAAAAGAAATGAATGTCTTAAAATTTGCTTTTGACACTCTTTAGTCTAAAATTATTTTTATTAAAAGGCTCAAAATCTACTTCAGAAGACACTGTCTCAAAAAAGGGCTAGGAATGTAGTTCAGTGGTAGAACACTTTTCTTGCATATAGTACCACTAGCTAGGTTCAATTCCCAGTACCCAGGGAAAAAAAGAAAAGGTCCACATCTGATCAAGTCAGATTTTAAGCAATGCCCCATGAAATTACAAATGCTATATTTCTCCAAGTTCTAAAATGCTTCTCAGCCTACATGCTTACTGAATGAATACATGCTAGAGAAACATTAATCATGCTTCTCAGCCATGCCTAATTAATATACACAAATTAGAAAATGATACAAGAAAATAGAGCAAAATCTATGCTCTGCAGTAAATTGATTAGATAGTTGTATCTTTTTTCTTTTTTGTTTGCTTTTTGTGTGTGAGTGTGTATGTGTGTGTGTGTGTGTGTGTGTGTGTGTGTGTGAATGTGCATGTGTGTGTGTGTCTGTTTCTATATCTACAACATTCTTGGTACTTGAGTTAAAACCCAGGACATCATACGTGTGAGGCAAATGCTCTACCACCAAGTATACCCCAAAACTTATTTTATTTGGGACAGTGCCTCTCACTAAGTTTCCCAGGTGACCTCGAATTTGTGATCTTCCTGTCTCAGCCACCCAAGTAGCTGAGATTACAGTTCTGCATCACTAGCCTGGCTAAAGGTTTATATCTTAACACCTGTCTGTGACATTATAATATTCTCATCCTTGCTGACCATAGAGATAGCAAGGAAACTAGGCCTTGACCTTGACATCATAACCTTCAGAACATAATGGTTTTTCAGTTTTAATAGCTCGGTTTTGACTTCCCAGAACACTTGTCTATAGCAATTCCAGAAAAAGAAAGATAAAGAGCAAGTATAGGTCAGTATAGACCCTGTCTATGGGAAATATCAATCCCTCACCAAGAAAGTAGAAAGCTTAATGTATTATTTGTGCTATCATTCAGCACCTCTGTCTTGGCTAGAGCTTTCTTTAGCAAGAATGAAAAATAATGAGGAGAATGTAGTCTGTAATAAAGGTTGAATGGCTTGTTTTAAAGTTGTAAAATATTCATGCTTAAAATTTCGAACTCTTTATACTGTTTCCTAGGAAATGAGATGTCTCATCTATACTGGGGATCACATCCAGGCCTGGTAACAACTGGCCAGAGCTGAGTGGCAATGAGTCTCTGCATTCCCCAGACCCCACTACTCCCTAAAGTCCAACCTTCATTTCTGCTCCCTGTCTTATTTCAAGAATATCCTTATTGGGTTCCCTTGGTGTGAAGGTGAATCATGTAAATGCTGCAGTCAGACTTGCTTTGGTATAAATTCTACCATCTACTAGTTGTGTAAGCTTGGACATATTTCTTTCCTTGTTCATTCTGTCCTTTTGTTTTCTCCTTATAAAATTATAATTCTAACTACTTTGTAGGATTTTGGGGAGAATTAAACATGATTCTGACAGCTAGTATATAGCTCAGTACCTCCATAAATTACCTGTTATTAAAGAAAACAGAAATAAGTTTAGATGAAATTCCCTGTACTGCCATCTCTTGGAGATAACCTTGGGCCAAGGTGTAGGACTCAGAGCCTGGAAGCTTCGCCTATGTCTGCCGCTGGGGTCTGGGGAGAAGTGAGCTGAGTGTTAAAACTCAAAAGACATTGAGTCTGTTTGCTAACATTCTCCTCCAAAGCTGATGATAGTTTTTACCCATGGATGCACATTAAAACCACCTGGGTAACAGTTTAAAAACTAACGATTCTCAGTCCTTACCCTATACCCTGTAAATCAGGATCTATTGAAATGTAACTAGATTTTTTTTAAGGTCCCACTGTGATTCTAATACACAGATAGGCTTCAGAACCACTGAACCATGGCACAAAAAGCAGGAGGCCTATCCAGCAAGACTCATGAAGAGGTCTACATTCTTTCTCTTTTTTAATTATAGATGGACACAATACATTTATTTCATTTGTGTATTATTATACGGTGCTGGGGATTGAACTCAGTGCCTCATGCATGCTAGGCAAGCGCTCTGCTCACTGAGCCACAATCCCAGACCCGAGCTCTACATTCTTAAAACAAGCAGCTTAGGAAGCTTCACAACTCAGAAATTCCTTGTTCATCTAGCAGAAAATACTGTTCTAAACATGCCTGCCCTGTGGTTACAACAGTTGCATATTTAGAAAAATATGAAGACAAATGTTTATGGAATGTGTTTGTGTTTTTTACAATACTGGGGATTGAATCCATTGTTGTTCCACCACTGAGCTACCCCTGTAGACCCTTTCTTAACTGTTTATTTTAAAACCAAGTCTCATTAAGTTGCTGAGGCTGGCCTCAAATTCAAAACCCTGCTTCAGCAGGGTTTAAATTCTACCCTTTTGACCTTGACATGACCTGTGAGTCAGGCTCACAGTAGCTGGGATTACATGGGTGCACCACCACACTCCATGGAATATGGTATTTCTTAAAATGTGTTCCCATGGGGGTTATTTTAAATACCGGTTCAGGTGCATTTACATAGATTCAGGAATAATAATTTTTAAACTTCAAAACATCACTGAATTTAGCAATACCATACTGAGCATACAAGAAATAACAGGTAAGGCTATTTGTATTTTATACTGAGGTAACTTTAAATTGCTGTAGTAAAGTCCTAAGCTTTCTACTTAAAAATGGCAAAATCAACAATAGTTTTGCATGAAATGTAAAGCAACATTCTTAAAACAACACTCATATATAAGTTAACTTCCACTCCAATTTGGCTAATATTTATTAAACAACAGTAACATATCTATGATGGCAAAAAAAAACAAAAACCCACTAGTCGTTCAAGCAATTTTATGTCAATAAATAAAATGTTATTGTAATTCTTAAGTAATCTAATATGCAAATTAACTCAGAATATTTAAGTTTAAAAAACATTGTTAAGCACAATTTAGGCAGAGAGATAACTAATTTTGGAAAGGGGTCTTTTTTAAGGACAGGTCCATATTTTTTCAGGTCACTAAATTAGAATTCCGTTTGTATTTAAATGTAAATTTAGATGTGCTCTACTTATTTTAGCATGATTTTTTTAAGGAAAGAATATATTTGGATCACATAAACAAACCAAAAAAAAATTACATAAGAAAACATAATGTAACAATTTTTGTAAGTACCTAACATGAGCATGTGCTTAACATCTACAAACAAAAGGTACAATATTGGTACATTGGAGATATATATATCTGACAAGTGTGCATTAGAGAAGTTTCTAATATAAAACATTTAAAACGTGGAGAATACTTGATTTTAAACTACAGAAAATAAATGTTAAGATAGGCACACCCACAATTCTTACAAAAACATGCTTGAAAAGATAAAATTCATCTGAGCACTCATTTCTCAGACATACAAAAGCTATGAAACCAATCAATGGATATTGCCTCCTGCTTTTGCACTGTTTCACCATTGATTGGTATGAATTCTGAATACACAATTACTGTTGCTTTTCATCTTTCTTCCATGTTCTATATAGAATGCATCTACCTAAAATGAGTAGAACTTAAAACATCAACATTATTTGTAGTACAGTCACTTTCTTATGTTATTTTTAAAAGGCACTATATTTAAAAAATAATATTACAACAAATAGTGCTTTGGAAGATCTGAAATTCCAAATCAATGTGTTCCATCAATCATGAGTAGAGTTAAGAAGCCCTAACTAAATATATATATATATATGATGGATTTAAAGATTATAAAATTGGTTTATTGTAAAAGCAATTCAAGAATAACCAGTTAAAACCTTATCCCCCTACTACCCAAACAACCAAAAGCGTTAAACACTTTTACATTAGGAATAAGAACATAAAATAAGAAAGACCACATCAAATCTATGATTTAAACTCAAAAAGAGAAAGGACTCTTAAATCTCTTCCAGGTCACTACAATGGTATGATAAGATCAAAGCACTAGGTCAGGTACACAGCACTGCTACAACACTGAGGTATAAGTGGGCAAATTAAATTTGGGAGAAAATGAAGACTATGTATGTGCAATCCTGTATGTGCCCTGATATGTCCTATAAAGAATGGATCTTTTCTGTCCCAGATTAGACTTTGTATAATGAAAAAAAAGAGAAAACAGTAGAGGAAGGGGAAATCCTACCAACATCTTCAAGGGATACTATAGCATTAACTATATACTGACTATCAGAAAATAAATTAAATACAGAATCTTTAACATCACAAAATCTTGTAATACTGCATTAAGCTCTACCTTTTGAGCTGATTGTTTGGGTACTGAAAATGTAAAAGTTTGATCAGGGGTAACTACTACTGCTGTACCATTTTTTGACCCATCAGTGAATATATTTGGAGCATTCATGATAGGTGTTTTTCTTGTCATTTTTGGAAAAACTATAGGATTCGAAGACCAAAAAGACAATAAAGGATTAGATGGTAAGGGGTTATCAAATAAAATATTAGATTTACAAATGATTATTGCCCAAGTATTTCACTCATTAGCTAACTCAACAATTTGATCCATAGTATATGGAGTAATAATTTTATTGGGAGAAATTCCAAACACTCTCTTTGTTGCTTTTTATTCCTATGAGTATTAATTGTCCTACAGCCTCAGGATACCTAATAAGAATAGTGTTGGAGAATAAGATAAACGTATCCACAATAATGGACCTTCTTGCCAAAATACTCCTGTAGGAATATTTTTTTGTTGGTGTTACAATAAATAATAAAGGCAAACTTATATCAGTTCTATCCAAATGCATATTTTTCATATATGTTTCAATGATTTTTAATGCCTTTCTTGCTTCAGGCATTAACATGCAGGGTGAATTTGGATCTGATGGACCTTTTAGGATAGCAAATAAAGGTCCCCCCTCTCCCGCTGGTATGCCTAGATAAGGTCTTATTCAATTTATGTCTTCTAATAATTTTTGAAAGTCGTTCAGTGATTTGAGTTGATCTACTTGTATTTGAATTTTTGGTGAATGCACCATGGTTGAAGATAATAGAACTCCTAAATAATTAATTGGAAATTTATTTGTACTTTATCTATTGCTATCTCTAGATTATATTTTTTTACTAAATTTGTAAGTGTGGCATAATATTCTAGCAATGTGTTTTTAAGTTTATGTGCTAATAATAAATCATCCATATAGTGAAATAATTGTAGTTCAGGATTTTGATTTCTAAGTGGCTGGATTGCTTTGTTAACAAAAATTTGACACATAGTTGGGCTGTTAGCCATCCCTTGAGGGAGTATTTTCCACTCATATCTCTGATCAGGAACTTCATGATTTAGTGCAGGGATAGTAAATGCAAAACTTGGACTATCCTCAGGATGAATTGGAATTGAAAAAAAAAACAATCTTTAATATCTATAGCTAAAACATACCAGGTTTTTGGCAAAGCAGACTATTGGAGAATCCCTGATTGAGCAGGTCCCATAATAAGCATCTCATTATTAATGGCTCTTAAATCTTGCAATAATCTCCATTTACCAGATTTCTTTTTAATGACAAAAATGAAAGTATTATAGGGAGATATGGAAGGTTGCATATGTCCCTCCGTTAATTGTTGTTTGACCAGGTCATGGGCTGCTTGTATCTTTTCTTTACTCAGGGGTCACTGAGAAACCCATACTGGTCTTTCTGATTTCCAAGTAATTTTTATTGTCTCAGTGACCCCTTCTGAAAACCCAATCCATGTCTATTTATTCCTTGATCTATTTGAATTGGTGCTGCTATACCTTGTTCTTGTTCTCCTAATCTTTTTTCTTTCCTAAAATCTTGTCTAGCCCTAATAGTGGGCGCATTTGGATTGCTATTATTTGTTAATTGAAACCTAATTGGTCTAGGACATCTCGTTCCTATAAATTTATAGGAAGATGATCCAATAAATATGGCTGTATAGTTCCTTCGCATCCTTCAGGATCCTTCCAATCTAACACCATTGCATTTCTATGGGGATTAGTTGCCACTCCTAGGCCTCAAAGTGTTTGACTGGCTTGTTGTAATGGTCAATGTTTTGACCATTCTTGATGAGATATGATGCTAAGGTCTGCATGTGACCAGTAGCACATTAAATTCATATCCTTGAATATTTAGTTTTAGCATTGGGCGAGAATCTAAATTTAAAGACAGCAGACACCAATCTACAACTGTGGAGCCTGATCCCCTGGAACTTCTTTCTATTGTACTACTGAAAATTTATCATGTAGGCTGGGTATTATTAATAACTGTGCTATTCTGTCTCCTGTTGAAATTACTGATATACCCTTTTGAGAACTAGCTATAATTTTTATTTCACCTTCATAATCGGGATCAATTACCCCAGGACTTATCATAAGTCCTTTTGTAGTAAAAGAACTGTGTCCCAATAATAAGCCTACTGTTCCTTGGGGAAGAGGTCCTTTTACTCCTGTGGGGATGATTTGAACTCCCATCTCTGGTGTTAGTACTGTGCTGGTGGAGGTGCAGATGTCCAACCCTGTGCTCCCTCTGGTTCGTCTGATGAGAGATCTGATGGATAATGTGTCTTGGGCACTACCCTGATGGTGTTGCTGGGTTCCTCCATGGTGTTTCTGGGTTCCTCCAGTGACCCGTATATTTGAGGTTGTGGGCTATGTACTTTATAAAGAAAAGAGGCTTATATATTACAGTTTGGGAAGCTGAAAAAATCAAAATAAGACGTTCTTTATAATTCAGCCTCTGATGAGGGTTTCTTCTTTGGCTATATAACATCACAGCAGATCGCATTGTTGCAGGAATACAAGCAAAAAGGAGAGATCACATGATGAGCTAGGAAGCCAGAGACTGTGGAGAAGTCTTACTCTTTCATAATGACTCTCAAGATGCAAGAACTAACCAGAGTCTCTTCTAAGGGCAGCATCTTCAGGTCTCCCTTTCTGAGGGCAGTGTCCTCAGTGAACTACCACTAGCTCCACCTCTTCAAGGTTCCACCATCCCCCATATCACCACACTCAGGAGCTAGCTTCCAACACAGGAACCCTGGGTGGACAAACCACAGCTAAACTAAGCACTTGGTAACTGAAGCTTTGCACTCAACGCACAAAACTGTCACAGTGGGGAGAAAAATCTGGAACTCCTGCAGAAGCCCAACAGATTGTAGAGTAATCAATGTCCTATAAGCATCAAGGAAGTACAAAGGGAAAGAATTAAGCTTTAAGATGATAATAGTAGTTCTCAATTAATTTATTTGGCAATGATAACCAAATACCTTGCTGGCTTAACTTTTACAGAGGAGCAGGGGATTTTTCCTGCCTGTACATGGTTCCAGAAAAAAGGAAAACATTAATGATAAAGAGGGAGAGCAACCAAACACATCAGAAATGAGTGCTTTTCTTTTTTAAGATCATATTTTAGCTTTGATTTCAGTGAACCCTAAACAATGATCCAAGACATTACCTCTGTTCATCCTGATAAGAGCTGACAAGAGTCAGGGAGACCACTTGAAGCCCTCTGCCTTCCTGTTCCACTCTGACCCAGGTTACTGACATGGAGATCTGCAAATGGATACAGGTCCTAAATGGCAGACATCAAGCAGGGTGCCAGGACACAGAATAGAACCCTTCCCTCCAGGAGGCTACTGGAAGTGACGAAATGCAATTGATGACTTACACCAAATGGGACACCGCTTCACATAATGCCATAGAGCTCAGGAACATATCCAGCCATACTATCTAGACCCTCCCTGCATGTCCAGGTAATGCAGTATACTGGCCACAACCAGAGACTGTGTCACAATACTGCAGTTCAAATCTTAGCTCTGCCATTTACCATCTGGGTGATCTGGGAGGCTCCTCAATCTATCCACATCTCAGTTCCCCATCTGTAAGAAATGGGGAGTGATGATGTCTACCCTCTGAGATTATAGTGGGAAGTAAAAGAATTTGTACATACAAAAGTAGCTCATATTGTGCCCTGGATATGTAACCACGTTCATCAATCTAACCCAATTAGCCCAATGTACAAAAGCACATTCATCTTTGCCCCATTTATCCTATCTCCAGCCAAAAGAAACGTTATGAAAATGAACTTTTCCCTCAAATTTTTTCTGCCAACTGAGTGAAACAAACCTTTAACTTCCACCTCCCAAGGGATGGCTGGTCTGAGATATTTCCACCACTATGTGGATTTCTATTTACAGAGTTTCCTTACAACCTCTTAGGGAGGTGTGATCCCTGCTAGAAGCCTCATGGTCCTGATAATAAAATTAAAAGGTCATCACTCTGGACAGCTCTGGTGGGGGACAACAGGCTGCTTTTGTGGATGAATCAGCCACTGTCCACAGGAAAACAGCTGCCCCACGTCCACCTGCACCCAAATGTCCTACCTAGCACACCGCCCAACAATTCCCTGCAAATCTGTCTGACCATGCAGAGAAGAAGTGTAAATGGGAATCTCAGCACACATGAAGAGTCAGTCACAACAAGGCACTTGGGGAAATAGATATCAATAAGGATGTTAGGAGATCAGGCAAAGTACAAAAAAGAGTGATAAGATCAGGGATAATTTCAACAGGGGGATAGTTGAACACACTATCATTGAAAGAATCAAGTGTATACTCACCATAGGATTGAAATTTGAAAACAATAGGCAATGCAGACGTAGATGATTTTAGTAATCTATGCTCTCTTTAAAATGAGGCTTTGGGAGAAGAATAAGATAAGTGTGAGTTTTGCATTTTGTGTCCAGAACATGATGTGATAAAGGAATACATGGAGCAGGTGACATGCGTATTTCTTCCACCATTTCTGGGAGCATGTTTTGAAACCCTACAATTTAGACTTTGGGGGTAAAAATATGTGTACCCTGGGTTTATGTGTATAGAGATGAGTCATGAATAGACCATATGGTGAATAAAAAATATAACAGGTTACTATTTTAAATAATGGATTGAATTGATATTTTAAAAAATACATGAAATCTGGTATTCACATACAAACATTCAATCCAAGTAGTTAGACATGTAGTGGTAATATTAGGGTTACTAATTATAACAAACTGTGTTTGAGTTTTGCTTTGAAAATGATGATGGAATTCAAAAGTTATGTGATATAAAAGAAATCTCATGAAAAAGCAAGTAAAGCAACATGGAGAAATGCATGGGATCTGATTCAGGGAGTGAATGAAAGTGAATCATATGCATATCAATTTGTGAATTGTGGATGAAATGATACATCCTATGATGTATATATACTGAAGAAATAGGAATATAACAATTTTGAATAAAAATTTAATTAAAAATACACATCATGTCCCATATTAATATACTTTCATTGATGTTAAACTGGGTCTCTTACTGTAGAAATATTAGGGTTAGTACTCAATATTCACTGAAGTTCATTTTGAGTATTCCGAAATGAATATGTATATCAAGAAATTGAATATTTCTGAAAAATATCTCCTGAAAAGTTGACTATAAATCCACAGAGATGGACATGAAAGAATCAAGGTAGTATAAGTATATGACACACATAGTTCATGTTTGCAAATTCATACTAAATATATATATATATATATATATATATATATATATATATATATATATATATTTAATACATTAAAATGTAATAGTATGTATGCCAATCGAAATTCATAAGGGGATATATATATCCTTCACATATGTACTCCAAATATTCATTTTCCTCTACACTGTTTCATGTCTAAACTTGTTGAAGTTTAAAGCTCACCACAGCTTGAATTTTCAGTTACCTCAGTGTATTGGGGGGCAGTGATCTCTTCATGAATTTCGTATTTACCAAAGTGAGAGTACTCTCAAAAATATAACTGTGATGGCAGTAGGATTATATATATGTATATAAAAATATACATTGTGACCCAGGCGACAGAGACAGGAAGTCAGGAAGTTACATATTTGTTGATTTTGAAAATTCTTGGAGAAGTAAAATGAGAAAAATGTGTCACAGGTTTTATAATATGTATCTCTGATGAAGCAAAAGGCAAGGCCAAGTATACACCATGCCTCCTATCAAATTCCTCTACTTCTATTCCTTTAGGATTATTTTTATTGATGTTAGGGTAAGTAGTCAGAGCATAGAAAGTTATGGGTTAGTGTCAGAGATTCAATATTTCAAATGGCAAAATGGAAAATGAGTCTAATACATATGGGAACACGTGGCACATAAAAATCTTCCACTGTCATCCACCACAATGCCTGGACATTACTATCACCCTAAAGAAGACACAATGAGAAAAGAAGAGGAAAAAAATCTGTGAATACATATCTGGAATTGGAAATTCTGAGGAGCTCACAAACCTGGATGTGGCAGAAGAGATCTCAAAAGTTGAGGACAGGGTAAACATTCCACAAACATGGAACACTGCTGGCCTAATGACTTCTTGATTATCTGCCTCTGACAATCGTTTACTAGAAATATAGCTTTCTTTTATATTCCTTTGTAGTGAGATCATGAAAGCCTGGTCTGAATCTATGTGAAGAGGAGGACATGGGTTCATATTTTCCAATAGGAACAGGAGGCAGCAGAGCTGAATCCTCTCTATGCAGGTGACTGTGGCCGTTGTGCTATGAATGTCTCCCTGGGTGCATTGTGAAGCCTTTGGCTCACTGCCCAGTTTTAATGGCATTTCTTACAGCTTCCCTGGAAAATTGGTGTTTGTTTTTGAAATACAAATAGGTCAACCAGGACACAGTGCTGGAGGGAGATCTGCCACATGGTGTGAGTCAGGGTCTGAAGGCAAAAACACAAACTGGGCTGCTACCCCATGTATCTTTCCCACTTGAGCATAGCAACTTGTTTCTGAGCATCGCACCAAATCCTCTCCCCACAACAACATGCCTTTATATTTTCTGGTCTCCTGGCTGCACCTTGTCAGTCACATGTCATTTGGAAGCCAATGACAGAAGCCCAGGGGCCCACCACAGATTTTGGACCACACACCTGCACTCCATTGCTCCAGGTCCAGTTCCCTGCTGGCTCCTACTCACTGGCCTCTCTGTTCTTCACCACGGTCATGAATTCCACTCAGTCAAAAATGGCACTCGCTTGTTCAGTCATGATGAGCAACCGGAGATCTAAAGGTTCTCCAGGGATTTCTGGTCTTGGGATTCTCAAAAACTTCATGGTATTGGCCTAGCCATATTTCAAGAATGAAGAAGTTGACACTGTGGGTTTTACTTCATTCAGGAGCCATTGAGTGTTGAGGAATCTCCTTTCAGTAAAAGCTCTGGAGATTGCTTGCAGGCAAGCTCCCAAGGAGTGGCGAAAGGTCACAGGAATCCAGGCCCATTGGGGTCTAAAATATGAGGTTCCTGTGAGTTTTGGCTCTCAACTATAGCTGAGAAGGCTTTCACAGAAAATCATGTGAAATCCTGGCTGAGATTCCCAGTGCTGTGGAGAAAGCCACCCTCGGCCTAGGTCTCAGTTTCCAAAGGCTCCTCTAATGCCTGGCCTTCTAAAATCCCAACACAATTCATGGCAATAGTTCTCTGAGATCAGTTCCAGAACTCAGTCTCTAATGGCATCACACCAGAGTTCAAGCTGAGGTGGACCCAGTCATCTCTTCCAACCACCACACAAAAGACCACTATTCTAACAAAAACACTCCCACATGGCCCTCATCTTCTTCCATACAGACACTCATTATAACATTCTGGCTGGGGGTTTCTATAGGGTGAGCAGTCTTAGATGGTGTGAAAAGAAAGCTCTCATGCCCATCATATGCCAAATGTCATGGTGGCCTGGACACCCTTCCTGAGAAACAGGATAGATAAAATGGGCCTGTAGTTATAACTGCTCTTGAAAGACCCCAGCCCAGAAACCCCAGGCCCCATTGTGAAACCATCAGGGCATGTTGCTAACCCACGTAAAGAGAGGTCTCTCTGTTAATCAGTTAAGGGTAGTCTATTGTGAGGGGACAGGATGGTTGAGGAAGAACAGAAAAGCAGATCCCAAGGCATGCCTGAACAAACAGGAACTGATAATGATAAGCAGGAGCAGAAAAACCAGAGTGTTAATATGTAACTGTCATGAGGTTTATCCAGGAACATAAAGTGAAAAACAACTTTGCCCTTTAGGTAATCTATATGTTGGGTTCAAAATAACCAATAAGAAACCTGTCACTTCCCGTGCGCGCGAAACCTGCCCCATTATCCTATAAAAGACCTGTACCCCAAAGCCCGGTGTGCCAGTTCACCAAAGCTCCGGCTGAGGTTTTGCTGAGCACCCACAGGTGTCTGTGTCTGAATAAACCTCTTGCGTTTGCAGCCAGTGCCTCGTGCGTCTTTCTTGGACAGGGAATCGGTGGGTCTTTCATTTGGCGAGCCAGCCAGGAGAACTCCTGTAACCCCGTCCGGATCCCTGCCCGAGGAACACCCGATAACCACTGGGAGGTAAGCTGGCCAGCTCGTGTCATTTTGTCCGTCATTTTGTGTCCCTTTTTGCAGTCTCCGGTTGATATCTGTCTGTGTGCGGCGTCCGTACGATTGCGCGTAATCGCTCTGTTTTCTGGGCAGCTCGAGAAGGAGTTGACGAACTCGGACTTCTCCCCTGCCACCCTGGGAGACGTCTCAGGGATTTCTGACACCCTGGGAGACGTCCCAGGGATTCGGAGGGCCCATTTTTTCGGGAGGCCTACTTTCGGTTTGTGCCAAGGCCGCGCAACATTCTTTGTGTCTAATCTGATATTTGTGTCTGTCTTCTTGTTTTTGTATTTCTCATTCCATCTGAAACTAACATGGGACAATCTATAACAACTCCCTTGAGCCTTACTCTTGATCACTGGCAGGACGTCCGCAACCGGGCTGACAACCTGTCAGTGGAGATCAAGAAGAAAAAATGGATAACGCTCTGCACTATGGAGTGGCCGGCGTTCAATGTTGGCTGGCCAAAAGAAGGGACATTTAATCTTGATCCCATTTTACAGGTGAAGTCTCAGGTGTTCGCCCAAGGGTCTCAAAGACACCCCGATCAAGTGCCCTACATCGTTACCTGGGAAAATTTGGTCTCTGACCCACCCCCTTGGGTCGCTCCTTTCTCTCCATCTAAGCCTACTCCGCAATCTCCTCCCCCGACTTTTCCTCCCAACCAGCCTCTCCATCTGCCAACTTCCAACCGCTCCACACCTCCGCCATCTTCCGCTCCACTTATCCCTGTACCTACGCCTCCTCCCCCTTCAACCTCTAGACTCTACCCCATTCTCGATAAATCTAAAAAGGTGACTCCAATAGGGACAGAACCCAAAAAGGTTTTGCCGCCGGAAGACTCCACTCTCGTAGATTTGATGACTGAAGAACCCCCACCCTATGGGCCCCAGCCTGTACCGGCTCCAGATTCCATCCAGGCTTCCTCAGAGGAAGAAGAAGAACCAGCCGAACCAGTCACCAATAACCCTCCGGGCCCATCCCCCATGGTCGGGAGGCTCCGCAGCCGTCGGGAGCCAACCTCCTCGGGGGATACATCTAGAGTTCTCCCCTTGCGGCAGACGGGAGGCCCCGATGGGCTGTACCAATATTGGCCTTTCTCTGCCTCTGATCTCTATAACTGGAAAACACATAACCCATCCTTTTCCAGTGACCCTGTAGCTCTAACCTCTCTGATAGAATCTATTCTAGTGACTCACCAGCCAACATGGGATGATTGCCAACAGCTCCTACAGACCCTTCTCACTTCTGAGGAGAAACAGAAAGTTCTCCTGGAAGCCCGTAAAAATGTGCCCGGGGACGACGGGCGCCCCACTCAACTCCCAAATTTGATTAATGAAGCTTTCCCCTTGACTCGGCCAGACTGGAACTATAACACTGATGCAGGTAGGAACCACCTACGTCTCTATCGCCAGTTACTCATAGCGGGTCTCCATGGAGCAGGGCGGCGGCCCACTAATTTGGCTCAGGTAAGACAGACTATTCAGGGATCGACAGAAACTCCGACTGCATTTTTAGAGAGACTAAAGGAAGTTTACCGGAGGTACACACCTTTTGACCCCGACAGTGAGGATCAGAGAGGAAATGTTTCTATGGCCTTTATTTGGCAGTCCGCTCCAGATATTAGGACTAAGTTACAGAGATTAGATAACTTACAAGATTTTTCTCTAGCAGATTTATTGAGAGAGGCAGAAAAGATTTTTAACAAGAGAGAAACTCCAGAGGAAAAAGAGGAAAGAGTCAGGAGGATGCAGGAGGAGAGAGATCTCAAATTTAAGGAAGAATTAGACAAGAGAGATCGAAAGCGTGATAAAGAATTAAGTAAGATATTGGCCACTGTAACACAGGCAGGGCAACAAGGAGATAAGCTAAGTAGGGAAAGGGAACAAGGCAGACCCCGTGTAGACCGAGACCAGTGTGCCTACTGCAAAGAAAGAGGACATTGGGTAAAGAACTGCCCAAAGAAACCCCCCAACCCCAGAAGAGGTACAAACCGGACCTCTCAATTGCTAGCCTTGGATGAAGATTAGGGGAGTCAGGGCCAGGAGCTCCCCCCTGAGCCCCGGGTAACCCTGCAAGTAGGGGGGCAACCTGTAACCTTCCTAGTAGATACGGGAGCCCAACACTCGGTGCTAACACGGGCACCAGGACCTATGAGCCACAAGACAACATGGGTCCAAGGCGCCACCGGGAGCAAACCTTACCGATGGACCACCAAAAGAGAAGTACACCTTGCCACAGGTAAAGTTTCCCATTCATTTCTGCATGTGCCTGATTGTCCGTATCCATTACTGGGAAGAGACTTATTGACCAAATTGAGAGGCCAAATTTATTTTAAAGATGGGAGTGCCTCCATCACGGGACCAAACCAGGCCCCTTTACACGTATTGACTTTCAAATTAGAGGACGAATATAAACTTTTTGACAAACCTTCTGTACCTATGAAGGACATGGACTATCAATCCTCTAGTTCTTTCCCTGAACCTGTTTACCCAGGGACTGGAGATCAACTATTAGATTTGATTCGAGGAGCATTTTATGCCCTCAACGCCACCAACCCAGATCGCACCCAAGATTGTTGGCTGTGTCTCACCTCCAGTCCACCCTATTATGAAGGGATAGCAATGATGTCTAACTGGAATAGTAGTATAAACCCTGACCCTAAGTGTGTATCCCTACCCAGCTATAAGCTTACCATCACTGAAGTATCAGGACAAGGGGTCTGTATAGGGAACGTACCCCTATCACACCAACCTCTTTGTAATACTACCCTCCCAACGACAGGCTCACAAAATAGCTATTTATGGGGCCCCCCTGGAACTTACTGGGCCTGCAACACTGGGCTGACCCCCTGCATTTCTACAGCTGTCCTCAACGCAACCACTGATTTTTGTGTGTTGATACAATTATGGCCCAGGATATCATATCTAAGATCAGACTATGTCCTAGGACATCTAGAAGGGCAGAAGTGGTACCCTAGAGAGCCCATAAGCCTGACTATAGCCATACTGCTGGGCGTTGGAGGAATAGCCTCAGGGGTAGAAACAGGAACTGCAGCCTTAGTGCAGGGAAACCAATTCTTACATTTACAAGCAGCTATGAACGAAGATCTAACTGCAATGGCCAAGTCTATCACAGCCCTAGAAAAATCTCTCTCTTCCCTCTCGGAAGTTGTGTTACAAAATAGGAGAGGATTAGATTTACTGTTCCTTAGAGAAGGTGGCCTCTGTGTAGCCCTAAAAGAACAATGTTGTTTCTACGCTGACCATACGGGGGTTGTTAGAGAGACCATGGAAAAAGTCACTGAAAGATTAGCGAATAGACAAAAAGAATTTGAAAATCAACAGGGATGGTTTGAACACTGGTTCAGTAAGTCCCCTTGGTTAACAACTTTGTTATCCGCGGTAGCTGGACCCTTGATTATTTTACTGATAATCTTAACGTTTGGGCCTTGCATTCTCAACAGATTAATACGATTTATAAAAGAAAGACTGTCCATTATTCAGACCATGGTTCTTACTCAGCAGTATCAGTTGCTCCAGCAGCAAACAGGGTCACAGACCGATCTGGCTCAAGAACCTGAACAGGCAGAACAGTGGATATAAGATTCTATCCATGAAATAGAAAAAGGGGGGAATGAAAGACCCCAGCCCAGAAACCCCAGGCCCCATTGTGAAACCATCAGGGCATGTTGCTAACCCACGTAAAGAGAGGTCTCTCTGTTAATCAGTTAAGGGTAGTCTATTGTGAGGGGACAGGATGGTTGAGGAAGAACAGAAAAGCAGATCCCAAGGCATGCCTGAACAAACAGGAACTGATAATGATAAGCAGGAGCAGAAAAACCAGAGTGTTAATATGTAACTGTCATGAGGTTTATCCAGGAACATAAAGTGAAAAACAACTTTGCCCTTTAGGTAATCTATATGTTGGGTTCAAAATAACCAATAAGAAACCTGTCACTTCCCGCGCGCGCGAAACCTGCCCCATTATCCTATAAAAGACCTGTACCCCAAAGCCTGGTGTGCCAGTTCACCAAAGCTCCGGCTGAGGTTTTGCTGAGCACCCACAGGCGTCTGTGTCTGAATAAACCTCTTGCGTTTGCAGCCAGTGCCTCGTGCGTCTTTCTTGGACAGGGAATCGGTGGGTCTTTCACTCTGCTTCTCAAATTAGAGGACTCCTGCCTGCCAGGGGTAGATTCTTTATGTGTACTGGACTCATGAAAAAACCCAAACTCCTGTGTGCTAGTTACTGGAGGGCTTGCAACAACTCATTTGACTCAGAGGATCCCTGTTCTGACTTCATAGGGGTCAGGAGCCTGACCAGAGGAAGGCAAGAAACTTCATCCAATAGTACACTTCTTTTTCATTCTTTTAGATTGGGATGGACACATGCTGGGAGCCATCAGCCAAGTAGGTATGACAAATTCCTTGCCAGCTTACTCCCATGCTGTCTAGTGGAAGGACTTCTGAAAGGTGACCTTGCTCAAGGACCAGGGCAGGATCCGTGTTTAGGGTGTTCCCCCTTTAGAATAGGGCGGTTTAGCATAATAGGAGATTAGGGTGTTCCCCGTTTAGAATAGGGCGTATCCTGCTGCTGAGTTCCTCTTGAGTTCTTAGGGTCAGACAGTATATTTTGGGAGACAGAAGCCCATGTGGAGTGGATTTGGGCAGAGTGTGGATTTGGGAGAGTGTGGATTTGGGCAGAGAACGTGGATTCCCCCAGAACGTGTTTGTAGACGGCCGGTGTGAGTTTGGGAATAAAGAATTGCTGTTTGAATCTACAAGCTGTGTGGTGACTCGTGATTTGTGCCCAGCCAGAGACTGTGGCATCGACACATGGGATTTTTCTTGGGTTTCCTGGGGTGCTGAGAATGTAATTCACAGCCACACACAGGGCCAAGAGTCTGATTCAGCCACAGCTTTTACAAAGCACTTTACTTCAAAGGCACAGATTAGGCCTCTTCATTTCCATTTGAAACTGTTTTCTTGAGGAGTCCCAAAGGAGTGCCCTAAGGCAAACACCTCTCTGACATTCAGGGGAACAGAACAATAAGGAAGAAAGAAGCCTGGAGAAAAACTTTTCTTTAATTGAACACTGTGACATTGACAGCTCCTGATCATGCAACTTGGGTTACTATCTATCAGTTTGGGATACTCTGGGTTTTCATATAAAAATTCATAGAAGAAATCTCATGTCTCTGAAGAAAAGTAGCAAAACTAATCCAGGTCTCCATAACTTGATTCTATGAAAAAAGAGCCAAAGAATATATGTTTAACTTTGAGAAATAGCATCTGGGAATAATCCTTGTATTACATACAGACACTTTGATGGTTAGCAGGTGAAATATGGTTAGTGGTGGATCTCTAGTTCTGAATAAGCACAAATACACTAGAAGAAATAGGCATTCTACTGTTGGAATATTTTAAACAATTTTTTTTCTTTAATACTGGATCAAATTATTCCTTTGAGATACCTTCTAGCTGTACTTTGAAACTTGGAGACTATGGAATTACTAAAATAAAGTTATTGCATTTCTGAGCAGTCATTTGTACATTTTATATAAATGAAAAAAATTTGAATAAGCTGTACTTTTCTTTTGCCAGTATCTAAGAAGCTTGCTATATATTTGTAAACACACCAAATGTAATTCAAGAAGTTTGCATAAAATGAAAACCATTTATCACTAGAAGACATTCTTCATATGTAGTATCTGTTTCTACATGGTTGAAACGTATTCTCTTGTGGATGAAGAAATAAAGCACTTTAGGTAATTGTCTTTGCATTTACATAGCACCTTCACTTAAGACACCTGGGTGTGTGCTACTACTGATATCTATGTCTTGTTTTACTTTATCTGATCTTAGTATATATTATAATCTATGGTTATCATTAGTAGCTTTGAATTTCAGGATTGATTAATACAGGATGATCTTTAATTTTGCCAATTTCTGTTAAGGCAATTTTTCTTCATATTTTATTCAATTATTAATTCAAAAAGCATGTCTTATATTTTCAAATTAATGTGTGTTTTAAATCCAGGCTTAATTTGTGCCGCAGTCTGGCTGGGCACAAAATCACGAGCCACTCAAACAGGAACAAACCTTATTTTGAAACTCCTGCCAATGCCCTGTATGCTCCCCTGGAAATATGCCGACCCCCACACGCAGAGTTCTCCTGGGCCCACACCAACAGCAATTCCCTTCTCTGGAATTCCCTCCTACCGCACTTCCCCAACAAATGGGAACTCTCCAGGAGTCCCAAAGCAGGCTAAGGTGGACAGCAGGGGTCTAATATCCATTTGAATGCACATCTTAACATAATCATATCATCTCAATGGCTTCCTGGCAACACCTTTCAACCAAAAATGCCATGCATCATTACTACTTGGCTATGGCTCTTAGCATCTCTCCCCTTTTGTTTAATTAAGCAACAAGCAATGTGGCTTAGGGACCTTGTCTGTGTCTTTTAGGTTGTCCAATTCAACATACAATACTTACCTGTCATCAGATGAGCTGACCTCTAGGCGTCAGCCTCCTGTCTTAGGTTGGTACCACTGCAATTGGATCATACCCATCACTGACTACCGGTCCAGCATATAGCCATACTTGTGGATAGGGCTATGCACCTCTGTTGGCCCCCAAATCCTTGGTGCCAGGTATCCTCAATGACTGCACAGCCAAAGCATCTTGCCAAAAGCATACACCATCTTGGCATTCTTTCCCAATCATAAGGAATATTGAAATATTCTGTAAAATAATCGATGGAAAGATCAAGTCTGTGGAAGAGCTTCTGGAAGCTGAAGTTCTCAAAGTTGCTAATAAGGAGAAAACTGTTCAGGATTTGAAACAGGAAATAGAGACTCTGAAAGAAGAAATAGGAAATAAACTTGAAAAGGCTCCCACTCCTGATACAGTATGTTTGTGTGTTGTTTTGTCTTGAAATGTTGTATTGTCTTTGTGACGAAAATATGGAAGAGGTGTTAAGTAAATTGTTGAAAAAAGGAGGCACCCCAATGGAACCAAGAATAGTTAGGGCATGTGTTGATAAAAGCCCAGAAACTCTAGTCAGAAAAAAGAAAGTTCAGAAGAAGAAGAATTATCAGAAAAAAAGTTGCAGCAAAAGGCTATTACTGAATACTTTTCGTTATAGGACGGGAGCAAATCTGCTCGTCCCTGTTTGTCACCCCTCGGTTATTTTTCTGCAGCCGGACTGCGGCAAATTTGTTGGGGTTATGGAAGTAGGAGGGAAGTTGTTTTCTTGTTGTTATTTATATAATTTTACTTTGAACCTTTCAAGATATGGCTAGATAGACCACCAACTCTTACCAATTTCACCAGTCCCAGGTGAAGGATAGAAGTGGCATAGGTTTATTCTTGGAATAGTGCTTCATTCACATCACAAAATGTCTGATATGAAGGAAGTCTCCTTTTAAAATATTAAATACTAAAATTTACACAAATGTTCATGAGCTTGGTAAATAGTAAATGTCTTTTGGAACTTTTGAGATCACAGTGTCATTGACCTTTGCTTTTCTTTACAAATAGCCTCTGCTAGAATCTCAATCCAAGATTGTATTCAGCCCAAATTTCTCCCTTCTGGCATGCCAAGCAGATTACCACTTCTCAACTGGATTTTCCAAATCTGAACATCATATCTTATTAAGATGATTGATGGGAGATTCACCCTTCTTTGAAAGCAGTTTTGATTATAAATAACAGAAATAAATGAAAACCTGTTAGGTGTAGATCATCAACACTTTATGATATGCCTGCTTTTAATTTTCATCTAATGCCTTGATTGCTTACGAGTTAGTCATGTGTGGTGTTAGAAATTTTTGAAATACTGCTTAATCAGTTGTTAATTAAGAATAAATCGGGCTGGGGTTGTAGCTCAGTGGTAGAGCGCTTGCCTTGCATGCAAGAGGCACTGAGTTCGATCCTTAGCACCACATAAAAATAAATAAATAAAATAAAGATCTTTAAAAATAAATAAATAAATAATAAAATTGTGATCGTGATTTTATCACTATATTTAATGGTTTCTTGCATACTTTGCAGGATAATGAATTTCATTTCCTTGCATTATCCTATAAATAACCTTAAACTTTTAAATTAGGATAATCATAGTTGCTTTCTTAACCTTGCAAACATGTACTGCTCCATGAATTTAAGAATTGGAATATATATCTAACTCGAACTACATCAAATATGACATTTCCATATGTATGCATTCAAACTGTTTACTCAGAAAGACATACTTCATACCTCTTAGATAATGGTTTCTTTTACTTGTGTTCACTATTAACCTTTTGTCTCCATATTGCTAGAGATGCCTTTTTATAGCTCCATGAATTTTTATCAATTCATTTAAATGGATATACTTAACAATGATTTTTTAAATAAAGCAAAAACTTGAGCTTATATATGACATTCATTGACAGT
Organism: Callospermophilus lateralis; assembly: GCF_048772815.1. Taxonomy (NCBI): domain Eukaryota; kingdom Metazoa; phylum Chordata; class Mammalia; order Rodentia; family Sciuridae; genus Callospermophilus; species Callospermophilus lateralis. The sequence continues at coordinate 2,987,987 of NW_027510917.1, forward strand.
TGCTCTAGAGATGTATACAGTTTTCACTGATAGTTATGTTTGAGGAGTTTTTTTTGGTTTTTATTTTCTTTATTGGCCTTGGTAAATATACTGAACCTTTGAAACATGCACATACACTTAAAATTTTTTTTTGAAGATTACCTGAGAATGTACAAAACACTCATCTGCAAAACTTGACAAAACATTAACCTAAATCAAGCAGGCACAATTGAAATTGAGTATTTGGCAGTTAAAGTACATATATTTTTTAATATTACATCATGACCTTATGACCCTTCATAATCATTTAACTTGTTATGTGGTAACCGGAGCTCAGGCTTTCCAGAATATAATGTTCCTATCAGTCCAAAGAAATGAAACCACTTGGTAAAACTTACAGATTTTAAGTCAAGGAGATTTTTCTTTTTATGTCAGACATTATTTGGATGGGTAACTAATAATCACCAAGGATGTTAGTATTGATATAATAAATAGAAGCATATATTCTTGCTAGTTGTTGTTGCCATGGGAAACACCCTATGATTATTGTTTTAGTTTTTAAATTTCAATTATTTTACTTATACATGTAATAATAAAATATCTCTATAGTAATAAAATTGAAATTAAAATAATAAATCCATTTCTTATATATTAACTAAATATATATTGACGTTCACTGTAGGCAATTTAGTCTGTCCTTTAATTTACTTTTTCCATTTTTAAAATTAGACTTAGAATGTCCCCTTCTTTCTGATAAATTTTGAAAACCTAGCATGCTGTTTTTTTCCTAAAACTTCAAGTTTTTCATATTGTTATGAATTTTTTGAATCATTTGTTGTTTTTCTTTTTTTGAAGTAAAGCATGGTCCTTTTTGTTTTTACTTAATGACTAACTAGCTAACTGAGGCTGCAACATAAAATAATACTGGTGTTTTTCCAAATGATTAGAGATACCCTTTTATATAATCTAAATATTTGAGCCTCTATACTATTCTACTCTGCTCCATGACCTATTTGTCTCTTTCTTCATTACTATAATGATTTTCTTTCATGGTAGTATTTTAAGACAATTTTGTTTTATTTTATATTTTAATAACTCTTACATGAACTCACACACCAAATAACAGTTTTTATTGCACAATTATCATAATATACTGACCTCTTTACCTACCTTATATGAACACAAATTTTTAAAAAGTCACTATACCTACATATGTACATGTATATCTGTATATATTAGAAAAATAAATTTATCACACTAACCATTAAATTAATAAATATTGAATATACATATGACAAATAATAATTTTGAAGAAATGTCAAGAAAATAATTTCCTAGGCCTCAGTATATAAAGATAAACATTTTATAGTTAACAAAATGCTTAACTATGATAATACAATAATCTATATATTAAAAATTAAAAGATTAAATTTATTGAGTTTTATGGTAGGATGTGAAAATCAGAATTTTCAGGGCATCTTAAGTTCATTTAATAGGGCTATAGTTAATTCCTCAAAGATGGTGGGATTGGAGACCATGAGTTTTAGGGCTAGGTTTAATGGTAAACTTTACATCAAATTCAGAAACATTTATCCAAGATGTCCATTCCCACTCTGTTAGGGGGAAAATAATTTTTAAAATCTAGCATATTTTTGAGTTCTATTCCAGAAATATGTGTCTTTCCTGACAGGCAGGTCTGCCTGGGCATATCAGGACTAACCCTGACCATTTAGCAAATAGTACCATATTAATACAAATTTATTACTGTTATGTCTTGGAATTCAATTGTAAAACTAAAGCAATAATAAACTACTGTCCAATTGAAATTAATTTAATGCCTTTCAAAATATCAAAGTAAGGGACTCTAATCCTCATCTGATGTTTTGACTGCTTTATTTGGTATGCATATCCTGGGAAATCTAATTTTATTTTTGCATTGCTAATCCATTTCATTTCAAGCTGTGTTTTGATTTTTCATACCAGCAAACTTTCACATAGGTGTATAAATTTCTCATTTAGATGAATAACTATAAAATAAATCCTAATTCGAATATTCCTGAGCAAACCTTATTTTAGAATGCATCAAAATAGGAAGCAGTGTTCCTGAAAGACTTAACTGCTGTGTTTTAGGAAAGGAAAGATTGTGCTGTGCACACCTTGGGGCAGGTCAGCCAGTTACAAACCTCTTGGCTTTGCTGAAAGTTAGTGAAACAGATATTGCTTCACCTTCTTTATTTCTGTCAAATATAATATTGCCAATTTATTATTCATATATTCTTTTGGGAAGAGACCGTTCACATCTTTTATACCTTCCAAACATTTGCCAAATGAGAATACTCTAGTGATTCCCATGCATTTTAATCCATCTATGTGAAGCCTAAAAACATCTAGAACAAGGGAATTGAACTCATCCAGTTAATCAAAATTCATTGTTGAGGGCTTCCAGATTCTTTCTACTAACCTCTCACTCCTTGTGAAGGGATTTTATTGTCAGTAGTTAATATTTTATGGGAATGCTGTCAGCTTCTTACAGAGCTCAAAGTATTATATATTTTTTCTGACATAATCATAATTCCCATCAGTATGTTTAATGTCAGCATCTGTAGGATTCCTTTGATTTTTAAGGAGAAAAAACATAAAGAATTCCTGACTCGTCAAATAAGAATAACTGTGAATGCTTCAGGAAATTCCTATTTCTCTGGGTGAATGCTTGGGGACCAGAGGGACAGATATGCAATGGATGCCTCTCAGTGGTTTACAGGTTAACCTGTTTTTTTCTTTGCCTGTTGAACTGTGCCAGGAAAGAGAATTTCATGTGATAGCTTTGCACACAAAGACAAGTAATTTAAACTAAGGCAGAATGACACACACACACATGCACAACTATTTTGGATAATGGGTGTTCAGAAAATTATCCCACTAATAATAAAATCTCTGCAAAATACTATACATGTCTCAAAACACAAGACCATGAAAGAGTCTTGGAATATGTTCTTTGTGACAGGCTTTACATCAACTGGAATCTCATCAGTTTGTTTTGCTAAGTACCACTTCTTTTTTATTCTTGTTGCTGAGAACTGTGAAAAGAAACATGAAAATGACCTGTAAAGGCAAAGGGGCATTTGGGTTGTCAATTAATCTTTACAAATGACAAGCAACTGATTTAATAGTGAAAAATTATTCAGTTAACTAATATGACTGACCTTTTAGCAAAATTGAATGAATCATCCAGTTTTGGCTTCAAACAAACTCAAGCACTAAGCATAAAGCAAATGTTTGATCTATTGTTGATTTTGCTATGAGAAATGTATGCTGGACCCTATTCAGCTTTGAAGATCTTAACAAATGTTTTCTTCTAAAAAGCATATGAACTCTTCACTTATCCGAAACTTCCTCCATCATCAGGTGTTTTTGTGTCAATCACTTGTCTATGTTTTATTAGAATCGGGTTTAAAGAGAAGTTCTGTAATTGGTATTTGTTTCCCAGATAGAATATTGAAAATTTAAGATCTCACTATGAAGTTGAGATATGGTCAGGGGGGTTATTAAATTTGACTTTCTAATGTAGGAACTTTGCAGTAGCCATTATCTCTATTTATACAGAGGATCTTTTATATTTCTTGCATGATAAAGGCCTTATTCATTATAAGATAAATGTTTGGCAGAGCAACTTTATTTTTCTATTTTTCTATGTAAAAATTCTTGATACTTTACATCATAGGAAAGCATGTTCTATATTGATTCTTTTGAAACAAATTATCTATTTCCTTAGAAAGGCATTACAGGCCATGAAGATAAAGTTGAAAAAAAAAAAGATAAAATTTTAAAGTAGTTATTTCAGATATCTGGAAATAGACTGCTTCTTTGATGAATTTAACAACTGTTCTAAGCCAAAGTCAACACCATAATTAAGATTTTAGAAAATGAATTATAACTTGGTTATGAAAAGTCAAAGGCATTGTAAAAGAAAAAAAAAAACTTTACTTCCACATTTAACATTCTGACAAAGTAAATAGACATGACATGATTAAGAAGGGACATCTTCATACTCATGGACATTTAAGTTATACACTAAATAAAACTTGAAATGATCAGCTGAAAAAAAGTTTTAAATTAATGAGAAAATTTAGTTGGGAGGTATATACAAAATATTGTAAGATAGAACAATTAAAACATCAGTTTTAATACAAAAACAATGGCCAGATCAGTATACTAAAACTTCCAAATTATGTTTGGGCTAGAGCTTGAACCCAGGACCACATATCTATAAACTGTTTTATTATTTAAATATATTGCATACTATGAAATATTTTAGATTATTCCAAGTGATAATATGATTTTATTATTGTAAATCATTAGTATAAATAACTGCATTGGTGGATTTTTCTGACATTAAATAATTGTGAAGTAAATTCTATTTAAATATATCATATTTTAATACACTGTTGGTTTAGTTTAGTTAATAAAAATTTAGGATTTTTATAATTATATTCATAAATCAAATAGAAATATAATTTTTCTTTCTGCTATTGCCTACAATGGTTTAGTTCTGTACATGGTGTAGATTAAAAGGTAGAAAATCCCCCATCTTTTAAAAAAGAAAAAAAAAACTTCTAATACACAGTTTACTTAAACGTAGGCATAACCTATTCCAAAAATGTTAGTAAAACACATCTAAAAGTTCTTGAGAATTTTTTAAAAATTTTGGGGTGGGTGGAGTTCTGATTACCATTTCAAATTCTTATATGATTAAAATTTTATTTTCATACTCTATTTCTTGTAATCTACTTATATATTATTTTTTAAAGTTTTAGCTAGAATTTTAAACATAATAATGCATTGTTGCTAGTTTTACTCTTTAACAAAATATACTTTTTGCAACATCTACATATATTTTTTGTTTTCCTTTCTATATTTTTTCATCTCCTCATCTCTTTGTCTTTGAATTTATAACAGGAATGTGTCTTCTCAAAGCTTATGGGTTTGTTATTATTTTTTTTCTGTTTATTAACTTCATGTCCACCTCCTTCTTGCTTTAAAAAAACCTGTTTGCTTTTGCAATATTTTCCACCTCTATCCTTTTTAGTATATTTATAATATTTGCTTTATATTCATTTTCCTTTTACTGCATTAATGTTGCTTCTTCTGTCATATGATTTTATATTCATTGCCTTTCATTTTTAAAATGTTTGCCTTTCTTCCTACATTTTGTTCATGAAGATTCACCCTTGACTAGAAATGCCTGCTTTCTGGTGGTCCAGAATCCTGGGGCTAATTTTATTTCTTACTCAGAACTTCAAATGGAGTGGATATCCTATGGAAGGAAAGCCTCAAAGACTGAAAACCTGCCTCAACCACTCTCTGCACATGCTCCCTTATATACTTTATAATATACATTAATATTTTCATAAATATTAACCTTCTTGGAAAGATAAATAACTATCATAGGAAGATAAATAATTTAGTACAATTGTCAAAATCAACTAGAAGCTTCATTGATATGTCCAAAGAACATGACATGTTCTTTTTTTGAATATTTTCTTTCCACTTTTAAAATAATATTACTTCCATATCATTTTGTTAGGCTTAGGTAAGCATCGCCATTGCATTTCAATTTCAAAGTCCTGTGTGTCCCACCTATGAAATAGACTAATAAAGATGAGCAAAAACTCTAACTTGTTGATTCCTACCAAATGTATATGACCCTCAAACATTTATTGAAGAATCATGAATTAAATTAACTTATCTCTCTTAAAAAATTTACCCATTCCCAGTTCCAGATTCCATTAAAATAAAGAAATAATTAAAACGTGGAGAGAAAAAAAATATTCTTTATTCTATATGTTCCCTCCTTATTAGAGTTTTGGGTTCTTATTTAACCCTAATCTAGTATGTGTTATTTTCAAATAATGCATTTGGCTTATTATAAACTACTACAGGAAAAGAGATTCTTTTCCTTATAGGGAAAAGAGATTATGATATTATATTGATGACTTCAATACTTCTTTATATCTAAAAGAGAACCATGAAGATAAAAGATTATTAAAATACCCATTAGTGATTTTTTCACTTGTCCTGGAATTGTTGATTATAACAATGCTGACTTGTTTCTAGGGCATTTTTTTGTCATAGATTAATGAAGTTTACCTAATTTTGAAGATATTGAAAGACAATATTTAAATGGAGTAAGAGGAATTAAGTTGCACTTAATTGACAAAAAATCAATTCAAGAAGTTGACAAAGTATCAAATAGGTGTGAGTCATACATGAAGAAATTCTTGAAATCCCAACCACACTGGAATAAGAATCCATATCTATATCAACATAGAATCTCGGTGCTTTAGAATGTTGTCTCTTTGGTATTAATCTTTGATTAAAGATTCCTAATAAGAAAAGCATTAACTTCTATCAACATTTAGCACTTTATTAAATAATAGAATTTCCAATTTATGATGATCTTTCTTTATTATATAACTTTATAGCAGTTTGATACAATGAGTATTTTTCCCACAAAGTGTTCCAAAACAAAGAACTCTCAGTATAAATTTTCTTTTTATTGTAATCATTGAAACTTGGTATAGAAAACTGGGAGTATTTTAAGGTTAGAAATAAACAAGTTTGCTCATAAATGTATTTATCTGAAAAATCTTTATTCCACCCCTGCCATATACCAGATAATGTTTTGAGTGCTGACTTATTTTCAGTGAAATAACAGAAAATGTCTGGCTATTATAAGCATCAGAGTATTAGTAAAGAAGATAGCCATGAAAAAATTATACCCTGAATTATTTAATTTGAATATTGATACTAGTAACAATGATAAAGCAGAGAGCACTATAAAAACATATGAATGGAGAGTGGGAGAAATTTACTAGCTGTACTCAGGCAGGAGACGTCCTCTTAAAAAAAGTACACATTAAACCTGGGTCTGAAGGATTAGGAAGGGTAGCCAGAGTTAGGGGGAAAGCAAACAGAAGAAGAAGTTTTTAATTCTCCCACTCTCCTTGTCTATACCCCTAACTACACCCCTAACTGATTCTCAGTAAGAGTCAGATCGAAGGGAGGCTCTTAGCTTTTCTTCCTGGCTCCAGGTTTTCCTTGCCAATCATGAGTCCAAGTAAAATGGGAAGATGTGACCAAATGGCATTTAATGTAGTCTACAAAGAATTAATGAATAAAAGCCCTAGGATCCTTTTGTATTGGTGGATGTCAATTATCATCCTGCCAGGAGATGTTACTGTTTTCTGGGTAAAGTATTTGCTGAGTAAATGAGGTTAAGAACATACATTCATAATCTGTAGCCTTCCCACTCATACTGACTGACTGTCTCAGCATAGAGGCCAATGATTAAAAGGACATGGAAATTTACAGCTTCCAAGCAAGAGAAGGTCCCTTGCAATAATTTACAGCACCATGGAATATGCTTTGCCTTCTTGTTAAACCCTTATATTTAGAAATAATACCTTCTCCAGTCTATTACTTCTGAAGGGTATATTAATTTAATAATTATATAAAAAAGTAATATATAGAAGAAAATATTTGCAAGTTTTATTATTATGATTGGCATAGGTTATTTTTAGTCATTCAAGCTAACACTTTGCAATCAAGTATAGCATAAATAAGCTGTACCCTCGAGTTGTATTATATTCTTACTCAGGGTACAACTGAGTTTGTGATCATGCATTTAATTAAAATGTAGACATTAGCCTTGGCATTATCTTGTGTACAATCTGGTTAAACTATTTCTTAAAGCTTCATTGGAATTACAGAGTGACCCCATTAAATTAATGAAATGCAGGACAGCTACATTCTATAATACTGATGGATTATATATATCCAAGTCCTTGCTTATCAATGTGTTAAATGCTTGCTTCATTTCAGAGGATTGATTTCTAAAAGTTACTGTACTATCTTTACCATAGGTGTTATTAATAATGATATTTCAAGCACATTTATAAATATAGCCAAGATATCATGTGCAACATATTCATTGAACAGAAGAAGAAAACAATTATTAAGGAGCTAAGTATTTTGTTGTTGTTGTTCTAATGTTGTTCTAATGACAGTAGAATTCACTGTGATGATATTTCTATTTACAAGTTCAAATAGTACAAGAATGTTAAAGAAGCTATGGATGTCATTATTCCTCTCAATTTAAAACTGAATACATATTTTAATTATTACTCTTAAACTGTCATGTTAGTTGCTCAATGATTTGCATTTGATATTTCTGAGATTTTACCTGAAATATCAACTGAAGCATTTACTTTAAGCATTTAAGATATTGTAACATTTAGCAAAATGTGATCAATATCATTGATCAGAATTAATTGTTTACTAGGACTTTCAGTTCTAAGTATGTTAGGTAGATTTTTAAACTAAGATACACATAACAAACAGAAAACATTTATTTGTAAAATATTTGAACTTTAATAACACATGCTTCTCTGTCAGATTTTTTTCATTATCCACCCATTTATGCATCTACTCATGTATTTATTAACCACTACTGTGTGACAAAATATTTATTAACTGCTTATTGGGTAATAAGTTGTGAGGATATATAAAATAGATAATGATAAGCATTAATGCTTAATAATATACATCTTGTATCATGATCTTCTTTAACTATTTTATGTATAATAATACATATGATCCATCAATACCTGTAAAAGGGCTGGGCATGGTGGGGCATACCTATAATCTCAGCAGCTTGGGAGGCTGAGGCAAGAGGATCATGAGTTCAAAGCCAGCCTCGGAAACTTAGTGAGGACCTGAGCAACTCAGTGAGGCCCTGCCTCTAAATAAAATACAAAAAAGGACTGGGGATGTGGCTCAGTGGTTAAGTACTCCTGATTTCAATCCCTAGTACTAAACAAACAAACAAACAAACAAACAAAAACTGTATCATAATTAACCCCATTTGTGCTGAGAAAACTCAAGGAAAGACACATGAAAGAACTTTTCCATACCAATATTAATTAAAGTGAGTAAGATTCAGGTCAACTAGTTGAAAAGTTATACAATTAATATATTGAAAAATTCTGAGTAAGAATGCTCTTAATTCATTAAGTTCTTGTTTCTCTAAGATGAACAAATCTCCATTTTTTTAAATCTGAAGTATAACATAAGCTTTTAAATTAATCTGGTAGTAAATATGAACACATAAGTAGATGATTAGAATTCACCATAATAACATCTATTATAATTAAGTTCTAGAAGTATAGCAGGGTGCAAAAGAGAAACTGGGTATCCTTCAGAGAATATGATCTCATACAACAGAGATTCTCTCTGCCAAAAATTACAGTCATCCAATTACCAACCAAATCCTAAAACACTAAAAATAAAGTAACAGAAACCTAAATCATTTTACAGATATCTTATTACAGGGATACATATCTTAGTTTTAGATATTCTGCCAGGATTTTTTTTACTCAATGATGCTGGATCAGTAAAAAATGAATATATACTAATATTCAAATTTGAATTATTAATCCTTTGAGATTGGCTATTTCACATACACATATATTTGTCACTGTGGCTTCATAATTTAGTATATTTTAGTTATTATATTATATAATATTTTTAACAGATAACACTCTTGCTACAACTATGTGATGAAACTGAATATGTTACCAATCTATCTTGTTTTTCAAGAGCATCATTACTTGTAGAGATCACCCATGAGTTGAATTGGTTTGGTAATTACTCATTGAATTCCACTTAAGGCTGAATGAACTTTTGGTTGTTGTTTAATGCTACAGTACACTGTGCTATGTAAAATGTTCATTAATTCTTCTTTCAAGGAAAATAAAGAAAACTTAAAAAGTATTGTCTAAAAAGGCAGAAAGCAGTGATTACACACAGAAATAAAAGATGGGAATGGGGATCCATTTATCAGGTAAATTTAGGCAACTAGTTATTCTAATATCCTCACACACAAAAGGGGAACTATAATTTTGTATATTTTTTCAAATTTAATACTCAATTTTGCAAATATAGATACGCACTTCTATGATGTAACAAATGAGAAGCTGATAAAACTTGAATTACATATGTCTTTTAGAAATTTACATTTATTAAATAAGAAAGTCATTTTTTTCTAAATTCAAGGATTAAATAAAATTCTACCTATTTTAAAATTTAGTTAAATTTGTATATGGTCATAAGAGTTATCACTCACTAAACCTTTCCAATTTTGATTAAGGCATGCAATTACACAATTATGACAAACCCTTAGTCCAACTAGAACTATTTGTAAAATTTCTTTGAAAAAAAAACCACTAATTTTAAACAAAACTACATTAGTCTGGATAAAATACTGTAAGACAACTAAGCTACTTTGTTCAGAGAAGTATTAAAGCTAAGCCATATATATACCTCATAACTGGGAGAAATATTTTACCTGTGGTTAGAATCCAGTTTAATCTCTGGAAGAGAGAAAAAATAATTCACCAACTTTCTCCTTCAGATGCATTGGGATCAGTATTTCTTTAAAAATAAGGAATTACAGGCACTTGTCATTGGGAAATATGATTCTATAGGGACACACATATGTGATTGCAGCACTGACCAGATAAAGCAATCTTCCTAAGAAATTTCCTGACCTCTGCTGCAGGGTATATATTAAATCTCAGACATTGCATTTGAAGTCATAGATTAAACATTCACAATGAAACCAGACACAATACTGTGTATTAGTTCTCCCTGTGCCTAGAAAATTTTGTTCTTAGATAACCCTTTGGCTAAGAAAATCTTATTCTTTAAATCTTTATAAATTTTCACTTTGTCTGCCCACCTACCATAACCCACCCCATTTCTCGAATCCTGTTTTATTTTTTACTTAACTGTTTTTCTATAGTATATGTGAAGATGTTGCTAGATTAAGCAAATAAAAGTAGAGTATATCCACTTAAATTTGAGTGTCAGATAAATAATAGATAAAATACATATTATATACATATACTTATAAATTTGATATATTTTCATATATTAATTTACACATATATGCAATATTAGGACAACTTTATAGTAAAAAATTATTTTATTTGCCTCCCTGAAATTTAATTTTTAAATAAATCTGGTAGTTTTATATTTTAACTGGCAGCCCTAACTTACCACCTCCTTAAATAGGATAGAATTAACTTATTGTGGTTATTTTTTATTTTTTATCTTCAGTGAGAACAAGGATCTCTGACTATTTTCATTACTTATCTATTACCTAAGACAGTGCTGGGTTTGAAGTAGTTACTCAATAAATACTTAGAGAATAAAATTATTTTTATAAAGAGGATTTTTATGTTTTTCCCAAATATAACTGCAATGAAAGAAATGTGTACACACATAGCTAATTCAATTTTTAATCATTAATTAGTAAATCATATTTATCTTTACTTAATTATTTAGTATAAAATGTATTCATTCATTGAATAACATATTTGTTTGATTGTACCTGAGTTGATAAGTGAATGGTACATCCTAAGCATCAGCAGCTCTTGTTAGAAGACATAAAAACTCATTCCAGAGTCAATAATTTATTTTTTTAACAAATGCTGGGAAGGCACATACTTGTAGATTATTGTAATATTAAATTAATAAAGTCCTTCAGTTAGATATATTTCATTAATTAATTGTAGTAAACAATTGATCTGCTAAGTCAGGGTGCATCTGTTGTGACTCTGTGTTCAGTTAATTGGGCTATTTGCTGAGTAGGATTGAGCAATGGAATTACTTTTTACTACTTAGTATCTATAGGGAATTATTCAGGTTAATTTATGGTGACTGGCTTCAACATTAGACTCCTAATAAAATGTAAAGTTTTTAAACATCTCAAATGTAATTTTAAATAACCTACAATATGATTCCTCTAAGTGTTTGGGCTGCATTTGCAATATGTGTGTACAATCAGTGATCAATGTTTGTTCATTTATATATGAAAAGTAAGTCACACATGTTGGGGAACATTAATTTACAATTGATAGAAGCATTAATCAATTTTTCTTCTTTGACTGGCATTCCCATTATAAAAAGGTACATGTTAGCAATCATCCTTTCCGTTTATCTACAGTCTCTTTTTCAACAAAATTGAATGGATTCAGGCATTGAGGAAATGTAACTCAGACCTCTTCTAAATCTAGTAAAAATAACATGAATATCTATACAGAACTTAAAACATCTTTGCAAAAATATAATACATTCTGTCTAGCAACTTAAATATATAAAGAAAAAAAAACCCAAAAGCAATCAATAATTTTTTTTTGTCCAAACAAGAATTGCAACCCTTACATTTCAGTATTTCTCCTTAAGCACTATTTTAGTCAGCTTTCTTGAAACTGTGACCAAAAGATTGATAAGAACAATTAGAGGAGGAAAAATTTATTTGGGTGTACCGGGTTTAAGAGTTCTCAGTCCTTAGACTGCCAGCTTCATTGCCCAGGCTCAATATGTGGCAGAATGTCATGATAGAAGAGTGTTTTGGAGGAAAGCAGGTCAGGACATGGACACCAAGAGGCAGAGAAAGACAGCTCCCCTCACCAAGGACAAAATATAAACCTAAGGCACACTCTTATTGACTTGCCTTCTCCAGCCACACACTACCTGCCTACAGTTACCACCCAGTTACTTCCTATCAGTGGATTTGTGTACTGATTAGGTTAAGACTCTCATAACCTCATAATCTCTCCTCTGAACTTCTTGCATTGTCTCCCAAGCTTTGGGGGAACACTTCATATCTAAACCAAAGCTAGCACTCAATGGGCCAAATTACTCAATTTCATAAATTTTTGAAGTTGTAACAAAATATTTCAGAGGGCTGGGGTTGTGGCTCAGTGGTAGAGTGTTCACCTAACAAAATATTCCTAGCTGAAAAAGGAAAGACCGAATGCTAATACAAATTTTTCCATCAATTTTCTCACCCACTCCAATTAAAGTTTCCTTTCTATATGCTTTAGAAGAGTCCAATTCAGCTCAAATGTAAAACTTTTACTGTCCTAGAAAGTGAGTGGATTTCTGGCCTAAATGAATCTAGCCTGCCTTAAAACATATTTTCTCCACTAAGAGAGCAAATAAGTGAAATTCATCCTGAAAGGTTACAATGTGTATATCAATGCTCAATTATCAAGTCATTCAGGCATGCTAAATTATTCAACCAAAATGCTGAGGAAAGTCCTCCATACAAGCATCACTGAGAATGTATGTGATAAATCAAATGTCCAAATATGATGACTATGAAGGGAGATGTATTTAAGGTTGTGCTTATCACTGATTCCCTAATTTTTTCCTCCCAAATGTCAAAAAGTAAACCAGACTTATCATTATTCAATAGAGTGATGTGGGAGGAACCAGGCTGGAAGTAACCTCATGCTGAGATGGAAGACATGAGGGTGAGACCTTGGGAAATAAATCAATGAGAATAATCACAACTTCTATCAAGTACCCAGGTTGAATGCAGTGCTCTCATAGTCATAAGTCAGCTGGGTCATGTTGGTGCTACTTCCTTAACACTGCATTTTGTTGAAAACTCCACTGATAATATTTTATTCGATATATCTATGTTTTCACTAGGCAGTGATGTAGCTTAGATTGTAGTTATCTTCCACTCCTAATACAAGATCTGAGAGGTGGTAGGTACCAAAGAAATGCATTTAGTAAGTAAATATGAGATGTGAAACTCTGGGGGACAAGTCCCCCCCTTTGTTTTCCTAAACTCATGAGAATCTTCTTGAGTCAGCTTTTGTTCCTATTCCCTACTTTGTTCTCTGTGTTTCAGTTCTTTTTGGCAGTATTTAAAACTGCATATTCTGAGTTTGATGGGAAATAATTGATTTCTTAGCTGCATTTTAATCAAAGATCATTCAGGTTAATATATTTGTGGGATTTAATTGTCCAGTACTACAAAAATTAATTCTCAGCTCATCCATCTAGTCTCTTCATTCACTCTGCTATCCATCCACCCTCCATCCCTTCATCTACACATCGATCTATCCATTCTATACTCATGCAGACAGCAGTACTTGGCTTCCATTACTATGTACAGAGCATGGTAGGAAGTACTCCAGAAGATGCAAAGATGAAAGAAAAAAAATTCTGTTTCTGCAAAGAACTTTGTTTTGTGGCCTCAACTGATCTGTGTTCAAAAAGGCAACATTATTATAGAAATGTTAAGACAATCAATCAGTGTTTCCACTCATTTTTTAAGGTCAAGGACACTTTAATTATGACAGTTAAAATTTTTCTCACAATGATATATTTTGCATATGTACATTTTTGCATTTTTTCCACAGGGTTTATAGAAAAACACAATGGTGGAAGGATAAGACAGATCCTCTAATGTTGGTCTAACAAACAGATAGCATAAAGATTGAAAAAGGACAATTGAAAAGTAAGGTGTCTGCCCATCACTACTAATTTTTTTTTGTTTTTTTTGATGAAATTTATAAATTCACCTTGATATATCTCTTCTTGCTGTACCTTACTGTTTCTTGAATAGCACTTGCTACTTTTCCCTGCCAGTCCATTTCCTGGGATATTCTCCAGATATTCTGATCATCTTAATGTGTTTGTCTTTTCCAGTCCTTCACAAATGCTGAATAATGTCAACATCAACTTCATTTCTCTGAATCCTCCAACACTCCCACCACCCCAAAATAATGAGTTGTTGAAAATGCAAGAGCATCTTTCTCCCTTTCAAGTTTAATTTACTTACATAAAATTATTTATTTTATGGTAAATCACTGAGAACAAATATATGTTCATGTGTTCAAATTAGAATAAGCTAATTTTTGGTATATCACTTAAGTAATTGGCCCAAATGCACAATTAATTACAAAGATTTAAAAATAAGACCCAAACTTTCTATTCTTAAATATATACATTTCTAACAAATCTCACCAAAGTAGCTTAGTTAATTTTCTTATAGAATATACTTGATCTTGAGATATCCATGTTCAGCACAAATACATACTAATTAAGATAGTAGCATGGAGAAATCGTGTTAACTATTAGTGTCATGTGTGACAGTAATATAAAATTAATTGATATATGAGTTACACAATTATACTGCAGGTTATTGCTTGAAGGCCTAAATGGTGATCCCAAGCTTCCATTAGGTGACAGTTTTAATATTTGCCAGTTATGCTAATTTTATCTGTAGCAGCTGCGGGATCCTTCCTGCTTAGAAGAAGGATTTAAAAAATATAAGAAAACATGAACCCCTACAAAGAATTCAGAAAAAATACAACAAGAGTATATAAATTTTATTGCATGAATTTATTTAACAGATATATCCATTTCACATTTTCTCCCTGTTTATATGCCTGAAAAGTTAAATGCTTTCAATTACAATTAACAATGAACCTATACAAGTGTTTCCAAGTAGTTTTAAACTTGAATTTAATGCCACATATAATCATCCTAATAAATACCAAATTAAAGCAGTGTAAATTAAATCAGTGCGTATAAATAGTTGTAATATTTTTACTTATCCTCTTACAAACATTTCAATTCAATTTGCCTTTGGATTTAAGTCATTCTAGTTTCTCAAAAGGTAAATTTATATAGAGGATTCTTTTCCCAACTACAAACACTTTTTAGGCAGGTATTTCATAGTGTATGCATAGGATTTGTTCCATTGTATTGTGTCTCTGGAAGAAAAAAAAACAAATTATTCATTCTTTTGATTTTTTATCAGATATTCAACACATAGCTAGTATTAAAAAATGTTCATAAAAATTTTTCACTCTGGTAAAATAATTTGGACAATAATTTATCAACTGAGATATGGTCTCTCATTTTTTTATAAACTCTTAAAATAATAGATATCACAGCCCTGTGTTGTCTCATGTAAAGAAATAGCCAGAATATTTGTACTAGAAACCTATGATAATTAGTCCAAAAAATTCATTGCATAAAACAGAACAAGTCATACTAACATCCCACCCTTTCCTCCATGATTTCCACAAAACTTTAATTCTTTCCTCTTTATTCTACTAATTCTTGAATTTTACTTTTGCCTCCTTCACTCATCTGCTGAGTCTGTTCTGTGTTTAATCTGATTGTTTTCCAAAGTAAATCAATTTCACTATTCTTCTTTCAATTCTGCATATCCTATCATTCTCATTACTAGCAAAAACAAAGCAAGATAGACAAACAGCTAGCTCTTAGACAAGTAGGGCGGGAGAGGATGAGGCATCAGCAAACACTGAATAGTGAAATGATGATATTTTGTCTGGAGGAAATATTACCTTATAAAAATATTGGCCATCCTAATTTCTCAAGAGGGTGAGGCAGGAGGATCTAGCGTTCAAAGTCAGCCTCAGCAATGGAGGGGCACTAAGCAACTCAGTGAGTCCCTGTCTCTAAATAAAACACACACACACACACACACACACACACACACACACACACACACACAATAGGTCCTGGGGATGTGGCTCAGAGTTTGAGTGCCTCTGAGTTTAATCCCTGGTACACCTACCCCCCTCCCCCAAAAAATATTGGCCAAGAGTTTATAGTTGTAAAATCCTCTATATTTTACATATACTTTTTTATTCAGTTGATACAATATATATATATATATATATATATATATATATATATATATATATATATATATATATATATTCTTAGAATGCCTAATGAAGAGAAAACAAGGTAATTTAAAGGCATAGAACATGTACATAGAGGAACAAGCATCTAAACATGGATCCTACTGACTTCTTAAGATCCATGCCAAGCTACATGAATCAATGATACTGACATTCTTCAAGCAATGATATCAATGATAATATATTTGGTGTTAGAATAATTTCCTCTAGGATAGACAATAGTTAGTGATACCCAAAACCCTATAAAAGTAGAAAAAGATAGAAGAAGAAATAAATACTTTGATAGGAGTCTGAAGACAAGGGTAATGATGTTGTTCAAATCTTGGGAGAGAATTGTTAGAGTTTACTGAATGCTACCTTAGAAATATTAATTTAACCACAAAAACAAATGTTATTACTGAACCAGAATTGAGTTATTTAAGAACATTGCATAATTCTCAGTTTCAAAAATATTTTAAACAAGAGCTGTTACAAAGTTTTACCCTGTTACGCTTCTACCCCAATTCCACTTACCCTACAGTCAAAATAATCAAATAAATCCTTCAATTCTCTTCCACTCTACCACCGTTTTTATACCATACTTTAACTTCTTATTAAAATGTTCTTCTGTTTTCCAAAAACCATTTTTATAGATTACCTTTTTAACATTTTACTCTAATCTTATATCTGTTAACTCCATTATGAGGTTTCTCTGTAAAACATCTATTATATATCCTTGGTTTTATATCCTAAGTGTAAGATTTATTTCCATGTTTATTTTCTAGAAAAAAAGAAAGAAAGAAAGAAATATAACAAGTAAGCCAGAATATTCCCTCCAGCCTCAAGTCAATTTTATTCACCTGTATGTTCTTTTTTATTTTGGAAATATCATTCTACAGTTACTTTCTCATCTGCACCTTCTCAGGCTACTATAAGTAGGGTTTTTCTTTTTCATCATCGTAGTTATTTGAAGGTTTCCTAGTTTTCTCCTTTCCAAACGTGCATCATCAGTTGGTTCCAATCCTCCTTGCTCCATCTGTGAAATTGCAGACTGAACCACGCAAACAGAACTCATGATCTTTTCTACTTGTTTGTTCCTTTCACTTCCTGGCTCATTTAATGGTTCACCCACTCAGAAAAACACTGACATCACAAAAACTTGCTTTTCTGTTATGTTTTCCTACAGGTCCATATGGTGCCACCAGTTTTACTTCTGAAATGACCACTTTGTTTTCTTCTCTCCTATTTTAACTACCTTGGTTTAGACCCTTCCCTGGGGAGGTATTGAAATACCTTCTTAAGGAGCTTATTGTCATGAAGAGTTTCTTTTAGATTTATTTTCCAAACTGCTCACCAAGTTATTTTGTAACATAGCCAGATGCTTCTTTAAAACACTGTTTTTAAATACTCAGTCTTTCTTTTCTATTGATGAAATAAAATCCAATCTAGTTAAGCATACCAAGCACTGTACTTTATAACTAGGACACCATTGTCTTGCCACATCTCAGAGCTTTGTCAAGCTCACTACACACATAAGTCTGGACCCCTACCTGGAGAGAGTGTGTAGTCTGTATTTCTGTAACTTTGTTTCAACTATTTCTTCTTCATGAAATATCTCTGATTTTTCCTAGTCTTTTCCCAGGGGTAGATTTTACCTCTTGTGCCATTCCCATCTAGGCATGAGAAATCCAGCTTCATCCTTCCTGTCTAGGACATTTGTATTTCATTCTGCCTTTCTTTACCCTTGAAGGAAACAATGTGTACCCTCCTCTCAACACCCTAACCTTTTATAAATATTTCTATTAAAATGGCCATTTATGTATCTTTTTCTACCACTATTTATTGAATCCTTTTTATGTCCTAGGTGATGGAAATATGATAGTGATACTTCCACTCTATTGGCTTGCTTCTGGAATCTCATATTGCTACTTTTATTTGATCTTCATTCTCATTGCTAAATTGTTCTTCTCTAAGGGTTATTAGGGTTAGTGTGAACTTAGGGAAGGATTTGACTCTAAGAAGCTATACAAATGTTATTTAATTGGTAATGTAGAATTTCTCTGTCACTGTTTTACTTTACAATATGTTTGATGAGTCTTTCCCTCTAATATTCATGATACATTTGGAATTACTTTCTCATCATGCCTGAAAATACATATTCAGTCCATTTTCTGTGTTGTTGATGAGAGTTCTGTGAGAAAAAGTAGGCTCACAACTAATGGACTGTATTTCAGACGCGCTTTAATTTTCATGGCATTAGGCTCTTTCTGTGACTTTGATTCTGCTCAAGAATCTTGTGATCACAGAGTGATTCAACTGAATGCATTGTCAAAATAGTCATCAAAATTATTTAAAGTTAACAAAACAGTACAATCTTTTGAAACTCACAAAAAGACAGTTTGGAAGAGAGGAAAAGGGTATTTTTGTGAAAGACTATATTGCCATCCACTTGCCTTGATTTAAATAGTATTGTTTTCATTTGCCAGTTATTCATTATTTGTTCTGTTTATTTAACAAATGTGCATGTATGTGAGAATAAAATTGCACCATTATTATAAGTCAATTTCAAAGTCAGATTTTGATTATAAACTAGAATTTTGCAAAGGAATTAGTTCTTAAGGAAATGATAAATAAGCTGGGGATAGGGGATGTTTAAGAAATGTATAGTAATCATTCTAATTACCCTATCACCAAAAGCTACTATTTCTTATAAAAATAATGTGAAGAAGAAAGCTGATTAGAATAGAATAGCATATAGGAGTAGAAAAGACCATCACAGTATTAGTGTAAGGATGGGACTTCAGTACTTGTCAAGCTACCCATACCATCAAAGTGACCATTGGCCAGGATTTCCAGGGTAGAAAGACAAGGAACTGAAGTGAGGTACCAAGGGAGGGAGCAGGAAAAGATTAGGATTTCTTAAGCAGTGGTTGGAAATTGAAATTATGAATGTATTCTCAGCTAGCCAAAGTTAATGTACTTTCAAGAACTGAGGAGATAAAGCTAATTTTTTATCTTGTAATAAGTATTAATAATATCCTTTCATTTTGCAACCTCACAGTTTGAATGCCACAGACTATGATGATTCATATGTAATGTTTTATAATTTTCAAAATACAACCAGGAAGTACATATTATTATTCATGTTTCATGCATAAGAAAACCAAATCATAGATAATTTAAAGAATTTACTGAATTCAGAAAAAATGCCCCAACATATTGATTCCATTAGATTTTTTTTTTTCATTTCAGTTTTCTTATTCCTGCAAGTACTTGTGCATTTATATATGTAATGCAGCATGATTAACAAAACATAATTCCTGCTTTTGTTTAGGCTTATGTTCTCGGAAGCAAAGTAGGTAATTAAGACAATTGATCAAGTGTGCAAGAGTGAGCTGTGATGGGGCTTATGAGTCACGTTACGCAGAAAAACTGACTTTTAATGGAGCTACAAGGTAGATCTGGTATGAAAGTGGAAAGGAGGGTGGTCTAAGCAAAACATATAAAATCCAAAACACTGAGGTGAGGAAATGCTTGAAGTAATGAAAGACCACAAATAAGACAGGTTGGACTAGACTGCTGAGTTTGCAAAAGGAAAAGGGAGATAGTAGGCAAGGGCTCAGATTAGAGGTCCTTGCTCTTTGTTTACACATATCGGACATTTTAAAATTCTGAGTTTATGAAGAATTTAAGCAGAGAAGTGAAATGGTCAGTGGTGAATTACATTCTGCAGAAGAATATTAAGAGAAAGAAATATAACCAAGACTGAACTGTATTGCCTATTACTTAGAAAGGTGAGAATACAAATGAGAATGAGTCAGAGATAAGAATTACTATGGACATTTTGGGAGTCTTATTTGAGGGAAATAAGGAAATAACATGTTCAAATTGTGTTTAGTGAAATAATTATGTGACCCTGCGTATTCTTCAGTTTTTCACCACTACTATGTAATATGCATGTAGCAAGCAGATGGATAGCTTCTACTCACTGGGTGAATTCTCCTAATATTTCGGCATGCAGGTAAAGAGCCAGAGGGCAGGTCACAATATGAATTATCTTAGTGGCACTTTATGGAGGTAGTGAAAAAGGAACAATATTTGAAAAGTAGAGTTAGAAGTTAATTTGTGGAAAATTCTTTCAAATCTTGCAGCTATAAGAGAGGTTTCCAAAAATTTGATAATCATGTACTTTCCATGGTCTTTCAATAACATGTGATGAGATTTAAGAAAACTTTTCTAAGTCAAAGATGATAATAAAAAAGTGATCAAATATTCAAGAGAAAAGACTAGATTAAATTTTTAATCTCTTTGCAGCAAACATGATTAATAGACAATTAAAGTCACTTTAGGTAAAATAAATATGGGGAAAATATTTTATAGAGCTATATCCATGAGTTAATTCATAAAAACTTTATGTTCATTTTTAAAATATTTATTTATTTTTAAGTTTTAGGTGGACACAATATCTTTATTTTACATATATGTGGTGCTGAGGATAGAACCCAGTGCCTCGTGCATGCTTGGTGAGCGCTCTACCACTGAGCCACAACCCCAGCCCTGTGTTCATTTTTTAATTAATTGTTTTTTTATGTAATATGATTTAAATTTTCTAATGCATTGTAATCTTTTCACATTTAAATAATTGTTTTTATGCTTAATTTTTCATTTGAGGTCTTATATCCTTTCCCTTAAAGAATGCCCAAGTAACAGTAATAAATCAGAGCCCACTACACTTGGGTCTGTTTCTGTAGGAACTGATGCAATCTGTAAAGGAAAACATGGAAGAAGAGTCAATGGCAAGATACTAGACATTTTCCTCAATAGCACAATTGGGCTTTAATGTCAATAATTGGGGTCTTTTATTAACAAAAGAGATCTAGTTGTTTTAGTTCAAGGATACTCTGAGTCATGTATTGAATTGCTTTAAATGTAATGAAGATAAATTTTTTTAGAATAATGTCTGCATTATATAAACACATGATTTAATATTAACAGAGGAACATAGACACTGTGCATTAGAGATCCCCAAATTTTAATGTGCCTAAAGATTGCATGAAGACCTATATCAAATTTTGGTTTCTGTATCTTAACAGCAAGAGATGCTAACCAACAACCAAAAATTGCTTACTTAATCCACATTCCAGTGATTTTGATGCAGAGGATCTGAAAATCAAATCAGTGAGGAAGTACGTATATCCTGCTTGGCATATCTCACTTCAAAATTTTTTCCCTCTGATTTGAGGAACTGAAGGAAAATGCCAAGTAAAACATCTTCATCATATTGTTAATAAGTAAATGTATTTAAAGTCAAAATAATAGAATAATATGTGATTTAACACCAGAAACAATAACAAGGTTGTTATACATAAGTATATAAATTTGTAACATGCCAACATAAAAGGTTTTTACTTAAAAATCTCTGGAATTAGTAGTGGTACTAAAAAAAGAGAAAAAAAAATCACTGTCTGATTTAAATTTTATATATATATATATATATATATATATATATATATATATATATATATATATATATATATATATAATAGATGTATTGTAGGTTTGAATAATCATTTCAGCCAGGCTTCATCTCTTAATCCCAAATTAAATCTCTTTATCCCAAATTTTTAAAAGCATGTTACAATGAATATTTTAAAATTGAATTAAGAAACTTTGTCATATTTTTTAAAGTCAACTTTACTAAGGTATGATTTATATTGCCAGAATACTTGAATATATAAAGCAGTAGATGTGTTTTAATCCTTGAATTTGCAAATTAGTTCTTTGAAATTAAAAAAGTAAACAAATTAGAAAATAGATAAATAAAGTAGAAGTAATTTGTTCAAACACAAGATAAGAGCATTAAGTATGAATTTAATGTATCTTAAGGAAACTAAAATTCTCTACAAAAAATTTTGAAAGAAAAAGTCAAACCTTTCATAATTATTCAGTGTATATGTATATACAGAACTGTATTTAAAATATATTAGCACTGGGAAGATTTTAGAGATGCCCTTGGCTTATGTTCACTTTTTTTAATAACTTTATTTTATTTCTTTAACATGGTGCTGAGGATTGAACCTAGAGCCTCGTATGTACCAGGCAAGTGCTCTACCACTTAGCTACAGTCCCAGCCTCTGATGTTCACTTTTGTAGATGAGGAAAATGAGGACAGAGCCCTCAGCCACTTGCCCAGAAGAAAGCCTGGGAGATTAGTTTGGAACCTAGTGTCCCACCCTCTCATTTATAAAACTTTATTCTTTTTTTAAGTTACATGAAACTTTTGTGACATGGGTTGTATTAATCTGTTGATTTTCACATTTGTATCAATGTGAAAATCCACTGAGTTCACACTTTTCATACTTACATAAACTAACAAATACTAGTGCAGGTGTTTTATACACTTAAATTATAGTCCCACCGAAGGAGCTGTTTGAGACATTAGGATGAGAGAAAGGTTTTTAGCTTTATTTCCCACTGTAAATCACTGAAATAGACAAATATTAAGGAGATGTTAAAACTCTTTCTGTAATTATGTGCTTACAACACATAGCATGTATTCTGAACTGGGTGACTGGTTGGGATATTGTGGAAATGAGGCAAGGAAAAGACCACAGGTTATTAGAACTCTGGATGTCCCTGGAACTGGTGCTTTTTCTTGAATTAGAGTTTCAGTTATATATATTTCTTGAGTAGCCAACTTAGGTTTGTAGAAATTTCCAAGGTTAAAATTTTCATCAGAGAAGGAATACTTACAGTTTATCATATCAATTAAGTATATAATTTGAATGTAAATAAACAATACATAAGTCAAGTGAAATGTGAATTTTAGTTTAAAATGTGGACTTTTATTCTTCCCTTCACACCTTCACATAACTACCCAATATTTTTCTGCCATTGACTGTAGTGTCATTTTCATTCTGTTTATTATAGGGCATTTGCATAAATTTGCAAACATTTGGCCCAACCCAAAAATTTCTCAAAATGAAATAATTTTCTTTATATCTTTGGAACTATAGAGAGTATTTAAAATCAAATTGATGAAAGTTTTTAATAATTAGTTTGGGCATAAGCAAGGTCTCACACATACATTGAAAATAATTTTATTGAAAACTTTCTTTTAAATAGTATGAACTAAGTCAAAAAGTAAGATCTAAATATCTCTCAATCCAGTTCCTTCTTTATATCAGTAGCAGAAGGACAAAAAAGACTGCTATACTCAAGTGTGTACCTTGTCAGAGAAACAGAGCAGTGGAATGCAGCTTCTGATAAATCACTTTTTCAATTATTTTCCTTGTAATTCTTATTTATGTTACAAACTCTTAAGATCAGCAACAACAATAAAGTGTATTTCTTACTTGAGTTAATTCAAGTACATGTGGGAAAAGAGAAATCAAAATCTTGTATTTGCAGCTAGAACTTACAGATACTCAGGAACAATTAGAAAGTCAGATTTGATAGAAACACAGGAATGTCTAAACACCCTGTTAACTCAGGTAATAGAAAGCAGTTGGGTGACAAAAATGTCATTAAATATCTAATAGGAGTAATAATAATACTAGCTAACATATATTGCCTATTTGACTTACCAGGTAGTAATATTTTATACTTTATATACATTTTCATCAGTTTGAAAAATTTTTATAGGTTTCCAACTAAAATTTCCCCTGACATAGCTGAACCAAAATGATATAGCTAGTAAATAACTGACTCATGCTCATTTGATCCCAACTCTATATTTATTATTTGTTTTGTTGGTTTTGTTTCAATCTCATAGCTTCTGTTCTAGTTTACAACTTTTAAAATCTCTCTTTAGTATTCTGGTTAACTCCTTATCTTCCTACAACAGGGAGTATACTAGACAGTGGGAATTACTTTCTGTCATCCTTATTAGGTAGATTTTGAATTAGACTACATCTCTATCTTAGGTCATATGCCTCTCTGTTCCAGTCACCTTTAACTACAGTGAAGCATCATATGAAAACTGTGACAACACCTTATTGGGATCCAGGTAGAAATCAAGAGAAGGTGGGAGTTCTTTAAAGTATGCCATAATTTTAACAGATATCTTGTGTCTGAGCTCTTGGGAATATTAGATATTCAATATTTTTCCCCAATATTTATAGAAACACCAATTTCCATAACATCTGTTCCACACCTCTTCAGTTTCTTATGTAATATTTTATTGAGTAAAATTTTAGTTAGATTGTATATAGTGATATTTAGTGCATTCTCATTGCACATCAAGAAATTGAAATGTATTTTGTCTAAAAATATTTGAATTTCAAAAGTGAATTACCACATTGCTATCATTTAAATGAGACAGAAATGTGTTTTCTTAGTAGTTTTTAATCATTTTTATCATGATTAATTAAAATGTTTGTTGAAGAATGTCTAAAATAGATAATATTTACATAATTGTGTTTATAGTTCCACATCAAAGAAGTGATAAATGTCCTTGGGAAACAAGAATATAAACATATATAATGAATAATAATTAATAAGTTAGATAATTAAAGAAATAATGAGATATTTTGTTAACTTACTGATTTTTAATTTGCAAGAATTAAAATTAATTTAGTCTTTTTAAATATAGATTATGGTTTGGGGAGTTCATAAATTTAACAAATATATATAACATGGCACTTATAAATTTTTTTAAAGAGAGAGAGAGAGAGAGAGAGAGAGAGAGAATTTTAATATTTACTTTTTAG
Source organism: Callospermophilus lateralis (assembly GCF_048772815.1). NCBI lineage: Eukaryota > Metazoa > Chordata > Mammalia > Rodentia > Sciuridae > Callospermophilus > Callospermophilus lateralis. The sequence continues at coordinate 3,013,260 of NW_027510917.1, forward strand.
TTTTCAGTGGACACAACATCTTTTTATGAGGTGCTGAGGATTGAACTCAGGCCACATGATGCCAGGCAAGCGCGCTACAGCTTGAGCCACATCCCCAGCCCCAAACACTTATAATTTTTTTATTTAATTTTTATTATTTAAATGTTAAGTTTCCTTATCTCTCATTAAGTACTTTTTAAATATATTTTAAAATAGTTAAACATTTAAAGTACTTCAGAAATTATACTTAATTATAGTGGAAGATACTCACTTTTATCATATAGAAGTTAGGCTTTATTAATAGGTAATATAAATCAAAGCATAGAATCTTCAAAAATTTGCTTTTGCTCTCATATTTGCTCTCATACATTATTATCTTCCTAGTCATCTGCTAATAATCCCTCAAAAGATAACTATTGTGGAATCCAATTTCCATTTTGTTTTATAATCACATCCATAGTGCTTGCTATACTTTGTTCTGCTGAGTGCAGATTTTGTCATTTGCTGATTGGTACTTGACAACAAGCCAATGGATTTCTAAACTATACCCATTTATTCCTCAATCACCGAGAAGAACATGTAATTCACAAGTCACTTCCAAATTTGGCTTATTTTAATTAAAAAAAGCACAATTTTTTTATGGTATTCAGATGATTTTAGGAATGATTTCTTTTTTTTTTTTACAACTTGCTGAACACTGAATGGGGAAAAAAAAATAAAACATAAATGTTGAAATCAAAAGAGGATCCAAATCCTACACTTTAAAAGATTGAACTGACTAGAAGTTTTTGGCACATAGTGTTATATATAACTGAAAAAAAGAAAGTCTTCATTACTCAGAATGAAGAGAATTTTGATGTTACATTTGCATGTATACATATATAATATATATTTTTACATATCTTTAAGGATTCATAAATATATTTATCACATAAAAATGTAGATGTATGAATGATTTATAATTCATAAAGATAAACAGCATATGTACACATGTATTTTTAATCAGTACTTTGTGCCTCTGTGTATGCATGCATGATTTTAAGGAAAGTATGATCAATATTACAAAGAAATTTAGCTTTAAGATATGCCAAAAGTTGCTATAACTCATTACTCTGAATGAGATTTCACTTTAAGTATGTTAATTGTAACGTAATAGAAGTTTCACAATATGAAATGATAAAAAACACCACTTCTTTAATTCTTTAGTCTTCTATCAGAGTTGATGCTCAAACAAGATCTGAATATTGTCTGTATTTCAGTCCACCCTCTGTTGAAAGGGTCTTTCATTGTCAACTCTCTTGTGTTCCCTGAATAGCACTTCTCCTTTGTGACATTAGGCACCTGATGCTACAGATATTACCTAGGGCTTTACAATGGCCTTATACTGGAGACAGGGTGGCAGAGCTAGGGGCCTAGCTTTCCCCAAACAGGGGAAGTATTTTGAGTGCTCCTCCCTTAAAAAAACAAAACAAAACAAAACTAAACATTAAAAGGTGTTTTTTGTTAGTTTTTTGATACAGATATTAAAACCAGGGGTGCTTAGCCACTGGGTCATATTCCCAGCCCTTTTATATTTTATTTTGTGACATGATCTCATTGAGTTGCTAAGGGCCTCTCTAAGTTTCTGAGGCTGGCTTTGAACTTGTGATCCTACTGCCTCAACCTCCTGAACCACTGAGATTGCAGGCCTGTGCCACTGGGCCCAGCTCATAGAGAAATACATTTTCAACATTTTTGAGAAATCCTACTGAAGATTTCTTTGGGAAGTAAAGGACAAGGTTATTCCCATATATTGGACAGCTATATATATACTGCAAGATCATCTTGGAAGATTATTCAACAAAAGAACTTAAAACTATGCATTGGCACTGAAAGCTACCTCAAAGGAGCTCTGAAATTATCTTCCTGGTAAGGATTCGGCATTTTAAGAATATAAACTAAGAGTGAAGTAACATCTTATTTAAAACTTAACGTTCCTCAAAACAAAACAAAAAAAAAATCATTGTTGTGATGGACATGAAGATATTACTGCATGGAATTTCTTCAATCATCTCTCATCATTTCCATTCCTTAAATTTAAATATTATTGAAAATGGTCAAAAAATGTGAAGAAAATATTTGGGTTCAAATATTTAAAATGTGAATATCTATGGACTGTCAAAGATGAAACATAGTAAGTTTAGGATGTGAGAGAAAAGCATATTTGTAAGATAAATTTTGATAATATATTTGAACGGAAATTAGTATAATTACAAAAAATTCTACAAACACTTCTTTTGAGAAATATCAATTTTACTCAAATAGTAATTCATTTTAAAAATCAGACAAGTGGCCAAAATTTACTACAGAGCTTTTATAACTTTTAATTTTTGAACATTTAGTTTCCATTTTTTTAAAAAAATTTTTCAAGAATATAAAAAATTCACATAATGGTTATTATGTCCTTCTTAAATTTATTACACAGAACTATAATTATCAATATGAAGGTGTATCACTAATTTTTGAGTAAAAATGATAATACACTGAGTAATATATTTATCATTCTCTTGGAAAAAATCTTTATAATGTTATTCATTTTTTTGTATAGAAAAGTGCAGGAATATGGAAAAATAAAATAGCAATCACTTATGTACTGGAGGTGGTATATATTAGACTTGATAATTTTCTATTTTGTGTATTCTTTATTTTTATTTTAATTAAATATATTGTATGCAATTAAAATATTCCCTACTGAATATAATAACATTTCAATTTTCATATTATGGTATCATACGATTAGTATGTGTTTTGTTATATTAAAATATACTGTTTTTCAGAAATTTCTTAATTATAGAAAAATGAAAAAACATTTCATGAGAGAAAATATGTACACTTATATCTCTTCCTTATAACATTAGAATTAAATTTTTTATAGTGTGAGATTAGGGGAGAGGTTCTTTTTTTCACAAAGTTATCCAATTGTTTTAGATCTTTTGTTGAAACCATTATTCTTTCCCTATTTAAGTATTTGTGCATCTTTGTTGAAAAATAACTAACCAGAGATAGGTTAGTATATATCAGGACTCTCTATTCTGTTACATTGATTTCTGTGTCTACTTTTATGCCAATAATTTTTTATACACTGGGGGTTAATCACAGTGGTGCTTTACCAGAGCCACATCCCAAGCCCTTTTTATTTTTTATTTTGAGACAGGGTCTCACTAAATTGCTTAATGCCTCACTAAGTTGTTGAGGCTAGTCTCAAACTTGCAAACCACTTGCCTGAGCCTCCTGAGTCTCTGGAATTATAGACATGTGCCACTTAGCCAGCTCCACACTCTTTTCATTACTGTATCAAAGTCTGTTGAGATTTTGACTGGAACTGTATTTAACCTAGAGATTAATTTGGGGAGAACTGATATCCTAACAATATTGACTCATCCAATCCAAGAACATATATCTCTCCATTTACTTAATATTTATTTCTGTCAGCAGTGTTTGGAAAAACAATTTGAAAATCCTAGAAATTATTACCAATACTAACTCAGCTGGCAAATCAGCTTCCTGTTATCTTTCCCTGCAACCATCTGAGAGTTCATGAGTCTACCAACAACTTCATAATTTATGTCAGGTATATATTACCAGAATGGCATGGCCAAAATTTCCAAGAAAATTGCCAGTAAATTAGGAACATGAGAGGTTACAAAGATTAAGATCTCAGGTACCTTCTAATATGCACTTACCCAAATACATTAAGACCAACATCAGAAAAGCCTGAGATGTAGTAGAGAGCTAAAAAGACCAAGGCTTATTGAATTAAACCCACATGATTTTGTAAGGAAATAAACATCATTTATTTGTATAATTAACAAGGGCATCTTTGATAAATAACAGTATACCATAACAAGTGAGAATGCAGAAAATGATGGGATAGGTTGGAAAACACCATTTTTTGCAGTACTGCTAAGGAATCCTTATATAGTCACCAAAAATTTACTGTTGGACAGGACTGAGCCTGGTTCCAGATCAAATCAAACTTATCTTTCTGTAAGTTAGAAAAGAATAAATTAGTACACACAAAAGGAAACACAAAAGACCACAATCTCAACTAAATTCATCTAGGTTGGATCTAGAATTATTTAACAGCTAAAAGAAAATTTAAGTTTCATAATTTATAAATTACTCTTTTAACAGATAGAGAAGTAAAATGTAGTCTTTGCTGTTCATTTTCATAATTATGAGTGAAGATAATACTCCACACTCTCCAGGGAACTCACTAAGTCATTCCAAGGGAGAGCTGAGAAAGATTTTTCAAACAGTGAGTTGGTATAAAGCATAATGAAAAGTGCAGATTTTTTTTTCACTGTTGAACTCAGGAAGGGCATACCTGTACCTATATTTGAGGCTAAAAGCAAAATAAAACAGAAAACACTTAGTGATACTCTCATACCTGGAACAAAAAGGTCTGGCTTTGTCCTTCTACCTGTGTTTTCCTTCATATTCACATACTTATTCATGTAAGCAAAGTATATATTTTATATTGGATATAATTAAGTTTAATCTAAGCCACTTCCTCTTTAGGGAGGAAAAAGAATAATTGAAGAACTAGCTGGTAACCAGGGGTATTTCAAATATTTTCCTGTCGGCAAATGGGCATTAAACTAGAGAAGCCAACAACATCCCTTTCCTCTCATAGACCTTAGTGGTCAATCCAGTGACTGTCTCTATGGCAGCAATTTCCAGAAGAGGAAAAGAAAAAGAAAGAAAAAGAAAACACTACTTTCTAAGGGGAGATGCCAGATAAAGACTAGGAGGAGGCTCAAAGTCAGCTTGGGTATACATTTTTTATAGATAATAAGTGAAGAAAACTTTACTGGATGTCATGTATTAAATTCCAACAGGTTGGTTGAGAACATTAAAAATAAAAGACATCTCGAGATTACTCAGCAACAAGAATTTATACCATGCTCCCTTGGAAGATACTTAACTCAGAGATATTTCTAGACCAGAAAGAGATAAAACAAAAGTCCATAAATATACCATATGGAATTTCCAATCTTTGGCACTGAGGGCAAAATAAAAACCCTCAGTGCTATAAAATCCAAGTTCTCAAGAGAATATAATCACAAGAAAAGTAAAGGCAACTGCCTCCTATGGTTAGAGTACTGATATTCTTGCTGCAACTCTTTCATTTCCAATCCAAAATACTTACAGGAATAACTCAGTCTTTTGCAGCAAAAGACTGTATCTTTTCCTGCAAAATATTGCTGCCAAGTCTGTATAGAAAAAAAAGAGGATGAAGTTGTGACATGGGTAATCTTTTTAACCTATGCCAAGAAATGGTGATAACTTCCATTGCTAAGAATAATATGATATATGATTGCAAAGAAGAAAAACACATTGTAGAGCTTTTATAACTGATAATTACAAAGAAGATTTAGTGCCACAAATTCTTCTAAATGATTAAGTTCAAATTCTTGCTAGCATATTCTATCAGAGAAATAGATTTTATGACCTTTGAAATCCCTCATTTCAAGATGAGCCTTGTGTGTGATAACTTTATTTATTTATTTATTTAATCTTTTTTTTCCTCCCAAACCCCAATCTCTGCAGCCAACAGTGGACCTGTCACTGACAGCCATAACATCACTCATTCAGATTTCAGAGTCTGGAGTCAGGAGGACATGGATGTAGATCCCTGGTCCAATATTTTATTAGCTGGAATCTACATTCTTGTCCTCCTGACTTATTTACCTTGGGCAAGTCATGGAAACTCCCTAAATAACATCATTAAAATAGCAATAATATCAACCCCACAGGACTGTTTTAAATACTAACTGATCTAAAACAGGTTTGTGCTCAGGACAAAGTAAACACTAAAAGCAATGCTAGCCTTTATTAGCTATTATTGCCATTCTATAGGCAGCTTTTTAAATCCTGCTTCCTGAATTTCTTTCATATAAGGAAGAGACAGAATTCACTAGTTGACTATGGTATATATCATACAGAAGTTCTCTCTCTGCCCAATAGCAAAGATCAAAGCAGAGTTGACCCTTGTGATGCAAATACCAAAAGGTAGGGAATAAAAATTTATAAAATGAAACTACAAAATTAGAAAACATTTAAAAGAAAAATGTGCCAAAGCCTTACTACCAGAAAAGAATCACTGTTGTTATTTTTGATACATCTGTTTCTAGTATGTCTTAAAAACATTTTTCTGTTATAGTATAAATAGATATAATACACATGCAATACTTTGTCTAGCTGTTTTTTAGCCCTTAGCATAGCACATACATGCTCTGTGTCCATATTTTTACTACTATTATTTTTATTGTCTTCCATCTCTTTTTATGTTATTGGCTCACTGAAAAGCCATCCTCTCTCTCTAACCTCCTAAATCTTTCCTGTTCTCTGAAGCTGAGCCTATATATCTCTTCTCCCATGTAGCCTCCCTTGATTATTTCAATCAGATGAAATGAAATAAGGTAGGAGAATGAACAGACACATTCAACACACAGAATGACAACATTATCAAGGGTACAGAACTCAGTAAAGTAATCTTAACCAAGGTGACAACTGAGTGAGCAGGTGTTGAAGAATGGGTCATTCTACTCTGCTCTGCTCTGTCAACATGCTCTCTAAAACATAAGACCCTGTGATGATGGCTTAGTGGTAGAGTACTTAGCAAGCATGAGTAAGACCCTGGTTTTGATACCTGAAACTATACACAACTACACACACATACACACACACACACATACACACCTCAACTGAAGATACTAATCAATGTGTGATCTAGCTAATAAAAATATAGAGCACAAAAGGACCCAGTAGCCCCTAGGACCCAACCAACTCAACTAATGCAGTCTAAGGTTGCTTTGTCTTTTTAAAAGCATGTCAAAAATCTGTCTTCTTATTTTAAGGACAACATAGTCTGATCATTTTTATTTAATTTATGATATTAGCAAAGTTTATGAATCAATGATGAAATTTATGAGACTAATAGATATTTCCTAAATTGGTTGACCTTCACTACACAAAAATTATTTCAATGAACACAAATTTGTTTCTAAATTTATAGGTCTAAATGATACCACTATTATCAGGCCTCCTAGACCTGCTTCTCTTGCTCCTAAGTGACATGTGTGATACCCATGCTCCAATGGCATTCCTTCCCAAAGGCACAAGCTGAAGTCTCCCTGAGTGTCTATTAACACAAACTAGAAGCCTGTGCTGATTTTATTTTTGTGTTTGTCCCTACACTGAACTTACTAAGGGTAGGAAATTTTCTTCTGACATGGGGCCTGACATTTAATAGGCATTCAATAAGTGCTTGCTAAAATAAGTGGTATGGCATCCAAAGGAAACACATGACAACTCTAAGTGAATATGATGCAAAGTCAAACATATATGGATTTGAGTTTCAGATCACTCAAATATAAATTGATAATAACAAAGGTGATCTTGAAAATGCAATGAAATGATACATATGAAACACTAGGCATAATATCTGAAAGTGTATGGTACTTTTATTATTATTTTGATTACTACTACATATACCTAAAATAAAATTCATGAAATGCCAAAAAATAGCTTCTTATAGTCTAATTAGAAAAGAATCAGACATAAAAATGTAACTGACAATGAAAAGCAAGGCACATACAATGATCAAATACGCAGAATTGATGAACAAAGGAGTTCAGGAAGTTTTCTCTAAGGTTCTGGAATAATGGAGGATTGTGTATAAAAAAAATAAAAAATAAAGAAAGCAGTGATAAGTTACTTAACATTTGCAAGCAGACCCTCAATATAATATTTATTTTTACTCATTTAAGAACATAACTATTGGGCCAGACACAGTGTCACATGCCTGTAATCCCAGAGACTTGGTAGGCTGAGGCAGGATGATCAGCAATGGCAAGGAGCAAAGCAACTCAGTGTGACCCTGTCTCTAAATAAAAATACAAAATAAGGCTGGGGATTTGGAACAGTGGTTCAGTGTCTGAGTTCAAACTCCAGTACTAAAAAAAAAAAAAAAAAACATAAAACTAGCAAACAAAACACACCAGAACTTAACTACTGTCCTTACTCTCTGCCAGGTATTGTTCATAATGCTTTACAAGTGTTAATTTGTTTAATTATTAAATAACTCTTGGAAGTATGTGCTGTTGTTATCTCAACTTTACAGTAGGAAAAATAAGGCTAAAAAGTTAACTAACTTGTCTATGTCAGACAACTAGGAGGTGCTAAGGCTAGGAGTTAAAAGTGGCAGCTTGGTTCTAGAGTTGATGTGTGAAGCAGTAGGCTATGCCTCCCTATAAGGGAAGCAGAAATTTAAAGAGGACTAAGCTGGTGAGGATATGATATGTAAATGGTGAGAAATGGGGGAAGGAAACCTATTGTAAAGATAATACAAAAATCCTGCTACAGGGTATTGATGACATTGAAACATATCATCAATATGCATGGGAAAGGTACATGAAAATTTGTATGTTCAGAGACATAGTTCTACTCCTGGGGAGTATCTGCTAGGTTTCCATGTTCATGCTTCATCCTCACCAATTAGTCCTATACCACTTTGCAGTTGCTAAAAAGAGAAAGGTGGTTGTATTTTTAATATAACTGCTATATTACCAGAAATGGTTCCTTATGTGCAAATAAAGTGGCAGACTAAATATGTTTTGATTTTCAAAACTACATCCTAGAGAAAGAACAGATGCTACTATGTTTCCTTCAAATATACTCTAGCAAACCAAGAACTCATCCTTAAACCAAGCATCATGTCAAGGACACAAAAGTTCAAAGAAATATTCCCCAACTGTAGTTGAAAAATCATCTTACACAAAATCACTGAACCACAGTAAATATGTTCACATTTTCATCTTATGTTATAAATGTCTCCTATGACTTTAGACATAGATTTCTATATTTAATGAGAAATTTGCCTTGTTATTAGTGATTCCTCTGCTCATAGACTGTTTCCCCAAGGCATATCTCTGAAATACATGATAAGACAGAATATTCATAGGATATTGTATTGACATTTATAATATTATAGGAAAAAGTAAACCAATTAAGCTGAAATGCAAAAACTCATTAAATGATTTTTTACCTATGAACTCACTTCTTTCCACTCTTTACACCAACTATACATATGATTCTAAAAAATAATTTTTATGAAACAACTTGTTGCATACTAAGATTCTGAGGTCAAGAGATGAGAAATGATTTGTTAGTAACCACTATCTCTTGGTACTGAGGCTTCACTCTGTACCTGACACTTTGAATATGAGGGATTCCTCTGCAGAATTTGGTCTTATTGGGTTTTCTGTGCTTGGCCCTTTCATCTATTTCACATTGAGCTGGAAGAAGGTAAGAAATATGAAGACATTTTTAAAGACTGTTTCTCATTTCTGACAGCACTTCTGATGGCAGGAGTTCTTAGAGGGAGGTTGGACTTGCAATCCAACCTTCCTTTTTCCAGAGGCCTGCCTGGATTTCCAACCTCTCTCTTCATACTAGCAGAGTCTGTACACCAATCCTCCTTGGGAGAGCTTGTGGAAAATTAGGATCCTCCCAGACCTTCTTCCTTTGAAAATTCATTTGGCACTTTTAGTACTTGGTCCTTTAGCATCAAAGGTTGTTTCACCAAATATATTCTAACAGCTCCTGCTTCTTTTTACTGAGGTTTCTAAGCATAGTAAATTTGATCAGAATCTTATCCTATCATGCAGGCATAAAAGCTGAGGCTGAGAGTCTAACATTAAGTGACTTCCCCAAGTTCTACCTCAAAGCTGACCTTTTCAATATGAAAGCTGCTTCCAAAGCCTTGTTGCCCTCTGCTTCCTGACATCTAATTGCAGATTTACCAAATGGAACTACTTTTCATAGTCACCAGGAATTGCTTTTGACAAGTTTTTATTAAGTCCCTTTTTGGTCCCTGGAAAGCATTCTTCCTCTTCCTCAACCCAGAAACTACTGTCTTTTTTACCTCTGGAACCAAGTGTGATTTTCTCAGGTCAAGGATGCTGCTATCAACATCTGTTTCACCTGTTTCCACCAAGACTGGACCCTCTATCAAAGCAGTCATTTTTTTGCATTGTGTGGAAGTCTTGCTTAGGTCTTATCTGACTAAAACCCCTCCTGAGGCATGGTTCGAGCCTCCAACTCTTTTCAATCAAACTTATATTTATGAAGATCCAACATGCTCTGTGCTGGGAGAAATGTAGTAGAGGATTAAGTAAGTGTGTTGGCCTGTACCTGGCTCAGTATCATTGTGCTTGTCCTCTCTGAGTAGGCTGCCTCATCATCACCTAGAGGTTAGTTCAATGCCAAAACTTCAAAGGAACCTTTATTTATGAACTGTACCTTAAAAATAACTTATTTATCCCTCTTATTTACCCTACTTTATTCTCCTCGTAGTATTTATCACTATGTGAGATTCTTAGATCCATGCTTACATTAATTAAAGATGCTTACATTCCAGGACAGACAGATAATAAATAAATATATGTTAGGTGATGATACATGCTATCTTGAAAACCAAAGCTGGCTAAGAGATATGGAGATAAGAGAACTAAAGGAAATGAGCAAGTGATCTGTATTAATATCTGAAAAAATGGCTTTCCAGAAAGGGGTAACAGCCAGTGCAAACACCCTGAAAAAGGAGGATGTGTACCTTACTTGTGGAACAGCAAGGATGTTACTCTGTGAATGAGTGAAGTGACAGCAGTACAAATGAAACTAAGGAGGTATGGGAGTGGCTCGTGAGATTGATCATGGATTCGGGTGCCTTTGTCAAGAATTGTGGTTTTGAATCTGAGTGTGACGGAAAGTCACTGTATGTTTGAACAGAGTAGCATTATCCTTAAAAGGATCATTCTGGTTACTGATTAAAATGTGGAGTAACTAATTGGTGCCAGGGAGCCAAGCCAGGACCAGGGGTAAAACCTTCTGGGAGGCTGATCTAGACTTGATTATAAAATATCTTTTCATCATAGCTGGTCAAAAATGAATCCAGCTGCCTCAGTAGATGGTAACCAAGGCACTGAGTCAATTAAACCTCAGGGAATTGGTTCCTGAGTAGGAAAGTTCTGACCTCAGTACTCAAGCATCTGATAAGAGTTGGATTAGATGACTCTGTCTGCCGCCTCAAACTGACAATGTGGTTTTGGAAAATCAATGGAAAGAACTATTTGCTTTAGAGTAGAGGGATTGACCACCTGGGAGGATAAGGAGGTGTTCAGTGGTGAAAATGTGAGGAGAGGCACTTCTGAGTGAAGGAGCAGCATAAGCCAAAGTTCAGAAGTGAATAAAAAGTGTCTTTGGGGAATCTGGCATGATCAGAATGGTGTATGAAGGATAGGGAGGGAGGTGAGTCTGGAAAGAGATGCAGGATCACGCATGAGGGAGCTACCATAGGGGCTGGTGATGCTCAGAATACACTTTTCCAAAACTTGTTGAAGTAACAAGAAAAAAAATGTAGGAGGCAAAGAAGGAGGTTTGGACCAGTTGGAATAACTTGGTCAGAAACTTCTTGATTCTTGGGCTCACCAATGCTGACTATGCTCTCTGCCCTACTCCCCTATAAAGATTTTATACAGAAATGGCTTCCCAACAGCCAACAACATAAATATGAGATCCTGAGGGTGTGAGAGCATTCCCTGTGGGCTATTCTGTGAGCTCACCATCTGAATTTAGGAAGACATAATTCTGTGGTTGACCATTCTTTTATTCTTTTATGGGATATAACTATGCTCATAAGATATCACAAAATGGACTCCCTTCCTTCTATCAACTGACAAAAACTCCAGAAGCACCACCCCTCAATTCAGAAACCTGTGACATCATCTTGAGGGAACAATGGGGCTGGGACATTCTGAGGACTCCTATTTGAGGTCAGGGGAGTTGATGATTTTATTATTTCCAGAGCCATTGGCCTGGTAACAAGGCCCAACATCATTGATTCCCAAAAGAAGGACCTTGGCCTTCCTGGCTGTAAGTATCATTTTAGTCCTTTGAGTGTGGGGAACGAACTCTCAAGGAAGACCATTTGCATGGATTTGGTGGTGGCTGCCTGCATGGAGTGCTAAATAGTTACCAGATAGACTCCTCTAGGAGACTAAGGACTTTGCAAAGGCTGAAATCATATCCTGCCGCACCACAAAAAAATACATTAGTGTCCTCATTAAGAGGTAAACTATTACTTCCTCAAGGACCTTGCCCTTAATGAGGCTTCTCAGTCTGATTGATTGTAGGGCCCATGAGATCAATCAGACTGAGTCTGGGAAGATCTGAATTCTGGGAATATCATGAGTCTGGGAAGATCATGTTCCTTATTTGTAAAAGGTTAAAAGGCCTCTTATGCTCCCTGAAAAATCTAGCTTTAACTGAATAAGTAAATTGATGAGATGTTTTTGAGGAGGGAGGGAAGGAATGAATAGATGGGTGAGCCAAATCAAGGAGAGGAATGAAAAACAGTTCAAGTCCCAAGCTACAGCTCTCAGTCAGCTTGCTTCTTGCTCTGCTCTGTGATAATTGGTGGCTGCACTCTCTTTCTGCACTGGATGAAGAACCTGAGGTAGGAGGAATGTGCCTAGCAGTGGGTAGAAGTGATGAGAGCAGCCACCTTTACTTACAGCACATTCTTTTACTGGATAAACAAGCGATGCCAATATGGAATGTATGCAGCTATCAACATAGACCCTCCTGGAGCTATGACCAAAACTAAGATTAAAGTCCAGATTCCAGATTTTCTGTGGGAGTCAGACACCCCTGAAAGCAGGTGCTATGCCATCAGAGGCAGCAGCCCCAAGGATTACCTCACTGGATGCTACAGTCCCAGACCATATCCCCATTTCTGATTGTCTTTCAGGAGATACCCTCTGCCCTACCCCTCGACATGCTGAGCATACTTCCCATGCTGGACCACTCTGCTTCCTACCCCTTTCTCAAGTAATCTGAAGAGAATGTCGACTTCCATTCCCTTCCCACACTGGCCCATTGGGCAAACTGTTCAAATGCATAGCCTTTTTCTTCAGAGTTATAACCGCCTCTCATTGAAGATGAGAGCTTTGAGTTCCTGAGATATTAGAAAAGGGATGTAATATTAGAAAAGGGATGTAACCTCAACAATGTAATATTGTCAAAGAAGTCAGAGCCCATTATTAATGATGTCACATTATAAGAGATTTTTTGAAAGTCAGAGTCTTCTATGTCTCATTTGGCATTCAGAAGGCAATGTTTTGCCCCTGTTTTATGTGGGTAACAAGTCTCACCAATACAATGAGAATTGGAGGATGGCTTTAAAGTGGTGTCTTTGAATTTTACTTGTGGATGAGGTTAATTCCCTCCACCCAGTATTTAAGCTCAAATATGTGCAATCTCCTGGGTTACATCCCCAAAGGCAGTGCTGTTCTAAATAAAGGGAAGTACAATTGCCACAAGAATGCCAGTTGCTGAGGGCACACAGCTATGGTAGTCTACAGTGGCTATGATTCTGGCCAAACAATTCATCATGAGGCCCATGAACCACACCACACTATGGACTGAAAGGCTGATATCTATGATGTAATAATTCTTAGGTGGTAGGCTCTGAATATTATTTCTAATAGAAGAATACTTCAAAAGGCTATAATGATTCTTCTATCATGGATAAAGAGACAGGTTCCAAGAGCATATGTCATTATCTTTCTTTGTTGTTGTTGCTGAGCCTATTCTCCATTTTACATCTGCCTGGCATTAAAGTTTCTGATCTTTCCACCATACCCCTTTGTATATTTTCCTTAATCATGTCTTATTAAAACATACTTGGTGAATGCTTTACTGTGTGTAGAGTCTCATCAGGTTTGTCTACAGATTGGCTTACAGGAAGGACTGATGAGGACCTCCTAAAATAATACACAGAAATATAACCATAGTGTGTATCTTAAAAAAATCAATGGCTGCTCGAAAGTTGAATCCCCTATGTCTCTGCCAAATGGGAATATTAATAATTTTTATACTCTCTGGAAATGGTTCTAAAAGGAGAGACAAAGATAATTATGAACTATTTGACCTCAGTTTAAAGATAAGAAAGCCCTGTTCTGTCACACAAATTACCTCCATTTACTTTTGAAATGAGCAAACCCACTCACCTTAATTGATTTAAACTTTTAATGTGGATTGCCTGGAGAGGTAGGGCAAATTTTTGTCTATTTTGTGGAGTGTGGTGTGTGTGTGTGTGTGTGTGTGTGTGTGTATGTGTATGTGTGTATGCACAAACTTGTGTGTGATAGTGATCCTCAGAACTTAGTGAACACAGAGATAAATTTTTCTTTTCTTTTTTTTCTCCTGTGTGTGGCCTGAAGAGATTAGGTCCAGCAAAGGCAAGAAAAGGTATATCCCTATTTATATGACCTCTTCCAATGGATTTTTAAGCCTTTTTATTTTTTTAAAGATAATTGGAAACATTTTTCCCCTTGTAAAAACATCTTATATTGTATCTCAAAATATAGAATAAGATTAAATGGATCTTCTCTGGTAGAACAGGGGTGGAGATTCACTCTTCCTTCACCTTGGCCTCTCTTCTCCTTGCCCTCTACAACCCTGCAGATGCCTAAACCCCAAGATCACTATCTCAGGCCCAATACTCTAATTCAGAAAATAAATTCTAGAACATTGCTTTGTTCACACTTTCTGATAGCCCTTGATTTCAAAGGGGGAAGGAATCCATAAACATAGGGAACAAAGCAGATTTTTTTCTCTTAATAACCAAAGGAGTGGGGAGAGGCATTAGTAAGACACAGTGAGAGAAAAGAGAAAATGCTTTGTTCAGATAAATTATAATGGCTATATCACTGATATAAAATAAAGCTCAAACAGAGTCATGTAACCTTGAATTCACTCCCTAAACAACCAAAATTGCTATGTTACCAAAATAGCTCCACTAGAAAGAAAGTATATTTTCATTCCTTAATATGAGAAAACAAGGCAAGTTAGGTTCATACAATAAACAACACACTCTCTATAAATCTCAGGATACCTGAATGTGTTCTGGTTTGGTTATGAAAGAAACCACATCTACTTGATGTTGGTAAGAAAGCCAGTGAGGTGTGAAGCAAACAAATGCTGTCATTAGAAATAGTTCAACAAGCCATTACAAATATGAGCCCATCATTATTCAAATCCTCAACTTCGACCAGCAGGCCCAGCCAGGGGAGCATGAGGGATCATGTCCAGCAATGCAAAGAATAGAAATTTCAGCAGAAAGCAAATCAGCAAGCAGCAGGGGAAAGCTATCCACACCTCAGCTTTGTTGCCTCAGACCCATTCCAAGTGCTGGGTACTCTGCAGTCATCTTGAAGCCCGGAACTCTATTCCTTTGTGTCTTCTCTTTCTATAGTATCTGTTGCCTCTCTCACTTATAAAAAGACTCTTTAAATAAACATTATGTCATGCATATATATAAGGCAATAGAATAAATAGACCAAATAAAATAGTGCTTTGGGAAACTAAGGAAAGAAACAATAGTACCTGCCAGACTAAACAGGTAAAAGGATTTAAAATAAAAGCCAAACTCAAACCACAACACAGCCTTTCTCACAGAACTGATAATGTAGCAGAAGAGGCAGCTTTCTCAATTTGGTCTCCACGAAATTGTAAAACTTTTGGCAATTCTGATGGCTTTGATGTAAAAGTCTGTACTTATTCTAGTGAACACAGCATGCTTTAGTATCATCAAATTAACACCAAATTAAACTAATAGCAAAGGTAATTTTTAGGGCAATTGCTATGTAATTAAGATAAATAGTTGAGAATTAAGTAGCATACTGGTGGGACTGCAAATTGTTGAAGCCAACATGGAAAGCACTATGGAGATTCCTTGTAAAACTGGGAATGGAACCACCATTTTACCTCACTATCCCCCTCAGTTTATACCCCAAAGACTTAAAAACAGCATACTATAGGGACACAGCCACATCAATATTTATAGCAGCACAATTCACAATAGTTAAAATGTGAAGCCAATCTAGATGCCCTTCATTGGATGAATGAATAAAAAATGTGGTATATATACATAATGGAATATTATTCTGCAATTAAAGAGAATAAAATCATGGCATTTGCAGGTAAATGGATGACGTTAGAGAAGAATGCTAAGTGAAGTTAGCCAATCCAAAAAACAAACAAACAAAAAAACAAATGTTTTCTCTGATATAAGAAGCACAGTGATTTTTTGAAGTTCAAGGCTTGTATTGAGATGTCAATAGATAACTGAAGGCAAATCAAGATTATATTACATTGAGTTTTCAAGTAGAATTTCCACTGGAATATGTTATACAGGTTGAACCTAACTAATGAAAAAATCTGAAGTGCTCCAAAATAAGGTTTTGAGTGCCAACATGACACAATTGGAAAATTCCACATGTGATCTCCTGTGATGAAACACAGTCAAAATGAATGTGTGCTGGGCATGGTGGCACATGCCTATAATCCCAGCAGTTCAGGAGGCTGAGGCAGGAGGATCTTGAGTTCAAGTCCAGCCTCAGTAATTTAGTGTGGCCCTAAGCAATACAGTAAGACGATCTCTTAAAAAATATAAAGCAGGCTGGGGATATGGCTCAGTAGTTAAGCACCATTGGGTTAAATCCCAAATCCCTCCCAAAACAAGAGGTGTATAAAAATATTGCATAAGATTACTATCAGGTGCTTGGAATGTAGCTCAGGGAAGACTGCTTGCCTAGCATTTGTGAGATCCTCAGTTCATGCCCCAGAACAAAAAACAAAATAATAACAATAATAATAACAATAATAATAATAATAATAATAATAATAATAATAAAAAATTGATTTCCACCCTCCCACAATACCTATCAGACTACATTTATAAGGTGTATATGAAACATAAACCAGTTTCATGTTGAGACTTGGCTACCCATACCCACAATATCTTATTATATATTGAAAATATTACAAAATCTGAAAATCTAAAACATTCCCAGTACCAAACATATTTGCTAAGGGATACTTAAGCCATAGTACAAGTTAGCATCATACCTATTTACATGGTAAGAGTTTAAGTAACCAAGTGACAATAGCAATAGAAGTTGGATATTAAAGATCTTTAATACACTGGGAGATATGCAATAAGCCTGGTCTGGAAGTACTGCTACCAGGTAATCTGGTGCTACAAAAGTGTTAGCATAAGATTATGTAGCACCAAAGTTTGGCACAAGCCCTCCATTGTAGTTCTGTTTCCAAACCAAAAGAAGTCAAGGGGAGGCTATGTTGGTTTTTCTAACTGAATAACATTTATTGGAGGAGGAGTCAAAACCAACACAGTTTAGTGCCTTTGTTATGTCCATAATGAGGTAAATTCATTTGCTAATATTAACTATTATGTCCCTACCCAAAGTCAAGTGCCCTTCTAATCCAATAATCCTACCATTATATGTTAATAATTTTCAGAAGGACTAAAATTTATTTTTACGTAAATTTTATACAGAAATGAAGAGTCCCATCAACAACATATAGGACTGTTTTGATATGTTATGACACTAACAGTTTTGGCTATTATTGTATGCAGAGAGCATGGAGAAATATATTTCCAGCTGAACATTCCCCATTCTTCCCTTAATAGACTAAATTACAAATCATGCACAAA
Source organism: Callospermophilus lateralis (assembly GCF_048772815.1). Taxonomy (NCBI): domain Eukaryota; kingdom Metazoa; phylum Chordata; class Mammalia; order Rodentia; family Sciuridae; genus Callospermophilus; species Callospermophilus lateralis. The sequence goes on from NW_027510917.1 coordinate 3,030,862, forward strand.
ATGGGATTTTTTTAAATGGAAGCAAAGTTCATCAGCTTCACTTTTGTGTGCTAAGGTATCACTCATTTGGTTCCATCAGAGCTAGTGAAACACCTTTCTTACTCCCTATGTGGGAGGCAGCTGGTCAAGCCTGCGTGAAATATTCAGAAGCCAGCTCAGCATTCACTTTTATCTGCAGTCTCCGAAGGCTTATTGCTGTCAGGTTTGATTGTGAGAGTACTGATCAGCTGCAGTTTCTGTCATAGCTTGGATACCTGAGAAAATGGACTATCTTCCTTCTGCCCAAAACAAAGATCAAGGAAGATTTAATGTATAATTTAGACCTCACTTGAGTCTTCACTAAGTTTTATGACCCTAAGAAAGTTCCATCTAAAGGCACTGAAGAAATGAATGAAGAAATATCAGGGATACCTGTGTTGTTCAGTGTTGATATGTGTCTATCTGGATTTGAGGCTAAAACATTAAGGTAACATTATGATCCAGGTAATTTGTTTGGCTATGAACATTTGGCTGATGGGAGAGGGCATGCAAGGTCAGTGGTAAAAAAAATGGAATCTTTCTCAGGTACATGTTTGACACCTTTTTCCTAAATGAGGAGGATATTGGTTTTTAGGAGCTAGATCACTCTAACTAAATATCTGTCCTAAGTATCTCACACAGCCTCATGAACAGACTACTTGAGGCAAATATTTATGCTCATAACACTCTAAAGAACCCTCCAAAACAATAACAACAACACCTGAACAAAAACAATCCATAAGTATGCCCCATACTTCCCTCTGTTCTCCCTGCAGTCAACTGATGACAACAATTGTCAGAAACCTAAAGGAGCTATAATAGTTCTAATTCAGTCTTATTTGCTTAAATCTTTTAAAAAAAATTTTCACCCTACACTTTGTTTTATTCCCAGGATGATCTACAATGGCACAGAAAAATAAATTTAATTATGAAAAGGGAGACAATGTGTGCCTTCTATAATGCAATTTTCTAACTGCTTATGCTTCTGTGGAGAGGCCTGTACTCAGTAACATTAGAACATCAGTTCATCTCTTATTTCTTTTATTCAATATGTATTGATTTTTCTCTCTTCTATTGCTACTTCTACATTAATATTTACAGTACAGAAGGTCACTCTATTTAGGGAGCTCCAATATGAATACATGTAACGAAAACAAGGTATTAAATGATTGAAGAATGGTAAGAACAAATTGTATCTGGTTAGGATCCTTAGATTAGTTAGGAAATGGGACAGGTACGTGGAGATGACAGTTAAAAATGTAAAGGGTGTGAAAATCAAGTCAAGAATTTTAGGCAAAAGTATATTCTTGGTGTTGTGGTGTATATTTTATATTAAATTGTGAAAAACTGCTGAAACCGCTACTATCTAATAGTAACCAACTCTTACCATTTTGTACTCAACACTTACTATCTAGCTTTTAAATTTACTTATTCTCTAAGTGAGATTAAAAAAATTGGCAGAGGCAGAAAATTCAATAAGAGCCCACCTTACAATTCTTGAGAATGTTAAATATATGACTTTAGATGATATCAAAATGCAAAGGATAAAAAAATAAGATGAAAAGCATTACATCAAAAAATGTCTGCACTATGGTTCTACTCCAAGTTCACTACCTCTGAACCTCATATCCTCTGAACTTCTCAAATGCAAGGTGCATCTCAGATGACATTTTAGTGTTTAAGTAACCATCTCCCTGGTTTTTTCTTTATCTTAGAAAAGGACTTATAATATTAAACAACACAGTAGGTTACTTGGCTTTCTTATATGTAAAATAAGGGACTGGACTCAGCGACCTCATATGTTGAGCTGGTCTGACCTGATCTGTTTTAAATGGATTTCCTGACATTATATGAAAAATATTCCTTCAACTCTACAGAGAAAAGTAACTATGAATCTGAGAGTCAAATTCAGGCTTAAAGAAATAGCAAAAGACAGCCAGATTTGGTGGCCCATGCCTGAAATCCTAGTAGGTCAGGAGCCTGAGGCAAGAGGATGCAGAGTTCAAAGCCAGTCTCAGCAACTTAGTGAGGCACTAAGTTATTTGGTGAGACCCTGACTCTAAATAAAATACCAAAAACAGCTAGGGATGTGGCTCAGTGGTTGAGTACCCCTGGATTCAATCCCATTACTCGCCAATCCCCAGAGAAGAAATAACAAAAGATTTGGGCTAAGTGTCTCTTTACTGCTCCGCTTTATGACTTAGAAAGATCAACGAGACCTCCTTTGAAAGTATGTGCTGGAACTTCCTACCATTATTATCACTGGTAACAATGAAATTGTCATCTCCTCCAAAAACTTCTGGTGAGGCCTTCACAGACAACCTTACCCCTCCACATTTCCCTTTCCAAATCTGGTCTAGCACTTTTGTGCTGTTGACATCATAGACCTAATGAAAAAACTAAGAGACATGGAATAAGCACCTTCCAAAAGTGCAGCCTCTCAAATATTCTGGAAAAATGTTATCAGAAGTGATAGAATACCATATAGGTACAAATAAAGCATAGCACAACACAAAACATTTCACAATAGATTTGAAAAGACTTACCATGCTGGAGGTCAGGTTTGCTGTATTTTATACCTCACCAGAGCAACCAAATGGCTTTCTATCAGGTTGATTCTCTCAGTGAGATTACTGAGTGTCTCATTCATACTCTGTCCCTGGTATGCCAGAAGGACACTGTTTACCTCCTCTGAAGATTTATGAAGGTATCAGATATCCTGCAATGGAAACAAACCAAGTTGTAGAATTCAGCTAAAGATGAATATGATGCATAGCAGAGGAGCAGCAGCAAATAACCATTGTTATGTAAAGTAATGAAAGTAAACTCCTTTTCCTGGTTGTGACCACCAGTTGTCTATTTCTGCTCTGTACTTCCCACTCTAAATCGTTCCTAGTTTACTGACTCTGGAATTGTTCCATCTCAGCTCAACAAGAGGGGAAGGAAAAGATAGCTGCCTACGTAATTCATTCTCTCCTCCTAGAAAGCGGAGCATTTGAGAATTAATTTTCCAATGTTTAATATCACCTTATGGCAGGAAAAACAGCTGGTGTATTAAATTAAAAGTTCCATTAACTTAATTTATCTGTATAAAAATACCTTAGGAACCATACCAATTATTGAATTGACTTTTAATGAAACCATAGCGGATAGTGCATTATTTAAAACAAGATTAAATTATTTTTATTGAACTCATCTAGAACTGATTGCTATTTAAAACAATGATTACTGTAGGATTTAAAGGGAATGAAAAGCAGAACAGAAATTCTTCTTAGTGAAGATTTACTTTATTCTCTTTAATGTAATTCCAAAGTCAATATCCCTTTTTCTGTTATCTTGCCTTCCATCTTCAGACTATAGAAAAATCCTAATTTTCAAGGGTATGCTTCCTAACAGTCTTAAAACACTGTGGCTTAAAACAGCCATTACTGTGGATTAATCTGCTATCCTTCCATCCTTGATTTGCCTACATTGCTATTTTTCATGGTTTCAGGATAATCTAATTATTCATGTCTTTCAAGATGTGAAAAGAAATTTATTCCATTGACTGACATGCAGGAGAAACAGCAGAGTGCTCAAGAAGAGACCAGGCACATTCTGGATCTCAAGATTTCAACATGCATCCTTCTCTGCTTAGCTCTCTGGCAAGTGAAAATAGGTTTGATGTGCCTTTTAAGGTACATGAACCTAGGACCAAACTCCAGGCCTTCAACACAGCCCATTGTAGTCCAGAGATAAAAGGCACTTGTTTAAAATTATCACTGTAGGATAATTATCAAATTCTGATTTAGCTTAGGTGATGGAATGATTTGGTTGCTTCCATTGGTCCTCTTTGAAAAGTGCTAAATCTGTTAACACAAATAGAGGGTAGTGTAGGCAATAATTACTAGTTCTACTTAACTATCTGGAAATGTCTTTTAAAATTCTATCCTCCCCAAGAGTTTACCCACAGAAACTGAACATATTTAAAATGGTTTAATTATTTTGACATAAATAGAACAATAAAACTTTTACCACAACAAATCAATATACATTTATCATTCCCAGAAGTTTCTTCATGCCCTTCTGTAATTCCACCCATTTTTAGTTTTTTTTTTTCCTAATAGCACATATAATATCTATGTTTGAATGCCATCCCTCAAAAATGAAAAATATTCTCTCCTGAGCTCTCTCATAGATCTATGGTCCTATTCCCTTCCCACTGCTGTAGTCTTTGTGCAGAGACTGAAGTATACATACTTATATATATTTTTTCCTGTTAGTGGGAAAAACTGAGCATGTATAATTTCCTATAGATATACGAAGTCAACTTTTTTTCTCAGTTTAAAGAACTTTTGCAAGAGAAAAATAAAATATTTTCTAATAAAAGCTATTGGTTTACAAATGTGGGACCCACAGATAAGATTAATCCATAACTGCATCTGTCAAGACATGCTGTGGGTAGCCAAATGGTCATGTACTAAAGCATGGACTGCAGCGAGGTCAGAGAAAATGATGACTTTTGAGCCAAAATAGCTGTGAAAAAAATTTAGGCCTGAGAAACTCAGCATTGCACAGATGAAAAAAAAAAAAAACTCCATTTCTGTAGAATCCTGTCAGCAACTTTTGGCAGAATAGAATACAGGAAGTAACTTGTTTTGCTTTCTTAGGCCTAAGGAACCCAAGTGTACTGGGGACATGATTCAGAAGCCATTTTTTTGAAGTGCTGTCTTAAGGCAACAGCCACAGAATGTTACTATTTAGTGGGTTCTGATATTTTATTTTTAAAATGCTGATGATATATAGTATCAGATTAGTATTTTTGACCAAGGTAATATTTTAGCATACTGATATACAAGAATCAAAGAGAATGAGACAACAATTTCAGCATTAAACAATCACATACATACATTGAGGTTGGGTATTTGAGATTACTTAACACATCAAAACTGGGCCATTTGTTATAAAAAGCAGTGTCTAGCATTATCAATACAAGGGACTACAAAGAGACAAGAGTAGAAGTCTCTAAGTTGGAATGCTATGTAAGCTCTGTTGTTACAAAAACTACAGGCATTCAAAGACACCTACTGTTAGAGAGTCCTTACTGGCTGGATGAGCCTAGCAAGATGCCTGAAGATAGTAAGCTCTTAAGAGATCTTTTTGAAAGAAGGCACCTAATAGAACCATATATGGTTCTATTTCAAAGTTCAATTTCAAAGTTTATAACTTTGAAATGTAACTCTGAATCTAGCATCATCATCAACTGCAAAGGGCCTGGTACACACTAGAGAAAGCTGCACAAATATTTATTGAATTACTGAATGTAAAAATAACATTCTTACACTTTTTTTAGTGAAAGAATGCCAGAGTTGCTTCTATACAAATGCCTACAAAGGCATTTTTTTCTACTTGGCCCTTGGGAATAATGGCAAGAATCTGGCTTCATAAAAGTTGTCCCTACATTTGTTTTTTCCCCTAATGTTTAAAGTAGATCGCAGGGGCTGTGGTTGTGGTTTAGTGGTAGAGTGCTTGCCTAGTATGCATGAGGCATTGTGTTCGATCCCCAGCACTACATAAAAAAAATAAAAAATAAAGTAGACCACCAAAACAGACAAGAAGCAAACTAATGAATGAACACATGCAAATGCTGTGACTATAAAATTCCAAGTTTTATTATTTATTTATTTATTTATTTATTTATTTATTTATTTATTTATTACTCTGTTAATGAAACAACTTAAAGATTTATAAATAAACACTGGCATATACCTGAATCAAACTTATCACATATGAACTTTTAAATGTTAATGATCCTAGATTTAATACTCACTATTTGGGATATTCATATTCCTGAATAATTTCTTTTTTTTTCCTGCTACAGGGATAGGTTTCTTATGTTCAGTTAGGTATATTCTTTCCCCTTTCAACACAAATCCAGTTCTCAGGATTCCTGAGCATCAAAACATCTGGTTGGTTTATGCCTCCTACTCTAGGCTTGAATCCTAGGAATAAAGTAATGAGAATTTTTGAACTATTTGCTCACCTCGCCCCTAGAATATGAATATATACTTACAAGTGAATTACTAGAAGATGTGTATTCTTCCTTTATAACATATCAAACTATTTCCCAAAGTGATTTTTTTTCAATTGAAATTCTCAGCAGAAGTTTGCTTCACAAACTTAGCAATAGTTGTTCCTTAAATTATTACTTTTTGCTTTCACTTAGAACTTTTTTCAGAAAAAAAAAATGTAAATTAAACAACTCTTAACCATCTTTCCCTCTGGAGATGTCCCTAATTTTCCTTTGGGTGTGTATCTGATTTCTGAAATACATATGTCTGTGTCCCTGGAAACCAAAAGAAAAACAAACTCTTTTTAAACCATAGAAAAATAGCAGAGATTTAGGCCAACATTTATGTACAAATGGTTGGCTTTTATAAAGACAATATGAAAGTAAAATTGAAAAGGAAGTATTGAAAAGCAAGACCATATAAGGTTACATTAGAGTCCTGGCAGAGTAAATCTAGAACTCCAGAAGACAAAACAAAAATGTGTGAACCCTATAAACCATCCTTAAAATAGTGTGTTGCAAATTAAAGGTCCAATTAACCAGACCAAAACAGAGTTTTCTGAACTCTGTAGAACACAAGGCCAACATTCTATCATTGCCTTCTCTTAACAGCTGATTTTAAATACCAGACACTTAAGAAGCTATAATTCCAGCAGTAGATTAATATCTGTATCCATATTAAAGTACTTACTTCTGAAGTTTCTCTACAGTGGTATGCAGGCTAATTAAGTCTGCAGCTGACTTAACAATGGCTTGAAGGTGGTTTGCTGAAGAATTCAACAGAGAAATCTTGAAGGAAAAGAAAAAACAAACAATCAAAACAGAACTTGTAGACAGGGTTCCCTTCACAAACTACATGGCTGATGAAGTCAAGATAACCTTTTATTTCACAGTTTTAAGGAAATTAAGGTACCTTGGATAGAGTTGAGATTCAGGAGGCAGCAATAATATGCCTCTTTCCCTGCCCAATTTAAATTACTGCCAAAGAGGGAAAGAGAGGTTATTATTATTTAGTCTAGTCCTGGCAGTTATAAGATCTAAAATCTTAAGTTAGCCAAAAGATGCAGTGATTACAAACAATCCTTCAATAGTCAGACAAGAAGGAAGCTGATGACCAAGGACCACTTCAAGGTTTCTGTTTGGTAAAATATTAACATCCTCAGTTATTTAACTAACTTTTTTTCCCACTCCACGTGTGAACATATTTTAGAAAATAAAAGCCATCATTACAAAATATAATCTATAGGAATTATTTGAACAATTTGAACAGCACTTTCAACTACTCAGGGATTTGGGTTCATTCAATAATGTTTTCTATTATTTTATATGACATTTTAAATGGAATTACTAAAGTTTATTTTTGAATTAGTCATCACTGATACATTCAGACAAAATAATTTTACCTTAACTTATACATTCTGATTTTGTGGAATATGCTTGTTCTTGTCAATTTTCTTGTGAACTCTTAGAGAACTGTGATGTGTAGGATCAGGTCCTTTGAAAGTAAAGATGGTCTGGCTCTTCCTCTCAGACTTGGGTGCCTTTAATGTAATTATTGTCTAATTACTCTAGCTAGAATTTTAAGTTCAATGGTAAATAGCTGTGGTAAAAGTAGGTATCTTTGACCTGCTGCTGATTATGTGGAAGGTTTTAAGTCTTTTGTGTCACTGAAATGTATACTTAAAATTGATTCAAAGGATCAATATTAAGAACACTTCACCACAAAAATATTTAATGATCAAACAGAACACATTATAAATGTAGTAGTAAATATAGATCCAAAGAAGCCAAATAATGTTGCCACATGAAAAAAGATAAAGGAGAAGTTCCCTTGCCTCAAAAATGCACCAGAGAATTGACATGCAATTATATAGTTCATTTTTTTAAAACCCATTTACAAATGAACTATTTCACATTGATTAGGTTGCTGTTAATTAGAAAATCAGGCTCTGCATTTTAATTTCATTTAGCTTTTATTCCTTTCCCTCCTTTATTCACTAGGAAATACATCTACCGGCAACATAGTCTATGCTTTAATCAACAACCTCCATCTACTCTATCCCTCTATATATACAAAGAAAGCTCTATAGGTATTTCTTCAACACCACAAATGTACTGCCAGTTATTCTACATTATCCTGGTTCATTCCTGAGTTCCTCCACCATCCTGGTGGAGGAGTTTGAAAGTGAAAATGCAGCAGATGTGTCCCAGGGTATTAAAATGTATGCATGATTGATTTTCTTTGATTTTTTTGCATCATTCTTTTTCAATCAACTTCAGACATGAAAATTGGGCCATGAACATTTTAGATTATCTAAACAATTTCCTTTGTGGAAGAATATGGCCTTCTTCTCAACCAGCTTTTGCTTTGAGTTCTTCATCTTAGTACAGTGAATGAGCAAAGGTCTTATTGAAAGACTAGGTTTTTAAAACAGAAAAAAAGTGTCATAGTATGTGGTAAAATTTTACGTAGCATCAACAAGATGTGAATAAGTATTGATTGCATATTCTAAATTATTCTTCCCAAATTTAAGACCTAGTAATTGTTCTTATGTATTGTTGAGAAACATCATGTGTACACACACACACACACACACACACACATGCATACACACACACACACATGCATACACACACACACACACACATCAAAGGACTGAATTACACACATATACAGGTGGACATATGACCTTGATGTACTCAGTCTGATGTTGTCTAATCAAAATTTTATGTCATGGATACTGTTCTACGTCACCACATTTAGATCTACACATTTCTACTTAGCAGGTATATATGAATCTTCTGAATAGCAAGCATAATTTATTAAATCTTTTGATCATATGAGAAATATTAACACATTATTCACTCATTTTGTAATATCAGGGCAAAGGCTGAAATTCTTGCTTTACAATTTAGTGATTAGTCAAATTATCATCAGTCATGAGATTCTGTATCTTATTCTGTAAGATAAAGGCTATTGTAGTATTACTCAATTTATAATGGGTACATGAAACACAGATGGTACACAATAAATTGTATCCCTTATTTTTATAGGATAGTATTAAGTATTAATTACATCAGACACTTTGAGCAGTAAGTTCAAAAAATAAAAAAATGCATAAATAAATGTTCATAAACAAAAAGTCTTTTCTTTTTACCTACCTTTTCCCCTTTATATTTTTTTCATTTTTTCTATAGATCTAAGAATCATAATTTCCCTTTAGCTTAAATCATTTCATCCAGTATTTTGTATAGTACAAGTTGGATCTCAAAAAGCATCTTAGATTTTTTTTTTTTGCCTGAAAGTGTTTTATTTATTCCTCATGGATATTTCTTCCTAGATGTAGAATTCTAGGTTGATGTGTACATTCAGCACTTTGAAAATGTGGTTCTATTGTTTTTTGGCCTTGCTGTATCTGATGTGAAGATGGTTGTCTTCTTATCTGTGTTCCATTGCAGATCATGTGTCTTTCCTTTTCTAGTTGTCTTTAAGATTTTGTTCTTATACTTACCTCCAGACTTTGAATACAATGCACATAAGCATGATTTTCTTCAGATTTACTTGTTGGAGTTCATTGAGATTTTTGGATCTGTAGATTTCAGTTTTTGTTTAATGAGGTTAAAATGGGTCTTTATTTTTTCTTATACTTATTTTGATTCATTTTATCTCTTGCTTCCTGTAGAGATTACAGTTGCACTATTATCAGATGCCTGATATTGCTCAATAGTCTTTAGGTATTCTACTTTCTTCACTTTATTCCTCATTTATTTTTCATTTTAGGAAATTTTTATTTACCTACCGTCAACTTTACTGGTTCTTTCCTTTTATACTTGTCTTTAAGATTTAAGTCCTAGGTGTTGCATCTATTCTGCTATTAAAATAATGGGAAGAATTCTTTATATCTTATATCATATTTTCCAAGCACATATTTCATTTGGGATATTTTTTAGTCTCTGCTGTTCTGCTAAATTTCCAATGTGCTGATTCACAATTGTCTACTTTTTCAACCAGATCTTTCAGCATATTTATAATTTTTTTAAATTTTTTTTTTGAGAGAGAGAGAGAGAGAGAGAGAGAGAGAGAGAGAGAGAGAGAATCCTTTTTTTAATTGTAGATGGACACAACATGATGCCTTTATTTGTATGTGGTGCTGAGAATTGAATGCATGTCATGCCCTGCTAGGTGAGCACTCTTCCACTGAGCCACAGTCTCAACCCCAGCATATTTATTACTGGAATTTTAAGGTCTTCATCAAATATTGCTGATGTCTGTATTTATTTATAGATTTCTATTGACTTCCTCTTATTTTGAATAGTAGTCACTTTTGCTTGCTTTTACTTTTTGTTATTGTCTAATTTTTGCAGAACATTGTGCCAAGATGAGTTCAAACTGAAAATAGTCACATATTCTTCTAGAAATGGGGGAGATTTTTGCTTTTTCATGCCATCTTCCTTAAAGGCAAATAATCATAAAATTCAACCCCTGTTCTTCAGAGAGATTTTCTTTCTGTTCTGTACTAACACTCTTAGTTTTTGCCATTTCTGTGAGCTCCTGGGAAATATATAATATTCTTTGGTCTTTTTAATTTGTTTTGTCTTCATCATACATGCTTTATATTCTTTATGCAGAGTTATAATTATAATTATATTATTCTGTCAATTTTCTTTCAAATATAAATCAAATAAGACTAACAAAAAAAAGTGGAAGGATGATCCATTTCTTTTTGTTTGTCTTATTTGATTTCTTTTTTTGACAAAGTCGTACCCAACTTTCAGATCTCAGGTCCTCTACCAGGGCCCAAATGATCTAACCCATCCCTTCCAGCACAAATTAGTTGCTTACACTTTGGAAATCCCTAGTATTTTATATGCTCTTTGATTTACTTAAAACATTCACCTATTACAGTTATTTATGAAATTACTGTCTCTGATAATGTCTTGTTTTGTGTGACAAGAGAAATATATATCGGGGGAAAGAGAGTGAGAGACAGAGTGTGTGGGTGTAATACATATCAGGCTTTCATATATTCTCTTAAACATACTGGTTGTGTGATCCTCAGGGAAAATCATACCAACCTAAGGCCTTTAATGCTCAGTAGAGCAGGCACCCAGGGCCTCAGCTGTGCAGTTCTGGAAAGAACAAGAGGAGTGACATCTGACAGGCCTTGATTGGTGATTTGTTCTTAGTACTCAAACACCAAAACTTCAGTTATTAAAACCAAATACCTAATAAGCTATTTGTCTGGGTAACATTAGATAAATGTAGAAATACTTTAAAAACTATTAAATATGAAACATGTATTTTGCTAGAGAACCGAAGTAATATAATTTGGAGAAAGAAAATCTCTATGATTCCTTGTAGAATTCTGAAAGAGTTTCTGATGACTGAGTTCTGACTCCACTAATTTTAGAGATATGTGGCCTTTGAATATTTAAAATAGAACACTAATACTAAAATAAAGTATTTTTCTTAACATGTTCATTTCCTAAGAATTTCTTTAGTTTTGCATTAAAATAAGCACTTTCTATCAAAATACTCTGGATTTATTATACACAGCTTTCCTCATCACTCAACTTGCACAGCTGTATGAATCCTACTCTAGTAGCTCCTCCTGTGCTCACCCTGGATGTGACTCTGCAAATGCAGTGACATTTGGGCTTCCATGACTGCTGGTTATTGGCAGTGCTTTCCATATTTATTCTCATAATTAATGCCCATTACACATTCATAACACTACAAAGGGAAGCATTCCTTAGCAAACTGTTGTAAACACAAAGAAGAAATACTAAATTTTAATACCATATCAGGAAATTATATGACAAAATACATAATCATCAGATGATTCTTGAGTATCCAGTGCATGAATTTCATCCTCTATAAACACCAAAAGCTGCAACTACACATGAAAAAAATATTGTGAAATTATTTCCAATATTTTACTGAGAATGATTAACTCAGAATTTAGTAGCTCACTATGAAACACAATAAAATAATCTTTGTTATCTCATAACAAGTTAAATATATGAAACCATCAAGCAGTAAGATCCTACACAACCGTTTAAAAACATTCATGACAGGCCAACCTACTTTAGTTGGTATTTCATCCTTATTTGTAAATACATTTGTTAAAACCTCCTGCTTGGCCAAACTGCAGTCAATGTTCCCTCCATACCATAGTCCAAGGATTGCATGTCCACCACTGAGCCTCAGTGCAGAGAATTCTCCAGAAAGATCTTACACAGACGCGAGATATTAAGAGCATTTTATTTCTCCTTCCATGCATGTTGACTTTCTGAGGATGTTTAAATATCTACACTTCTTGAACCCTTTAAATCCCAAAATACAACCTGGCTCATTAGTTCAATCTAATTATAAAACTCAATGCTTCTATTTTTTTCTTTCTCTATTACCCATCAGGACAAATTATTGAGATGATGCTCTCTCAGAAAAAACTCAAAGGCTACAATTCAAATTCCTAACTTATGCTTTAAATTTTGACTGACAAGATAAAAAAGTGAAACTAGCTCCAGCTTAGACACATTTGTTTCCAGTTAGTTCACATCTCTCAACCTGAAAAATTCTTTAATACAAACAGAAAAAAAGTTGTCTTTACCTATGCATCAAAATGAAAGCCAACACATATTTCATCTGTCTTTTAGTCAAACTATTATATTTTGAGGTGGTGGTAGAGGGGTACTGGGGATTGAACTCAGTAAGCACTCAAACACTGAATTATAGTCATATCCCTATTTTGTATTTTATTTAGAGTCAGGATCTCACTGAGATGCTTAGCACTCACTTTTGTTGAGGCTGGCTTTGAACTCAAGACCCTCCTGCCTCAGCCTTCTGAGCTGCTGGGATTATAGGCATGTGGCACCATGTCCAGCTCAAATAATGATCTTAGAGAATAGTATTAAACTTTTTTATTGAAAGTCAAGCATTTGAGAAAATATGCAAATTATGTAATTTTAAAATTAACACATAAACTGTCTCTATTCTGGGTATACAATAATATTCAAATATTCTGAGTGCCAGAAAGCTAAATGATATATTTGAAATTTTATTTTAGTTTCTCTGAATTTCTCTTTATGTTAATTTACTATAAAAGATGTATAGATCATTCCTATGATTGAAAGTGAGGCAACAGTTTAGCTTTTAAGAAGTCTGGATTATTAGACATACTAATCAGTTTTGAGAATAAACTAGTCAAGGCAAGATTGGAAAAATAATTTTATTTTAACAGTATTAACTACAACTATAAAAATTTAGTAAAAGAATTAATAATCTGGAGAACTTTGCCAGTCTCCTGGGAGAAAAAGAATCTTCACACTTCTATAGTATATCAAGGATCAGAAAGAACATTTACATTATATAGAGACTTTTTTAAAATATTCAGGTAGTTGGTTTTGAATGTCCTTTTTAATGTCCATCTCGTCCCCTCATTTGAACAAGACAAGTCTATTGGTTTAAAGATAGATGTGACAAAGATAAACGTGCAAACTCCTACATCCTTTATTTATACATTTATTTTTGGACAAATGTAGAGAAATACTGGACGCTCTCAATGAGAAATAAAGCAATGAGAACATCGTCTTGCCCTCTGAATATTTTAAGGCATAAGAGATTTTAAAACATCTTGATACATATATTGATGAAAGTTATAATCATCTAAAACTGTACTTGGGATGGCACAGAAGAGCATGAAGACTAGCTCCTTTTAGGGAGTGATGTGTTAGGCTTTGAAATTTTGTCTTATTTTTGCTTAACTCAGTCAGAACCAACATCTCTAATAGTCTTCCCAAATGCAAAATGTCCTTCACCTTTTTCTCATTTCAGATCTATCCATCAGCTAATGATGAAGTGTACTTAAAATAAGAATGCCATACTTTCAGATCTTTCCACTAGCTCATAATCACCATCGGGAGAATCAGAGTTTTGCTTACTTTCACATCTATCCTCAATCTGCTGTTTTATGAATTTACTGTCAATGTAAAATGGGCCTGGCATTAAAACACTGACAAATTAAAATACCAGTGGAGATCTTGTCTACCTAACAAAGAGTAAATCCCCTCACCCCAATGAGTTTAACCATGAAACTTTTTTTTTAAAGAGAGAGAGAGAGAGAGAGAGAGAGAGAGAGAGAGAGAGTGTGTGTGAGAGAGAGAGAGAGAGAGAGAGAGAGAGAGAGAGAGAGAATTTTTTTAATATTCATTTTTTAGTTATTGGTGGGCACAAAATCTTTGTTTGTATGTGGTGCTGAGAATCGAACCCGGGCCGCACGCATGCCAGGTGAGTGCGCTACCGCTTGAGCCACATCCCCAGCCCCCAAACCACTAAACTTTTTACAGAGTTTAACAACAATATATTTGCCCTAAACACAAGTTTCCAGACAAGGATTTAAAAAAAAATAATTAAATAGAGTTGACAGTTGAAAACCATTTTTATTCTATTGTAAAGGATGGATTTGTTAATTGAAGAGCTACAGAGAATTAAGATCTGTTCTCCCACAAAAATAATTCATTCAATAAATACTGAGTATTTATTATGAAACAAGAATACCTTCACTAAGAGATCTGGGCAAACATCATTTTAATAATAAATATGTTCCAAACGGAGAAGTTTAACATGTGAATATTAAATCAGGCCCATCCGTAATTCTAATTGTTCTTTTCAGCAGAGAATATGCATGTTGTCCAAGACCTGAGCTTAGTTTCCCTCTTGCCTCTTCTGGACTTTTGTTTCTATTTCTCTTTTCTGTGTGATTCATTTCCAGAAACAACCTTCTACACTTTTTGCTTATGTCTAAACATAACTGGATATGCCTCTAAATTCCTGCCCCAATAGAGAAATTATTCCTGATATTTACATACTATTTTCTTAAATTTGCTAACCTGATTCCACAATTTGATAAAAGGCAAGTTGACTGTCTGTAGGTCCTGTTGTAACTTTCTGAAACAGACGGTCTGACCCTGTATTTTATACGTGGCCAGTCCATACCACCCAATTTTCAAGGAAGGCCCTAGGCTATAATAACATGCAATAACTATTATAGATCATGGTAAGCAGGGGAGGCTTGAATTCAAAGGAGCTTCACTAATCTGTACCATTTAGAGATCAATAATTTTTAAATATTAATTTTTTAGTTGTACACAATACCTTTATTTTGTTTATTCTTATGTGGCTGAGTATCAAAACCAAGGCCTTGCTCATGCTAGGTGAGTTCTCTATCTATGAGCCACAAAACCAGCCCTAGAGATGAATTTTTAGTAGCCTATTGATTGGTTGCATTCTTCATTATTATAAAAAAACTACCAAATAATTAAAATTGTTCAATGAGCCCAGTTTTCTTCTCCTTTGACTCTATTTCAATTGTGGCCTTCTTCATCTTTGCACAGTTTCCAGTGTCCAAGGTCCAGAACCATATACCAGCAGTCCAAAGAACTGACCACTGTACCCCCAGACTCTCTCCCCCTTGATTACTGTCTTCATAAGTACCCAAATTTTTTACATTACTTCTTCCTCAGTTTCCTAGGAGTGATGAACTACAAAAACTATGAAGTATGAGTGTTATTATTAAGATTGTCAGCAGAGTTATTTGGACACAGGTGTGAGGAGAGAGTTACTATTTAGAACTGACCTTATTGGGTAATCCAGATGTTCAGTCTAATGTATACCTCAAGACCATTTTTCAAAATTGCATTTTTATTGACCAGACCTATAGGAACAGTGGAATCTCTGACCAACCTAGGTTATAGGGTACCTTTTCTGCCATGACTCAGCTGAACCTGCAAATATTGACACTCAATATGTTGGAGACACTGCGACAGCTATTGGAAAAATCAGCTAGGAATCCAGGCCCAACATAGATAGCTATTTATGAGAGAGTCCCTGTAGTATGACCATGAAGGACATTACAGCTGAGAACACACCTCAGTTCCTCATATAACATGCTTTATTCCAGAGTCCCTAATATGTCTTGATTTTGTTTTCTTTTTTTTTCTTTTTTTTTTTTTAGAACTTATAAAATCAAGAATTAACAAGTGCTTAGCTCCAGAGGAAAAAAAACCCATTAAGCCCTTTCCACTCAATGATCATCATTCTTTTCTTTTTTTTAAATTAATTTTTATTGTAGGTTGTTCAAAACATTACATAGTTCTTGATATATTATATTTCACACTTTGATTCAAGTGGGATATGAACTCCCATTTTTACCCCATATACAGATTGCAGAATCACATCAGTTGCACAACCATTGATTTACATATTGCCATTCTGGTGTCTGTTGTATTCTGCTGCCTTTCCTATCCTCTACTATCCCCCTCCCCCATCCCCTCCCCTCTTCTCTCTCTACCCCCTCTACTGTAATTCACTTCTATCCCCTTATATTTTTCCTCCTTTCCCCTCACTTCCTCTTGTATGTAATTTTGTATACCCCTGAGGGTCTCCTTCCATTTACATGCAATTTCCCTTCTCTCTCCCTTTCCCTCCCACCTCTCATCCCTGTTTAATGATTATCTTCTTCTCGTGCTCTTCCTCCCTGCTCTGTTCTTAGTTGCCTTCCTTATATCAAAGAAGCCATTTGGCATTTATTTTTTAGGGATTGGCTAGCTTCACTTGGCATAATCTGCTCTAATGCCATCCATTTCCCTGCAAATGCCATGATTTTGTCATTTTTAGTGCTGAGTAATACTCTATTGTGTATAAATGCCACATGTTTTTATCCATTCATCTATTGAAGGGCATCTAGGTTGGTTCCACAGTCTAGCTATTGTGAATTGTGCTGCTATGAACATCGATGTAACTGGGTCCCTCTAATACACTCTTTTAAGGTCTTTGGGGAATAGACAGAGTAGGGGAATAGCTGGATCAAATGGTGGTTCCATTCCCAGCTTTCCAAGAAATCTCCATACTGCTTTCCAAATTGGCCACACCAATTTGCAGTCCCACCAGCAATGTACAAGAGTACCCTTTTCCCCACATCCTCGCCAGCACTTGTTGTTGTTTGACTTCCTAATGGCTGCCAATCTTACTGGAGTGAGATGGTATCTTAGGGTGGTTTTGATTTGCATTTCTCTGACTGCTAGAGATGGTGAACATTTTTTCATATACTTGTTGATTGATTGTATGTCCTCCTCTGAGAAATTTCTGTTCAGGTCCTTGGCCCATTTGTTGATTGGGTTATTTGTTATCTTATTGTCTAATTTTTTTTAGTTCTTTGTATATTCTGGATATTAGGGCTCTGTCTGAAGTGTGAGGAGTAAAGATTTGTTCCCAGGATGTAGGCTCCCTATTTACCTCTCTTATTGTTTCTTTTGCTGAGAAAAAACTTTTTAGTTTGAGTAAGTCCCATTTGTTGATTCTAGTTATTAACACTTGTGCTATGGGTGTCCTATTGAGGAATTTGGAGCCCGACCCCACAGTATGTAGATCATAGCCAACTTTTTCTTCTATCAGATGCCATGTCTCTGATTTGATACCAAGATCCTTGATCCACTTTGAGTTAACTTTTGTGCATGGCGAGAGAAAGGGACTCAGTTTCATTTTGTTGCATATGGATTTCCAGTTTTCCCAACACCATTTGTTGAAGATGATATCCTTCTTCCATTGCATGCTTTTAGCCCCTTTATCAAATATAAGATAGTTGTAGTTTTGTGGATTGGTTTCTGTGTCCTCTATTGTGTACCATTGGTCCACCCGCCTGTTTTGGTACCAGTACCATGCTGTTTTTGTTACTATTGCTCTGTAGTATAGTTTGAAGTCTGGTATAGCTATACCGCCTGATTCACACTTCCTGCTTAGCATTGTTTTTGCTATTCTGGGTCTTTTATTTTTCCATATGAATTTCATGATTGCTTTCTCTATTTCTACAAGAAATGCCGTTGGGATTTTGATTGGCATTGCAATAAACCTATAGAGAACTTTGGGTAATATCGCCATTTTGATGATGTTCAGGGTATATTTTTCCATCTTCTAAGATCTTCTTCTATTTTTCTCTTTAGGGTTCTGTAGTTTTCATTGTATAAGTCTTTCAACTCTTTTGTTAGGTTGATTCCCAAGTATTTTATTTTATTTTTTTTGAGGATATTGTGAATGGGGTGGTTGTCCTCATTTCCATTTCAGAGGATTTGTTGCTGATACACAGGAATGCCTTTGATTTATGCGTGTTGATTTTATATCTTGCCACTTTGCTGAATTCATTTATTAGCTCTAATAGTTTCTTTGTAGACCCTTGTGGGTCTGCTAGGTATAGAATCATGTCATCTGCAAATAGTGATAATTTGAGTTCTTCTTTTCCTATTTTTATGCCTTTAATTTCTTTCGTCTGTCTAATTGCTCTGGCCAGTGATTCGAGAACTATGTAGAACAGAAGTGGTGAGAGAGGGCATCCCTGTCTTGTTCCAGATTTTAGAGGGAATGCCTTCAGTTTTTCTCCATTCAGAATGATGCTAGCCTGAGGCTTAGCATAGATTGCTTTTACAATATTGAGGTATGTTCCTATTATCCCTAGTTTTTCTAGAGTTTTGAACATAAAGGGATGCTGTACTTTGTCGAATGCTTTTTCCGCATCAATCGAGATGATCATATGGTTCTTTTTTTTAAGCCTATTGATGTGGCGAATAACATTTATTGATTTCCGTATATTGAACCAACCTTGCATCCCAGGGATAAATCCTACCTGATCATGGTGCACAATTTTTTTGATATGTTTTTGTATCCGGTTTGCCAGAAGTTTATTGAGGATTTTTGCATCTAGGTTCATTAGAGATATTGGTCTGTAGTTTTCTTTCTTTGAAGTGTCTTTGTCTGGTTTAGGAATCAGGGTGATGTTGGCCTCATAGAATGAATTTGGAAGTTCTCCCTCTTTTTCTATTTCCTGAAATAGCTTGAAAAGTATTGGCATTAGTTCCTCTTTAAAGGTTTTGTAAAACTCTGCTGTATACCCATCCAGTCCTGGGCTTATCTTAGTTGGTAGTCTTTTGATGGTTTCTTCTATTTCCTCAATTGATATTGGTCTGTTTAGGTTGTCAATATCCTCCTGACTCAATCTGGGCAAATCATATGACTTAAGAAATTTATCAATGCCTTCACTATTTTCTATTTTATTGGAGTATAAGGATTCAAAATAATTTCTGATAATCTTCTGTATTTCTGAAGTGTCTGTTGTGATATTACCTTTTTCATCCCGTATGCTAGTAATTTGAATTCTCTCTCTTCTTCTCTTCGTTAGCGTGGCTAAGGGTCTGTCGATTTTATTTATTTTTTCAAAGAACCAACTTTTAGTTTTGTCAATTTTTTCAATTGTTTCTTTTGTTTCGATTTCATTAATTTCAGCTCTAATTTTAATTATTTCTTGTCTTCTACTTCTTTTGCTGGTGTTTTGCTCTTCTTTTTCTAGGATTTTTGAGTTGAAGTATTAGATCATTTATTTGTTGTTTTTTTCTTTTTTTAAGGAATGAACTCCGAGCAATAAATTTTCCTCTTAGAACTGCTTTCAATGTGTCCCATAGATTCCGATATGTTGTGTCTGTGTTTTCATTTATCTCTAAGAATTTTTTAATTTCCTCCTTGATGTCTTCTATAACCCATTGATCATTCAGTAACCTATTGTTCATTCTCCAAGTGATGCATGATTTTTCCTTACTTCTTTTATGGTTGATTTTCAATTTCATTTCATTATGATCAGATAAGATGCACGGTATTATCTCTACTCCTTTATATTGTCTAAGAGTTGCCCTGTGACATAAAATATGATCTATTTTTGAGAAGGATCCATGTGCTGCTGAGAAAAAAAGTGTAACTGCTTGATCTTGGGTGGTATATTCTATATATGTCAATTAAGTCTAGGTTATTAATTATGTTATTGAGTTCTATAGTTTCCTTATTCAACTTTTGTTTGGAAGATCTGTCCAGTGGTGAGAGAGGTGTGTTGAAGTCTCCCATGATTATTGTATGGTGGTCTATTAGACTCTTGAACTTGAGAAGAGTTTGTTTGATGAACATAGCTGCACCATTGTTTGGGGCATATATATTTATGATGGTTATGTCTGGTTGGTGTATGGTTCTCTTGAGCAGTATGTAGTGTCCCTCTTCATCCCTTTTGGTTAACTTTGGCTTGAAATCTATTTTATTTGATATGAGTATGGACACTCCTGCTTGTTTCCGAAGTCCATATGAGTGATATGATTTTTCCCAACCTTTCACCTTCAGTCTATGCATGTCTTTTCCTATCAAATGTGTCTCCTGAAGGCAGCATATTGTTGGGTCTTGTTTTGTGATCCATTCTACTAGCCTGTGTCTCTTAATTGGTGAGTTTAAGCCATTAACATTTAGGGTTATTATTGAGATATGGGTTGTTCTTCCAGCCATATTTGTTTATTTATGTTACTAAACATGGTTTGTTTTCCTCTTTGATTATCCCCCCCTTTACTGTACTACTTCCCGCTGTTGGTTTTCATTGATCTTTTCCATTTCCTCTTCCTGTAATATTTTGCCGAGGATGTTTTGAAGAGATGGTTTTCTAGCTGCAAATTCTTTTAACTTGTGTTTATCATGGAAGGTTTTAATTTCATCTTCCATCCTGAAGCTTAATTTCGCTGGATACACAATTCTTGGTTGGAAGCCATTTTCTTTCAGTGTTTGAAATATTTTATTCCAGGATCTTCTAGTTTTCAGAGTCTGTGTTGAAAGATCAGCTGTTATCCTGATTGATTTACCCCTAAATGTAATCTGCTTCCTTTCTCTTGTAGCTTTTAAAATTCTCTCCTTTTTCTGTATGTTGGGCATCTTCATTATAATGTGTCTAGGTGTGGATCTCTTATGATTTTGCACATTCGGCGTCCTGTAGGCTTCTAGGATTTGGGATTCTGTCTCATTCTTCAAGTCTGGGAAGTTTTCTCGTATTATTTCGTTGAATAGTTTGCTCATTCCTTTGGTTTGGCCCTCTATACCTTCCTGTATCCCAATGACTCTTAAGTTTGGTCTCTTTATGTTATCCCATATTTCTTGAATGTTCTGCTTATGGTTTCTTAACACCTTTCCTGAGCTGTCTATGTTCATCTCCAGTTGAAATACTTTGTCTTCATTGTCTGATGTTCTATCTTCTAAGTGTTCTACTCTGCTGGTAGTATTCTCAATTGAGTTTTTAAGTTGGTTTATTGTTTCCTGCATTTCCAGGATTTCTGTTTGTTTGTTTTTTATAACCTCTATCTCCCTGTATAATTGATCTTTTGCTTCTTGGATTTGTTTATGTAATTCATTGTCGAAGTGGTCGAAGTGGTCTTTCATTGTCTGATTTTGCTGTCTAATGTCTTCCTTGAGACTCCAGATCATCTGAAGCATGTATATCCTGAATTCTTTATCTGACATTCCATCTGCTGCAGATATTACCTCTTCTAAAGTTGAGTTGACCTGCATTGCTTGTCTTCCTTTCTTTCCTTGTCTCTTCATACTGATCGCGTTTCTTTCTGCTTGGTGAAACTGTTGTGTTACTGATTTTTCCCCCTATATATTTATATTGCTCTTGTATAGTTGCAAAGTCTCCCTCGCAGGCTTTGGCGGTGGTTCTGCCCCTCCTCCAATTCGGGCAATGTGCCTACCACGCCGGCAGGCCGCTGGGCCTGTACTTTCGGTGGGCCTGTTCTTTCGGTGGTCACAGGTCCGCCTACCTTGCAGGCGTGAGCAGCGGCTCTGCCCCTCCGCTGGCCGCTAGTCCTGTTCTGTCTGTCGGTTGCAGGTCTGTCTACCTAACAGGCGCTGGTGGCGGCTCTGCCCCTCCCCCAACCGGGGTGATGTGTCTGGCGGGCCACTGGGTCTTTTTGTCAGTGGTCACGGTTCTGCCTACCTTGCATGCGCATGGAGTACCTGTGCCCCTCCACAGGTTTCTGGGCCTGACCTGCCGGTGGGTCGCAGGTCTGCCTACCTTGCAGGCTCAGGGGGTGGCTCTGCCGCTCTGTGGATTGCTGTGCCTGTTCTGCTGGTGGGTCGCAGTTCTGCCTACCTTGCAGGTGCCTGGCGCCTCTGCCCCTCCCCCAACCGAGGCGATGTGTCTGGCGGGCCACTGGGCCTGTTTTGTCGGTGGTCACAGTTCCGCCTACCTTGCAGGCGCGTGGTGTAGCTGTGCCCCTCCGCAGGTTGCTGGGCCTGACCTGCCGGTGGGTCACAGGTCTGCCTACCTTGCAGGCTCGGGGGTGGCTCTGCTGCTCTGTGGATTGCTGTGCCTGTTCTGCTGGTGGGTCGCAGGTCTGCCTACCTTGCAGGCTCCTGGCGGCTCTGCCCCTCCCCAACCCGGGCAATGTGTCTGGCGGGCCACTGGGCCTGTTTTGTCGGTGGTCACAGTTCCGCCTACCTTGCACACGCATGGAGCAGCTGTGTCCCTCCGAGAGCTGCTGGGCCTGACCTGCCAGTGGGTGGCAGATGCACCTACCTTGCAGGCACAGGGGTGGCTCTGCCACTCCGTGGGTCACTGGGCCTGATCTGCTGGTGAGTCGCAGGTCTGCCTACCTTGCAGGCGCCCGGCAGCTCTGCCCCTCCCCCAACCAGGGCGGGGCGATGTGTCTGGCTGGCCACGGGCCTGTTGTGTCGGTGGTCACGGTTCTGCCTACCTAGCAGGCGCGTGGGGCAGCTGTGCCCCTCCGCAGTTGGGCCTGACCTGCCGGTGGGTCGCAGGTCTGCCTACCTTGCAGGCTTGGGGGGTGGCTCTGCCGCTCTGCGGATTGCTGTGCCTGTTCTGCTGGTGGGTCGCGGGTCCGCCTACCTTTCAGGCACCCGGCGGCTATGCCCCTCCCACAACTGGGGCAGGGCGATGTGTCTGGTCGGCCGCTGGGCCTGTTCTGTTGGTGGTCACGGTTCTGCCTACCTAGCAGGCGCGTGGGGCAGCTGTGCCCCTCTGCAGGTTGTTGGGCCTGACCTGCTGGTGGGTCACAGGTCTGCCTACCTTGCAGGCTCAGGGGGTGGCTCTGCCGCTCTGTAGATTGCTGTGCCTGTTCTGCTGGTGGGTTGCGGGTCCGCCTACCTTGCAGGCGCCCGGCAGCTCTGCCCCTGCCCCAACCGGGGTGATGTGTCTGGCGGGCCACTGGGCCTGTTTTGTCGGTGGTCACGGTTCCGCCTACCTTGCATGCGCGTGGAGCAGCTGTGGCCCTCCGAGAGTTTCTGGGCCTGACCTGCCGGTGGGTGGCAAGTGCGCCTATCTTGCAGGCCCAGGGGTAGCTCTGCCGCTTCGCGGGTTGCTGGGCCTGATCTGCTGGTGAGTCGCAGGTCTGCCTACCTTGCAGGCGCCCGGCAGCTCTGCCCCTCCCCCAACCAGGGCGGGGCGATGTGTCTCGCCGGCCGCTGGGCCTGTTCTGTTGGTGGTCACGGTTCTGCCTACCTAGCAGGCGCGTGGGGCAGCTGTGCCCCTCCGCAGGTTGTTGGGCCTGACCTGCCAGTGGGTCGCAGGTCTGCCTGCCTTGCGGGCTCTGGGGGTGGCTCTGGCGCTCTGCGGATTGCTGTGCCTGTTCTTCTGGTGGGTCACAGGTCCGCCTCTTGATTTTGTTTTCTATTCTTTAATGTGTAATCCACATTTGGGAAAACTTTACTGATGCAATATGAAGAATTCTGAAGTCAGTTTCAGAAGCACATCACTATGGAGAAAGAGCATACTGAAAAATAATTATATTTTTCTTAGGTTGCATGCTTGAGCAGAAAGACTCAGGGTATTTACAATGGATTCCTGTCTTCATATGAGTAAACATATCTCTTTTAACAGATTGAATTTTTCTTCTCTGAAAGTTTTCCAGATCTCATCAATGCTGACACAATGGTTCTATCATTTGTAGTAATCTTGGCATTCGCTGTGATGTTGTGTCACAAAGAAAATCAATGAGGAGATATTAGCTGCCATGATCAAAATCAAATATAGGAACTCCTCCATTTTCTCTCCACCAAGATAAAGCAGAGAGATGTCAAATGGACACACCCATGCCCGATTTGACTTTGCCAATTTGAAGCAGAATTTTGTTCTTTAGGAGTTATTTGCTAAAGTGTAATTCCATTTTCAATTGTATATGGGTTTGAAATTATATACTGTGCTAGTTTTACTTGAATATGCCTTTTAGATAAAGTGTAAGGTTTGCCTCTCAGTGCCTTAGTTATAGATTCAGAGTGTAAATCTTAACTATTAAGAAAACACAGAAGGGGGAAATAAATGTAAATGCACTTAAAAATATAACAAAATTAAAGATCACTTAGATTAGAACATTAGAAAATTTTGTGATATTTTAAAATTTAATGTGATTAAGGCTGAAGGAGAAACACAGTGAGCAGGAAGTCATTAATTAGCTTTAATGCCTATGTGACCTTTAGTATTGTGATCCCTATATCTTGAATACCAGTAAACATCAGAGTTTCCCAGTAAGAGATGCATATTGGAGATGTAATAAGGCCTTGAAATTTTTATATGATCATGTATGCTCATGAGCATATAAGAAGGAAAGTAAGAGAAATTTTGACTCTAAAGCTTCATGTGTTAAAAGTAATAAGCTTTGCTTTAGAGATTTTTTTCCTGAAGTTTTCTAACACATTTTAAACACATGAATTATGAAGATATCTCTTTAGCCTGTCAATCATTTGACCTAATGAGTCCAAGAGACAACAGCAAATTTGAATTTTTGGATCCAATAAACAGTCCAAAGTCCAATTCAAAACTGCTCTGGTTGTTATATTAAATCCAGAGAAGACAGTTTCTGGATTAGTACCATCTAGCAGATATCTGGAACCTTGACCTCTATTTTCAGATCTCATATTCTGACACCCTGTGTTGTCTTGGTGAACACTTTGGCCCCTCACATCCATTCTGCAGCTTCCTCCTCCTCACTTCAATGGTGTGCTCAGGCCCTATGAGAAAGCTGTCAGCAACCACAACCCCCAAGTTTACCAACACCATCAGAGGAGGGGATTCAAAACCCTGGAAGAAACACAAAAATAGTGTCCAAATTTACATTGTAAACAGTGTGGTGTCATTTGTTTATTTGAAGAGTTCTAGAGTAAGCAATGGTCAGATAAAATATGCCCTGTGAGTGTTTCATGTGTTGGCCTAGAATTGGAAATTCCATGAGAGGTCACTTTCTTGGGATCATCCTTAATGATAAAGTTAAAAAAAATGGGTAGAGAAAAAAGTTCTGATAAACATGGACTAACAGAAACACTCATTTCAGAGTTATATTTTGAGAAATTTAATTTGCTGGGACAAAGAACAAGGCACAAAGATATTAATCCAAATTGCTGCCAAAAGGAATATGTTTATCCTGGAAAAAATAACTGTCAATTACTTTGAGGTTTTGGAATATTAAGAATTTGAAGGTGGAGGTTAAAAGAACACTATACAGAGAAAATATCTGAACACAATTGACATGAAGGAAATTGATAAAGCCTTTCCACCTTTAATCACAATAAGGTTGAATGGTTATCCCCTGGCAGTTTCTGGAATGGTGATAGGACCCATGAACCAGTAAAACAGTTGATACCAAAGAACAAATAAAACTGTATGGTCTATGGTGACCAACTGTAATGCCAGTGACTTGGGAAGCTAATGTGGGAAGATAAAAATAGACTGGAGATGAGCTCAGCAGTAGAGCTCCCTGAAGTTCAATCCACAGAACAAGAAACTGTGTCATCTCTAGCTATATAATACTGTGCTGGGACAGGTTGGTAATGGTCTAGTGAGAGCAATACAGGACACACAGCTCTGTCTCCTGTGAGGAAAGCAGGAGTATAGCCTGCAGTCCTATTTTGCAACACTTTGGACAAACTGTTTATTGTTACCACAAATTCAAATTTTCTGGTGTCTCTTGGACTCATCAGGTCAAATGATTGACAAGCTCAAAAGATATCTTTATAATTTGTGTTTAAAATATGCTGGAAAACTTCAGGAAAAACACCCCAAACAATCCTTATTACCTTTTAAAGTATAAAGCTTAAGAGTCATAATTTCTCTCAC
The DNA here is from genome assembly GCF_048772815.1 of Callospermophilus lateralis. Lineage (NCBI taxonomy): Eukaryota > Metazoa > Chordata > Mammalia > Rodentia > Sciuridae > Callospermophilus > Callospermophilus lateralis. The sequence goes on from NW_027510917.1 coordinate 3,056,902, forward strand.
TTTTCTTCTTATATGCTCTTGAATTCACATGTGCACAGAGATAAAAATTCATTTTTCATATAATTATTATTTTCAATATCTTCCAAACTTATATTCACAAAATGCCATATCATTGTTCCTTAAAATAGAAATGTAATCACCCTAAGAATATTTATTTTTTGAAATTTATTTTTATTAGTCCTAATCAGTTATACATGACAGCAGAAAATGTTTTGATTCATTGTACATAAATGGAGCACAACTTTTCATTTCTCTCCTTGTACAGGATATAGAGTCACATCACATGTGCAGTCATACACCTTACATAGTGTAATGATGTTCATCCCATTCCACCATCTTTTCTAGCCCCATGCACACTCCCTTTTACCCCCTCCCCTTGGCCCAATCAAAGTTCCTCCATTTTCCCCTGCATATCCCCCATTATGCATCATCTAAAAAAAATCTTGGGAACTAACTTAACAAAAGAGGTGAAACACTTCTACAATGAAAACTACAGAACTAAAGAAAGAATTAGAAGAAAACCTTAGAGATGTAAAGAGAGATAGGCAGAACTAACAAAATGGTCATAATACCCAAAGGTCTATACGGATTCAATGTGATTCCAATTAAAATCCCAACATCATTCCTGATAGAAATAGAAAAAAAAATCATGAAATTCATCTGGAAAAATTAGATCCAGAATAGCTAACACAATCCTTAGCAAGAAAAATGAAGCAGGGGGCATCACAATACCACACCTTAAACTATACTACAAACCTGAAATAACAAAAACAGTTTGGTATTGGAAACAAAATAGACATCTAGAACAATGGTACAGAATTGAAGACACAGAAACAAACCCACATAAATATAGTTATTTCATACTATACAAAGGTGCAGAAAACATGCATTGGAGAAAAGATACCATCTTCAATAAATGATGCCAGGAAAACTAAAAATCCATGTGTAGAAAAATGAAATTCAACCCTATCTCTCACCATGCACAAAATTCAACTCAAAATGGATCAAAGACATAGGAATTAGACCACAGACCCTGCACTTAATAGAGGAAAAAGCAGGCCCAAATCTTCATCATGTCAGATTAGGCACTGACTTACTTAACAAGACTCCTAAAGCACAAGAAATAAAATAAAAAATCAATAAATGGGATGTATTCAAACTAAAAAAGCTTCTTCTTAGGAAAAGAAATGATCAATGAGGTAAAGAGAATCTATTTTGGGGAGCAAATTTTTGCCACATGCACATCATTTAGAGCACTAATCTCCAGGATATACAAGGGATACAAAAAACACCAAAAAAAATCAAATCAATAAGTGGTCTAAGGAGCTTAACAGATACTTCTCAGAAGAAGATACACAATAAATAAATACATGAAAAAATTTTCTACATATCTAATAATTAGAGAAATGCAAATCAAAACTACTCTAAGATTTCATCTCACACCAGTCAGAATGGTAGTTATCAAGAACAGGAACAATAAGTATTGGCAAGAATGTAAGGGGAAAGGCACAATTTTACATTGCTGGTGGGACAGCAAATTGGTGCAACCACTCTGAAAAGTGGTATAGAGGTTGCTTAGAAAACTTAGTTTGGAACCACCGTTTAACCCAGCTATCCTACTCCTTATCTATACCAAAGGATTAAAAATGACATACTACAGTGATGCTGCCACTTCAATGTTTATAGCTGCACAGTTCATAAAAGCTAAACAGTGGAATCAACCTAGATGTCTTTCAATAGATCAATGGACAAAGAAACTGTATATATATAAACAATGATTATTTATTGTCTTGACAGTACAAAATATCACATATATCACATAATGGATATATGCAAATAAAAAATAGCATGAAATGATTTCCAGGAAAATCAAAGTTTCAAATTTGAGTCAGAAACAAAATCTATATTTTTTATTTTAAATTGATATATACATGGTAGAATTTGCTGCCAATAGGACATTCTATAAGGAACAGAAAACACTGAGTGCAATTTTAAAAGTAAAGGAGCTTACCAGAAAGAAACAGGAAACTTCCAAATGCCTAGTCTATTAGTTAACAGCTATTAATTTCAAGGAGAAGCTGTAAACACAGGCATTCATTCACATCTTTATTGAGTGTTTTCTGGAGATCACATCAAGTGACAATACTCCTGGAAGCATTGGAGAAAACATTTTATCACACTCTAAAGCACTGGGCATTACTATTAATAACTAGATTTTTGGTACTTTTTTTTAACTTTATTTACTTTAAATATTTTTAGCTATAGTTGGACACAATACATTTATTTTATTTATTTATTTTTAGATGATGCTGAGGATCTAACAGCACCTCGCACATGGTAGGCTAGCATTCTAATGTTGAGCCAAAACCCCAGCCCCTTCATTGTTTTTTAATTAGAGAAAAATCATATAACTGCATATAATATTTTTTACCTCAGGTTTTACTGAACATAAATGAAGTGGAAGGGAAGGGGGATACTGTAATAAAGTCAGGAAGCCAAAGAACAAAAGGCTTCCATCTACAGAGTCTCAAGGGGTACACTTCCCCTTCTCTGAATCCATGATTTGGAAATCTCAAATTCCCCACCAGAATTCCCACTATTGTTTCTTTTCAAAGAACTTTGAATCCCACAGTTTAATCTCAATTCCTTCTCTCTTTGCTTTCTCCTGTCTCTCTCTCCTCCTCCCTCTTTCAACACCAAGTGAATATTATATGTTACCATATAAATTCCCATAGGTAGGGATTTTTGTCTTTCATTCATGGATGTGTTGTAAGTTCTTAGTATCGAACATGTACAGGTGCTCAATAAACAGTTACTAAACTGAACTGAATGTGCCATTCCTGAGAAGAGGGAGATACATAAGAGAGTTCCAGTTCTTAAGGCAGCCATTATCTATCTGAGGAAATAAACAGGGTTATCATATCAACATATGTGTCATATTAGAGGAGCCATGCACAAAATGTTCTTGTAATATTGAAGGGCTGAAAAATAATTGTACTTCTGAATATCTGGGAATTATTCCAGAGATAATGCTTTAATCTTGAGTTGGGAAAGTGGAATACCAGGTAGCAAAACATACAAGGCAAGGAAAAGCCTTCCAGGCAGAGGAACCAGGTTATACAAGGACATGGAGGATGAGACTGCAACACTGCCTGGGGACTTGTTTAGAGATGAGGGTACAGCAGTGTCTGGGCATCACAGCAAAAGTGCACCTATAGGAAACCCTCAAGAATTTCAAACAGGGCATAAATTTCTTCAGATTGTGATGCTCAAAGACAGTTTTGATATAGGAGGACAGGGAGGGTTGGAAAGTCTGGAAATCTATGACTTAATTAAGGATCAATCACATTTACCTAGGCAAGAAGTGAGAAGTTCCCATACTAGGACAATGGAGGTATCTTCAAGAAAAAGGTGAATTTATGAAGTATTTAAGGACATAATTGATGAGGCTGCATGACTGATTAAAGGATTTGGTTAGAGCTGAAGCAGGAGAATTAGGTGGCCTGTGTGTTTCCCAATTTGGGTAACTGAAAATTGCTGAGATCACAGAAAAAAAAAATAGGTAGATCCTTCATAACGTAGAATAAGAACCAAATACCTAATAAAAGAATATACCCTCTTACAGTCTATAAATAGTGTTCTTGAAAGTCTCCAACTGATGATAATTTAGGGTATTGATGGAGAAGTGGAGTGGACAGCCAGGAAAACAGTGAGAGATGGAGACAGCATTGGACTGGATAAACACAATGTGAAGTTATGGCTGGAGATTTAGAGGATGAAGTTAAGGTGGAGATGTGATATCAGAAGTGAGGGGACATGAATAATGAAGAGAACAGAGATCAATAAATGACTAATTACTGAAAGGACCAAGAAAACCATTCTGGAAAGCACAGATATTGAAAAATTTAAGGGCCTATGAAAGCAATATTTGCATGTTATGATCTTTAGATAGAAAATGTTGTTGAATAAATTTATTTACTTTCAATTTTGAAGTATCAAAGAAAACTCAATCATACCTTTAAATTACTAAATGATACCATAATTGATTTACATAAATTCATTTGTCTTTCTTTTGTTGCACCACATGTTTATAAAATGAGCAAAAGTAGCTTTTCAACATCAAAGAATAGATGTACTGGCATGCAACTTATAAATGAGAGGTCTTGGGGCCACTTCACAACAGCCACTCTGCTCACAGACACACCCAGAGCATCCTCATTCACTTTTCACATGACAAGGAGTAGCAGCTTCACTAGCTTCTAATTTGGAAAGATTATTCACAAGTGAAGACAGATGACTGAAGGAAAGGATCAATACAGTTCAATACAAATGCAAGTATTAATGAGTTTTAGACCTATCAAACCAGATCATCAAGAGCACAGAATGGCTGTCTAGGTGCCCCTTAGAAGTTTTCAGCAAATCACAAGATGCTTCAGGTCTTTATCAAGAGATAAGAAAACTGCTCTAGTATGACTGAGCCAGTCATTGCTACATCAGAGGGGATTTTGAATATGATTTTCTAAACTCTTTCTTCTCCCTTCCACTTCTTCCTTGACAGTCACCACCTGCACACTATGTTAGAGTAACATGGTGCCCTTCCTAGCCACTCTGCTCTTAACATCCTTCCAGGATGGAGATGGCTGCATGTAGAGTGATGTGGTGAGGAAGGGCTGTGCACTCTACACCCTCAGGGGCTTGCTGGGTTTTAGCATGAGCTACAGCTCCAGTTTCCAGCATTTCTCCCAGATGTACACTGAGTGGGACATTAGGGGGCTCAGGGGTTGAAGAAAGTCTTAGGGGTTCAAGCGCAGGTGGGTGGGGGACATACCTGGATCCAGAAAGAGGAAAGTGAAATTAGTTCAGGATTAGAGCCCAGACATGCCATTGATTAATTAACATTTGAAAATCTCTAAAACAGGCAAAAATATCCTTGTCAGCTTAATTTTTCCAAAGGGTAATAGATGTTCTCTCCTTCTTTGTATCAATGCTTAACAATCTTTTAATGAATTAGGAGTGAGTTGTAGCCCACACAGTGGAGTCTGGAGTTCTCTCACTGTCAGGTTCAGAACACAGGAAAAGTGGACCTTACACTATAGTCAGTTTTTCTCTTCACAATGTAGTGGTTGACCTTGAAGAGTGGGTTTAAATGCTCCGACCTAAGTCTATACATAGTAGTTTGAAGGGAGAGAATTATTTCTTTGTTAGAAAAGCAGACATTGTATCACAGAGATGTTCTGAACTTGACTAACTGTGTTATTTAGTGGAACTGCTCAGAGATACAGGTATCTTAATTGGTATTTCAGAGACTTTAAAACTTTTTCTTCAGAATGAAAAATCAATCAAGTAGACTTGATCATCTGAGGAAGACTGACAGAACAAAAAGTCTCCGAGGCAACCCTTATGAATTTATTTTAGGGAGGAATAAATTATGTTGCATAGATTTATTATGCAAATTAATTTTACTCCTAAGGTACATTAGAGCATTTCACAGCCACAGCAGGCACCTGTAAATATTTCATGAAGAAGTAAATTCAATAAATGAATGAATTTCATTAGACTTCTCAAGATGTAAGGATTATGAAGGTGGTGATTTCTCATCCACAGGGGGAAGTCTGGCTCCCCAATAGAATGTAATTTATATCAGAGGCAAAAATTTGTTTGAAATAAACTCTGTTTTGAGTTAAAAGTAATTAATACATGGTATGATTTTCAATATAATATCAGAAAGTTAAAATGTTTTTATATTATTCAATTAATATTAAAAGTAACTAAGACCATCCTAGCTATTTTCTATTCTGGTCTGAAAACTCATGTCTTCCAACAAATTTTCCTAACAATAACAACAACAACAATAAAAACTAGGAAACATTCTAATGCAAAAAGAAAAAGAGGAAAAAATTTAAAAAAAAAACCCTAAACTCAAATCAGGTTTTACACACACACACACACACACACACACACACACACACAACACAAATATAGATACATACTCATAAACATATTTATGTGTATATACATACATAGGTAAATATATATATATATATATATATATATATATATATATATATATATATATATATATACATACATACATATATGTATATGAAACAAACACACATTGGGGGAATTTGTGATTTCAGGCATGAAAACTACTTCTTTATATTAGGTCTACAAATTTCAGTGTTTAATCAATGTTTTCCCAAAATTCAGCCAAACATGATATGCCTATCATCACCTTGGCCATGACTAACAAAGTAGTGGTCACATGAAAATCGACCAATTTACCTTGAACCTCTTTTGGACAGATGCATAAGTAGCTTGTGAGAGCTTATAAAGCCATACGCATTTTGGGCATATATTTACTTAATCTGGAATCAAATGTGAAAAATTAAACACAACGTGTAAAGTTAGCAATTATATCTGTTTTTATACAGTGCAAAATATTTAAAAAAGCATCTGGTGTTTTCTTAGATAACTTTATCCAGTTTGAGCACTTAAATCATTTAATTTTAATCCAATATTCAGCAAGTTTAAGAAGTAAAGAGATAGCATAACCCATGTGTAGAATTTTTGGAAAATTTAATCATGTAAATTGATACATGGGAGGAGAGAAAATTCAAACAGTGAAGATGGGCAGAAACTACTAACACAAGAGAGAAAATAAGTGTTAAAAGTAGAAAAATGCAACCATACTCACAAAATAAACATTCCAGATATAAAGAATCAATACATCATCATCATTGTAAAAGACTAAAGCACATAAATGTTGTGCCTCACACAGGAGTTCTGCAGTGGGACAAGGTTGGCAAGAGAGAAGCACACCCAGCTGGGTATGGTGGCACATACCTATAATCTCGAGGCTGAGACAGGCTGACCACAATTTTTTTATGCATTTCACTCCTCAGGCTCCTCCTCTACTTGTCTCATGAATGCTGGTGTTTCACAAAGATCTTTCTTGCCTCAGTTTCTTCAGTCATTTCATTGGTTGTATCCCACTGCCATTTAAGCCCACCACCCCACTCTTCCCCCTTCTATATCCTGCCCTGTGCTGCAGGAAGATGGCCTCAGAGATCTTCAGGGGTTTCAGTACCCTCTGACTTCATGGTATGCTGGGCCAGTGGGAAGCCAGAAGTCACAGAGTAGAAGAGAGGTAGTCATGGTAGGTATTCCCTAGGCTCCTTGCCCACCAAGTCAAGTGCTGGCAGGGTCTGAGTTCCTCCCTGAGTAACACATGTCTACAGGTGTGATGGACCTATAGCCATACCCACAGCTCCAGCTTCTCCCTCTTCAAGCAGAAGCCAACTCTCCAGGACCAGAAGTGGTAATGACTCTGCTGATGCTAGTCCCAGTGTGTATCTCATCACAGCTGGTTTGTTTAAACCTTATCCCACTGGAGAACTCCTGTGTGAGGCACAACGGTTTTTTTTATGCTTTGGTCTTTTACAGTGATGATGATGTATTGGTTTTTCATATCTGGTATGTTTATTTTGTGAAAATGGTTGCATTTTTCTTCTCTTGACAATTATTTTCTCTCTTCTGTTAGTAGTTTCTGTCCATCTTCACAATCTTTATGAATTGTCTTGCCTTCAAAATTTCTTTCAGTACTTGATTTATGGTTGGCATCTGCTTCCTGCTGGAATCCAGACTAATGCTCCTTTATTCTCATGTTTAACTCCTACCACATGATAATGACTTTAAGTTACTATCTCCAGATTTCTTTACAATGTTCAAACATGCATTTCCAACTGCCTTGTACATATCCTCAAATAAAGCTTAAAATTAGCATGCCCCAAATTGGGTCTGCCTCCCTCATGCACCTCTTCTTTCCCCACCTGCACCCCCTTTCAACCCATTTCTCAGTCTGTATTTAAAGAACAGACAACCATCCACCCACCTGCACAATCTAGAAGATTTTCAATTACCCCCACCTCCATCATTCCTCTCTCCTTCAGCCAGTAAAAAAAAAATCTTCTTGGTTTTCCTTCCTCTATAGTTCTCAAATGGATTACTGCCTCTACACCAGCATTTTATACTTCAGAGTGAGCCTATGTATGAAGTCTCTGTCATTGTGTCACACTAATTAGGTTGTGAGCAATTTGAGTAAAGAGACAGTTGAGTGAAGGAACAAATGAATGAATGAGTACATGAATGAAAACAAAACCACAGGTAAAGATGGACACACAAAAAGAAGTTTTACTAGGTGGATATATCAGGCTCAAAAGGCTGAGTCTTGCACCACCTGGTCCCAAAATTACCCACTCAACCTTAACTCCTAGCACTCCTAAATTACTTACAGTGGAGTTAACATTTCTTCTTCATGCCCCAATGTTCATCTATTTTTCTGCCTCCAACAATAACACCTATTGCCAAGTTTCCACCATTTCTCAGCTGGATGTCTCCAACACCCCTCAGTTCTCCAAAAGAATCCACAGCTCTCTACAATGCATTTTCCATGCTGCAGACAGTGTGAGTGTTTCTAAATGTCAGTGAGAACATCTTGTGATTGTTGCCACCCTGTACCACCCACTTTTGGGTAGGGTTTCTCAACAGTCCAAGTTCCTGGTATTAGAAGGTTGAAAGTCCTAAATGTGGCCTCCAAATCCCACCATGGTCCCCACTGGCTTCCTCAGTCTAACATCCCACCCTCCCCTCCAGCCCCAAGAACTTTCAAACTTTCCAGAGGAGTCTCATGCACCACTTGTACTAGTGGGAATATTCTTCCCTAATTTCATTTGCTACCCCTATGTATTTCACACTTCCTACCTTCTGTGATAAGGTCAGACTGCTTTAGGGAATCAGCAATCTCTCCACTGTAGACATCATTTCAATTATCACTGTGTATTTACTCTCTTGATGGGATGGTTAATGTTGGTCCCTAAGTCCCAGAGAGAGACATTTATCTCTTTTTAATTCATGGCTTCATACCTGCTTGTTGAATGAATGTATCACCTGATATGTTCATTTTGACTTCCACATCTTTAAATATGGGTCCAGTTCCTAAGGAACCTTCAGCTCTGCCCAAAATGCAAACTTAGTGTTTCTTACCATGCCCAGCACAGAAGTCATTTTAAGTTAACAAATAGTCATTAATGAAAGTAAGTTCTAGATCCTGTCTTAAGGACAAGGACTGCCTGGCTGCCTAAGACCTCAACAGCTCACTGAAGAATGCCTCTTCTGCCAGGAAGAGGAGCCACCATCTTCCTCCAATGGGAGAGGCACAAATGAAGAAATGGACAAAATCCAAAACAGCACACTGGAGAGATCAATTAGTGTCTCTGGACATTCAAGTGCTTCACAATGGAAGAAACACTTGTATAACATTTTTAAGTTCTTCTTATTTAATATTTCCCAATTTATAAGCAAAAGTTTTGATAATAATTGCTACTTATTGGGCTTCTACTTGGTACCAGTCACTATGATTAAAGTTTTCCATAAATTACTATTTAAATCTACTTCATAGCATTTCTTACTGTAAATTTCAGTGACATGATTTTATAACAAAATACCATTCAAGTATATAGCATGTGGTCATTATTTAAATTGCTTCACTTAATATCACAAAATACTACTCAAAAGCTGAAAACCAAGGTGGTGTGTTTTCTCCATTTGTGTTCTTCATCCACCTCCACATTGCTGTACCAGACCCAGGCTACATGGTTAATACACACCTCTGGATCAATGGCATCCAGGTGATCTTTAAGGACACATGGTGGAGTTCCTATTCCCATTAAAATACTATAAATAACTTATCATCATCATGAAAATTTTAACTTAACTATGAATGATTTTTTTAAAAAGTAAAATCATGAACACGGCACACCTGCTGTAAAAAAAAAAAAAAAAAAAAAAAAAAAAAAAAAAAAAAAAAAAAGTGCCTGCCCTAAAAAAAAAAAATGGACAGAAAAAAACACTATCTCTAAATAAAATACAAAAATAGGGCTGGGGATGTGGTTCAGTGGTTGAGTGCCCCTGAGTTCAAACCCCATTCCCCCCAAAAAAATTCTTTAGCCCAGTAAAAAACCTGTCATGAATAGGATGATCTGGCAATGAAGACCTGAAACTAAAACACTAGCCCCAAACAGAGACATATAGGGATAGGGAACACAGATATGATGCATTCCACAACTGAAGTTCCACACTATGTGCTGGAATGTCAGAATAAAAGATTAAGAACTTATTTTCTAACTCATGTTATAATGATCAAATCATGAACGATCAGTAGGCATCTTTAGAAAGCAGGGAAACTGAATCTATACGTAGCAAGTCACATACATAACATATTAAAAAGTGTATAGCTTTTAAAAATTGATATCATTCATGGAGTGTTTTAAAGTAGAATATAATATTTAATTTTAAAAATGATAAACACTTATTAGCAAAAACCTGGAAACATTTATGAAATTAAATACAAATTTATGCCAAGTAATTTTACTCAAACAAAAAGGTCAATAAGATAATTAAAATTGATGCAGTGTAGAGGAAAGAGATTTAAGGTATTTGAATTTTGTAAGATATTGATCCCCTTTCACACTTTGATGGATAATGTGGACATTGTTAACATTTTTATTGAATGCTAGAATATATGAACAAAACAGATCAGAGGATCCCTGAGTCTTAAAGCTTTAATCATATATAATCTTATCTATAATTCTACAATTTTGTTTCAAAATGTCAGGAAGATAAACTAAATAGCTATATATATATATATATATATATATATATATATATATATATATATATATATATATATATATATATTCCTGTGATTTTCTGATGCCAAACTTCAGATCCCACTGCATTTTCATCAGTAACTGAAAGCAAACTCCCAATGTTGGGACAAGTTGTATTTCCAAATGATCAAATCTATATGAAAAGCATAATCCTTCCACTCTATTTGAAAAATGTCAGTCTTTATGAAAGGCTGGGAAAGAGCTCTTTGTATGGACATAACTGTAGTCAATGGACTGTACTCAAAAGAATTCTCTTGAGAGCTGGGCAACTTAGAAAGTCAGATCCAGTCAAATCAAAACATTTATTGAGGCAGACATTGGACCATGGACAGCAGAAAGAAGTGTCTCTGTGTTCACAGAGGCAATAAAACACCTGAGATAAGCAATGCAGGACTGCAGTGTGTCTATGAATCTTGCCATTTACTTTCTTCCCTCCTCCTTTATCTCATGCCCCTTTCCATCATACCATCTGTACTTCTAAAATGCCATCCCTCCTTCAGGACCTATTTCAGTTGCCACCCCATGCTTAGTACACACTGGATTTTCTCTTCCTTCCAATAAACCACCATCCTATAAAATAAATTAGGCTTAATGTCAAAGCAGCAGCAAGGAAATCAACCACCCAAATGACTGATGATCATGGGCAGTGTATTCCTTCTCAAAATTGAAACATTGTCCCACTGCAACAACAATAGCACTAGAAATTTCCCCTGAAAAACACTGAGAGTGAAGAAACATGCATGGAAAAAGGCCAGTTCATTTGTTTTTCCAAGAAGCAAATAAATTTTAAAGAATTGTACTTTCATGAATTAAAAACTTTCAAAGCTTGAAGGCATTAACAAGAGAATCCTAAAGAAAGCCCTCATATTTCTCCTGAACATAAGAACAACTCATTTGCTCAAAAATCACCAATTGCTTCTAAGACACATAGCATGGCCCAAGAAAGATGACATTTTTTGCACAATATTATAGGTCATTCATACAGATGTTGTTCCTTAATCCAGACACTAAAAAGTGGAGGTCCACCAGAGAGGTCTGAAACTTGGGAATCTTGTTTCCCATTCAATGTATTTTTAATTAAATATATGTTATATATCATATATCATGCACACAAACTCAACTACAAAGTGATATTCAAACATTAGTAAAAGTCATCCTAAAAACAAATTTTATGCCTCTCGTAAAAACACAGAGGCTCTAACAACAGAGAGTCTGCATTCCTTCTTGCATTTTTAAAGACAGGCTCAAGGATAGTGTTTATCATAGACTAAGACCAGGATAGGAGTGAAGAAGAAGGGGTGGAGAGTGGTTGGCCAGTGGGTACAAAGCCACAGCCAGACAGAGAAAAAAGGCCTTGTTTTCTACTAAACTGCAGAATGACCAGTATTCCTAAAACTGCAGGGTATAATTCAAAACTGCTGGAAGAGAGGCTTTTGAGGAATTTCAACTCAAAGAAATGAAACACATTAAACTAGGGCCGTAGCTCAGTAATAAAGCATGAGTTTTGCATATGTGAGGTGCTGGGTTTGAACCTCAGCACCACATTAAAAATAAATAAAGACATTTGTGTGTTCATCTAATATATATATATATATATATATATATATATATATATATATATATATATATATATATACAGAAATGAAACATTTGAAATGAACATCTCACCAAATATCCTCAGTTGATTATAATGCAGTGTATAAATGCACTGTACCCCATACAGATGCATAATTGTCACCTGAAAATTTTTTAAAAGTACGTAAATAAATGAAGGAAGACTCCAATTTGGCAATGTGTGGCCTTCCAAAGGGCATACACTACCTGTCTAACCAGAGTCCTCTCCAAGGGGGTAATGTGCCCTTAAGTGTCCCACTGCCCTGCTGCTTCAGGCAAATGACTTTTAGAACTTCTATTTCAACCCCTAAATGTAGATACATTTTTGCAAACCTTTCGAAAACATTTAGCTAATGTAGCACACATTATAATCTAGGAAATGCCACTTCATTTCAAATCAAGAAGTAGTGGCATCAAATCTATATAGTTTTTAATTCAGAAATGAATCTTTGGTAATGAGAAATTAAAACTCTATCAAAAAGGAAAAACTGGGAGTGGGTTGTGGCTTAGTGACAGAGTGCTTGCTTCACACATGTGAGACATTGTGTTCAATTATCAGCACAACATAAAAATAAATAAAGTAAAATATTGTGTCCATGTAAACCTAAAAATAATATTTTTTAAAAAAGGAAAAACTGTTTGTTAGATCTGGTTATCCTCTGACAAATAGTTATAACAAAATCTGTAGCCTATTTTTTTTCTTTATCATGTTCATTTGTATAGAGTCTGAAATTTGCTCTATTTTTCAAATTGTCTGCAGTTAAGAGGGAAACCTATGGAACTTAGAATTAATAAATTAATTCTGTGTTGATGTCTAAAAATAGAATTAGGCATATCTGAAATAGATGTCTTTAAATGCTGAATTATTTCTAAATTGAAATTCCATTCAAAAGATGTGCACATTTTAGAGTAAATAAATAAAGTGATATTTTAGTATTCCCCCTCCCCAGGAAGAAAGAGGGTAAAGCATATTCATATATTTCTCTAATCTTTAAACTAAGTTTTTTAAAAATAAGTTTCAAGTGTGCTTAATACAAAACTTTTATTATAACATTTGATCTTTCTCTAAATCTTAACCAATTCCATTCATTAATTTTTCCAACTTGCACTTTTTCCCCATGGTAATTTTCCATAACAAAGATTTTTGTAAGTCTCCTTTTCATTCTAGAATGCCTTTCACCTATCAAGCCCATTTGAATTGTTATCCTACTTTATTGGGAAAAAAAAATTTCATCATCACTATTTACATTTCTGTTCAATCTCACAATAACCATCATACAAAAAAGCATCTAAATCAGACCTACAACATAATTACTTTTCAACTAGTAATATAAGTTTATTTTAATATGTAAACCCCCTCAAAAATACAATGCCTTGGAGCTCCACAGTCATTAACTATAAAAAAAATCAATATATATTCATTGAATGGAGATGAACTATGCAAAGAAAACCTATAGACAGGCTATTTAATGTTAGAAGCATGGGATGGGAACCACTTGTGTTGGAACACACACTGAAGGGGAAGAGGTGTTCCATACGCATGTGTATCTTGCAATATCGGCTTCCATAACAAGAGGGTGCATCCCATATCAAATCTATCCTATGTTATTTGAAACAGAAAGAATTTGTTTTTTTTTTCTTTTAAATTTTGTGGCCACAACAATTCTGTCTACGTGTACATATTTGTTGTAGTTTCCTCATTCTCTCTTTGGAAAAGTACTTACAGATGCATGATCTCTCTCTAAAGCAAATACATAGGCAATGTTTCAAACATAGGAAATAGTCCTAAATGGTTCACAGAATATAATTATCTCACAATATATAGTTATTTGATCTACATAATTATGAACCACACTTTCTTTCTTTTAAATAGTAACCCAGAAAATAAAAGGCTAAAATGGGGCATAGGTTATTTGCCTTTTGGGAATTCAGAAGCCAAGGGAGAAGTAAAGGTCTATGCAAAGCACACTGTGAAATAGTCAGTCTGCTTAAAAACACAATTGCTCTGACACATACATTTTTCTCCCAAGGAGACCCATCCATTCACACTGCAAGCACAATCAGCAGCATGAGGTAGGCAGCACATATCCTCATGAATTTCCAACAGGTTCATACATTTGCATACTTGTATGCAAATGAAGGTTTGCATGCTTGGCATCTGTCCATCTGGATGCAATCAATGCCCAAATTCCTGCTTTCTCTTCACTTCCAATCTGCATGCAGCAAGTGGCATTCATGCACAAGCACACAGATCAAGATCACAACTTCAACATGCACCTAGCCAGGTAGACAGTAGACTCTTCTTGAAAATGACTCCAGTCAATTTTCCCCCTCCAAACCTCCACCCTTTAAAAACCAGAAATCAGCCTTGTTGTAAGGTGGTTGTGCCTGCAGAGGGTTCCAGAGAGGAGATCAAGTGCAATGCAGTAGCCACAGCTAATCAAGTATAGACTGGCTGGGTGGGTCAAAAAGCATAACAATGCTAAACCTTTACCTGCATTACTCTAAGAGCCACATTTCCCTCTTCCATCCCTTAAGTGTAATTCAAACAAGCAGCTCCTCCAGGAGGTTGATCTGGGTGCTTTCCTAAAGAACATAGAAAATCAAACAAGGACCCCAACTGGCACTCTGCATACAACTATGGACATGCACACAAACACATGTACACAGCTTATGAGCTTCACCAAACCTGATGCTTTTTGCCTTAGATCCCACATGGGACAGAGAGAAAATCTAAGCAAAAGTTTGCTGGGTGAGGTAATCTCAGCTATGGCCCGGCCACCTCTTGCCTTATTCATGTCCCATTACAGATACATTCCATTGTTTGTCACCTCTGAATTTCCCACCCTCAGTTGGGGAGCTTCAATCCCATAGCATAAGGCCTTCTTGAGGCTCAAGCCCTACCCCAAGCCTCAAATTAACAGAACAGTCATTTTTGTACCATCCACAGTTCCTTGTTTTAATTCCTATAGAAAAATTATTTCTTACTAGCACAGAAAATGTTTTCCTCCTTTAATAAGAAGATAAGCCAAGAAATAGGTCACCTGCTACCACCACCTGCTTCTGAGAGCTGGGTGGTAAGAGCAGTCCTGACCTGGCAGTTTAGCTCCAGGTGGCCTTCCCATGACAGTTCTCTAAGCCCCAAAACGCCAGGGTCATCAGGTCCACCACATCTTGGTCTTCTGCCTCTTGGCATTAATTAGGAAGTCACTGTCGTTAGGCTCTTGAGTCACTTGTGAGGTGTCATGCTTCCTTGCCTGCCTTCTTAGAACCCTGCTGGAATCTTTGTGGAACAAGGAACTGTATGGGAACAGGTATGGCTCTGAGTTTCCCCTTGGTGGGTTCCCCTGTTTCCAAGAGTGCTCAGCACATGTACAGCTGTGGCTTCCTCCAAGCAGCAGCCCAGGCACCTGTTCAAATAGCAGTGATCTGGGCTGGGAAGAGCCATTCCCCCCTATGCCCCTGGTTCCCCTGCATTCTCTTGCCATTTCTGGTGAGGCCTCCTCCCACCCATTCTTTTTAGCTTTTCCCCTTTTCCTTTCTGTTTCCTTTATTTTGTATTCCCTTTTTCAAAAACAAACCAAAGACACTCCAAGTGGTAGGAGGGTCTCCCCCATCCTAAGAAATCTTCCTCTCCCTGTTAGCTGCAGGGTGGGCTGAACACCCAAACCCCATCCATCTGGTTCCTTATCTCTTGTCTATCTCAAGGATGGAAAATCATCCCCCGCCCCATTTGATGCAACAGAAACCCACATCTCACCCCTGCCAGGTATGCCTGAAGGCAGAAGATGACCCCCTTAACAAATACTGCATGATCCATTCACTGTATTCCAACCAGATAAACCATTAGATTTTGGCTATAAAAACTCCCCTGGCACACCCCTCCCCTCTCTCACTCTCCCCTCTCCTCTTCTCTTCTCTCTCTCTCACACACACACACACACACACACACTTTGCTCTCTCTTTCACACCCACTCTCTCTCTTTTCTAGCTCTTTCTTTTTTCTCTTCCTACTCTGTGAATCTGACACTGCCACAATACAGACCTCTGGGTTGCTCTGAGTGTCCTGGTCACTTTCTTTTCACTCCCTGTGATGGTGGTGATAACTACCACAGACCTGCTCCTCTTCCCCTCCTTCTCCTAGTACTCTAGTAATTCACAAGTTGCCTGATTTGCAAGCCATACCTGCCTAGCTTCTGTGAATGCCCAGTTGCCCTGCTAGCACCTGGATTGCCAGTCTCCACGGGCCTGCTAGGCTGTTTTCTGCCGAGAAGGGGGAGGTGAATGCCATCCAGGAGATCAAGGCCCCAGGAGCAGGGCTCCAGGAGCAGAGTCCCCAGGGACATGGAAAGCCGCCAGAGACATAGGATGCTTGCCCAGGGCCGCAGCCTTAGGTGCAGAATGAAGCTTCAAGGCGCCTGGAGAGACCTGGCCCAGTGGCCCAGGGCAGATAGCGAGGGGTCAGGGAGGGACTCACTGTTGCTTCCAAAAAGCCGAGTCCAATGCTGATCCCAGAGTTGCCCAGAAGAATGCTATTCTGGGTCACAGACATGCTCTCTAGAGAGTGAAGGCAGCCAGGTGGAGCCAAAAGTGGTGCACGCAGGTGAGTGTGCAGTGGAGTTCATCCAATGGTGCTCCCATGTCACCAGGTGAAATGGTGCAAAAGAGGTAGCAGCCGCTTATCTGACCTCACAGCACCGGGAGAATTCGCTGTTGCTGAAGGCTTCAGTGAATGGGGTCCATGAGATACCTTCCTGCCCAGTGGGGACCCCTCTTCCACCAAAGGGCACTGCGCTCCTGGGGACCCTGGAGCTGGGTGTCACCTAGCAGGGTGTCACAATGTGTGTGTGTGTGTGTGTGTGTGTGTGTGTGTGTGTGTGTGTATTGAATCAGAAGAACTTTTATCTTTCGCCAGATGTTAACAAGAATGAAAAAAAGAATAATGAGATCTATACCTAATTTAAATATACATAGCAAATTTAAAATCAAAAAGCAATAAGCATGAAATCAAATAATTAGGAAAGATTATTTAGCATCCAAAACTGAAATAAAAATAAATGTGATATTTATTAACCACTGAATAATTAAAGAGTCAAAAGAATAAAACAAAATTCAAAAAGCTGAATAAATATTAAAAGTTCAAATTTTTAAGAAATAATATCCAAATTTATAAACTCAAATCTTTAGAGCATTAGAGGAAAGGAAAATTTTTGGATATAAGTAACACAATTAGAAAAAAGAAAACTCAGAATGAACAACAGGGAAAGATAAGGAGAAGGAAAATTCCAGGAAGAAATTATGGGAATCATAATCAATAAAGAATTGAAGAGTGAAAGAGGGCACCTGCCCCTGAAAATGTTGTCATTTTCAATGTCAAATAAAACTCCAATTTAATTTGTGATGCAAATGTGGCCATTTCCCATACTTGTAAAGATAAACATTACCAAAAATGTTACAATAAATTCATGCCAATTTTATCACTTTTGCATACTTATTTTCATTTTATCCCCTTTTCCATTATTAGTATTATACCCTTATGTTGCAAGGCTGTACAGAGTGTGACTACTTTTATCCTTTCTTTTATAAGTTGAATATTAAAATTGCCATATTTAAAATTAACAATTCAAATGTTTTACTTATTTTACAAATTATAAATGTTGGGGCTGGGATTGTGGTTCGGTGGTAGAGCACTTGCCTAGCACATGTAAGGCACTGGATTCAATCCTCAGCACCACATAAAAAGTAAATAAATAAAATAAAGGTATTGTATCCATCTAAAACTAAAATATTTTTTTTAAAAAATGATAAATATTTATTGGAACTAACTTAGATAATGCATTGGGTTATGAAGAAACTAAAAATACATATGTAATTCCACTAACTAGAGACAGAGATAAAATAGTACATTTGGATTAGAATCCTTTTTTTCTAAATTTTAAAATTGACATACAATTCAACAAAGGAGACAGTGCTCAAGTGTACAATTCAATATTTTTTTGTGTATTCATAACATGCAATCACACCACTATCAATTTTAGAATATTTTCAATCACAGCAAAAAGAAACCCCATACCCACTGGTAATCACTCCCCATTGCCTGCCATCTTCAAAATGTGATTCAAGCAACCATCTACTTTCTGTCTGTGGAATTTTCTATATTGGACATTTTTAAAACTTGTTCTAATTAGTTATATATGACAGTAGAATAATTATAGGATAATACTGTCTCTCTCATTCCATGGTCCTACCCAACCCCAAACCCCTCTCCTCTTCTCTCTCCCCTCTGCCAAATCCAAAGTTCCTTCATTCTTCCCTACCCACCTCCATAATGGATCTGTATCTGCTTATCAAAGGAAACATTTCACCTTTGGTTTTTTTTGGGATTTTGCTTATTTTGCTTAGCATGATATCCTCTAGCTCCATCCATTTACCTGCAAATGTCATAATTTAATTTTTCTTTAATATCCTGGATATTTTAATAAATAGAATCATAATATGTCATCTCTTTGTGAAAAGCTTCTTATACTTAGCATATTTTTGACGTTCATTCATGTTGTAGTATTGATTTCTTTTTATAGCTTAATAATATTCTATTGTATGCACAGACCATATTTTGTGTATCCATTCATCAGCTGATGGACATTGAATTTTTTTTTCACTTTTAAAAAATATGGATCGTTATTTTATTTATTTGTATGTGGTGCTGAAAATCAAGCCCAGTGCTTCAAATATGCTAGGCAAGTGCTCTATCACCAAGCTAAAACCCCAAACCCACTTTTTGATAATTATATATAAAGTTGTAAAAATTCTTGTACACATGTTTGCATGGGCATATCTTTTTTCAATTCTTTTGGTGTGTATGCAAGAGTAGGATTTTGGGGTCTTGAGAGCTGGATCGATAATTCACCATTTTACATTGCTACCAGCAAAGTTTAAACATTCTAACTTCTTCACAATTTTTTGCAATAGTGGTGGTTTTTTTTTCTTTTTAGTATAGCAAGTCTAAAGGAGGCTGTGTTGTTTGATGAAGTGGTATTTTCTGTAGTTTTAATTTGCATTTCTCTAATGGCTAGTGAGCATTTTTTCATGTGCTCATTGACCATTTGTATAACTTCTTTAGAGAAATGTCTCTTAAAGTTCTTCACCCACTTTTTTTTTAGTTTATTTTTATTGAATTGAAATAGTACTTTTCTGGATAATAAACTCTTACCAGATATATGATTAACAAATATTTTCTCCCTTTTCTTGGGTTATCTTTTCATTATGTGAACAAAGTCCTTTGATGCCCACCACCCTCTCCCTCAAAATGTTTCACTTTTGATAAATTCCAAGTTATCTAGTTTTTTATCATTTATATTTTGTGAAGATTTATGCCTTTCTTTTCTCTTGAGAGTTTTAAGGTTTTAGTTTTTATATTTATATTTTTTAATCTTTTTTAGTTAAAATTTTGTATATGACATGATGTCAAGGATCCAAATTCCCTCTTTTGCATGGGAATGTCTAGTTGTATAGCACCCTTTGTTGAAAAGACTCTTCTCCTATTCAGTGGCTTCAGTACCCTTGTTGAAATTAATTGACCATAGAGGTGTATTTTTTCTGGTCTTCAATTCAATTCATTGATCTATAGATCTATCCTTATGCCTATACAACCTTGTCATGCTTTATAATAAGTTTTGAAATTGAGAAGTATGATTTTCACCTTTAACCACTCCTTTGTAAACTTTCACTTCAAAAACTTTTAAGTACTCACATTCTCATGTCAACAAATGCTATAACACAAATTTAAATAAAAATGTAAAATACCACATGGTGAGTTTTGTTACTATAAAATGCAATTAATCTTTGCCCCTGCATTATTTGGAAAATTTTTTGTTGATATTAATATTCGATTAATTTCCATACAGTAATTACATCCAATTTTGTAAACATTATAAATACTGTTGCAATAATGTTTTTTATATATTTTGTTAAGCTCCATTTGAAAATATCCTTAGACAGATTATTCTAACTCAAGATTTATCAATCATAGTATATCAATATTTTATGGCAATTGATACACATCATATATGTGTATGTATGTACAGTATTATTTCAAACATATTGTAACAATTTGTTTTTCTGCTCGAAAACCATACTTCTTTTAGAATTAGTTATTATGTTTTTTTAAACAATGACATCTATTTTTTGAGAGTTTTACCTTTATTACATAGTTAACATTCTGTCCAAGTACTTTTAAAAATCTGTTCTAGTTAGCTATACATGAAAATAGAATACATTTACACACTTCAGTGATTAAAAACAGTGCCTCATTTTTATTTTAATTACCTTTGTATGATTACTACAGATGTTCTAATATATGGAATGCTATAATTGTATTTTATTTTTACTACTTTGCATTTTAATGAGAATTATCCAATTTTCTGTTAAGGTTTTCAATCCAGGTCTTCAGTCCAGATAGTAAAAACTTTTATTAAAGTGTAATATTGCAAATTAAAACTATAATCAGATATCAACCCATATCTGAAGATGATAATTATCAAAAAGACAAGAAATAACTGTGGTGAGAATGTGGAGAAAATGTTATACCTTGTACATTCTTGGAGGTAATGTAAATTAGTACAGCTAGTATGAAAAACAATATGGATATTTTTCAAATAATTATAGATTATATAGTTACTATATTATGATCCAGCAATTCCACTTCTGCTTATATGTTCAAAGGAAAAGTAATCAGTATGTCAGAAAGCACCTGCATTACTGTGTTTATTGCAGCACTACTCATAGTAGCCAAGACATAAATCACATAACTGTCCATCAATGGACAGATAGGTAAACAAAATGGAGTAAATGTGCCATGGTATACTATGCAGCCTTAAAAAACAAAGAAATCCTGTCATTGGTGATAACATGAATGAACTCAAAGGATATTGTGCTAAGTGAAAGAAACTGATCATGTATAATTAAATACTGCATTATCTCATTTATAGGTTGGAAACTAAAGTAGTTGAATCCATAGAAATAAAGAGTAGAATAGTGGTTACTTGAGGTATGAGTTGAAGGTGTTGGATCAGGGAGATGTTTTTCAAACGAGATAAGATTTCAGTTAGACATGAAGAAGAAATTTCAGAGATCTCTTGTACACATGGTGACCATAATAAATAATGATGTATTGTACACTAGAATATTGCTTAAAGAGTAGGTTTAAATGTTTTGGACACAAGAAAATAAGTATACAAAGCAATGGGCATATTAATTAACTTGATTTCATCAATCCACAATAAATGCTTATATCAGAACATGCTTTTCAACAAAATAGATACAATTTTTATCCGTTAATTAAAAAATAAAATTATAATTTTTAATTTAAAAAATAAAATATAATATTAATTGCTTTCTATAATTTTTGCTGAAAACAATTTCCTGCCACTTCTGCCTCAATTCTTTCTAATGTACGAGAATTGAATAGCAGTCAGAGCATCATGCTGGGTTTAGAATAATGTATTTTTGAAAAAAATGAAAATAGGAACTCTGCTGATTGTAAATCCATCAAAACTGGCCTTTTATGCACACTCATACATTGCTGATGGGACTGAAAATTGGTGCAGCCAATGTGGAAAGGAGCATGGTTATTCTTTAGCGAACTGGGAATGGATTCACCATTTGACCCAGCTATCCCACTCCTCTGTTTATACTGAAAGGACTTAAAATCAGCACACTATAGTAACTCAGCCACATCAATGTTTATAGCAGCCCAATACACAATAACCTGATTGAAGAACCAACCTAGATACCCTTCAGTAGATGAATGGATAAAGAAAATGTAGTATATATACACAATGAAATATCACTTAGCATTAAAAGAGAATAAAATCATGGCATTTGCAGGTAAATGGATAGAGTTGCGGAACACAACTAAATGTGGAATGTTTTCTCTGATATAAGGGTACAGATTCATAATGGGGATGGGGGGACATGGGAGGAATACAAATATGTTGATGTGAACCCCAAACATAGCCTTAGTAAATGCCATCCTAAAAAGTACTAAGGTAACAAAGATGACATGTAGCTATCTTTTCATATCTGTTACATTTTAAAGTTTATTTCCACTTTTTTGAATATGTATTAAGTTGCTATTTCTTATATAAGTCAAGAGATCTTTAAGTAGGTGATCATGCAATTGCTTAAGAGATCAGGACATCTGAAGAGTAAAAGTAGCCTCAAGAATAAACCAAGACCTATCCTTGGGAACCCATGTATCAAATTGATCCTCTAGTGAGTGTAATACTAAAAAATATATTGTGAGTATCATTAAGTTGGTAACCTCTAATCTCCAGTAGGTACTGGACCTGCCTTTTGTAATGCTGGAGGGAATGCTATTCCCATTTGCTTATATCATGATTATATTAAAAAGTGACATTTGTCAAAATGGCAAACTCCTGCTGCCCTGGAAGATGCCCTGAGCAAGAAATAGTAGCAAATTATTGGAGTTGGAAGAACAAGAAGTAAAATGAAGATAAGAATGGAGTATTAATTCCTCAATCCAATTTTAATAATACACCATATACTGGCCAGCAGTTGCTATGCAAAACACAGGCTGTTTTCTTTTGTTCTGAAATCTCATATAACTGATGGCATTTTAAATGGGATTTAATACCAAAGAGATTTATAATCCTCCTTCTATACCTAATTTAATCCATTATTTGGGGACTCCCTTTTAACAAGTTTCACCTTCATTACCTCCTTTTTTGGCAAGTTACTTTTAGAAAGAAGAAAAGTGAGAGAATATGTTACACACACACACATACACAGCTTTGTGGCACATATTTGAGAATCTAAGGTGTTCAGGTAAAATTGAGATATGTGGGTACAGATTAGTCCCGACCAATATCTTTGCATTTTATTTTAATTATTTACTTTGTATAATATGGCCCACAGCATGAAGAGTTTACATATCCTGGTTTATCATTTTTCTGGAAAATTAAGATAATATCTATGTTAATAAATATTTTATTTATATTCAGGGAACAGTTTTCACCTTTAAGTCACTTCACTCTATATCCATAACTCTTTGCCAGGTTCTCTAAGTAAAGTATCTTTACCAAAAAAGCAGACAGGTTTCAAACTAATGTCTGATGTTGAAAATTGTCTCATTTTTTCTTGTGAATTAGTATCCTAGGTAGGCAACAATATAGTGAAATATATACTGATACAATTTTTACACCAAATCTAATCCTTGTATTGTTCATGAATTGATTCAGTATTTTAGTACAAAGACTTTAAATATCAAGTTTAATTGAGCTCTGATATGACACGTCTCCAGAATTTCTTACTGCAGGATAAAGTGGTTCATCTAAAAAGCACAGTCTGTCCCAAACAGATGCATGCCATTAAAAAAAAATACACAACCTTTTTTTCTTTGAATTTTCTCAGAGTATAATGTTGAAAATTTGCTTACTGTAGTAAATGGCCCAAACTAGTAAAATGAAGAATAATTTTAGTCATATAATAGCTACTATGCTCTTTTCTGGATACCCAGTTTAGGCCATTCTCATATTTTATCTGAACCACATGGTGTATTCATCAGCACCGTGATCTTGGAAAAAATCACCAACTGCAAGAATTTATTGTCATTTTTGCTGCCAATTTTCTCCTGTGACTAGGAAAAAATATTATGCTTATAAAAATCCTTAAAAACAAATCAAAGTATCTAAGGACAATCTTTAAGCTTGAGAAGACAAATATTTTGTAATTATTAAGAGTGAAATCTTGTCACTTTGATTAGCAATATCTTGTTTTCTTTGGAAGTTATTTTCAAGATCTTTATTCTCAGGTTGTATGCAGTTTGAAAATGTCTGCAAAACTGCTGCCTAACTTGTCACCTGGTTTTCTTCCAAAGTGCAGAAAGAACTAGAAGCCTTTCAACAAATGGATTGTGTTCACCATCTGGCCATTTTGTATCGCACAGTAAATTTTATACTAAAAATGTCTTTCTTCCCACACCAGAACATAAGAAATTTTCTTTCTTGGTCTGATGTCTGATTTAATTTAGTCTTTAATATAATTTGTTGAGTGCTACAACTGTACAAAGTGTAGTTATGCATATACTATAATTTATAAAGTTCTTTATTACTGAGGAATTGTAGTTACTTCTAAGACATAAGTTAAAACTTATTTTTGAATGTTTATCTTTTTATTTGTAACTTTCAATGTGTATAATGCTATTGAAAACTCTATATTTCATTAGATATTTTTAAAGTAAACGATGTGAACATATGCATATTTTATGTTATGTTTAATATAAATGCACAAGTTTTTCCAAACTTTAAAGCTAAAACTTCCCAATAATGTATATTTTTATATTTAGTCAGTTTAAATTTGACCAACACATAAAATATAAATTATAAAATTACCATGAAACAGTTAAGGACAAACATTGCTATTCTCATCTATTTCAGTTTAGATCTGGAATGTCCCCCAAAAGCTCATGTGTTGAAGGCTTAGTCCCCAATGTACCAATGTTCAGCTGGGGATTTTAGAGATAATGGATCATAAGAATCCAACCTCATCACTGGTTAACACTTGGATACATTTATACCTGACTGGATTATTGGGAGATGGCAGCTAGACCTAGCTGAAGCACATGGGTCCTTGGGGAATATTCCCCTGAGGACCATATTTTGTACCCAACCTTTTGCCTTTTTTTTCAACTTCTAGCCACCATGAGGTGAGCAGCTTTGCTCTTCCATACCCTCCTGCTACCATGGTTTTCCTTACTACAGACCCATAGCAATGGAGCCAGCTGACCATGGACTGAAACCTATGAAATCAAATAAACCTTTCCTCCTTAAATTGATTTTATCAGGTATTTTCCCACAGTAAAGGAAAGCTGACTACCAGATCATCTTCATCCAATATAAATGTGTGAGACCACAGAAGAGGGAGCAAAAGACCAAAAATATGACAAGTCTAGAGGCTATGAGTACATAGAATAAGGCAATGTATGTAGGTATAGATTGATATCAGTTCAAGTTATGTAGCTCTAATATATCAATTGCTCTTACATACATTACTTAATTTTAATATCATCTAGGGTTCTTTTCTCAATGAAAGGAATTGGAGTTTGGATAAGTTATATATAAGTAATATTTTCATGTTTCCTGAATTTTAAAAATAATTTAGGCATTTAAATGTTTTACTTATGTAAATTAAAAAAAACTTAAATCATTAGTAAATCACATCGTCAGACACAAATACATGAACCTTAACCTCAGATCAAAATCAAAGCTGGTATCAGCTAAATACATTATAGGCAATAGGTCATAAATAAAAACATATTTATTTAATTTAAATCTAACATGGAGTAAATTTTTGCTGAATATGTCTATATTTTATTTCTCAAAACTGTGTTGCATATGAGCCAGAGAAAACTAGTATATTAAGATTTTTCTCTTACATGATATATGTATAAAATGTTATCTAATAAATCACATGTTAATGTACTAAAGAGGATAGTTACAGTTTTCCCTTAAACATCACTTTGATTTTAATGATATAGCGTAATATTTTATTCTGAAAATACAATATATATTTATAATGCTACAACTTAACCAATTCCTAGAATTATGACAAATGATTCATTATATAGAAAGGTTTACATTAAAGTGAATGAACGTTGGCTGTCTTCCTAATTTGTGTCTCCCAGAAGATTGGCTCGCTACCTCTAGCTGGAGATAAAATAAAATTCAATCTTGAAAAATTTAGATTCCTTGTTTGGCAAGAATTTGCATTGCTACCAATTAACTAAAATAGACATTAAGAAATGTTGGGGGGGGGCTCTAATTGAACAACTGAGCTTGGAATCAGTCTGAAACTCTTTCTCAGAAAAGAAGTGGTACACCATTTCAGGAAGGCATGGGGCTAAACGGCTGAAGGAAAATCAATGGGAGATGCTGTTGTGTTCCCCAAATTTCAGTGGAGAAACAGAAAGTTTTTATACATGCTAATTTGGAATCCTCTCAGAATCTGTTTTTTACAGTTATCCTAATTTCATTTCTTCCCTATATTTTTTTCCTCTTCCTCTCCTCCTGTACTTCTCCTGAGTCTACATTTTCTGCATTCATTTACAGAGTTTACCCAATAATTAATATTCTTGGGCTTTATTTCCTTTCTAAACATCGCCAAGGTCTAGGATGTATTTGGGGGCAAAATTTGTACTGAATTCAAGTATTTTTTTTTAAGTATGTGAGTTAAAATTTCAAGATGTACTGTGTCCACTTTTCCTGTTCCTGTGGTATTTCAATGCACTTTTGTACTCCCTTTTCAATAATCTACATGTCTATATATGTACAATAATTTTGATAAGTTCAACACTTTTCTCCAACATGTGAATTACAATACTGTCAATGGACAGTTGGAAGCTAGTTGATCATCTCTCGTTGACGTCTTGATGGGATAAAGTTAATCATAATTTAAAACTATGCTTCTTAAAGTTTTTACTTTAATTTTTTTGTGAACATACATAGTTCAAGGTGAGCATCTGGTCAACACAGTAAATCAGTCAGGTGGATATGTTTAGAATAGTAGCAATTTTTATCATATGGCTTTCAGCCTAGTAGGGCCAACTCCTTATGTTCAAAGACCCTGGGAAATCAGGCTGTTTGCAGGTCCTGAATGCTAATTCAGTACCTCTGGGAGAGTGCCAGGAAGTTGGCAGCAATGTCAAGAGAAGTCATACCTCCAACTGTGAGAGTAAACCCCTTTTATCAGTGAATGGAGAATTGTTCCTAGTTGGGCAAATGCTCTGATATGATGACAAGGGGACAGGCAGGACAACCCTTGCTGCATTCAGAGAAGACAAAACCTCTCTCAGTTCCTGTTATTAATGTTCTGTACTGTCCACTAGCCCTTAACCTAATTATAAAATCCAGAAATTCCTCCCTGTTTACTTTTCAGGATTGATCTCACCTGGTACCCTTCACCTTGGGACCAAGTGCCAGGCACACTACCTTTCCATGTTGATATTTTATTAATTTCAAAGACATTTTTGTAGAATTTTTTCAAGCATGGATGTCCAACTCAAATTAGTCTAATATCAATGCATTCTTCATTGTTTCTTGACTGCCAATGAGAAATTGTAATATATATATAGGGGAATTAGGAATAAATTAGTAATCAGTGAGTGGCAACAGAAAAACATAAAACATAAAAACTACAGACTCTCAGTGTGTATACCATTATCAGTAAAAACTGAATTGAAAGAATAATTTAAGTGAAAAATGACTATAATACAGAGTCATAGATTAAAATGTTGAAAGTAAATTTTTTTGTGCACAAATTTTCAAGGAAAATACTCATGAATTTGCCTGGAATACAAAAAGCTTCAACAACCAGCATTCTTATCCATTCACGTTTTCTGAAACCATATAAAAATGAGGGGATGATTCTTTAAATACTAATCAGAAGAAGAAATTAGCCATATGAAATTAGATTGTATGCTTAATGCCCAAAACATCCTAGACTCATTGCTCTGAAGGAAGCTGAAACCAATATTCTATTGAAGTTCTACAAATATCCTTTGTTTTAAAAAAAAATCAAGAAAAATGTAAGGCAACTATGTGTTAGACATAAAGGGATGTCTTAAGGGAAGCAACAAATTTGTAATTAACATGATATAAAGAAAAAGTAATTTTGTTAAGTGAAAAGAAAATAATAAAACATAACATTTTTTTTGCTATCTGTAAACCAGGTTATAAAAATCCTGAATTAAATTAATGTCTCATTAAGCTAACAGAAGTATCATATTGTTACCTACACCACAAAGTCCATTATGGAAGATGAGAGAAACAGAATTGGGTATTTATAACAACTGAGTAGCTTAAATTTTATTTGAAAGAAAGTCTGATATCTTTCTGAACTAACATATCTAAAAATGTATTGTATCATATGGATGATGAGGTTCAGGACATTCTACCTCAAAATATGGCAGCTTGGTCTTTGAAAAAAACAGCAAGAAGATCTCTGACTTCCTCCTTCTGTCCTTCTTCCATGAAACCCACCATGAAAGAATTCTCTGACTTTTAGGAGAAGTGAGGGAGAAATAAAAGGGCTTAGGCAGCCAGAGCAAGATGGCCAGGGAGGAGGTCAAGAACAGGGCCAGAACAAAAGAGGTTCTTCTGATGAGGTCAACTTCATGCTTCATGTAAGTGCTTGTGGACACAAGCCAGAGACCCAATAAGACAGACACTTCCATACTCATGCTCCTAAGTGGTGATCCAATGAAAACACTAAAACAGGCATGTGGACAGAGGGGGCACCTATCAATAATAATGAGGAGAGTATGGACAGGGGAGGAGATAGGAACAGAGAAAATTCCAAAGACCATAAAAAGAACAGGCCAAAACTCCTGCACCAGATTCCCAGCTCTGGGGCCCCTTCTCTCTTGCTTTTGCAATAAAACTACTTCCTTCTGAAAATCTCTGTGTCCTGTTCTTCAGTTCTTTGCTGAACAGAGATATTGAACACAGCACACCTAGACAGCAATAAAATTAAGTCATAAGACCCTCGTGTGCTCTACACCTGGAAAGAATGTGGCACAGGAACACAGAGAATACCCTCAGCTTCCTTACTAAATTTATTTAGTAAATTTATTACCATTACCAGTTTATTACGATTAGCTCATAACTCCTTTGCTCAATAATATTTCTTTATGACTGCCTCCTTTTCATCTAATCTGAGCACAGAAATACACAGGTATCCATTTCTTGGAGTCTACATTTCTGAAGGCTCACCTATCATGAGAAACTTGTATTAAACACATTTTTATGCTTGTTTTTTTTTTATGCTGTCTTCTGTCATAGATGCCTTAATCATAAACCCAGTGGACTGATAAGAAACATTTTCTCCCCTATATTGGCAAGAAGCATTAGAGAAAATTTTGAATTTTTCAGTTGGTATTCAGTATAATTTGTTCAATAAAATTTTTTAAACCACTGAGTAACATCTCACACCCTTTTTAATTTTTTTTAAGAGACACAGTCTCATTAAGTTGCTTAGGGCCTTGCTAAATTTCTGAGACTGGCTTTCAGCCTGTGGTCCGCCTGCCTCAGCCTCCCCAGCTGCTGGGATTATAGACCTACACCACTGTGCTTGAATATTCTTGAAACTTTTATGGTCAGGTTATTGAGTGCCCATGGTCTAGTTGTTTAATTTCCTGTTTTATTTGCCCTCATAGAAATAATTTTAATTTGTATAGAGAAAAAAATTGAATAAGTGAATGTGGGGTGGCTGAGTGAGGACACTGAAGGGTATGGAGAGTGACTACAGATGGTAATAAAGTTTTTGTGTGATGATAACGTTCTAAAGTACACTGTCATGATGGTGGAACAACTCAAATCACACTAAGAGCTATTGGAGTGTACAGTTTCAGCCGATGAACTAGGTGATACATAAATCATGTCTCAATGTAAACTTTTGTAAAAAAATTAATTTACAAGACACTTCACAAAAATCTGAATTATTTTCTCATTCCACATGCCACACTGTGATTACTATAAGTAGGTAGATTGGCACCAAGAACACTAAGCCATTGGGTGTTTATCCCAAGACTGTACCATGAAGAGTCTACTTAACTCTTCCCAAAAGTTTGCTTGCTTGTAAAAGTAAAGTCGTTTATCGAGAAAGCATGAATTATACCGGCATAAATAGAAATTAGTAGTACAATGTAATTAGCAGTAATTTTAAAAGCTGTAAACATATGGTGGTATCTTTTTATTTTCCTCTAATTTCACTAACTGTACTGAAGAGTTGTTGTGTAAATTAAAATAACAAAAGGCCATTTGTACAAAACTTTTAAGATACTTAAAACACTTTACTAAATGAATAATTGTACATATTTATATGGTACAGTGTGATGTTTCATTATACATATACAATGTGTAATGACCAAATTGGAGTAATTAGTTTTGCCATCTTCTTATCGATTTTGTTTATGTTAGGAGCCTTCAAGGTCCTGTCTGCTAGTTCTTCGTAAAATATGTAATAGGGTCTTATGAAGCACAGTCATCCCACTATGCTATAGAACACTAAACTTACTTTTCCTAGGGAGCTATCAGATATCCAATCTTCTTCCCACCTTCTCCCCACCCTCCTCCTAGCCTATGATGGAGAACACGTAGTCTGTCCTTCAGTGCCTAGTTTACTTCACTTAATATAATGTCCCCTAGTAACATCCATTTTGCTGCAAGTGACAGGGTTTTATTATTTTAAATAAAATGGCTGAATAATTATGACTGAAAAATATTCCATTTTGTACATATACCACATTTTCTTTATCTACTCATCCACTGATGAATTATCTTGGCTATTTTGGATAGTGCTCGGAAGAATATTTTTGTCTTATAGAATTTGTTTAACAGATTTTTCTGAGGGAAATTATTCAAAATTATTAAAGTTATCAAACACAGTTTCCACTTAGAGTAAATATTTCCATTTTTAGGTACACTTGAGACACCTTCATTCATATATGCTACCATATATATGATTTAATTTTTTCTTTACCTATAGACAAAAAATATGTTCAAAAGTGGAATTATTTACTTCTGTTTTCCAATTCCAGATATTTTTTAATTTCCAAGACCATTTATTAGAAGCATTTTAAAGATTATTTCTATGGAAATACCTTATTCATATCTAACACAAAATGTATCCAGATCCAACTTAATGGATAAGCAATTATTTTTAGGCAAAAAATTCTAACATATGGTATTAAATGTGATGACAGGGACCAAGTGTGACCTTAAGAATTCTAGCATATAGAAAGCAGAGAAGGGCAAAAAATTGTACTGCAAGATCATTCAAAAGAAACACACAACATTGATGAGGGGTCATATCTAAAGTGGGTTATTTGCCTTCTCCCCACACCTTCATATGTAAAATAGGGATAAGAAGGTTTTGCAAAGAGAAAAGAATGTCTATAACATCCTCAATACCATATACATATGCTGAGTCCGTATTAACTATTTGTTGTTGTTATTATTGAAATCAAATTTCCAACTCTGCCTAATGAGAAGCCAACCTTGGAAAGTTGTTTGAAGCATGGGGAGGAAGGTGTGCCTTCTCAGAGGCTATTGTGTCCAAATTTTTTTTAATTACTAATATGTCACAGTTTGACCTTTCCTGAGGCCATGAGGCCTATCTTTGAGGTTATATAGTAAGGAAAGTGTTTCCCTGTTAATATGTGTGAGGGGATCAGATATTAGTATCTATAGATTATAGATTCTTTCCTCAAATCAAGTTTACCAAGAAGAGTAGGACAATGTGAATGGCATGTCCTGGAGAGCTGGTCACTAGTGACACAGAGAAGATGGAAAGGTATGTTAAATGATAAATTTGTGTGCATCGCAACCTTACGTATACTTATGGTACTAGTGATGATATAAGGAGGCTGGGGCTGAGTCATTCTGGGGTAGATCCATACCAAATATTTTGTCTTGGGCCTGTTTGCAGAGGCAGCCCAGAGACTCAGGTCTAGATTCTAATCCAACAGCTGTCTGTCTGTATGGTTTAACTTTGTTCATTCATTTATCTATCGAATGATAGAATTGGATCTTATGATCTAAAAATTCTTTTCAAAATTAAAGCTTGTTTATTTTCTCATTATGCTGTCCTCAGAAAAGACAGGAGTTCTTAATGGTACTTATACTCCATTCTAAAAATCCTTTTCTTTTAATCCTATGAATATTTGTTCCCTGGATTCAATTTTGAGAATATAAACATGAATATGTGTTTCTGGAGAGACCTGAAGGAATTTGCCTCTCTGAGTTTTATCAGGTCCTTCAGCCATACTATTGTCATGCTCTTTATAGTTTATTCTTCTTATTATATGTGCTGGGGGCTCTTTAATTTCATCCTTGGGTTGTATACACATATTACTGGTATTTTTAGAAGCACTTTATGAGTACAAAATCTATTCACTGTGCCCTCATCAATTTGAAATTACCATTTTAAGGCTGATTAAATAAGGATTAGTGCCAATGTTCTACTTATTAGGCTGTGTCTTCAACTGGAACTGATGATGTAGTATTTGTCAATAACTAGTTCACAGCCCTAAATTCCACAAAATGAAACCTTTGCATCAGAGTCCATCTGTATGAAAATTTTGAGGCAGGCTTCCATGAAGAGGAAAGCCATCTATTATATGATGATATAAGTGTAAAGTGGCATGTATCACAGCTGTTTGATTACTGCTGGGAAGATGACTTGCATTCCCCCTAAGCCCTCTATCAGAATCCAGCAGTGATGGATTGAATTTCCCTTGCCTTAGCATGATGATGGATTGCTTTAGGAGGATATATATGAATTGTAGAATCTCTGCAGAAATTAATTAACATCACAACAAGAAGATGTTAGCATTGATTTTTGCCATGATATGAGATTGATCCAAGGAGTTAGTAAAGTAGCCACTAAACTTTCTGAAAATATAAATAGGTGAGCATTCATCCAAGTTTTTTGTTCAGTGACACCTGGTTCATTATCATGTACCAATTATAAGGTTAAAATATATATTATTGCCAGTTATTGCAAATCTACACATCTACAGAGATTTCATATCAGTAAATTAATATGACATGACTCTATGCACAGTTCATAATGTACATTTTGTAATAGGAGTCCTTTGGAATGATCCTTCATAAGTGAAAGAAGGAAAATATTAGGTGGTAATTACCTTAGGATGTAGTGCTAGGTATGAGGCTCGAAAAGTTCCAGGCTCCAGCACCTTACGATTACCCTGTAACTGAACTCTGTGAGTACAGCTCCTCCAGTATAAATATTTTCATCTGCTTTACCCATTTTCCTAAATAGGCATTAATGTTAACTAAATTACTATACTTCAAGCTTACAATCTATGTAGAGCATTGAATAAATCAGAGCTAAACAAAGAATACAGTGACTATCCTTTGTTTCTTATATATGTTGATTAGGTGAATGATAGAAAGAAATCCAGAAGAGCGGAAAGTAAAACAAAGCATTCTAAATTATTATAGTAAGTTTTTAATGTCCTTAAATGGAGTTATAAAATTATGTAGAATGATATTTTATAAATCTCAAGTTTATCATAATTAAAAATACAAAGAGATAAAAGCATCAAACAATGACTTTAAAATATTTTAAAGAACATATTTTAGTACTTGAAGTATAAAGGGAGTAGGGCCAAGTATATGCCTTCAAGGATCAGAGATCATCTCCATGTTTTATATTATTCTGTCATATTCCTTTGGTTCATTTTACAAATCTTCACATAATACTGTTGCAGAAAGACAACTAAAATTCCCAAGTTTAACAATGTTCTCTAATATATCACCATTATTTCAAGAAAGAAAACTACTCAGCTATTTTAATTTTTATGTTAACTACATGTTAAATACTAACACTGAAGAAGATATCTTCATATTCATTTTCTCAATTGATTCAGTTCCCAACTTAATAATTTATGAAGTATCTTTTGAAAATTAGAGTAGAGTGTGTTATGTACTATTTACAAGATTAACTTACTGGTGAGTTAATATATTTATA
Organism: Callospermophilus lateralis; assembly: GCF_048772815.1. Lineage (NCBI taxonomy): Eukaryota > Metazoa > Chordata > Mammalia > Rodentia > Sciuridae > Callospermophilus > Callospermophilus lateralis. Next base: position 3,090,816 of record NW_027510917.1, read on the forward strand.
ATAGGAATACATTTATGCAAAATTAATTTACTATATTTGAACTTACTAGGTCAATTGCATACTATGTCAAAATTCTAGTGACTGACTAAAAGGCATATTGGAACTCCCATGTTCATTACATTATTATTCATAATAACCGGGAAATAGAAACAATGTCCCTCAACTCATAAACAGATAAAGAAAATGTGGCACATCCACAAAATGGAATACTATTGGTCCATGAAAACAAAAATCCTATAATTTATAATGATATAGATATAAGTGAAGATCTTTATGTTAATCAAGCCAAATACACAAAAATATTCCCAATTTATTACACTCATGTGAAATCTAAAAAGTTCACTCCATAGAAATTGGTTGCAGAATGGTGGATAATAAGGGCTGAGAAATGTACAATACAGAAACATTGATCAATGGCTACTAAGCTATAGTTAGATAAGGGAATGAAGCTATTGCTCAGATAGATAACATTAACTAACTGTACATTTGAAAAAGCTGGAAGAAAGAATTTTGTCTGTTTTGTCATAAACAAATGATACATGTTTTAGGAGACAGATGTTTAAACTAACTTAAACATCACTAAATGTATTTTCACATCAAATCATTATGTAGTAACCCAGTAATGGGTACCATCTTTATGTTTTACCAATCCAATAAAAATAAATTTGACTTAAAAAATTTAAAATAATTCTTATAAGTACTGGGGGCATGGGGAAAAAAACAGAATGCTGTGTACTGTTGACATGTACCTGTCAGCTTCCTTGATATCAGAATAGAGCAAAAAGCTGTTTTGTTCACAGAAGCAGAACAAATTTCCTGACATTTTGTTAGGTCTCATGAACTTATGTTAGGGTCAGTTTATTCTCTTCCTGTTATAAATTTTCTGGGTTTGTTCTACATGCTCCAACCTACAAGACTCCCAATTTACTGCAAAAAACTCCATTTGCTATAACTTAGGTAAAGAGTAATTATTATTGACATGGTTTTAACTCTCCATGGAATATTCAAATTTAAAAGTCAATAAATTACAAAATTAGAACATTAGGAATGTTTTTAGATAAACACACAAAAGGGTAGTTTGCCTACTACAAATACCAATAATATAAAAATTGTTTTCAAATATTATCAATTATGCAGTGCCATAAGCACCTCTTTATTTTGTGATGCTATCTAGAGGGGAAGCAATCATTTAAGAGTTCATGGTTGCAGACAACATTTGATGTGAAAATAAAATATATGTCACCAAATAACTCTGGAGTCAAATATCAGAAAGGAGAGAAACTGATCTCCACTTGCCTGCTACAAATATCTATCCCAAAACCATGCCCCCAATTCCACTTCCTACAGCCACACTCTAACACTTCAGTTACCACTCAGTTAATCCCTATCAGGTTATTAATTCACAAATTGGGTTTAAGACTCTCACAACCCAATAATTACCCCTCTGAATCCTCTCACATTGTCTCACATATGAGTTTTTGGGGGCTATTTCACATCTGAACCATAACTTTCTGCCCCTGGCCCCCAAAAGCTCACAACCATCCCACAATGTAAAATACATTTTATCCATTTACAGGAGTCCTCATAGTCTCAACAGTTCTGAGATTGCTCTAAGTTTAAGTCCAAAGTTTTGATTCAGACTCAAGGCAATCTTGCATTGTGAGCTCCTATAAAATTAAAAGCAGTCTACAAGTATCCAATATGTATAATTACAGAGTAAACATTTCTAGTTACAAAATTAGGGGCATAGAAGGAAGGTAGAGGACTAAAACAAGAATGAAATCCAACTGGGCAAACAAGTCTTGTAGCTCCACATTTAGTACCTGGGACAGATGGCATGTTCTGTCCAAAGACCTTGTATATCTCTGCCTCTATGGTCTTGTTTGTTGTAGCCCTTCTGTTGGCTTGTCTCTGCTCGGTTCCTGCAGATGTCCCAGTATTATGTCCCATGTTACTGATTATTAATCTCAAGGGGTTTCACAGCAGCTTAAGCTTCTTCCACACATCTCTGCACTTTGCCCCCTCTGCGGGGGTGCCCACGGGGACTCAGATCCTCCTGCAAATTTCTTGGCCTCTGAAGCCTTCCTTTGCAATATTAGTGGAAGCCTCCATGACCCTCTAACTCCAGAATCCTGCATTCTTGCAGAACCAATATGTGCAACCATCTCAAGCAGTAGCCAAGCTTCCATGAACCCTGGCTGCAGCAGCCTCTGAGTGCCTGGGTACCTGAGCGTGTTGAAAATACTTCCTAATCCCCTTTGTGCAAGAACCATGCTCCATTGGTCTCTTTTCAAGAGCATTTTTGCTTTTTGTTCCTTGAGTCTGGGATGGGTGTGGTCTTGCCAGCTCCAGAGATGCTCACAGGCCATCTTTCTCATTGTCTTTGGGCAAAGTCTTTAGCATTTCTTTAATGGCAGTACGTCCTTTAAAAACTGCAACTTCCTTATTAAGCTAGGTTTTACTCCTGCTTTTGAAGTCCAAGATTTTAAATCTTTCTGTTCTGCTTTCTGCTCCTGAATAGACAATAAACTTGGTTAAAAGTTACTGGCAGCATCCCTGCCACTTCCTGAATGCTATGCCACCAAGAAATTTTTTTTGGCTAAACTAAGAAGGCCAATACTTTTAAAATCAACTTCACAGAAAGTCTCAGGACATGGACAAAATCCAGATAATTTCTCAGTTACAACATAACACAAATGGCTGCTCCTTCAAATTCCAATAGTGTCCTAATTTTCCTCTTGAGCCCTGCCTTTAAGGTTTACAGTCCTATTCACATTGGAAATTATATTCCTGTGTATTTTTAATGCAGGAATGGGAAATTACTAGCATGTTCATTTGATTTTTCAAAAATTTTCAGTGTGCTTCCAAACCCTTTTATCATGATCCTCTTACTTGTCATTTCTTAACTAAGAGAGTACAGGGTCAGGAAATTTTTAATTTTTTGAGTTAAATTGGATCCAAAGGCTTTATGAGAAATATAAGTAGTTTGTGGCATTATGATATTGCTCTCTATAAAATGAAGTTTTGAACATAGAATCTCATTTCCTTCTAAAAATTTTAAAACTTATAATTAGTCAAATTATAAAATTCACATCATTAGTAGTTCTATTTTTATTAATATTACAGTAACAAGTTTATAAATAAAAAATGCTAAATTACAAATGGAGATATGGTACAGTGGTGGAGCACTTGCCTACTATGTGTGAAGTCCTGGGTTTGATCCTCAGTGCCACATGAAAATAAATAAAATAAAGGTTTATAAAATATCAAGTTAAAACTCATGTCTTCTTTTATAATCTGTATACAAATAAGTAATGCTTAAAATCTCTAGATGACATTCCATATGTAAGTTGTATCAGTAGAACTCATTAAGCTTAGAAGAAATGGGAAACTAAAATTAATTATCATTCCCTATTTTAAAAATGACTTATTTTAGGAGGATATGAATTAAAGAAGCAAACATTGTTAGAAGAAAATATTCTCAATGTACCATATGGAACACAGTTTTCTAGGCTGAGCAGAAATGTTGGAGCTGAAATCTCTCTTCTGCACCTCACAGGTTGTTTCTTTTGCTGAGAAGATTTTTTTTTTTAGTTTGAGTCCATCCCATTTATTGATTATGGATTTTTTTAAGAGAGAGAGAGAGAGAGAGAGAGAGAGAGAGAGAGAGAGAGAGAATTTTAATATTTATTTTTTAGTTATTGGCGGACACAACATCTTTGTTTTTTGTATGTGGTGCTGAGGATCGAACCCGGGTCGCACGCATGCCAGGCAAGCGTGCTGCCGCTTGAGCCACATCCCCAGCCCTTGATTATGGATTTTAATTCTTGCACCAAAGAGTCTTAATAAGGAATTTAGGGCTTAATCCCACATGATGGAGATTAGGGCTTACTTTTTCTCATATTAGACGCAAGGTCTCTCGTTTGATTCCTAGATCCTTGATTCATTTTGAGTTAAGTTTCGTGCATGGTGAGAAATAGGGGTTTAATTTCATTTTGTTGCATATGGATTTTCAATATTCCAAGCACCATTTGTTGAAGAGGGTATCTTTTCTCAAATGCATGTTTTTGGCACCTTTGTCTAATATACTAAAATAAAACAACTACTTTGAATTCCATTACAACTATAGAAAGTACACTGTTTCTGGACAGCTATGTACTTTATCCTGCATAGCGGAACCAGTAGAGGATTTGGTGAATGTTAGACCATTCCTAACCACCAATAAATATATATTAAGTCCCCAAGAATTAATATAATATATTAGGATTTACTGAAGGGAATATATCCTAAACTACATTGTGAAGCCATTTTATAAATATTTGGAGGGTAATTTTTTTCCTTAATAGACATTTTATATCACAATTTCAGACATGAAGTGTCAACACATACTGTATTGCTCAGTATATAGAATGTTGTATTCCATTCTATGGCTAATAATATTGAGAATATAGACTAACTTAATATGGAAAATAATATGGGAAATAAAAGGAATGGCAATCTCATTAAACCCCATTTTATATTGTGTTCAGTTTCTCAGCTTGATCCAGAATCAGATTTTATTTTTCCTAAAACACAGTATGAAATAAGTAGATAGCTGACTACACTCTGGAATTAATTATATATGATTTTAAATTTATATCGCCTACTACAAAATATGAATTTATCTACTTGTACTTTTGTTAGAAACATAATTTTAATTTAAACTAAATTTCCATCATACTATTTAAACAAAAGCTGCTATGAAAAAAATAATATATGTAAGAGGTTACATAAATTAATAAATCTAAAAAACATGTAATGGTTTTCACACTACATGATTTGTGCCCCTGTGCATTATTAAAACATGTCCAAGACATTATTAGTTTTTGTATATATGTGACTGTATGGTCAATATTATTCTACAACATGTACACTCAGAAAAATGAGAAATTATATCCCACCTATGTATGATGTATCAAAGTACATAAATACATTCTACTGTCATGAATAAAACAAATTTAAAAATAATTTAAAAATAAATAAATAAACCATAAAAAGGTCCATTTCAACTGAAATTAGTTCAGAAGTGTCACTATCTGCCAAAAAAAAAAAAACACTGTGGATTATTTTGTTTTAAAAATTTCATACTCTGAATTGGAAGCTAAAATTCTGTTTGGCAATGACTATTTAATGACAAGTGAATTTTGAAGCACAAATTTATTTCAAATTAAGTACAAAAATATGAAAATATATAATTCTATATGACAAAAACATGAACCATTTAAAAGCTCTCCAAAAGTATAATCTCAATATGTATTGGTGTAGTCTCCAAAGATATAATCTCAGTATATCTGAAAAAAGTATATTGTAACATTTGCTTTAATGATTTAAAGCAAATGCTAATTTACAGTATTACATTTGCTCTCTCTTTTGATATGTATTCACACACTGACAGTTACAAATTGTTAAAATTCTAAAGCAGAAAATGTTTAATATTTACCAAGAAGTTCTGTTTTCTTAAAGACACATTTCTGACCTTTTCTTGCCTTTTAATAATTTTAAATTACTCTTTTTCTGTATGTTTCTCTTTGTGTGAAAATTTAGTAGATTTTAAGAGATAATGGAATTGTAAAAATATAATTGTGTGTAGTATTTCCCGTGTATCTTTAATGACTCTGGGATCCAGGACCTGTCTTTCATTTCTGTATTTTTTTTCCTTTGGTTGGCTAGGTATTTTTCCTCCTTGATGTTATCTTAGTTGTCTATATCTAATGCTTAGTATTTGCTATTAATTTTGAAAACTTTTGACCATTACCTCATTTATTCTGTCTTCTTTCTTTCTCTTTTTGTATTCCAATTATGTTCATGTTGGTTTTATTGGTATTTTCCCATATTTCTCTGAAGCTATGTTTATGTTCTTTTTTATTTTTTATTTCTTCATTCTCTGTTTTATGTTTCTCATCAAGAAGTTTCTGTTGAGCTATTTTCTAGCTCACTTATTATTTCTGTACTTTCTTCAGTCGAGTGATGAGTCCATCAAGGCAACCTTCATTTCTATTGTGTTTTTCATTTGTAAAATTTTGCATTTTTGGTAAAGTGTCTAGCTCTCTGTTCCTGTATTTGGAAAATGCCCATTGTTTCCATACAGCTCTTACTGTATTAATAGTTATAATAGTCCCTGTTTGAATTATCCTACTCATGTTTTACTACTCTGAATCTGTGCTCAGTTGTTCCTTTGTGCCTTCATAATGTTTTTCATTATTTGTTGTACATTTTTTTCTTGAAAGTAAAATAGTTTTTGACAGTCACTAGGAACTATGGTAATAGGACTGTAGTGTGCAGATTCATATTAATTTAGCTAAGCAACCCACTAACCTTAATGTTTGTTACACCTTTAGGTAGCAGATGCTGTGAAGAGCGTTTGTGTAGTTGTTTTGTCTTTTTGATGACTTTGGGCTTCTTATTGCTCTAGCACACAGTTTTGCTACAGTCCACTCCCATCACACCTGGGATCTATGTGAAGGGAAGTTGCAAGACAGGGCAGAGAATACCAGGACTTTCTAATCAAACTTCAGTGTCTTAGTGGGTGCCTCAGAGCTATCATTTTCACTTTTTTGGGGGAGCAGGAGGAGGCAACTGTGTGTGTGTGTGTGTTCCTTCCCTATAAGGTAAATTTGCAGTCTATTTCCTTATAACCTTAGTGAGGGTTGACTGTTAATCTTATTTTTATTTTACCGCTCCAGCTCTCGAATAAGTTTCAGAATTTCACTCTGACAAATCCCTTCCTCCCAAATATTAACTCTTTGCTATGAACATGATGGTGAATTTTGTTTATAATGATGAATTACTTCCACAGCCAGAGCCCCACCAATGTATTTCTTGAAATTTCACCTTGAGAATTTGGCCATGTTATTGTATGTAAAACTAGTGAATAATAGGGGTCTTCCTAAAACTGTGGAGCAGAGGAGTTTCTTAGACTAATACTATTCCAAACTCAATCTTCTTCAGAAATAATGAGGAAGTTCAAAATAATGATTATATATGCATACCTTAATTTATGCAAGAACATTCATAACATAATACATTTTATGTGCTGATTAATTCTATGATTTTTTACTTAAGTTATATATTATGATTATATGAAATAAGTATATGCATATATACATAATATATTCACTGTATATGTATGTGTAATCATAAATGAACAATAGTTATTTTATATAAATAATTAAACTTATATTAACTTAGGAGAATTGATATTCACTATTTGACAGATATCAAACTATATTCTCCAAACAAAAATTGTATATTTATCATTATATTTCTGATAGTAAATGTATAATTTTCTTTTATTCTCTTTAATCTGTGATGTTAGGATAACCAGGATGCAATTAAACTTTACTATATCTAATATTTAAGTCAATATTGACATCCTTTATAGAATGGTCAAAATAGCATTGACCACAAGAAAAACACGTAGTTCAAGTTTGATTGTGCCCATGTCCTAATAAGTTTTGTATTTTTGAGTGTGCATCATAACTACTCTTTGACTTTCTATTTTCTTCTTACATTATATCTTCTAAATACATCTATTTTTTCTATAAAGCTGCCGTGTTTCTAAATTCCTCTCAAATTTCATTTTCTAAATTTTTATATTGAAATTGTCATATAAAACATTAACATCATTGTGAAAAACTATAAATAGCATTTTGGATTTACATTGTTTTTAAAGAGTACAAATGTGTTGTCTTCCATCAGTACGAGAAGTAGACAAACTTGCTTTCATTGAAAATTTTAAGCTGAAATACATTTAAGCTCTATAATCTTGCAGACCAATTTCTCTTAATCCTCCCATATATAGGCATATCTATACACACTACATCTTTATCACTATTTAAAGGGATACTGATAAGAAAAGAATAACTCAAAACTATCATTATTTGCTGATGACATGATTCTATACTTAGAAGATCCAAAAAACGCCACCAGAAAACTTTTAGAATTAATTAATGAATTCATCAAAGTAGCAGAATATAAAAATCAATACCCATAAATCAAATTGGTTTCTATACATCAGTTATGAATACTCTGAAAGAGAAATTAGGAAAACTACCTCATTCACAATAGCCTAAAAAATAAAATAAAATACTTGGGGATCAACTTAACAAAACAGATGAAACACCTCTATGATAAAAAGTACAGAACACTAAAGAAAGAAATTTAAGAAGAACTTAGAAGATGGAAAGATATCCCGTGCTCTTGGATAGGCAAAGTTATTGTTGTCAAAATGGCCATACTACCCAAAGTGCTATACAGATTTAATGTGATTCCATTTGCTAAATTCTGAATCTGAAGACTGGGCTCCCATATCAATAAACTATCATTTGTCCAATTTTATAATCCAATTATCCTTGATCCATGACCCTCAAGATTGAGTTCTGTGCACACTATCCTAGCTGATGTAGATCTTGCTATTCCTTCAGTATGTACTGCGTTTCCTGTCCTTGAAGGTCCAGCACATCTTTGGCTGGATTGTGATATGTCTTATTCCATTCTATCTGCCTGTAACTCAGGTGGGAACAAGGAGACACATTAACAAAGGTCGTGGTTAATCTATCAGGGAAGATGCTTCTGCATAGATTTTTCTATATTCTGTCCTGGAAAAAAAAGTCACATCTTTAGGAATATTGGTTCAGAAAATTATGAATAATGGGGGTGATGGCCAGAGTCTCATTGAGGGGTTCTTCTTGCCAAGGAGAGTGTAAGTCACTTTGCAATTTAAAGTCCATATTAATTAGTGAAAACCAAAAGACAAGTAGTCAGAAATATATTTACATAAATCAGAGCCCCTGATAGATCTAGTCCACATGGGTGCTGGAACTAGACAAAGTAAACATGGTTCTGGTGATTTATTTAAAATGGTACATCAAAGGCAGGGATAAGGTTACAAGGGAGGAGTCTTGCTTCATGATGTCTTGCAGTCATCAGATTGAATGGCATCTTGACAGGTCACACCCATCTCAGATACTGTGTGGGATCTTTGGCAGAGCTTGAGGGGAAGTTCACCTGCATCAGGTGATCTATCCCTGTGGAAGTGTCATGGGAATTTCCCAATGCGAGACTTATCCCCTCACTAGGCTATGTTGCACAACACAGTCCACACACAGCCCATGGATGGCTCTCAACATATGAAGATTTAGCATTTAGACATCCTACATTTTCTCATCAGCAGAGTACACTTTATTCTCTCCTAGGCATTCCCTGTATTTGGCACAGGTGGCCTGCCTAGTTTGAAAATTTAAACTTCTCTGGAGGCATGCTATTCTTAAGATTAAGTCTTGGTATGGGTCCTTAGCTTACTCTGTACTCGGCTGCAGGAAATGAGATACTCTTCATATGCTGCCATGGGGCCCTCTGGTTTTCACATTCAGTTTTAGTTGGTGATTAATCAACTTCAGCCTTTAAAAATTTTTCTCTAGAACATCAGTTGCCTGTGGCAATACCATACTGTTCTATTTGCTCATAATTATAATTGCCCTCATATTTTCAAACCCCATGATAACTACAGTTGCTAGTATATTTTTTCCATTAATGTAACAATGTATTTACTACCTTGAGGATTTTAACAATCATATTCTTATTTTATGCCACAGACCACACATGATTCATCTATTACCACCAACACAGTCCTTATCAAAAACCAAGTAGCAGGTGATTCAGTTGCTAAATACCATTCCAGTATCTACTTTTTCATATCACTTGGGTCTAGACTTTTTTTTTTTCAGAAATAATACTGTGAAACATATTCATAGCTAAAAGTTTTTTGCATGTTTTTTCTTGGACTCAATATCTGTTGGGAGGGAAGAAAGCAGAATTTGGCAGGTGGAGACATCAGAGGGCAGTGTCGTCAATTCCAGAGGCAACAACAAAGAGAGTTCTGACACAGGAATGGCATCAACCACTTTTCCTGAGTCAGGGCTTTGAGTAGACTTTGGATTCAGGCTTTCCTTGGGAAGTGGTTAGAAGTGTGTGTAGAGTAGCACTCTTTTGATAAGGGCAATACCTTAAGAGATCTAACAGCTGGGGGTTGACAGAGCACACTAGGTAAATAGAGATATCTGTAAGTTATTCTGTCTTAAATGATAATTTCTTTTCTTGCCATTACATAGCATGCTCTATATTTGAGTACCTGGCTAGGTATTAAAACACTGGATGTATCTTAAACACTTTTCTGAAAGGAAAACTTAGATAATTCACTTCAATTATTCAAAAAATTGAAGGAATAATTACGAAGGCATTTTTATAAGCTCTGGGGCAACACTGTTATAAAAACCATATGGATACTCCAAAACAAATGCATTTCCAAATCTCTCTCATGAATTTATAATAATTTTGAATTGGTAAACAAATCCAAAATTATATAAACTGTATGTGTATTAACCTTGTTCACTTGGGCAGTGTAATAGTGGGATTCCTTTGTAGCTTTAAAATTCTTGTTTTTCTCTGTTACTGTACTCTCTTGAAAAGAAATTCTACACTTCCTTCCACATTCAGTGATTGGGAGATTGTGTTCCATGAAGGTGAAGTAATCTTGTATACAGGAGATTGGTCCCTTTCCCTTAATTGTTTTTTTTGGAGGGGGGTGCAGGGGGGTGCCAGTGATTGAACCCAGAGAAGTTTAACCACTGAGACACATTCCCAGCCCTTTTTTATTTTTTGAGACAGAATCTCACTAAATTGCTGAAGCTAGCCTCAAACTTGCAATCCTCCTGCTTCTGCCTCCCAAGTTGCTAGAATTACAGGCATGTGCTACCATTCCCAGCTTTCTCTTCATTAAATAATAAAATAATCCCCCATTATTTATATCAACATGGATCGAGGAAGGTAGCTTAGTAGAAGAATGCTTGCTTAGCATGCATACAGTACCAGAAAAAAGTCCAGTCAATATAGAGTCATAGTTATAAGGAGTCTATTTTTTTTTATATCTAAATGTTGATAGTTTTAAAACCAGAATCCCTCCCTCTTCTATGCTCATAAGAAAACTCAGATGCTCAGGTTGGAGGTTTAAAACTTGCAAGCCCCAGTGCACTTGTAGGAACCCTCAGTTGGCCCTAAACCCTGACACAAATAAAAGTCCCCTTTCTGGTCCCCCTCAAAACTATTTAGACTCTCTCCCTGATCTCCCAGTTGACCTCCATTATTCAAGTAGTAAAAATTTTCATGATCTCTTGGCCTATATGCAATATCATTATTTACAACACCTGATCCAGTTTTTAGGTGAGAAACATTTCTGTTTCTTCAGGATAGGCAAAAATATATGGACATTTATTTTCTACTTTGAGGCTTATAATCAAATACTACTGTATGTATTTTCTTGCTTGAATTGCCATTTGGGAGTTCCAGGGTCCCTTAGAGGTACGCCCATCAATTTTATTTTTGTTAGTACTTCCTTACTTTCTGATATGAGCTCCAGGCTTCTGTCCAACACCCAAAATAGCTATTTTTTTGAGAATCCCAGATTCCTCTCAGTGGAAATGGCATAGATGCCAACAGCTCTCTTCGATTAGTACTTTTCTCGCAGTAACTTCCTTTTGATGGTTCTTGAATTGATTCCAACAGCCTTGTAAATTGTCACCTTATTAAAGTCTCTTTCTGCTATTCTTGGACCCTCAACTATAAGGATTATTACCAGGGTACTTTTGAGGTGAGTGAATGAGATTATTCTCATCTAGAAATGCATAACAAACTCTTTCTTGAAAGCTAGATCACATTTTAGAAATCAATTATATGACATTTGATTATTGTTTGTATAGAAAAATAAGAAAGGGGCTTTTTTATATGTAAATCCATATACAGTTTCTGAATCATTAAATAAAAACAGTTCTTTAATATAGTTCAAAAACAAACTGTATACTGTGTATTCCTGTAGAATAAAAGTTATATTTGTAACAAACTCCTGCTTGATTTATGCATTTTTAAAAATAACCCTGTAGAGGCAGCCTTCCTTTATACATTTTTTCTACATCAACAAATTGAACCAACCACAGACTGAAAATATTTGGAAGAAGAATTGTATTGTAAAGAATAGGTACAGACTCATTTCTTGTCACTATTCCCTAAATAATATCATATAATATTTTATGGCATTTAATTTTATTATAAGCTATCAAGAAATATTTAAAGTATATAGGAGGAAATACAGAGTTGCTCACAAATACTATGCCATTATATTTAAATAACTTGAGCATCTGCAAATTCGGGAATACACAGGAGGTCCAGAAACCAGTCCTCCATGAACACCAAGAAATGACTGTTTTCAATTTGGCAAAGCCGTATGACACTGAGTGAATAGAGAGATTTTCTATAAAACTAACAGGGACAAAACAATTTTTTTATGCTCATTTTTTTAAAAATATTTTTTTAGTTGTTGATGGACCTTTATTTTATTTGTTTATTTGTATGTGGTTCTGGGAATTGAACATAGTGCCTATCATGTATGAGGCAAGCGCTCTACTGCTGAGCTACAACTCCAACCCCTTTATACTCAATTTTAAAGAGAGACAAGTCAAAAATAAGAATAATTTAAGAAAAAATTGTACCCAAATTATACCAACATACTAAAAAATATAAGGAAGAATTTAGAAAACAATAAATCAAATTACACTGTCATTTAAAAATGACACTTTTTCCTTTTGGAACTCACATTTTCAGCTAAAATAGAAGTAAAATATCCATATGCATTAACTAGGTATTCTGACTTTTCACACATAAGATTTCTTGTGGTATAATTTTATCCTTGGCTGATCACTGCACATTTAAGAATCACTTTTATTACTTTAATCCTCTACTTATCGAAAGAATATTTGGTGTTTTAAATTATTAGTTTGTTCATTTGACTTTCCTCATATAAGGAATTTTTATAATAATTTTAAAAAGCAGAGGTACTAAAACCTCCCTCTGATCTGATAAAGTAACATTTCATCTATAAAAATTTGCTTGACTAATAGGGTTTTATTCCCCCTGTGTGTTATTTCAAACATTTATAAATTTGAAACTTTTAAAAGACACAAAAAGGAAAATGATCAAATAAAAAACATTCCTCATTGTATTCACTGTTTCTAGGAGCTTAACTTTTTTATTAATATACTTATCACATTATTTGTACAAATGAATGAGCTTCAGGGTGCCACTTCCATACATGCCCATATTGTGCTCTGTTCTTATCTACCCTCCCTACTACTGCCCCCCCCAGCCCCTTCTCTACTATTCCCTTCAGTGGTCCCTTGTCCTTTTGAAGTCTCTCTTCCTCTTTTAAGTGCCTTTTTAATTTTTATTTTATTATTTTTTTTTAGTGTCCACATATAAGAGAAACATGTAATGCTTGTCTTTCTATATCTGGCTCTTTTTGCTTAACTTGAGTACTTGAGTTTAACTTTTTAGATAATATATATAAGAGAGATCTTGTAATGGTCTTTCTGGGCCTGCATTATTCCACCTAACATAGGATTCTTTAAGTTCATCCTTGTTGACACATATGTCAGTTTCTAGTTTTTTAACTGAGTGGTGTTCCATTGTATGTATGTGTGTGTGTGTGTGTGTGTGTGTGTGTGTGTGTGTTTGTGTGTGTCAGATTTTTTAAGTCCTTTCATCAATTAAAGGGTATTTTGCTTGCTTCCATATCTTTGCTATTGTGAGTCACGCTACAGTGAACAGGTCTCACTCTGGACATGTACCCAGAGTGAGACCTGCTGAATCACCTGCTAGTTAGTTTTTAGTTGTTTTGAAAAAACTCCACAATATTTTCCAAAATGCCAGTAATAATTTACATTCCTTTATCAGTGTATAAGTGTCTCGTTTTTCTCCACATCATCTCCAATGAGCTGGGCCAATGGGGGTAGGTAGATGCGATAGGGAGAGAAATTGATATAAAAGTACAAAGTTTCAGTTGACAGGAGAAATTTGTTTTGTGAGCCACTGCATAGTATGGTGGCAATCATTAATAATATGTATTCTTATTTTAAAATAGCTGAGAGAGTAGATTTTTACATGTTCTCACCACAAAGTAATGACAGGTATTTGAGACAGTATTATCTTATTTAGCCTTCTTTGAATCATTCCATAGTGTGTACACTTATGGAAACATCATATTGTACTCCATAATTATATAATATTATTATTTTCCAATTAAAAAATAAAGCTTAAAATGCTTTTCCTCAAATAACACAAGCTAAAATCAAACCCAAAAGAAGCATCCTTAATAAAATTAAGTTTGAGGCTTGTTATATTCAGAGTATATTACTATTTAACATTTTTATTTAACCCACACCTGAGAAATATCAAACATTTGTCTAAACATTGGTAATGTCATACATGTGAAAAATACAGAAATAATTTTTGCAAGTAAATATAGAAAAAAAGTATGTGCATTTTGTGCTTTAATAATGTTTCCCATCTTCAGTCTGATTTGAAGTTTTATCCATTTATTAGCCATGCATTTAAATTTATGATGACCACCTGTAGAAACCATCAAGACATCCGTTTGTAAATTTAGTAATATTTGAAGCTTAAAGGATGTATTTCTCAGTTCACTGATGAAAAAGAAAAACCTGGAGGAATGAAGTACATCATAAAGAAGGTTGTTTGTATAAATGAGGATTGAGGAAAAAGAAAGTGTGGGGTGCAGCAGCCTGAGGACTTTGATACCTGAGAAAGAAAAACACAAGGGGATATGAGAGTACTAAAAATGTTTTCCCTACTTTACATTTTCTCCAGAAATTATTTCTTTACAATGTCAGCAATTTCTATTTTGTGCATTTTTACATTCTTAATTGTATAGATTCTAGTATCTGAGAAACTAACAATTGAAGCTTATGAAGTCATTCCAGGTATTAAATAATGAGGTCATTTAAAACAAACATGAAGCTAACATTTTGATGTCTGCTTCATAGTATCACTAAAAGTAATTGTTCATATGATGATCTTTCAATGGTTATAATATAAATTGTATTCTTCGTATAGTTATCTCTTCTGATAAGTTGATTTTTAATAGTTTTTCCATTATATGAAATATACTTTAATGAAAATTATGTATTTTTAATTTTTACATTAGTACCTACTATTAAAATAAATACATGCAAATGTGAATGGGATACATAATGAAATTGAACCCCACCCTGCATGCATAGCATGTATTGAAAGCTTTGACAAACTTTCCTTATACACTTACAAAATGAAAAAAATAAATGTGGGTTTTCAGTATTTTATTACTTTCAATACAAAGCATACCAATGAAAAACTTCATGATGATTTAAGTTTTTTGCTTTCTTCATACCAATATTTCTATTCAGGAAGCATTATGTTTCTGTTTCAGTTCACTTACTTTCAGTAACTCCAGAAGGCTTGATGAAAACTTTGCAAAGACAACAAAAACTTTGAAGATTGTTGGCTTTGTAACCTTTTTCACATTTATTAAATTTATTTTTACCTATAGGCACTTTTTCCCTACATTGCTTTTTAATCTCCCTACAAGGGATCATAATGTAAAAAAGTGCTATATTTGAATATCAAACTAAATCTATCTACATATAAAGCATTCTAATATCTTAGAAATTTTTCACATTTTGCAGTTTTAGTAATTTAATAATTAAATAACTACATTGAAATATGTTCAAATAAATATGAAAATATTGAGGAAAACACAGACTTTTGAAAATACATATGCAGATTAGATCCAAGTGGGCAGTCTAGAGGGCGTTTATATTCTGTGTCACTCCAAGGCCTGGGATTCAAGGACCCCTGAAGTCTGCTCCTAAACAAGAATCATGGCCTCCATGGCAAGCAGGTCTCCAGGCCTCAGTGCCAGTGCAGTACTTTCAGCCACTAGTCCACACAGAAACTCCAGGTCCCTGAGCAGGACCACCGGGATCAACACCTGCATAGGACTATATCTACCAACATGGGGCTTCTCCAGCCTCCTCCATCTTAGGGAACTGCAAAAACTACCACAGTCCCCTACATGCAGTAGCCTGCATCTGAGGACAATTCTCTGGGTCCAGAGATGGCCACCAACCACAATACTGCACACCAAAGAGCTACATCTATGAACATGCTGCACAACACCACTGCCCAGCCCTATACGACCAGCTTGGAATACCAGCTAGAGCTTAGAAACAATACAAGGTACCGAAAGTCCCCAACTCCCCACTCTCTCTGGCAGCCCCTCACCCAGCATAATGCCTTCAGCTATGCGGCCAGACTGTAGCTCAAAAACCTAGGTCCTGAACTGCCTGATATTAAATAGTTCTCAATGACAGGTGCACAGCCCCCAGAGGGCAGCTTACAAGACCTCTGGAGAGAGAGTTTCCTGATTGGGAAGTAGAAAGGGAGGTGGTGAGTGAGGTACAGCTTAGAGACTAACATAGAGGCCAGAAATTATGATATATAAGGAGATACGAACAGACACCTATGTCACATGAGAGGGCCCAAAAGGAGACCCTTAGGGTGGAATCTCCCATCTGGACTGACAAGTGCTATACTCCATCTTCAGGAGCTCCATCCCCAAGACCAACCCTCCCACCCTAATAACCTTCACCATCTTGACAGTAGAGATAGCAGCAAACAACAGGTAACCCTACATATTAAATGAGAAGGGAAGCTTGATCTCCAACAAAAACAATCCTTGTACCTCCCTTTGAGATTTTTTTTTCTTCTCCCTCTCTATTTTCCTTGCCCCACATCCCCAACATTTGTAAAACCAAGTACTTTTATGAATTAGGTTACTGAAGACAGAGATGTCTGAATACTATATTACGGTGGTGTTGTATATTCTTTTATCTCCTATTTTTAAATTTTTATTTTTCTTAATATTTATGTTGGTTTGCTTTTTGTACTCTAATATCTTTCCACTTACTTCTCTCACCAAAATCACTTTCTCTCTCTTCTCCTGCTACTAACCAACTTCTTCAGATTCCTATTTCATGCTTCCTAAGATCTAATAACTCTATATCTTCACTTCCTACCCCCTCAACATCTCATTTTACCCCTTACCCCTGGTTCTTTGTCCACCATCATAAACTGTAGACCCTTATGCAAACCTCCTGTTTATATTGTAGATAATAATTGAACTTATGATTTCTGTATATCATGACAAAACTGTAAATGTCTTAATAGCAGCTATTTGGTTTAAGGATATATACTGTTTGCATTGGGATCTGTTCACCTTGTACTCCCCCTTAAAAGAGAGGTATTGGAAACCTTCTAGAACATTATAAGCCTATAAGGTTAAAAACTGTAATGCATCAGGTCTGCAGTGCTAGAAGGGAAGACACACGAACAACATAAAAGAACAAGGGAGGAAAGTGACCCAAACAAATCAATATACCACATTATTAGAATCCATAACCAGCACAACAGAAGAAATGATAGGGAAGAATTTCAGGATAACATAATTAAAATGTTCTGTGAATTAAAAGATAATATAATAGAGCAAATACAGGCAGCAAAACATCATTTCTATAAAGAGCTACATAAGCGAATACAGGAAGCAAAAGATTACTTCAATAAAGAGATAGAGGGGGTTGGGGCTGTGGAGAAGTAGGTAGCATATTTTCTTGGCATATGGGAGGCAATGGGTTGAATTCTCAGCAGCACATATAAATAAATTAATGAAGGTCTATCAACAACTTAAAAAAGGACATTTTTAAAATATTTGGATCCAATAAAAAATTAGATAGAGGTTAAGAAAAAAATAAATACAAGGAATACTTGAAATGAAAGAAGCAATAAACCAAATTAAAAGTTTGATAGAAAGCATCACCAGCACATTAGATCACTTGGAAGACAGGACCTCAGACAATGAAGACAAAATAAGAATCTCGAAAAGAATGTTGACCACACAATGAAGATGGTAAGAAACCATGAGCAGAATATTAAAGAATTATGGGATAGCATCATCAAAAGACCAAATTTAATAATTATTGACATAGAGTAAGATATAGAGTTCAAAATCAAAGGAATGAAGAATGTATTAAATAAAATAATACCAGAAAAATTTCTAAACATGAAAAATGATTTGGAAAATCAAATACAAAAGGTTTACAGAGCACCAAATGTACAAAATCACAACAGATACACACCAATGCACATTATAGTGAAAATGCCTAGCATGCAGGATCAAGAGAGAATTTTATAAGCCACAAGATAAAGGAATCAGATTACATATGGGGGAAACCAATTAGGATATCTGCAGATTTTTTCAGCCCTGACCCAGAAAGCTAGAAGATCCTGAAACAACATATGCCATGTCCTGAAAGAAAATTGATGCCAACCAAGAATCTTATATCCACCAAAATTAAGCTTTAGATTTGATAATGAAATAAAAACCTTCCATGATAGCCAAAAGTTGTAAGAATTTACAACTAGAAAGCCTGCACTACAGAGCATTCTCAGCAAAATATCCCATGAGGAGGAAAAGAAAAACAATGAGTATCAGCAAGGGACACTAAAGGAAATACAAATCAAAGGAGAAACCACGTCAAGTTAAATATCAAAATAAGCAAATATGAACAGAGAATACAAATCATGTCTCAATAATAACACTGAATGTTAATGACCTAAATTCACCAAACAAAAGATATAGACTGGCAGGTTGGATTAAAAAAAAGTAGAAGAAGAAGAAGACCCAATATTATGCTGCCTTCAAGAGACTCATCTCATAGGGAAAGACATCCACAGATTGAAGGTGAAAAGTTGAGAAAAACACATAGCACTCACATGGACTGTGAAAACATGGAGGGTTTTCCATCCTCATATCAACTAAAGTAGACTTCAAGCCAAATTTAATAAAAAAGGGACAAAGAAGGACATTTCATACTTTTTAAGAGAACCAGATTTCAATAAGATATAACAATTATAAATACATAGCCCTCCCCCAAAATGGAGCATCTATGTTCATCAAACAAACACTTCTCAAGTTTAAGAGTCAAATAGACCACAACACAATAATACTGGATGTTTTTAACACACTTCTTTCACTACTGGATAGATCTTCTAAACAAAAAACTAGAGAACTCAATAATACAGTCAATAACTGAGACTTAAAAACATATATAGAATATTTCATCCATCAATGAGTGAATACACTTTCTTCTCAGCAGCACGTGGATCTTTCTCTAAAATAGACCATATATTATGCCACAAAGCAACTCTTATCAAACACAAAATAAAAATAAAAATACTACCCTGCATTCTATCAGATAATAATGGAATAAAATTAGAAATCAATGATAAAATATAAAATAGAAGTTACTCCAACACTTAGGGACTGAATAATATGCTACTAATTGTACAATGTGTTGCAAAAGACATCAAAGAAGAAATTGAAAAATTCTTAGATGTACATGAAAACACTGATACAACATATCATAATCTCTGGGACATTATGAATACAGTACCAAGAGGAAAGTTTATTCCATGGAGTTTATTCCTTAAAAAAAGAAAAACCCAACAAATAAATGACCTAATATTACATCTCAGAGTCCTAGAATAAAGAACAAATCCCCACCTAAAGCAGGAGAGAGGAAATAAAATCAGAGCTGAAATCAATGAAATTGAAACATAAGAAGCAATTGAAAAAAATTGATAAAACAAAAATGTTGGTTCTTTGAAAAAATGAATGAAATCAGCAAACCCATAACCAGGTGAAGAGAAAGAGAAAGAAAACTCAAAATTATTAACATCCATAATGAAAAAAAAAAAAAGAAATAACATGACAGACATGGCAGAAATACAGAAGATGGTTAGAAATTAATTTGAAAACATGTACTCCAATAAAATAGAAAACATTAAAGGCATCCACAAAATTTCCAGATTCATATAATTTGCCCAAATTGAATTTTTATGATATACACAATTTAAACACATCAATTTTAAAGAATGAAATAGAAGACACCATCAGAAGCCTAGCAACTAAGTAAAGCCCAGGACCAGATGGATACAGTTGAGTTCTATAAGATCTTCAAAGAAGAACTAAAGTCAATACTCCTCAAATTATTTAATAAAATAGAAAAAGAAAGAACACTTCCACACTCATTTTATAAGGCCAATATCACCTATATTATAAAACCAGACAAAAACACATCAAAGAAAGTAAACTTCAGACCAATACCTCTGATGACCATAGATGCAAAAATTCTCAATAAAATTCTGGCAAATCAAATAAAAAAGCATATAAAAAATTAGTGCACCATGGTAAAATGGGGTTCATCCCAGGGATGAAGGTTAGTTCCACATATAGAAAACAGTAAGTGTAATTCATTATTTTATTAGACTCAAAGATAAAAATAATATGATCATCTCAATAGATGCAGAAAAAGCATTTGAAAAAATATAGCACACCTTTCCGTTCAAAACACTAGAAAACTAGGAAAAGCAGGAACATATCTTAATACTGTAATAGTTATTTTTGCTAAGCCCCAGGCCTACATCTTTCTAAATGAACAAAAATTGAAAACATTTCCTCTAAAAACTGGAGCAAGACAGGGATGCCTTCTTTTACTACTTCTATTTAATATAGTTCTTGAAACTCTAGCCAGAACAATTAGAAAGACAAAAAAATTAAAGGGATATGGATAGGAAAAAAGAACACAAATTACTACTATATGCTGATAATATGATCCTATACCTAGAAGATCTAAAAATTTCCACCAGAAAATTTGTAGAATTAATAAACGAATTCAGCAAAGTAACAGGATATAATATCAACACCTATAAATCAAAGGCATTTCTGTACATCAGTGATAAATCCTCTGAAAGAGAAACGAGGAAACTTACACCCTCAAAAAATAAAAAGAAGATAAAATACTTGAAAATCATCTTAACAAAAGAGGTAAAAGACCTCTACAATGAAAATTACAGAATGCTAAAAAAAAATTAAAGCAAATCTTAGATGATGGAAATATCTCCCTTGATTTTGATAGGCAGAATTATTAGTATTGTCAAAATGACCATATTACCTATAGAACAATACAGATTTAATGTAATTTCAATTAAAATCCCAATGAAATTCCTCATGGAAATAGAAAAAGCAGTCATAAAATTCATCTGAAAAAATTAGAGACCCCAAATATACATAGCAACTCTTAGCAAGAAGAGTGAAGCAGGTGGCATCACTATACCAGACCTTAAACTATACTACAGAGAATTTTAAAAAGAAAAACGGTGTGATATTGGCACCAAAATAGACTGGTAGACCAATGGTACAGAAAAGAGAACAGGGAGACTCACCAACATAAATATAGTTATCTCAAATTAGACAAAGGCGCTCAAAACACATATTGGAGAAAGAATAGCCTCTTCAACAAATGGTGCTGGGAAAACTGAAAATCCATATGCAACAAATTGAAATTAAGCCCCTATTGCAGAAAACTCAATTCAAAGTGGATCAAAAACCTTGGAGTTAAACCAGAGACCCTGTGCCTAATGGAAGAAAAAGTATGCACAAATCTTCATCATGTTGGTTTAGGCCCCAACTTTCTTAATAAGACTCCTATAGCTCAAAAAATAAAACCATGGGGTGGATTTAAAATAAAAAGCTTCAACTCATCAAAAGAAACAATCAGTGAGGTGAATAGAGAGCCTATATTTGGGGAACAAATACTTACACACATGCACATTAGATAGAGTATTAGTCTCTAGAATATATAAAGAACTCTAAAATCTTAACATCAAACAATCAAATTGTTGAATCAATAAGTGGACCAAGGAATAGAGCAGACATATCTCAGAAGATGAGATACAATCAATCAACAAATATATGAATAAATGTTCAACATCTCTAGCAATTAGAGAAATGCAAATCAAAACTACTCTAAGATTTCATCTCACTCCAGTCAGAATGGCAGTTATTAAATACACAAACAACAATAAGTGTTGGTGAGGATGTGGGGAGAAAGGCACACATACATTGTTGTTGGAACTGCAAAGTGGTTCAACCAATCTGGAAAGCAATATGGAGATTCCTTGGAAAACTTGGAAGGGAATCATCATTTGACAAAGCTATCCCACTCCTAGTTTTATAACCAAAAGACTCTAAAACTGCATACTATAGTAAGGCAGCCACATCAGTATTCTTAGTAGCATAATTCACAATAAGATAAACTGTGGAACCAAACTAGATGCCCTTCAGTAGATGGATGGATAAAGAAACTGTGGTATATGTACATAATGGAATATTACTCAGTATTGAAAGAAATAAAATCATGGCATTTGCAGGTAAATGGATGGAATTGGAAAATATTATGCTATGTAAAGTCAGCCATACCCCCCCCCATACACACACATACACACACACACACACACACACACATAAAAAAATGCCAAATGTTTTCTCAAATATGAGGATGTTGATCCATAATGGGATGGGATGGAGAGCATGGGAGGAATAGAGAAACTTTTTATAGGGCAAAGAGGAGGGAGGGGAATGGAGGGGCAGGGGATAGGAAAGATGGTGGAATGAGATGGACATCATTACCCTAAGTACATGTATAAAGACACTAATGGTGTGACTCTACTTTGTGTACAACCCAAAATGTAAAAAATTGTGCTCTATATGTGTACTATGAATCAAAATGCATTCTTCTGTCATATGTAACAAATATGTATTTATGCTGCAGTCATGTCTATTATTCTCTCTATAGAAATGAAGTAAAACTATATTTCTTTTTCAGTTCATTCTATTCCATGAATAAATTTGTGTTAATTTCTCACAGTGGACAAGGAAGTGTGTGTGCATACACTCATGTAAATTCATATATATGAACTGACCATAAAGAATCTCTACATTTTGTACTTTTGAATAATACACTTGAAACTTAATATCTTGCTCCATGTTTCATTAACTATAGAAAAAATCTATTATTTCCCACATTGTAAAATGAAATAACTGCTGTCTACTTTGTCCTCACATAATATGTAATTTACATACCTAACATATACATAAATATTTGGATATATAATGTTTATGATGGCAAGGATTTTTAAATTATTTTTGCATTACTGGAATCAAACCTGAGAATAATATCACTAAGCTACATCTTCATTTTTTTTTCTCTTTTTCTTTTCTTTATTTTTTTTTTATTTTTGAGATAGGGCCTCAAACTGACCTTTTACTTGCCATCCTTGTGCTTCAATCTTCCTTCTAAATTGTTGGTTTACATGGAACACCATTCCTAGTGACAATTTTTTTTAAAATTTTGTTTAATTTTACTGTTAAGCCTCTAATACCCAGACAGTTTCCAGAATATACTAAGCCTTTAATTAGTATAAATTGAGTTAATGAATATAAAATGAATAAGAAACTAGCTGTATTTTCAGATTGTTGGCAGTATGTTTTATGACACGTACATAGATTTGGGGAAATAGACAATGAAATGAATGTCCCATAATGATTCTCAAGTAATTTCTTAGAAAATGTCAAATGGAATCTTGTTTCTTGTATTTGAATTTCCACTTCATTTTTAAGATTTAAAAATGTTTTCTGATATTATTTTATTGAAAGGAATTTGCATTCCTTTAGTTTGTATTTCAGAACTTTCATTTGTCCCAATGAATCTTAAATTTGGACTTTTAATGTTATCCCACATTGCTATATTCCTGTTAATAAGAATCTCAGGAAATTCAGGTAAAATGTATTTCAATTGTAGGATCAATAATAAATGAACTAAATTCATCTTAGAAATACAAGCACATGATTTGCTAGGAATGCCTTGCAAGTGTATGACTTGAGAAAAGCTGAATTTATTAAATTACCCGAGTTAATATAAAATAAGTAAGGTGGAGATGCAGGATGATAAAACATGTTTTAAAACCTAACTTATAGATTTATCCAGTTTGTTTGTTTGCTTATTTCTTGATGGTGGTGTTTTACATTTAATGAACTGCTTGGTAGGAATACTTTAAAATGAAAATACAACAATGTGTATCAATACACTTCTAGGTTAAAACCTATCTACAACTTGCATGCTATCATCTGTTCTTCCTATTTTCCTGTCTGGAAGGGAACTTTTTAAAATTTTAATTGGGCATATTTATGATGGATGAGACTGTGAAACTATGTATATCTTTATGTAGCAGCTGCTGCATTTTTGCACTCTAGTTAACCTCTTATCTAGTTACAGTGCTCCTTTTGATTAGATGTTGACATTTGTGAAGGTACAGATAACTGGAAAACACTCTTTTTACCATGCTCCTATATAGTCTACTGTTTTCTCTAACACTGGCTTCAAGACACTATTGAGCTTGGATGACTGTGCAGTGTAATCAACTGTATCTAAAGCATTGGAGGAAGTATTTTAGGTGAAGACCACTATATTAGATGAGAGATGACATCTTCTCAAGGAAATATAAAGGATTTCCTTTGCTCCACTATTAACAAAGGTGCTGAGAGAGTTAAACATATTTGGGCAGTACACCACAGTGTCTGACACTGAACTGATATGAAGCTCATATCTTCAGGAGTGTTTTAGTCAGGTTTTTTTTTTGTTTGTTTTGTTTTGTTTGTTTGTTTTCTTTTGCTGTGACTAAAGGAACTGACCAGAACAACTCTAGAAGAGGAAAAATTTATTTGAGGGCTCACAGTTTCAGAGGTCTTAGTCCATAGAAAGCTGGCTGTTGAGGGCCACAACCAAGTCAAGATGGTGCCTGGCAGTTTACCAGGAGGAGTGGTTTGTGAAGTAATGCTAGTGAATCATTAAGATTATAAGGATTCCTTAATGACTGACTGCTGTATCTAGATGATGCTAATTAAGTTAAGCTGTGTGTAATTAGTTGTATATATATATATACCTCTGCTGTCCCATAATAAAGCAGCTTCCTCTGGTTCAACCTTCACAAGTTGCTTGTCATCCACCGGTTATTTTGCCCAGTCAGACTGCGGCAGCTGGCTCCATTTTTCAGGGCTCAAAATGAGGCAGCACATCATGGCAGAAGAGTGTGGCAGGGGTAAATAATTCCCATCCTGTTGATAAGAAGGAGAGTCCACTTGTCAGATACAAATATATACCCAAAGTCATGCCCCAATTCCCACCTCCTCCCGCCACACCCTACCACTTCAGTTAATCCATTTAGGGATTAATTCATTGATTAGGTTGAAGCTATAACCCAATCATTTCTCCTCCAAAAGTTCTTGCATTGTCTCTTGTAAGCTCTCAAGGGATACCTGACATCCAAAACAAAATAAGGAGCATAGGAGGTAAATGATGAAACCAGACCAGTAAAATATAAGAAAATGAATAGGCCAGAAAAATTGGCAGAAAAAAATGCACTCATGAGTGAGGAAAAAAAATAAAAAACAGAACAGGTATGATCCTAGATATGTTTGCTATGGCATGATCAGAATTGAGAAAAAAAAATATACGACACTAATAAAAAAGTAAACAAAATCATTTTGAGAAGAATTGAGGTGTACATTATGTAAATTAAAACATGAGATGATTGATCATCTTTAATTTTCCTTGTATGTAAAAATTAATGAAGTTATAGGGAACAATTGAACATGCCATTACAGACAAAATTATCATATTATACCCAAAAGGGTAAGTATTCAAAATGGCATATTTGGAGTGATTAATTATTTAAATGCTGCATAAGGAATTCTTACTCTCTGAATCAAATGAAAAGGAAAACTTGTATGTTGTCACACAAAATTTATTTTTAAAAGTAAAAAGAATACATATTAGTGACAAATTGGTGTCAGATGGTTGTAATTCTGTAAAGTGACAGTTGGGATAACATGCTGAAAACCAGAAGGTTTGGAAGACTGTGTTTGGAATAATAGATTTGAGATAATTGCTGAGTAAAAGCAACAAAGGATAAATTGATAACTGTGATTATTATTGGCAACATATCTCTGTTTTACTCTGGAAAATGAACAGTACCCTTTTTTTATTTGTGTACACAAAATATATAGAGAAAATAGGCCTTGAGATTATGAAGCCTTCAAGATATTTTCAATCATTTCTTTTTCAAAATTTTAAAGAAATTTATTAATTATGTGAATTTTCTTAACTGTGCTGACTGTGCTCCTATGTGGATTGTTATACATGTCTATACCTATGTAGGTACTGAGAGTTTAGGTGAATATTTAATGACTCTTTGCACACATACGTGTTAATTTGTGTGTACATTTATGTTAAGGTCTGTAAACAAGTCAGGATGGCGCCTGGCAAAATGCCAGAGGGAGTGGTTTGTGAAGTAACAAAAGCGAGCCATTAAGTGTGGAGATTCCTTATTGGTTGGCTGCTGTATCTATTTAATGCTAATTAGATAAGCTGTGTAAAATGTATAAATATCGCTCAGATCCTACAATAAACGGCTCTCACTCCTGCTGTATCAACGTACACAAGTTATTCGTCACCCCCCGGTTATTTTGCCCAGCCAGCCGGGCTGCGGCACATTTATATACAAATACAGACCTTTCTACTATGACACCACAGATACTTTCCTAAAAATATCACATTCTGCATAGTCAATCCTAAAATTAATATGGTTTTTGATAGAAATAAGGTTAAAGTTCATTACACAGAATTAAAGGAATGTTTTAACCAGAAAGTTTATAAGCATTACTGATAATATAATGTGTGTTCGTAAGTCCTCAAAGCATTAGTACTTAATTAGTGGATCCTTTGATGCTTTATGCCTTATGTCTTGTTCCTTCTTTTTCTGATATAGGTCTATGAGGACACTTCCTACTAACAGGAACAACTCTGTACATATTAATTTAATAGTTTCCCAATTATTATTTCATTTGATCTCTTTGTATCCATTTACTGTATAGATTCTTCCTTCTTATAATTTTATTCTGTTTTTCCAGAATTTTTTCCCCCTGAGTGCTGGGTTTCTGTTCTCGTAACTAAAAGGCTCAGGGGTCACTCCAGTTGAACTGGGTTGACTAGGCTGTGTAAAATAGCCACACAAGAGACACAAATACCTTTTTCTTTGGGGTCGCTGTGACAGCTCCTCTGACCTTAAGGATCCTCAGGAAGAGAGAGAGCAAGAGCACACATTGACCCCTTTTATGAGGAGATGCTATTCAAATGAGGCAAGGGGTCAGGTTTCAGGGGCTGAGTATCTTCAAGATGTCCACTGTCAGCAGATTGACTGACACCTGGGTAGGCCACACCCAAGGGCACAGTAAGAGAAGGGGACACACACAAGGCACTTCCATGGAAGATTCTATCCTAAACAGGGCAAGGGGTTATATTACAAAGGAACAGGTGAGCGTAGCTCCACCCATGGGGCCATAGGAAGACACATCCATGCACAAGACACCAACCCTCAAACCCAAGAAGGGTGGAGGAAGCTCTGCCACATTTCTGTGACTGAGCGCCTCAGCACCCAGCCGGGGAGTGTGACTTAGTCACATGCAAGGTTGGTCTCCCACACCCGAGAGCATACTTCTGGCTTTCTATTTACCACAAAATATCTTCTTTTGAGATTGATTTCTCCCCACTTTTCTCCTTAAATTCTGTCCCTTCTGAAAGTTTTTCATCCTCATTTCCTTTCTCTCTTGCTGTAAATCAGTGTAACAGTTTTTACCCACCCATGAATAACTGTCTCATCTATTTCTTCAGTCAATATTCATTTTCTCCTGGCTACTAAATATTCTATTAAATAGTCTATATGCTAATTCAATCTAAAATGTAAAAGAAAATATGACCCAACTGACAGCAGGGGGAGAAAATGAGCACATCATATTCATACCCTTGCCCAGCTAGAAACCAGCTAGATAAAAATGACTCTTCAGTCTCCCTTGAAATTTGTCATAGACTATATCACTTCATTCCTTTCTTTCCCCAATCCGCAGGTTTTTTATTGATCATTTTTTAATTATACAAAACATTATGATTCATTTTGATACAATTTTGAAAGCATGTAATATTATTTGCTCTAATTCAGTCCCCAGTACTTACCCTGTTCTTCTCTCCTCCCTTCCTCTGTTCTCTTCCATCTAAGCTAGTTATCTTTGTTCTATTTATTTGCAGTTTTCTTTCAAATTAGTGTCTTGCAGATATACATGAAAGTGAGATTCACTGTGGTATATTCACATATGTACAAATGAAAGTTAGATTAGATTTATTCTGCTATTTTCCCCTTATTTCATACCTTCTCCCTCCCTCCTTCAGACATTCTGCCTGTCCCCTTTATCTAATCCACCAATCTTTTTTCTACTTTAGTGAAATTCCTCCCCTTTTCCTTTTTCACTTTTCTTTCTTCCTCTCACACCCTTTATTTTGGAGTAGCTTTCATAATTCAGAGAAAGGATTTCAACTTTGACTTTCTATCTATCCATTTACCAGCAAATGCCATAGTCTCAATCTTCTTTATGGTTGAGTAATGCTCCATCATATATATATATATATATATATATATATATATATATATATATATATATATATATATATATACCAGATTTTCTTTACCATTCATCTGTTGAACGACACATGGTTGATTCTATTGCTTGGCACTGTGAACCATGCTATTATGTCATGACCTGCAAGACATTTGATTCCAGATGATGAAGGGATGGAGAAAAAAAATGATTGACAAATAGAGAAAAATCTGGGGCTTGGTGATTCAGCCTGAATCTGATAGAGGGAGACTGATGATGAGCAAGCTCAGCACATTTATTATATAAGTTTTATTATTAAAAGGTTATTGTGGAAATTCAGGAGGATTGGGAGTTCAAAGAAGCCTCAGTAAAAGTGAGGTGCTAAGAAACTCAGTGAGACCCTGTCTCTAGCTAAAATTTAAAATAGGGCTGGGGATATGGCTCAGTGTGGTTCTGAACTGCTCTTGACCTTAAGTTCTAGACTCCAGCTGCTAGTCTTTGAAGAGTGAGATAACTGGGACATATGGTGGTTTCATTCTTAGTGTTTTGAGAAGTCTCCATTATTTCTGTGCCTATCTCCTGAATTCCAATTCCAAATTAAACTGCTGTAGAGTCATTCTCACTTTCATTATCTGTGAATTTTCTAATTGGTCTTTCAGCCTCTCCAGTGGCTTTTGTTTGTTTGTTTGTTTGTTTTTTGTTTTCCATTAATGCTGCTTCAAACAAGTCCATCTTTCATATAGTTTCCATATGAGAATAAAACATAAGTATAATAATCATTAAAATATAAGTATAATTATTAAACCTATGAAAATCATTTATTGCCTTGCTGAACTGGATTAAACAAATATATAAGTGTATACTACAAATAATTCTATGACAAAGATTTTTCCTACTTGTACCATATTGCCTCTCACCTCCTCTCTTGCTATATAATATGATTTTGTAAATCTAAATGACTTTTAGTTGATACCAACGTCTATTCTCTCATAGGGCATTAACTTTCCCTCCCAAACACACTTTTCCTCTATACCCATTTTTTTCAATATTAGGGATTGAACTCAGGGGCACTTGAACACTGAGCCACACCCCAGACTTATTTTATATTTTATTTAGAGACAGGGTCTCACTGAGTTGCTTAGTGACTCACTTTTGCTGAGGTTAGCTTTGAACTCCCTATCCTCCTGCCTCAGCCTCCTGAGCCACTGGAATTACAGGCATGTGCCACCATGCCCAACTTGACTCCTATTTTTACTTGGCTAATATAGGGACTTTTAAATTAAACTATATGTCTTATTTTAAATAAATATAATTTAATTAAAATTTCTAGAGTATGTTATGTATGTTTTATACTTCCATTGCTCTCAGTTAATGACTGTTTTATAACTGTTGAACTAGTATCTGAAGGCAAAATTACATCTGCTATTCTCATATTTAATATATCTGAAATCTTTCAGGAATTTAGAGAATATTTACTATAAACAGAATCATGGACCAAAGGAAAAGCATAACAAGGAAAAAATAGTTTCCCTGAGAAAATGCTTTTTTAAAAAAACAAAAACTTCTATAAGAAATATATCAAGTTAAATATAGAAATAATTTAAAAGGTGAACAAATCAATGCACCTTAACTACCTACCTTTTTAACATAATTCTTAATAACTTAAGTTTGTATTGTAATATGCATATTGAAAAAAATCAAAATGCAACCTTTCCATGATTAGTCTCACAATTCTTTGAGGTAAATGTAAGTTCTTAGTTTTCTCCTTTGACTCCATCAAAAGTTACCATTACATTATTAAACTGTGTAATATTCTCCTAGAAACAAAATGGGCTTAATCACTTCAAAGATACAATCAAAGAAAATTATGACCACCTTCTATTTTTTTAAGATTATTACTTTACTGAAATCAGAACAATTGGAATAAAATTCTCTTATTTTTATTTTTTGTGATACATTGTATTGTAAAAACAACAATTGTTTTCCCAAACACAAAGCCACAGGATACACCAAAAGTATAATTTATAATAATCATATTTTATATCAAGAATTTCCTATGCCCTCATTTCTTGTTCTGTTTTTATTGATCAGGCAAATTTTATTAGAAATTACAAAAGAACACTGTTTTTCTTAAAAGTACCAATCTTTAAGCATTTAAGAATTATGCTTGAACACTTAAACAATTAAATTATATCTGTCTAGCAATCCCTGTTGCTTCCCATTTGTGGTTTGTAGTGTTTACATGCAGTTTACCTGAGTTTGAACCAAGATTTAACACTCATTGTAAGATTTGGGGCAAATTCTTAAATTCATATTCTTCCATTTACAAATCTGCAAATGAAGGTAATACAACCTACCTTATAAGAACTGAATTATATGACTTATGTAAAAAGCTCAGAAAATTAGATAATAATAAAAATTATTGAAAAAACATGAAAGTTAGCAATCATCATTGTAATAATTTTATGTTATCTGATAGTAGTACTAATAATGATGTATTGTGAATACTAGAAAAATGTATAAAATGCATAATAAAAAAACAATCTTTTAACTTGTTTTACAATAAGGTTAATAAGTATTTTATTATAGCACTTGTAAACTTTTTTTGGCATTCCTTGTCAATTTAACAACTGGTTTGGTATATTTTGTTTATTTTTGTGGTACAGGGGATTGAACTCAGGGTCTTATACATGGTAGGCAAGTGATATACCTTTGACCTTCATCCCTGGTTCTTATCTGTTGTTTTGAAATATTCTGTAAAAAAAATGATCTATCTATTGAGAAACAATGTAAATATTTTCACCAATTTGATCATCCAATGAATCAATTCAGGAAAAAGGCTATGATAAGTCTACTTACATATTTATTAACTAAGACTACTATTTCTTTTGTCAATGTTTTAATAATTAGCACATTGGAACGGTATTATTAAATTATGACTATAAGTATTATATGTATAAATAATTGTGATGACAACTTGAATTCAAAGAAGAGAAATGGTGTAGTTGATTGCTTTTCCAAAAGCTTCTCTAAGTGTAACTGTAGTTCTTTAACAGAAAAAAAAAATAGAAGAAAAGACAAGACACTTCTAAATGATGGATTTGTTTATAAAGCAGGAAGAATGAACTAAGATAAGGACTAATGAAGGGTAATGCCAGTAAGAAGACATACAAAACTGCCCCTTTTTCTCTTTCTTGGAAATGACTTAAATTAATATTGATCTATACCAGAGTAATGAATGAGATAACTTCATGATCTTTCCCAGAATGTAGATTTTGTAACTTTAAAGCTCTGTGGTGAGGTATATTGAAAGGAAAACAGATTGTCTGTTACAATTATCTATTTACACTTGTAAATGACGGTTAACATAATTAGATTTATATAAGGGAGAAAACCCACCTTTTAGTTACAAATTTAAAACCTATGATTAGGTAAAATAAGCTGAACTATATTTGACATCATTAGACGAATTTTAAATTTTTATAAATTCTGATAAATCTCCCATTGTTCCCAGATAGAAAAAAAAAGTGTTGTAAAATGCTTATAAAAAAACCACAAAATTTTCATGATTCTGTTCAGTACATAGGATACATTTATCATCACCAACATATTTGCATAGTTCCATTCTTTTTGAATTTATTATGTTTGCCCTGTTTCTGGTTAAATTAGCCCTTGAATATTTTTAAATTCACAAATTGTCTATATCTGGCATTCCAAATCTTATTTGGAATTTTTCTCATCCTTTCATTACATTTTGATATATAAATATTGTATTATTTCATCAGCTAAGTCTAATGCTTTGGAAGAAATTTGCTCTCATTTTGTGAATCATAAAAACATCCATGGATATTTTTAAAGGGAAAAGTTTCTTAGCATGACATTTGATAATATTTATTTCAAGAGATATTTAATATATACAAATCTCACAAAAAATAAAAAAAAATTCTTAAGTCTTCATGAGCAACACACATGTTCACAGATGAAAAGGAATACATGGAATAAATACCATTTTTGCATGTAATTTTATATTTAAAGAAGAATGAAGAAGAATATATATTTTTTTCTACTGAATTGTGATTATCTGTTTTCTAATTTTTATATGTGAAATAGTATTAAGACTTGACCACACATATATAATAAAATATGTTTGTAGGCTTGTTGGAAACTTTAAGACTTGCAAAGTATGTCATGGACATCACAGGCAGTTAGAGGGCTCTTCTTTCATTCTCCTACTGTATCATTATATATTTGCCTTATAACATATAATTTTTTACTGATAATTTGACATTAGGGCAGATGTCTATATCTTATTTAGATTATGTCTTTGTAATGAATAAAATTGTTTTGTTTATTTTGTATCCAGGTCTGGCATATATAGTATTATAGTAGATACTCATATTTCCAATAGTTTCACTTGCCTATAGTGAATCATGATCCAAAAACATTAAATGGAAAGTTTCTTAAATTAACAATTTATTACTTTCAGGGCTGAGGTTGTGGCTCAAAGGAAAAGTGCTCACCTAGTATGCATGATGCACTGAGTTTGATCCCCAGCACCACATAAAAATAAATAAAGGCACTGTGTCCACCTACAACTAAAGAATAAAGATTAAAAATTTTTACTTTCAAATAATAGTAATTACAGTATATTATTAGCATTGTTCTGTTTGTTATTAGTTAATTTCTTACTGTGCTTAATTTCTAAGTTAACCTTTATTGCAGGATTTTATGCATGGGGGAGAAAAACAAAGTTATACAGGGTTCAGAACTCTCTGAAGTTTCAGATGTTCACTAGGAGTAGTGGGATATAACTCTATGGATGAGGAAGGAGTATTGTAATAGGTTGTGTAAAGTCATAATAGGTCATGGTAGTAAAGATGGAAAACAAAGTTTTAGTCTATTATTTACAGCTTTGAGTAAGTTGCCAAGGACCATGGCACTCATGAAAGTCCTATAATCATGTTATTTCAGTATAGAGCACACAGACCTCAACTATCACATAAGCTCTGCCTTTACTTCATTATTTGTTAGGTATCATTAAGCATCAAATTTTCTTACAGAATTGATAATCAATATTATCTTCCTAATTGGAATGAATATTTATATTTTTAAGTAGTGAAATTAAATTATGTATGAATATCTGTATTGAAATAAACTTCACAGCTTATTTCTAACTTTCATTACTTATAGAAGCATTAAATATCAATATAGTATTCAGAGGTCATAATATCTTCTTTAGTGCATCATGATCAGCATACTAATTTAGTAGTATTATGCTGTTTTGTTAGTAATGCAATTTATGATATATTGGTATTTGAGACTGAAATTAATTGTGAACCAAGTATATGTCTTTATATAATTTAACATATATGAAGTAAATAGAGAGAGCAACTTTTGAAATGTTGGCCTTGTATTGAATTTTCTAATTATTTTCTTTTAAAAACGTTTCTTTTGATAAGCTAAGGTTTTGCATTGATCTTGTAACTCTCTTGGTTGAATAAATTGGAGAAAAATATGTTCTTTTCTACTTTGAAGTTCACTCTATCTATTTCACTGAGGCAAATTCACTGCTAAGCCAAACAGGTTTCCCCTCAAACAACTTAACTGTGTTCACCAGTAAACAAACATGATAACAAAGAGAACAAAGCAGTCCTTGAGAGAGTGCTATTGAGCATGCCTCTGAGCACTACAAGCTGTTAATGTTTTCTATTTTGGAAAACTTTTCTGTGAACTTTCCTTTCACTATCATGGATGAAAAGGAAAGCCGTTAAGGTCTTTATTTTTTGTTTTTATTTATTTATTTTTTTACTTATCCTAGCAACAGCATAAATCTACATACAATTTTGTAGCAGTTCATGATCTCAAAAATTTGTTTCATTTTAAAGACCATTTCCAAAAGTCTGCATTTTTTAAGGAATAAACATTTCCCTTAAAATGTATCTGTATTATCTTCTCATCACTGTGATCAAAATACTTTATGCAGGAGCAACTTAGAGGAGGAAAATCTTATTTTAGCTCACAATTTGGGGCCTGAGGTGAGGCAGGAAACATTCTAGTGGAGGTTGAGTGGGCAGAAAGTTGATCAGTTCATGGCCTTTGGAAAGTACAGAAACGGATGGAGAGAAAGGAAGGGACCTGGGAAAAGACAGTTCCCGAGGGCATGCTGGCAGTGGCCTACCTCTTTCAACCCCCTCTACCTGCCAGCAACAGTTTCCACCTCCTCTTCATAGTTTGTTCATCTGTGAATCCCTCAATGAATGAATCTAAAATTGACTGGGAAGCCCCCATGAGCCATTCCCTCTCCAAAAGCCCCACCTCTAACATAGCTGCAGGGGAATCAAGCCTTCTGACATGAGTCTTTGGGGGGTACTTCATATCCAAACCACAACAGTATTCAAAGATTTTATTTTCTTTGGAAAGAATACAAAGCTCAGGAGGAGGGGACAACCCAAAAGATATATGAAGTGATGAGTTATAAGTGCAGCTACATAAAAACTTGCAGAATACAGACCCATTTGGTGTGAAATAAGATAAATATAAAAACTAAGAAAAATAGTAGGTAAAATTACC
The DNA here is from genome assembly GCF_048772815.1 of Callospermophilus lateralis. Classification (NCBI taxonomy): domain Eukaryota; kingdom Metazoa; phylum Chordata; class Mammalia; order Rodentia; family Sciuridae; genus Callospermophilus; species Callospermophilus lateralis. Next base: position 3,125,749 of record NW_027510917.1, read on the forward strand.
TTATAGTTGTCAGATTTTTTTAAAAATTGGGATCAAATAAATAGAATGAATAAGCAGCCAAACTGGGAATTATACCAAGTTTTTGTACTATCATCCCATTTCATATTTAATATCACCTTTCTTAGTATGAGAGTTCAAGGATCACCAGATCTAATATAATTTTTAAAGCCAAGAGAGACTTGAATGTACTTTTAATCCATTATCTTTGACTATAGCAAGGTTTCCTTGTAAGAATAATGATTTATTTTATTCACAGTGGTTTTATAGTCTATGGGATTTTCTTTTTCTGAAAATGTGCTGCCAAAAGAAAATGATTGTAGTTAAAGTTTTCAATGTTTCACTCATTTTTGTGATAAAAGGTTTATCATCAAACATTGTATAAGTATGCCATAAATATAAGGCTGATTATCCTACTACTGAGGGCCTGCTTGCAGTCTTAATTTTAGTACTATTTTCTTCCTTCATTGTTTTATGTGTATGTGTATATGTTTGCTGGAAATTGAAAGCTGGGCCTCACGAGTGCACTGAGCTCTACTCTCCACAGAAGAACTTGCATTCCGTATTTACACTTTGAATGTGAACATCTTTTTTTTTCAAATCTCCATTTATTTAAGATTTTTCAAACTGTTTAGAACTTAGAAAGCTGGTGAGTGGTATTCTTTTCTTAGAGAAGAAATCTCCTTATTGTGTTATGTTCATGAAATTACATCTTGATATGTTAAACAGAAATGTTTCTTTATTTGCATATAGTATTAAAAGTGACAAAATTAATGTTTGTAGTTTCTCTTCACTCCCAAATACCCAGTAACATTTCTAGCAATCAATCCTGAAAGCAAACATTTTATGTTTGTGCCAGTAGTGAATTCTATTAAGTTGCTAAAAATGTTGGAATTCCATTTTATTTGATCTTTCAACATAAACTAAAAATGAAATCCTTGGTTTGGCTCTTTTGGATTTGTACACTTATTAAATATGTGGGCAGTCAGGAACATTTTAAAACTGTTCTTCAGAGTGAGAATTGGGGGTTTTTAGAAGAAAAGGAGAAACTGATATTGGTAGTTATTAGTAAAGTTGGCTGCATAACCAATGAGTTTTCATATATTTATGAATTGATAAAAGATATACTGAAATATATAAGACACCATGCTATATTTAATTTAAAACTTTTTGAAGACAATATCAAACATTCTTGTTGAAGATTGCACTATGGAGTTAGAAAAAGCAAATATAAAGACATGTTTATACATATGTACATACACATTGCCACAAACTAATACATTAAAATAGATGCATATTAAAGATTAATATATGGTGAAATTTATGATAATTATGTAAAAACATTCATATAAATAAATGAAAATATTTATATAAAATGAGAATGACTTATATTGGAGTTGGAGAATATCACGCAAGTGAAATAAGCCACCACAAAATCAAAGGTCAAATGTTTTCTCAAAAATGCAGAGGCTAATTCACAATATGGCAGGGGGCACTAGCGAAGAATAGAGTTACCTTAGATAAAGTAGAGGGAAGTGTAGGGAGGGATGGGAGGGGATGTGGGGGTAGGAAAGATAATAGAATTAAGCAGACATTATTACTGTATGTATATATGTGACTACATGAACAATATGAATCTGCAACATGTACACTCAGAAAAACAAGAAATTATATCCAGTCTATGTATATCAAAGTACATAAATGTGTTCTACTGCTATGTATAACTATTTAAAACAAGTTAAAAAATAAAAAAAAATAAAAATATTCTCATTACTGATTCTCAAGATCGGACACTAATAGCATGTGTCTCACTAAATTATTTTCTAGGGACCCTGAATTCTTTTTTAGAGGGTATATTTTTTATTGTATGTAGAACTTTCCTCTCTCCTGCTCATATGTTCCATATTTATTGTAGATAATTTTGCAATACATCTAGTAGGTGTTTAAGCCATAGACCTTACAGTTTCAATTGTCTGGATTTGAAATTGAAAGAAAAATGTTAAGAGATTTCTTTATTTAGTTATATCATATACTTTATCTTCATGTTCATCTGTCATTTACTTATTTATAAACCATGAGTAGGTAATGAATATTTTCTACATATTTTGCTACATTATCTGGAAGTCTGGTTTGTTTTATATATATTTTTGTGTTCAGAACATTTTTTCTTATCATTAAAGATAAGAAAATATTTTTGTTTCAATTATATGTTAATCAATTTTTGATAGCACTTAATTTATTTGCTTATCTGTTTTAGAATATTAAGGTTTTATATAAGTATCACAAATAACACTTCAAAAATACTATTACTATACATTTACACAAATATATACTTGTTTTGCTATGCAATTTTGGAATTACTCTCCCAATTAATGTGCATTCACATTCCTTCTGATATTTTTTGTCTAAGAAAAGGCCATATGTTCCCTAACTTTTCATCTGTTATTATTTGTTCTAGATACGGCAGAAGGGTGGAACGGGGGAAGGGAAAGAACATGGGGTTAAAAATGATGGTGGAATGTTATGTTCATTATTATTCAAAGTACATGTATGAAGAGACAAATTGGTGTGAATATACTTTGTATACAACCTGAGATATGAAAAATCTTATTACTCTATATGAGTAATAAGAATTGTAATGCATTCAGCTGTCACATATAAATAAAAAAGACCAAAAAAATGAAAATTTGAATAAAAACTAAATGTGTGAAGACACGAAATAAAACAAAGGCAATTTTATTTTAAAAAATAAAGAAAATATATATATTTAGCTAATTTGCAAAATTTGGATGTTTCCTAGTTGGATGAACGTTTTTTCTCAATTACTCATATCCAATATCTATTAAATATTTTTCTTGTGGGAGTATTGACTAGGCTCTATTGACTCAAAGGTTGATACATTAAACATGGCCATGGTTCTCACCTATTATATAATCCAATTGGAAAGACACATCATAGGCAAAAAATAAAAATTACCTTAGTCATGTTGGATTTCAAAATATAATTACAAATAAAGTGTTATTAAAATCAATCCAAAGTTGGGACAGCCTTAATTAAAATAGTCATAGATATTGCTTTACAGATGTAATATTTAAGTTCTAAAACCTAAAAAGAACTGGTGAAAGAGGAAATAACCTGGGGGAAAATAAATCTAATAAAAGATTCGACCTGCCATAGCAACACAGGGTACTCAGATGCTGCATTGATGATTATAAATAAAATGTTAGAGATTTTCTTCATATTTACTTATTTCTCTGAGAACTAAGAGAGTCAATGACTTTATAAGTGATTAACACATTAAGTGCTAGTTACATGGTAGCTCTGATATTTCAAATGATGTGCAAGTGGATGGAAAAATCTACAAGATGGACTATGCAGTAAGAATTTAACATGTTTCTTCATTTTCCATTAATCCACTTAAATTGACCATAGATTCTACATATTTTATCTAGAATACTTACATTTGCTCTTATATGGTTGGTAAGTAGTTTTAAAAGTTTTCAGCTTAAAAACTGAAACTTGAATATGATAATGAAGCTTAGAAAGAAGAAAAAATTAATAAGATTTATATTGCTTGTCCTTGGTGTGCTCTTTTGTCATATTATGAGATAATAATAATGGCAACTGGACTCTCAAATGTGGGGATGAAATAATGCATTCAACATTATCCAAAAGATTATTTGAAATACGAATACATACCCTAAATATGTATTGCACCTGATTTTTAAGGGAGAGATGATAAGAAGTCAAACTATTAAAGGTGATTTAATCATGTTTTATATGTACTAAGTACAATGCATGATTAAAAAATGAACACTGTGCTTCCTCTGGTACCTATTCTCCCAGTATGCCTCCTACTCTAGTAACAATTTCTGAAGGTCGTCTTTTCCCTTCTCATCCTAAATTAAGCTACATCCTGTGTGGCATCATCACCTACTGTCTGGTTATCTTTTTGAGTTTCTGTGTCTGATACAGACTTTGTTCATGATTGCAGTTGCTCCAGTGAATCTGTTGCTATTACTTTCGTGGTGTCATTTTTCATTACTATTTTTCTTTATCAAAAGCAGAGCAATTCTTGCTATTCCCCGTAGTGCTCATCTTTCTTCACTTTTTTAACCATAATATTTGTAGTGGGTTCAGTGGTTTCAGTTTTTTTCTCCTTTCATTTAAGATCATTTTGTAGAAATATCTCTCTCCCAGCCCTCCACCCTGCCACATTGTATGCCTTGCATTGAAACTCATCTTTCCCCCACATCAGGTAAGTTGTTTACTTTCCCTCAGCACAGTCAGGGTTTTGATGAGAAAGATCTGGCTTCCTAACAGGGATAGCATAACTCAAATGCTTCCGAAAATTCTATGGAATAAATTGCTTGTTATTGTTACTTACACAGTGTTTGTGTTCTTTTTGATTTAACCAGATTCAGCTAAAAGTATCTATGTCTTAGAACAAAGTAGATGATTGAGTATTATTTGGGAATTAAAAATTAAGAAATGATAGAATAGATGGATGAGATTATCAACATTATCACAGGTACCAGAGAAGAGGGACAGGAAAAAATATGAGGAGAGTAGAACAAATTTTTGACTTCCCCATGATTTGTATCTACCTTTAATGAATAAACTTTATGATTTAAAAAAGGTCATTTTCCTAGAGAATCATAGATATAACAAATATTGAAGAAACTACATTTTCATCAAAATGAGTTGTAATTAAATAAAACAAATGTGTCTACATTAAACTTCATTTTTTTATGAAACAGGACAGAAATTTGGGAGTTTATATTAGCAATTAGTAATTATTTTACTTTAAATAAATGAGGTAAAATCAGGGAGATGTAAGGAAGAACAAGTTCAATGCAAACTAATTATGCTGTAATTTGTATTTTAACTTTGATAAGTATGTTATAAACTTGTTTTAAAGGCAGATGATAATAAAAGACAATTTCACTAAAATATGTACTTCATTTCTTCTTTTTAGCTTCTCACACATATTAAGTAGAGTACTTTATCCCATATACTAAAGATTCTGTCCTTTTCAGATTTTAGCTTCCTGTATTTTAACAATTTCCCTAAATATGATCTTTCCTATTTTCAAATACACACAAGAGCGACTTGACTATTTCTCTGTGGTCAATAAACAACCAAATTCTGATGCAATATCTAATCTAGATAGAAAATTAAAAATCAATAATTTAGAAGAAAAATAATAATTCTAAATTAACTTAATCCTTTAAAGAAATCTATTGTCTTTTAGAAAATATTTAAGGAAAATAACTCATTATATAATTTGGTAAATAGCATTGATCAATGAATTTTATTTTGGTCAATCCACATATTTTATAAAGAAAAGGTAATTTCTTTCCATATTACAGGTGCACAAATTATCCAAAAGTTCACACAAAAACCTAGAAAATTTCAAGACCATTCATTAATCAATATATTCATTCATTTATTAACATACACACATGTTTAAATGACATAGGTGAAGGTTTATATTATATGCCAAGTTCTATTTTAGTCAATGAAAGAAAGCAATTTCTTTCTCCCCCTTCCCCCACCCCAGTACCAGGGATTGAATATGGTTGTAGCCTACAACTAAACTACATTCTGACATTTTTAATTTTAAATTTAGAGAGGGTCTTACTAAGTTGCCCAGATTGGCCTGGAACTTGCAATCCTCCTACCTCAGCTTCCTAAGTTTCAGGGATTAGAAACATGTGAGACCACAACTGGTCCAAACAGCAACATTTGGAAGTTTATAAGACAAGAACATACATTTGAAATTTTATCATCATTATAAGGAGCATCTGCCATAGGCTTGCTGGGACATACTGGGACTTACTAAGATGCTGGCTGTAACAGAAGCCACAAGCATGCTATGTCATGACTGGACACAATTGATAAAGGACAATCATCTAGAGACAGACAAAAGGATGCTGGAGCATGATAACAATGAGCACTAACTTGGAACTAGACATAAATCCCTTGTCCTACCACATCAGAAAGCTTTGTTCTGAGGACATCAGTGAGACTGGCCACTTTGCTGACTGCCTCCAGACCAACTCCACCATTCCCTGAGGTCCAACCTGTCTGCTGGAGAGAACCACTACAGAGAACCACCAGATAATGACAACGACTTCTCTTCAGCTAAGAGAAGTCCTGTGGCATTGGAGGTTTTGGGGGGCTCATAGTTGCTCAAGGCTGTGTGATTTGCTTATATTTTAATTAGTGTACATTGAACGCTAGTTGGGCTGCTCCAGCACACCCAACACTTTTTGCATTAATTGTTTGTGTTTGATGATTTGTGTGATCAAATATACACTTTTATTTAAAGATAATCTGCCTCCATGTAATTATTAATAATACGGCTCAAAATGAACATTAATATTTCAAAAACTGTTATATGTTTACAACATTTAACATGATAACTAAATCTACTTGATTATTGAAAAAAATCTTGACCTTCATAGAGAAAAATACATTAATTTTAAAGTATTCTGCTGTAAGAGATTAAGAAAAATAGTATATGTATTATTTACTTCTATCATTTAATTTTAGATTATTTATTATTGCTTCCAGAGGGAACATTTACTCAGTTTCCCTGAGCTGAGATGATGAGGGATTGGAAAAAAAGATGAGCAAACACAGAAATATAGAGAGCTTGACCCAGTGGTTCCGCAAAACGATGATGGAAGAGTACTGACAATGATCGACCCCCTTCTCCCCGTTTATTTTATGGTGTCTTTACATCAAAGAGATTTATTGTGCGAAAGTTACAGTAAAACAGAATCAAAAACAAAGTTTGAACAACCTAGTTACAGTCACCAGCTTGCATCCACTATTCTCCACCCTCTGGTGGCTGGCACCTGAAACTTAGGTCATGAACTGATGAACTCCAGGGCAACCATGGAATTTCCCTTTAAATAGGGCACCAAAGACAACCAGGCAGACTTTTCAGCGCCTTTGCAAGGAGATATCAACAAGAGAGATGTCAGTCTCTGTCTCCGGGCAGCTCAAAGCAATGATTCATTCACTGCTCCAGACAATTTATATTCTATATTATAGTATATGAAGTGTGATGCATTGGAATACATGATCTTCATAATAAAAAATTATTTATGTGGCATTATTTAAGGATGACCAAAATGTATATGGATAATAGGAATAGGAGAAAAGTAGAATCACCATCCAATATTTCTATATGTGTTCTATTAATAATTTGTGTACTTCAAAAGAGCCCTATGTTTTCTTCCTGTGCTTTTATTCCACTGTGGAAATTTTCCAACTAATGGTTGTTAAAAATTCAGAGACATGTCTTAACACGTGAAATCCCTCCATTTTAATTCCTAATTTGCCTTCATAGCTACATCCATTCTTCGTCTTTTTGACGATAATTTATCAAAAAGATTACCAACAAAATAAAAGAGAAAATACCAACCATGCAGTAAAATAGAACATAAAACATTAATGTGCCACAACCCATAAACTATTTTTATAATACGGAGAAGAGAGGACTATATTGAAAAAGACAGAGAGGACTGATTTGTCTTTCTCCTGCTCTGAGGCAGGTGAATTACAAGAAATGGTGGTAGAGACCCTGATGTGTTGCACTATATCTTCTCAGTGTGAGCATTGGCAATAGATTGCCTGAGGACGATAAAATAAATAGACACAGTACTACTCCACCCCTACTGGGAGAAGTCCTCTTTATGATCATGTCTCTGTAACAAAACATTTAGGTGTTCTATTTTTTAAATGATCAAATGCGGTCATCATCCAATTTCAGTGTTCATTAAATGCAGATTTAATAAGTCTACTTTATATATCATAAATTTCTGGATTTTTTTCTATTAGTTTTTGTCTCCATCACCTCATGCATGGTTCAAGGCAGTTTAGATCTCCCCAACATACAAACCTTCACTTGTTACTCTATTACAATGAATTTTTAGATTTATTTACTATATGAAATAAATAAATTATGATGTATTGAATGTGATTTAAAATTTTTTCTTATTTTAAACAAAATCTTTGTATTAACATTCATTCTGTTACATACTATTCTAATTTATGAAGAGTATCTATGAAAAACACAACAAGGAAGTAATGGTATTTTTTTCATATTTTCTGAAAAGAAAAGTGAAGCATAGAAATTCTTTGTTGAAATCAGATAAAATATGGTTTTCCATCAAACATCTATCATTTCTTGGTGGTAAAGATTTTGAACATTCTTTCTTATTTTCTAGCTTTTAAAAATGTTTATTTTGACCTGGGGATTGAACCCAGGGACATTTACCACTGAACTACATTCTATTTAATTTTAATTTTGAGACAGAGTCTTGTTAAATTGCCTAGGGCCTAAGTTGCTAAGGCTCTCCTTGAATTTGCAATCCTCTTGCCTCAGCCTCTGAAGTCACTGGGATTACAGGCATGTACCACCATGCCCGGCTCCTTCAATAACTTCGACTGTTATGTCTTGCTGCTCACAGCCACTTTGCATCATACATTTCAGTTCCATTAATAATTTTAGAATTTGTTAACCCATTAAATCTTCTAAATCCTGCAGGTTCTGTCAACTTGATACTTGCACTTTCTGAATTGCCCAATATCTACATGTTCGAGGGTTAGTATTCTAATTTTTAAATCTCAAATCAATACTGACCCCTCCTTTGAAGTTCACATAACCTCTCCAGAGAGATTGAGGAAGACTTCATACAACCATTGATATGTTATTAATAATAAATCATAGAAATTATTTTTAAGATTTTATTTTTCTATATGTCTTTCTTTACCAGATGCCAACATCTTTGTTTAGTAGTAGCAATTGAAAATATTTATTCTCTACGTCTGCCACCTGCATTCCTATAATTCCCAAATATTAGCTGGTTTCAAACATGTTATTACTTTTTATAGCCCAATATCAACTGCCGTTTTGTGGCAATATACTTGTGACATTTATCTAGTCCTAGGTAGAATGAAGAATACTAGGAATGTAAATACCATTAAAAACTATAGAGTATTTGACGGACTTTCTTATCTTCACTTGTGTGAGTAGTAATTTCACATTCATATTGTAAAAAACTTCACCATAAGTGAGGTATTTTTAACTTCACCAGTTTTATTTGCAATCTAAACCCAAACTCTTAATCCTTTGAATATTATACAGTGGTTAGAGATACTTATTTTCTCCTCAGAAACCTTTCTTTCTTTTTTTCTTCTTATTTCCCAGCATGTTACTCAGTTGCTTCTTTGTGTTATCTGTTCCACTTCTGAAAAGCATAAAAGGTATTTCTGACCCTGTGCCTAAACTGGGCTTATAATAACTTCTTTGTATTGCCATAAGTATATAATTCCAGAATGAATGGTTCCCAGGCTATTTTGCTATTTGTGCCCTCCTTCCTTTTCCTGTGTTAATTACTTTTTATCTCTGCTCAAAATTATAAGAAGAATCAAGCCTGCTTTTATCTTATATTAAAATCTGTTGAGACTTCTGTAACAAAATATCATGTACCAGGTGGCTTATAAGCAAAAGATAATGTATTTCTGACAGTCCTGGAGGACACCAATCAATGTGCTAGAGAGATTGGATTTTAGGACACTTTTCCCACTTTAGATTGCTGATTTATTGTATGTTATCTCATGGCAGAAAGAGAAAGCTTTTTAGGATTACACTTATAAAAACACAATGTCATCATTAGTGATCTAATTGTTTCCCAGGGATCTTACTTCCTAATGCATCACATTGTGAGGTTAAAATATCAAAATAGAATTTATGTGGACATTGGGATGCCAAATGGGGTAACCATTTTGAAAAATATTTTTAAAAATTTGTGTAAATTCAAACCTGCATTTCCCATTTGCTAAGCCATCACATTCCTAGGTATTTAAAAAGAAAGAATGAAAATAATTGGTGATGCAAAACTAGGCAGTTTTATTTATAAAAGTGATTACTATATTAACCCAATGTTCAACTGACAAATAAAAATATCATGATGAGAGTTTATTCAAGATAAAATCAAGTATACTACATACGTATGCAATAGCATTCATGACTGTTGAAATAAACATGGTAATAAATTAAAAGAACTCCAAAAAAGAAGTCTGCATACCACATGATTTAATTTGTGTGACATCTATTAAAAATTTGCAGATACCTTTCAATATACATTTGTCAAAAAAGTGGTTTTAGTTAACAGGGTTGAGGGGGAAGTTTTGAAATGATCAGAATAGTATATATTTTGGCAGTGACATTTATGTTTACTTCACCAAGAATCTATCAATGGTGTAGAAACAAAGTGCACCATATGCCTCCATAAACATGACTTTTAAAAAAAGTGACCCTCAATCAATAAGTGAAATCTGTTATGCCAGATGTTGTAATGTTCTATAAAAAACTGAGGTATACAAAAATATTTTATATGTTGTGTATGGTGTATCTGTGAACAGAGGTGTAAGTGTAATTTAAAATACTGTGAGCCAGAAATTCATTTTAGAATTTAATTTATAAATATTATAGATAGCTAAATGAATATTTATCTGCAGATATTAGGAAAGCTAACATATTGTGTAAAGAGAAAAACAAATGCAAGATCCCTGAGCTGGAAGGAACAGGGAAGAGGTCAATGTTATTGGTATAGATTTAGAAAGATAAGGATTTTTTTTTAATAGTACAGAGATAAGTAGCTAGATTAAATAGGATTCCCAGGTTATTGCATGGTTTTGGATTTTTCCAAGAGAAGTGAGAAAATATTGGAAGACAAAATAATTAGGTAAATACAAAAACTTATTTTAAAAAGAATATTTGGTACTTTAGGCAATAGGCTGTAGGGATGATAGGGCAGGAATATATTGCTATATTCAGACCAAAGTGTTTGGAAGGACAGACTAGGATAATCATCTGTCAAAACAGTAAAGTAGTATTGTTCTTCGTCTTTGTCTTTTGTTGTTGTTGTTGTTGTTCACTTTTAACACACATATAGGATTGCTGCTAGGTAAGATACAAAGGATGCTGGACAATTTCAAAATTTTGAACCCAAGGAACATGAAGGGAAAATAAGAAAAATTGCTAAAGAAGTAAATGGAAATGTGAATAAGTGCTGTGACCATTTAAATTTGAAACAAATATCAGACTTTCATAAAGTGATTTATTTTGATTAATCTCATTTTACTGTAGTAATTTTGTTCATGGTACTAGAGATCAAACCCAGGCCCCTGTACATGCTGGGAAAGCATGCTAACACAGGGCTGCACCCACAGCCTCCAAAAAGAGGTTATAAATGAATGGAAGGATATTTTAACCTGGTTAAATGAAAACTATGAGGCTAGATAAATAAATTTGGGAATCTCTAGAATAATATTTTTCCATTGAGATAAATAAAAGAAAAATTCAAGGACTAAGTCCTGGGATTTGCTAATATTTTAGTAAGATGAATGAGGAGAAATGAGCAAAAATTAAGAAGTGGTGACCAGTGTAAAAGTAGAAAATCAGGGGATAATAAATTAAGAAGAGTGTTTCAGGAAAAACAGATTGTCCACCTTTTTTACATTTCTGATAATTCCTAAGAACTCATCAGTTTTGCCACATAGGTGCACAGCTTAGTGAATCTAACTTATTAGCACACATGCTTAACATTGTAGGTAAAGGAAGTTCAATGAGGTACTTGTCATAGAAAAGAAAATTTAAAAGCAACCTAAATTTAACTAGGAAAATGGTTAAAGGAATGTAAACTTTGGAGAGTTCAGCAAGTGTTGAAAGTTAATAAAGTAAATATGGACTTCCAAATGTGCAAATATCCTTGTGAATATTCAACAAAATAAGGGGAAAAAGTTATATTTATTTAAAAACAAGATGACAAAGAAACAAATGAAAATTATTAATTATTATCTTTAGAAGGGCAATATGAAAGTGGTTAAAATTACAGCAATATTAATTTAAACACTTAAGAATAAAATACTTTTCAAAATAAAAGAATATAGATTCTCGATTTGCAAATATATTAAAGTCACAGATCAAAATATTCACAAAACAAACATCAATATGGTAAATGTTTTACTAAAAAACTACTTATTTTTATAAAAGTTATCATTTTAATAATTTTTATTTTCTCTTGTGTGAAAACCTAAGTCAATTTTCATAGATTAAATCTTGAGAAGGATAAAACATAATCAAAGTAATGGTTTTGTAAGCCAGAATTTTTTAAATTTGAGGGATGAGATGAAATGAATTCCTTTGGAAGGATATCCTTAAACAAAGGTTATGAAAAATTTTGAAGTATAAATAGACCTAGGACTCAATCTAGAGTACAAAAAGCAGACAGTGACTTTTTTTTCATAATTTTGCCTTGAATACATTCAGGTTTGAAGTTCTAAATGGGATTTGTAATTCATTCAAGCATGGATATTGATTTTTTATTATAACAGAGAGAATATTGCAAGTTTTAAGAATCACTTTAGGGTTCATAACAAGAGTTAATTTGGGATAGTATTAGGTTTCAGTTTTGAAATGAAGAAGGTAAGGACTGGGAGTGTACCTAGTGAGAAATCACTTACCTCACATGTGCAAGGACTGGTGTTTGATCCCCATCACAGTAATAAGAGGATGAATAAATAAATTTTGAAAAATAAATAAAATGAAGCAGGATGGGTACAAGACAATCATTAGGGTAAATTTTATGATACAATCTAATCCCAACAACAAAGTACATTTACATAATGTTATACATATGTAAATTTATATAATTTCAAAATAAAATTACAGTTATTTTTAAATGATATTGCTGCTTGAATAAAAATTACATGAAAAGTCCTAATTTTAACATATTTGATTGTAGTCCTACTTTGGTATGATCAATTCAGACTTCACTAAGTAATTTTTGAAGTAAAATGATTATAAATAATGAATAAAATAAAATAGCAACCACTGGTAAGCTCTGGAGGGTGAATGGAGTAGAAATAAACTTGTTACCATATACATTTCAGGGAGAAAAGAGAGTCGTACTGTATAAATACTATTGTTTTCAGGTCTTGGATTAAGGATAACTGATATTGTCTACTAAGGAAGCAGTCTTGTTGGTATGGGGATCTAGCTGAGGAAAATCAAGCTTTTGAAGATAGTGGGCATCCTGGAATTCAGAAAGGAATAACCTAATATTGCTGATTGACCTATATACCTTGTGAAATGCATTCACATTCATAATATTCATGAAACATATTCACATTCATATACTCCAGAAATAATATGAAGTATCCATTATAAAGAACAAAGTAAATGGAATGCACCATCTATATTAAAGACAATCAGAAAACTAGATGCTGGAAGCAGGACTCAAGAATTTGAAATTAGGTTTTTTAATGTCTTAATTAAATTAAAAAGGTTAACAATGAAGAAGAACATTGGAAATGTCACTCTTTTTTTCCCCCTGAAACAGAAGAGATTTAAAGAAACCATGTGGAAATCATAGAGCTGAAAAACTTAACACTTGAAATAAAGAAAATCAAACAAAAACACTTCCTGGTTAATAGCCAAATGGAAAAGAAACATGAAAAAATATAAGTGAGTGTGAAGATATATCACTAGCAATTATCCACAGTAAAGAATAGAAAGAGAAAGATTAAAAACTACTAGCACTGGCTTACAAAACCACAAGCAACAAAAGTAAAACTTGACAAGTAGGATACATCAAACTAAAAATCTTCTATAAAACTAAAGAAACAATCAACAGTGTTTAGAGACAACTGCAGATTAGCAGAAAATGGCTTCAAACTGTTCATCTGACAAGGGATTAGTATGCAGAATATATAAAAAACTCAAATCAACAGCAAGAAAACAATCCAGTTAATGAATGGGTAGATTATTTCAAGAAACATTTCCAAAAGTAAGATATGCAGGTGGCCAACAGATGTACAACAGATGCTCAATATCACTAATCATAAAGGAAGTGTATATAAAATCACAAAAATCTCACCCCAGTTAGAATGGTGATAATAATAATAATAATAATAATAATAATAATAATAATAGGCAAAAAGTAAAACCTGCTAATGAAAAGGCAGAGAAAGGGGAACACTTACACACTATTGCAATATTTAGGAAAAAGGGAAATCATGCTGAATAAAAACTGTGATCCTCAGGTAATAATAAAATATGTCAAACATTGTACTTGAATGAATGGAAAACCATGATTATATTTTTTCTTATTGCTTTCTTCTTAATATCTTTTAAGCAACTGTTTAAAATGGAGAGTACATATTTTTCTCTTGGATGTATAATATATACATAAAATATTTTAGCATAGTGGTTGGAGACTTTGAATTAATTTATGAGATGATCCAAATTTAACTGTGAGTTTTAGAAAAAATACAAAACAAATGTATATCAACCTTTAAGATGATCAGAAAAGTAATAGTAAATCAAAGTGAAATTTCTGTCTATTGAAGGGAATTGACAAAACTATTTTACTCAGAAGTAATTATTTTAATCTTTTTCCATTTGGTTACAAATATAAATACTATATTCTGCATAGTATTCTTATCCCACTAGAGGCAAACTGCCTAAGAACATATCCAGGCTCAACATTAATATGTAATGAAATTCTTCTATTCTTCAGTTTCTGTGTCTCTAAATAAGAAAGAATAATATTGTTACTACAGATCATTTAAAAAATTAAATGAGTTAACATGTACATATGTTTAGCCCATAATAATTACTTATAAAACAGCAGTTACACTAAAAATAAGAAATTTAAAGAAGGACTCTGAAAATACTCAACTAAATATTTAATTTTCACAGGATGAGAGGCTATATATTTTTTTGAAAGGCTAGTTATTGGTTCACAAGGCTGAATAATAGAACTTCATTTTAATGTTTTATAAAAGCAAATTTTATATGTAACAATTCTCAGATGTATAATTACAGAATTATTCTCTCTTCCAAAAATTCTCATCAAAACTTTAAATTTTTCTATTTTCTCATGCATGAATTTTTGGTATGATTTTTCAGATTTGTCACATTTTTACATGAATGATCATTTATTTCTTCAAGAAGAAATTAAAGTGTATTCCTTAGTAAATAGAGTTATATTTAAACTATCTATTAATTTAAATGGAATCAACAATTCCTAGGGTATGATATTTCATACTTACACAGCATTTATTCATAACAGATTTATGTGATACTTTTTCCTAATAAATGTGAGCACATTTAAGCAAGTCATGCTTGTTTTATTTAGACCACAATCACTAATTGTCTTTCACAAGTTTAAATTATCTTTCAGGCACTTTAGTTTACTTGCATTTGATAGGCATATACTAGAAAGTTGATTCCATGATCACAATGACAATGACATTCTGTTCACAACAGAGTATAATGTAGCAACTAATCCAGAGCAGATTCTAAATATTTGTAATAACCAGTGATGTACTTCTTGATAATAAGACTGAATTGACAATAAGTCAGAGAGAATTTGTATTCTCTTTGTATGTTGCATGTGTAAAAATATTTGCATCCAATATTTCTGGCTAGCACTTTACAAAATAGTACCTTTATTTTAAAAACTTTCTTTTGCTGGTCTAGAAGCATGGGCTAGCAGGTGATCCCTCTATAACAAAAACATCAGTAAGCACCGTGGAGAATTATCTTCAGAGTTTACGGAGGATTTTTTTTTCACTTTCTTATTTGAACCTTACAATGGCCCAGTACAAAATCATATAAAAATAATATTTAAGAACATAAGATTATGGAAATATTTTTATTTCAAAAGAGTCCCACCATTTATTAGCTATGTGACCTTGGTTTAATACTTCAGTCAGCTATTACATCTTTACGAAGAAAATAATGGTGCTGTCTATTTCAGGGCCTTGATAGAAGTATTAAATGCAGTCATTTTCATCTGATGATCAATGCAATATCTAGCAAACAGTAAACTGTCAATATTTTTCTTAAAAAATGTATTTTTAAAGAATTTTAAAAATTTTAAATATTTTTTTAAAAAAAATTTGTAAAGAATATCTTTATTTTAATCTTATAAGCCAAAACCTCTCCAAAGTTTTAGAGTTAAGTGACTTGCCAAAGTAACACAAGAAATGTATAACATAGAGTAAATTTATCAATATAACATGTGCTATTTTTCTACATAAAAATATGTATGTATTTATTGATAAATCTACTTATTTGTTGTTATCTGACTACTGTTTATAAAGTAGGGACTATAGAAAACTAGGTAGATGCAAAATTCTTTTAAAAATTGTAGATAACTCTGTATTGACTGGATGAAAAATCCAGAGAGAGCAGTTCCAAACTCTGCTTTCTTTAAAATACAGGAAATTAAACCTCATAACAGTGACATACTAGGCACGTTTGAGATTCCATTAAGGTTATGAGACAAGTTTGGGGGTCAAAACATGGTTATTTTAGTACTGTTTCATCTATTTTGGGGAGGATCTTCTAAAATGCTTATACATGAACAGAGTATTAGATAATTGTGTTTAGAACTGTACTACTCTTAAATAAAAATGTTAGCTTCAATCTTTCTCAAATGTGCTGCACCTAACTTTTGTTACATTCACATTGAAAACAGATTCATGGGTACTGCAGTGTGCCATTATTTTATCCTTATATAGATTTATCCAGAATAGTATACTTTTGGTTGCTATGTTAGTCAAATGTTACAATCACTTTTATTTTATTTTTTAAAGAAATAAGATATAGCACAGTGGTGGTTTAATCTCCAGGCCAGAAGACCACAGGGCTAAAATGAGATAAGGATAAGTTTTCATCATCTTTCATGTTTTATCATGCACGGATTAGACTAGTGCCTAGTTCTATACTAGAGCTTTTCTTTTGTTCACTTCAGTCCTTTCAAATCCCCTCCCTGATTTAAGGGAAGATTAATTGCTACAAAACTCCTTTTGTATTTCAGGCTGGAACATACATGCTTCAGATCTAAGAACTCAGGTCCTTTCAATTTAAACTCAGAATTTACTGTCTATATCTCTAGATACAAACACAGTATTTTCCACCTCTGTCAATCCCTAATCCCCAAAATATAAAAATTGCATTTGATCAACAGATATGACAACAATAATTTATACTTTTCTCATCACTTTTTCTCAATTATTGATGTTCTTTAATATATTCTTTTTACAGGGATACACTTAATTCAAACTTACACATGGGAAAGAGAGGTTTCTGTGTGTGTCTTCTTGTATCCTCATTCTATGGAACTACTTACATTTAGGCATATTTATGCACAATAAAGGCTTGATACAGGGATTTGTATCACTTATATAAATGAGATAATGAGGTCATATGTTATAATTAATTGTCCTCAACTACTCACAGAATTCAAAATTCACAGAAGTGAAAAAAAATTTGAAAGGATTAACTCACCTGGGGAACAGTTTATAGAGACAATTTATGTCTTAAACATGCCAAAGATATTTTTTATGGGTTGATATATATATATATATATCCTTCACAAATATGCAGCACCTGATTTTGTTACATTTACAATGGAAATAGATTCACGGTAACTGCAGTAGCCATTATTTTATCCTTAAATAAATTTATCCAGAATAGTGTACTATTAGTAATAATAGTGTAATATATAGTGAGAGGGGTGGGGCAGTAAGATAGATCTCGCAAAGGCAGCTAGGATAAAGGTCTTGGAGAAGACGTCTTCAGGTCTACAGGACAACCTGTGACTGGCTGCTCCCTGCCAGCTTTAATCACAATGACTTCTTCTGAGTTAGCATACCTGTTTCTGTTCCTCACAGCTTCCACTATAGCAGCCCTTCTTTAGTTACCCTTTCCCCTACCCCCAACAATGGACAACCACAAAGTAGAACCCTACCTGAAACACTTCCTCTCCCCAACAGATGTGTCAAACCACAAGGTTGGGCCCATCCTTTCAATTATGCAAATAAGTGATTGAAATTATGTGCTTCTGATTGGCTTAATATGTTTGAAGCTTGAACAGCTTGATTGGTCCTTGCTGTATCCCTCACTACAGAAATCACGTGTGCTGAGCCATCAGATAAGTTTTTTTTTCTTTTTTCCAAAATCCCTAGACAACAGACATCTGTTAACATCCTTCTCTTGCGGCCCTCCCTTCCGGGAGATTTAATTTCTTTCTATTACTCTAATAAATGCTGTTACTTTGTTCTCACCTTTGTGTCCATGGACTTCATCATCAAGTTCACAAGAAAAAGAATCCAACCACTCATGCTCATGTTATGATAGAAGTGAAAATTTGGAAACTACCAGGTCATTTTTATGTTAGTTTTGGACATAATATAAATAAACTCTTTTGTATGCAATGTCCTATCTGTGGATAGCAGATTCAATTCCTAATGATGTTCATGTCAGAGAGATTCATCTCATGCAGATAGCATGACTTTGTACCACTATTGATGCTATTGTTGCTAATGTTTCTCTTGCCATTATTTCTGGGGGAAGCAGTTAAGTCTGCTGAGGAAGAGTGTACCATCAGACTGAGAAGACATGAAATGTGATTTCTATGTCCAAGCAGTCAATGAAGGCAGCATAAAGGTTAACAATGGGAGTGAACTGCTCAGTACAAGTTATATTATGCTCCTGGATCACTTAAAAGGCTGTGGAGGTTAGAAAACACATTACATAAGAGAAAATTAAATGTTCCTCAGATACTGGTGATTCATATATTATGGGACAGCAAGGTCATTTCTATCTTCCCTGGAAGCAGGATGTTCTTCAGGACTTTGCCAGTGAACCATATGTTTCCTGAAATATAACCAGGGACAAACTGCCTTTTGGGGCCCTCCCCTGTTGCACAAGTTTGGCACATGCAGTCGGGACTATATCCAATTGGGCAATTTTATTGAGGCTTGTAAAAAAGGGAGTTAAACTTTTTATAGGCCATTTTCTATAGTGCTGACACTCTATTGGTCAGGGTAATAACAGAAGCCAGATTCAGAGAGAAGGTTGTATTATTTATGATCAGGAAAAGTAAGCTTCTGACCATCTTACATCTGTGACATATAACTAACAGAAAAAATGACCTTTAGAATTTGTTAAGTATCTTCACAAATCAATGAGAAAGACAATATCACAAAAAACTTCTTGGGAAAAATATAACCCCAAAGGTACAATTAGAAGTGGAAGGAAGATAAATGTCCAATAAACATGCAGCATGAAAAAATGCTCAACCATATTCATGAAAAAGATATGCAAATTCTATAACTATTAATTACTTACACAAAAATGATTTTTTTGCAAAGCTATTGGAAATGAACCACCCCTTTAAAATCTGTACATTTTAATTTGCTGAACAATTTTTCAAAATAAAGTTGTTTATGTATGTACATATACACAAGTATACACACATAAGTTCACAACAAAATTGATAAATAAGTGTCAAACTTTGAAAATCATATAACACTTATAATTAAAGAGTGCTTTAATGCAATACAGTATATTCACTGAAATAATTTGTGAGAAATGAAATTACTATTTTATCTCTCAAGTCTATTCTAAATTTTAGAGACTAGAATCTATTCTGAATATTAAAAAGATTTCAGATGGTACTGATTAATAAACCACTTATAAGAATAATTTTGTCTATAGAATAGACCTTCAGCCAACACATTAATAGTAAAAACAATAACAACAAAAATCCCTTGCTGTTATCATTGAAGTTTAGAAGATTCACATCTATAATCATCATACTTTTAATAGGTTGGTTGACTTAGTTTGACCATTCTAAGTTGAATTAAGAAATCTTAACATCAATTTACATCCCATAAATAAATTCAACAATAACTGTCAACCTATAATAAGCAAATATTTAATAAACTAGAAGTGAAAAAAATACAAATTTCTGAACTCTCTTAGGGATAGTATGACCATAATTAAACTATAGTGTATACCTCATGGGTATATTTTGCTTCATATTTATGATAACACTCTTTTCGCAGCTCTGGAAGAGCAATATCATATCTTAATACCAAGGGCCATCTGCTGCTGCAGATGCCAGGTTAATGGTCTATTGGCAATTTTTATGGCAGCAGAATTGAGTTAATTCTTTGCTAGTGGCAACGAAAAAATGAGTATATTTGTTCCTCCCAATATACTTCAAGTAATATAGCTGGTGTCATAAAGGTTTATAATGGTTTATAATGCAGATGGGGCAGTGCAGAAAAGCCACATTCATCAAATGTTAGGGTGTATATAATTAGAAAACTCCTACCTGCAGGGCTTGAGCTATGATTTTTCTGAAGACAACATGGTACAGCATAACATATGTATTTCACACTTCCTGGCCTGACCTCTTTGTCAGTCCTACCAGCTATGAACTCAGGCTGTATTTCTGATTCCAGCTCCCACACATTCTAGTTTTATGTAATATCTTCTATTAATTAGATAGCTGAGTGTATAATCTGTTTGGCTCCCACTTCTGAGGTCTAATACTCTCTCCATTATATAATTGAAAAAAAAATACTCTGTTTTCCTTTTTGATCATTTTTTCCCTTAAATACTCCTAGCAGGCCTTAATGGCTTGAAGAAATCCCAATACAATGTTTGAACATATGCAGTGGATACTGCAGGATAAAGAGTCACACCATATGTGTTAAAGTACCAACTCCATGACCCACAAGCCATGCAATCTTATAAAAATTAATTAAATTTCACAATTCAGCTTCTTCATCCAAAAATCATGGCTATAATAGTGCCTGTATATAGGAATGCCATAAAGATTTAGATTAAAAAATCAATTTAAATGCTTAACACGGAGGCAATTATAATATAAACGTTAGTGTTCATTAACATTCATAAATGCTTTTTTTTAATGTAATTAAGATATGGAGTTTCATATACTCTAAATGTAATATAGACACTTTGCTTCACCTATGCAGAGTCAATTTTCATTACTCACCAAATCTGTACTTATGAATTTGCCTACTCACTGAATTTTATCAGTTACTCCAAAATCAACACTTGTAGGTAGTGTCTTCACAGTTCTTTGCAGACGTGCAGAACCTCAGTGTGCATACTCCCAGCTGGAGCTGAACAGTGCTATACTCTCCCTTCCTGTTTCATTTCACAAAAACCAGTACCCTTTTTACAATATAATTAGTGTTAATTTTGTGCTTTTTGTTACTGATTTTGTTATTTAAACTGCTCCCTTCCACACACAAACTGCAGAAATCTACTTAATGTGCATATATGCGATGGCATATTTTAAAAAGTGTAGTAGACAGTATTGTAAGTTTTAATCCAAAATATCATATACAGTAATGTTACTCAAGTTCAGGAAAATGTTAAACCCTCTTGGTCAATGCTGACTGACTTCCATCACAGGCCAGGACCATGGCAAACACCTATAGTCCATGTGGCTCAGAAGACTTAAGTAGGAAGATTACAAATTCAAAGCTAGCTTCATCAATTTAGAAAGGGCCTAACAAGTTAGCAAGACCTTGTCCTAAAATTAAAAAAAAAAAAATTAAAATTAAAAGGTCTGGAGATGTGTCTCAGTAGTAAAGCGCCCCCTGGGTTCAATTCCTTGTACAAATAAAAAAACAGTCCTCACAAAGCCAGGTGTTGTGATACATGCCTTAATCCCAGCAACTCCAGAGGCTGAGGCAGGGGAATTATAATTTCAAAGTTAGTCTGAGCAATTTAGCAAGGCCCTAAGCAACTTAGTGAGACTCTGTTTCAAAATAGAAAAAAATAATTGCTGGGAATGTGACTCAGTGGTTAAGTGCCCTTGGGTTCAATTCCCAGTACCAAAAAAAAAAAAAAAAAAAAAGTCAGCACAATGGGGAAGATGTTAATGCTACAGGTTTACAAACAGGATATGTCTGCAAATTTGGAGATTTTGCAAAGAAGTCTACAATGCCTGATAAACATTATTCAGAAGGAGTGCTTTATTATTATTTAAAAAGTTTGCAATGCCTGACAAATGTTATCAGAAAAAGTGGTTATGTAGAAGATCAGGTTTCCAGGACCAATGAGACAGGATTATTTTAGGATATTGTCAAATGACATATGGAGCTATGATATAAAAAGTACACATAAAAGAATTCAACCATCTCAGCAGTTTTAAATTTGTACACCTCTCAGTGTTCCATTGGTAAGAAATCAGGAACATCTTTCTCTGGGAATGTTTCTATAACAGTCATTATATGTTTTATCATTACATTGAGAAATGTGTCAGTCACCCCTTTAATGGATAGTGAAATTACATAAAGCAAATTTAAGGAAAAAACTATAGTTGGGTATTTTATTTTAAAAATAAGTTTATATTTGTTGGTGTGATTTGTTGTGCCAAGTCAAACACCTAAAGCTATTGCCTACTAACTCTACTTTATTTGACTGTAGAACTTTCAGTTCAATGTTGTTTATATCCATGTGAGATGAGTAGTCCAACCAAAAGTGCAGAAAAATTGTTTGGACTTCCTCTAAAGGGCATTGCTTCTCAATATGTTTTTTATGGTTTATTATATCTGGATTTTTTTTCTTGGCAATCTGTCATTTGCAGAATCACTTCTTTTCTAGAGAATATAATTCATTGAACATAGATGTTAGTCAGTTACCAGTTATAATGTTGAACTCTTTCCTATTTGTATTTCTAAGTGGATCAGCATTTTTCCTCACTTGAACACTTTAGATAACACTATAATCCATAAACAAATTTCCAATATGAGAATCATAAAAAAAATAAAACAACAAAATTAGTACTGTGTGTTGATCTATTATGTTATAAAGAGATAATCTGATCTGGGTTTCAGTTTTGAGTGTTTAGTGTTAGACGCAATTGTCCAAATTTGCCAGAAGTATAATATTAAAATCTTTTTTGGTGTGTGTGATTTGAGAAGGAACTGCAAAATGTGGACCGCCAGAATAAATTTTGATAATTATAGAGTCAAGACACTAGGGTCTTAACTATAAAAATAATACTTCATAGAGTTGGAGAGAATATTCAAATAATGTAAAGAAATATTAGATATAAACAATGATAAACATTAATAATGTGCAAAAAAATAGGAAGATCCTAAACAGTATTCAGATTCATGAAAACTATGGAGAAAAAAAAATGGAGAGGCAGTATATATTTGTATGTGAAAATACCGGAAGGGAAGTCAAAATTAAAGTGTTATTAACTTAGTCTTTTACTAAGGTAATAAGGTCGTCATATCTCTTCCTTCTGTCTTGTCTCACTTAACTTTTATTTATTCAGCCCAGCAAAGTGTTACCACGTGAAACGTGCTTAAAATATCTCTTTGTTACTTTTGTATGACATTCTTATTAGCCCTATAAGCTAGTCTAGAATGTCCTCATTATGATTAAATTGGGTATGAAGGAGATCAAGGTTTAATGCAGTAATTTAGGATTTATAGATACTTTGAGTTAGACTTATAGTATAGCAAACTATGGGTCAAGCATTGCAGTTGTCTCAATAGACATAACCTTCAGCAAGTTTATAAACCATTGCCATATACTGATTATAAATGTTTTTTCTAATATATTATCAGAAAATCAACTGATTTTTAAATTCATTAATGTTAGCAAACTACTGAGAAAATAGACTATCAAAATAATTTGGGGGGATTTAATTTATTTTTAATAATTTAATTGGTGAATTTATATACACCTCATAAAATATTTACAATTACCACACTGGATATCATATTAACAGTTTAAATATGATTAAGTCCATCGATATATAGATTTATAACAGGTACAGTTTTTAAATTGGTCTTCTTAATGAACAAGATATACTCCTCATCAGAACACAAAATCTTTGTTATTGTTGTTGTGCTTGTAAATATACTCCACAAATCAACTGTAATTGGGTCTGTGTTTTACCTAAATCTGGGAAAATTGAGCTGAATTAAGCAGAATCCCAAAGAATAAAAACCAATTCAGTTTCATATATTATTTTTACATCCTGCCATCTGACATGCCGTATATTGTCACTGGTTAGCCTATTGGGAAGGTTTAACCAGTAGGAACTCTATCAGTCCAGGAGGAGAACACAAAGGAACAACACAAGTAATTGTGCTATTGTATCCTGGAAAATCAAAAGCAAATACACTATCAAGTACAAGTCCAGAATCCAGGATAACCTAAGTGAAATAAAGTAATATTCAAGAAGAACCTAGATTTTAATGGACAGAGAAATGGAGATTAACAATAGATATAAAACTTTAGAAAATCACCCCATGTAGTAAGATTATAGAGACGTTGTTTTGTCCCAGTGTGTCAGGAGCCATTCTTGGGTTGCATGTGGCTCACTGCACATGGAAGCCTAGTGGATAGAGACATCTGATGTCTGGGAATGACCAATGGACATTGTCTCTGGTCAGTTCCCAGGGACAATTTTCTATGCCAATCACTAAGGCCCACAAAGCACTAAGATGGGTGTGACCTGCCAAAATATCAATGTACCTGCTGACTGCAAGATAGCAGGAAGCAAGACTCAACCCTTGAAACCTTATTCCTGCCTTTGATAAATAAATAAACCACTGGAGTCATCTCTTCTTTGCAGAACTCATGTGGACTAATCTGCCAGGGGCTTCACCTTTTGTAAATATATTTCTGAATATTTGTGTTTTGTTATTCTCTAATTATTTGAGATTTTAAGTTTTAGGGTGATTTAGATTCTCGTGGGAAAGACGAAGAACCTCCCAATAAGATGCTGGCCTTTGACCCCATTACCAGTGTTTACTGGATGAGTTCTATGGGGAGACTCTACCTTGTATTTAACAATGATATAGGTTTCTTATATAATATGCAAATAAGAAAGTAAATGTCAGTCAGATTCAAAACAATACAGTATAAAGGACACTTGCAAATTAAAAAGAAAAATATGCTGTTTGTAAGGGTAATATAGTCCTGAAAGAATTAAAACACACCTGAAGATTATCTGCAAAAGATTGTAGATTCATTGACTGGAGATAAAGAAAAATTACAGTGACATAATAGAACTCTGGCTTATAATATGTGTACCTAAAAAAATCATTAACTATGACTCAGACATGGATATACATGCTTTTTTCTTCAAAATCCTAAGATCTGAATGTGCCAAATATGATACATCCAAATTGAACATACATATTTACAGCAGATTAAAAAATTTTGTTTAAAATTTTGTGTTATATATTCTTAATGTTAAAATTAAGAGGAAAGGTATGACATTCAGTTCTTGCCATGTTAAACTTGTTGAATAGTAAAATTGGATTAATAGCCCCCACCCTTGCACTTTCAGATTTGAATTAGGAATAATTTCAGGTGTGATCTTAACATATCTTTCTATATCCTAATCAAGCCCACATTCCATTAGGTGAGATTAAGAGGCCAGTGAAGCTTCAAGCAGATTATAATATAATGTACTGCTTAGTATTTCATCTTGAAATATTTCTTTCTTATTTATCAGAAGAAACTAAGAAAAATTTTTCTTGACAAATAATTTTCTTTTGACAAAATATTATAGAAATATAAAATTCAGACCTTTATAGTGTTTTTGGAATTAGAAAAGAATGGCTTATAACTTAGTAGTGACTTTTAAGGGATTTTAAAATTCAGTCTGCATTACCAACTGTGTTTATTATAGGACAAGTCAAGGGAACTTCAACCACTCTAGACATCTAAAAGATCCAGCACATGCAATTTTAACATAGAGATCTATCTCCACATCTCAAGGAGGAGCAATTCCTAAGCTTCCAATAACTTGCCTTCCTATGAGAATGGCAATGTTTCAACTTTGTTAAGATATACTGCATAACTTCATTGGTGAAAACAGAAAAAAAAATTACTCCTTAATTCACATATTCTACTTATTCAAAAAGTGATAATTTGTACCACAGGAAAGAAATGGAAAAAAAAATCCAAATAAAATTAATAGTTTGCTTTGGGAAACTCTAGACCTCAGAAAGAAGTTTCCTTGTTTTTAATAAAAGACAAGTTATTTATCATCTGGTCTTTTATATCACAGGTTTTCATAGTGTGTGGTTGTTCTGAAGAAATATGAAAGCCATTTTTACTCTTTGTGTGATATTCTTATTTTTTTTCCCAACAACAAAAATATATTAAGGTTCATATTATTTTTTCCTATCATAAAACCTGAGCCAGAAGAAATTTAATAGAATTTGAAGCTTTAGAACAGAGGTAATATTTTTGAATTGTCATTCATCAGACAGGAAATCATAACTATTTAATATAGTAATCCCAATGGTATTTTAACCCAGTGGCTAAATATGATACAATTTATGCAGTTATTTCTTCTCTGATAACATATTTCATAATTATGACTTTATTTTCCAAATTTTATAAATAAAAGACATGTTTTTATTGCATTTGTCTCTTTTCTTGCTTTTAATTCTTCATTGTTTTATAACTATAATTATTTAAAACATTTTATAATACAAAAAATGCAAACAAGATTGTATGCACATAGATACTTAATTCATTATTCCCCAGTGATTTCACATATACATATTGTCACTATAGATATCAATTACTTTGCTTTAATATTGGTTATATTTGCTATATGTGCCCATATTGTGTATGTAGAAGTCTGAATCTTCCTGTGAAATGTGTCAAACTATGATCTTCAAAGTAATGGATTGGAACATAGTTAGGTCAGAATACATCTACTATTGAAGTTGTGGTTATAAATTACCTTATTAGACATGCATAAATATAATTTATGCCTTTATACTTTATATTTGAATAAAAAGAAAGGTATATAGATTGTGACCTCTGAAATTTGAGCCTAATCTCTTCCTTAGCATGTAGATAGTCCTGGGGGAAAAAGTTCTGAATTTGACATACTGAATGCAATGAAAAGACAGAATAAAGTAACATTGCCTTGTTTTCTCCCAAACTACTATCATGATTATTAGTGTTATTTTCACATGATTACAGTCAGATAGATATATAAATAGATAGCTAAAGATACATAGATTGATATATGCCCAAGGAAAATTAATACATAATCACTAATGACAAAAAAAAAGAAACTAAAGATTTTAATTGGTTCATGGATGAAAAGTGTCCACACAGATTGGGATAGTATTTAGTAATAAATAACTACTGCTATGCACAAGAACATGGATTAAGCTGAAATTAATTTTGATAAGTGGAAACATCAGATTCAAAAATCTACATACTTAAGAAGACACACAAATAACCAACAGGTATATGAAAAGTTGCTCATTGCCACTAATCATCATGGAAATTCAAATCAAAACCACAATGAAATGTCACCTCATCCTGTTAGGAAGGCTATTATCAAGCAGAAAAGATAATGCATTCTAATGAGAATGTGGAGAAAAGGGAAACTTCTTCACATTATTGGCAAGAGCAAATTTGTGACACTCATTATTGAAACCAGTATGTAAAATAAAAAAAAAATTGAACCACCACATTACCCACTAGTAATCCTAATTCTTATTATTTACCAAAAGGAAATGAAATTAGTACTTTCATGGAACAGCTTGTGTTTCCATATTCCCTATTATTCACAATAGCCAAGACATGGAAACAACCTAAGTGTCCATTGATGGATGAATGGATAGATGGAGAAAATGATGTATATTCCTACAATAAAATACTACACAGCCTTAAAAGATAAAGGAAATCTTTTCATTTGGGATCATATTGTTGAATCTGGATGTCATTATGCTAAATTAAATAATCTAGACACAGAAAGAAAATAACATATGATACCACTTACAGATGGAATCAAAAATACTAAAACTAATGTAAGTAGAGTGAAATGATGACTGCCACATGCTGGTAGGAGGGGAAATGATGATGTGTTAGGTAGGCAAAGCATTCAAAGTTAAACAAATAGATTAATTTCTGGAGATTTACTGCATAGTATAATACCTAGAGTTAACAATACTGTTTTGTACATTTGAAATGTTAAGAGTAAATTTTGTGTTAAATTCTCTTATTACAATTAATAAAAGAATCTACAAAGGATGTGGAAGAAATTATTGTTGGTGAAGAATAGGTTTATGGCATATATTATGGTGGTCATTTAATAAGTGTATATCTAACTCCTAATGTCAAATTGTTTACAATAAATATGTATGGATTTTTGTATTTAAATCATACCTTAAAACACATTTTTTTAAAAGACTACATTCTATAAATTTATATTTGTGTCCTCTAGACTAAATTAAACCTATGTGGTAAGAAAACAGAACAGTGTTTTTAGGAGCACAATCAGATGGAGAAGCAATGAGCACATTGGCACAGAGATAATTCTAGAGATGGTGCAACAGTTATATGTAGTGATTGCTGTGACTGTTCCAAAAATGTGTGACTTTGTCAAACCTCAGATTTTTGCTAAAAGGCATTGGTTTGAAGTATGTGAATTATGCTTCAATAGAGTCAATAATTGTTTTTGCAAATTATCAAATTCATTCAGCTCATGGTATTGCCTCTTGGGAACCTTGAGTCAAGGATGAGTATAAAATAAGGAAAATTTTTGCTGTAACAGTAAAATAACTATCAAAAGAAGATATTGAATACAGAGGGCTCAACTCTATGCCCAACACTATCATTCTGCTTCATTAACATTATATTAGTTAAAACACAATTCTAACCACATACCAGATAAGGAAGTGACATGTTAAATATGTTTAATTTACTTCCCATATTCACTACATAGAATTTGGCAAATCAGAGACTAATTCCAGCCTTCTTTTTTTATAATAAATTTACTTATTTATTTTAATTAGATGTATAGGAGAGCAGAATGCATTTTGATTCATTGTACACAATTGCAGCACAACTTTTCATTTCTTTGTACACGATTTAGCATCACACCGTGTGTGCAATCATACATGTACCTAGGGTAATAATGTCCATCACATTACACCATCTTTTCTTCCTCCATATTCCCCCTCTCTCCTCTTTGCCAAGTAATAGTTCCTCCATTTTTCCCATCCCCCCCCCATTATGAATCAGCATATACTTATCAGAGAACATTCTGCCCTTGTTTTGGGGGGATTGCTTAGCATGATATTTTCCAACTCCATACATTTACCTGCAAATGTCATAATTCTATTCTCTTTTAATGCTGAGTAATATTCCATTGTGTACCATAGTTTCTTCATTCATTCATCTATTGAAGGGTATCTAGGTTGCTTCCAAAATTTAGTATTGTTAATTGGGCTGCTATAAACACTGATGTGGCTGCATTACTATAGTATGTTGATTTTAAGTCCTTTGGGTATAGACAGAGGAGTGGAATAGCTAGGTCAAATTATTGTTTTATTTCAAGTTTTCTAAGGAATCTCCATACTGGTTTCCAGAGTGGTTATACCAATTTGCAGTTCCACCAGCAATGTATGAATGTGTCTTTGCCTCTTCATCCTTGTCAACATGTATAGTTGTTTGTATTTGCCACAGTCTGACTGGGCAATAACTGGGGGGTGACAAGCAACTTGTGAAGATTGATATAATGGGAGCCTCTTTATTGTAGGACAGCAGGGGTATATATACATAACTGAATACACAACTTGTTTCAACTAACATCATCTAGATACATCAATCAGTCATCAAGGAATCCTCATTATCTTAATAATTACACACAGCTTAATTCAATCAACACCCTCTAGACACAGCAGTCAGTCATTAAGGAATCCTCATCATCCTAATGACTTGCTGGCTGGCGTTACTTCACAAACCACTCCCTCTGGCAAAGTTCCAGCTGCTGTCTTGACTTGTCTGTGGTCCTCAACGGTATTCTTGATAACTGCCATTCTTACTGGCATGAGATGAAATCTTAGAGTAGTTTTGATTTGCATTTCTCTAATTACTAGAGATGTTAAACATATTTTTATATATTTGTTGATTGATTGTATATCTTTTTCTGAGAAGTGTCTATTCATCTGTTCAGCTCCTTAGCCCATTTATTGATTAGGTTGTTTGTGTTTTTCGGTGTTAAGTTTTTGAGTTCATTATATATCCTGAAAATTAGTGCTCTTCATATTGTATGGAGGTGTACATAGATAATTGCTTCAATTTCATAAGGTAATTCTAGTCCTCCAAAACAACAACAACAAAAAGTTTGAGTTAACAATAAATGAAAAGCAAGCATGTGAATATTTCAAAACTAAATACTCTTGTATCTCAATTATCACACTCAGGATCTTAGGTAGGGCAAAAAAAATTCTTAACTAATGAATTTGGGCTAAAAACTTGCAAAAATTCATAAAAATGTGAGGAGAAATATGTTGCTGGAGCAATTTTGAAAGACTATAAAAGCAAATGAATTTGCTAAAATTATCATAGAATACGATTCTTAAGCATATAACTCAGCAAATTTTTATTGAGGTTCTATTTTTTGCCTTAAACATACTAAAAGTACACAAAATATATTAATGATAGAAGTGGACAACCGAGAATCATGTTTGCTATCAGCTATAAAATAAAGTAAAATAAATCAGTTACCAAAAATTAAACAAAATGAATAAGAATTTACTGAATGCTTATAAGGCAAACAAGTTCAAAACCATCATCCACATAAAGAAACAGAACCTTTGATGTCCTTCCATGCTCCATGTTCCAATCTGATCTTTTTTCTTTCCATTGTGATTCACACTCTATTGCTTTTTATAGTAATCACTCCTTGCATTTCCTTATAGTATTGGTATCAAGTTTATATCATTTATCATTTATCTCTAAGTCAACCCATTGTTTTAATTTTTGGTTGACAATAGTTGTGCATATTTATGAGATATATTGTGAAGTTTTTATCTATGTATGTATGTTAAAAGATTTCATAAAGTTAGTCAACGTGCCTATCTCCTGACTGACATCATTTTTGGGGGGGAGAATGGGAATGTTAGACATCTATTCCTAGCAATTTTGAAATCTGTAATACATTATAATTAACTGAAACCATTGTGTGATGCAATATATTACTAACACATATTCTTCTAAACCAACTATCCTTTGATCAATGACTTTCCTCTCTCTATAAACTCCCACCATTCTCAACCTCTAGTAACCATCTTCCCACCTGTGAAATATAAAGAATCAATCTCATTATCATGCCCATCTTTAAATCATGTTTTAATCCACTAATTTTGCCCTTCTTTTTACTTACAATTTGTCTTTTTCTTTGCTTATAGTTTTTTTTCTATTAACAAACATTAGCCTTTTTACATATAAGGCTTTTCACAGCTTAGTTTTCAGTTGAGTAACTATTGTTACCAGATAAAAAATTCCTTTTGTTTGAAAGTGACCAATGAGATCCAGAGTCTTAGTAAAATATATTTTCAATCCACTTGGCAAGATTATACTATTTGCATAGTTTCTATTTCTTGTAATAACTTGTAATAATGCTGAAACAAATTACCATGAAATTAATGGTATAAAACCACAAAAGTTTATTGTCTTGCATTTTAGTTCTAAATATCTGAAGCCCAACATGGGTCTCATGGGTTAAAATCAATTTCTTTGCAGTTTTATTTCATTCTTTAGGGGGAAGTTTTCATCTTTTTTCTAATGTCTGGAGACTGCACTCATTCCTCACCTAACCTTCCAATTTCTCCATCTTCAAAGCCAGACCTGTTGTTAATCTCTGATTGTTCTCCCTCAGTTAAATCATTATACTCAGGAGACATTTTTTCTACTTTTAATGATTCATATGGTTACATACTACACAGGAGTAATCCAGGCTACTCATGTCAAGGTTTCTAACATTAAGCACATTTAAAAGTCTTCTTGTCATGCAGGAAAATCTATTCACAAATTCCTAGGATTGATACAGGGAAATCTTAGGGAGGCATAAGTTTGCCTTCAGCATGGGAGCTTCTTTCATTAAGAAACATTTTGATTGTCTCTTTTTGTTGTGTTAGCACTTTATGACTCTCATTATCTAATCCATTAATTCAAAGATATTTGCAAAATAGAGATTTTCCAGTTAACTTTTTAAAGTTATCTGAAATTCAAAAATACTTCATAAACTTTTGTGCAGAATATAAAAGTGAATAGTCAAGTATTACCTTTCCTTTTCAGATTCACAGGTCAAATAGGGAGGACAGAATTAATACTTGATTCTCTTTCTATACTTACTAGTTTCAAAGATAAATTATTTCATTCTTTATCATGTCCAGAGGATCCCATGGTGTGTGTGTGTGTGTGCGTGTGTGTGTGCTCGCACATGTGAGTATACTTAGTAATTATAACTTTAAATACATTTGATGGGTGTCATTTTGTTGTGGTTACAGTGTTACAGCTCCGTCTATCTCATCTTTGAGCAAAGGGTGAATCTTTCATATTTTCCTTTCTGTCTGAGAGGACAAGGTTAATGAATTTTAAATCATTTTAAAACAAAGTTCTGCTGAATTTTGTGGCATGACTTTTGGACATGGTTGCCTTGCCTGCTTTGCCTGAGGTATGAAACAATAAAGCAGTCCCTGGCATCTGGGAGAGGCTGATAACCATCAGCAAACCCCACAGTGTTTTGAAAGTTAGCCTAATACTCCTCTAAGTTTAGTGTGCCCATGTACACCTGAACAGTTTCAAAAAGCTTCCACATCATACAAAGCCGCCTTTCACCAAGGCTGACCAAGAACAAATCAATAATAAATAGAAAACCTTTTCAATTATTATGTTTGAAACACACACCATAAAAAATGACAAACTACCATCTGTCTTGCCTACTATAACTGCTACTTATTTACTAAAAAGAAAGTCTGGCTGAAATTTTACTTTTTCTAGATAATATTTATTAAGTTACTCATTATAAAAGTACCCATTTCGTGATAGAACCCAATCCATTATAAATCTCCACTTCCCTAAATATCCCTTTAAAATCCCCTTAATGAACCAAACTGCTTTTAAAAGTCCTTTATAACAAGATATTACTAAAAAACTGCAATTCTCCATGTGTGAAGTCTCACTTATTGCAATGTGTAATAGCTATAAAATGGTATGAATTTTAACCTCAACAGTTTTCTGATGTTTACTTAAATGTAAAATTGATTATATTGAGCTTTTTGTAAGAGATACATGATTTAAATACTTTTGCAAACATTTAGGCAGCTCTTATTTTTGTTCTTTTCTTGGAGTGTTCAAAAATATGGTGTGTGTATTCTGAGTGTTCTTGTTTGTATTCCCATGACTCACCTTTATGTATGTTTGTCCCTTTTTTGAAATGCAGGATCTTGGTCATTCTCAATTTTGCATCCATGACCAGTAGTTTATCTTGGTATGGGGTCATATTTGGAAGGACCCAAACTGGTTTGTGTAAATTGATAGTTAATTATTATTCCACAGGAACATTGAATAAAAGCCAGTTACTGGGCCTTCTTTACTCATTCTGTCTCAGATAAGAAAATGCTTCAATATTTCACCTTTCAATATGAAATTTACTGAAAATGTATTTTTCATTTTATTTTCAAAGTGTTTTGCCATCAATGACTATTCATTTATATTGAAATATTTGTGTATATCTGTTAAGGTATTATATGAGTATTTTGGCTTTTATTTGTCAGTTTCATGAACAATTATGACATGTTAACAAGTATCAACTTGTACCTGCATTCACAAGTTGTCCTAGTTAGTAATCTATTGTTATTGTTATCACCATATTCATTTACTGATACTATTTTTTCATATAATTTTTGCCTCCATATCTGGTAGAGATTTTTGGTAGAATTCTTTTACTTTAGTGTTAGGATTTTTTATCTAATATATTCTGGATACATAAAATACATTCAGTGACAAATTTATACCTTTTCTGGCCTCTGGAGACTAATATTCCTTTAATATCCAGAAATATTGAAGTCACTGTTTAAGTTCTTCAAACCTAGACTTTCCTTCAGAAGAAGTTTAAAACAGCTCAATATATTCCAAAGATATAGGACCTTTTAGGTATTACATGTCCATATATCTTTTGAAATTGTTTTTCAAGAAACATGATCATTTCACATTAAGTTATTGAATTTTTCATCAAAAGATGTTAATAATACTCCTTTATATCTTAAAATTTTTGGAACTACAGTGAGGAAAATATATATAAAATTCAATGCACCCATTTTAAGTATATGGTCTGATGACTTTTGACAAATGTCTATTCTCCTTTATTAAATTCAAAGTATAAAACTTTTTCCATTGTCCTTTTTATCTTCAAAGTCAGTTTTTCCTTATTCTGTTTTCAGAAAGCCTGTTTATATCAGATTTATTTAAATTTATTTATTTAAATTAGATTTACCTTTCCCAGCATTTAACAATTACCAAAACACTCAGGAGTTTCTCTTATGTGTGTGTTGGCTTTTACTCAGGATGATATTGAGATTTATATACTCTGCTACATTAACAACTGTGGTTTATAAAATTGGTGAGAGTTCTAGGGGTATTTATCATGCATGAGTTCTCAAGTTCCATCTCCAGCACCACATATGGATATGTATATACAAAAAGATGAGCAGTATTCCATTGAGCATATATGTTGTAATATGTCTTTCTGTTTATCTGGTGATAGTTATTTGAATTTTTTACAGTTTTTTCCCCATAAATATAAACTACAAATATTCATGTGGAAGATTTTATGTAAGCATGTTTCATTTCTTCTGTGTAAGTACATATAAATACACTGTTGGGGCCCATATTGTATGTATATGCTGAAATTTATTAGAACAGCCAAATGGTTTTCCAAAGTTATTATATAGTCTTATGTTGAAAGTGATCAATGAATTACAGGTTTCTTTGAACCATCCTTAGGCAGAGGTGATGACCTTATGAAAACTCTGGGTGGAAACACGTGGATTGAGACTGCTCAGTTGCTGGTGGCCCTCTGTTTAAAGGGAGTTCTGTGCCTCGCAGAATTTATTGGTTCAATAGCCATGGGTCCAAACACCAGCTGCCTGAAGGTAGAAGAGATAGATATGAGCACAAGCTGAAAAACTTTTAACTGGTTGTTCCTGATCACAAAGCTGTTGTTGTTTATCTTGTAAAAGCTTTCTTGCAATAAATTCTTTTGATGTTTAAACCTATATAATAAATGTGCAGAGCCTGTTTGTGGCCAGTCTTCTCTGACCAGGAGTTCCATTGGCCCACCAAGTTCTGTTTTTCTCTATATTTGTGTTTGTTTTTTGTCCAATCCTCTTATCAGCTCAAGCTTGGGGAAAACGGAATAAACATTGTGCAGGATCACAACAGTCTTACATTTTCACCAGCATACTGTGAAAATTCAGCTGTGTGAAATCCTTGCAAACACCTGACATAGTCTTTTTTAACTTTAGACACTCTAATAGATTGGGTACAATGATATTCCTTTATGGTTTTATCTGATTGTGTACAATAATATTTTGCTATGCTTTTATTTGATGACTTATGAAGTCTGGCTCCTATTTATGTAATCATTGGCCAGTTATCTACCACTATCCCTAGAAGTGTTCAAATATTTTGGAAATATGTATAGGTGATTTGTGTTGTTAAAAGTGTTTCATGCTTTATGTGTCCTTATTTAGAAATTTTTCCAATTATTGTGAACAAATTTCCCCATGATTTTAGAAATATTTGTAGTTTTTAGATTTAGATTTAAAATTTAAGGAGCAAATAATATTACATACTATGTAATCCAAAAAAAAATTAAAGAAACATAAATTTTGCCTAACTCACCATAAGAGACCAGCATTAATCTTTTATTAAACCAAAAACACACTTCATCCAAAAGAATAGACTTGCCTTATTGAATAACATTGGCAAATTAGGTAAAAATTATGAACTATATGTGGGTGGAAGAACTTCTGGACTACTTATTCTATCCCATTTACTTTGATAACATCATAATGAATAAAGACCAGAATAAGGCCTAGCATAAGTTAACATAAGTCTTTCACTTTGCACTTTTTTTTTTCAAAATTCTTTGGATAACCATATATATTTTTGCTTTTAGTTTAGGATCATTGGGTTTCTTTCTTTAAAACACCCTAATAAATTTTTAAGCAAGTTTGTACTGAGATTCTCAATCAAATGGGTGATTTTTATCTTGTTTCTTCTATTTGTGCTGGGTTTAATTTGTACTTATTCTACCTTCATGATAAACCAATAATACCCTTGTGTTCTGCTTGGGCTCTTCTTCCTGTGTCCTGTTTCAAAAATTATTTCCAGGAACACTGCAGATGGCAATCATGTAATACACTGCATCTGCTTTCTTTCAATGTTCACAGCCCTGCATACATTTTAAAACACTGTCCAGAAGGAAATCATTTTTTGGCCAATTTTCTAGTTGTTTATGTTGTTGTGAATCTTAGAGGAGAAATCCTCAGCTCTTTTCCATTTGTCAGGATGTTGATAGTGGATCTATCATATGTAGCCTTCATACTCTCACAATGAATCTCTCAGCAAATTTTCTATAGGGGGATTGTGACATTTCTCTATTTTAAAAATTACTTAAATATGATATTCATTGTACTAAGCCATGGAATTTGATGAATCACTAATTTAATAAAAATGTAGAACCAAGGACTTACATACTTTATTTTCTTTAATCACCTAGGGTATGGGCTAAAATATATTAGTAATAACTTCTTCCTATATATTTTATTCAAATTTTATTTTGAATAAGAATGTATTTTTTGCTTCTCAATTTTTTCCCAGACATTACTGAATGAAGAATAAATCCAGGTTTAATGTGCACTCTTACTGACATTTTTTTTTTCAGAATTACAGAAAATAATTATTATTTTCATTTTAAGCATGCTCCTTGGGGTACTAAACTTATGTGTTTAGATATTTTTTCTAGATATTTTTTTCTCCTTGTGGTGAAATCTTTTAGCACATATGTAATTTATATAGATTTCATCCATTTTCCTATCAATGGATACTCTACATACCCTTCTAGTTTGGTAGTATACAATGGAGAAGCTAATGATTACACTCTAACCCACCACACAGTGAAATAAAAATGGTGAAAGACTGGAGAAAACAAGCTTATAGGTATAAATAATGTAAAATTGTTCTAAGAACATTGAAAGAAAATTATAAGCACTGTTATATAAGTGAGGGTGGTGGTGTTAGAATATTCAGAATTAGAGAAGACCTTGCTGAGGAAATAACACAAAAGCTGATGAATGACAAAAGAGAAGGTGGTGATAACTGAAAATTCTTCAGAAGTTTATCGACAAGGCAAATAGCATAATGAAATTCCTAGATTTAAAAAAAAAGTTTGCATTTTAAAGAAACTTAAATATAGCCCAAATGGCTACAGCATTGAACGGAAGAACTTTCACTAGATGAAATTATATAGTTTGTAAAATATCTTAGTGAAAACTTTGATAAATTTGGAAATAAAGAAATGTACATGTATGAAACAATACAGTGCTCAATAGAATATTAAAATTGTTATTGTAATTGCACTTTAGGATAATTATAAAATATATATTTGCATATCTTTATGAATTTAGCAAGTTTTAGGACAAGATAAGGTGCATATCACACGAAAATTGTTTGATTTTGGCTCTATTTGGTGAAATGCTACAAAAAGTTTAGCTTTCATAAGAATGTAGTTATAATTATTAAATAATAGATAAATGTTTGTAAAAATCATGATGAATTGTAATGTAGCATAGACACTTATAGAAATAAAATACTTCATTTAACAATTTGATTGTTGCAAGTTTATCTTTCTAAATTGACATGACTTAAGATAAACAACCTGTAAACTTTGAGAAATAAATGTGTCATAGACATTATTTCAAGTTGCAGTTTTGCATAGAATTTTGTAAATAAGAACCATTTTATCATTCAATTTAGAAAAATATTTCACATTTTGTAATTTTGGTAGCTAAAGAAATGTGAAATTTTACAAATAAATGAGTTAATATATTCATAACACATTTTCCAAATGGCATTTCCACTCACATTGGTATATTCACTGTATCAAAGATTGTAAAAAAAGAAAAATATCAGTTCCTTGTCCTATGTTAATTTACTTATTATCTTATGTAAAAGAAAGTGAAGACTTGTTTTAAAATTAATCAAAGTTGGGACAGTAGAGATGGGATATGATGATAATGATGTATATGTATTTCCCATGATTAATCTTTTTAGATCTTCACATTATAGAGAATTAAAATACTCCTTCTCATAGGGAAGATTTCTTGTATCAAATTTTAATAAATATATATCTTAACACTTCCCTCCATTTTTTTTTGTTCGTCCAATACAAGAATCACCGGGAAAGGTAAATATTCACAAGGAAACAAATAATAAAAAAATGAAATAAGAAA
This sequence comes from Callospermophilus lateralis, assembly GCF_048772815.1. Classification (NCBI taxonomy): domain Eukaryota; kingdom Metazoa; phylum Chordata; class Mammalia; order Rodentia; family Sciuridae; genus Callospermophilus; species Callospermophilus lateralis. Next base: position 3,163,981 of record NW_027510917.1, read on the forward strand.
AATGGTGAAATGAATATCTCAAAATGTAAATAGTTAGCTATGGAATGTGTGTTGAGGGTTCTACCATTGATTCAGGGATTTGGAATATCATCTGCCCTCAATTGAACACAGAGGCCCACATACCACACATAGGATTCCCCATGGTATATCTCCTGAACACTTCACTTTTATAGCTTTAGTATGCTCATTGTGTTCTCACTCTGACATATTATATCATAAATATTGTAAATAGAATTAAGTCTTTATTAAAGTCAAATATATAAGATATTAAATTCAATCTCTATCAACTTAATAGTTTTTACTTTCAGATACTTCATTTGTATAAAAATACGAAGACTATTTGTCTCAGGTTTTTTAATAAAAAGTAGTGAAACATCAATCATAAAATAATTTGGACTTTTTGAGTAATGGCTACATAAGAGCAACTATTTTGAATATTCAGTTAATTATACTAAATTCACAGTGAAAATAATTGCATTATTATTATTTTAGGGATTAGGGGACAAAAAAATGTCCAAGATTTCTTTTCTAAAGTCACAATAGAGACAGGATTTTGAAGCCCACGTTCAAGTGTGTCATACAGCACATATTTGCTTTTATTAAACACAGAGGTGATTAATGTATGCTAGATCTTGCTAAGGGATGACACAAACTGCTGAATGGAGAATTTCAGGTAAATACTTCAGAATTCCTTAAAGGAAGTTTGTTGGCTGTTTCTGAATTCTCTAGTATTCAAAGGCAGAAAGTGATGAATACAGGTATATGATATTTTTGTGCATGTATGTTTTTGTTTTCACCACAGAATTAGGTTGATAATCATGATCTTTCCCTGGCTTGACTGCTTTTATCAGATATCCATTATGTCAAAGTTGATTATCACTCTTTTTTGCATAATTAAATTATTACAATTTATGTAGTCTCTATAAACTTGTAAACTTCTCTTTTGTGTTTTTCCTTACCTCTTAACAGAATTTTGTTTTCATATAAATATGGGAAATTTCTGTCAATCCGTAACATACACTGAATTAAATAATGCACTAACAAAGAGGAGGTTATCCTCTAAACCTTTTTTCAGTTTCAATAATCTCTCTCTTTCTCATGTTCCCAGTTGAAGAAGTTTTACATATTCTGATGTCAGGTGTCTATCTTTAGCTCCTCTGTACTGCATATGCTGACTTGATTATTTTGAAAAGGAATCCATGTAAATAATGAACAAATTACTATAGAAATAGGTCACTTTTTATTGTAAGGAGCATCTGCCATAGACATGCCAGGACTCACTAAGTTGCTGGCCATAAGGAACAACAACCATTGAACTGCTTAGTCATATGTGCTTGCAATTGATAGAGCTGTGAGAGGCACTAGCAATAGGCATAACTAGCAATGACTAGTTAAAATTGATAGGGAGCACAGCTCCATAAACATGCACAAAGAAAATGCCCAGCTGCAAATACATCATCTCACTGGACATAACCAATGAACATTGACTTTCACTGGGTGTAACCAATCATCAACATACACTACCAACTTGGAACTGTATTTAAATTGCTGGTCCTGTCACATTGAAGAGTTTTGCTCCAAGGACATCAGTGAGACTGACAGTCTTGCTGTCTGTCCCTGGACTGACTCCACCATTCCCTAATGTCCAGCCATCAGCTGGAGAGAACCACCAGACTAGAACAATATCTGCTCTTTGGCCAAGAGAAGTCCATGTCATTGGAGGTATTTTGGGACTTGTGGTTGCTCTGGGTTTGTTGATTTGCTTATAGTGTTTAGTTAGTGTGCATCAAATGCTAGTTGCTCCCACACACCCAACAATTTTCCATTAATTATTTATATTTGATGATTTATGTGAACGAATATATGCTTGCATTTAAAGACAATCCCCCTCCAAGTAATTAGTAATAGCACTGCTCAAGACACTCCCCCTTCATAACCTGAGGGGAAACAGGATTACCTTTCTTCTCTATTTTAGGCAGATGCATCTGTCCTTGAGTATACACCCACAAAGGAATGAAGAAATCCAGATTTTGGAGATGGTATCAGAAGATCTCAGAAATGTCCATCTCCCAAATGAACAAGTGAATTACAACTCTGAGAACAGCCTTTGAGTCACCTCTTTAAAAGCCCCTTGTTCCTGCTGATGGGCAGAATCACAGACTCTGGGACAGGAGTCCCCTCTGTTTCTCCTTTGCTAGCAAAGCAATAAAACTTCTTTTTCCTTTTTCTCAAAACCATGTCCTTGTTATTGGATTGGCATAGGGGACAAGAACTATAAAATATATAGGTTTTATACATTGATTTTTGTAAAAGCATTACTTAATTAAGTTGCACTTTTTTCTCTGAACTTAAGTATCTATTATAGTATATTTCTTATATACTATTAGGAGGAGGGGTAAAGCAATTGATACATTCATTTTAAAGGGGCTTTTAACAATATATGTGAATATCCTGATGCTTTCTAAATAAAATGCCAGCTTTAAAGAACATATTTAAAGTTGTATTGGATCCACAATCCCATATTTGTTCCAGCACTATTCACAGAAATCAAAAAAGAGTCCATCAATTGATGAACAACAACAACAAAAAAAAAATGTGGCTCATGTACATAATGGAATATCATCAGCCATAGAGAAGAAATCTTGCCTGAAACAACATGGATGGAACTGGTGGAATATAAAAAAATATAACTCATGGAATTTCAAAGTAAAAGTGTGATTACTAGAGTCTGGGGAAAACAAGGTAAGAGAAAAGGATAGAGAAAAATTAATCAACCTATACAAAATTGCACTCAGGTATGAGTAAAAATTCTGGTGTGCTATTATACAGCAGGGTTGCAGACAAAAATGTGCAATACATTTCAAAGAGCTAGAACCGGATATTTTAAATGTTTCCACCACAAAGAAATGATAAGTGTATGAGTATATAGATATATTTAGCCTGATTTAAACATTATAATTTGCAAAACACGTATCAAAACATCGTATCAAAACATCACAGCCCAGCATGGTGGTGCATGCCTGTAATCCCAGCAGTTCAGAGGCTAAATAATCAGGATGGATAATTCAAAGCCAGCCTCAGCAATGGCAAGGAAATAAGCAACTCTGGGAGATTCCGCCTCTAAATAAAATACAACATAGGGCTGGGGATGTGGCTCAGTGGTTGAGTGCCCCTGAGTTCAATCCCCAGTAGCCCCCCAAAATAAAATCAAAGGTTACACTATTAATATGCTACTTTTGTGTTTTTAATGTATAAATTGAGAAAAAGTAAAAATAAACATAAATAAAAACTTTTTGCTTATAATATTTTTTGCTTTTTTTCTTTTTTGTATTTATTATCAGAAAATATTTGCCTTGGATTTTTTGCTGTGCCAATTTTTAGCCTATTTCATGAAGACAATATATCTAAGATCAGAAGCTTTCTGAGGCAATTTTCATCATCATACCTTGGTGACCTTTTCAATATTCTGTGTCTTTATTGTGTAGACATTCAGTTCACTCCTTGAATTCCATTGCAAACATGGGGAAACAGTTAATCAGACTACATAGTTTAAAAGGTCAGATAGCATATTTCAATATGACATTTTTAAATAATTTTTAAAAATGCATAAATATAACTTATATTTGTTATTTTATATATGAATAGGAAGGAAACCTTTGAATATCTATACATGAAATAGTATTACAACTGTGTGTTCCTGTATATTCTGTGAATGAAGTCTTACTACCTCAAACTGATTAGAAATATGCATTCAGACTTCTATTAAGGATAAATCCAATAATATATGAACTAGAAACTGTCTACATTTAAAGCAATATTTCAATCCATGATGCATATTTTTAAATAGTGTATTGATAATCCATACTGTTACTCTTTTTTATTTACTGAATATATTTTACTATGCTTGAACAGAAGAGAGCCCAGAATACTGAGGGTTTCAGTTTCATAGTGAATATCGGCATAAGTAAGCCATATAAATGTTGCTAGTGAGATACATGAATCAGGGCTAATGACATAGAATTAAATATAAAATCCCATATTGTACCTTATATAGATTTGCAGCATTCATAATGCAGTTTTCAATTTTACTATCTTGTGGTGAAATGCCTATAAAATTTAGTAACTTTAAAGCTCTGAAATTTCTTGGAAAGTATATATAAGATAGTGGGAGGCATTGAAGGGGAAATGAGTGAGAAGTTATATCTATGTCTAATCAGCATGGCAGAACTGGTCACCTTTAAGTAGGCTAGCCAACTATTGATAGAATCTAGTCCTAGAAAAAAAAAAAAAAAAAAAACGCTTGCCCCAAAGTGAACTGTTTTCATAGGATTTTATTTCATAATAATGTCTATTCTATTGATGTTTCTTCAAGTATATGTTAATTTAATGATAATTTGCTATTTTAGATTCTCCACACCTATTCTCTTACTAAATCCAGGATACAATTGAGAAGATTAAAACATAACAAAGAAAAAATTTATAGTAGAGCAGTGTTTTTTATTTTAAATAAAAGTCATTTAACAATATCTTTGCTATTGTTGTGCTAGGTGTAGAATGCAAGAGTTGGATATTTAAATTGCACCCATGTTTCATGTGTTTACAATGAGTTATTTGAATATTTATGCGTTCATTATACATCTACTGTTTTTCTTCAGGAGTTTTAGAGTCCAATAAAACTGTCACAGAATTTTAAGCTGAAACAAATAAATAAGTGGATGCTTAGGTTCCTTTTCATTCTGTAAATAGGTTGAAAACACTATAACTTCTTAAGGTTTCTTGTCACCTACAAAAGAAGCTGAAATTAATTGTAATCCTAATATGACAAATTTTCCAAGTTTCTCAACTCATATTTATCAAGATTTGTTGATCTAGAATCACTGAACTGTATGTCTGTGATTTGTTTTATGTGAAAGAAAACATAGAAGGAACAAATTAACCCAAAAGCTTTTATTTCTGCTGAAATGACAATTGTTAAACTAAGATTTGAGCCATTAGAGTGAATCCTATACTTTTACTTCTCAACAACTTCACTATGTCTAAGTAGAGCCAATCGAGAAAGGTTGCTGAGTAGGGGAGTTAAATCTCTAAAACCCCGCTCTTTCATAGAGAAAAAAAAAACAGTGGGAGAAACTGTTAAAAATCAACATTTTTAGAACTAACTATAGAAATTTTACAGTCTTATAGCAATCCAAAAAAATTTGAGTTCAGTGGTATTATTATAAGCCTGTGCCCTGTCTCTAAGCTATACAATGCCCTTATGAAACAGTTTGGCAAACAGGAGAAGTTAAATGATAGGTTTGTAGCTTCACAAAATTTCATCTCAACAAAATTATCACACTGTCTGGAAGTTGTCTCTAAGGACCATATTCAATGAGCTAATAGTTATTTGATCTGGCTCATAGGTCCTTCTGATGGAAAATCCCTATCCTCAGATCGATGGTCAAAAGCAATAAGTAGCAAAAGTTTAACATTGCAGTTGCCTGAGGCAGCAATACCAATTTTGACAAACTTGGGGGTGGCAAATAAATTTAATAGATTAGAATCTAGAGGATGAGATATTCATAGGGTCCTTTATAAAAATCTACCATATTTTTAGGACTTTATTTTTTTTAAAGAGAGAGAGAGAGAGAGAGAGAGAGAGAGAGAGAGAGAGAGAGAGAGAGAATTTTTTAATATTTATTTTTTAGTTTTCGGCAGACACAACATCTTTTTTTTTTTGAAGAGAGAGTGAGAAAGAGGGAGAGAGAGAGAATTTTAATATTTATTTTTTAATATTTGGCAGACACAACATCTTTGTCTGTATGTGGTGCTGAGGATGGAACCAGGCGGCAAGCACGCCAGGTGGGCCCGCTACCGCTTGAGCCACATCCCCAGCCCCAGCATCTTTGTTTTGCATGTGGTGCTGAGGAACCGATGGAACCGGGCTGCACACATGCCAGGGGAGCAGGCAACCGCTTGAGACACATCCCCAGCCTATTTTTAGGACTTTAGAAGTCAATGAATATATGTAAGGAATGCCTGGGAAAGCCCTAATCTCAACTGTGGTTGATTTTGAAGGTCCTGGGAACAAGAACGTAAAGGCCAGGTAGTTAAAAATGACCATGATATGAAGCTGTACCTCTGAACAAACACAGAGCTCTTGACAAAAGTTGAATGATGTAATTAACTGATCACTAAACTAATTAAGCAGAGATTTCAGTATCCATAGTAGACTAAAAATTCAGATTTTATAGAAATCTTCCAACGTATCCAGTAGAAATGACACAAATACTAAACAATAAAAATAATAGGGAAGTAAATACTTTGTGTTTCCAGACTTATAACAATAAGTTATCTAAAAATGTTCATATTGCAACAACAACAAAAATAAGATGTAAAAAATAAAACAGAAACATAGCCTCATAAACAGGGTAAACATTCAGTAACCTGAATGAACTCAGGATTTGAATTTACATATTAAGATTTGAATCCAGAAATTGTGAACATAATCAAAGAATTTAAAAATTAATATAAGAAATATTAGAACAATGTTTCAAAAAATATAGAATATCAATAAAGAAATTTAAATACAAAAGAATCAAAAATAAATTTAAAAATAAAATAATGAAAAAGAAAATATTATTAAATTGAATCAAGAATAGGTTTTATCTTTTGAAATAATTAACAAATTTGAGGATAGATGAGTTGAAATTACCAAACTATGGGAAAAAAAAGAAATCAAGTAGAAATTTGAAGATAACTTTTAGAAATTTAAAGATAACTTTTAGAAAATTGTGGACCAGCATCAATTGTATAAATATACCCAAAAGAAACAAAATGAGATTAGAAACAGAAATACTCCACAAAGTAATTACCAGAACCTTGCTAACTATAATGAAAGCAATGACTATAATCTCAAAGAACTCTAAGTGTTGTAAATTCAAATATATCCATTTTTAAGCATATTATAGTCAAACTTTCTGTTCTTGTCAGATTTCTCCTCTCTCTCTCTCTCTCTCTCTCTCTCTCTCTCTCTCTCTCTCTCTCTCTCCATCTCTATCTCTTTGTAACTGTGACCAAACTTGAGGCTTACAGTTTTAGAGGTTTCAATCCACAACCTACTCCATCACTCTGACCCCATCATAGAAGAAGGGCCAAGCAGAGGAAAACTGCTAAGCCCACGATGGGACCAGGAAACAGAAAGGGAAAGAAGCCCAGGGAGGAACAACCTTTCCAGTGCACATCCCTGGTGGTCCATCTTCTCCAGCTACACCCTACCTGCCTACAGTTACCACACATTCAGTCCAGTCAAACCAGGATGGACTGGTTAGGTTACAATATCATACTCCAATCACAGCAGCTCTGAATATTCCTGTATAACACAGAAGTTTTTTGGGGACACATTATTTCTAAACCATAATAGTATTCAAATCCAAAGGAAATAAAATCTAGGAAAAAGAGAAACACAAATCATCACACAAAAGAGATAACTAACAGCATTAGCAGTTAGAATCACTTAAAAAAAACTGTGGAAATCAGAAATGACTGTAATATCATATAAAAATGCTGAAAGCAACAGACCATTTATCAAGATATTTTTAGTCAGCACAACTATGCTTTAAAAATAAATGTGAGTGAGTCATGTATTTTATGTGCCTGTAATCCTAGCAACTGAAGAGGCTAAAGTAGAAGGATCAAGAGCACAATGCCAACCTCAAGAACTTAGTAGGGTCCTAAGCAACTTAGTGAGAAGCTGTCTCAAAAAAAAAAAGAAGAAGAAGAAGAAGAAGGAGGAGAAGAAGGATGAGGAGGAGGGAGGAGAAGAAGAAGGGGAAGAGGAAGAAGAAGATGAAGAAGAAAAAGAAGATGAAGATTAAGAAGTTGAAGATGAAGAAGAAGAAGAAGAAGAAGAAGAAGAAGAAGAAGAAGAAGAAGAAGAAGAAGAAGAGGAGGAGGAGGAGGAGGAGGAGGAGGAGGAGGAGGAGGAGGAGGAGGAGGAGGAGAAAAAGACAAGGACTGGAAACTGCCCCTCAGTTCAATCTTCAATACTTAAATAAATAAATAAACAGAAATAAGACATTTTCAGATAAGAAAAAGCCATGAAAATTCGTTGTTAGCAAAACCAGTCTTTACAAAGTACTAAAGACACTACTTCAGACTCAAATGGAAGAACACTAGAGAGTAATTCAAATACACACAAAGAAATAAAGGAACATGTACATAAGTTCATGTAAATAAGTAGGTAAATAAAAAATTAAGTATAAATGTTATTTTTTTTTTACTTTCCTCTCATTCTCTTATTTAGATAACAACTGCAAAAAGCAAGACTTATGCATCTGTGTTTAAAAGCTCACAATGTAGACACATGCAATTCATAGGAATCAAATGGCATAGAGGGAGAGATTTAAATTCTATGTAGAAATATTTTGTATATTATTAAAATTAAGTTTGGGCTGAGGAAGTGGCTTAAGTGGTAATGTGCTCCCTGGCATGCACAGGGTGCTGGGTTCGATCCTCAGCACCATATACAAATAAAATAAAGATGTTGTGTCCACCGAAAACTTAAAAAAAATATTAAAAAATTCTCTTTTTTTAAAAAAAAATTAAGTTCTTATTAATGTGAACTAAACTGTAAAAGGAGATGTTAATTACAACCCTCAGGGCAATAGCTATGAAAATGATTTAAAATATACTTTTATTTGGATTAAATGTAAAAAAAAAAGCTAATTATACATGGATGATTTGAAGAAAAAAATAATAAAATCAAAAATACTTATGTACTCTCGACTACCTAGTAAGAAGTTACCAATTCTTCTGATGATCCTGTAAACATCTATTTCTAAAAAAACATGATTTTACTTACTCTCTGTCCATGGTGCTTCAGAGGTAATCAAAGTTCTTCTGCAAGTTCCATTAATCATGTGATTTCTTGTCTTTGTGTATTTTTGAATATGAATTTATTCCCAAATAATGTATTGTTTACTGAATTTTTTTCAAATTTTCAGCTATGTTAAGTTTCAATCAATATTGTTCTGAAACTTACATTATTTTTATGCTCAAACATATTGATATGAAATCCATGTAGGTTGATCTATGTGGTTAAATTATTTTTACATTTGAATACTATAAAATAATTTAAATATAATGGAATTATTCATTCAGCCAAATTCCCTGTGATTCTTCTTAATTTTTTTAGATAAATTACATTTTTGGTCTTTTGATTTGAATTGTATTTCTATTTTTGATGATGTTTTTCAGAAATGTATTGGACTTTTGAATACAAAACTCTATATACACAACATTAGTGACTGCTGTTATTAAATAATCTGTGATTTTTTTGAAAGTTAGATATAGAAAATAATATATGTAAATGATGAGATTTTCTATTTCCAATCTTTTAAACATGTTTAGCATCTAATTTTCCTGGCAATGAAGATAAAATAAAAATACAAAATGGAAATGGTACTTGAAAAATTCCTTATTATCAATTTAAAACAAAATTTTTATTGATGCATTGTAATTATACATTATAGTGGGAGTCATTGTAACATATTTATACATGTGTGTATAACATGATTTATGTTTTTAAATAAATATATTATTGTTTAAATATGAATGAATAGTGTAGTAGTACAATGGTTGTTTACAGATACTTTTTGAGGGGCAAAAAAATCTATTTAATCCCTAGTTTGATAATATTTATCAATGAGTTATTGCTCAATTTTATAAAACAAGTTATAAATTTGATCTCATAATCCTGTGGATGGATATACAGACCATTCATTGAAAAGAGTAGAGATCAAGAACTTGGTAGATCATTTTAATAATATGCTAGGCAAAGTTTAAAAGGGCCATAATGAGCTGAAAGATAGATGAGATAAAGCAAACTAAAACATTGAGATGAAAATAAAAGATTTTAAATAACATAGAAAAGATGCATAAAATATGACATAGATAAAAGATTTAATACTGACATACCAAAAGAAAAGTAAATGTGCAGAAGAAGCAAGGTTTTAGGTGATAATGGCTGAAGGAACTTAATAAAAAAAAAGAAAGAAAAGAAAAGAATAGATAGGATACCTAGCAACATATGCCCGAAACATTGCAAACTCAAAGCAGGATAAACTCACATATGAAACTCATCAAGTAAAATTACCATATATTTATTCTATCTTTCCAGAATTCTATTTATTTGTATTGAAAAAATAAAACACGTGAATTCAAATATCTGGTCTCATCTGTATCTATTTTACTTCTATTTGTAGTATTTCTATTTTTTATAATTGGTTACTTTGTGTTGCTTGATAAACTTTTTGTTTAAAAATGTGTAGTACTAATTGGAAGATCTGAATATTATGCTCTTTTCAATTTGAGTGATTTTTTTTTTTGGCCAGTAGTTATAAGAGAGTAAGATCACCCTTTTGAATTGGTGATTGAATTCATTTAAAACAGGCTTAATATTTGTTATGGGTGGGCTAGTATTGTATCGGTTACCAATCAAATTTATGATGTGGCCACTTTTGCAGATCCCAAACTCTTATTTCAATTCTTTAAGCCCAGATGACACTTGAAAACTCCATTCAAATATTTATGCTCCTGTTTTCCAGTTGACAAATACCTCAAGAGAAAGAGACACATCATAGTTTACACTCAGTCAATAAATTCTCCTCTATTCCAAGGTCTGTGTCTACCATTCCTTCCTTATGTTGATTGTTTTCTGATGGCATTAGCCATATTTTACTTTGAAACCTTCTCTAGATTTTCTAGACAGCCCTTATAGGTGGGAGGACCAACATAAAACCCAGCACTGCTAGGGATGAATATAAAAATAATTATTTGATTTTTCTCTGATATTAATGTAATGAATAACCAAGAACTTCACATTTGTAGTAAAATACCAGATTTAAAATAATTACATGTGAAAAAAATTTTTAAGATATACTTTAAGTGAGATAATAGATTACTTTGTACACTTCTGAGAATGAAGAGTTCCAAATTCTCCAAAATCTATGCTAAATAATTCAAGTATAATAGATTTTTTTTAAAAATGTGGTGTGGTGGGTGCGCACTTGTGTGTGTGTGTGTGTGTGTGTGTGTGTGTGTGTGTGTGTGTATGTTACTGGAGATTGAACCCAGGTGTCTGTACATGCTAAACAATAACTCTCCCATTGAAGTAGATCCTCATTCCTTTTTAATTTTACTTCCAGAGTGGCCTCAAACTTGCAATTGTCCTTACTTGGCTCCTAAGAAATCGTGATGGCAAACATGGACAATCACTTCTGGTAAGTATTTGTCTTTAAATGAACAAGTATTTATTTAAGAAGGTAATAATGCTGTATTTTATATTGTAATACTCCTAAAAATACTAAAATAGTGTGCCAGTATTTTCTTAATTACACTACACAGTGTAATGTAATTAATACAGGAAATATATGCATTTTTGAAATTAAAATTATATTTACGTGGAACTTTCAGTGCAATAAGAGCTTTCAAATTACCTAGTATTCATAGGGAAATTTAGCATAAGATTTTGAAATTAAGTTAAAAAAAGTCATATTTATAGACATGACTATATGATAACATTTATTTCATGTTCTATATATAATAGAGAATATACAAAACACATTCTATGTTATAATTTATTATTATATTCCCAATATAATTTTTATGTTGTTATATTTTTCAAAAATGTAACAACAAACCCCCCCCATTACGTATAATTACAATGCACCAATAAAAGTGTGGAATAAAAATAAAATAAAATTTAATTTCAATTTAAATTTGCATTCTTTAAAAAGTTTTAAAACTTACATTAAGTTAAATATTCCATTTTCGTGGGAACATTTAATTCTCTAATGATACCAAAATACTCTTCAGACTCACAAAAGTAATATTAAATACTTAAATTTATTTCTAAGCAAACAAAATCATTGCATTCTTAATTAATAATGACCAAGGTAAAATATGTAATGTAGAAAAGTGGAAAAATGAAAAATGCAGCTTCAATCATTCATTCTATTTGAAATTTCAGTTGGTTTATTTTATATGTTCATTATAATATTATACTTCATTTAAACTGTATCCTTTCATTTTACAACTTCAGTACTGAGTATTTAAGGCCATGAGTATGTGTGTATGTGTGTGTGTGTGTGTGTGTGTGTGTGTGTGTGTATTTTTCTGAATTGAATACAATTGTACACAATTTTGGGATTAAATCCTAAGCTATTTCTTCATATATTATATGATAAATTCTTCTTAGAAACAAATAAGCACCATTTCCATCTCTTTCTGTTCTTAACAGGTGAAAATGACAGCAAAATCAATAAAGAGAATTGTAAGGTCAGGATGAAGAACATTCCCAGTTCAGATCTTAATTTCAGGAACAATTTGCCATGACATCTGTGTAGTCTCTTCTTGGAAGTTTAGTAGATCTGACAGCTAATTAATTATAAAGCAAGATGAGGGACTGGACTGAAGTGCTGGCAGAAGAGAATTCATCTTTTGTGTCAACATGTTTCAGTATATTCATTTTCTTGGACTTGAAAGACATACCCCTAGCAAATCATTGTTTATCTTTAAGCTCAAAAGGGAAATCGAACATGACATGAACAATTACCAAAATATTCTCAGAAAAATGCATTTCTTAAAGAGAAACATAGAAACAAATTAGAACTATGTAACATCTAAAATTTCCCTGTGCTTTTTGTCTAAATTATATGCAATATATAAAATCACTTTCTTACAAAATGATGAGACAAAAGTAAAAGTCTACAAGTCAAAGAACAGATATATAATAGTCATGAATTAAATTGTGATACAAACACATTCTGACTTAAAACTTCAACTATCATCCGGGTTCTGGGGCGCATGACTGTAACCTCAGCGGCTTGTGAGGCTGAGGGAGGATCACAAGTTTAAAGCCAGCGTCAGCAAAGGCAAGGTGCTAGCAATACTGCTGTAAATAAAACTCAAAATAGGACTGGGGATGTGGCTCAGTGGTTGTGTACACCTGAGTTCAATCCCTGATACCTCCCCTCCTCCAAAAAATTCAATTATCAAATATAATGATCAAATTATATTTAAGTTATCACATATAATTATCAGCTAAAGGAAAACAAATTTATGAAGAAATTAATATTTTTTCTATTCTAATTCAGAAAAATTATCTATGCCAGTTAAAGTCTATTTTATATAGCTATATATAAACAGAAGTAAAACCAAAATTTTCACCATTAGTATTTTTCAATACTATATTCTTTTTAAAAAAATATTTTTTAGTTGTAACTAGGTCTTTATTTTATCTATCTATATATGGTACTGAGAATCAAACCCTGTTCCTGACACTTTCGGTAGGTAAGCATATCACTGAACCATACCCTCATCCCTTCAATATAAAAATACAGAAACTTCCAGTTTCAAGTATAATGTAAGAAGTTTAGAAGTTGACCTCAGACCTAATAACAAGTAAAAAACAGAATTATTACATGCATAAATTTCTCAGATATCTTAGAGAATAGGGTTATAGGAAAAACTTTTGATCCTCCTCCCACCCCCAGCAAACAGGAGATACACAGTTGAGTATAGAGAATGACAATGTACTGGGCGGGAACCATTCAGCACAGACCTACTTTAGATATGAAATGGTTCCAGGGTAGGAATACCTAAGCTGTAATAAATTGTTAAAGTGTGGATAATTCTGAGACATAAAAACTGTAAATATACCCAGTCATTGCAATGTTTGACTTCGTGGTTTCCACTAGGAGCTATACAAGGTTCTTACAAGGCCATCTGTTCATGCTTCTAGAAGGGTCAGAGGGAAAGTGAACAATTTTGAATATCCCACAGCATTCTGACCTTAACAAGGTCTGCCTTCAGTAGAAACTATTTAGCCAGATCCTAACATGATGGGATAACACTATAGCCTAACCTTAAGGGAGGGAAAGACATAATTCTGTCAAACTCTAGCCTTCAATTTTAAAAAAAGGAAATACCGTTGTCAGTCTACTTTACTATCTAAGTGGGTGGTGGGAGGAAATTAGAAGTACTAGTGAAGTCTAGAGGTAGAGGCTCACAAAAATACTAATGACAAGACAATAGAATAGCTTCCTTCCCCTATACATCACCACCTCATTAATAAAAGCCTATTTGCAGCAGTTCCTTTACCTAGTTTACCATATTCAGCTATTTTTTTTAAAAAATCAAGGTATACTAAAAGAAAAAATATCACAAACAGACAGAAATAGGACAGGAATGAATGAATCATCAGACAAGGTTTTAAAGTAATTATGATTAGTTTACTAAGAATGCAAATGAATAACATAGACATGAAAAACTAGATGGGAAATGTAAGCAGACATATGCAAATTTTTAAAAAAATATTATTTGTTAGAGTCTGTAAACAAGTCTGGATGTTGCCTGGCAAAATGACAGAGGAGTGGTTTGTGAAGTAACGCCAGTGAGCCATTAAGTAGATTCCTTATTGGTTGACTGCTGTATCTATTTTATGCTAATTAAGATAAGCTGTGTGGAATGTATAAATACCGCTCCTGTCCTACAATAAACGACTTCCACTCCTGCTGTATCAATCTACACAAGTTGTTCATCACCCCCTGGTTATTTTGCTGCAGCCGGACTGCGGCAATTATTGGAAAGTACTAAAAATCAGAAATACTATAGCAAAAATGAAGAATGCTTAAATGGGCTTATCAATAGACAGGACATGACTGAAGAAAGAGTCCCTGAAATTGAAAACATGTTAACATTAACTGCCAGAACAGAGGAAGAAGAAGAGAGGAGGAGGAGGAGAAGGAGAAGGAGGAGGAAGAGGAGGAGGAGGAAGAGGAGGAGGAGGAAGAGGAGGAGGAGGAGGAGGAGGAGGAGGAGGAGGAGGAGGAGGAGGAGGAGGAGGAGGAGGAGAAAAAGTAGTGTGAAAAAACCAAAATAGAATCTCCATGAACCATGGAACAACTGCAAAAAATACATCATAATTGGATACCAAAAAGAAAGGAAAGAGAGAAAGAAAGAAGCACAGAAAGCAATATTGACTCAGAATTTATTCTAATTTATGTCAGATACCAAGTTAGAGATCTAGGAAGTTGAGAAGAATACCAAGCAGTATAAATGCTAACAAAATACATGATCACATTATATTCAAAAGGCTCATAAAAGAGAGGAATTACATCAATTTTCTATATTCTTTCATTATGTGGAACAAGGAGAATACTTTCTAACTCACTTATGAAGCCAGCATAACCCTAATACCAAAATTAGTCAAAGACATTATAAGAAAATATAACTGTAGACCAACATCTTTCTTGAACATAGTTGCAAAATATAAACAAATATTAGCAAATTCAATCTAACAAAGTATAAAGATAATTTCATGTCACAATGAAGCAGAATTTATCATGGGCACACAAAGCTGGTTCAACTTTCAAAAATTCCTTAATGCAACAAGAAGACAAAGGAAAAAATAAATAATCATGGCAATAAATAGAGAAAGGCATTTGAAAAAAAAGCCAAATCTTTCATGGTATAATATCAACTGATCTTTGACAAAGAAGCAAAAGCAAAACAAAGGAGAAAACATATTTTTCAAACAAATAGTAACACATGACTTACACTTCTAGGTTAAAAAGAAATTTCAGAACTGCTTTTATACACTTCACAACATTTTTCTCAAAATCCATAAATAACTTAAATATAAAATGAAGATGATAAAATACCTAGAATATGGCATGGTAAAAAACAACATAACCTCAGGGATGGTGACAGGATATTAAATACAATGCCTAAATGACTCATGAAAGAATGGGTGATAGACTGAACTTCAATAAAATGAAAAAAAAATTATCTGTGCAAGACACTGTCAAGACCATGAGCAGACAAGTCATAGTGGGACAAAATATTTGCAAAAGATGCATTTGATGGAGGACTATTACCCAAGATATGAAACGAACACATAGAACAGCCACAGAAACAACACACAAATTAAAAATGGACCAGAGACCTCAGCCAACACCTCACCAAAAAACATTTGCTTATAGCAAATGTCATTGTTTCGATATGGCATGTCTCCTAAAAACCCATGTTTTCAAGGATTGGTCCTCAGGTTGGTTCTAATAGAACGTGAAGGAAGTCTTTAAAATTTAAGACCCTTTAAGAGGTCTTTGAGTTTTTGCCACCACTGTCTGTCTGTCTGTCTCTCTCTCATTGCCCAGTAAGCTATGGAGTGATGGCACTTTGTTCCACATGCTATCCTTCACAAAGTGTTGCTAGACCCAAAGCAATGGGTCCTCCTGGCTATAGACTGAAACCTCAAAAACTATGAGCCAAAACCAAAAGTTTCTTCTTTATAAATTGATTATCTAAGATATTTTGTAACAGAAAGTTGACTAACAGAGAAAACCTATTAAAAATGCTTCAATTATGTATCATTAGGGAAGTGAAATAAAACAAGGAGATAATACTATCACACATATTAGAATGGCCAAAATCCAGAACATTGATACCACCAAAATCTGGTGAAGATGTACAGCAACAGGCTGACAGGAAACCAAAATGGTGTGGCATTTTGAAGACTGCTTGGTGGTTCCATTTGAGACAAAGCTTCCTCTTATGACTGATTCAGTAATAAGGCCCTTTTGTATTTATTCAAGGAAGTGATGTTCTCTCAAAACCCTGCATGTGAATGTTTATAGAAAATAAGTTGTTCTTCAGTAGAAAGGTGGATATAGTGCTGTTTGTGCACAGAATGGAATTATTTTTTCAGTGCTTTAATGAAATGAACTATCAAGCTGTATTTCCTAACTAAAAGTTTCAAGTTACCACACTGGTGGGGAACATGGATAGTAGGAAAAACTATTCATTGTCCCAGAACAACACAGTTTTATGGTTAGAATAATTTTGCTAGGAATCAGAAATACTTGAGTATAATTTAGACCTTATTATGTTAACTCCTCTGAAAAGCAACTTCCTCATCTCTGAAGTAGAAATAAAGAAAATATATCTAAATCTGTCTAGAGGTTATAAGAATTTGAAGGACTTTGTACAGTGACTGCCACATAGCCTCCTCTAAGGCATTATTGTACAATTGTTTTCTGAATCAATAGATAAATTCTTGTCTACCAGTATTCTTAGGCAACAGACTGCAAATATGTGAGTCTTTTCTGATTTTCTCTAGTGATTATAATTAGTGTCATTTTATTGCAGCAGCTATTAGTACCATAGGAGAAGTGAAGAATTTTTTGTTTTCCAAACCCCAAAATTTTAATAGTGGATTATTAAAGCAAATAGAGGATATTTTGCTCAAGATATTGTGTCTTCTTAGTTAAAAAAAAAAACACAACTGAATTAACACCGTCAAATATGTCCAAAAACCTTGATTACATAGTAGGTGTAATGCCTTTCTATGTAATTATGTCTGTGTATGTATTATCCTTAGTTAATGCCTATTCCTTTTTCTAAGGTGCAATGTCAATATTAATTGCTTTCTTATAATGGAAAAGACCTCTTATAGCTAACTAGTTATGTAATCTTGAATCAGTCTCTGACTCTCTGGGCCTCAGCATGCTCATTATTAAAATGAGAATGAAATGCTACATTCTGAGAGCTACATTATAGACTAGAATTTAGTCATTCTATGATTGTTAATTTGTTTTACTAGCTCTATTTCCTAACTAAAACTTTCAAAAGATATCATTTCAGTGTAATCAATTTTGAACATATTCTCATTGAAAACACTAGTGTAATAAAATATAAACTTACATAGACCAAATATGTGGGAGCAGCTAGTTGACTTGGAAGAAAACCCCATGAAGCAGTAAGTGTAAAATGTGGAACTGACAAAATCCAGTAAAGAGTGTCTTAAAAGACAGATAAACATAAGATCTCTCACTGCAGATCATTGGGATTACTGTGTAGAATATTACTGAGAATTGTTACCAGAGAGAACAGGAAGCAAGAGAAATTATACTTATACTTAAATTAATCTTAACCTTATACTCCATTGGTTAAGATTGCTTCCTGAGTAGTCAAATCTCCCCCATTGTTAAACCAAACTTGTATGCAGTGGAGGCACCATCAGAGTTTCGGAGAAAGCAGCAGGAGGCTAAGATGTATTGTTAATAAGGAATTCTACAGCAAATGTAGAGAACTATTGCAGGAGCAATATCTCTTAGACACACAATGTTTGTTGTATAAGACTTTAGAAGTAATAAATGTTTTACTATATTCATTCAGCGAGACACATATAAATATCTTTGTTATATTATGGAAGAAACTGAGGTGCCGATAGACTGATCATTATTTAATATTACACCTAATTAGTGGTTGAATTAGAACAGAAACCATAGAGTTTGGCTTTTGGATATTTCCTCACTAACTAAATAATAATGGCCTCAAACTCATTTTTATTAATTTTTCTCTCCTTATAAGAAGATTTCCCCAAAATAAACACCACTGAAAATTGTTTTCTCTCAGATAATCTGATATGTACAGCATGTAACATTACCCAACACTATCACTTCCTATTATGTATGATCTTTCAAAAATTTGTAGGTAGAACCCACAGGTATAAATTATTATAGTTGCTTACCAATGAGAGATCTTTATCCATTAAAGCTAAGTAGCAAGGGTCAGGGATGTAGCTCAGTGGTAGTATGGTTGTTTATCATGTATGAGGCCCTGGGTTCAATTTTCAGCACAGCTAGAAATCAAGAAAGGTAGGTCTTAAAAAGCAAAACAAACAAATAAATATACTCAGTAGCAAAATGAAAACAAAGCAAAAGCCAAAACCAGTACCATGAATTATTTATTTTTATAGCTTTCTATCTTTTCTTTCTTATTTCTCTTTTTTGTTTTCTTTTCTCTCTCCCTCTCTTCCTTCCTTCCTTCTCGTCCTTCTCTCTCTCACACTCTCTTCTATGTCTGATTAGTTGAATGACTGAAACCTAATTACACTACAACACTTGGCTCTCTTGTTTTGATATTTTTCATGTTATAATTCCACTGTTATCATCTTATCCATATTAAGCATAAAAAGTTCTGTTAATATATTAAATTTGACTCACAAAAATTAAACATATCATAACACAAAATTTGATATGCATATTAATTACACAAGAATTCACCCAGTACTCAGAGACTTGTCATAATCCATATCAACTTGAGTAAAAAATCCTAGAATATCAATTAGTTATTGTGTCTGTTTTTTTAAGTCTTTTATGTGCATTTTCTTCAAACCTCTGTTGTAATCCAATTGTCATTTACTCAGGTACCTTGCTACAAGGCTTTTCTTATTATTGTTTTTGTCCCTATATTGTTTATGGACATTGTCAGGTGCCTTTTATAAAGAAGGGGAAAAATGAATAGTAAAAAGAAAGAGTATTCATTTTGCCCTAAGAAAAGACAGCACCATCCTTAAATGGTCACACCTTTGGGCAGAGCCTGGTAAAGGTGGTTCTTTTCTCCTTTGTCTGCTGACTTCCTGTGCAAGTGAAAGACCCAACCATGATGTGACTGTCTTCATGATTATGAATGTAAATAATCTGCTCTCTCTCTGGAAGCTTGAAATATATTTTTGTATGCCATTTCAAAAACTCTTACCCGATTTCAATTATAATATTCACTCTGAAGAAATAGAATTGTTTTCCAACATTGTGGAATTTAATTTTATTTTTGTTTTCATTTACTCAGTTTAATTTTTCTTTCCATGTTTCCATGTTTTCTTTTCACTCTATTCCCATCTTTTTCTTGTCCCTTACCCCCCTCCACCTTTCTTTCTTTCTCATTATTTTTCTCTTTCTTTCTCTTAGCACAAAGAGACAAATAGGAGGCAAACTTAACAAATCATTTCAGCCTTTATTCAGGAACAGGACTACACCCAGGGGAATGGACCCACTTTCCCGGTAGAAAATGGGTTCCCTAACAAAGGAGGAGACTGGGTTTAAATAGATTGTGGGTGATTTGGTGAGCATGTCAATCGGGCACTCAGGAATTTAAGTTTGGGGGTTGGGGGTTGGTGGCCAGCACCTAGAGAGAAGTTATCTTGGAAGAGACTAGCGTTTCGTAGAGATTATCATTTTAGCTTTAAGGACACACTTTCTCTCTGGGGTGGCCAGCATCTGAAAGGAATTTGCCTTGAGAAAAATGAAAGGTATCAATATATGGCTTTCTTTTTCATTCCCTTTTTCCAGGCCTCACTCTTTTGCGGATTTTCATTTTCCATATCCAATACTTTTCCTTCCTTCCTTTCCTTTCTTTCTTCCTATGCACTGTAAGCAAAAAAGACTTCTGCACTCAACTTGGGGCAGGCTCCTCTGCAGCCTCCTCTCTACTGGGCCTTCCTCCTAGCATCCTTCCCTTACCAGCAAACACAGCCCAGAGTGGCAAGAATCCTACCAGTTTAGGAGAATTTCCACACTCTTGGTAACTGATCATTCTTGATGTGAGATCTCTCTCTCTCTCTCTCTCTCTCTCTCTCTCTCTCTCTCTCTGTCAATGGACCTTTATTTTATTGATTTATTTATATGTGGTGCTGAGAATCGAACCCAATGCCTCTCACATGCTTGGCAAGTGCTCTATACCACTGAGCCACAACCCCAGTCCAAACAGCCATCCTTGATAACTCATGATGCTTGCCTGCTGTCACCAAGAATCTGGATACCCTTACCTTGAACGTCTCCTCACATTGTGATTTTTTGAAAAACTGTGAGTTTTTCACCCCTTTACCTTCTTAATGTGCTTATTGGCAATAAATACATGCTTCTCCACAATGCATTCGGGGCTGAGTCTGATTTCTTTTCCCTAGTGCAAATGTTTTGATGGCTATGCTACTGTGATGGTTCTGAGTAAAATTCCCCTTACCATCCTAACAAATATCAGAATGTTTTCATTAATGAAGGTTCCCTTTATCTTCCAAATGTCTTCTATTGTCAGTCATGTTTCCCATGCATTGTCTTATAAATTCTGTGCACATAAATGCTCCAATTGGTCTTCCAGGATTTAACCATAGTTAACCATTCTCTTTTCTCTTGTTCTGTACTAATTTCAATTATGAAGATTTTGTTGTTTTGATAATAGTTCACAAAAATTTTCTGTTCCAGTCATTATAACTCCTGAAAGTTATTTGTCAAATTTTCTTTGGCCTATTTGCTTTTCTGATTTAAACATCGATTTTTAGGTTGTTGAGTCTATCTTAAAGAAATTACAAGTTTTATTTGATATTCAATATGGTAAAATCCCTCAATGTTGGCAGATCACAGAATATTGTGGGTTTTTTTTTCCTTTAAAAGCGAGATGAGAACAAATCAAGAATACTGCATTTCTTTACTTGAGAATCAAGAGCCTAAAAGTTGCCAGTTTAGATTCTGTTGACTTGCTGAGATATCAGGGGCAGGAGGTAGAGTATTGTTCCATTTCTCATTTTGATTTGTCATTACACAGGAATCCAAAACTTTAAAGAATTCACTGATTAATACACTTATGATGTCACATGTTTCTCTAAGTGTATGGTAATTCAATTAAAATTTTACTTTTTAAATTTTTAAAAGTACTCTCTCTTCCAAGGTTCTTCCACCTGCAAATAGGTAGATCCTTCTATTTGTAATGACTGGGATAAGTTGATACTGCAAAAACCTTGATTTTTAAAAAATTTTGAAAAAGTGGAAGCTCTGCCAAGACTCACTGGCAACAAACAATGGGCACCTCACTCTTTTAATCATTTCAAATGAGGAACAATGACAAAATTTATTAGAACTATGTATGGCATTCAACAACAATTTTTTTTAAAAATTCATAGCTTTTTATCAGCTATGCTTGCTCTGATAATTGAATATCCTGTCTCCAAAGCAGCTTGTTAGAAGTTCATTTCATCCAGATTACTTCAGAATTTGCATTTTAAGGGGACCATACAGACAAAAGTAACATGTTCTTTATTGGTTCATTATCCTAAAGAGGAAAGAGTATGCAAAAATCCATGCCACCTCCCTAGAATATTCCTTTTTTTTTAAAGAAATTTTAATTGTGTTACCATACACATCAAGAAAGATGTGACATCATAAGCATAGGGAAATAATAAAAGAAATGGGTGGTTTCTTTAGTTTGAGACTCCTGTAAAACTACAAATCAAAATGAGAAATAGAACAGTATGATCACTAAAAATATCTCCCTCACCTTCTGTTGTTATTATACCTCCCTAAAGATTTCCATAATTCTCAACTCCATCCCCAAATACTGCAAAGCTTTTCATTTGGTTTTTAACTTGGTATAAATAGAATGAAGACATACTTTTTGATTCTGTATTTGTTGTTACCATTATGTTGGTGATATTCTCCTTACAATTTGTTTTCTGTATCAGCAGATCTTTCATTTTTATTTTTGTACATTATTATTTTTAGTGAGTACATTATAGTATATTTATTTGTACATTTTTTTCAAATTACTTCCAATGTGATCTACTATAAAATTTTTTTTCTCAATGTTATCATCCTTCTCTCTGGTGCAAGTATATACTTATTTCTGGTGGTTATAACTCCAGAAGGCAAGGTCTGGGTGGCATGACCCATTTGTTAGACTTTAGTGTTGCCATCAGTTTTTTTCAGTTTTATCTCTTTCTCTCCAGCAAGAACTGCCATTGTTCTACATCCTGCTTAACTCAGCTAGTTCATTCTTTTTCATTAGATCCATTCCAGAGGATATGTAATTACCTGACATTGTGATTTTAATATTACAGAAGTTGAACGATATTTTCACTTTTATTGGCTAATTGTATATAATCTTTTGCTCATTTTGTCTCCTTATATTTATTTCAGGAGTTATTTATAATATTCAATGTTAGGTTATGAAGATGTCTTAATATGATACTAAAGTGAAATTTATCATCATCTGAGAAGGGAGAACAGTGTCATTTATGTGTGAGTTCAGGAAGCTTCTCTGAGCAAAAGTACATGTGCTATAGCAAAGAAAAAGCATGTAAAAAATAAGGTGAGATTCTAAATGCAATATGCTCTGTAACATGAACTATAAATTATTTGTTTAGTTAGACACTTTCAGTTTTCATATTACAGATGCTGGGAAGTCTGACTTCAAACAACTCTGATATGAGTTGCTTATGAGACAGTAGCTCTAAGATTCTTTAGGGAGGGAAACGTGACTAAAATTTCTAAGATTTTGTAATCACTTAACTTTGAATAAAAATTAAGTGATTTGTCACCATACTGACTTGCCTTTTTACACTGTTGGAAATTTTTTTTTACTTTAATTAAAAAAATTTATAACAGTAATGTAGCCCAAATTGTTAATCATTTTCTTAATGATTAGAACTTCCTGCCTTGTGTCCAAATTAAAAAACAAAAACAACAACAAAAGCCTTGCATAACTCAGTCAAGAAAATTTTCTTCTGTTTTATTTTCTCGTTTGAATTGACAGTCTATTTACACTTGAACTTTATGCAAGGGATGATGCATTAGATAATGTTACACTTTGTCCATTTGCACATCTATTGGTCCCAGTAGGTTTTATTGCAATGTGTGACCTTCCCCAGTCCCTTGAAGTGCCACCACACTTGTCAAAAATCAACGGTAATTGCATTTGTGGGTATTTTTCTAAATTTTTTTTACTTTATAATTTTTGTCTATTATTGTTTCAACACTAAACTCATTACCAAGCTGTAGCTTTATAATTCCTTAAAATCTAAGAATGTGAATCTCAATGTATTTACCCTGATTACAGAATAAATACATTAAAGAGTGGTAAAATCATTCCTTGGCATAATACTGCCCAAATTCCAAAGAACTGCAACAGTTATTTCATAAAGTTTTTTTTGGTCAGAGCAAAACTCTGATGTAGACTGGCCTCCACCCTTTATCCATTTAATCTTCACAATTGTGATGTGATTACAAATGGACAATTAGCAGATTTTCTCTTAATCATTTTCTGGAATTACTGATTGTAAATCAGACAAAGGATCTACTATAAAAAGAATGAAAAAATTTTAAATTAAATCTTTATTTTATTTATTTATTTTTCTGCAGTGCTGAGGATCAAACTCAGTGCCTCAAAGATGTTAGACAAGCACCCCACCAGTAAACTACCACCCAAACCCAGAAAAAAAAAGAAAGAAACTTTCATACAAATATATAACTCAATTTTTGAAACACATTAAAAAAAAACTTTCAGGAAATATCTATGCAGTATTGTGTTTTCTATTTCTGGTTCTCTTTATTTATTTTGTTCTGCATATATTTCTTCTCCCTTGTACCACTGCTCCCATACATAACATGACCTTAAGCTTCTCCAGTTAGGTATCAAGCTAGAAGTTACAATACATACTACATGGGTTGCTGGAATCAGAAATATTTATATTTAGATTTCAGTTCAATCGAAATGTACAACATTAGATAAATTAAAACTATATGAATTGTATGGAAATGAAATACCAAGTTTATCTCTGAATTTCCAAAAATAAAGATATATTTTATTATAACACAGATTCAACCAATGTTTCTCAAAGATTATTATAGAATTTCATTAAAGGTCTGGGAGGTTTTTTTTTTCTATTCTTTAATGTATCATGTAAGTCACTCTTTTGCAAGAGGAGATTTCAACAAAGCTCAGAGAATATTTAACAAGTACCATTAAATCTCAGAAATGCACTCTTAAGCAAAATCTGATATGAACTTTAATCTCATGAATTTATTCTCACTTAACAAATAAAATTGGGTCATGGGAATCCCAGGTGTTCAAAATGAATTATTTAGGCTAATTTCAATAATTTATAAGCAGACTTTTCAACCTTCCTGTGGATAAACAGTTAAGCAGTATCTAACACATAGCACTTAAGAAGTGAGGATCCTGACCCACTTCCAGGGCAACACCCTTCTAATTCTATCCTGCAAGTAGAAGATTCTCTGCATGTATATTTCTCAGAATGGAAAATCTACAGTACTACGTTTAAGTCTTCGTCTGGAACACAGGTGGAAATTACTCCATATCTCTCATCCTGAGAAAGTTGTAGGAGTGAGGTTAGAGCTCAGAATTACCAATTTAATAGAGGAAATTTGATATCACTGCAGCAATTGAATTCTAAAATGAGACTCAAACATTGTAGTAACTGCCCATCAGCTCAAATTCTATTATCTTTGTCCTTCTAAACTAACACATTCCATAGTTTTTCCTGGATAAGCTGGGTCAGAAGGAGAATTTCTCCTCTTACCTCATTTGATTTTAAAAAGCAGAGGAAGAAAGATGATCTAAGTGTTTTATATCAGCTATTTTATATCTTTTGAATATATCAGTTTAACAAAGTTTTTTTTTTTTTTTTTTTTTTTTTTTTAAATATCACTTTTCTGTCTGGGTCATCTTTGACCAGTATAACAGTATTTTTGATTCACGACAAACACTGAACCAAAATATACTTGCTAAAGGAATGATAAACAAAAAAAAAAATGACCTTGGTTCCTCTATATTAAGGAAACCAGCTGTACAGAAAAATTGCCATATGTATACTCAAATAAGTTTTAACACCTTTCCATTCCCAAATTTAAATTTAGATAATCACAAACAAGCCTTAAAGTAAAATATTTTATACCCTCAAAATTCCTTAAAAACATTATTCATCTGAGGCATATTTGGGCTCCTTCCATGTGCCAACCTAAACATTCCCCCACAGTATTCAGACATTTTGCTTTATTTAAAAATTTTTACATCATATTTTATTGAGTATAAACAACCAAAAATATGTCCAAATAACTAAATAGATACAATCAATTCATATGCTAGTTCCATAAGCTTTGACTGGTAATATCTTTTCAGTTTTGAAAACTAATCCTTAAATACACATACTACTCTGTGTTATACATGACTAAGGAAATGTTGATTTCTTATTCTAGAGTCCTGACTTATTTTCTCATAATGTCTTTGGATTCTTATCATGAGATTCTTTTTATATAAAATTTGGTAAATGACTCAGAGGGAGTCAAGCAGATATGAAGCTGAGGGTTTCCTACTGACTACTGTCTTATCTTTTATTAACTAACAAAACACATGAGATGAACAGAAAAGTCATATTTCAGTTCAAGGTTTTAGAGTTTCCAATCCATGCATAGGCATACTAGGGCTTTGTGGGGATGAAAAGTAACAATGAAGGAGTTTCGTGGCCAGGAAGCAAAAGCAGAGGATGAAGTCAGGGTCCCAAATTCCTCTTTAGGATGTGACCCTTCTGAACTAAATCTGACCCGGTAGTCCGCACGTCCTAGTCCTAAAGTTTCCATGACTTCCCAATAACATCACCCTGGGGACCAAGGCTTTAAAGAAGAAACTCTTGAGGGACGCTTATTGAAATCATAGTGCTTCTGTTGAGAGAATTGGTATGTTTTGGAATTGTAATGGCATACATATTGTTTTAGGAACTTGGATGCAACTCTTCTTTTGATGCAAAACAGTGAAACATATTTTCTAAATCTCAAACTTTAAATCACATAATCTACCATATAGCTCATTAAATAGTTAAAAATTTAATGGAATTTCAAAAAATAATAATAAATATTCCTATTTAAAATATCAATGAGCCATGTGCAGTGGTGCTTGCCTTTAATCCCAGCTGCTCAGGAGAGGAGTTTGAGGCAGGAGGTTTGTAGGTTTAAAGCCAGCAGAGCACCTTAGTGAGGCCCTATGCAATTTAGTGAAACCCTGTCACAAAACAAAAAATAAAAAGGTATGGGGATGTGGCTCAGGGATTAAATGCACCTGGGTTTAATCCCTGGTACTAATACTATTAATATATGAATTAAAATGACATAATGAATCATCAAATATCATTTAGCTTTAGACCATGAGTTACAGTGGTTTATATTGAAATTTTAAGGAATATAATTATCATTGAGAGTAAATTTTTACTTCTATTTTTAATAGGACCTGTACCAGTCATGATTCAGTGAGAGGGAAAATATACATATACTAGCTATTTTAATAGAAAAAAATGTAATAAAAATAGTCAGCTTTAAATGTTTTCAAAATAGGCAAAAACTGAAATACTAACTTTAGAGAGTTTTTGTCTATTAGGCAGAGGGTTTCTGTTCAAGTGCCAAAGTCTTTTAACCACTTGGAGTTGAGTTTGATGGAGGGTGAGAGATAGAGGTTTAATTTTCATTTTGTTACATATGGATTTCCAATTTTTCAGCACCATTTGTTAAATACTATCTTTTTTTTCTCTAGTGAATATTTTTGTGTCTTTGTCTAGTATGAGATACGTGTATTTAGGTGGGTTTGGGTTTGTCTCTGTGTCTTCTATTCTACTTTGGTCTATGTGTCTGTTTCGGTGCTGATACCATGCTGTTTTTGTTACTCTAGTTCTGTCATATAGTTTAACTTCTAGTATTGTGAGGCTCCTACTTCATTCTTCTTGTTAAGGATTGCTTTAGATATTCTGGTTCTCTTATATTTCCAAATGAATTTTATGATTGCTTTTCCTAGTTTGATGAAGAATGAATTGAAATTTGAATAGGAATTGCATTAAGTCTGTATAATGGTTTTAATTCTGCCTATCCAAGAGCATGGGAAGTCTTTCCATCTTCTAAGGTCTTCTATTTCTTTTCTTAGTATTCTGTACTTTCATTGTAGAGGTCTTTCAACTCCTTTGTTAGATTGATTCCCAAGGTTTTTTTGTTTGTTTGTTTGTTTGTTTTTTAGGCTATTGTGAATGGGTTAGTTTTCCTACTTTTTTTCAATAGATTCATCACTGATGTATATGAATGTGTCTGATTAATGGTTGTTGATTTTTGTATTCTGCTGTTTTACTGAATTTATTTATTAGTTCTGGAAGTTTTCTGGTGGAATTGTTTGAATCTTCTAAATATAGAGTCATGCCATTGACAAATAGTGATATTATGAGTTATTCTTTTCGAATTTGTATTCCTTTAATTCCTTTCTTCTAATTGCTCTGGCTAGAGTTTCAAGAATGATATTGAATAGAAGTGGTATAAGAGGACATCCTTATCTTATTTCAGTTTTTAGAGGGAATTATTTCAATGTTTCTCCATTTAGAATGATATTTAGCTTGGGTTTACCATAGATACATTTTACAATGTTGAGGTATGTTGCTACTGTCCCTAGTTTTTCTAGTGTTTTGAACATAAAGGGGTTCTGTGTTTTGTCAAGTACTTCTGCTGCATCGATTGAGATGACCATATGATTCTTCTTTTTATGTATATTGATGTGATGAATTGCATTTATTGATTTCCATATGTTGAACCAAATTTTTATCCCTGGAATATACCTCACTTGATCATGATGGCTATCTTTTTAATGTTTTTTATGAGATTTGCCAGAATTTTATTGAGAATTTTTTCATCTATGTTCATCAGGGAGATTGCTCTGAATTTTTCTTTCATTGATATGTCTTTGTCTGGTTTTGGTATCAGGATGATAGTAGCTTCATAGAATGAGTGTGGTAGGGTATCCTCCTTTTCTATTTAATGGGAAATTTTGAGGAGTATTGGTATTAACTCTTCTTTGAAGGTCTTATAGAAAAAGTAGACCCAAATCTTCACCATGTCAGCCTAGGATCTGACTTCCTTAACAGCACTCCTAAAGTAAAAAAAAGTAAAATCAAAAAATCAATAAATGGGATGGTATCAAATTAAGACACTTCTTCTCAATAGAGGAAACATTAGATAACATGATGAGAGAGCCTACAGAATGGGAGAAAATCTTTACCACATGTATCTCTGATAGAACATTAATCTCCAAGAAATATATAGAACTCAAAAAGCTTAACACCAAATAAACAAATAACCTAATCAATAAATAAGCTAAGGATCTGAGCAGACACTGCACAGAAGAGAAAATATAATCAATCAACAAATATATGAAAAAATGTACAACATCTCTAGAAATTAGAGAAATGGAAATCAAAACTATTCTAAGATTTCATCTCACTTCAGTCATAATGGCAATTATCAAGAATTATGATGGCAGTTATCAAGAATACAAGCAATGATGAATTTTGGAAAGGATGTAGGGGAAAATGTACACTCATACACTGCTGGTGGGACTGCAAACTGGAACAACCACTATGGAAAGTGGTCTGGACATTCCTCAGAAAACTTGGAATAGAACCACCATTTGGCCCAGTTGTCCCACTCCTCAGTTTATACCCAAAGGACTAAAATTGGCATACTACATTGACACAGCCACATCAATGTTTATAGCAGCTCAGCTCACAATAACTAAACTATGGAAACAACCTATGTGCACCCTTGAAAAATGAATGAATAAATAAATGTGGTATATATTCACAATGGAATATTAGCCTTAAAAAATGAAAATATGACATTTATATAGGTAAATGGGTAGAGTTGGAGAATTTCATGCTAACCAAAATAAACCAATTCCAAAATTCCAAAAAAAGGCTGTATATTTTCTCTGATATGCAGATGCTAATTCACAATAAGTATGGGAAGGGTTATGGAAGAAAAAATAGAGATACTTTAGGTAGAAGGGAGTGAAAGGAAGTAAGGGGATATGGGATAGGAAGGATAGTAGGATGAATCAGACATTATTATCTTATGTACATATATAATTACATGACCATGTGATTCTACATCATGTACAACCAGAAAAATGAGAAATTATACCCCATTTATGTATGATGTATTGTAGTATATTTTACTGTCATGTATAATTAATTAAAACTAATTTAAAAAAATTAAAAATAAAAGAGAGGAGTTTTCATCTAAGTTAAGGGAACTATGGGAAATTTGAAGATTACTGGGATTTGGGAGGTGGGAGGAGCACTTTTGTGGATCTGGACACAGACCTCTAGGTAACAAGGGCTGCATTTCTAGTTCTCATGTCCTGAAGAAGTGTGGGGTTACTTCTTCAAGTACTAGTAAACTAGTAAATTGGAAATGGAAACCAATCAAAACTAAAACTAACTGCCACTATCACCTTCTAGGACTCCATTTTAGAACAATCTATCAAGGTGACAACTGGCAAAGCAGAAATACAAACCAAAGTTCTAGCTGCCAACATCACAAATCCATGTGGAGGAGAGTATATTTAAGTTTACCTTGGAGCAATGGCTTAATGATCACAGAACTATAGGTGAAAAATTATAGGGATTTTCTATTAATTGATTCTTTTTCCAAAAATTAAAATTTCATCAGTTCGATCATCATTAGTTTCCTAGAAAATGACATAGCCTAATTGGTCTTCTTTTAACTCATCTCACTATTTCTGACCCAATCGCAATACCAATGTCAGAACAATCATCACAAAGTACAGAGTTGGTATTTACCTATACCTATAATCCAATGGCACTGGTTTGCTACCAAAGTCTCCAAACTCTATACTCTTCATGAATGTCTACAATCTATTTCACTCATTTTAGTTCATAACTCAGAATTTGACTCTTTCATCTTAGAATCCAGCCACATTAAATAACTTACAAGTCCTTGTCAGATGTTATTCTCAAAAGCATTTTTCCTCATTTTTTTTTTTTTAGTTTTAGTTTTCATTTTGAATTATAGGCTTTGGGCCTATCACCTACTTATGAAAATTTACCTGGATATGTTAAACTATCTAGGGCTTTCACTGTCTCAGCTCAGGTTGCTATAACAAAATGCCACTCTGTGTGGCTTTAGAAAACAACTTTATTTCTCACAGTTCTGGAGACTTGGATGTCAAAGATCAGATGATAATTGATTCAGTTCCTGATATGATGGACCTCTTCTTGGATTGCACATATCCACCCTGTGCCCTGACATGGTAGAGACTGAGAAAGCTCTAGTCACTCTTCCTCTTCTTCTAATCATATCCTGATGGCCTCACCCTCATGATTTTGCACAAACATTGTTATCTCTGAATGTCTTACATTCAAACACATTCATAATGGGGATTGGGATTCAAAAAGTGAATTTTAGGGAAGCATGAAATTCATTTTGTGAACATTATTTTTTGTTATATTCTACTCTATTTTCTTTCATATACCAGAAAGTTATTTTATAGTACACAAAGTTTGATATGAAAAGTATATCTTTACTTTTATATGACTCAAATGATAGGACAAACTTTAACTTAATGAGCTCCAAATTATTTAATCTTCACCAATTATTTATGAAACTTACTTGATTATAGTATGTTCTGTACTAAGATACTAAATTGATTATGCCTATGGATTTTTCTTTATTAAAATTCTTCTCCACTGGCCTGTTCAAGAGATTCATATTTGTAAATAAACTTTGCTCATGTACTGGAATTCACAATTTATTGTGATTGTGAAACATTATCACCTCTCCATCTGTGTTAGTTAGCATGCTATTGCTGTGAAAAAAAATACCTGAGAAAAATAAACTTAAAGGAGAAAGGTTTATTTTGGCTCATGGTGTTTGAGGTTAAGTTCAGGGTCACTAGAAAAAAAAGTATTTTTTTTCTGGGCTGTGGTGAGACAGAATATCATGTCAGGGAGTAGGTGATAGAACAAAGTACTCACATTCTGGAGAACAGAAAGCAAAGAGAAGAAAGTGGGGTAGGGAAGGGCCAGAGACATAATAGACACCCAATGACTTACTTCCTCCAACCAGATTATCTATTGTTGATGCCTGAACCTCATGATCCCATCATCTTCCAAAGGCCCACCTCTAAACATAATTGCATTGGAGATCAAGGCTTAAACATACATGCTTTTTGTGTGACATTTAAAATACAAACCACACTATCACCTTAAACCATACAAAAAATAAATAAAAATAATAAAATATCTTCCTCCTCTTTCATGTGGTGGGAGACTCTTCCTTCTAGATATATGCATACTCACATTTGATAACAACATATATTCTTCTGTGCTATGGTGGCACCAGATGTTATAATTTAGTCCAACTTGTCAAGACACATTTAAAAATTATTGTATATATCATAGATTCCCTGTATACACTCTCCTTTGGATTTTACACCAATGCAGAATTTACTATCTTCTCAGCTCAAAGGACCAGGACTTTGCCTTTTATAAATTTTCTTAACTACATTTGCCTTAATCCTTCCAAGTAGAAAAGTTTCAGTAGATGAGAAGAGTAAAAGGCTCAGACAGTATGATTAGCACGTGGATTAATGTGTGTGTATATGTACACACATTATATGTATATATATACATTATATGCATTGTATTTATAATATATATGTCTTATTTTCATACTTTGTCTTTTCAGCTTGGTTCAAGAAGACAATAGTTTTATTCTCTTTCTGTTTCACTCACAGGCCTCCCGAAGCCAATATATTCTTTGTTCCTTGTAGCATAGGGAAAATTCACATGAAATGCACTTCTTGGATTAAAAGAATAAGAAGAAATTCATTGATTAAAAAATAATAAAATCTGCTCCCACAGCTCATGTTAGCTGTTTGTCAAAATTTATGACCAAGCTCTCCCCATTCCCTCCCAGATTTCTTCATAAGAGGGAGTATTTTAATCTAATTAGTGTTTTTAAATAAAAAGTGGCATGAATGTTGGGTCATGTGCTCAATTTTTCTTTCCTGGAAAAGAACTTGTTGTAAACTTTTCATATAATAACTTTTCCTCTGTTTTTCTCAACCTTAATTTCAAAGTAGCAGCTTTGTTCTGGTCTGGTGCTGCTTGTGGCTCAGAGGATAATTCTGTTCATTTTGTGTTTCAACATCAGTGCCCAGACATTTTAGGTGCTAGAAAAAAATGCTCATGAATTAATAGTAAAGTTCAAGTTTTTTTTTTTAATTTTTACTATAAAAAGGTGTATATATATATATTCTGTAAAGTGTTAAGATTTGGGGGACATAAATGGAGTGCAATTTCCAAATGGCAATTTTCATTGGTAAGCAGAAATATAAGTCAGATTAAAAGAATTCTTAAGCAGCTTAGAGACATACAACAACAAACAAAAGGAATGTGTTTAACTTCATGATAATTTCTCTAGTTGAACATTAGTTGCTTCTGATCTGATGTCTAACAGGAAAATATAGTTATATTGGAAAGTAGGGATAAATAAATTCAGTTCAACACCTTGTCAGCACATTTCATAAAGCCACATAATCAAGTAATTCAATTTCCTAGTAAGATGCACAACTCCAGAATAGTTTGTAAGGTCAAAAAATATTATATTTAGCCAATAGAAACTGATTATCCTTGATTGACACTAGCCTTTGCCATAGAAATGGCATTGATTTCCATTTTATCTCTTATATCATAAAAAGGATTTGAAAACATCATATTTAAATGGTAGCATGGAAATGAAACACTACCCTTTGCATGATTATAGATTCTTATTTTCTGATTTTACATTTTAATCATCAAATTTGTCCATGTATATTTTAAGAATTTCTATCAGTATAGAACTATTGAGAAGAAAGAGAATGTAAAATAAAAAGAAAAATGACCCTTTCATCTAACTTTTGTTTAATGACATTTATCCTCCAGATGCAAGCACTGTTCATGTTATCTTCCATTTTATGAGAAAAGACATAAACACAAACACTAAACCAGACACATTGCTTATAATAAGAGATAGTGTAGATATTTGTGAGAAATCAATGGGCCATAAATGTGAGGGTATATTTCTGAACTCTCTGCTCTATTCCATTGATCTTTATATCTATTCTTGGGATAGAACCACACTGTCTTGATTATTGTACCTTTGTATTAAATTTTGAAATGAGTAACAATGATTCTTCTAATTTGCTTTCTTGTTTAAGATTGTTTTGTCTATTCTGGGTCCCTTTAGTTCCCATATGTAGTATAGACTCATCTTCTCAATTTCTGCAAAGTAAATCAAAGGGATTCTATTAAAGATTGTTTTTGACTTTTAAATCAATTTAGATATTTTTATCATCTTTATATAATGACATGAAATCTTTTGAACAATGAACATGATTGCCTTTCCTATTTTTAGATATTCTTTACCTCTTTCAAAAATATTTTATAGATTTCAAAGTACAAGTTTATGTTTTAAATACATTTCTCAGTATTACATTCTTCATAAATTCTTTCTCAATGAAATTGCTTTCTTAATTTATTTTTGAATTGTTTATTGAAAATATATAAAATATATTATTATACTTTATGTGTATTATTCTTGAACATATATCTTTAATAATTTTTTTTGTTTTTATTTTACTTCTTCAGGATTTTCTGTATGCCAGATTATATTATCTGAGAATACTACTTCCTTTCTAATTTCAATTAAAAAAATTATCCAATTGTTCTTACTATAACTTCGATTAAAAAGTTAAATAAAAGTGCAATAGGATGATGTTCTTCTTTTATTCCCAGTTCTAGGGGAAAATATTTATTCTCTCACCATTGAACATGATGTTAATTTTTATATTTTTTTATTTGTTTGTTTGAATTGGTTTGGTTTTTCATTTTTTGTTGTACTGAGGATCTAGTCTAGGACCTCAAGAATGCTAGGAAAGGATTCAACAACTGAGTAATACCCCAGTCATTACAGATCATTTTAAATAGGTTGAAGTACATTTTTAAAATTTCTAGTGTGTTTGCCCATTTTTCAAAATTTTCATGATGAAAGTAAACAAGAATTCTACTTTTTTCATGTCTATTCAGTTAATATGTGCTTTTCTGTCATCTGTCTTATTGATGTCATATATAAAATTACTTAACAAATTTTAAACATCTTTGCATTACTGGGATAAATCGACCTGGTCATGATGCAATATTTTTTAATTGTTTGCAGATACGGTTTGTAAACACAGATTCACAAAATCCATAGTAATTCCTTATGGATTTTGTGAATCTGTTTTTACAAAAGTATTGGTGTATAACTTTTTTTCTTGTAATGTCTTTTTTTTTGGTTCTAGAATCAGAAAATAATGTTCATGTAGTGTGAGTTGGACAGTATTCCATGCTCCTTTTTTAAAAACTTTTGAATAACTAGTGCTAATTCTTTACTTAGAATCATCCACTGCAGACATTTAACTTTGACTTTTCTATATTTATAGTTTTTGATTTCTAACCCTGAATCTCATTGTTCTTCATAATTCTAGTCAGATTATCCATTTCTTCTTTCATGGTTTTATTCAGTTTTTCTATTTCTTCTAGGGAAAGGCACTAATTTGTCTCTAATATTTTTCCATTTAATTTAATTTTTTAAAAAAATTTTCATTCTTTTTAGTTATACATAACATTAGGATTTATTTTGGCATAATTATGAAAGAATGGAATGTAATGTGCTCTAATTCAGTCCCCAGTAATTTTCCTTCCCCTTCCCTCTACTCTATTGATTTATTATTTTAAATTTTCTGATATTTACTTACACTATTTAAAAAAATAGTTTCTTATGAATACACAGGATGGTGAGATTCACTGTGGTATATTCACATATACACATAGGAAAGCTAGGTCAGATTCACTCCAATGTTCTTCCCTTATCCTCTTTTTCCTTCTCCATCCTCCTCAATTCCCTCTGTCTATTCCACCAATATTCCTTCTATTTTGATGGAATCCCCCCTTTACCATTTCTCATTCTCACCAGCTCCCTCCATGCATTTACTGGCAAATGGCATAATTTCTTTATTCTTTTTGACTGAGTAGTACTCAATTATGTATATATGCCACATTTTCTTTATTCATTAATTTGTTGAAGGGTATCTAGGTTGGTTTCATAATTTGGCTATTGTAAATTGTACTGTTATAAACATTAATGTGGCTGCTTCACTGCTAATTTTAGATATTTGGATACATACTGAGGAGTGGGATCCTGGGTCATATCGTGGCTCCATTCCTGGTTTTTTGAAGAATCTCCATATTGCTTTCCAGCATGGTTGCATTAATTTGCAGTCCCACCAACAGTGTATGGATGGACCTTTTCCCCCCACACACATCCTTGCCAATATTTATTTTTATTTGTATTTTTTTTTAAATATTTATTTTATTTTAGTTATCGGCGAACACCACATCTTTGTTTGTATGTGGTGCTGAGAATCGAACCCGGGACGCACGCGTGCCAGGCGAGCGCGCTACCGCTTGAGCCACATCCCCAGCCCCTTTATTTGTATTTTTGATTATTGCCATTCTGTCTGAGTGAGATGAGATCTCAACATAGTTTTGATTTGCATTACCCCGATTGCTAAAGATGTTGAACATTTTTTTCATATATTTGTTGACAATTGTATCTCTTCCACTGAGAAATATCTTCTTAGTTATTAGGCCATTTATTAATTTTTTAATTAATTAAAAATTAATTTATAAATACTATTGTGGTTTCAATAAGGGAAAACTAGGGAAGTCTAACAGAGGTGAGTATAACTTTAGTTTTCACAGTAGATAAGAAAGGTCCAAAAATTTGGGATAAAGAAGTTGAAAGATGAATCACTCACTTCCTAATTCCCCTCAATAGCAAATATTCAGTACTTCAGAGACAGTAGTATCTGATGTCAGGGGACTTTCCTATTGAAAGAAACTAGAAATAATGATAATATAAATAAAAGACCATTCTTGAAAAGTACCAACTAAGATCAAGTGTGGGTAGGGAAATCAATTGAATTATTTATAACAAGCATTTCTTTTTTGGGGGGTGGGGGTGGGGGTACCAGGTATTGAACTCAGGGGCACTCAACAACTGATTTATATTTCCAACCCTTTTATATTTTATTTAGAGACAGGTTTTCACTGAGTTGCTTAGGTCTTGCTGTTGCTGAGGCTGGCTTTGAACTTATGATCCTCCTGTCTCAGCCTCCAGAGTTACTGGGATTAGAGGTATGTACCACCATGCCCAGCTACCAGCATTTCTTGAATGAGATAAAATAAAGTAATAAAATTAGAGCACAGCCAAATAACTTATGAATCTTTTGTAACTTATACTATTTTCTAAATAAAATCCAAGATACTATATATTCATTGTGAGAGATCATAAAAGCAGGGCTAATGGTGATTTCAAGAAGCTGTTTTCTGAAAATAAAAAGATATGTCCTATTTCAGAGATGTTCAACATGACAAAAATGTCTTAGAATCAATAAAGTATGATGTACACATTATAAATGTGGGTCTCTGATATTGAATATATTTCTTATTATAGATCGTGACTGAAAATAATTGAAAGCTATTGCCCAATATAATGTACTTGTTTTGCCTGGAACTGGATGGAACATTGCAAAATCATATATATATATATATGACATATATATATATGACAGTTCAATCTCAGGTCTTAAAATGTACTCTTGATAAATTAAAACTAATACATTTCCAATACTGACATAAGAATTCCATAAGAATTATGCAGTTGTCAAATTATAAATTAAACAGAAAACATTTCAATAACCATGAAATGTGATAGCTAATTAAGACTGTGTTCTTAATGGTTGATACACATAGTCTTTGATTCCCCAAATTTCAAGAAACTGGACAACCATGTGGATTTCACAAGGACACAGATATTTTGAAAAATGACAATTTTTTAATATAAAGCATGTGATTTATTGCAATCTACATGAAATCAATTTTGATCTATTCCTTCCATGGGGGTTGAAGGGAAAGGGAGGGGGCAGGGGATTAGCTAAGATGGTGGAATGTGATAGACATCCTTATCCAAAGAATATGTATGAAGACACGAATTGGGTGTCATAATACTTTATATACAAACAGAGATATGAAAAATTGTAGTATATGTGTGTAATAAGAATTGTAATGCATTCTTCTGTCATTTATTTTTTTAAAGAATCAATAAAAGAAATCAATTTTGAAATATTTTTAATAATTAAAATTTATTTTTAAAAATTAAAAATTGAATAGTAGTAAAATAAGGCATCTTTCAGTAAATTTTGTGTAAGTTAATAATAAGAACATTGCTACTTTTTTGTTTCTACAGAATCAAGTACAGAAGAAAGCAAATTGATAAATTTATAAATATCATGAAAAGAATTGTAGAGAGGAACTGGAGCCACTCAAATCCCATTTGGTTCTCGCTTGTCACACTGGAGGAAAAATAAAATAATATAAAGTCACAAAAATTTTAGCACATACTGAAAATGTCCATTCAAGATAAACTTCCATAAAGCATTCATGCTGGCTTCCTTGAAACTTAATGCATAAGCAATTTTTCAGTTTCAGTAAAACATGGTGTTTCTGTAATTTGAAACTTTCTTCTTTTTTTTTAATTGGTTATTCAAAACATTACAAAGATTGCAGAATCACTTTCTTCTTTATAATGAAAATAATAATGGGTTGGGCCTGAGGTCCAATCAATAATTATCTTCTCTCACCATCCAATAGATCATATATTCATTTTTTCTGTGGGGAAATCCTGGACAGAGTAGAATCCTTGGACAAATTTAAATGAATGATATTCTTACTGGGAGTGTTAGCAAATTTTCCTTAAATTTAATTATCTAATCCCTGATGTTACAGATAAGAAGTTGGCTATATGCAGGAACACTGTAGGACTAGAAAATTTGGCCTGACCCTGAAGATCACTATAGCCTACTTCAAGAAACAACATTGTAAGTCAAGGAGATAATATTTAGTCTATGCACACTGTCCTATTCAATTCCCATCATTTGTTGTTATTTCTCTTCAGGAGACTAAAGTCCACATAGGCCCAGGGGTTAAAAAACTATATATTCCTTGCAATGTTACTACTCTTGAGAATTGTCTCCAAATCTTTTTGACAAGGGTGAAAATAACTGAGTTTATTAGGCTTCTATGTAAGACCAATTTATTTCTTATCCTTCACTAACTACTTTTGTTTCATAGATTGAATAAAAGTATACTGGAGTTTTCTTGAGTTAAATCTAGTGAATTAATAAAAAAACATATACTAATGCATCATAATGAAATAATTTCTTTTTGCACTATAATTTAAAAATGAGTAAATTATATAACAACATTTCTCACAACAAAAATTTGTGATATCTTCTCTTTTATCAGAAATGACAGATACATCTCTGTGCCCTACAATTAGCAGTGCGCTGAAAGCTTATTTGGCACCAAATTTATCCTAATGGATTGATGTGAAATGACATGCAAGTATGAATAAACCAACAAATCCAAAATTTACCCCCAATTGCAACACAAATATCCTGGGAGCAATGGGGAAAATATACTTACAACAACTCCTCTTTTTTCTAGTTCTTCAAAAACATTTTTCTTGGCAATAGAAAATGTTAGTGTCAATTG
Source organism: Callospermophilus lateralis (assembly GCF_048772815.1). Taxonomy (NCBI): domain Eukaryota; kingdom Metazoa; phylum Chordata; class Mammalia; order Rodentia; family Sciuridae; genus Callospermophilus; species Callospermophilus lateralis. Next base: position 3,203,111 of record NW_027510917.1, read on the forward strand.
GCAGCCCCGATCCTCTATATTGGATGGAGTAATTATATTCACAATAGGTTTCTTGGTTCCTCCTATGTCTTTGTTAAAGTAAAGCTTGATCATGTATTCCAGATAACCAGTTAGCAAAATGGATTTTTTCTTCAGTGCTTTTATGACTGCTTGCCTAAAGATCTGCCAAATGACAAACAATCAGGTTAGCAGTATTTTAGTGATCTTCAAAGAAGCCAAAATTAAGTGTAAATCATGCATAAAAAAGGAGATGCTGACTTTTGCCCTATCGAACAAACACTCAGTTTTAGCTAATCTTTTTTTTTCTTGTAAAAACATGTCCTTTTCTAAGTATTTTACCATTAAATATAAAGGCAAATTTCCATGAGAGGAAAACTGCAAATATCATTTAAACAATACTTGTGAAAGAATAAAAATTGAGTTAATAGCATATGACTTCAGAGTTATTTTATATTAATTTAATCACCAAGTAAAGCATAACTTAATGCATTCAAATATTTTGAAATTTAAACTTTTCTCTCAAAACCAGGTAATAAAATCATAATCAAAAAGACTTTTTCTAGGGCTGGGACTGTGGCTAATTGGTGGAGTGCTTACCTAGCATGCATGAGGCACTGGGTTCGATCCTCAGCACCACATAAAAACAAAATAGTAAAATAAACATATTGTGCCCACCTACTAAAAAAAGACATTTTTTATTCTTATATATGGTTTGGTTAGAAAAAAGTGCAATATGAGATAAATATATGTGCTTATGTGAAGGCAGTGTTACCAATATTATCTGTCATTTTTAACTGATTTATTAGAAAACAAATAGTTAAATAAGGAAGCTACATTTTCTTGGACTGAGAAGCAAACAATGTCACATAATACACTTATTATTACTGAAGCATTAGGATAGTTTGTTTGTTTCTTTATTTCTTTTATTTTATAATTTTTTTCTTTGATAAACTCAAGAAGCACTGTTGTAAAAAAAGTACCATTTGCTGCCGGAGATGTCATACATTAAGATGAGTGACAAGGACCCACAATACCAAATGTTGGAACATTAGGGTAAGAATAGACATGCTTTTATGGCTTATCTCTGAAGGTTAAATAAAGTTTAAAAATATATCCTATGCACAAGAATTGAATAAACTTCAAACACCATGATGTGCTGGCATGACACTTAATGTCCCTTTTCTGAACTATGAGCAAAACTATTAAGGATATAGATAGGGTAATGTGGTGATATTTAGAGTTCCTCAAGTCTACAAATACAGTTTTATTTTGTATTTATATGTGACATGTGTGGATTGGCATTCTAATAGGGCTCAGTTGAAGGTATACTGAGGAACTACACTGTTGGAGCTTCTGAATTTGGCTGAAGGAGAAGATGAGAATTGTATTAAAAGGCAATGGTTTCTTAAAAAAGTGGGGGTGGGGCAGAAAAGACAAAATGATACCATGACTCTCCAACCACACCTCAGGGACCATGTTTATAGGCCTGCAAAGATAATCAGCTACCATTGGAGACTGATACTTTTATTTTCAGAAGGACAATTAAGATCTGGAAGCAAGCAAACTGCTTCAAGACTTAGGTGACCCAGATTGCATGGAATTTGATAGGTGGTATTTCATCATTTCCTTATGTAAAGCAAAATGTAGGTAGACTTCAAACAATGAAAACTCAAGGGAACTCAATAACTTTTGGATTAACATAGTTCCAGAGGACAGGAGCAGAGCCTCACAAGGCAGGGCCCACAATAAGTCTTGCTGGATAAGTTTGGAATAAAAAAAAATATGAGATAGATAAAAAAGACTCTTAGGAGATCAACAATATGCTAAGATGTTTTAATTAATAAATAATTTTAGAAACATTTTTGGTTCTACTACAGGTGCCATAAAACACAGATGGGTGTAATGAGTGAAGTGCAGTTGTCCCTTGGAATCTACAGGGGATTGCTTCCAGGATCACCCTGCATAACAAAATTCACAATACTCAAGTCTGTTGAATAAAATGGTGTAGTATGTGCATATCACCTATGTACTTCCTCCCATATAATTTAAATGATTTCCAGATTACCTTCAGTACTCAGTATAATGTAACTGCTGTGTAACTAGTTGCAATACTGCCTTATTTGGGGACTAATGACAAGAAAACAGGAGTCCGTACTTATGCAAAAATTTTTTCATGACTATTTTCAGCTCAAGTGTGAACTCCATAGATGTAGAGTCTGTGGATATGGAGGGTTGCCTGTATACTTACAATGATAATTAATTTGTATTCAAAGGTTTGAAAAATTTAGGTACTATTTTGCTGGGAGCCATCAGCCAAGTAGGTATGACAAATTCCTTGCCACCGTACTCCCATGCTGTCTAGTGGAAGGACTCCTGAAAGGTGACCTTGCTCAAGGACCAGGGCGGACCCCTGTTTAGGGTTTTCCCAGTTTAGCATAATAAGAGATTAGGGTGTTCCCTGTTTAGAATAGGGCGTATCCTGCTGCCTGAGTTCCTCTTGAGTTCTTAGGGTCAGACAGTATATTTTGGGAGACAGAAGCCCAGTGGAGGTGGATTTGGGCAGAGAACGTGGATTTCCCCAGAGCGTGTTTGTAGAAGGCCGGTGTGAGATCGGGAATAAAGAATTGCTGTTTGAATCTACAAGCTGTGTGGTGGCTCGTGATTTGTGCCCAGCCAGACTGCGGCACTATTTACTTACATTTATAAAATTTTAAAGTGAGGTAGGAGATTTTGCTCTTCTAGATTACTCTTGGAAATTAGAAATCAGTTTTTAAATGGCAAATAGTCTAGATTTTAACACACTGTAGAATGTATGAATGTAGAATGTTAAAATGTTAAAGAGTTGCTACTCTTTAATAAGAATATAACCTTTAATTTAATATTTTCCACATTACAACCACAACAAGGGCAAATTGTGTTTTGAAGCACTTTTAAATTTTTCTCACAGAATATAAAAGTCTTTTCTGAGTCCTCACATAAAAATACTATAGAGGCTAATAGAAGTTAACAGGAAAATAAAACAAATAATCTCTTTTCTTTTTGTTTCTTGTTAATTTATGTGTTTTCAGTATTCAAAATTTTTTTTAGAAAAAAATAATGTAGCTTAAAAATGTTCAGCTTATGAGAATTCTTGGCAGAGTTTTAACTACTTGGGCTATTTTGTTCTTACTGAGTAAAATAAACAGAAATCTGGAAAAGATAGATAAGATTGACTAAAAATTGTACACATAGTATGATGTTTTTAGTTGTGATACTTTTCTCTTACATTCTTAAAATTAGGTCCCTAATGCAGTGTGAAGAAACACGGTGAGTTTCTTTCTTTCTTTCTTTCTTTCTTTCTTTCTTTCTTTCTTTCTTTCTTTCTTTTTTTTTTGTGTGTGGGGGATTCTGATCTTCTGTGCATATTAATTGTTTTAATTTTGTATTTTAAAACAATTTTCTTTATTATAAGTTTATATATTAACAGATCTAAAATTGTCTGTTGCTATATATAAATATGAAACTTCAAAATATAATATATGTAAATTTCAAGTAAGTAATTGGAAGAGTGAGAGAACTTCTGAAGTAATCAACTCTAAACATCCTCAGAAAAATGAGGCAAATGAATTCAAGAGCACTAGTTTCATGTTTAAGGTCACATTTAGTGACCGCTTATTCAATAGAGTACTCACTTGGGTTTTAGCTTCAAGTTACTTCCTTTCATCCACAATATTTTAAATACTGTATAAGTCATTTAAAAGCCTGGATATAAAGGGAAAGACAGTTTGAAACTGACAATAAGGTATGTTTAATGGAATTATTCATCAGGTGCACACGTGATTGCACTCATTATTAGTCTCTTACAAATTCATTGCTTTGAAAATCAGAGGTCATGTCTATGTAATATTGATTCTTGAGTACAGAATCTTTCTGTACAGTTGAATTTTGAGTATGTATAGTATTTTCTGAAAGGAAGGTAGAAACAAAGGAGAAAGTTGAAGTCATGCATATATTTAACTTACTTCAACTTCAACCACTTATCTCCTACAATGCTTTAACTTTTTAAAAGATAGGTAAATACCACTATGGTTAATTCATTAATACTGACTCACAGGGCAAGCTCAGTAAATGTTCCACATTGTGTAGAGAGCACACAATGTGGAACATTTATTACTTTGTAATTTAAACATTTTAGAATTTATAATGGGGAGGATTTTGAACATTCCTTTCACAAACATAAAGCTTGACTAACTAAAGATAATTATGGTCAGAACATAGTCTTACAGTGAATGACCTTGATAGAAGGCTCTAGAGAATTAATAATTAAGTGATGACAAGTTCCATGGATGTCTATATTCCCCTTTTAATGGCTTTTAGGGTCCTTTGGTTAGGTTTAAGTTTATATATTAAAGGGAAAAATTCAGTCTTCAGAGTCTTAGAATAAAATTTTGTCTAGGTTCCATTAATGCAGTTTGGTAGGAAACTAGAGGTAGAGAAAAACAAGAATCCTCTCTTTTTCCATAGAATAAAGAGTGACTATTGGAGGAAAGACCAGATTACTGCACAGGCCATACCAAAAAGACAGTGTATAAAAGAAAATTTCTAGTTGTCTGAAAAATTATTTGTAAAGATAAAGAAAATCAGATAAAATCATGTTATTTTCTAGTCTTTCTATGATATGTCTTGGTGTCTTTCAGATTGTAACTCATCTTCCTGATACAAACTTGCAGAGTAAACTGACATTTCACTTTGTTTTAAAATGTTGTTTCTTTGAGAAACACTTTTTTTCCTAAGTAGATATTATAAAGCAACTAAAATATTATGAATTACTAAGATATTTACTTAAAAATATCTGTCTGAAAAATCTTGTCACTGGGTGTGTAATCCAATTTAAAAAAAAAAAAATATGCCCCAAAGTGAAAACAGCTCATGCCCCATCAAGTGGTCAACCTGAGTAGGTGCTTTCTAAGTTGTGATGAAATGAATATAAGGTAATTGTCATTGTCATAGTGGTGAACTTGAATAAAAACAAAAGAACTTGACATTGCCATCCAGTGGTCATAATGAGAAACTGCCATGAGTATTTGACAATTAGGGCATAGAAGGGATTTGGAAGTCTTTATTCAGTCACTCATTTGAGTCTGGTATTCTCCACAATTTGATTTCCCAAAATATGATGAGCTTGATGATTTTAAGAGGCACTGAAGAAAAAATAAAAGCCTTATTTGAATAGCTATGTATACAAAACCTCTATTAGAATAGGTATGTACATTTACATCAAATATATTTTACCCAAATATTTGTATATACAATATAAAATTTAATAAATATGTGTATTAAGATTGTTAATCATATAGCATAAAATTATTAACAATCTATATTTACTCAAATAAATTGAATCTGTTCCTAAATAATATCAAAAAAATCAGTTTGGTTTATATACATATATATATATTTTTCTATTTTCATGTGTTTGTATATATGCATATATATATAAAACTTAACTCATTATGTAAATATTAATTTATGGTGAAACTACATTTAAATAAAATATTAATTTAAAGGACCATATTAAGTCACAATAGTATAGATTGTATAATGGCATAGAAGGCTCAGGAAAGCAAGAACTCTGTCTAATGAGGATATCATACAGAATCTTTGATTTACTCTAATATTATTATTTTATAAAAGAGAACAAAAATTTATTTATTTTTTAATTTGATGTTTTATAATAATTTATATATAATAGAATTCATTTTTCTAATTATTAATAACTCCCCTCACCTAAAGGTAAGTCATTTATAACTTTGTCACCGGGTACTTTGTCAGTTCACTGGCTCACAGAAGTAGAAGAAACAGAATCCCCAGAAATCCAATCGTGCCTGGCACATAAATATTTTCTCAATGAATACATGTTGTTTGAGTGAATTACTGAAGAATTAAAAGCTGCACACTAAATTATTTATATATAGAGAGAAGGTCAAATAACTTATTCAAATTCACACAGATTTTAAGTGGAACCAAAATATATGTCTCCCCAGCTAAATTCCATTTAGTGTTTACTACATTACAACAATGTGCCAAGCACTGAGTATGGGGCAGAAAATGTAAATGACAGGTGCAATCACCATATAGTCACCTTTCCAATAGAAAGATGCTGCCTTTTGTCCTTCATTTATGTACAGTGTACATTTATAATCTTGCTTATTAGCAGAAAAAAATACTACAACCTGTGGCAACCAGGTAAGGAGAAAAAGTAAAGACAGGAAAGACTGACATACAAATCTCTTACCTCCAAACTAGCATGCAATGAACAGACCAACAAAATGGGAGGATTGGAAATATGGAATCCACTGACCCCAGGGATTCACTGCAGTTCTGAAAAGTTAATATCATGTCTTTATTAAAGAATATGCTTTCAAGAGGGTCAACAAGACAAGAAAGAACAGTAAAATATTAGGACTTAAATATTTTTATTACTCAGAGGGAATGCCTAAGATATTTAAGAGAAACTTAATGGAGTGAAAATATTGGCATATTTTCTTTTCATTGGCAATTCCCATCTCTCCTTTTCCTACCTTCTCAGCAAACTACCAATCAATACAGCCCTTATATACAAAATGAATGTCGTGTATTAATCTGAGCGCAGTGGCACATGCCTGTAATTCCAGTTAGTCAGAGGAGGCTGAGGCAGAAGCACACCAAGTTCAAGGGCAGCCTGGGCAACAGGGCAAGATCCCATCTCAAAAACAAACAAAGCAAATAAACAACAAAAATAACCTCTTCTGGTAATTTTCTACTGACTCTCTCCTCTGCCTGTCTTCCAACTTCCAAGCCAATATGCCTGTTCACCCCATGCTTTGATTTTCTATCATGGAGCAATGTCTTTCTTCCCTTTCCCCCTCCCCTCCTCCTCCTTTTGTTCAGTACATGGGATTGAAACTAGGGGCATTCTCCCTCTGAGCCATATATTGGTCCTTTTTATTTTTATATTTCTGGAGCAGGCTCTTGCTAAGTTTGCTCTGACTGGCATTGAAGTTGAAGTCCTCCTGCTTCAGCCTCCTAAGTAGCTAGGATTATAGGTGTGACTGAAAAAGAATATCAAGATTTGAATGCTATATAATTATAATGTCACCCAAAGGTAGAAAAATGAATAAAATAAACTGCAAAGGTTACTTTGAACTCCAGGATTATTAGGTCAAGTAGCTTACTTAGGAAAAAGAGGAGAACTAAGGGGAAAAAATTTGCCTAAGTATGAAGTATTGGAAATTTCAATTGATAAAAGATATTATTCCAGTTAGAATAAGTACAATAAATTGTAGCAAGCTAAATCCAACAGGGTAAGATGGCTAGGAAGAAATTAAACTAAAACTAAGCAAGACCAAGAAAATATTAAAAAAATAAAATGTCTTTAAAAATTCTTCTAATCTGGGGTAAGTTTAACTGTGACCCCTAGGTCAAATCCAGTCTACCACCTATTTTTTAAAATAAAATTTTATTAGAACATTGGCATTACTATGGTTTGATTCTGTAATGTACCCCAAAGGTTCATGTATTTAAGACTCAGGATTCAGTTGATGATGCTTTTGGGAAGAGTGGGACTGAGTTGGAAGAGGTGGGTCACCAGGGATATTTCTTTGAAGTTTATTTTGTCCCTAACCTCTGACACACTTTCTTTCTCTGCTTCTAGATCACCACGGGTGAGCAGCTTTGCTCTACCTGCTATTTGACCATCATATCCTGCCTCACCACGGGCCCAAAATTTATGCAACCAGCTAACCATGGACCAAAAGCTCTGAAACACTGAGTCAAAATAAATCTTTTCTCCTTTAACTTGCTCTTCTCAGTTATTTTGTCACAAGGATGGAGAGTTGATGAATATAATCAAAATCATTTATCTGTGCATATCTATGGTTGCTTTAGCTCCACAATACAGAGCTGAATATTTTCTCAGAGACAAATATAACACAAAAAAACTTAAAATTTTTCCTATCATGTCTTTTGTGATAGAAAATGTTTTTCCTTACTTAATCAAATTTCTTTATTTACTGATAAGAAAACCCATCTCAAAGAATTAAAGAATTTAAGTAACAGTCATAACAGAGCTAATCATTCAACAACCACATTAAAAAAAATAAAAAGCTTTCATGATTTAATTAAAGTTGCCCTCTGGGATCCTTTGTAACCTAATTGTTGCAAATTCAAATATATACATAGGTTTGGAAGCACTCTGTAATATTTAGTTTACAATGAATTCTCAAAGCACTTAAAATGCTTTCTGTATTCTATATGACTAAAAATAGGGTCACTTAGGAAACAAAATAGGGCACTCTTTGAGACAAATATACAGCACAGTTTTATTTTTATTCACTGGGGTTAACATCACTCTTTGGTACATTGCAAAAGCCATAAAAAATATTTGGAAAAACAGGGTAAAAAATGATCATATTTAAAAGTACTGCTATATGCTATTTGGTTTACAGTTTTGAATTTGACTTACCCTAAACAAGACCCTGAAATAGATATTATTCATATTAGGTATGTGGAACAAAACAGCAAGGACACAAGATGAATACTGTGATTTGCAGCATCACAAAACTATTACACAGTAAAGACCCAAGACTCTCTGGGTCTGACCTTGATTACCCAATTCCCTCTTGTTCCCACTGCCTGATGGTTTGGGCACTCCATATTGAGAGGATCTGATCAAGCCACATGGGCCGTAAGTTAAATTTCATTTCCTTTTATCTCTCTACAAATGAATAGGCTCAAAATTATGCTAAAATCTATAAACACTCTTACACACTGAAAATGTCATTTCTTATTTTAAAAAATCTCAGTGACATTTTCAAAGTTCAATTTCCATGGGGCATGTATATTATATATGTTATACACATAGATGAAAATTAAAATGAAGTTAAAATAAAGTGACTTATGAAATAAAATTGAATATACTTACTGTTATCCATTTTAAATCTGGTGCTGAGTTCATGGCCAAACCATCCCACTAACCTAAAATATAAGGTACCCATTAGATGTTTTGGCCTACACAAATGGTTATTACTTTAGGAATCAGCCAGCATATTAAAATCACTTAGGTTTTAAGTTATGAAATACTTAAACAGATAAAAGGTAAATGATAGAAGAAGGCAAGGTTGTCAAAAGTAAGGATAAATCAATTTAATTTTTATACAGCAAATCATCTATTTAATGTAGTTTTTTCTTACTTAAAATAAATTAAAATGACTTGAAATGTTAAGGAGTATGTTAATTTCAAAATAAAGTTAAAATCACAATAAGGTAAAACATTAATATAATATTTTCACAATCTGTAAAGAGAAATGGTAGCTCCAAAGCACTATTTACTCATTGGTATTCTAAAACGAAAGTTCTAAAGAAATTGGTTACTTTCATATTGTTAATAAAAATGTTAAGGCCAGGCCTGGTAGTGCATGCCTATAAGCCCAGAGGCTCCTGCGGCTGAGATAGGAGGATTGTGAATTCAAAGCCAGCCTCAATAATGGCAAGGTACTAAGCAATTCAGTGAGTCCATGTCTCTAAGTAAAATACACAATAGGGCTGGGGATGTGGCTCAGTGGTTGAGTGCCCCTGAGTTCAATTCCTGGTTCCAAAAACGAGGTTAATTAGCCAAACACAAAATACACAATATGTAGGAACATCAATACTTTGGTATTGCTAGATGGTAGATAAATAACAATTCATAACACTACATCTCAGAACAATTCAGGAAATTGAAATAAATCAGTGAAAAAAATTGAAAAATTTATTAAACAAGAAAAACTGAAACCAAATAATGAGTAAATTAAGAAAAGTCAAAACTGATTGTTCCAAATAACAAATAACAAGTATGTTGATACATAGATCAAATTTCAGTTGTGGTGGGGGAGAGATGTCAATTAATCAAGATAATACAATTGTAAGCATGAAGTATAAACATTTTATGGAGGGAAAAATCACAAAATAGGGAAAAGATGAATATCATAAAAATTATATTAATTTTAAAAAACTAAATAAAAATAGTACTGTTAAAATATGATACTAAATATTCAACTTAATTCTAAAATGAGAGAAAATCAAAATCAACAGATAGTAATAGAAGCAGTAGAGAAAAATCACAAATATCTAAAACTCCTAAAATTAGGTGGTCTCATAGAGAAATTCTACCTAAACTTTTCAGTTAATCCCAATGCTTTTTAAAAAATATTTTATTAGTTTTTGATGGACCTTTATTTATTTGCTCATATGTGGTGCTGACAATCAAACCCAGTTCCTCACACATGCTAGGCAAGTGCTCTACCACTGAGCTACAACCCCAGCCCAATTCCAATGTTTTTAAAATTATTTCAGTGCACAGACAACAAAATACAAATCAAAACAGTGTAATAGAAAAAAATAGCATACTTGTGATACTCATATTAATGTTAATATTAAACCATTTTAGAATTGCACATATTTAAAAATATAAGCTAATTTTGAGAATATTAATATAAAATCTTACATAAAATATTAGCAATCAGATTTTAACAACACATTAAAATTATTATACATTATGAACAGTGGAGTTCATATCAGGCATACAAGAGTAGCTCTATACTAGCAAATTTATTATTATGTAATTTATTATATGTGTTAGAGAAAAATCACAGGGTTATCTCCACAGACCCTACAAAGACATTTACACCCTTTCAGAACAATTTTTAATTAAAAAAATAAAGAATATAATAATGGAAACTACCTATCTCAAACCTTAAAGTCAAACTTAGCCACGAAATACCAAAGGTACTTTTGTTAATAAGCAGAATTTACTTACAGATGCAAAAAATAAAAAGAGGAAGCAAATTATTACCATTTTCAAACTATGTAATTTTGTGCCTGCCATGAACAAAAGGATAATTTAATGTTGCATTTTGGTATAAAATAAAAATAAAAAATTGAATTTAAAGTCACTACCAAGAAATGTTTAAGACTTACATCTTAAACAAACAAAATCTTGGGTAACATTCAACATTAAGAAAAAAAGTTAATTATCTTTAAATTAATGTATACCTTTAATATTATCCAAGTAAAAATGAAATTAGATTTTTGTTTATTGTTTTTTACTTATAACTATAGAGAAATTGATTCTAATATTATATAGAAAAAAAAACAAAACAAAAGATATAATAAGAATTCCATAAAACCATAAGAACAATGGAGGGATATATTTCTACAAGGTGCTAGTGTTTAGTAAAAATGCTAATTCTAAACATTGTGGTGTTGTGTTAACAAATCCAATAATATGCAGTCCTTTGTACTAACAGGTCTTAGGGGAAACTTGGTATTGTTTCCATAGATCAATGAATAAGGAGAAAATAATGTCAAGCAACAGTCTATTTAAAAAAATCATTTTCTATTTATATTGCCATGTATTAGCTAATCTTCTAGGTATAAAAACACCTAGATATAGTATTCAGCCATAAGAAAGAATTAAATCTTGACATTTTCTGCAACGTGTATAGACCTGGAGAACATCAGGCAAGTAAAATAAGCTGAATACAGTACCATATGATATCACTCATTTGTGAAATATAAAAAACTGATTTCAAAGTGATTGAGAGAACAATGATGGTTATTAGAGGCTGAGAGTACAGGGAAGGTAGAGATGAAAAAAAGTTAATCGATAGATACTCAGTTATCATGAGGCAGGAGTAAAAAGTTCAGATGGCTGTGTACTGCATACCTTGAAATACATCTTTTAATGTTGAACATTCTATCCATAAAGAAGTAATATCTATTAGAGAAGATAGATATGTTTAACCTGATTCATGATGTATAAATGAATCAAAGCATAGTACCCCACTAATATGTACAATTTTTGCACTTTTACATATCAGTTAAAAAACAGAAATGAAAAAAAAATATCTTAAGATTTGCCTTATGACAGCACCCAAATATAGGCCAAAGATCTAAATATATCACTTATTGAAAAGAAAAATGACTCTTAAAATTTAAAAAGAAAAATCATCAACCTACTCATGATAAGAATACAAGCTAAAACTACATTGAGACAACATTGTTCATCTCTAAGGTTGACAAAAATTCAGAAGTTTGATTAATATGCTCCATTGGTATGACTGTGAGAAAAAGGAAAATTCCAGCATATTATTATGAGAGTATAACTGGATGCCTTCCTGTGGGAAACAAATGAATAAAGCCATAAAAGTGATAAATACATAACAGTTAACCTGGAAAATTCATGTTTGGGAATTTACTCTGGAGAAGTACTTACAGAAGTATGAGGTGAATTATGTGTTAGTAGTCACTGCATCTTTTTAGTGATAATCCAGGATTGAAAGGAAACTACAATGTCTTCACTAGGAGGCTGATTTTATAAACTGTGGTAATTTTGTATAATAAATACTATGCAATTTTAGGTTAAAAGTGAATGAGTAGGAAAGGTGTAGAATAGAACATATTATATCATTTGTTCATACTGAATAATTGTTGCTTTATTTGCTTTCCTCTTTCTTCCTCAGCTACAATATAAACTCAGGAGCTCAGAGACTTACCTCTTGGTACTTATTTGTAGGAAAAGTAAGAGTGATGATGGGATGTCATATGACAAACAGTTGACAGGTGAAACACAAATTAGGACAACTGAGCCAACCTGGAGATGGACAGGGAGCAACCGTCAGGACCTTATCCACTATCTGTGTATGTTTTAGAAAAAGGGGAAGGACACTCTCTCCTCCTTTTGCTACACAGTCAGAGCAGCATGTACAAGGTTCCAGAGCTGAGAAAGGGCAAGCAACTTTGGTAGTTAAGTGACCTTTCCAAAACCGATGACTGCTGCCTAGCACGTGCAATGTCCTTGCTTTGAATATCAGCACCACAAAACAAACAAGCAAAAATGTACACTCCTTCCAAAGCAGATTTCTCCATGTTGTATAAATGGCAATTATGCCACCCATGAGAAATGTAGTCAGTATGTATTGAAGAAAAATTAATTGAAATACATCCAACAATTTCTAAAAATTGCTTTTAAATTTTTAAATTAGTCAAACTATAAAAGCAGAATTATCCAGTTTTTTTTAATTGTTGTTGTTGTATATTTAGCAGCTAAGTCAGAACTTTCTCAAGTGTACTATAATATGTACAGAAGCTCATATAATTCCTTGAACTTCTTCATTAGGATAAAGGAGGAGAAAAATATTATGATTAAATTCTTCATATGAGATGTTGAAGATAATTACAATGGATATTAATTTTGAAAATAAGAATTAAAAGTCAGAAATAAAATGTATCTGAGGTTTTTCTGATAATGATTTATTTATTTATTCTTTCTGGTAATAATTTATAATATCCATGTTCACATACAACATTATAAATTTATACTGTATACATAGAAGAAAGAGCTTTAAAATCCTATTGAAATAACCAAATTGTTTTCTAGTTTACATATTTTTTTTTGTGATGTCCCTGATCAACCTACAAGAGAAGTCTAGCTGTCTTACTATTTAAAAGACCCTTCAGTCATTAGCCATCAACTATAGGTAGAATTCTTTGCCTTCTGCATCAATGTGTCTTGGAAATGTTTATACGATGCCTTTCTTTGTTCTTTGGGCTAGTTTTGAAGACAGACAAGAGCTTCTGGAGAAAATGACAAGAGCTTCTGGAGAAAATCTCAAGATTGATAATTTTACTGACATTACTAAGATACTACATATACAAGGAAGCAAAAGGAAGATGGAGAATAGAATGCTGTATATGAGAAATATAATTAGTTGCTAACTCTTTTAATTATGCATTATTGTTATGTAATTGGGGTAAAAATGGGAGCTGACAACCCATTTGAATCAAATGTATGGAAGATGATATGCCATGAGCTTTGTAATGTTTTGAACAACCAATAAAAAAAAATTTATAAAAAAAAATAAACATATTTTTTTAAAGAGAGAGAAAGAGAGAGAGAGAGAGAGAGAGAGAGAGAGAGAGAGAGAGAGAGAGAATTTTTTAATATATATATATTTTTTTAGTTTTTGGCGGACACAACCTCTTTGTTTGTATGTGGTGCTGAGGATCAAACGTGGGCCGCAGGCATGCCAGTTGAGCGCGCTACTGCTTGAGCCATATCCCCACCCCTAGTTTACATATTAACACTGAAAGATGCTTCTATGAGAAAAAGAAAATTGAATTTTGGCTGTAGAGGAGATCTTGCCTCAGATGTGAAGAACTTTTCTTTCCTTCTAACTGAAATGATCTTGTAACTTTGTAAAGTTTAATATTAGAGCCACTAACTTAATACTATATATATATATATATATATATATATCCATTTGCATTTTCAGTTTCAGGGCAAGCTTTTTTTTCAATGTTAACTTGACAAATATTTCAACAGATGGAGCTTTGAGAAAAAGGTATATTCTAGAATTATTTGTTGTTTAGATTGATAGGCAAATAACAGGTTTTGAGTGATCTGGAGAAAAAAATAAATGATGTTAAAAGTATTTCAGATATGAAAAAATAGGCAATTTGGAAATTGAAAAATATAAATTTAGCATTATTATAATTTTTCATATTTAAAAAAATTAAATTTTTAAAATTTGTTAAAGAGAAATATTTCTTCTAGTCACGTATCAAAAAAAATACAGGACTGCATACATAATGCTTTCTGTGGAAACAGATTTACCTCTTGGCAATTTCTTTTTTTTTCTATTAATCTGAGGCAAAAATGGTAACTGAGACAAAGCAGGGAAGAAAACATAGTTCAGTGGGATCAAAACAAAAATTGGAAGAAAGATTTCAATCTTCTCTATTTAGTAAACTTTTCTTTCATATTTGTTTGTTCACTGAAGAACTGGGTATTTGTCATTTCAGTTTGTGGAGTGATATTAAAAATTCAAGAGCATGAGTTATGATGGCTGCTGGTGTATCTAACATCAAAGACGTGGTGTTCCAACACTGTATCACAGGAGAAAATAATAGCTTGTTTTTGAAAATAGAAGATGACATGTTCATAACCCAAATATGAAAAAAACAAGGGACTGCACAAAGGGGGAGATGTGTTATTCTTAGAGGAAAAACCTCAGAAATGATTTCTCAACTGAGGCAACGCCATCGTTTTTTAGGCTTTATTTACTAAAGCTGTGAAAGTACTTGAACTACATTTTAAATGTGCAAGTACAATATGATTATGTAGAAGTGAAGAATTTCAAAGTTGTTTACCTCATAATTTGATGTTGGTATTTCTCTTTTACACTGATTCACTAAAGACATTATATTTTTCTTTCCAATGGCAAAGGACATGAGGAGACCCCGGGACCCTAGCCCAGCTCCACTGAAGATGCTAATTGTTTGTCATCCATCTCCTTTCCAGACACTCACAGCATTTAGATCTATTACCCTAGGAAGGAAATTATATAATCCCACAGAGCATTAAGGAATGGTCTGGCCAATTAGATTATTGGTTCTCATGCCCATAAGAAATTTTATTCCAAAGGCATGATTAAGCAATGTTCTTGAGCAGCTAACTGCTAAGGGAAAAAGAACAAAAACTAACAAAGGTTTTCTGGGAAATGGGCACAAGAGATTTCTTGTATTCTAGCTTAATCTTGGCATAATAACAACCTAAAATAGATGTCATTTCCATAATTTCAGATTTCAGAGAAATAAGGATTAAAGAACTTGTGTGACTCCTCCAAAGGAACACAGCTAACAAAACTCATGATGAACAGGAACACTAACCCCAAGCTAGGAGCTGCGGTTGATATAATATTTTCAGAAGGAAGTTGAATGAAGTCTCAAAATAAGTATCTGAACAAGCCAGTAAGCAGGTTGAAGAGGAGATGCTCAATCTCTGGGAGCCCAGTAGAGGAGAAGACATAAATGGCAGACTTCGAGAAAGCAAAATAGTTAATAATGGTAAATTAGGGAGGGTTTTTTTTTTTTAACAAGGGCGATTTTTTATGGTTTATGCTCTTAACTAAATCACCCTTCTTTCCTGAGGACTATTATATTTTTCTATATTTCTTTAATTACTTCTCTAGAGCAAATAATAGGACCCCTGACTAGAAGCCAGCTACCCCTACCACAAGAATCTAAGGTCTTTTGGGTGGGTGTGTGGCTGGGGGTAGTGGGCAATTTAAACAGGCATTAACTCAGCATAAGTGTGGTGGGCAGACTCCTAAGGAGCTCCCATCCCTGTCTCCTGGCGTTTGGGCCTTTGTGGAACAACTGTCCTCTTGACCAAAAGCAGAACCTCGGACTCCACACCCATGAAGCAGAGTAAAGGAGGACACTTTGAGCTAGAAAGAATGAAGAAAAAGGAAACGGAGTCAAAGCTAGATGTATGATATTGAACTATACCTAAAAAAGACAGAGATGCTGACATATTCAACCAGGAAGGAAATATTAACTCGGCAGTTTAAAGTCCTGAAAGAAATGAACACAGAAACTCAGGAAGATAAGATGTTTCAGTTTCATCAATGTGAATACTAATTTATTTTAGTTTAGTTTATTTTGGAGGTGTATGGGATTGAACTCAGGGGCACTCAACCACTGAGCCATATCCCCAGCCCTATTTTGTGTTTTATTAAGTAACAGCGTCTCACTGAGTTGCTTAGTGCCTCGCTGTTGCTAAGACTGGCTTTGAACTCCAGATCTTTCTGCCTCAAGGGGGAAGTGAAGTAAGAAAAATAGAAGAAAATAGCAGCTCTCTATAGAGACTTTGTTTCAAACATAATTCTCTATTTATAAGTAGTAAATAGGATCTCAAAGATAATTCTCTATTTATAAGTAGTAAATAGGATCGTATCTGCAAACCAGGATAATAATACAGTTTTCTTTATAATAGGACTGAAATATTAATATCTTGATATGACAATGATGTCATTAAATTCAGCAGTCAGAGCAATTAAATGTAATTTTTTAAAAAACCCTCAATCATAGGTGCAAATTCTTGCATAGTTTTCTGTCATATGGTGCTCAAAAAGAAGGGATAGAGGGTTTTTCATATTCTATCTGCTATAAAGTAATAGGATCATTGGTGGCCCACTAGCTTTTATTGAATGATTTTTCCTTCATTTGATTCTTTATTCTGATATATAATGTTAATAACTGCCTTGTTATTTTAATCACTGGTGGTATACATTTTTTAATCTTAATGAAATTCTAAATGTTATTTCTTCTGGAAAAATTTAAACTTCCTAAGATTAATTGCTATACATTTTCACTTGATAAAAAGAAATTCAACCATCTAAACCATGTACTCTAACAAGAAGGTGCAATTTTTATCTTATTAAAATTTGCTTTTTTTTTTTCCAGAAACTCCTGTTGGATATACAATTCTTGGCCTGTCTTCTTTGATGTGCAGTATTTTCCAGGTTATTCAGCATATTTTCATGAACAACATCAATGATATAATACTTTTAATTTAAGTGGTCATGATAATATATGGTAAACTAGCTGGAAGTTTTATAAAATATTATTAATTTAAATAAAATTAGGAAAAAGAATTTTATTTAGTAAAACCACATGTGAAAGAGATCAAGTCTGGCCCCCAAATTATCTTTCTATGGAAGAGAGCAAACAGCCCGAACTTGGGTGATTGATGACTCCCCAAACATTTAACCAAACTCTTACAAAACAGGCAAACAGGTTGTGGTTTTATTTCCCTGATTTAGCTTATTTTAGTTGTTTAGTGATTTTGAAAGCAGCAAAACCAAAAATCAACGGAGCTTTCATTCTAAGTCAGACACTACTCTAAGCAGTCGCTCCATCTTTAAAATACTCCTGTGAAGTAGAAACTACTATTCTCCTCATTGTAAAGATGAGGAAGTGAGACTCCAGTAGCTTGATGTGTAGCCTAAGATTCCTCAGTTATTAGTTGTTGAAGCCCAACTGTAGAGATTGACCCTAATTATCAGAATATTCACATAAAATGCAAAGTCATGTAGGGCAAGCATTTTCAATGCCCTGGTAATTCCATGGAAACAACATCCAGGACAGGCTAAGTGCTGCACTTAGAATATTGAGGGGGGAGAATGCCAGACTGTTGACACAATTTAGATGGCAGAACTCCCACAATCTTTTTAGTATGAACAATGTACCCTCCTAAAATAAAACCTGCTCTTTGGACCTTCTTTGTTCTTCCAGAATCTCTGTAGTCAATTCTCTTTCTTCAAAATGGGTAAATCTAGATGTGTGATCTAGTGAACTTGAATAAGCATGGTCTCCCCTAGGTTATAGGTACCTTCAAGCCTACTAAAGGAAATGAGGACTGTTTAAAATCTTTCAAAAACAAAACAAAACAAATACATATAACTATTTCAAGATACATTCACTCAAAAGGTACCACATTTAGAACCTAGGAAAACATTCAATTCATTATGAGCCCACTACTTGGAATGTAGAGAAAGCAAAATCAAAACAAAATAGAAATGTAATCTAAACTGAAACCTTAGCATGGTTTACACAACAACAGCAACAAAAACTCAATGTTATAACCTAACAATGCAGAATGAGATAACTAAATTAGTTCTAAGTAGCTATTATCGTAACAAGCTTAAATCATTCCTAAAAATTAAAAATAAACAATAATAATCAAGATATAATCTCCTTGAACTTGGAAAAGAAATTCAATTTTTTTAAATCAAAGATTGAAAACCAAGCAGGAATTTAATTTACTTCGAATGGGGATAATTAACAGAATTTTGGGAGAAGTGAGGTGCTAGAAGACAGCCAGTAAATAAAAAGTAAAGATCGTGATATTCTTTGTGTTCTTTGAACATCATAAATTACATAAAAGGAGTTGCAAATAAATGTTAAATCAACAGTATGACTTGTTATAAAGGCATCTTTGAGGCATCACCAGATTCAGTTACAAAATGAAACAGCCAATCTGGATCTCCTCAACAAACCTTTAATGGCCCAACTTTCGGCATTAGTTTTAAATCTTTTATGCACTGAATTAAATTATCTTTTAAACCCCTCACCTTTGCTCACCCCAAACCTCAACAAAACTAAACAACATTCTAGTTTTTGTTACTTATATTAGAATAAACATCTAGTTCATCATTGGGGCAAAACTCAAAATGTGATAAAACCAGATATTATTTAAGAACATATTCAAGCAATGCTAATTTTATGAAGTCTCTTAACTTGACATTTTATGACCACACACTTAATAATTTCTGTGTTTAAGAATGAGAGCATGACCAGAAGTCTTTCTTTTTCTGCTCTCTTCTCTCTCTGTCTCAAGGTCACAACTTAAAAGTAAATAGAATAGTTTTACCACTTTCACAGCTTTTTAAATGTGTTGAATCAGACAAATTGTTATAGCACTACAAAATCATGGAACATGTGAGTACAACATAATTGTTTAACCTGAATATAAACAAAATCTGCATAAGTATTTAAGGATAAGTAAGAATGTTTGTCATTCTAGCATCTTCTGTAGCTAACTTCAAATAAACTACCCATCAAATCATTATGTTTCATGGAGTCCAAAGTTCAACAAAGTTTGTTTTCTTCAAAGAATAATCATAAATTTACTAATTAAAATATTTTTAAAAGTATTCTTCTTATTATTATTTTTTTAACCAGGGGAGACTTTATCACTGAGCCACATCCCCAATCCATTTGTTTTGTTTTGTTTTGTTTTATTTTTGAGACATGGTCTCACTAAGTTGCTGTGGGTGGCCTTGAACTTGCAATCCTCCTGTCTCAGCCTCCTAGTCCTTAGGATCACAGATCTTCATCACTGAGTCCAGCTATATTCTTAATTTTCATGGTAAAAACATTGGCAGGTTGATTTTTAAAAAAAATCTACATGCAAAAAGATACCTGCACTCCTATGTTTATTATAATGCTATTCACAGTAGCTCAGGTATGGAATTGGCTGAAATGGCCCATGATAAAGAAGTGTCCATGAATAAAGAAAATATACACAATGAGATAGTATTTGACCATAAAAAATGAAATTTTGTCATTCATGGTAACATAGATGAAACAGGAGGATATTATGTAAAATGGAATAAGCAAGGCACAGAAACACAAATACAGCATGATCTCATACATGTGTAAATGTTAGAAAAGTTGAGCTCATAGAAGGGAGAATAGTATAGGCTTATAAAAGTAAGGAATAAGGAGAATAATTGGAGTGTGAATGATGAGTATCCAACTAGTTAGATTGGAAGAAAAATTCTGGTGTTTTACAATACACAGTGTTACTATAGTCAATTAGAAATGCATTGTAGTCAGAAGAATGGGATCCTAATTTGAATAAGTTATACTTCATGGATGAATAATATTTCAAAATACATTCTACTGTCATGCATATCTTTAAAAGAACAAAAGCAAGAAAAATGAAAAAGAAACAGAAAGGAATGCATTATAGCCAGGCAGAGTGGTATACCTGGAGTCCCAACACACAGGAGCTGAAGCAGGAAGATCACTTGAGTGCAGGAGTTTCAGACCAGTCTGGAAAGCATGGTAAGACATTGATTAAAAAAAATACAAGTATTGTGTTTTTCAAAATAGTCAGAAAAGAAGATTTTGGAATGCTTCACCACAAACAATAGGAGATTAAAGTGAGAAATATGCTAATAACACTAACTTCATCTTAACACATTGTATACCTGAATCAATTACACTGCATCTCTTCAATATGTATAATTATTATGCAGCAAAATAACAAAGCACAACCACATTAATAAAACAGAGATATATAAAAAGTACCTTTCTGTACATGAGTAAAGCAAAAAACTGAGTATGTCAGAGTTTGGGATAAAGTTTTCTGAACGCATTTTAGGAAAGTAAAGGGAGAATGGAGAGAGTCATCACAGCCACAGATATGGCCAGTGGCAGGCGGATTCCAACCATGTTGGTTTTAGTCTCGGTTATCACAACCACTAGTTTACCTTAACCTGATGCTTTACTTTTATCACTTGAGAATCACAAAGTTTAAAAGTTAAAAAAGATAATTTCAGAATGATCTATTTTTTTCCATAAGCAAAAAAAGACTGGAAAGATGAAGAGTGCTGAATTTGTAATCTTTTTTTTTCCATACAAAGAGTGGCTCCCCTTTGCCTTAAGATAAAACTAAAATTTCCTTCTTGGAACATAAGAACCTTAAAGTTCTGCCCTTGCTTAAGATGCATGTGAAACCACCTTGTCTTAGTCCCCCACTCTTCCCTGTTCCCCTTGAGTCTGAGTTAGCAGTATGTCTCCATTCAGCATAAATGTCCCCACGTTGGCAAAATTAACCAGCTTTTCTCTTGCCTTGGAATGCTCACACTGAATGGTAAGTTCCAGAATTAGAGGGTTCATTTGTCTTCAATGATTTCTTGCCTACTGTTCTGCCCATAGTAGATGCTTAAGAAAAAAATTTCATAGTTATTAAATAAGTATATGATATAGGACTTATGACTTAGTATTCTTTTGCACAAACATCAAATTCATCTTTATTCTCTCATTCTTGTCCCTCTATCCAAATTTTTCTCTATGCCCTTTTCATTCAATTTCCTAATAACTGTCAACTATAATGCTTTCTCCATCCCATATGCCATTACTGCATTTTAGATAGTGAGCATTTCCCTTTTCTATTATTGCAAAGATCCATCAGTTAACTGACATTCCAATTCTATTCTTTTTTTACATTTTAATATTTTATTTACTTTTTAAAAATCATGGTAAAAACATGTAACCCCATCCTCCTGACAAATTTAAGTGTACAACACTGTGTAAAACTACAGGCACAATATTGTACAGCTCTCCAGAATGTAATCAATTTACATAAATAAAACTTCATCATGTTTCTATTTTTGAACTCTGCAAAGATTGCTATATATCTGAGAATAGATTCAGAGTCCTACCACTTCTCCTCACCTCCTCTGCTACCCCTCTGCTTTGAACTCATCTCTACCCTGTTATCCACAATAGTGCTTTGGCTGGTCTTCCAAAGTCCACTCCTAACCCTCTTACAGTTTATTCCCAACAGAGCCCCTGGTGTGATCATTTTAAAAGTTTTTATGTCAGGGTCACTCTTCTGTCAACATAGGCAATGGATCCAAGTCTCCGTATTGCCAGCTCTTTAAATCTATTGCAGCTTGTGGATATGTTTTTCTTCAAGCACCCAAGATGTACACTTGTCTTAGAATCTTTGATAAAATGCCTCTTCTAACCAAAATTCTTTCCACAGGTAAATGCTTCACCCTCTTTTTCTTTTCTTCACCTTTTCATCTGATTCTTACTTTCTCAATGTGATCATTCATGAATGCTTTTTTAACATTGCACATTGATAAGCATGCCACATTGATAAGCATGCCACTAGTATGTTCTGATACTTCCTTTCCCCCTTATACTTTAAAAATCATCTATAAGACGTACTGATTTTTCAGACATCATGTTAGAGACTCTATTTTGTGTGAGTGTTTTTTTTTTTTGGTATATTCCAAATGACTTAAAAAAATTCCTGGAGTGTTATAGTAGATGCTCAATAAATATATCTTTAATGAGTGTAAATGTTGCACAGGGGCATTATGAAACTCTGATTTCAAGAAATAAAACTCAAAATTCTTTGGCAGCATATAGTGAAAATATCAACTTCTTTCATGAACAACATTTTAGACTTATTTGCTCTTTCTTTTTGTTTGATCCAAATTCTGTTTTCTATTATTAGCCAAAGTGATCGATAATCAATCCAATTTGTATAATCAAATGTAAACTAATGTGGGTTTGAGTATAATGGAAGTCTGCTTCTGGCAAGCATTCAGTATGGTAGGGTTTGGGCTTGGTTGCATAGCTACATAAATTCCCTGGTAAAATTCTTCAGCCATGACTTCATGGCAGGGCATTAATATTGTTAATCTATCTTTGCAGTGAGTAGAAAGGTTGGGAAAAGAGAGGAAACACTTGCTGCAGTTCAGTAGATATTGGAGTTCAGAAATAACAGCAGTTCAAACACATAAAGAGAAGGTAATGCTAGTCCATACAAATATAGACCAGAGGGCATTAGGTATGAACTAAAAACAAGGTCGAAAATCACAATAGAAAAAAGTGAGAAAAAGAGCAAGAAGAATTTAAAGCTAGGAAGTTGTAAATTAGCACCTTGGTGAGGAAAGTAAAAGCATGGCTAGGTGATAAATACAGATTCAAAGGTCCTAAGGAAAACAGACAAACAAAAAAAATTTTTCAAACTGACAAAATAAGTTGGTTCAACTGATAAGTTGTATACTCATCCCTAGACACCAGCAGCCAGCCATAGGCATAGCTGATATAAGGCTTGAAATTGCATGACTGGAAGTAGGTGGAATATCACCTCACTCCTTGCAGAGAGAAGATCTCTATCAATTTCTATTTTCTAAAAAAAATGTTTATTCAGAATTGCTGGGCTCTGTTCTAAGCTGTGTGATTTAACACTACTCTAGAAAGTAGTTTGAAGAAAGTTTACTAAGTTCAATTTGTTTACTTTCTCTCATTTGCTCACCCACCTGTAAATACACAGGGGGGCTCATACTCAATTGCCTTCTCAAATACCACTCTGTAGAAGAGCCGTTCAAATATGTCCAGTGAGCTAACAGTATGACAAGCATACTCATTAAAATGCACTTCCTAAAATAAAAAAATGCAGATAATGAAAATTGTTTTCTGAAGTCTCAGGATAATATGCTGTTCTTATAAGAACCAAATTAATATTGTTGATATAACTACATTACTAATCAGAAAGTTTTGGCTGGGCATCATGGCATAAGCCTATAATCCTAGTAGCTTGGGAGGCCAAGGCAGGAAGATTGCAAGTTCAAAGCCAGTCTTAGTAACTTAATGATGTCCTAAGCAACTTAGTAAAACCCTGTCTCAAAATAAAAAAGGATTGGAGATATAACTCAGTGGTTAAGTACCCCTGGGTGGTTCGATCTCTGGCACACACACACACACACACACAAAAAAAAAAAAAAAAAAAAAGCCTTTGAAATTTTTCTGAATATACTTTTTGAATTGTCTTATCTTAAAATATAGGTTTATAATGCTTTGAAATGCTTTGAAATAATTACAGATGTTCCAAGTACAAAAAGAGAAGGATGTCTCAATCTCAGACTTTAGAAAGAACTATACAAAGCTAGATACACTGGTGCACAGCTGTGATCCCCGCTATTCAGGAGGCTGAGGCAGGAGGATTGCAGGTTTGAACAGGCCTGGAAAACTCAATGGTACTCTGACTCAAAATAAAAAAATAAATACATAAAAGAGTTGGGGGAACCCTCTGTGGTATAGTACCCCAGGATTCAATCCCAGTATCACCCCCCCACAAAAAAAGAGACAATGTGATTTGAATTTTGTTCATCAATGCTGATTAAAATCTCATGAAGAAATTTAACTATGTAGCTAATTTTCATGTATATATTTGGTCTTCACAGAAGCATATGGAAATGCATATTTAATTTGTCAGAGTTTTGCAAGTCACACCCGCCTTCAGAATAATGTGCAAAGTAAAAATCTTCCATATGCTGGAAAATGGTTAGTCTATTATGCTGAGAGTAAAGAGGCATATATTTAACAAAATTCAAGAGAAAATTCTTGATCACTATGGATTGTTAAAGAAATATTAATGAAAATATCCCTGCATGCAAAAATTTAGAATTGAAGGTTTAAATTTATAATCAATTTTTTTCAATCATATCACCTAAGATAAAGTCTTACTAGGATCATATTCCCCTTACATTAAAAAAGTTCCACATACTTTTTAGGCATATATTGCCATGGTCAATGTCAAATCTTCTGAGCCCTGACCAAAGCTGATGGGAATAGGAAATGATGTGGGAACCAACAGCATGCTACCTGTACAGGAGCTGATCATAAAAGTGATGGATTAAAGGGTAATTCCTACCCAAATTATCTTCTTTGGAGAGTAAAAGCAGGTAAACAAAGATAAAATGGATCCCATAGTTTAGATGTTTGTCCTGAGCATATATTCCAAGTGTCCTGGGGTCTGTAAAGCTAACCCCAGTATTCGATGTCTCAGGACCCCCACTGGTCTGTGTGTGAAGAGTCCACATACAAGAGCCACCTACATACACAGTACATGTGACATGACAACAAACCTCTAGCCTGGCTCCTTTGGCACTCATAAAGAACAAGATGAATACATGCACTTTGTAAATAAGAATACATTAAAAATTAGCAAGTTAGTTAAAAAAAAACCTGTAGATTTCAAATGTCTCTTTCAGGAAAAAACTTGAAGCAATTAAAACAAAAGCTGAAGCTCTTTGATAAGTTTTACTTTTAATGTCTGAAAAGATCATTGACCCCCATATATCTTCAGAGACAACAGACTGCATTTTAGAACAAAAAATAAATTTTGAGGTTTCAAAGGATTTCAGTGTTCTTGAATTAATGATTATGTAATTATTATCTGAGAGTAGTGATTTGTGAACAGAAGTGGACTTAATGTATTTTTTAATACAGATAATTACTATTTTGGCTTAATTTAAGAACTAGGATTAGCTTATCTCCTGAGTAGCAAAAAACAAACAAACAAAAAATAGATTATTTACTCAATTTATTTTAAACTGCGATCACACTTCCAAACAAATAAGTTATTTTTATGATCGCAGCTTAAACTCACCATACAGGAAAATTATTTGGAAAATTTTACATAGTTGAAACTGTCAAGCCAAGAAAACAAGAAATCCTTTCCTAACAATTTTTATAAAACAGTTTCTGAATGAAAATAAGTTTAGGTTATGTGTTATGATGCTACAGATGAGTGTTCTTTAAGTAAGTTGCCCATTTCTGGACCCCTTGGAGGGACAATTTGAAGACCAAGACAGAGGACAGATGTAATGCATGAGTGTGGCTCTAGAAATAAGTGAGAGCTTGAAATCCTGATTTTACCACCATGTATAATTTCTAAAATATTTTATGATAATGAGGCAAAATTTAAAATGTTAAGTCAATAACTCAGATTCCATAAAAATTCTAGTAAAGAGATAAAGAGGAAAAGATCACTTGACATATCCCTTTAAAAAATGCCATTTAAATAATTCTTTCTTCTTTTTATACCTTCTTAAATTTATGAAATTTATGAAGTGAATCTCTCTTATAGGCAACATTTTCAGCTTTCAAAGTAACAGAGAGTGAATTTATTCACTTAGTTAACACTGTGTTCTATTTTACAGAGGATTCGTGTCTTTCGTTTCCTACCTCCTTGCTCAAGCTTTTCCCAAGAACCTCTGAGTTAGTCATTTTTGTCTCCACAGCTACTATGGAAAAGTTAGTCTGAGAATTCTCCAGGCCCATTAATTAAAGTTGCCTTAGGACACATATTCTAATTTTGGGTTTTCTGTCATTTATCTCACTCTTTGAATATTTAAGTGATCTCTCTCAAAAAGGCCAGTAAGATTTAAAAATCATAAACAATAACCTCTTTTTAATTCCATCAAGAAAGTGTTATTTATTTAAAATATTTTTAGTTATACATGGACACAATATCTTCATTTTGTTTATTTATTTTTATGTGGTGCTGAGGATCGAACCCAGTGCCTCACATGTGTGAGGCAAGCACTCTGCTACTGAGCCACAAGCCCAGTCCAAAAGTTTTATTTTTTAAGAAAGATTTTTGCACAGAGGTATTTGTTGGTTATATTTGCTTATGCTTTCTTAATCAATTAAGGATTGTTTCCTTAATTTTACATGAACAATAACCAGCTTAGAAAAATACATGTGTCAGAGTAAAATGTGAGCTTTATCTTATTAAATTTTTGAAATAGAAAATAGACACACACAGACACACACACACACACACACGTGCATACATATATGCACACATATTCATATGCATACAGACATACTGAAAGTTCTCATCATCTAAAGACATAAGGGAAAATGTCTCTTAATAAAATCAATTTTAAACCTAGCAAGGAAAAAAATTGTCACTAAGATGCATATTAAAATATAAAGTTAAAAATTATAAAAGATTTAAACTTATAATTTGACAAAATTTAGATTAAATTTATAATATGCTCATCTTAAAAAGACAATATAGTAAATATAGGTTTCTTTTTTTGGCTTGTACTTTGACAAAATGATACTGTAGCAAAATATAATCCACTTCATATTATGTTTAACTTTTCAGCATAACCTTTAAGGTAATAGTTTTTAAAGATTTTTTTTAGTTACTCACCATTTTCTTTATACTGTTAATATTCAAGTCATATGCTTTTGAAGTACCTTATCAAATCTCTTTTACCTAATCTACTAAGGATTCCTTGATTAATTCTCTCAGATGCTAATGGAAACATTATATTAATGACAATTTCAGAATCACGTACCAATATTAAACTCTCCAATTCACTGTTATGTTGCTGGAATCCACTCTGCACCAAGGGACTGCCCATTCCCTTAATACTTTTCTTATCTCAGCCTTGATTAGGGTCTAAGCCTGCTGTTTAAGCACACACAAGGAATTCCCCCTTCTGTGGACTCTCACCTTCATCCTGTTCTTCCTCTTTCTTCAAAGCTTTAACTATGAAATTCTTGTACTATTAAACACATAGTCAATCATTTAAACACACACACACACACACGCACACACACTCTCTCTCTCTCTCTCTCACACACACACACACACACACACTTTAAAGTACTTGTTAAAGGGTGAATAATTTAAACAAGAAACGTTATTTGGATACCATTTTGTTGAAATAATATATTTAGACACTAGATGTCACCTTTCTTTAAGCAACAAAGATGACTTCACAAAGTGTAATATATATATGAGCAGTTACATTCATTCTGGTATACTCGATGTTCTCCTTATTAACTGGCAAGAGTTAGTCCTCATACAGGAACTTTTGAAGTTTAAGTTGTATTTAATCTCTGTGCTATACATATTTTCCACAAGCAATGTTTCTTCCCCTCATCTTTAAAATAATTTTACTTACTGAATATTATCCTAACATCTAAACAATGAGTCTTGCTCAACGTGATATTTTTGCCTTTCAAGTCTTCCTGTTGCTTACTCTAACACTCTTGTGGAAGGTGGTGTTTATTTGTAGCTTCATTAAAAAGTAAAATACATTTATGGAACACAAAGTAAAGTTTGGCAAAGCATTTCTTTTTCTCTCAGGAATACTGAACAGATTATATGAAAATAACAGATCCTTGTATAAATAAATCTGCTACTTTCCATCAGTAATTAAAAAGCTCTAATTCTCTAACACAAATCAAATACATTGCATGATACCTTGTAGAGGAGAGGAAATTAAGGATAGAATTTGGCAGCACTTGAATTAGTCACTAGGCATCACATTAAGAAAAGTTAAGAATGTGAGAAAACAACATAAATAAGCTCGGAACAGGGTTTCCAGCCAGGTGCAGTAAGTAACCCACGCCTGTAATCCTAGTGGCTCAAGTGGCTGAGACAGAAGGATCATGAGTTCAAAGCCAGCTTCAGCAACTTAGTGAGGCTCTAAGCAACTCAGTGAGACCCTAAAATACCAAAAAAAAAAAACAAAAACCAAAACAAACAAACAACAACAACAACAACAACAACAACAAAAAAAAAAAAAAACGGCTGGGGATGTGGCTCAGAGCTCAGTGGTTAAGAACAGGATTTCCTTTAAGGCAGAATTTACTAGTCAAGCCTGATTTGAGTCCCAACTGTCTCCAGAGTGAATTGGATAAAATGCAATGCATATATTTTCAAAAAAGCTAAAAGCACTGCTCTCACACAAATACAAAGTGAACACGCAAGAAATATGTCATTCAACTCAGTAATTAATGGGAGAACCAGTGAGATGAAAAGGGCAGTAAAAAAGAAAGTTCAGGAATGGGGATTTATACAGTCAATTGGGGAAAGATCTGTTGAAATAAACTTGGTGTAGGTAAAAATTATTTAAAATCCTATAATGTCACAAACTGTAACTCTAGGGGTTATCTTTACTGCATGAAAAAAATGATCTCCACTGGGCAGAAGTCTGTATGTTAGTATACAAATTTACAATGAGTAAACACAATATCTAGGAGTAAATATTATATAATTACTGTATAACATTAAAGAATGCCCCAATGACATTGTTAAAAATGTCACCGATCATTTTTTTAAAATTTCTCTTATTTTGGATTCTTAAAATATAGCTCCACATGTATCAATCACATATAGTAAAATGCTGAAGTGTTTACAATTAGTGCTTTAGATGCATCATCTCATTTTTTTCTCACAAAATTTGACTATGAGGTAAATGCTGATAATATTTCCATTAAGAGGCCTAAACATATCAGCAAGGAGTCAAGCTAGAATATGAACCTGGTCTACTATAATTTAATTAAAGAAGAATAAGAAATGGCTAGGGTGGTGAGTCATCACACAAAAGCAGGAAACATCTTGGGTACCACCTATGTGGAAAATAATTGTGCTATGTGAGATGCTATCAATGGGATTTGCTAAAAATATAGAAGAGGACTTTTAAAATATATATACTAACCTTATAATATATACTTGATATTGTTCTCTGAGTATTTGAGACAGAGAGAAAAATCTAATGTAGTAACAACAATGAAGATGTATGACTTATTAAATGTCTGTCTAAAGGAAATGTGCTCTTTAATTTAAAAATTTTAAAATTGTGAAGAAATTTTAGACACTATTAAATAAATTATAGAAAACCATTTTAAATTCCTAGGATTTATATATGCACATAACTTCAGAAATGTGAGGTGCTGCAAGACTTATTACTAATTCCACTTCAATTCCTGTAAAGATTATACCACTCAGCCAGTGTCTGAAAGGATTCAGAAAACTAATCAAACATTATTATGTTATCTATTGGGAGTCTAGACAGTCTCCCCATCACACACATTCCAATACAACAACAATAAAAAGGCTACCCCCCCTGACTTCTCAGAATATTATTCCTTTATCTCCATACCAGATAAAAATAAAAGGAACAGTTATTAGTTCCTTGGTCAAATAAAAATATGTAAATGTGTTGGTGTATTACATTTGCATTTATACTTTTTCTAAAACATAAAGAGAGTTATATAAAATAGAAAAGTACTACTTTTTTATGTCATCAGTGTTGTTCAGTGTTCAGCTTCTTCAGGTTTCATGGAAGATAAAATCTTTTAGGACAAAAGATATTCCCTACAAGTCATCCTGTAACATTTTATAGCTTTAAAGGTAGATTTAATTTTAATAAAACATGCCACGTTCAAGCCTCTATTAGGCACAGCTCTGGTTTTCTTTGATTTATTCATCATTGTGAGGAATCCAAAGTTTTCTAAAGTCTAATTTTTGAAAAACCAAATTCAAGCAGTCTTTTTTTCATATAACCATTTGCTCTAGCTGATTGCAGTGGCTCATTTTAGCATTGAAGCTTCCCTTTTATGACTAAATTTCTTGTTCAACCAATTGAAGTCTTTCAAAAGCGTTTATTTTTGATAAAACATTTTAATGTTAATAGAGTAGTAAAATAATTGCAATCCAATCCTGATTCCCATTGGATAGCATCTTAGAAATTTCTGTAAATTTTTCATACTATGAAAATGCATTTATTTGTTCATCACCAAAGAAGAATTTGAAGATGGTACTCACGTAGGTTTTATTGTGTGGGCATGCTTTTCATGGACAATGGCACCAGCAAGACCTCCTGCTCCTGCATTTAAATACTGGATGGAAAATAAGTTAAATTTTATGAATCTACCTAAATATATTAAAATAAGCAATATCATAGTTTTAAATAAAAATATAACATTTTACTTTAAAATTTTTGAACTTTTGAAATAAAACAGAATCCTGGGGAATCTTATTGAATGAAAACCTAATGAAAATTTGTATTGTTAGGTTGATAACAAAACTGGTCTTTTTAAAAGTTTGATCAAATTATTCCTCAGTTAGTAGATAGTTCCATTGAGGTCTAATTTCAAAGCTCCCATACTTAAATTATTTTGCCACAAGAATATTGAAATAATAATAAAAGCATCACATTTTTAAATGCCTATATTAAATTTGTTTTATTTTCACCTATTAATTAAGTTTTCTTCAAATACCAAGCTGATTGCCTAAGAATTATATTTACATATGTAGAAATTTCACAGCTTACTAACACTAAGAATCCTAATCAATTTGAATTAAGTTCTAATTGTGGGACTCTTTCTCTAGAACCTTTTGATTTTTTCATAACAGCTTAGGAATTAAAGAAATAAGTTCTCTGTAATGATGGAAGTGCTAAAATTAAATATCATATCATTCTTCATACAATTCTACTTATAACCCAAATCAGACCATACAGTCATGAAAGAAATGGAGCAAAGTAACTTCAATCTTTGAAATTGGCCCATGGAGCCAGTTTTTCCTTTAGATTAATATCAATGTGAAATAAAAGGCTATAAATATGTTAAATTGTTTTTACCTTGTAGGAACACCAGCAGGCAAAATCGACTCCCCAGTCATGTAAGTGGAGTTCAACGTTTCCAACTGCATTTGCCAGATCAAAGCCAACAAAACAACCCTAAGAAAGAACATGAAAAAATCTGAATTTATTGCAATGATTAAAAATAGTAATACAAATATCTTTAAGTAAGTTTTTAGCAAACTGTTATGCCATAAGTCATGGTTCATCCTTTGATTCACAAAGACTATTCTCCCCCCTCTTCTTCACTAGGTTGACATTTGCACCAACAATCTAAAATCTGGCACCTTAGCAGAACACAAAGCATTAGCACCAGACTGTATCAGAAGTCACTGCATTTGTCCCACCACTCACTAGGGGGAAAGAAAGTGTTCACCTAAAATTATCCTTACTAAAGCTACAAAAAGGATCAATTTTTATTAAACAAGAGTGACTTGTTTCTCATGTTTTTAATGTTTGATGTGTGACCACATTTAGAAATAGGATGGTGACCACAAAGGAAAGCACTGGTGTAATTGGTTGAGTTGTTCGCTTAACTAGTCACTTTAAAATTTCATGGATGGAGAACCAGTTTTGCATGAAAAAGCAAGTGATAGACAAACACTTGTGATTCATACTGGGTATCTGACAGACATTCTTTTGAAAATGTATAGTTTCACTTGAAGGAAAATAGCCTGTAGTATTTTTACTCAAGTGATAAAATTACTTTCCTAGACCAACTAGAATTGTGGAAAACTGGTATCCACTTCTCTGAGCATGATTATTTCCCAGTATTGAGATATTTCTGATAAATTTAGTCACAAAGTATAATTTTAAAATTGTTTATGATTAAATGTCAATATTTAGAAAACATATATAATTCAATGAACCAATATTTTCCAAATGATCAATGCTTGATGTTACAAATCATGTATAGATTCAACATATAACATATTCAGTATAATCATATTTAATATACATCAATGGATTTTAATATAATAAAGTACAGAAAATTTAGTGATTTCAGTGATTTTTCTTCACATTCCATAAAGCAACACCTAAGAAGTTCTCACTTGTCAAGGTTTAGTGCAATA
This sequence comes from Callospermophilus lateralis, assembly GCF_048772815.1. Lineage (NCBI taxonomy): Eukaryota > Metazoa > Chordata > Mammalia > Rodentia > Sciuridae > Callospermophilus > Callospermophilus lateralis. The sequence goes on from NW_027510917.1 coordinate 3,235,569, forward strand.
TCAAAGAAAATTCACAATTTACTAAAAGGGCTGTTAAGCCACTTTTTGCCTTTTACAACAATATATCTGCATGAGTACCAATTATTTTATATAATTCACCATGAAGAGAAAAACAAAGATTCAATGGAGAAGAAGCAGGTATAAAATGTCAGCTGTCATTTGTCAGATGTTAATGAATTCACCAAGGACTCTTTTTTTAGCTTGTTTGTTCTAGAAAACGTAATTTTTATAACAATATAATCTTTTATATTGAATTGTATATTTTTTAGTTGTAGTTGGACACAATACCTTTATTTTATTCATTTTTTATGTGGTGCTGAGGATCAAACCCAGGGCCTCGCATGTGCTAGGCAAGCGCTCTACGGCTGAGCCACAACCCCAGCGCAACAATGTATTCGTTATGTTAGTAAGTAATAAGCTTGCTGTTATTCTAAAATAAAGACACTTGAAAATTCTATTTTAATTGCAAACACTGTAAATATAAATAGGTCTAAACACATCAAGTCCTCTTTGAGATCCTTGATGATTTTTAAAAGTGTGTGATGGATTGGATATGAGGTGTCCTCCTAAAGCTCATGTGTGAGGAAATGTAAGAGTGTTCAGAAGTGAAATTATTAGATTATGAGAGTTGTAATATACTCTGTGGATTAACCCACTGATGTGGATTAACTGGGTGGTAACACAGGGTATGGCTGGAGTAAGAAGGTAAACAAGAGCATGCCTTTTAGGTTTATATTTTGTCCCTGGTAAGCAGAGCAATCTCTCTCTCTCTCTCTCTCTCTCTCTCTCTCTCTCTCTCTCTCTCTCTCTCTCTGCTTTTTGACCCCATGTCCTGATTTGATTTTCTCCACTATGACCTTCTGCCATGATGTTCTGCCTATTGGCCACAGAGCTATGGAGTCAGCTGATTATGGACTCAACCTCAGAAACTATGAGAAAAAATAAACCTTTTCTTCTCTTAAGTTGTTTCTGCAGGGTCTTTTGGCCAGAATGATGCAACAGCTAATTAAAACAAAGTATAAAGGTTTTCTATTTCTAAAAAGCTTCAGAAGTCTCACTTTAGTACAAGCCAGTTATCCAAGTACACACACTGTGGTCAGTTTCACTAATAGTACTGATGCTTTGCTCTTTTTTGTATCCAAATACTTTGCTCTATAACTTTTCAGTTACTTCCATTGTGGGCAATGTGTAATTTTCTGCTGGTGGTCTCAGTCATCTGATTTGTTTGACCAAAAGAATAATGTTATCACATGTAAAAAAGCAAAATAAAACAAACAAACAACAACAAAAGGAGTCTCCAAAACCACCTGTGTGGACTGGAGTTGTAGTTCAGTGGCAGAGCATTTGCCTTATGTAATGAGGCACTGAGTTCGATCCTCAGCACCACTAATAAATAAATTAAAAAATAAACAAACAAATAAATAAATAAAGGTATTGTGTCCATTTACAACTAAACATATTTAAGAAGGAGGAGGAGCAGGAGGAGGAGGAGGAGGAGGAGGAGGAGGAGGGAAAAACCACCTGTGTGACTTGGCTTGCTGCTCTCTTAGGGAAGGACTTGCTTTGGTCAATCTGCCAGCCCATAAGGAAAAGAAATTTCTTCACCTGAGCTCAGCCTGTGTCTCCTGCATTACTATACCACTTGGTTGGCAACAGATGCATAAGTGAGGTTATCTGACATTATCAGGACCTCTCCAGCCAAGTCCTGAGTAGATCAGCTGACACCAAGGTTACCCATAGATGACTGATTATTATTTCAAGGTAGCTGGTTCTCAAATAGTTTGTTACACAGCATTTTTATGGCAAGAACTAATAATACATACACTCAGTTCAAAAAGGGCAAGACATAATTTACCTGGTCTTAGAAATTGTAGCTGACATTTCAAGATGATCATAAAATGGGAGGTTAGAATCAGTTACTCTTGAGTTCCTTTTTTTTTTTTTGAGAGAGAGAGAGAGAGAGAGAGAGAGAGAGAGAGAGAGAGAGAGAGTTTTATTATTTATTTTTTAGTTTTCGGCAGACACAACATCTTTGTTTGTATGTGGTGCTGAGGATCGAACCCGGGCCGCACGCATGCCAGGCAAGCGCGCTACCACTTGAGCCACATCCCCAGCCCCTCTTGAGTTCCTTTTAGTTCGCCTGTTGGAACGAGCATTTATCTATGCTCAGCACTAAAGATATATATAATACAGACCCTAAAAGCTGTTTTATCTACATATTTTTAAAAATCAGGAGCTTTCTATTCAACGATACAAGGAAAAGTTCATATTGTTTGGGAGAGAATTACAAAGATAATTTTGACTCCATGTGCTTTCCTTACATATTGGCTCTAGACCCTAACACTTCTTTTTTTAAAAAAAAAAAATTCTGTATTTTCTATTTTTCCCACATTTTAAATTGGTGCATTAGAGTTGTACATATTGATGGGATTTATTGTTACATATTCATATGTAACAATATATGCACACAATATAACAATATAACTTAGCCAATGTCACTCCTCAGCATTTCCCCCTTCCTTTCCTACCTCCCACTTTTTGGTCCCTTTCTTCTATTGATCTTCTTTTGATTTTTAGGAGATCCATCCACACCTTTATTTTCTTTTTTTTTCCATTCTAGCTTCCTCATATGAGACAAAACATACAACCCTTAACCTTCTGATTTAGACCTTTTTCACTAAACATGCGCAAATAATTTTGCAGGATCAATTTTTGAGTTTTTCAAACACCATTTAAATATGAATAACCCCCAATTTTCTTTTTATCGCAGGTGCTTTCCCTATAGCAGAGATATGTAAACAATAAACTATTTGTATATAAAAAATTATATTGGAATACCATGAATGCCAGTCTTGTCTGTTTAATACAGATATGGTTCCTTTATGGCAGTAGAACTGAATAACTACATCAGACATCATATAATCCACATGGCCTAAAACATTTACTATGTTGTCTATAGCAGAGAAAAGGTACTTACTGCTACCCTGTGGCATTAGTTTCCCAAACAAAAACTCAATATATTGTAAAGTTGGCTAATTAAAAACTGTACTCATTATAATATGATGGCATCTAGTATTTCACAGGGACAAAAAATTTCTTAACTGGTTTTATTATTGTTGCTTTTCTGGGGTTCCAGATAGATTTGTACTTTTTCTTACCAAAAAGTTGAATTATAAATGTTATATTAATAAGAGAGATTCTCTGTGCTTATGTAACTTTTGAGAATGATAGAGAAGAAATATAATTAATTTTCATCCAGAATTAGAGGTAATCAAAGTTGTAGAACAATATTGAGGTTTGATAGTCATTCTATACTCAGTTTGTTCGTGTTTTAAGATGGACATGAAGTACTGGAATTCCATTTGGAAAAAGTTAAAGCTTTCTCTGAATTTATATCCTTTTCCTACTGAATAACATTTCTAATAAGAACAATGATATTTTATTAAGCACTTTTTAACTAAACGTTCCATACATATGTTTTTTTACAACTCAACTTTTCTTAGAAAACTCAAGGATAGGAAAGGCAGTGCTTTTATTTCATTATTAATTATTTATAAAAAAAAGATACCAAGAAACCACAAAACTTCACCTAGTAGATCCCATTATTAAAAGTCCTGTGGCCACAGCTGTGGTATCACATCAAAAAATCACTTGCAGCTTCTACAATATGTTTTAATGCATGTATAGTCCTTTTCGTATGGATGGCAGAAAGCATGAATTATTAAAATGGGACTGTTTGGAAGAAAAGATTGGAAGATGCAAACTTGAGATTACCACAAAGTGATTTTACAAAAGTGTCACTAGATGGCAGCATCTTAAAAATAAAGAATAAAAATGAATAACTCCCAAACTACAGTCATCCTGGTAGATATTTTTATTATTCTACCTGTAAGAGTAGTTACACTGTGTACATAGCCACAAACAGATACTCTGCACTTGATTTCCTCCTTTTTGCAATTTTTAAAATAAAAATATTTATCAACTCATTTTTATTTATAATTACCCATAGGTGTTTATACTCACATCGATGCAACCCATAATAACATAGAAGTGTTCAGTCAACACATTATCACACTTTATAGTCAATCCCTAAACAATTGCAGTAATTTTTCAACTAATCTGTAAACTCACAACCTGTCTTATTCTAAGCAACTCTCTAAATCACACATTTGAATAGAAAGGATTCCCAGATTCCAAGAAAGTGCCTGCATTATGTTCTAAATAAAACTCAAAATTTTTGGTATGGCTCTTTATACTCTTAAATCCTGGTCTCTTCTAGCTCTTCTGCCTCAGAGTCCCCACACCACTCTCCCTTAATTTGCAAATGTGGCTTCTTTTTTCTCATTTGCTAGGTACTATGTTTTGAATGTCTACAACGACTATATGTGTTGGGAACTCAATCCCCAAATTCAAATTAATGATATTTGGAGGTGAAGCCTTTGGTGGTGACTATAATTTGAGAAGGTCAGGAGAATGAGGCCCTCCTGATTGCATTACAGGCACTCTAAAGAGAAGAAGAGACACCAAAACTGGCACACTTGCTCTGCCTTGTCATGTGATGCCCTCCACTATGCTATGGTGCAGAAAGAAGGTTGTCAGCAGGTGCCAGTGACTTGCTCTTGGACTTCCCAGCCTGCAAGAATCATGAGTTGAATAAAGCTCTATTCCTTATAAACTACCCAGTCTATAGTTTTCACAGATAATGACCTAAGACACACACCTGCCTAACTCACATATTGTTCACAAGATAATTTCTACGGGGAAGTTCTTTTGCCATCTCTCTCCTATCTGTCATCCTAGAGCTCTGTTTGTTTACCTCTCTTGCAACATTTTATAATCTCATTACCTCCTATTTTGCACAATATGTACCCAAAGTATTGAAAAATAGGTAAATGAATGAGCAAATAAATGTGAGCCATTGTGAGCCATCCATGGGCTGTGTGTGTGTGAACTATGTGCATTTGAGCATATGAGGGGATGGTCTGGCATTGCACGCTCATTGGGCTGTGTAATGCAAATGCCTTTCCTCTAGTTCTACCGTGATCCCACACAGCACCTGAGATGGGTGTGACTTGCCAAGATGTCAGTCAATCTGCTGACAACATAACATCACCAAGCAAGACTCCACCCTTCGAAACTCTACCCCTTGCCTTTTTTGGGTGGGATATTCTATCAAATGTCTTCTACCCAATGAATAGGGGGTTTAGGGGCTGGGGGTTTGCTTTATTGTTCTTTCCAGCACTGCCCAGCGTGGAGCTGACCCTTGGGGTAACTGAGCAGTCCTACCCTGTCCTTAGAAACTCATGTTCGTGTTTTGCATGGATACTTTGCTGCATCCAGCTCCTTTGAACCCAGCTCATCTTGCCAGCCCATCCAGCTGGCAATTAATAAAGCCATGCAGTTGTCAACCGATAGTCTTTCAACTGATGTTAAACTTTAAAAGAAGATAGTCTGAGGCTGCATGGTGGCACTCACCTGTAATCCCAGGGGCTTGGAAGGCTGAGACAAGAGGATAGCAAGTTTGAAGCCAGCCTCAGCAATGGTGAAGCACTAAGCAACTCAGTGAGGCCCTATCTCTAAATAAAATACAAAAAAAGGGGGCTGGGGATGTGGCTCAGTGGTTGAGTACCCCCACCCCCAATAAAATATTCTTTGAGATTCTGTCTTTCTGATGCTATTTTATTATATACATTACATGTTCACATGTGGCTTCTTTTAAAATCAAGTATCTTGGGCAAAAGAGTAGTTAAAAATATGTTCAAAATCCCCCTAAATAAGGAATCACACACGTGCTTTGCTCTTGCCATCTTCCTTATTGCAGCACCAAGGTTTCTTCTAACCAGTTGAGTACTATGATACATATGGATTGGGCTAAACTTTCTAGGGGAAGACCTTATACATTCCTTCTCAATTTTGACTCATTATTTTTCTATTTATTAAAATAAAATACGAAATGGTGTAGCTGACAGTTTTTTAAAGGTATTAAAGTTTGGATAATTTTACTAATTCTGTAACAAATTGACTCTTGACTGTTATTATTCAGTTAATTTTATTTTTCACCTTAAAAACTTCTCTGAATTATAAAGACCATTAATAAGTGGCAGATTTAATTATAAGGGTAAATATGCTCTGGTATGCTTGTGGATTCTTGAAAAAACAAAATATTAAAGTAGGTAAATAGCCTTTGTCCAAACGACTTAATTAACCACCCATTATTGTATCCCTGTAGTCCCTGGGAGGTGCCTGTAAGGCATGCCTATGGCTCATAAATTCAGTCGCTGAACGTACACTGCTAGACACTGCTCAGACAACAGTGGATGTGATAGTCCCCTCATCAGTTTCACTAACTTTATGGTGGGTGAATTCCAGTTTCCCCATAGTCCCTTGGATGCTATTAATTTCCACTAGATGGTACTCCTATGTGACCTTCTTATGACTGAGACTGCAGCTTCTACATCATACCAACGAACAAAGTCTTTAGGTATTCTTTTGCTTATACAAAAGCAATAGGAAATAATGATAGGACTACACTGATATAAATTTAAAAAATATATTTTAAGAAGAAAGGGTGTGATGGAAAATTTAAGGTAATGTTTTTTTCCAATATTATTTATAACTTTTTTCCAAATTATAGGGAAACCAGATATGTGGTGTACAACTATAACCCAGCTACTCAGGAGGCTTAGATAGAAGAATTGCAGGTTTGAAGCCATCCTGGGCAACTTAATGAGGCTCTGTCTCAAAATAAAAATACACAAAAGAGAACTCTTAGCTTGTGCAAAACCCTTGGATCAATCTCCAGCACTGAGCGGGGGGGTGGGGATGTTATAGGGAAGTGTGTGAGTGAGCACTTGACATGCTGATTGACTCTATATAAATGAGTAGACAAACGGTGTATTAACAATAATACACCTTTGGCTAGTCAACTCTGATATTAGGACTTCCCTAAGAAGTCCACAATTAGGGATTTGCTGGATGATGTTAGCAAGAAATGAAGAGTAGGACATAAGGTTTCTTATCAGAAAGAGCATTTAACTTTTCAAAATACACTCAGGTGTTATGGTTAAAAAGTGTACATAGATGCTATGTTAAAAACAAAAACAGTCAATTTGGGAAAGAGGGCTTCTAGCAGCTCTTTAAATATCTCATTTCTGAGTGAATAAAAGTACTTCCTTTCATGCAGACTTCATATATCAGTGCTTTCAAAAATCCCTGTTCTTTTTCCTTTTCTTCTGACTCTGTTTATAAGAAGCAACTAAGTATTATTTTGTAATAGGTTCATTCTCTACTAAAAGTCAATGTGTTATATGGGTCACAATTTCTTTCCAAAAATTAGTTTGGAAATAGAAGATCCTGTTTTCTGCTACTTTTTAGTGCTTTATGTTCAGCCTTTACTTATTTATGCCAATAGCTCAGTAAGAATAGGAAGTCTTCCCTATTAAAATAGAAAACAATACAGAATGAAATAAACATACCAAGGGAAAGAGACAAGATACAATCTTTCACGTGAAGCTCCAAGAAGACTTTAGAAACCAAACAGCATGGTAGCCAGAATCAAAGGGTAATTTTCTGCAAGGAAGAGCTCTCATGCTACTTGGTTATATTAATCCTAAGGCTCTTATAGATAATACATGAGACCAAAAAAAAAGTATATCATAACATACATTGCAGAAAAAATAACCCACACAGCATTTTATCCAGGAATCCCACAATGTGATAATTTTAAATGTTTGTAATGAAGTTCAGGAGCAAACAGGAATAGCAAAAAGGTAAACTAGGACAGCTGACAAAATTTCATCTTCATACTTTTGATGAATTACTCTAAGAGTAAGATGTGATAGCCAGGTAAAGTTAGGCATATCTGTAATCCCAGCTACGCAGAAGGCTGAGGCAGAAAGATCACAAGTTCCAGGTCAACATGGGCAATTTAGCAAAACTCTCTCTCAAAAATCAAAAATAAAAAGGCTGAGGATGCCTCCCAGTGATACCCCTTGCCATTAAAAAAAATAGATTAAGGTCTAGTAACTTTAAATGTATATCTTGTGTATTGAGAAATATTACAAACATTATACACAATAAGTTGACTAGAAAATCCTTTGTCCTTGAGATGCTGATTGATATCACTTAGCATGTGCTAACAGAGGAGACAACAGGACTTTATAAAGTGAACAATGGTCATTTACACACACTCATGGGTTCATGTTAAGGATTTAGCTGCTGTGAATATACTTGGGAGTTTCCAGAAAGTTTGATTTTAAACATAAGAAATAATAAAAAAAAGAGCAATTGGAATTAAAAAGTCTGTCATAAAAAAGTGTAAATAGAAATCTGCACAGAAATCAAGGGACTTGTTGTATTAAAAAAAATATTACCTATAACTTGGAATCAGAACAAAGTGAGAATAAACATTTTAACCTGGTGATTTAAAAACTCTGGCTGTATTCAAGGATAAGCTAAAAAATGAAAATGAAATTCTTCCTGAAGTAGGCACTTATTTGTCAACCTGTGCAAATTACAGTAACAAAATATTAGAGTAACATAGTATTAAGATTTTATTTCTTATCAAACTACATTCATCTATATCAAGCCATCCTTGATATTTTTATAAGGTGCAGTAACTTATTGCTATAGTTACCATAAAAGAAAATATGATGGAAGTTTCTTGTTGAAAAATAAATCAACAGGGCATAAGATGTTGGAAAGAAAAGAGAGGACAAAAGCAAGTCAGGGACCTTGACTTTGGATGAAAGCCCTGGATTCATGAATGAGGATGGTAGACTTTGACTCAGATGTTGAAGGTGGCCAAGCTATCACAATTTCTGGAGAACTTTCTGGGCTCAATTTATTTGTCAAAAGGGTACTTTTACATATTTTTGAAATTAATACATGTAATCTAAGAGATTATTTGATTTTTAGGAGTTTACCAGTAATGAGATGTACATAACTAGTCAGTTACACTGTGGGAAAAATTGATATGGAACAATCTGGCACCAATGTTATGTTATGTTCCCTAATTATGAGAAAAGATGCCACCAAAAGGAAATAACAGCTTTTGAACCTCAGTGGGAATGTATCTCCTTGAGCCAATTCAGAGGATGTGGTTTTGGACCAGTCATAAGGATAAATGAATCTGAACATGCATAACTATAATTTCTGTTGTGTTAAACTAAGACACATTAGTGGATCTTTCTTTAAAGCAGTGTTTGAAGAAATTTCCTATGTATCTCATCAGTCAGAATATGTGCTTTTCAAAGGCAGAATTTTTTTTTCTCATTCCCTATATTTTCCATCTTTGTAAAAACAACAATTACATCAACTATAGAGACAGAGGTCTCCAATTTAAAAAAAAAAGTAAGAAAAAATGGAGGGTGTTACATATTTTTTTCTTTGACTTTTATAAATATTCTTTGCCATTACATGATTAGTTTGCATATATAAAAGGAGACAATGCAGGGGAAAGTTCTCTCCCAGTCAATGCAAAGAACTTGGGCATCAGCATCAGTAGATGCCAGTTCCAGGTTTCACTGGCTGGTTAAGTTGCCAAGCAAAAATGCTTCACCTCTCTCAGGCTCAGTTGTGTCTGCTGAGACATAGTGCAGGCTGTTGACTATTAAAGTTGCTGGAAAATATAAGTGTAGTGTGGCGCATGTCAAGTGTCTGCAGCTCTGTAGGCTATTAGCAATAGCAAATATTGTTGCCATTTGTACAATGTATGATTTCAGAAATAGATCTTCATTTTAGTTCTATTTTTAAAGTGTAGATATTGAGAGGGGGAATATGGCTCAGTGGCAGAGCACTTGCCTAGCTGGCATAAGGGCCTGGGTTCCATGTAAGAGGGAGTGACTGAGGGAGGGAGGGAGAGAAGAAAGGAGGAATGAATTAAGGAAAGAGAAAGAAAGGGAAGGGAGATATTGATGAGACTGTCAAATTCAGAAATAGGAAGTTACAGAAGGAGAGAAGGGGAACACTTTCTTACTGAAATTTAATGTGTAAATTGAGAAGAAATGAGACAGAGATAATAGCTGTGTGGAGAGTAAGAATAGAGGTTTTGGGAGACCTGGAAAGAAAAACCAGCTGTATGAAGTGGCTCATACTTATAATCCCAGAAACTCTGGAGGTGAGGCAGGAGGATTGTAAGTTTGGGGCTAGCCTAGGCAATTTAGTGAGCTCCTGTCTCCAAACAATAAAGTAATTTTTAAAAAAAGGCCTGGGGAATGTAGTTTAGTGGGTACAATCCATAGTCACACACACACACACACACACACACACACACACACACACACATGAGAAAGTAAAGCAAACCAGTCTTCAGACCTTAAAATTATACTTAGAAGTAGAAAAAAGAGGAAAAGAAAACAATTTCTATAGCACTATTTGATTATTCTCTTCTACATGCTTTTTCTAGCCTGTGAAGGACCTCACACAAAATAGTTTGTTTGATTTATTTCAGAGGTCCAAAATGGGGAAATAGCTTAAGGTAATTTTCCGAGCATAATTTAGTTCACTTAATTTTTAATGACTTAAAAAAATCATTATGTCCTAACTGAGTCAAAGAATACAAATGGAATTTGAAGAAATTTACAAAAAGTATCTCAATTTTCAGAATAAGTAGCCATATAAACCATTCTGCAGAAATTTCAAAATATATTTAATGAACACAGTTCTGCTATTTTTGTTTTGTTTGTTTCATTTTATTTTGTTTTTGGAACACTGTGATCCATCAAATTAGCCTGACCAACACTTTTGCTGATATACATACTCTTAACCATTTGCTGGCCTAAAAGGTACAGGTACGTGTTTAAAGATAAATCTTTGTGGACAAAGCACTGTCAGGAGTCTGTGAGGTTCTCAGGGTTCATCCTTAATCAGTCACTGAACCGTCTACAGACAATTTAGCTTTCTAAATTGGAGAGTTAACATAGGCACAGCCATAATTATAAGGCAATGCAAAAGGTAGTCAGCGAGACATTTTCCATCATGCTATGGAAGTCCAACAGGAAGATAAATTCATCTTGGCACATAGGAGTAAGAAAATTTTAATAATGAAGGTCAAGTGTTTCACATTCAGATTTTTACAAGAGTCATTCAAGTAAAATACGCGTTGGGCCTGTAAAATATACTTCACTTTGCCCTTTACTGCAAGACTGCCACAATATAAGCATGAAAAACAAACATATATTTCATGCTTTTGTTTTGTCATCTCTCTATTTTTTTTCATGCTTTTGTTTTGTTGCTCATAAACAAAGACACACAAATACACAAATACAAAACATGGAGGCAGAAGGTCTCTTATCTGGACATTCCCTGTGTGTATGGGTGACATTCCCAGGGTCTGGCTTTGATGATACACAAATTATGTGACAAATTATGTAAAGAAAAGCAGTGGGAAATATGATATTGACAATTTAGATATATGCAAAATCACAAAGATTTGAATATTTATGCCACAAGAGTGGCACAAGTGGAAGAGTGATGGTAATCAGCTGGGACAGATGAGTTCTAGGAAATTCAACCAGGACATGTATTTAACCTATTGCAGCCCTCCTAAGAAAGCATAGCTGACTTTTCAGATGCATGATGACTTTTAACATTTAATTATTAATGTGGGCCAGTTTCATTATAAAGTAGATTTAAAGCACCTACTTAATCTACCCATGATAATTATATAGATGGTATCCATAGTTATGAATGGAGACAGTCCCATTAAGTGTGAGATCAAAGTATACTCTCCCCATAAAATATTTTTTCTACTTATCACTTTATCATTCTCAAAAATCAATTCCTCAACCTAATCTGTTTTTTTAATATTTAATTTACGTCAAACTTGACAATATTGCATGAAAGTCTATGGGATAATTCTTGAAGATCTCTCTTAAATTTGTCCACTTAAAAACAGTTTTTAAAGACAATAAGATAGTTTCTTCTTTTTATGCTACTTTCCTTAGGACAAATTATTTGCTGGGAAGATATGTTCTCCTCAACTCAACTAACTTTTGCCTAATCTTGTTGCCTAAATAATTTAGTGAAAGAACTAGAGTGTGAGGAATTCTATTGGAGAAATCTCTCATATTTTATTGTGGATTTTTTTCCCATTTCAGATCATTTGGAATTTCCTTTTGATTGCTATGACACAGAGCCTCCTTTTCCATTCTTAAAGAAGTAAGTGAAAAAAATCAGATGAGTTGAAGGAAATTCAACCATCATACATCAAATGATGTATACATTTCATAATTGAAACACTTTCAATTTTTCAGCTTAACATAAGACTTAGCCTTCCTTGGTTTGTTAAGTGGTATGAAAATTGGAATACTAGAGAAAATATCCTGGCCCTTAAGAAACTAATTTTTTTTAATAAAATACTCATCATTTACAGAAACTCTATATGTAATATCTTCTTTGGGAGATACTGAAATTAGATGTTATGAAGCTTGATAAAGAGAAGCAGTTATCCTTGATAGCACTGAAGAGAGTGGTTGCAAAATCACAAATTCTGATTGACAACTAAGAGGCTTGATTTTCCCCATATCTGTAATCCTAAAACAACATCTGGATTCCATGTTTCCCTTCCATGGAGAATTAATCATTCTTTCTCCCATGGTTCATTTAGTCAAATCTTAAATAAAACACCTGCTGAAAACTTTTTAGCAATAGCTTCAAAAATTTAGGTTCTTGGGGACTGAGCCTCTCTAACATATTTCAGGTTATTGATGTTTGGCTCCTGCATGGATGAGTTCAAGGCCATGGATAATTTATTATACATCTTCTCTTTTCATTTCTTGGAATACTAGGGATTGAAGCAAGAGATGTTCTGTCATTAAGTTACATTCTCAGCCCTTTTTTCTTGTTATTTTGAGACAGGGTCTTTCTTTTATTTTCCTTGCCGATAAGACTCCTGCAAATATGGTGAACATTCCTAAGATCCACTGGATGTTCTATAAGAAATGTACTGAATGCCAAGGTCATAAAGTGACACAGTACAAGAAGGGCAAGAATTATCTGTATGCACAAGGGAAAATGGCATATGACAGGAAACAGAGTGGCAAAAAGCTAAACTACAAAGAAGGTTGTATTGAGGCTTGACTGTGTTGAGCCTAAGTGCAGATCTAAGAGAATGCTGGCTATTAAGAGATACAAGCATTTGGAACTGGGAGACGATAAGATGAGAAAAGGCCAAGTGATCCAGTTCTAAACGTCATTGTTTCATTACGCTAATAAAATGTTGAGGTTATCTTCACTTAGAGAGAGAGAGAGAGAGAGAGAGAGAGAGAGAGAGAGAGAGAGTCTCACTAAATTGCTGAGTCTTGTCTCCAATTTACAATCTCCTGCCTCAGCCTCCTGAGTAGTTGAAGTTGGGATTATAGCTATGTGCCACGGAGCAGTTTGTTGCTAAATTGCTTGGGTTGAACTCAAATTTTGATTTTCCTACCTCAACCTCTGGAGTCTCAGGGATTACATGCATGTGACATCTTGCCCAGCAAGGTTAATTTATTATGAATAGAAATCCATAAACCATGCCAATTCTTATTATATTTATATACAGTTGTGTTTGATAATAATTTTTCCTAGTCAATTCTTTGCTCACATGATATCATATGCAAATATTTTTGATACTCTTCTATAAAAATAGTTCATGAGAGCTCACTCCTTATTTTTAGACCTGGAAAGATAATAGCCAAGCTTTCTGTAAAAGTTTGATCAGTCATTTATTTATCTCCTAGAAGAATTTCAAAATTATTCAAGAAAAAAAATTATATTTTCCCTTAATTAGATGGTTCATTGAGGCTAATGTTTATATGTGAAGGTTATATGAATGTTACCTGGGTGTCTTTGATTTTACTAAAATACCTTATTAATAATGTCTTTATTTATATTCTGCTGCTACCTTTTTATTTTTTTTTAAGAGAGATTTGCTGACCACAAATTTTGGGGATCAAGCGATCCTCCTTCTTTAGCTATCCAAGTGGCTAGAACAAGAGGTACATGTCACTGTACCCAGTACTTTATTTATTAATTTTTTTCCAGACTGATTGGGCCATGACTGTGATTATTATTCATTAATAATTTAAATAGCTGAGCCAGGAGCACTGGCACATGCCTATAGTTCCAGTAACTCAGCCGCTGAGGCAGAAAGATTGCAAGTTTAAGGCTAGTGTCAGCAACTTAGCAAGACCCTGTCTCAAAGGGGAGAAAAAATACTTGGGATATAGCTCAGATGCAAAACACCTGTGGATTCAATCCCCAGTGCCATAATATAAATAAATAAATAAATAAATAAATAAATAAATAAATAAATAAATAAATAAATACAGCTTGTGGTTGAGTCTAACAGATGTTTGCACTCAAATAGAAAGTGCCACATGACCCAGTTAGAAACCATGAGATCCTGCGGCTGCACAAATGGGAAACATTGTGCCTTATCAAGACCAAATCTTTTTCCAACCACTTTTTTCTAGTCCTTCTCTCCTATGGGGCTATAAATGTGAACTCTTTCTTCACCCATGTTCTTTTTTAGCTGCCACTTCAGAAGGCAGTGAGTCACAAGAAGGAATTTGCTAGGTTTTTCTGGGAAAGCTTTAGCACTTCAGATGAAAGGGACAGATGAAGTGGCTGCACTGATACTTCTCCCTTCTTTCTTCTCTTTTTCTTAAATAGAAATGGGATGTTTGGATTTGGGACAACTCCACCTTAGGACTGTAATGTGAAAAGTGTGAGAAAACTGAAGAGAACTCTGGAGATGCCAGTCAGACTACAGCCTCAAGTCTTCTGTGGTTAGAAAAGGAATTTCTGCTTTTTTGGTTGATTTTGTTGGGATGTTGTTTACTGCAGCTGAAATGCTTCCTACCGGATTCAGCAAGATGAAGGGAAAGACAGACTCTAAGAGTGGAATTAAAAAGTGAGTGATTAATGACAGGAGGGATGATATGAATCTGAAGGTGTAGCCGAATGGTAGTATAAAACAGTAGGAACATTTTGTGGGAGACAAATCTATTTGAACCAAGCTGATCTCAAGGTGCATATAGGATAGGACATCCAGGTGTAGCAGGTACATGAGCGTGGGTGACAGTTTTCTGCTCTAAGAGTAGACTAGAGCTTTCTTGCAGTAGTAGTAGTAGTTGAGTTGATGACTAGTAGTTAAATCATTAGGGATAGGAAGGCAAAGAACAATGAGGTGTATATACATTTAGTTGGTATAGAAAAGAGGTGTTTTGTACTCTATATTTGCATACTGAATTTGAAGTAGATGCTATCTCAGATTAGTAATTTTAAAAATAGAGACTCAGAAAAGTCAAGAAACTTGACTTTATCATATAATAATTAAATGACCTAGCCAGGATTTGAACATTAGACAGTGTGATGATGCAAAAATCCATTGCCTTTCTTCTCTTTCTGTCTCATATTTAGGAAGTTTAATAACATGTGGATGTATATATACTAAGAATCAAGGACTGGTGATTATTTGCATAACATTTTAAAATATGATGTTTTTTATTGGCCTCCCTTTATTTTGGTGCTTAACATTTAATGTCTAAACTAAGAATACATTATCTTTATATCTTTTGTACTGCACCACTTTCACAGTTATCCATCAAACCAGTTGGAAGTCCTGGTTGGGGATTCCTAGAGACTGCTGATAACAGTGCTAAATTTCTTTTCATTAGTTCCACTCATTAGCTTCAATAACTGAATATATTAACTAGACTTAACATATGTATGAATTCCATAACTTATTAATGTCCAGAATAAAATTCCATTGTCATCTTTTTAAATACATGGTGAATCAAATAGAATTCTTACTTTAGAATTTTAAATGTAAATTATGAGCATTGAATTTTACTCCCTTTATTTATTTATTTATTTATTTATTTATTTATTTTGTTAGGGAGATAAACACCAGAAGCACTCTGGGTAAACACTTATTTACAAAAAAGACACAATTTAGAAGTGGTCAAAAATTTAAGTTTAATGTAGTAATGTATAAGGAAAAAAAATTCTTGAGATTAGTAGAAATTAAATGGCCTTCCTAAGTACCTTGAGTGAATACTCAATTTCTTGATAAAGTTTGATCCTACATTTCTCCATCTTTATGTATCTAGGGTTAAATGAGAACCAATTTATATTTAGGATGAATTACAGAATGACAAAGTATCAAGGCAAAGATCTATCAGTCCTCACATGGAGTTACAAGGCTGGGTGTTTGCTCTGCTTCCTGCTATCTGAGCAGATGAATACCAGTTACATCACCTGTGGGGAGCTTGCCTGTGCTGCTCACTAGAAGCAGACTTCAGACAGCAGCTGTTCCTAAGTGAAGCAGACCACAGACATGCAAAACTTGGCTTTTTAAATAGAGACATTGAAAGCAAAAAAAGAACAGAGTGCATTTTTTAAAATTTATACCAGCCTTCCTCTTTTTAAAGAAAAAAACTCCTTATAATAAATTCACTGTGCCAGAAACCAAGGTACTTCACTAGAAGTGCAGGTGAAGCAATGGCTGGGTGAGCTGGAAGGAGAAAATAATGTGCATACCTTTGCTTGTCCAGCTTTTGTAATGGCAGGCATATCGAAGAGCTGTCCAGTGTAAAAATGCAGCCCGCTGAACAAGATCACTGCAATAGAGTCTCCTTCCTTCTCAATTACTTCAAGAATATCCTCCATCCTTAATATTTCTTCTTCCTAAGTCAAGTTAGGTATAAGTTACATAATATTGACAATAATACTCTTATCACATATTTATAATTTCAGCATGAACTGTCTCACCATAAGGAAAACTAAAGGTGAAAATTTTCCACTGCATTAATGCTCTTCAAAACCTTAATAATGAGCAGAATTTGAATTTTTTTCTATAAGAAATGACAATTTAAAAAGAAATTATAATAAAATAGAAGTATTTTTTTTAAAGTACAAGTCATTACAAAAGTATACTTGCTTATTTGTTCTTCAAGTTTTAGGTTAATCTTTACTATTTGTATACCTATTGGTTGTTTTCTCATCACACCCATCCAATAAAACACCCAAAAGTGCAATCCCATCGAATATCATATAGCAAGAGAAATCTGTTGGAAATTAATATTGCATTTGTCAATATACTATTTTCCCAAAAAGCATCACTTGCATATCTTTCATCTGAATAGTACCTAATATTTCTAACTTAAGAGTAAAATATTCTCCATATTGAAAGATACTGATCCAAACATAAAGAAAAATAATTTACAAATAATTAGTATATCACCTTATAACTAATGATGATTACTTAGTAAAAAATATGAATGAATCTATATTTAGACTTGTAAACAACTTGAGCTGAATGAAATCAGTTCAATACTTGTAGCCTAACAATTGAGATATACACCAAGTTTTTATCAGTTTTGTGCAGTGCTAAATCTGACTTCTTTTAAAGTCAATGTAGACTAATTACATTAATATTGGAGGAAAACTCATTAATAAAATTTATTTTATTTTATTTTATTTTATTTTTATTGATTGATCATACCAAGGATTAAACCCAGAGGCACTTAACCATCAAGCCACATCACCAGCCATATTTGTACTTTATTTTGAGACAGAGTCCTGCTAAGTTGCTGAGGCTGGCTTTGAACTCATGATCTTTCTGCAACAGTTTACTGAGCTGCTGGGATTTTATAGGCATGTGCCACTGTGCTGGCTCCTTCCATTTAATTTTAAGTTTTTATAATTATTGCTATTTGTCAAATGTCTTACCTGTTAACTGTGTGTGTGTGTGTGTGTGTGTGTGTGTGTGTGTGTAATATACTCTCTACTACAAGAAGACTGGAATCTCTATAAAATGGGAGTATGATAGATATTGAAATCTCGTAATTAAACGAAATGTATTTATATGCTATAAAGCATTTCAGTAGTTATTAGAAAAAAATCTAAGTTATAAAAATAAAAATTTGGTAATTCAAACTCTTTATTCTTTTTTAATATTTATTTTTTAGTTATAGGTGAACACAATATCTTTATTTTATATTAATGTGGTGCTGAGGATCAAACCCAGTGCTTCACTAATGCAAGGCAAGTGCTGTTCCTCTGAGTTACAACCCCAGTCCCGAAACTCTTTATTCTTTAAAAAATCAAAGAAGGTTTAACCACCACAATTTTAAGAAGAAAGAGTAATGGAAAGTACTATATAAATTAGTTCATGAGTTATTTCTTTAAGAAGCAGCAATAAGCAAATAAGAAAAACTGTTTTCCATGATAAGACATGTCCCTCATTCATGCTAACTTGTTATCATCTAGTAATGCTAAAAGATGAGTCTCAAGATTACAATTAACTCATAAGACTTCAAACTGCTGGGCACTTCCAACTAAAGCCTCTGATAGTAACTCTATCATTTATGCAAGAAATATGCAATTCATGTAGGATGTGTGAAACAGATATCCTCTCAGTGGTGCAAGAACTTTTCATTCCATTAATTTACTGCATGTTGGCAAGTAGAAGAGAAGAGAGCAGGTCTTTAATTTCTTCACAGTAATTCTGGGCTGAAAGAAGTAATTGTTCAAACATTGGCTTAATAGCCTGGGAGCATCATATGTGAAACCTATTAATCATTCTGTGTGACTTTCTTGGCACCAAATTATAGAAGCTGCAGGGGTTTATATGTCAAATGTGTACAACTTGGCCTTACACTTCTCTTAAGGTGAAATACACGAGAGAGAGTTTTGACCTTGAAGATATGGTTAAGTTGTATCAAATGTATCTTTTGTTACCTGTTTGAATATAAATGAGTCTCAGATAAATAACTTTAGTAAAGTCACACACCTACTATGTTGGAGAGGTGGGATTCTACTGGGTATGTCAGTCAGGCTGTAAAATCCAAGATTTTCCAAGTATACCTCATCCTTTCTCCTTTGTCTAAAGACAACAGACAATATTTGATACTTAGATTATTAAGGGCCAGGAAAGATAATCACTATTTAAATTCAACAAATACCACTGGTCTTTTACCTGATATTAATGGCCCTCAAGGGCAATAAAATTTAAAATTAAAAAAGGTACACCCAATTTACCATCTTCATCCCATTTCCTTGTACACTCTGTAGACTCCAGTAACATAAATAGAAGATTGTTTGCTTACCAAATGGGTAGCCCGTGAAATATAAAAATAAATACAATTCTGAGTTATTCACTATTTAAAACAAAATGAGCTGACAGTAAGAGAAGTATGAGTCTTTTGTACTTTCTTGAAAGTTCCATTACAGTAATGAAGATAATTAACTTTTGAGGAAAATGAATAAAAAAAAATCAATAGTGAATTGAAGCATGATGAATATTTATTTCTTTCTCATATACCTCTCATGGCTTTAATATCCGCATACTTCTTTTAACATGAAGTCCGTGAACTTGAAGCTGTGACTCTCTTGCATACTGGAAAAAGAAGTTATTTATTAAATCAAGCCCGAAGCATAGAAGGATATTTACATAACAACTTGGAAAACAAATAATAAAATATCAATGAAAACAGCATTATATGAAATCCAAAGTCAAGGTTAAAAGTGAATAACTAATACTTCAGAAAAAAACTGCTTAATCTGATTTAAGTAGGAATCCGAACATTCTGATATACTACAAATTATAGCCCAATGGAAATGTAGGGGTGATTTAGACTTCTGGAGTTAGGAGAGATTTTGCTATCAAAAGTCTCCTAATCTAAATCACAATCAGAATCTGTAGAAAACCAATGTGAGCAGTATGCACTTGCTACAGTTGAATCGAGGATATAAAAATGGCTTACCCTAGCATGAGTAAGTTAGTGAAAGGAAAGAACAATAGGAATTGACTTTACTGAGAATATAAGATATGACAGGGAACAAACAATGGCAGGGAGCATGATTTTTCTCAAGATATTAGAGTTTGATTCTTTCAGTAAAGAAATGGCTATAATTCTGACATAATTACATGCCTTAAAATTATGATATGTGCACTATAGTTAACAGTCATAATATAATGCAGAAATCAAGTTTCTCTAATACTAAAAGTTAAATATGCTATGTACCTTTTTCTGTGGACATGTCTGGAACAATCAAATTTTATCAACCAAATTGCTGATAAGATATACTACATGACATTTTAGTGAACCATGAGAAATATTTTAAATCTTTAGTAGTTTTTTAAAATAATAAGGCATGAAAAATTATGCTATTATGCTATGAAAAGGAAGGGGCAAATGCAGGTTTAAATTGCAATTTTATATGGCCAAAGGGTTAAGCAGTGGGGTTTGTATTGATTTGATCTCATAACATAAAAAGGCAACAAGAATTAATAAAAAATTTATAACCACACTTCATTTAGACCAGCGGTTTCTTCAGTGTCTTTTAAAAAAAACTAATAAATCAATGTTCCTATTCAATACTTCCCTCTCTTAACTCATGTTTTACTTGAACAAAACAAATAAATCTACAATCTATAAACAATTCTTAAATCAAAAGCATTTGACAGATCTTTTTAGGGTAAGGTTATTCAGAAAAGACTAGTGAATAAACATTCAAGTCAGGCAAATCATGTCCCTCTAGAAAGAGTAGAAAGAGCACAAATGTAATTTGAAGAAATCCTTACATGATCAGAAGGGAAGGCTTTGGCTTCTAGAAGAATTTTATGCCATTTTGGTGTAGGCTTAAAAAATGATAACTGCAATGAAATGGATTTATTGAGAAAGCATTAATATACAATTTCTGCATTTGTTCAGTTGATTCCACACTTTCATTTTAGAATCTTCAAAATTTAAAGGAATTAATTAATTAAACATCTAAGATATCTGTCAGGGGTAGTTTTTCAATTAGCCCTGTTTCCAATGAATGATGAAAGGAAGAAGATATCAGCTCATTATGTTTATCAATGGAATAGCAAACTCAGGGAGAAATGTAAATCAGATACAAACAAATTCCCAAAGCATACTTAAATGTTAGTTGAAAAATTATCTTCCCAAAGTATTTATTAGTAAATTCTCTAGTATCAGACTGAAACATCTTGTTCTCTGTGTGTTTTATTTACAATGACTTATCTTGCACTACCAATTTTGTTTCTAATACATCACCTTTCCAATGTTATTTTATGGCATTTATTTTAGGTCCAACTAAAACTACTTCAGCTTTAACATGAAGCAGCTGTCTTTTTTAGAGGCACTAGCACAAAGTACTCATTTGGCCAGGGGGCCCCTTCATTTCTCCACATATTTCTTAGATAATGAGTTTGACAATAATAACAAGATTGACAGCTGCCATATTTTGGCTGTTAATTATTGGCCCAACTGCTTAATAAGTTCTTACATATCACATTCAAACCTTGTGCAGATCTATGAGGTAGGTATTATTGTCATTTTTAGAAAGAAGAACTTTAAAACTTACAGATGATGAAAACTTTGTCCAATCTCAAATGGTCATTAAATAACATACCTGGGAGTCAAAATGAGTTATGCCTGGATTTACAGATATGTTTTCAAATAATACTAAAGAAAGTGAAGTCAATTTTTTTCAAAGCATCAATTACAATAGACACGACATACCAAATTCTGAATACATCTGTCATTTTGAGATAAAATCATTTATTAAATATTTAACATGTAAGAAGTACTTTAAATACAGTAGCTCATTTAAGGTACTATATTTCTTTTCAACAGTTTACTTTCTGTGTTTCAGGTATTTTTAAGCTTCTCCTCAACCATGACTATAAAAATGTATACTGATCCATAATCTCTCTCTGCTAAAGATCTGTGTACTAGATAATGTCTTTCTGAAAAACTCAGTGCTTTGCTGGTAACTATACATCTTTGCTTTGTGTTCTTGCAAGCAGTGTTTCTTTTTATCCACTATGACTCTTTTTTTTAGTTCTGAGCTAAGAACTCTTCATTATTCTCAATTTCTTGTAAGAGTCAACTTTTCCATGATTATGTAGAAACCATTATGTCATGGTCCATCATTTCCTGGTAAAAATGAACATAACCTCACAACATATTTTTAAATAAGCAAACCATCAGAATCTCATGAATTAAAGATAGAAATACATTAGATCCCATAAATGAGTGTATTCTAAACATTGATGGAAAAAGAAACTTACAAGTAGGAGATATAAATTAACGGTCAAAGCATTCATTAGGGCTATTTATTTCTCCTTGGCTCCTGCAAAATAAACATATCAAAATCTAGTTCCTTTATTATAAGTTCTAAAGATGCATGAAAGTTAAACAAGGTAGGAGGATTTCTGTACTTCCTCCCTCTTACTGATTTTAGAGATAAGGACACATTTGATGTATCATCATAAAGAAATGGAAGTTTCCCACTTGACTCATTTTATCAAATGATATCTAGAGTCACAAACACATAACTAGCTAAAAATTCTATTCCTTTTTGAAGTTGTAAGTAGCAAAAAGAAATAATGAACCATTTTATTTTGCTTGAAAAAAAAAGAGCTACATAGCAAAATACAATAGCATAAATGGTTTTTGGATCTATTCATATACACTAGAACTTTAAAACTGACATAATTACATGCCTTAAAATTATGATATGTGCACTATAGTTAACAGTCATAATAGACATATATTTTCCAATGAGAAAGCATGCAAAGATATCATATCCACTACACAATCATAGTCTGATCTAATTCCTTTGAGTGAGGGCTTTGGCACTAGAAAGAGACCCAAAGACAGAGAATACAATGGTCACTTAAGAATTCAGAGTGCAATAACAGTAATGATGCCATCATTATTCTGAGTTCTTATGGTGTCTCTTAAAGGTAGTTAGACTTGTGTAATAGGAATGATGTTTTTCTCACCAACACTAAGAAAAATAGGCAATGTACCTTAATGTCTATAAGGCTGCACTAGATGTTAAGGAAACATAATTCACATTTTATATCCAAAGACATATTTTTGATAGAGTTCCATTTTAAAACAATAGACAGTAAATAGAATAATAAATCAATTAGATAGATTCCAGGATAAGGTTCGTCAAGGAGAGGCCATTGGAAATATGTAGTCAATTTAGGAATTTATGATTTAGCATAACCATTTAAGGAAGGGACCATCTTCACCTCATCAAGGAAACCTTCCTCTCCTATTTCCACACTGATTTTTCCCTTTGATACTACAAGGTGGTGAACAAGTGGTAGGAATTAAAAGGTGCTTCCTTGGTCATCGCAAGGTGAATAATGTCTGAAATCAAGTCAATGAGAATAGTCTCCTTTTACATCCCCGGCACTAAATAAAATCCTGCCCCACAAGGCATACTAGATGGACACAATAAGCTCACATTGCTTGGAGTGGCATATGTCTTTCCCACAGTAAGAAAATTTCTTTGAAGTGTGGTCAAAAACCAAAATCCTGACAGCTTTATTATAGCTGATACTTTATATTATGGTATGAATTCTTACTGCTACTTCTGAAACAAAATTATCTTGTGCTGTCATAGCCACTTAAATAGCCATGTGCCTTAAGTTTGGTATCTGACCTGACATTTTCATAACTATCAGATGAGCTTCTCAGAATATATTGCTAAGCTTAGCAGACCTGTAGCTTCCACTAACCTTAAAGTTAAGTATGCTATAAAACCTATACCTGTGATTTCCCCACCTTGCTGTAGTCTTCCTCCTAGACAGTCGGTTCCACCAATAAAATTGGTAAATATATTTATTTAAAACTTTTTTTTCTCTGTGACTATAAAAGCTTATCTGTCCTCTTCCATGTATATGAAAACATGCCAATCAGTGTCACTTGAATCAATGTTCCTGTGATATGGTCACTCATATTTGGCTCAAGCTAAAATATTTTCTTGTATCCATTAAAGCACAGTCATTATTTTTTGTCAATAGTATTATCTCACACTATTGCTTACAAGATACACCCTATAAGTCAAATATAGGAGATCCAAACTCATAATAAACTTCCTGTGTGTATTTCTAATAGTAGTATAATTTCAAATCTTTTGCAAAGTGAGATAACAAAGCTCCAAGCTGCTTATTGTTTGATAAGAGGGTTCATTTGTGGTCTCATAACCACCATACCATATTCTGCATATTTTATTAAGCAGATGCAAGTGTTATTTTGAATTTGTCACATTTATAATTAGGCTAAATCAAATAATTTTAAACTTTGTTTTTCAAGTAGCAAATTTCTGTGGCCTGTAGAGATGACTAATGTATGGCAGAGGATCTATAACTGCTAAGGTAGAGCTTCCAGGGATTACTGAATTTCTGAGGGTCAACCATAAGTTACATAAAAAAAATTATGGTCACATTACAACATTTTTATAAGTTCAAATGCATGTATCTAGCTCTTTGTGATTTTTTAATGTACCCAGGGAGAAGTAGGCTTAATAATAATTCTAATAATATTCTTCAGCCAGTCTATTTCTAGCATCTTGATAATATGACATTAATTATAATGAAAAGTTATTCAATATTTTTGTGGAATTGTTGGCTCTATGTAAAATGTTTTATTAATATTTTTTTTTCACATCCAAAAATCAAAATTCTTTTCTATGTCTATGAATAAATATGGTTGTTCACTTTCTTTTTCTTCTCAATACTCTATTAATTTGTACACATAATAATTTTTATTATTCTCTTGCTCCTTATTTTTGAGAAATTTTTGGTAAAAAAAAAGACTATGGTTTTAAGAACCTGAAATATTCAATCATTACCCAAATTATACAATGCATCTGTCCATGACAGAGTTAGATTACCTAGCAAGTAGGAAAAAATACATTTGACTTTTGCTATTGTTTATTATTGCAATATTATTTTATTTTATGACATAAATTTTTACATTTATTTCCAAAGAAATTTCCAAAGAAGTTTCTTGCATTACACAATGCAAGGCAGAGTGAGAACAAATAGTAATTTGGGACTCGAGTGGTACTTAGTCATAGAGTTCTTACCATGCATGCCATGGCCCTGATTTCTATCCTTAGCACCACATTAATAAAGAGAGAGAGAGAGAGAGAGAGAGAGAGAGAGAGAGAGAGAGCCATTGTAATGGCGCACACTTATAATCCCTGTGACTCAAGAAGCTGAAGCAGGAAGATTGCAAGTTTGAGATCAGCCTGGGTAATTTAACATGGCCCTATCTCAAAAATAAAAATGGCTGTGTTTTAGCTTGGTGATAGACCATCCCTGGGTGTAAGCCAAAAAAAAAAAAAAAAAAAAAAAAAAAAAACTAAACAAATGAAGTATGATATGTGTAGATAAGAAATTGAAAGCTACTAAATGTTTTTCTTACCTCAAACTTGATCAAATTTTTCTAAGAACTTCCTATTCCTAGAAACTAAGGCAAGAGAGGAGACTGCATGAATTCTCAACAACAAAAAAGGAATACACTGTTAAATAAACTTACAGGAAGCTATTGTTTTGGACAAAGCTTCTGTTCTGAGCCCCAAAAAATCAAGCTAAAAATAAAAATGGAGTCACTTATGCTAATGTTCCAAGACACCAAGTGAAACTAAGCAGCTTATCTGATCTGAGAAATCAGGATTAAATAGAGAGCCCAAAATACCAAACTGGCCACTTTCGATTGGCATGACAATGAAGTGCCCTTTGTCTTTATCCTTTCACAAGAAAAAAGTTAGCTACTCTAAAGTAAGCTGGCATTAACCAATCAGTCTGTCTATAGTCCCCGCCTTTCAAGGAAAGTAACTTTGACAGGAACAATTAATTTTCTGTTTCTTACCCCTGCTTTCTTCAAACTTCTATCTGTAAAAGCCAATTCTTCTGCTTAACTCACTGTAACACTTATATTATTTTATGAAAGTATTACTCAAATCTAGAATTAAAAAACTGAAATTTAAAGAATTTAAAGGAATTTCTAAAAATGTATATTAAGATCTTTAAATTGTAATTTTGTTCACATACATACATGCACATATACACAAACAAACACTTTTGGAGAGAATATGTTCTTACTAAAGCAAGCAGCGAATTACTTTTTTAATTGACTTAAAGAATATTTCTTTAATATATACAATTTTAGAAGTAAAGAAATTTGGGAGAAAATAATTACTGATATTTTAAAAAGTCAAGTTTTAAAATATTGCTTAAATTCACTTTTATACAATAACAACAAAACAACAGTGATATTTTCCCTGATAAATTGTAAGCTATAGAGAAGAAAATAGGTATTTAACAACAAAATCATTAACCAAAAAGAACCTGTATTCACTGAAGATATTTTATATAATACGTAAGAATGTTTTTGTCATATAACATTTGAGGTTTTGGAAGTGACATATGTAGATATTTAAAATATGTTTCATTAAGTTTTATGTATACAAGGCAGATATTGTACATTTCAAGAAACAATTATTTCTTTTATGTCCTTTACTATATTTTAGAGCCAAATAATCTTTAATTTCATTGATACAATATCCAAAACCAAAACACAAAATCACTGAAACTAAAAGATTCAGAGAGCTTCTGAGTTGAAGAACATACCTGAATGCTGATATGAGGATTCTATAATGTAGTCACATGTGGTATAATAAATAATTGGCCTTTGTTACCAATCCTGAAATGCATGGATATTCCCCAAATGAATAGAGCCCCTTTAGAAAACGTTTAGATTTATGCTGTTGTGATGACTCCAATGAAGTTTCTAGATTAATTCAGGTGCGGGACTGGTTGCCAGAAAGACTAAATAATTAGATGGTTGGAACATTCAGCCTCATCTACCAACCTCCTCCTGGGATGGGAGGGTGTCTGGAGATTGAGCTCTATAAAAAATCATCAATGAGATTCAGAGAGGTTCTGAGTTGTAGAACACCTCTAAGTGCTGAGAGGTGACAGGCTTAGAGAAGGCATGTGTGCTCCATACCTCCCACCTCTCCCAAATGACCTTGTGTTCTACATTTCTTCCACTGGTTATTGCCAAGTTGTAGTCATTATAATAAGTTTATCAAAGTGAATAAAGTGTTTCCCTGAGTTTGTGAGCTGCTCTAGCAAATTATCAAGCCCAAAGAGGCGGCATTGCAATCCCTCAGTATGTAAATGGTCAATCAGAAGAATGGATGATTCCTCAATTGTGACTGTCCTCACAATTGAGGGCAGCCTAGAGGAGATGAGCCCTTGATCTATGTGAGGTGTACCAAAATCTGGGAAGTCAGTGTCATAATTAAACTGAATTTTTGGACATAGAGTTTAAGTGTCAAAATTGGTTGCTAATGTTGAAAAAAACCCAGAATGTGTATTGTCTGACTTTATGAGGAAGATAGATGAAAATCTCAGTTTAATTTAATTTTCTTTACATACTTTTGGAAAAAATAAATTTAATCTTTTTACTTTTTAAAATAAACAATATTTATAGTCCCTTTTTCTTTTTTACTTAGTAACAATAAGTGTTGGCTGGTTTAAAATTTTAGGGATCTTTATGTGACATATATGTACTTTTTGGGCAACAAAACACTTGCACATTTAATTAGTTGCAACAGAGATATAAACTTTTAAATGGTCAATGAAAAACTTTTTATAGGGTTTACTTGCTTCATAAATAAATCTCACTACAGAATATCGCCTTAGCACTTCCCTGTCCTATGTATAAACATGTTAACTCCTCTTTAGGGGATAAGTATTAAGCACAAAATAACAGGACTATAAAGCAGTTTATGTTCTCAAAGAAAATCTAGTAAACAGAAGAAAAATCCATCTGTAAGGAAAGCATACATTCATGGTCAAATTTTCCAAGAATTTTTTCCAGTTTTTTGTTTGTTTGTTTATATATTAGACATTTTTATGAATATAACTGGCTTTCAAAAAATGAATGCACATGAAGTCTTTCACAATTTGACCCACCCTTAAGAAAATCCTGGTTTATTCAGATTGTCCATAAAAATATATACTCTAAGTAATTCTGACAGCTGGATCAAGTGTTCTATGACCTACTAGTATGGAAGAATATACTTGGTTTTGGCTTTTGGCTTTAAATTCCCAACAATTCTTGCCATGGGCTCTAGATCAAGAAATCATGCTAGCACAGATTCACCCTAGGGTTTCCTATGAAAATCTTTGACTCAGGTCCTATATACTGAGCATACCTTCATGCATAATCCCCTAAATACTTCATGTCCAAACTTCTGAATGTTCTGTTCAATATTGGCTATGTTTTTAGCCTATGGAAATGTATATATAATTACTTTTTTGCTGCTATCATAATCTGTTACATTAATATTTTGATTCTATAATGTAACCACATTAAAAAATTGAAATTTGTATAGTGTTTACTCAATAATTACTGACTGGCAAAAGAGTGAGCTTTTGCTTGAAACTCTTCAGTTAAGGTTTTTTCCTTCTAATTTTTGAAAAGCTTTCATGTTCATAAGGTCAACAATCCCAAACCAGATTGTTCTTAAAGGTTTTTTAATTTGAGCATATTAAACATGAATGCCTTAGCAAACATGGTAGCTATTGTTATTTGCATATAAGTTATCCCTCCAAAGCTTCTGTGTTAATGAAAGAATATTCAGAGGTGAAATGATTAGATTATGAGAGCTGTAACCTAATGAATCCATCCTAGTTTGAATGCACATACTGGGTGGTAATTGAACGTAGGTATGGCATGACTGGAGGAAGTGGATCATTGGGGGTATGTCCTGAAAGGGTTTATCTGGCCTGCAGCCTCTTATTCTTTTTCTGTTTCTTGGCTACCATCAATGGGGCAGTGCTTTTCCACTATGCCCTTCTACCATGATGTTCTGACTCACCTTGGGTCCAGAGCAATAGAGTTGGCTCACTATGGACTAAATCTGAAACCATGAGCTAACAAACTTTTCCTCCTCTAAGTTGTTCTTGTTGAATACAATAGAGACAAAAAGTTGACTAGTACAATGGGGTTTGCTGTAAGCAGTCCTGTTGAGTCATTGTGCTGGGAAACCTCATCATGTCAGATAATCCAGTAGCTTTGCCTAATCTCCAATATGAATTCTGGAAGCTAAATTAGAACCTATTTATTTATCCTTTTTCTTTTACTGTATACATGTTATGGACTGAATTGTTTCTCTCCAAATTCATATGTTGAAATCCTAGTCCCTAAAGTGCACTGCTATGGTTTGCATGTGAGGTATCCCCCAAAAGGTCACTCATGTGTGAGACAATTAAAGGTTAGGAGAAATGATTGGGTTATATCCTTAATCATATCAGGGATTAATACACTGATTAGGTTAACTGAGTGATGACAGGAGGCAGGTGGTGTGTGACTGGAGGAAGTGGTTCTTAGGGGGTGTGGCTATGGGGTATATATTTTGTATCTGGAGAGTGGAGTCTCTTTCTCTCTCTACTTCCCTCTACCACACTCTTCTTCCATGATGTTCAGCGTCACCTTGAGCCCCACAGAATGAGCTCTGGTTGATGAGAGCCACAGCCAAAGGGGCCCCAGCAAACTTTCAGACTGCCAGCTGATGATTGACTCACAGCAGCCCCAGCAACATCGAGCTGATTGGCTCCTCAGCGGTGATGCTCATTGGACTGTTTCCCTGCCCTTTCAGGTCACGGAGCTGCTCATTGGGGGACTTTTTTTGGCTCCACCCACGTGACCCAACCAATCGGCCTCAAGAGCAGGAGGATTGTGGGAGGTGGGGAGGCTAGGGGTTGGGGGAGTGGCATGTGGGAAGCCGGTGGTGGCAGTTGGGCTCTGAGGGTTTTTCCTGAGGAACTGTTTTGTTTGGTGTGTGTGGTTCTAAAAATAAAGTTAGTTTCTTTTGACAAGTGGCTCCTGAATTGTGCCCACCCAGACTGCAGCATTTGGTGGCTCGCACAGGGAGTGACTGAGGGTAAGTAAACTGCTCCCCACTGAGGGCAGGGTGAGAGGATGGGTAGCCATTTTAAGATTCCTCTTTTGTTTTGCTTCATTTTTGTTTTAAGTTGCCTGTCCCTGGAGATGAGTGAGACGGAAGAAAAGCCGCTCACATCTGAGGAAAAAACTATTTGCGTCTGAGGAACAGATAGGGAGAAAGGACGGATGCACATGTCAGGAGGATGGAAAGGCTATAATGAATTTTTGTTGTTCCCTTTTTGTTTCATTCTGTCTCGGTTTTGTTTGGCATCATCTTCTTGGGTTGTATTATAGTAGAAACACAGGATCTGAAATTAGTAAAAAACAAACCGAAAGAGTGTTAAGTAAATTGTTAGAGGAAGGAGGCATCCCAATAAAATCAAGAGCAGTCAGGGCATACGTTGATACAATACAAAAATGTAGCCCATGGCTTTTTAAGGAGGAGTTGTTAAGTATATCACAATGGAACCATCATGGTGAAGATTTAAAAAGAATAAAAAAGAACAGCCCAGGAACTCTGCCAGTTGGCACATTGCCATTGTGGACATTCGTATCTGGTTTGTTAGTCCAAAGCCTTCAATTCAGACAAAGGTAGAGGAAGGAGAAGACATATTGATTCAAGTAAAAGAGAACGTCTCTCCAGCTAGTCAGACAGAGGAAGAAAGTTTAGAGCAAAAAAAGCCATCAGGGGAAAAGTTACAACAGGAGACTGCTATTAACACCTTTCTATCACCAGAGGGTGTAAGTGTCCAACCAACAGCACCACCTCCATATGCTGGGAGGCCCCCAACCCCCGCAGTTGATAGATGGGATCCTGAGAAAGGACCTCAAAGATTACCATGCCCTGTATTTGAACAGGCAGGAGGGCAACAGATTCACCGTGCTCTAGATTTCAAAATAGTGAAGCAGCTAAAAGAGGCTGTAACAACCTATGGTCCTCAAGCACTCTTCACTGTAAACATGGTCGAATCCATTACCAACTTGAACATGACGCCAGCAGATTGGGCTAATATGTGTAAAGCTGTGCTAAATGGAGGACAATACCTGTTATGGAAGGTTGCCAATGAGAAATTTTGCACGTAGACGGCTAGGCGAAATGCAGCAGCCGGTTATCCTCAGAAAAATCTAGATATGTTGTTAGGAAAGGGACCTTATGAGGATCAGCAGCAACAAATTGCATATGATCCTGGTGTATATTTACAAATTGCTGTAGATGCAGTTAAGGCATGGAAGACTTTACAAGGACATGGAAGTTTACAAGGTCAATTATCTAAGATAATACAAGGAGCTAATGAATCTTACGCTGAATTTGTAGATAGGCTTATTCAAACAGCTTCCAGAGTTTTTGGGAATACAGAACAAGCAATGCCATTAATAAAACAACTGGCTTATGACCAAGCGAATTGTTGGTGCAGACATATCATTAGACCATGGAAACATGAAGATTTAAACACATATATTAAATTATGTAGAGACATTAATGAACAAGAGCAAGTCGTGGAAACTGCAGTAAAACAGGCTTTAGATGCCAGAGACATTAATGAACAAGGGCAAATTGTGGCAGCTGCAGTAAAACAGGCTTTAGATGCCAGGCCAAGAACATGCTACAATTGTGAACAAACAGGACATTTTAAAAGGAATTGCCCCATAGGAGGAGGGTTTAACAAAACTAGGTATCAAAGGAGTAGAATACCGTGTGACCTTTTTACCACAAGTTAATCTTGGAGTCAATCCTAGAGGATTGATACCTAACCATATTTGGCAGATGGACGTCACACACTTGCCAGAATTTGGAAAATTAAAATATTTGCATGTTACAGTTGATACTTCTTCTGGATTTTTGATGGGCTTCCTTCATGCCGGAGAAAAAACTAAAGTTGTTATAGCTCATTGTTATAGCTCATTTTTGTAAGCTCATTGCTTACAAAATTTTGCCACTGTGGGTGTTCCAAAACAGTTAAAAACAGATAATGCCCCTGGTTATACTTCTACCTCTTTTAAACAATTTTGCTCATCACAGAAATCCCATATAATCCACAGGGACAAGGCATAGTTGAAAGAGCTCATCAAACTATTAAAATGTACTTATTAAAGCAAAAAGAAGGAATTGGGAGGGGTATATATTCCCCAAAGATAAACTTAAAATAACCCTTTTTACTCTAAACTTTTTAAATTTGGATTCATCAGGGCTTAGTGCTGCGAAAAGGCATATGTTTCCAAAAAATGTACATAAGCCTAAAGTACTTTGGAAAGATATTCTAACAGGACAATGGAAAGGTCCTGACCCAGTGATTGTCTGCAGTTGGGGCTCTGTTTGTGTTTTTTCACAGGGAAAAGAGCAGCCGATTTGGATTACAGAGAGATTAACTAAAGCGATTTCTAAAGACCAAAAAGAAGATGATTTGGCTCAAATCCATAACAGCTAATATCCAGAACTCCAGTTTGGTTATTCTTACATCTGCGACAGAACCAGAATGCTTTTTTCAATATCTATTTTATTATTGCCCTTTCCCATATCATGAAGTTCTATTTTGTTTTTTGAGCTCATACAGACCTAGGTTAATGTTTTGCTGATCAGTTCTATTTTTTTGACTATAGAGTTTTTAAACATTGCAATGGAGATTTCACCTGTAAAAAGTTATAAGGCCTTTACTATTATGTTATGTGTTGTATATTATATTATTTGTGCACACTTGTGTTTTGTGTTATATGTTTGAATGTACGTATGTCCATATATCATATATGATGAGCACTCATGAAAAAATGGATCCAAATTTTTTTTATTTCACGTGATTTAAATGGTTTAATTTAAATTGGGTAAACAGCTGTTGAGGGTTGTTTCAAAATGTGAACAAAAAAAGAGGTCAACAGATCTGTTTGTTTACTTTCACCTTTCCTTTTCATTATATTTAATAATTCTCTTCAAGATAATGTAAATTGTTAAGAAAATTGTTTTCTTTTAGTGCCTTCTGGAATATTACATAATGTTTTCTTTAGCCATTATTGCCAGAATTCCTATCTTCATCCCAGTGCTGGTGAACACAAAGATAAAACCAATCTGCAGTTTCTACAATAGCCTTCACTGAACTGCTTGCAGAACTTGCCTGCACTATGTATCACTTGTATGCATTGTGAACACACCTGTATGCATTGTGAACTATCTGTTGCTGCAGTGACTTGTGGTAGTGTTGGGGTATTTTTGCTGATGATGTCATCAGTGGTACGATTTTTCCAAAAAGAGCCATCAATTGGCTTGGTGTATCTTCCTCCCTTCTGCTTGTCATGACCGTTCAGCTAAAATTTGGGGGCCAACAGAGGTGAGGCAAAGAACCTCACCCCCCCACTGGTACAAAGACCTCTTCACAGGTGTGGCTGTATACTGGACCGGTAGTCAGTGACGGGTAAGATCCAATTGCAATGGTACCAACCTAAGACAGGAGGCTGACTCCTTGAGGTCAGCTCATCCGATAACGAGTAAGGACCATATGTACTATTGGACAACCTAAGGCAGGCACAGTCCCTAAGCCACATGCTTGTTGTTTAAACAGATAGGGGGAGATGTTGAGAGCAGAGCCGAAGGGGCCCCAGCAAACCTTCAGACTGCCAGCTGATGATTTGCTCACAGCAGCCCCAGCAACATCTAGCTGATTGACTTCTCTGCGGTCATGCTCATTGAGGATGCTCATTGAGCTGTTTCCCTGCCCTTTCAGACTACCAGCTGATGATTGGCTCACAGCGGCCTCAGCAACATCTAGCTGATTGGCTCCTCTGCGGTGATGCTCATTGGACTGTTTCACTGCCCTTTCAGGCCACGGAGCTGCTCATTGGGGGACTTTTTTGGCTCCACCCACATGACCCAACCAATCAGCCTCAAGAGCAGGAGGATTGTGGGAGGTGGGGAGGCTGGGGGTTGGGGGAGTGGCATGTGGGAAACTGATGGTGGCAGTTGGGCTCTGAGGGTTTTTCCTGAGGATCTCTTTTGTGTGGCTTGTGTGGTTCTGAAAATATAGTTAGTTTCTTTTGACTAGTGGCTCCTGAATTGTGCCCAGCCAGACTGCGGCATCTGGTATCTATGGATTGAGACCTCTGAAACCATGAGACCCCAAATAAACTTTCCTCTACAGTTGTTCTGATTCTGATTGGGTCCCTTTAGTCACACCCTTAAAAAAAAAAAACTGACTAAAATATTCATGTACTTGGAGATAGTGCCTATTCATTGGTAATTAATGTTTGTGAGGTTGTAAGGGAAAGTCTTAATCCAATAACAGAAGCTACCCCTAGGAGGCTGAGGTCTACTTTCACATTCCAGAGAAGATGCTAATCTTACCTGATAAGACACCTGAATACCCTGAAGCATCCACACCTTCTTTTCTTCCCATGAGTCATTTGTGCCCTTAAGCTGGCCAGACAGAGGTTTGAGGAGCTAGCCCCTCTAAATTCTTCAGGGCCAACTTTGGAGAAACCCGATTCCTCACTACCAACACCCATATCCCAAGAATTGGTATTCAGCAGTGGGAAACCTTAAAATTTGTTTTCAATATTGCTTTTTCTCCCTTCCCCAGAGACTAACCAGGCTTCTCCTGGAGAAAGGTCTGGAAGATTCCCCTGGAATCATGAAATACCATTATTATGGTTTGGATGTGAGGTTCCCCCTAAAAGCTCATGTATGAGACAATGAAAGAAAGTTTAAAGGAGAAATATTGGGTTGTGAGAGCCTTAACCCAGTTAGAGTATTAATCACCTGATGGGATTAACTGAGTGGTAATTGAAGCAAGTGAGATGTGGCTGGAGGAGATGGCATGGATTCGGATTATATATTTGTATTTGGCAAGTGAAGAACTCTTTCTGCTTACTGATCATCATGTGAGCTGCTTCCCTCCACCACACTCTTTCGCCATGATGTTCAGCCTCACCTTAAGGCTCGAGGAATAGAGCTGGCTGCCTATGGACTGAGTACATTGAAACTGTGAGCCCTCAATAAACGTTTCCTCCTCTAATATTGTTCTGTTTGGGTCTTTCAGTCACAGTAGCAAAAAAGGTGACTCAAACAGGTATGTTGTATTCTAGTTATATTTTAGACAGACTTTCCACAAATCTGTTTTTATCCTGTTTTCACCTCCATTTCTAGAGGTGCTTAATTTCAGTAATTTCCAAGCCTTTGACAGATCTAAAAGGTAAAATTGTAACTTTCCATTTTTCACCATTGGGAGACTTAAATTTTATTTACTTTTTATTTATTTATTTTTGGACCACTTGATCTCTTGCTAGCTAACTCATAAAATGTCACTGGTACCATCCTCTTTGCTTTCTATTTAGTTCTTTATGGGTTTACTTTAAAAAGAAAAAAAAGAAAAATTTTTGTAGTTGTAGATGGACAGAATGTCTTTATTTGTTTAATTTTATGTGGTGCTGAGGATCAAACTCAGTGCCTCACATATCAAAGACAAATTCTCTGCCACTGATCCACAACCCCAGCCCAGGGGTTTACAAAAAGTAAACCCCTATAAGAGTTTTGCAAGATTTCAGGGGAAAAAAGTAATGAAATACATGTTCTGTCTCCATCAGCTGGAGAATTATATGTCTTTTTGTAGCATGGGTTCTAATGATTCATTTTGTTTCTCTGTATTTTACTTGCTTATGTATGTATGTATTTTGTGTTTCTTTCTATCTTCCTTTACTGGGAGTCTCATGAGAATAAAGATGGTATTCTTTTCACCATTTCCTTTCAGGGACTACCACAAGTCCTGACATATAGCAAAGGTGCAATATTTCTTTTCTGAAGAAATAAGATATTCCACAGATTTTAATGATTTGTCCTAATTATTTCTGTATATAAGTTTTACCTTCACTGGAATTTTTCTTTGTTTTTGAAGTAGGGTCTAGTTATGTTGCCCAAGCTGTTCTTTCACTCGCAGATTCAAGTGATCTTCATGCCTTAGCCTCTCAAGTAGGTAGTTTTATAGGTGCATACCACCAAACCTGGCTCCTGATGACAATATTGTGTGTGTGTGTGTGTGTGTGTGTGTGTGTGTGTGTGCTTGCACACGTTAGAATGAACAAGGGCCTTGTACATAGAAGGCAAATGCTTTGCCACTGGGCTACATTCCCACTCTACTTTGCCCACTCTAATTCCATTCAAACTTCATGTTTGTTTAATCATCTGATTACCGGCCTGAATTCAAGTCAGATGAAGCAATGTGAGTAACACCAATAAGTATATTTTTATACTTGTAATGCAGAGAGGTTTTGCAAAACATTTTAAGTTTCTCAAATTCATTCAAATATTTACAAATAACACCAATTTCGTTGCTGAAATGTCATTAATTTTTGATCAGTACTCTAAATTTCAAGTAAGATTTCAATCAATGCTGGATATTCAACCCAATTAAATGAGTAACTTTTTCCAAAATGTTAACAATTTGCCATCTAAAACTATGATTCATACCATCAATAGTATATGTAATTCACTTAAATTCATGTGAACATCAAAACAGATTAGCTGTATTATTTTCAAGTACACTTGGCTTAAATTTAAATAGATCCTCAGGAATTAAGTTGAAATGAGCCAAAATATGAATTCTAGTTTATAGTTGTAACATGTGTAACTTAGTGTTTATTTTATTATGTAGTGATATTATATACAATTTAGTGAAGTTTATTTTTATAATTGTACTAGGATTAAAACCCAGGGCCTCAGGCATTTAGCTATATACATCCCCAGCCCAAAATGTGTTCAACTTTAAGTTAATAAAATGAACAAGGTTTAAGTGGGTGTATATTAGTTTAAAGATATCCAAGAAAATATAATAGGTGCATTTCGTTTTGGTGCCAAATAACCTGTTTATTTTCATCATATCAATCTTTGAATGAACAAACCTAACCTAAAGGTATAGTTATCCTTTTTGGCTATGGTTTAGGGTAGAAGTTCAGCACATTAGTCAATAATATTTTGACTTTATAACTTAACGTTTATAACTAAATGACACTAATGACAATTGGAGTGGGGGGGGGTCTTTGAATTACATACTTAACTACAATGTCCTTCATAAGGCCTACAATCCTCGCATCTTCTACAATCCAAGGGCGTTTTCCTACATCATGACCATAGGCTCCCCTAAAACTGAAAAAAGACAAACATTTCTTAGCTTTGTGTGTGCATGTGTACATATGAATATGTTTATGTCTGATTTTTAAAATATCAGGGGTTTTTTGTACTGTTAATTTAACCCAAGTGTTCTACCACTGAGCAACTTCCTCAAACTTTTCATAAAAAAAAAAAATTGACTCATGGGCTGGAGATGTGGCCCAAGTGGTAGCGGCTCACCTGGCATGCACAGGGCACTGGGTTCGATCCTCAGTACCACATAAAAAATAAAAATGTTGTGTCCACCGAAAACTAAAAAATAAATGTTAAAAAATTATCTCTCTCTCTCTCTCTCTCTCTCTCTCTCTCTCTCTCTCTCTCTTTAAAAAAATTGACTCATAGTGGAGTAGGGATGGGAGGATTAGATGAATTCTAGATAGGGAAGAGGGATGGGATTGAAAAGGAGGGGGCAGGGGATTAGTAAGGATGGAGGAATGTGATGGACATCATTATCCAAAGTACATGTATAAAGACTCAAATTGGGTGTCAACATACCTTATATAGAAACAGAGATATAAAAAATTGTGGTATAAATGTGTAATAAGAATTGAAGTAATGCAAAAAAAACTGACAAAGGACATGTAAAAGGCATGGATTGCGTAAACATACTTTATATATAAAGCTATGAAAAATTGTGCTCTCTATGTGAAATAAGAATTTTAATGCATTCTGCTGTATTGTATTTTTAAAAAATATAATCAATTAAAAAAATTGAGGTAGGGTTTTGCTAAATTTCCCAATCTGGACTGGAACTTACAGTACTCATGCCTCAGAGTCCAGATTGGCTGGGAATATGGGTGTATGCCACCATACTTGGATTAAAATATCAGCATTAGCAAGTAGGCATTTCTGTGAGGGCCTTCATAATGTTTAACAATTAAATAAAAGTGTACTATTTTAAAATCAAAAAGTAATCCTTTAGGGACTAAAAAAAACTTGTCATTTTAAAAATGGATTTCCTTTTTGTTGAGGAATAGGGAAATTGCCCACTTATTATTTCACTATTTTGCTATATTTTACTGTCTTGGATGTTGTTTTTTTTCTCTTTTATTTTTAAAATTTCAAGACTGTTTGAACATTCTACTTGTGTACTTGAAGCATATTATAGTGTCTATACTAAGACACACATACTGTTTTTTAGGTTAGAGACTGAAATGATTATGAATTTAGTTTTGAAACGTAACTATTAATTGAATAGAAGCATATACAATTTGACTAAAACACTACATCCTGAGCTATTTTCCAGCAATTCAACTGTCAAATTCTGGTTTAACTTTATTGTAGTAAATATCCCAGCAGGCATAATGAAAAAAACACAAAATACATAATAGTCCTTTGAGTCTCAAGAAGTTTTCATCAAATGAGGAGGAAAATACACTTGAAAAATATACAAGAAATTATAAAAAGGATAAAGGAAAGTATCTCAAGTGCTGTTATGTACTTGTATTTTAGGAAGCTCTGTTAGATTGGGCTTTTTTCCCCCTATTTACACTATGATTTAATTAATGCCCTTTCAATATTTTTCTGAATAATTTAATTTGGGGTCATTAATTTGTTTTTTATCATAATATATCACATTTCTGTAGCACATATTGCCTAGAAAATTCAAAGTATTTTGCTCAAACTTCTCACTGGTTTTGATTGAAGTTCCAGGATATAGGCAAAAGGGTGATTCCATTGTCTCATTTTTCATCAGCAGTGGCCTGTCCTGTCTCAGCTCTGGTCTCCTTGGCCATCTCTGTGTAGTTGTCAGGAGCCAGCAATGAGCCAATACTTCTTTCTCAGAAAAGGCCCCTGTTGAGACCATTCAAGGCATTTGGCTATCCACACATCACTAGGTACCAACAAAGAATTACTCTGGCCTTGGTACAGACAATCAAGTGAGCCCATTGGGAGTGTAACTGCCTCTGGATTCCACGCCTCCTGGATCCCAAGTTCAGAGAGATCCATCACAAAGGAAGTGAGGTGAGGTCACTTCCTTCAGGGAAGTTAATGAGGTCACTGCCTTGGCAACCCCGTTGTCCTAACAGTTGTTTCCAAGGGTCCCATGAGATGGAGGCTGCCCCACCTTCCTGTGACATTTTCACAAGACATAAAAGTCTATATACCCTAGGAGACCGGGATCAGCAATCCACAGAGACCTGATTGTGTCCATCTTCCCTGCATTGAGAAGAGAGAGGCTGATTCAGCCTAATCCCTTCATCCTGACTGGGTTGTTGGCCATGGAAGATGAGTTTAGACCTCACAGGTCCTACCTAGCTGCCTACATTTGCTCCAGGGATCATTTCTGCATCTACCTTTGAGCTTCTCAGCAGCTGTAGAACTCCCCACATATCTGTATGGCAAGATCAACTCAGGACCTGCTGTTATGTGAAAATAGATTGAGGGAACAGAGTATGATTAAGGGTCATATCATGTTCAATTTGGGTTAAAAGTCATTCTGCTGGATGAATACGGGTATTGGGCAACTGGGATATTTATAGGAATGTAAGGGGAAATGGAAGAATGAAAATAGAAAACTAGGTAAGATCTGAAGCGCACAAGTTTGTTGGGCCTTTGATTTGGATACATTGCTTTGAATTCTGTTCTGCAGAGATGAATCCTCTAAATCCATAGACAAGGGCCTAAGATCTTGTACCTGGGACTACTGAATGTAAAAGAGAACTTGCAGTGAAATAGTGTAGGCAGGATTCCAGTGTAGGGTAAGGAAGAAGAGTGAGTTTAGGATTTGGACCAAAGGCCCTTTTTGCAATCCAATGAATTTCTATTAAAGTGTAAATGGGAATGTCAGCACACATGAAGAGTCAGTCACAACAAGGCACTTGGGGAAATAGATATCAATAAGGATGTTAAGAGATCAGGCAAAGTATAAAATGAGTGATAAGATCAGGGATAATTTCAACAGGGGGGTAGTTGAACACACTATCCTTGAAAGAATCAAGTATATACTCACCATAGGAATGAATTTTGAAAATAATAGGCAATGCAGACGTAGATGATTTTAGTAATCCATGCTCTCTTTAAAATGAGGCTTTGCCAGAAGAATAAGAAAGGTGTGAGTTTTGCATCTTGTGTCCAGAACATGATGTAATGAAATGCAGCAGGTGACATGCGTATTTCTTCCACCATTTCTGGGAGCATGTTTTGAAACACTATCATTTAGAATTTCGAGAAGAAAAGGTGTACCCTGGGTTGATGTATATAGAGATAATGCATGAATAGATCATATGGTGAATAAAAAATATTAGAGGTTACTATTTTAAATAATGGATTGAATTGATATTTTAAACAATACATGAAATCTGGTATTCACATACAAACATTCAATCCAAGTAGTAATACATGTAGTGGTAATATAAGGGTTAATAATTATAACAAACAGTGTTTGAGTTTTGCTTCGAAAATGATGAAGGAATTCAAAAGTTATGTGATATAAAAGAAATCTCATGAAAAAGCAAGTAAAGCAACATAGAGAAATACATGGGATCTGATACAGAAAGTGAATGAAAGTGAATCATATGCATATCAATTTGTGAATTGTGGATGAAATGATATATCCTATGATGCATATATACTGAAGAAATAGTAATATAACAATTTTGAATAAAAATTTAATTCAAAATACACATCATGTCCCATATGAATATACTTTCATTGATGTCAAACTGGGTCACTTACTGTAGAAATATTAGGGTTAATACTCAATATTAAATGAAGTTCATTATGAGTATTCCGAAATGAATATGTATGTCAAGAAAATGAATATTTCTGAAAAATATCTCCTGAAAAGTTGATTATAAATCCACACAGATGGACATCAAAGAATCAAGGTAGTATAAGCATATGACACATATAGTTCATGTATGCAAATTCATTATATATATATATATATATATATATATATATATATATATATATATATATATACATTTAATACATTAAAATGTAATAGTATGTATGCCAATCGAAATTCATAAGGGGATATATATCCTTCACATATGTACCCAAAATATTCATTTTCCTCTAAATTGTTTCATGTCTAAACTTGAAGTATAAAGCTCACCACAGCTTGAATTTTCAGTTACCTCAGTGTATTGGGGGGCAATGATCTCTTCATGAAATTCGTATTTACCAAAGTGAGAGTACTCTCAAAAATATACCTGTGATGGCAGTAGGATTATATATATGTATATAAAAAGTATACATTGTGACCCAGGCAACAGAGTCAGGAAGTTACACATTTGTTGATTTTGAAAATTCTTGGAGAAGTAAAATGAGAAAAATGTGTCACAGGTTTTATTATATATATATCTCTGATGAAGCAAAGGGCAAGTCCAAGTATTCACCATGCCTCCTATCAAATGCCTCTACTTCTATTCCTTTAGGATTATTTTTATCGATGTTAGGATAAGTAGTCAGAGCCTAGAAGGTTATGGGTTAGTGTCAGAGATTCAATATTTCAAATGGCAAAACGGAAAATGACTCTAATACCTATGGGAACACGGGGCACATAAAATTCTTCTACTGTCATCCACCATAATGTCTGGACATTATTATCACCCAAAAGAAGACACAATGAGAGGAGAAGAGGAAAAAACTCTGTGAATACATTTCTGGAATTGGAAATTCTGAGGAGCTCACAAACTTGGGTGTGGCAGAAGAGATCCCAAATATAGAGGACAGGGTAAACATTCCACAAACATAAAACTTAGCTGGCCTAATGATTTCTTGACTATCTGCCTCTGACATTCGTCCCCTAGAAATATAGCTTTATGTTTTAGCTTCCTTTGTAGTGAGATCATGAATGCTTGGTCTGAGTCTATGTGAACAAAAGGACATGGGTTCATATTTTCCAATAGGAACAGGAGGCAGCAGACCTGAATCCTCTCTATGCAGGTAACTGTGGCCATTGGGGTATGAATGTCTCCCTGGGTGCATTGTGAAGCCTTTGGCTCAAAGCCCAGTTTAAATGGCATTTCTTACAGCTTCCCTGGAAAATTGGTGTTTGTTTTTGAAATACAAAAAAGAAAACCAGGACACAGTGCTGGAGGGAGCTCTGACACATAGGGTGAGTCAGGGTCTGAAGGCAAAAACACAAACTGAGCTGCTACCCCATAAATCTTTCCCAGTTGAGCGAAGCAACTTGTTTCTGAGCATCGCACCAAATCCTCTTTCCACAACAACATGCCTTTATATTTTCGGGTCTCCTGGCTGCACCTTGTCAGTCACATGTCATTTGGAAGCCAATGACAGAACCAGAGAAGCCCACCACAGATGTTGAATCACACACCTGCACTCCATTGCTCCAGGCCCAGTTCCCTGCTGGCTCAACTCACTGACCTCTCTGTTCTTCACCATAGTCATGAATTCCACTCAGTCAAAAATGGCACTTGCTGGTTCAGTCATGATGAGCAACAGGAGATCTAAAGGTTCTCCAGGGATTTCTGGTCATGGGATTCTCAAAAACTTCATGGTATTTGCCTAGGCATATTTCAAGAATGAAGAAGTTGACACTGTGGGTTTTGATTCATTCAGGAGCCATTAAGTGTTGAGGAATCTCTTTTCAGTAAAAGCTCTCAAGATTGCATGCAGGCAAGGTTCCCAAGGAGTGGTGAAAGGTCACAGAAATCCAGGCCCATTGGGGTCTAAAATATGAGGTTCCTGTGAGTTTTGGCTCCCAACTATAGCTAAGAAGGCTTTAACAGCAAAATCATGTGAAATTCTGGCTGAGATTCCCAGTGCTGTGGAGAAAGCCACCCTCGGCCTAGATCTCAGTTTCCAAAGGCTCCTCTAATGCCTGGCCTTCTAAAATCCCAACACAATTCATGGCAATAGTTCTCTGAGATTAGTTCTAGAACTCAGTCTCTAATGGCATCACACCAGAGTTCAAGCTGAGGTGGACCCAGTCAACTTTTCCAAACACCACACAAAAGACCAGTATTCTAACAAAAACACTCCCACATGGCCTTCATCTTCTTCCATACAGACACTCATCATAACATTGTGCCTGGGGGTTTCTATAGGGTGAGCAGTCTTCGATGGTGTGCAAAGTAAGCTCCCATGCCCATCATATGCCAAATGTCATGGTGGCCTGGACACCCTTTCTGAGAAACAGGATAGATAAAATGGGCCTGTAGTTAATACTGCTCTGCTTCTCAAATTAGAAGCCTCCAGCATGCCAGGGGTAGATTCTTTATGTGTACTGGACTCATGAAAAAACCCAAACACCTGTGTGCTAGTTACTGGGGGACTTGCAACAACTCATTTGATCCAGGGGATCACTGTTCTGACTTCATAGGGGTCAGGAGCCTGACCAGAGGAAGGCAAGAGACTTCATCCAATAGTACACTTCTTTTTCATCCTTTTAGATTGGGATGGACACATGGGATTTTTGTTGAGTTTCCTGTGGGGTGCTGAGAATGTAATTCACAGCCACACACAGGGCCAAGAGTCTGATTCAGACACAGCTTTTACAAAGCACTTTACTTCAAAGGCACACATTTGGCCTCTTCATTTCCATTTGAAACTGTTTTCTTGAGGAGTCCCATAGGAGTGCCCTAAGGCAAACACCTCCCTGATATTCAGGGGAACAGAACAATAGGGAAGAAAGAAGCCTGGAGAAAAACTTTTCTTTAATTGAACACTGTGGCACTGACAGCTCCTGATCATGCAACTTGGGTTACTATCTATGCAAGGAGGGATTCTCCAGAGAGATCCTGACCAGTCATGCTAATTTTTGAGTTTCCTGAGATGCTTGGCATGCTCTTCCACAATCCAGTCCATGGCCATGTCACAGAGCTTG
Source organism: Callospermophilus lateralis (assembly GCF_048772815.1). NCBI lineage: Eukaryota > Metazoa > Chordata > Mammalia > Rodentia > Sciuridae > Callospermophilus > Callospermophilus lateralis. Next base: position 3,279,280 of record NW_027510917.1, read on the forward strand.
AATGTGGTACACATCTTGGACACAAAACCTCAAACCCCTTCAGAGAGTGGCCAAAATTCAGGAAGAATGCAGGAACTTAGGATCTTGGTAGGTGTTGCCCATCTGCAAGGCAAGCAGCAGTCCATTCATAAATTGGCCATGAGGAGTCCTGCAAAGATTTCCACTAGACAGGACACATTCACGGCTGCATTCTTCTCTCTACTCTCTTTAACCACAAACCCAGTGGGATCCACTGACATAAAAAGGCTCAATAGTTAACAGTCCATTTCAAACCAACAACAACAACAACAAAAAAAAAAAAACCGTTTTTCCTTCATGTTCTCAGAACATGAGACAAAACGACAAATTGAAACACACACCCACTGAGACACACAAACCACCCCTGTATTTGGTCTGCATCTATCCACTCTGTTCTCTGACTGGTGGGTGAAAATATGTTCCTCAGCAGTGGACTGTCCTGTCTCAGCTCTGGTCTCCTTGGTCATCTCTGTGTAGTTGTCAGTAGCCAGCAATGAGCCAATACTTCTTTCTCAGAAAAGGCCCCTGTTGAGACCATTCAAGGCATTTGGCTATCCACACATCACTAGGTACCAACAAAGAATGACTCTGGCCTTGGTACAGACAATCAAGTGAGCCCACTGGGAGTGGAACTGCCTCTGGATACCTCGCCTCTTGGATCCAAAGTTAAGAGAGTTCCTTCACAAAGGAACTGAGGTGAGGTCACTTCCTTCAGGAATGAAGTCACTGCCTTGGCAACCACTTTGTCCTAACAGTTGTTTCCAAGAGTCCCATGAGATGGAGGCTGCCCAAATTCCCGTGACATTTTCACAAGACATAAAGGTCTATATACCTAAGAGCCCGGGATCAGCAATCCACAGAGACCTGATTGTATCCATCTTCCCTGCATTGAGAAGTGAGAGGCTGATTCAGCCTCATCCCTTCATCCTGACCTGGTTTATGGCCATGGAAGATTACTTTAGACCTCACAGGTCCTACCTAGCTGCCTACATTTGCTCCAGGGATCATTTCTGCATCTACCTTTGAGCTTCTCAGCAGCTGTAGGATTCCCTACATACCTGTATGGCAAGATCAACTCAGGACCTGCGCTTATGTGAAAATAGATTGAGGGAAGAGAGTATGGTTAAGGGTCATATCATGTTCGATTTGGGTTAGGAGATATTCTGCTGAATGAATACGGGTATTGGGCAACTGGGATATTTATAGGAATGTAAGGGGAAATGGAAGTATGAAAATAGAAAACTAGGTAAGATCTGAAGCACACAAGTGTGTTGGGCCCTTGATTTAGATACATAGTTTTGAAATCTCTTCTGCATAGATGAATCCTCTAAATCCATAGACAATGGCCTAAGATCTTGTACCTGGGACTACTGAATGTAAAAGAGAACTTGCAGTGAAATAGTGTAGGCAGGATTCCAGTGTAGGGTAAGGAAGAAGAGTGAGTTTAGGATTTGGACCAAAGGCCCTTTTTGCAATCCAATGAATTTCTATTAAAGTGTAAATGGGAATGTCAGCACACATGAAGAGTCAGTCACAACAAGGCACTTGGGGAAATAGATATCAATAAGGATGTTAAGAGATCAGGCAAAGTATAAAATGAGTGATAAGATCAGGGATAATTTCAACAGGGGGGTAGTTGAACACACTATCCTTGAAAGAATCAAGTATATACTCACCATAGGAATGAATTTTGAAAATAATAGGCAATGCAGACGTAGATGATTTTAGTAATCCATGCTCTCTTTAAAATGAGGCTTTGGCAGAAGAATAAGAAAGGTGTGAGTTTTGCATCTTGTGTCCAGAACATGATGTAATGAAATGCAGCAGGTGACATGCGTATTTCTTCCACCATTTCTGGGAGCATGTTTTGAAACACTATCATTTAGAATTTCGAGAAGAAAAGGTGTACCCTGGGTTGATGTATATAGAGATAATGCATGAATAGATCATATGGTGAATAAAAAATATTAGAGGTTACTATTTTAAATAATGGATTGAATTGATATTTTAAACAATACATGAAATCTGGTATTCACATACAAACATTCAATCCAAGTAGTTATACATGTAGTGGTAATATAAGGGTTAATAATTATAACAAACAGTGTTTGAGTTTTGCTTCGAAAATGATGAAGGAATTCAAAAGTTATGTGATATAAAAGAAATCTCATGAAAAAGCAAGTAAAGCAACATAGAGAAATACATGGGATCTGATACAGAAAGTGAATGAAAGTGAATCATATGCATATCAATTTGTGAATTGTGGATGAAATGATATATCCTATGATGCATATATACTGAAGAAATAGTAATATAACAATTTTGAATAAAAATTTAATTCAAAATACACATCATGTCCCATATGAATATACTTTCATTGATGTCAAACTGGGTCACTTACTGTAGAAATATTAGGGTTAATACTCAATATTAAATGAAGTTCATTATGAGTATTCCGAAATGAATATGTATGTCAAGAAAATGAATATTTCTGAAAAATATCTCCTGAAAAGTTGATTATAAATCCACACAGATGGACATCAAAGAATCAAGGTAGTATAAGCATATGACACATATAGTTCATGTATGCAAATTCATTATATATATATATATATATATATATATATATATATATATATATATATATATATATATATACATTTAATACATTAAAATGTAATAGTATGTATGCCAATCGAAATTCATAAGGGGATATATATCCTTCACATATGTACCCAAAATATTCATTTTCCTCTAAATTGTTTCATGTCTAAACTTGAAGTATAAAGCTCACCACAGCTTGAATTTTCAGTTACCTCAGTGTATTGGGGGGCAATGATCTCTTCATGAAATTCGTATTTACCAAAGTGAGAGTACTCTCAAAAATATACCTGTGATGGCAGTAGGATTATATATATGTATATAAAAAGTATACATTGTGACCCAGGCAACAGAGTCAGGAAGTTACACATTTGTTGATTTTGAAAATTCTTGGAGAAGTAAAATGAGAAAAATGTGTCACAGGTTTTATTATATATATATCTCTGATGAAGCAAAGGGCAAGTCCAAGTATTCACCATGCCTCCTATCAAATGCCTCTACTTCTATTCCTTTAGGATTATTTTTATCGATGTTAGGATAAGTAGTCAGAGCCTAGAAGGTTATGGGTTAGTGTCAGAGATTCAATATTTCAAATGGCAAAACGGAAAATGACTCTAATACCTATGGGAACACGGGGCACATAAAATTCTTCTACTGTCATCCACCATAATGTCTGGACATTATTATCACCCAAAAGAAGACACAATGAGAGGAGAAGAGGAAAAAACTCTGTGAATACATTTCTGGAATTGGAAATTCTGAGGAGCTCACAAACTTGGGTGTGGCAGAAGAGATCCCAAATATAGAGGACAGGGTAAACATTCCACAAACATAAAACTTAGCTGGCCTAATGATTTCTTGACTATCTGCCTCTGACATTCGTCCCCTAGAAATATAGCTTTATGTTTTAGCTTCCTTTGTAGTGAGATCATGAATGCTTGGTCTGAGTCTATGTGAACAAAAGGACATGGGTTCATATTTTCCAATAGGAACAGGAGGCAGCAGACCTGAATCCTCTCTATGCAGGTAACTGTGGCCATTGGGGTATGAATGTCTCCCTGGGTGCATTGTGAAGCCTTTGGCTCAAAGCCCAGTTTAAATGGCATTTCTTACAGCTTCCCTGGAAAATTGGTGTTTGTTTTTGAAATACAAAAAAGAAAACCAGGACACAGTGCTGGAGGGAGCTCTGACACATAGGGTGAGTCAGGGTCTGAAGGCAAAAACACAAACTGAGCTGCTACCCCATAAATCTTTCCCAGTTGAGCGAAGCAACTTGTTTCTGAGCATCGCACCAAATCCTCTTTCCACAACAACATGCCTTTATATTTTCGGGTCTCCTGGCTGCACCTTGTCAGTCACATGTCATTTGGAAGCCAATGACAGAACCAGAGAAGCCCACCACAGATGTTGAATCACACACCTGCACTCCATTGCTCCAGGCCCAGTTCCCTGCTGGCTCAACTCACTGACCTCTCTGTTCTTCACCATAGTCATGAATTCCACTCAGTCAAAAATGGCACTTGCTGGTTCAGTCATGATGAGCAACAGGAGATCTAAAGGTTCTCCAGGGATTTCTGGTCATGGGATTCTCAAAAACTTCATGGTATTTGCCTAGGCATATTTCAAGAATGAAGAAGTTGACACTGTGGGTTTTGATTCATTCAGGAGCCATTAAGTGTTGAGGAATCTCTTTTCAGTAAAAGCTCTCAAGATTGCATGCAGGCAAGGTTCCCAAGGAGTGGTGAAAGGTCACAGAAATCCAGGCCCATTGGGGTCTAAAATATGAGGTTCCTGTGAGTTTTGGCTCCCAACTATAGCTAAGAAGGCTTTAACAGCAAAATCATGTGAAATTCTGGCTGAGATTCCCAGTGCTGTGGAGAAAGCCACCCTCGGCCTAGATCTCAGTTTCCAAAGGCTCCTCTAATGCCTGGCCTTCTAAAATCCCAACACAATTCATGGCAATAGTTCTCTGAGATTAGTTCTAGAACTCAGTCTCTAATGGCATCACACCAGAGTTCAAGCTGAGGTGGACCCAGTCAACTTTTCCAAACACCACACAAAAGACCAGTATTCTAACAAAAACACTCCCACATGGCCTTCATCTTCTTCCATACAGACACTCATCATAACATTGTGCCTGGGGGTTTCTATAGGGTGAGCAGTCTTCGATGGTGTGCAAAGTAAGCTCCCATGCCCATCATATGCCAAATGTCATGGTGGCCTGGACACCCTTTCTGAGAAACAGGATAGATAAAATGGGCCTGTAGTTAATACTGCTCTGCTTCTCAAATTAGAAGCCTCCAGCATGCCAGGGGTAGATTCTTTATGTGTACTGGACTCATGAAAAAACCCAAACACCTGTGTGCTAGTTACTGGGGGACTTGCAACAACTCATTTGATCCAGGGGATCACTGTTCTGACTTCATAGGGGTCAGGAGCCTGACCAGAGGAAGGCAAGAGACTTCATCCAATAGTACACTTCTTTTTCATCCTTTTAGATTGGGATGGACACATGGGATTTTTGTTGAGTTTCCTGTGGGGTGCTGAGAATGTAATTCACAGCCACACACAGGGCCAAGAGTCTGATTCAGACACAGCTTTTACAAAGCACTTTACTTCAAAGGCACACATTTGGCCTCTTCATTTCCATTTGAAACTGTTTTCTTGAGGAGTCCCATAGGAGTGCCCTAAGGCAAACACCTCCCTGATATTCAGGGGAACAGAACAATAGGGAAGAAAGAAGCCTGGAGAAAAACTTTTCTTTAATTGAACACTGTGGCACTGACAGCTCCTGATCATGCAACTTGGGTTACTATCTATGCAAGGAGGGATTCTCCAGAGAGATCCTGACCAGTCATGCTAATTTTTGAGTTTCCTGAGATGCTTGGCATGCTCTTCCACAATCCAGTCCATGGCCATGTCACAGAGCTTGAATGTGGTACACATCTTGGACACAAAACCTCAAACCCCTTCAGAGAGTGGCCAAAATTCAGGAAGAATGCAGGAACTTAGGATCTTGGTAGGTGTTGCCCATCTGCAAGGCAAGCAGCAGTCCATTCATAAATTGGCCATGAGGAGTCCTGCAAAGATTTCCACTAGACAGGACACATTCACGGCTGCATTCTTCTCTCTACTCTCTTTAACCACAAACCCAGTGGGATCCACTGACATAAAAAGGCTCAATAGTTAACAGTCCATTTCAAACCAACAACAACAACAACAAAAAAAAAAAAACCGTTTTTCCTTCATGTTCTCAGAACATGAGACAAAACGACAAATTGAAACACACACCCACTGAGACACACAAACCACCCCTGTATTTGGTCTGCATCTATCCACTCTGTTCTCTGACTGGTGGGTGAAAATATGTTCCTCAGCAGTGGACTGTCCTGTCTCAGCTCTGGTCTCCTTGGTCATCTCTGTGTAGTTGTCAGTAGCCAGCAATGAGCCAATACTTCTTTCTCAGAAAAGGCCCCTGTTGAGACCATTCAAGGCATTTGGCTATCCACACATCACTAGGTACCAACAAAGAATGACTCTGGCCTTGGTACAGACAATCAAGTGAGCCCACTGGGAGTGGAACTGCCTCTGGATACCTCGCCTCTTGGATCCAAAGTTAAGAGAGTTCCTTCACAAAGGAACTGAGGTGAGGTCACTTCCTTCAGGAATGAAGTCACTGCCTTGGCAACCACTTTGTCCTAACAGTTGTTTCCAAGAGTCCCATGAGATGGAGGCTGCCCAAATTCCCGTGACATTTTCACAAGACATAAAGGTCTATATACCTAAGAGCCCGGGATCAGCAATCCACAGAGACCTGATTGTATCCATCTTCCCTGCATTGAGAAGTGAGAGGCTGATTCAGCCTCATCCCTTCATCCTGACCTGGTTTATGGCCATGGAAGATTACTTTAGACCTCACAGGTCCTACCTAGCTGCCTACATTTGCTCCAGGGATCATTTCTGCATCTACCTTTGAGCTTCTCAGCAGCTGTAGGATTCCCTACATACCTGTATGGCAAGATCAACTCAGGACCTGCGCTTATGTGAAAATAGATTGAGGGAAGAGAGTATGGTTAAGGGTCATATCATGTTCGATTTGGGTTAGGAGATATTCTGCTGAATGAATACGGGTATTGGGCAACTGGGATATTTATAGGAATGTAAGGGGAAATGGAAGTATGAAAATAGAAAACTAGGTAAGATCTGAAGCACACAAGTGTGTTGGGCCCTTGATTTAGATACATAGTTTTGAAATCTCTTCTGCATAGATGAATCCTCTAAATCCATAGACAATGGCCTAAGATCTTGTACCTGGGACTACTGAATGTAAAAGAGAACTTGCAGTGAAATAGTGTAGGCAGGATTCCAGTGTAGGGTAAGGAAGAAGAGTGAGTTTAGGATTTGGACCAAAGGCCCTTTTTGCAATCCAATGAATTTCTATTAAAGTGTAAATGGGAATGTCAGCACACATGAAGAGTCAGTCACAACAAGGCACTTGGGGAAATAGATATCAATAAGGATGTTAAGAGATCAGGCAAAGTATAAAATGAGTGATAAGATCAGGGATAATTTCAACAGGGGGGTAGTTGAACACACTATCCTTGAAAGAATCAAGTATATACTCACCATAGGAATGAATTTTGAAAATAATAGGCAATGCAGACGTAGATGATTTTAGTAATCCATGCTCTCTTTAAAATGAGGCTTTGGCAGAAGAATAAGAAAGGTGTGAGTTTTGCATCTTGTGTCCAGAACATGATGTAATGAAATGCAGCAGGTGACATGCGTATTTCTTCCACCATTTCTGGGAGCATGTTTTGAAACACTATCATTTAGAATTTCGAGAAGAAAAGGTGTACCCTGGGTTGATGTATATAGAGATAATGCATGAATAGATCATATGGTGAATAAAAAATATTAGAGGTTACTATTTTAAATAATGGATTGAATTGATATTTTAAACAATACATGAAATCTGGTATTCACATACAAACATTCAATCCAAGTAGTTATACATGTAGTGGTAATATAAGGGTTAATAATTATAACAAACAGTGTTTGAGTTTTGCTTCGAAAATGATGAAGGAATTCAAAAGTTATGTGATATAAAAGAAATCTCATGAAAAAGCAAGTAAAGCAACATAGAGAAATACATGGGATCTGATACAGAAAGTGAATGAAAGTGAATCATATGCATATCAATTTGTGAATTGTGGATGAAATGATATATCCTATGATGCATATATACTGAAGAAATAGTAATATAACAATTTTGAATAAAAATTTAATTCAAAATACACATCATGTCCCATATGAATATACTTTCATTGATGTCAAACTGGGTCACTTACTGTAGAAATATTAGGGTTAATACTCAATATTAAATGAAGTTCATTATGAGTATTCCGAAATGAATATGTATGTCAAGAAAATGAATATTTCTGAAAAATATCTCCTGAAAAGTTGATTATAAATCCACACAGATGGACATCAAAGAATCAAGGTAGTATAAGCATATGACACATATAGTTCATGTATGCAAATTCATTATATATATATATATATATATATATATATATATATATATATATATATATATACATTTAATACATTAAAATGTAATAGTATGTATGCCAATCGAAATTCATAAGGGGATATATATCCTTCACATATGTACCCAAAATATTCATTTTCCTCTAAATTGTTTCATGTCTAAACTTGAAGTATAAAGCTCACCACAGCTTGAATTTTCAGTTACCTCAGTGTATTGGGGGGCAATGATCTCTTCATGAAATTCGTATTTACCAAAGTGAGAGTACTCTCAAAAATATACCTGTGATGGCAGTAGGATTATATATATGTATATAAAAAGTATACATTGTGACCCAGGCAACAGAGGCAGGGAGTCAGGAAGTTACACATTTGTTGATTTTGAAAATTCTTGGAGAAGTAAAATGAGAAAAATGTGTCACAGGTTTTATTATATATATATCTCTGATGAAGCAAAGGGCAAGTCCAAGTATTCACCATGCCTCCTATCAAATGCCTCTACTTCTATTCCTTTAGGATTATTTTTATCAATGTTAGGATAAGTAGTCAGAGCCTAGAAGGTTATGGGTTAGTGTCAGAGATTCAATATTTCAAATGGCAAAACGGAAAATGACTCTAATACCTATGGGAACACGGGGCACATAAAATTCTTCTACTGTCATCCACCATAATGTCTGGACATTATTATCACCCAAAAGAAGACACAATGAGAGGAGAAGAGGAAAAAACTCTGTGAATACATTTCTGGAATTGGAAATTCTGAGGAGCTCACAAACTTGGGTGTGGCAGAAGAGATCCCAAATATAGAGGACAGGGTAAACATTCCACAAACATAAAACTTAGCTGGCCTAATGACTTCTTGACTATCTGCCTCTGACATTCGTCCCCTAGAAATATAGCTTTATGTTTTAGCTTCCTTTGTAGTGAGATCATGAATGCTTGGTCTGAGTCTATGTGAACAAAAGGACATGGGTTCATATTTTCCAATAGGAACAGGAGGCAGCAGACCTGAATCCTCTCTATGCAGGTAACTGTGGCCATTGGGGTATGAATGTCTCCCTGGGTGCATTGTGAAGCCTTTGGCTCAAAGCCCAGTTTAAATGGCATTTCTTACAGCTTCCCTGGAAAATTGGTGTTTGTTTTTGAAATACAAAAAGGAAAACCAGGACACAGTGCTGGAGGGAGCTCTGACACATAGGGTGAGTCAGGGTCTGAAGGCAAAAACACAAACTGAGCTGCTACCCCATAAATCTTTCCCAGTTGAGCGAAGCAACTTGTTTCTGAGCATCGCACCAAATCCTCTTTCCACAACAACATGCCTTTATATTTTCGGGTCTCCTGGCTGCACCTTGTCAGTCACATGTCATTTGGACGCCAATGACAGAACCAGAGAAGCCCACCACAGATGTTGAATCACACACCTGCACTCCATTGCTCCAGGCCCAGTTCCCTGCTGGCTCAACTCACTGACCTCTCTGTTCTTCACCATAGTCATGAATTCCACTCAGTCAAAAATGGCACTTGCTGGTTCAGTCATGATGAGCAACAGGAGATCTAAAGGTTCTCCAGGGATTTCTGGTCATGGGATTCTCAAAAACTTCATGGTATTTGCCTAGGCATATTTCAAGAATGAAGAAGTTGACACTGTGGGTTTTGATTCATTCAGGAGCCATTAAGTGTTGAGGAATCTCTTTTCAGTAAAAGCTCTCAAGATTGCATGCAGGCAAGGTTCCCAAGGAGTGGTGAAAGGTCACAGAAATCCAGGCCCATTGGGGTCTAAAATATGAGGTTCCTGTGAGTTTTGGCTCCCAACTATAGCTAAGAAGGCTTTAACAGCAAAATCATGTGAAATTCTGGCTGAGATTCCCAGTGCTGTGGAGAAAGCCACCCTCGGCCTAGATCTCAGTTTCCAAAGGCTCCTCTAATGCCTGGCCTTCTAAAATCCCAACACAATTCATGGCAATAGTTCTCTGAGATTAGTTCTAGAACTCAGTCTCTAATGGCATCACACCAGAGTTCAAGCTGAGGTGGACCCAGTCAACTTTTCCAAACACCACACAAAAGACCAGTATTCTAACAAAAACACTCCCACATGGCCTTCATCTTCTTCCATACAGACACTCATCATAACATTGTGCCTGGGGGTTTCTATAGGGTGAGCAGTCTTCGATGGTGTGCAAAGTAAGCTCCCATGCCCATCATATGCCAAATGTCATGGTGGCCTGGACACCCTTTCTGAGAAACAGGATAGATAAAATGGGCCTGTAGTTAATACTGCTCTGCTTCTCAAATTAGAAGCCTCCAGCATGCCAGGGGTAGATTCTTTATGTGTACTGGACTCATGAAAAAACCCAAACACCTGTGTGCTAGTTACTGGGGGACTTGCAACAACTCATTTGATCCAGGGGATCACTGTTCTGACTTCATAGGGGTCAGGAGCCTGACCAGAGGAAGGCAAGAGACTTCATCCAATAGTACACTTCTTTTTCATCCTTTTAGATTGGGATGGACACATGGGATTTTTGTTGAGTTTCCTGTGGGGTGCTGAGAATGTAATTCACAGCCACACACAGGGCCAAGAGTCTGATTCAGACACAGCTTTTACAAAGCACTTTACTTCAAAGGCACACATTTGGCCTCTTCATTTCCATTTGAAACTGTTTTCTTGAGGAGTCCCATAGGAGTGCCCTAAGGCAAACACCTCCCTGATATTCAGGGGAACAGAACAATAGGGAAGAAAGAAGCCTGGAGAAAAACTTTTCTTTAATTGAACACTGTGGCACTGACAGCTCCTGATCATGCAACTTGGGTTACTATCTATGCAAGGAGGGATTCTCCAGAGAGATCCTGACCAGTCATGCTAATTTTTGAGTTTCCTGAGATGCTTGGCATGCTCTTCCACAATCCAGTCCATGGCCATGTCACAGAGCTTGAATGTGGTACACATCTTGGACACAAAACCTCAAACCCCTTCAGAGAGTGGCCAAAATTCAGGAAGAATGCAGGAACTTAGGATCTTGGTAGGTGTTGCCCATCTGCAAGGCAAGCAGCAGTCCATTCATAAATTGGCCATGAGGAGTCCTGCAAAGATTTCCACTAGACAGGACACATTCACGGCTGCATTCTTCTCTCTACTCTCTTTAACCACAAACCCAGTGGGATCCACTGACATAAAAAGGCTCAATAGTTAACAGTCCATTTCAAACCAACAACAACAACAAAAAAAAAAAAACCGTTTTTCCTTCATGTTCTCAGAACATGAGACAAAACGACAAATTGAAACACACACCCACTGAGACACACAAACCACCCCTGTATTTGGTCTGCATCTATCCACTCTGTTCTCTGACTGGTGGGTGAAAATATGTTCCTCAGCAGTGGACTGTCCTGTCTCAGCTCTGGTCTCCTTGGTCATCTCTGTGTAGTTGTCAGTAGCCAGCAATGAGCCAATACTTCTTTCTCAGAAAAGGCCCCTGTTGAGACCATTCAAGGCATTTGGCTATCCACACATCACTAGGTACCAACAAAGAATGACTCTGGCCTTGGTACAGACAATCAAGTGAGCCCACTGGGAGTGGAACTGCCTCTGGATACCTCGCCTCTTGGATCCAAAGTTAAGAGAGTTCCTTCACAAAGGAACTGAGGTGAGGTCACTTCCTTCAGGAATGAAGTCACTGCCTTGGCAACCACTTTGTCCTAACAGTTGTTTCCAAGAGTCCCATGAGATGGAGGCTGCCCAAATTCCCGTGACATTTTCACAAGACATAAAGGTCTATATACCTAAGAGCCCGGGATCAGCAATCCACAGAGACCTGATTGTATCCATCTTCCCTGCATTGAGAAGTGAGAGGCTGATTCAGCCTCATCCCTTCATCCTGACCTGGTTTATGGCCATGGAAGATTACTTTAGACCTCACAGGTCCTACCTAGCTGCCTACATTTGCTCCAGGGATCATTTCTGCATCTACCTTTGAGCTTCTCAGCAGCTGTAGGATTCCCTACATACCTGTATGGCAAGATCAACTCAGGACCTGCGCTTATGTGAAAATAGATTGAGGGAAGAGAGTATGGTTAAGGGTCATATCATGTTCGATTTGGGTTAGGAGATATTCTGCTGAATGAATACGGGTATTGGGCAACTGGGATATTTATAGGAATGTAAGGGGAAATGGAAGTATGAAAATAGAAAACTAGGTAAGATCTGAAGCACACAAGTGTGTTGGGCCCTTGATTTAGATACATAGTTTTGAAATCTCTTCTGCATAGATGAATCCTCTAAATCCATAGACAATGGCCTAAGATCTTGTACCTGGGACTACTGAATGTAAAAGAGAACTTGCAGTGAAATAGTGTAGGCAGGATTCCAGTGTAGGGTAAGGAAGAAGAGTGAGTTTAGGATTTGGACCAAAGGCCCTTTTTGCAATCCAATGAATTTCTATTAAAGTGTAAATGGGAATGTCAGCACACATGAAGAGTCAGTCACAACAAGGCACTTGGGGAAATAGATATCAATAAGGATGTTAAGAGATCAGGCAAAGTATAAAATGAGTGATAAGATCAGGGATAATTTCAACAGGGGGGTAGTTGAACACACTATCCTTGAAAGAATCAAGTATATACTCACCATAGGAATGAATTTTGAAAATAATAGGCAATGCAGACGTAGATGATTTTAGTAATCCATGCTCTCTTTAAAATGAGGCTTTGGCAGAAGAATAAGAAAGGTGTGAGTTTTGCATCTTGTGTCCAGAACATGATGTAATGAAATGCAGCAGGTGAGATGCGTATTTCTTCCACCATTTCTGGGAGCATGTTTTGAAACACTATCATTTAGAATTTCGAGAAGAAAAGGTGTACCCTGGGTTGATGTATATAGAGATAATGCATGAATAGATCATATGGTGAATAAAAAATATTAGAGGTTACTATTTTAAATAATGGATTGAATTGATATTTTAAACAATACATGAAATCTGGTATTCACATACAAACATTCAATCCAAGTAGTTATACATGTAGTGGTAATATAAGGGTTAATAATTATAACAAACAGTGTTTGAGTTTTGCTTCGAAAATGATGAAGGAATTCAAAAGTTATGTGATATAAAAGAAATCTCATGAAAAAGCAAGTAAAGCAACATAGAGAAATACATGGGATCTGATACAGAAAGTGAATGAAAGTGAATCATATGCATATCAATTTGTGAATTGTGGATGAAATGATATATCCTATGATGCATATATACTGAAGAAATAGTAATATAACAATTTTGAATAAAAATTTAATTCAAAATACACATCATGTCCCATATGAATATACTTTCATTGATGTCAAACTGGGTCACTTACTGTAGAAATATTAGGGTTAATACTCAATATTAAATGAAGTTCATTATGAGTATTCCGAAATGAATATGTATGTCAAGAAAATGAATATTTCTGAAAAATATCTCCTGAAAAGTTGATTATAAATCCACACAGATGGACATCAAAGAATCAAGGTAGTATAAGCATATGACACATATAGTTCATGTATGCAAATTCATTATATATATATATATATATATATATATATATATACATTTAATACATTAAAATGTAATAGTATGTATGCCAATCGAAATTCATAAGGGGATATATATCCTTCACATATGTACCCAAAATATTCATTTTCCTCTAAATTGTTTCATGTCTAAACTTGAAGTATAAAGCTCACCACAGCTTGAATTTTCAGTTACCTCAGTGTATTGGGGGGCAATGATCTCTTCATGAAATTCGTATTTACCAAAGTGAGAGTACTCTCAAAAATATACCTGTGATGGCAGTAGGATTATATATATGTATATAAAAAGTATACATTGTGACCCAGGCAACAGAGGCAGGGAGTCAGGAAGTTACACATTTGTTGATTTTGAAAATTCTTGGAGAAGTAAAATGAGAAAAATGTGTCACAGGTTTTATTATATATATATCTCTGATGAAGCAAAGGGCAAGTCCAAGTATTCACCATGCCTCCTATCAAATGCCTCTACTTCTATTCCTTTAGGATTATTTTTATCAATGTTAGGATAAGTAGTCAGAGCCTAGAAGGTTATGGGTTAGTGTCAGAGATTCAATATTTCAAATGGCAAAACGGAAAATGACTCTAATACCTATGGGAACACGGGGCACATAAAATTCTTCTACTGTCATCCACCATAATGTCTGGACATTATTATCACCCAAAAGAAGACACAATGAGAGGAGAAGAGGAAAAAACTCTGTGAATACATTTCTGGAATTGGAAATTCTGAGGAGCTCACAAACTTGGGTGTGGCAGAAGAGATCCCAAATATAGAGGACAGGGTAAACATTCCACAAACATAAAACTTAGCTGGCCTAATGACTTCTTGACTATCTGCCTCTGACATTCGTCCCCTAGAAATATAGCTTTATGTTTTAGCTTCCTTTGTAGTGAGATCATGAATGCTTGGTCTGAGTCTATGTGAACAAAAGGACATGGGTTCATATTTTCCAATAGGAACAGGAGGCAGCAGACCTGAATCCTCTCTATGCAGGTAACTGTGGCCATTGGGGTATGAATGTCTCCCTGGGTGCATTGTGAAGCCTTTGGCTCAAAGCCCAGTTTAAATGGCATTTCTTACAGCTTCCCTGGAAAATTGGTGTTTGTTTTTGAAATACAAAAAGGAAAACCAGGACACAGTGCTGGAGGGAGCTCTGACACATAGGGTGAGTCAGGGTCTGAAGGCAAAAACACAAACTGAGCTGCTACCCCATAAATCTTTCCCAGTTGAGCGAAGCAACTTGTTTCTGAGCATCGCACCAAATCCTCTTTCCACAACAACATGCCTTTATATTTTCGGGTCTCCTGGCTGCACCTTGTCAGTCACATGTCATTTGGACGCCAATGACAGAACCAGAGAAGCCCACCACAGATGTTGAATCACACACCTGCACTCCATTGCTCCAGGCCCAGTTCCCTGCTGGCTCAACTCACTGACCTCTCTGTTCTTCACCATAGTCATGAATTCCACTCAGTCAAAAATGGCACTTGCTGGTTCAGTCATGATGAGCAACAGGAGATCTAAAGGTTCTCCAGGGATTTCTGGTCATGGGATTCTCAAAAACTTCATGGTATTTGCCTAGGCATATTTCAAGAATGAAGAAGTTGACACTGTGGGTTTTGATTCATTCAGGAGCCATTAAGTGTTGAGGAATCTCTTTTCAGTAAAAGCTCTCAAGATTGCATGCAGGCAAGGTTCCCAAGGAGTGGTGAAAGGTCACAGAAATCCAGGCCCATTGGGGTCTAAAATATGAGGTTCCTGTGAGTTTTGGCTCCCAACTATAGCTAAGAAGGCTTTAACAGCAAAATCATGTGAAATTCTGGCTGAGATTCCCAGTGCTGTGGAGAAAGCCACCCTCGGCCTAGATCTCAGTTTCCAAAGGCTCCTCTAATGCCTGGCCTTCTAAAATCCCAACACAATTCATGGCAATAGTTCTCTGAGATTAGTTCTAGAACTCAGTCTCTAATGGCATCACACCAGAGTTCAAGCTGAGGTGGACCCAGTCAACTTTTCCAAACACCACACAAAAGACCAGTATTCTAACAAAAACACTCCCACATGGCCTTCATCTTCTTCCATACAGACACTCATCATAACATTGTGCCTGGGGGTTTCTATAGGGTGAGCAGTCTTCGATGGTGTGCAAAGTAAGCTCCCATGCCCATCATATGCCAAATGTCATGGTGGCCTGGACACCCTTTCTGAGAAACAGGATAGATAAAATGGGCCTGTAGTTAATACTGCTCTGCTTCTCAAATTAGAAGCCTCCAGCATGCCAGGGGTAGATTCTTTATGTGTACTGGACTCATGAAAAAACCCAAACACCTGTGTGCTAGTTACTGGGGGACTTGCAACAACTCATTTGATCCAGGGGATCACTGTTCTGACTTCATAGGGGTCAGGAGCCTGACCAGAGGAAGGCAAGAGACTTCATCCAATAGTACACTTCTTTTTCATCCTTTTAGATTGGGATGGACACATGGGATTTTTGTTGAGTTTCCTGTGGGGTGCTGAGAATGTAATTCACAGCCACACACAGGGCCAAGAGTCTGATTCAGACACAGCTTTTACAAAGCACTTTACTTCAAAGGCACACATTTGGCCTCTTCATTTCCATTTGAAACTGTTTTCTTGAGGAGTCCCATAGGAGTGCCCTAAGGCAAACACCTCCCTGATATTCAGGGGAACAGAACAATAGGGAAGAAAGAAGCCTGGAGAAAAACTTTTCTTTAATTGAACACTGTGGCACTGACAGCTCCTGATCATGCAACTTGGGTTACTATCTATGCAAGGAGGGATTCTCCAGAGAGATCCTGACCAGTCATGCTAATTTTTGAGTTTCCTGAGATGCTTGGCATGCTCTTCCACAATCCAGTCCATGGCCATGTCACAGAGCTTGAATGTGGTACACATCTTGGACACAAAACCTCAAACCCCTTCAGAGAGTGGCCAAAATTCAGGAAGAATGCAGGAACTTAGGATCTTGGTAGGTGTTGCCCATCTGCAAGGCAAGCAGCAGTCCATTCATAAATTGGCCATGAGGAGTCCTGCAAAGATTTCCACTAGACAGGACACATTCACGGCTGCATTCTTCTCTCTACTCTCTTTAACCACAAACCCAGTGGGATCCACTGACATAAAAAGGCTCAATAGTTAACAGTCCATTTCAAACCAACAACAACAACAAAAAAAAAAAAACCGTTTTTCCTTCATGTTCTCAGAACATGAGACAAAACGACAAATTGAAACACACACCCACTGAGACACACAAACCACCCCTGTATTTGGTCTGCATCTATCCACTCTGTTCTCTGACTGGTGGGTGAAAATATGTTCCTCAGCAGTGGACTGTCCTGTCTCAGCTCTGGTCTCCTTGGTCATCTCTGTGTAGTTGTCAGTAGCCAGCAATGAGCCAATACTTCTTTCTCAGAAAAGGCCCCTGTTGAGACCATTCAAGGCATTTGGCTATCCACACATCACTAGGTACCAACAAAGAATGACTCTGGCCTTGGTACAGACAATCAAGTGAGCCCACTGGGAGTGGAACTGCCTCTGGATACCTCGCCTCTTGGATCCAAAGTTAAGAGAGTTCCTTCACAAAGGAAGTGAGGTGAGGTCACTTCCTTCAGGAATGAAGTCACTGCCTTGGCAACCACTTTGTCCTAACAGTTGTTTCCAAGAGTCCCATGAGATGGAGGCTGCCCAAATTCCCATGACATTTTCACAAGACATAGAGGTCTATATACCTAAGAGCCCGGGATCAGCAATCCACAGAGACCTGATTGTATCCATCTTCCCTGCATTGAGAAGTGAGAGGCTGATTCAGCCTCATCCCTTCATCCTGACCTGGTTTATGGCCATGGAAGATTACTTTAGACCTCACAGGTCCTACCTAGCTGCCTACATTTGCTCCAGGGATCATTTCTGCATCTACCTTTGAGCTTCTCAGCAGCTGTAGGATTCCCTACATACCTGTATGGCAAGATCAACTCAGGACCTGCGCTTATGTGAAAATAGATTGAGGGAAGAGAGTATGGTTAAGGGTCATATCATGTTCGATTTGGGTTAGGAGATATTCTGCTGAATGAATACGGGTATTGGGCAACTGGGATATTTATAGGAATGTAAGGGGAAATGGAAGTATGAAAATAGAAAACTAGGTAAGATCTGAAGCACACAAGTGTGTTGGGCCCTTGATTTAGATACATAGTTTTGAAATCTCTTCTGCATAGATGAATCCTCTAAATCCATAGACAATGGCCTAAGATCTTGTACCTGGGACTACTGAATGTAAAAGAGAATTTGCAGTGAAATAGAGAGAGTAGGCAGGATTCCAGTGTAGGGTAAGGAAGAAGAGTGAGTTTAGGATTTGGACCAAAGGCCCTTTTTGCAATCTAATAAATTTCTATTAAAGTGTAAATGGGAATGTCAGCACATGAACTTTGTGTCATAATGTATAAGAAAAGCTGCTTCCTTACCCCAAACCAGACATCATTGGAATAACCTTGTGTAGTATCAGCATATACAAGTTTAGAGGAGGACTTTTGCATCTTTTCTTTTTTCTTCCCATGTACATCATGGCTTATTTTTCATAAGCAAATTTCTATGCTTGTTAAACCTCTCACACATCTCTGAATTTACTAGGAGGGATCCATGACAATCTAGAAACAAATGCATCAAATCTGGTTGTTAAAGACTTTTTGGGAACACCCAAATTTATCGTAGTAATTTCTACATTGAAAAACTATTGTTATTTTTAAACAGAACTATTCATTCCAATAAATTTGAAATAGTTCTTTAATATTGCAGAACAGAGAATTGGTGGCATTATTCACTGAATGCCAATATTTTCAAATAACACCCTAGGGATACTTAACAAAATGGATAGATAATTAAAGTGTGAAATGAGACCCAGAAACAACTAATTATAGTAAAATTTATTATTAGCTTATTTCAAATTCTAGTGCACCCTTTTGCTTTTTTTCCCCAAAAGTTAATTTTTTTAACCTTTTGGTATGATATTTTACTTTATTTATATAACATGATAAATAGTATGTTTTTTTCATATGCACTCTCTGATGAATCCTTAATATATTTGCATACCCCAACACCTTAGCAGATTTCTATATACATTATTCACTAGAGAAACAGTAGTTACTTCTGAAATCAATATTGTCCTTTTCAAATTAGGTCTTGCAGGTTTTTTTTTCTAAATATCTGAAATAATTAGAATAAACTTAGTTCTAATTAGCATATAGTAAATTCCTGATAGATATTTATGAAAAGGATGAAGAAATAATAAGAGAATATATATAATCTGTACAATATGGTATGAGGTATTTCATGTTTTTAGCTACAACTTATTGAATATTATAACAATCTTACTATGTGGGTAAGATGTGGGTATGATGAACCAATAATAAATAAAAATTGCATGCTGCATTGTTAGTAATTCACCAAACAATTTTTTTTCGAAAACATACACTCTGATGTGTGGTTTTTATCCACTATTATATTATGAATGAATGAAGTTAAGTAAATGAATAATTAGAACTACATACTTGCTTAGGGTGCCTATAATTCATTGTTAAAAAACCTTTAGCTATATAAAATTTTAATACTGTATCTCACATTGTGATTTAATGGAATTTTGATAAAATGTGCATTAATTATGCTGAAGTCTTTTATTGAATCTTATATCAGTTTATGAAATAAACATGCTATATGTGACTTCCTCAATTCTAGTTGTCTTATGTTTTAAGAAACTGTATGGACATTTCAAATTAAAGTTAACATACTAATATCAATAGCAGAAGCACCACAGGGGAAAAAAAAAAACAAAGAATTGGGAGATCCCACCATTATAGAAGTAATTTTCTCAGCATCTTTTCAATGTACTTAACCCAGTATTGTTACCAAAATTAATGAGCAATCTCTTCTCGTGCTGAGTGTGCATGATGCTATTATATAAAATGAAAACAATTGCAAATGTTTCAGATATGCATTTTACAACAGTATCTCACTGTATTTGACCACAGCAAATACCTTCTCAGTGTTCAAATGGGTAAAAATTTAAAAAAAATTCAAGTAAAATTTATGTTAAACAATAACAACTATTTTTTCATAAGGAAACTGTCAATTTTTAGAGAGAGAAAGAGAAAGAGAGAGAGAGAGAGAGAGAGAGAGAGAGAGAGAGAGAGACAGAGAATTTTTTAATATTTATTTTTTAGTTTTCGGTGGACACAACATCTTTGTTTGTATGTGGTGCTAAGGATCGAACCTGGGCCACACTCATGCCAGGTGAGTGCACAACCACTTGAGCCACATACCCAGAACCCTGTCAATGCTTTTTTTGAAAAAACATGACAATAAACTGTTCCCTATGACATAAAGGAAAGCAATATTTCTTCATTTTATTCTTTGAATGTGCCAAGTATTCTTTGGCGAAATGCCACATATATATTTTTTTTTAATTTCACAGGTGTGAAGTACATCTGATTTTCTCTAAATTGCTACTTATTTAATATAAATTTGTTGAGAAATTATTTCTGCATGTGCTGATTAGTGAAATATAGTGAGGAATGGAAGTCATTTAAAACTCTATGAATTGCAATCTCAGAATGGTAGGAGGAAGCTGTATATAATCATCAGAAACATATTGAGTAATAATAATTTATTCCAGATATTTATTTCCCTTAGTATCCACTTTTCACATAAACTAGTGCTTTTAAATTGAGCTATTAAATATCATAGGAAAAGCCATCAGAACAATCAGAATAAGAAATTTTAAAGAGAATCAATCAAATCTAAACATCTGGTTGAAACAACTAGCCAATTGTTGAATCTTAGCTTTTGACTTTACTAAATTTTCTCCTATTTTTTTGATGATGACTAAGAGAATGGTACTACTATTAAGAGCATGACCAGAACAATTTATGGCAATTTGTTTTTCTGAAACATATAAAATTGACTTGCTAACTCAGAATACAATCTATTCAGTATATTTTTATGGTAAAAAATGTATAACTACACAACATGAAGATTGGCCTTTTGAAAAAAAAATGTGATGGTGAAAACCAATTTGGGAAGATAGTATTGAATATTTTATAACAAAGAAAAAGCAGGGATACTTAAAATAGTTTTGATTATTAGATTCGTGTAAAAAAATAAAAGGTAGTGTCCAGGCTTGATGTGGTGGTACACACCTGTAATCTCAATAATCATAGTGTCTGAGGCAGAAGGATCAAAACTTCAAGGCCAGCCTTCGTAACTGAGACCAGGTCTCAAAATAAAATACTGAAAAATTGTGAATATATATGAGTAATAAATCACCCCTGGGTTCAATCCCCAGGACTATATAAAACAGTAGTTTCCAAAATTTACACCCAAATCAGTAGCCTCCACTCTATCTGCAACTATGTAAAGTTCTAAAAGGCAACTAAATTTAGGAATACCTACTACTAGTTGTCTGATATTGATCATAATTTTGAAATATATACATAGAAGACCCTTCACGAAGTATTAAGGATTCCCATTATTTTCTCCAATTCCAATGAGAGAGGGAGGAAAAACAATTTAGCTTATGGGGCCATTTCTTTCTCTAAAGGTCAATGAGCCAAATATTAAAAGGCTTTAGTGTTTAATTGGTTATCATTTATGTAATCATAATGATATGTGTTCTGTGATTTCCTGCTTAATCTACATTGGACACTTTATTTTTTCTGAGTATCAGCATCTGTACATACCACTACACCCCACTCTATTATTTAATAGTTACAAGTCCCTGTGTTCATGCTTCATCAATTAGTTATTCTCTTTTAAAAATAATTATGTGTTGCATTCTTTGTCTACATAAAATTTATAAAGTTTAAAAACCAGTAGGAATTTTCACAGATTTGACTTTAAAATAGTTTTCATCGCAAAACACACACCAGAAGTAAGAATGATTTCTTTGTCTAATTTATTACCCCTCTGACATCCAATATCAGGACATGAATGTTGCTCATGGAGGGATGTTCTTCCCATCAAAAACAATCAATACTACTTTCTTCTATCCCAGCAAATGTTAAAAAGTTGCACATTTTACTGTATTTCATATGCAGAATTTGACTTTCCATTATTTGTGTTTATTAGGATTTTACTTTCTTTTTCCTCAATTTGTTTTTTCTGTATTTTCTAATATTCATTTTTTGTGTGTGTGGTGAGGAAAATAGATCACTAGAATCTTCTAACTTTTGCTACATTCAGTCACTTGACTACTCACTAGCTAATATTTCTATTAAACCATCATTTTGAAGGTAGGACTTAGGTATGCTAACAAAACCATTTTCAAAGTCTACTGAAGAATCAGCTTAACTTTCTTCAGCTCTGTAGTTACAGCCACTGTTTCATCCACAAATTCAGCTCTTTTTGTTTTATATTTCTTCTATATTGAGTAACTCTCTTTGAAATGAGGCACGGAAAATAGCTTTTTAGAATTTTATCATTTATGAAAATTTATTTTTATTTATCATTAAAGGACAGTCTGCTTCAGTTTAGAATACCAGATTGAATGCTAGTTTTCCTTTAAATCATGAGGTTATTCTGTATTTATCATCTATAATCCATCATTAGTAATAAATACTTGGGTTATATTCTTGCTTTCTTGAAGCTGTCCATGGTTTTTCTTTTCAGGATATTCTCTCTCTTTTTTTTTTTTTTTAAGCATAGCTACTTGAGAAATTCTGGAGAAATATTTAGCATATTTAAATTTTATTTTCTTGAATACAGCATTCAATCAAAGTGGAATATTTCCAGACCTGATTTTCTTTCCAGTATATACTTATAGGAAACTGGGTAAAATATGGAAAATACTATGTTTATTTTTCAGACACCAAAAAGTGGCATAGCAGGGCAGTGAAACCATAGAAATAAGTGCAGACTGGTGAAGTGAACTATAACTATATTTTTTAAAATTGTTCTTAATAAGTGCAGTTTGATAAAATGCTGTTAAAACTTTTGGGTAAAGGGGAAGTAAAAATAATCAAAGTATACCAGTGTAAGAAAAACTTGAAGTCTGGCACCTGAAAGCAGATTGTATGGGAAACTTCATGTTATGATACAAAAGAATCCCCCACTTTCCCTTCACCCTCTCACCCCCTTAACCTCATCAGAAACCACAAAGTTACTTAGAATAAAAGGTTTCAAGTTCAAGAGTCACACTCTCTTCAAATACAAAAAGAAGTTAAAATTCAACTAAACACAGAATCTTATGGAGATCTGAAACGTCCTTAAAAAGTTAGGTTAAAGACAATTTTGTGGTTTTTTTTCTTTGATTTTTTTTTTTGTGTGTGTGTTTTGTTTTGTTCTGAGGGTGTGGCTATTCCTCGGTCACCTGAACTCGGCAAAGAAACTGTTATTTTGATAAAGTATCAGTGGCTGAACCACATTAAATACAGACAAATGTTAAAAAAAATTTAAAAAGCCTAATTATGAAAAAATATGTTACTGCTTTCTCCCTGCACATTTTTTCAAAGTATTTCTTAAAGTTTTTGATTTTTTTTTTAGTCTTGAAAAATAGTGAAAAATTTTGTAGAATTTACAACCAACTGCATAAGGGTCTGGGAAGCTGAGAGGCTGGAGGAGGGCTGGGAGGAGCAGACAGAAAGGGGTCTTTCCCTTAGTTACTGGAAGCCAAATATAACTAAAAAAGATACAAAAATCCATAAGTGTTTGTAAACCAGGAAATGATACAGATTATCACATTAGTATCAGTTATAAAAAAAGCATATAATCAAGAAAATAGACAAATCATGAACAGAATTAGAAAAAATAGGTGTAAATTGTATTTTTAGAAAGTTATTGGTGATACATAAAAAATAAAGATGAATTTTATATTTTGATTTTAAATGGAAGGCAGAGAGATATTAAAGTCATATAGTACTTCAAAAACCTTACTTAAGTTACAAAGGTATAATCAATTGATAGTTCCTACTTATTTTACTGTATATCTTCCTTGGAATTTCCCCTGAGGTCACACTTGTAGAGTGTGACAAATAACTAAGTAAATAACTAACCAAGAAGATAGTCACTGAAGATACAATCATTTTCAGAAAACCCCAATCAATTTCAGAGCAAAGAAATGGTACAACACCTATTCATTTCCTTCTTTGGAAAAAGGTCCCTTTTGCGAATCAGATAGAAGAAGAAATTGGTGAAACTTTATAAAAATATTATTACAAATAAATATGAGTTTTCTTCATTTAGAAGTAAACTGAAATAAAATAAGACCATTGTACAATATCTTTCAGGGTTAGCCTTAAAAAATGAAAAAAAAAAAAACTCGTTCTAAAGAGCAGAATACTTGGCAGCACACTTCATCCTTAATTTTATGTGGATAAAGAAGTTACCTCAGGTAATAAGGTACATAAACTAATAGGAAGAAATCAAGACTTGATCAAGAGTCTAGAAGAAACTTTTGATGACTATAAAATTTGGGGGGGTACAGTAATAAGGAGAGAGACAATGCAGTATAAATCATGGGATTTCATGATATCACATATGAAAGCACATACATCATGGACATTGAACATGACAGCCAAGTTGACAACTTGACTTGACTAGTTATTTTTATCCAGCCTCGGATGCTGCACAGGATGAATGAGGACTGAGTACCATAATGGTTTCATAACTGCATTTTATCTATCAAATACCTCTTCCAAATATCCAGCCAGCTAGGAGGAGAGGTCTATCTCTAGGTTCTTGTTACAGCATAATTCTTTTCATCATTCTCTCATAATAAAATAACAAGTGGACCTCTTAACTGAGAAATAATTTTAAGCAGAAAAACTCAAACTTTTTTTTTACATTTTGCTTTTAGAGACAATAAATGCTAAGCAAACACCACTAATAAAGTGTCAAGAGATTATGCCTAAAATTCAATCAGACCACACTTAACAAAAATAAAGATATTACTATTGGTCTATGACCATGGTATCAACTCTATTATCATCTACAAAAGAAACAAAAAGCTACTGGAATGGTAGAATACTGGAATATTGAGTTCTAATTAGGGCTCTCCAGGAGGTAGATTAAGACCATGACTTAAATTTCATTATATCAGTTTGTGCTACCAAGAGATAAACTACATACATCCAGGAGCCAGAAAGTCAAAGTTGAAGAGTCCTCACTCACGAACATTTCCATTAACCAACTTGGCAATTATATATTCTTATACCATTCTTCTGCATCCTCCAGTTTTAGAAATTCTAATTATTTAAGAGGACACTTTTCCAACAGGATGTCTAACAAGATTCCAAATAAAATTTAAACTGCACATGAGAACTCTAAATTCTATGTACTAAAAAAACAGAAAGGAAGAGAAAAAATTACAATCCTAGCTAGGTCACTTCATTCTCCTTAACAGAAGGACATTTATTCCATGTTGCAATGATGACAAAAATCAGATGATTCAATCTGAAAACAGATAATCCTATTTTCTACTTTTTAGTACTCACTTGCCCTACAGGAATGGTTAAAAAAGAGTAGTAGTTGTTTCTTGAGAAAATTATGGTGAGGAGGCTCAAATAATTTGGGGTAGAGTATAAGTTTCACTCAATCAGCTAAGTTATAGAGATCAAAAGAAACATTTTTAGGGGATTTAAAATGAACAACAGAAGAGAAATAAGATGACCATTAGTATGACATTTGATTAACACAGCTGTCAAAACTGTAATTAATTGCACTGTTTTCCCTTCTTATAAGTTTTCTTCAGGAATAGAGTCTCACCAGTACCATAAACTAAGTACAGAACTTAGACTGAAAAGTAAATTTTTGTGGTGTCACTATAGGGAACTGTGCTTTATGGCACCATTAGGACTGAAGGACTCATTTGCCAGACAATTGCTGAAAGTGGTCTTTTAAAAATAATTTCATCAGGAGAAGAGAGTTTTGTGACTATGACCATTCAAGGTTTCCTACACTCAAGACTGTTTGGAACTCATGTAAATCACACTCCATGTCTCAATGTAGGAACAAATATGAGAGTGCAAGACAGCTCCAAAATTTCACTTTGAGGAAGCAGAAGCCTCCTTTGAGATCAGACTGCAACCCCAGATTCTGTGCACCCAAAGGTGCTTCCTTCCCTTTATTTCCATTGTGCTGATCTGAAGCATACTCACTCATGGACTTCCAAGATGCCTAGTCATGGTCTTAGTCTACCTCCCTGGGAGCCCTAATTAGAACTCAAATGCATCCTTAATCTGCTTCCAGACTTTTTTGTTTTCCAGAAGTTATTTGAAGTCTTTTGTCACTGGAGATCACCTCCTCTTTTCATTGTGGATGTTTATCTCATTTTATGTTTCTCTTTGACTGTTACTTTAATTCATTGTGGGTAAAATAGACTTGTATATTTGAAGATCTGGATCATTAAGTGAAATACTTAGCTTAGTTTATGGGCTTATAATACACAATCAAAAATGTTCAATACATTTTAATATAAATTTAGATCCATGATTAAAATTGAGGAAATAAAATAGGCTTTATAAGGAAGTAATTCAGCACTACAAAATTATCATTGTTTTTCAAAAAGGATAAGAATTTTGGAAGATAACTTGGCACCAAGAAAAAGAATCACTATTTTTTATATATGGTTGTGCTTCAAAGAGAATAATAATGTCACCTTAAATTGATGATATAATCTAAAACAAAAAGCTTTATGAACAATTTCTGTTTATTTTTGACAAAATATATTTGAAGCAAAAATTCCAAAACCATGAATCTACCCAAAATACTATAAAGATACAGTGAATAGCATTTCTACACAAATCATGTAATTTTTGTTATATTATGTAAATTTTCTAGACATAGATGTAGAAGCAAAATACACTAATATTCTTTCTCAAGGCACATTTATAAATCTGCAAATATAATTAAACTTTATTTATTATACATGAATCAGTAAATCAAAAATGACAAAATACCTGGAAGTAATTCCTTTGGCATACTCCTATTTCCTAGACAATAAGGTCAGCTTTAATATAATATATCTTCTACCTTTTCAGTGACACATAATTTTTAAATTTTAAGTAAACTTCTCTTTAGACTCAAAATTCACCATATAACTATGGTACTAATACTATGAGTGATGGATGTTAGAAGAAAAATTCTTAGTACTTTTTAGAGATTTGTTTGAAATTAAACACTAGATCAACACATGATCCTTCAAAAAAATATAATAATGCAAGCACAGCAATAAATTTGAAATAAAGAAGGTATAGACATTATTAGCTACAGGACTTTGAAACCTCATGCTTTGGACCTAAAAGGCAATTATTTTGCTTTGTAATTACAGCACTTTCATAGCTGTGTGAGGAGTCTTAGATCCATGTTTTTGTTTTGTGATGTCATATGCTTCATTTATTCATATATATTAATGTAATATATGCTTATATGAGTAATTTGAAATTATATGCCTCTTTATATTTATAGAAATAAATATAAATATTATATATGCATACCTTAATTTATGCAAGAACATTCATAACATAATACATTTTATGTGCTGATTAATTCTATGATTTTTTACTTAAGTTATATATTATGATTATATGAAATAAGTATATGCGTATATACATAATATATTCACTGTATATGTATGTGTAATCATCAATGAACAATAGTTATTTTATATAAATAATTAAACTTATATTAACTTAGGAGAATTGATATTCACTATTTGACAGATATCAAACTATATTCTCCAAACAAAAATTGTATATTTATCATTATATTTCTGATAGTAAATGTATAATTTTCTTTTATTCTCTTTAATCTGTGATGTTAGGATAACCAGGATGCAATTCAACTTTACTATATCTAATATTTAAGTCAATATTGACATTCTTTATAGAATGGTCAAAATAGCATTGACCACAAGAAAAACACGTAGTTCAAGTTTGATTGTGCCCATGTCCTAATAAGTTTTGTATTTCTGAGTGTGCATCATAACTACTCTTTGACTTTCTATTTTCTTCTTACATTATATCTTCTAAATACATCTATTTTTTTCTATAAAGCTGCCGTGTTTCTAAATTCCTCTCAAATTTCATTTTCTAAATTTTTATATTGAAGTTGTCATATAAAACATTAACATCATTGTGATAAACTATAAATAGCATTTTGGATTTACATTGTTTTTAAAGAGTACAAATGTGTTGTCTTCCATCAGTACGAGAAGTAGACAAACTTGCTTTCATTGAAAATTTTAAGCTGAAATACATTTAAGCTCTATAATCTTGCAGACCAATTTCTCTTAATCCTCCCATATATAGGCATATCTATACACACTACATCTTTATCACTATTTAAAGGGATACAGATAAGAAAAGAATAACTCAAAACTCTCATTATTTGCTGATGACATGATTCTATACTTAGAAGATCCAAAAAACGCCACCAGAAAACTTTTAGAATTAATTAATGAATTCATCAAAGTAGCAGAATATAAAAATCAATACCCATAAATCAAATTGGTTTCTATAAATCAGTTATGAATACTCTGAAAGAGAAATTAGGAAAACTACCTCATTCACAATAGCCTAAAAAATAAAATAAAATACTTGGGGATCAACTTAACTTATTCTGAGCCAACTAAAAGTTGGGCATGTTTTATCTTTTTAAAAAAAAATGCACACAAAATTTACCTAAGTATGTTCTTAGGCATTTTCCTTTTTAAATTTAATAATATATCAATTACATGTAATAAGACTTACATTTTGAATATTTACCTGGTTCATTCCTTTAAATTTGCAAAGAATTTATTTGTATTTACATTTATGGCTACTATGTAAGTTTGTTTACAGTTTTGTTTCAGCAACAGGAACTATATTGCAAAGAACAGCCTTCAGACTACATTTTTTTTTTGACATATACATATGTGTCATTGGGAAAAATTACCACTGGTAAAATAGATGATCAGTGGTGGTGTTGTTAAAAAGACCTTTGAAACTAATTTAACTTTTAACTTTCATTTAGGAGTGTATGGAAAATTCTATTTTCTTCTAACCAATCTTATATTTTAAACTTAATTAGACTGCATTGGTTTAAAGTGTCCTTGTTCCTAGTGTCATTATAAATCACCGCACTTAAATCACTCATAACTCCATATATATCAACTCAGCTTGACATGCCAGAAAGGAACTCCCAAGTAATAATCCATTCATTTTAAATCATTTATTATGTCTTGATTCTGGAGTGACAAAATTGATTATAGAAGATAGAATTTCAACCTAGGGAAAAGGGCTGTTGGATATAAAAGTTAACATGAGTTAAAACATAGTTATCATTTGAATGTTTTAAAATAATATTTAAAGTTAAAACCTACTTCCAAAAGAATAAATTGAAGAAATAATTGAAAAAGTGACATAATGCCAGTTAGTATGTGTGAAAACTTATACAACAGAAATTCTGTAGAGTTTCATATTTAAGTCTTCAAAATCTTGTATCATATTAGTCTATCAGACTATTCTTATATCCTTCTGCATAGTATTCCTCAATTGAAAATATAAATCTTATACATACAGCAATATTGGCATAGATGTCTAGTAAGTTTTTATTCTACTTAACCTCTATTTTAGGACTACCTTGTAAGAGACTCTGACTAAATAAATATGTTCTATTCAAAAAAAAGAACTTTACAGAGTAACTGGTGGAGATACCTTCAGTGATGCGGCCATAGCATCTAGACCTATGTATCTGCATACCAAACCAGCCTTACAAGTTCAAATTCTTGATCACTTTGCCTGGTGATGCATCTGATTGCCGCAGTCTGGCTGGGCACAAATCACGAGCCACTGAAGCAGGAACAAACTTTATTTCTGAACTCCACCAGTACACTCCACACATGCTTCTGGGAACTATCCCGAATGCCATGTGGCTCCTCCAGGAACCACCAAACGGAAATCCCTCCTCCAGCACTTCCCCAACCAATGCAAACTTTCCAGGAATCCCCGTGAGAACTCCAAAGTAGTGCGAGAACTCCAAATTAGTGGAGGTGTAAAGGCCTGATATACAATTGATAATGTTTCAATTGAAAGAAATAAACTTTCTATCTAATCTTTGCGTATGTAGGCAGGAGTTATGGAATGATATTATGAGTTTTGAATGATTACCTCAAAGGGTGGGAGATGAAGGAGTCAGGGTTTTAGAAGAGAAGATAAGGATCCTGTTTTTTGAATGTACAGTGATTATTGTAAAACTGTTTACTAATTTCTGTTATAAGTCGATTCTTCTTCAATTTGCCAAGAATACAGATGTGAAAAGAAATACAAACATAACTGCCATCAATGGTGAATATATCATGATGCATCTTAAATTTATATGGTTCATCCATGTTCTGCAGTCCTGATGTAAACTAGGAATGGAAAATTTAATATAAAAATATTATGAAAAAATAGTAGAATATTAAGCGATAGTCATCATTTAAAAATATTTTCATTGTTTGTTTTCCTCCCTATAATGCTGAGTTACAAATTATGAAATCAAACAGTTTTCATTACTCTCTTACCATTGACTTTGGCTGATAAATTTTCATCATGTTATAATCAACAGAAAAAAAATTCATGAATTTTATTGTCTCTGCAAGTTCAATTCTGTGTTCTATACTAACTCTTGCATCTTGATTCCTTTAATGATAGTTAAACATCAGCAGCTGAAAAACATGCTGAAAGTGAAAACTTGTTAGAAAGTGGTTTTTGCATTTGGATTTATTAGTTGGATCAAGAAAATATTCTTTCCTTTTGAAATTCAGAGATGAAATAAACAACGGATCTCTATATACTAATTTGCATAGTTACATTGCTTTGGTAAAAGAAATTTTGATAAAAGAGATTATAGGAAGAAGTATAAATAAAGATATTTATTAAAATAGATTATTTTAAAATATAAAAGTTTCTATATCAATATAAAGCTGACCCTATTAAAAATAATGATATTACTTTTCAGTGATTGATAAAATAATACATTGTACAGTAATGTATAGAAATACCAAAAGGGCGTTATTATGTTACTGCACAATTTAAAGCCTTTCTTTTTACAGACTTTATATCTGTCCCAGGAGTTTTCTTGTGACAATTTCTCATTTATTTTATCTATCATAATTCCTATTACAGATTTTTTTGATATACTAAATTTAATAGTGGTCTTAATCATTTATCTATATGTTTCATGAAGAAAAATCCCTTGTGTTTTGGTCAATATGGCATCTCTAGTAAATTGCAGTGCCTCACTTATTTGAATCACTCCACTACATGACTGTGATAGAATGTATTAGTCCCAGACAGACACAATGTTTGGAAGACAAAACCCATCATTTACTGTCTTATTTTAGTATACATAATTTCAAGCCACTATACATAATATGGAAATTTGCATATACAAAAGTTGCCATGATGTGTATTGAAACAAACTAGTTAAGAGATATATACTCATGGTGTCTTTTTCATTAAATTTGGAAACTTTTTTCTGTTGATGACAAGTTTTTTAAGCATTAGATTTTCTTTCTAATTAAAAATATATTTGCATCAGTACAGAATTAATGAAGGGTAATATATTAATACAAACTTAATTATGGTAATTAAATGCCACTGTCTTTTCTACTTGCTTTCTGGAATCACAATCAAAAAAGATTAATATTTATTTGTAATGTTCAGTCAACTAATAATTCTATTTATGTGACTTGCCAAGAGTCAATGTAGATTTGGAGATTAAATTAGTCTTGAATTTGCAAAACAAATCTGATATAGATGTTGTATGTACCATAGTGGAAAACACTCTAAGAATACACTTTATAAATTTTAATACAATCAGAAATGCATGTTTTAACTTAATTGCATTAATGTTTTTAAAGTCTATCATAAAATAATTTTGTATTCATATTAATAATACTTTGAAAATTAACATGTAATGAGAAAAACTGAAAAAGTCATGCAGGTCATGACTAAAAATTGTTAATGAAAATAAGTGACTGAGAAATTAATTCATATGTCTCTATTGTGAACCTAATTTTTTCCAGTAGGCCATCCTGTTCTTTTAATATAATTTTTATACAATGATAGACATATATCTTACCTTTCAAAAGCAGGAAACCACAGGTAGTCACTATACTCACACACATACATGCCGCAGTCTCTGGCTGGGCACAAATCACGAGTCTCCACACAGCTTGTAGATTCAAACAGCAATTCTTTATTCCCAAACTCACACAGGCCGTCTACAAACACGCTCTGGGGGAATCCACGTTCTCTGCCCAAATCCACTCTCTCAAATCCACTACTCTGCCCAAATCCACTCTACATGGGCTTCTGTCTCCCAAAATATACTGTCTGACCCTAAGCACTCAAGAGGAACTCAGCAGCAGGATACGCCCTATTCTAAAGGGGGAACACCTTAATCTCCTATTATGCTAAACCACCCTATTCTAAAGGGGGAACACCCTAATCTCCTATTATGCTAAACCGCCCTATTCTAAAGGGGGAACACCCTAAACACGGATCCTGCCCTGGTCCTTGAGCAAGGTCACCTTTCAGAAGTCCTTCCACTAGACAGCATGGGAGTAAGCTGGCAAGGAATTTGTCATACCTACTTGGCTGATGGCTCCCAGCACATACACATACAAAAAGCCTGGAATTTCAGTAACAAAAGAATGTTTGCAAGCAAAATAACATATCTTCACCATTATTATTTTTCAATTTTTTTCTCTTTCTAAATAATGTATTGCCTATAAAAACAGAATTGGGCTGAAAATGCACAAAGTATACACACACACGCAAACACATATAATATAGATGTTATTTTCAATAATTATACTACCTATGTTAAAATTGATGCATAAAAATTTTATTTTTCTTCCATCACTGGCAAAGAAAAAATTTGATTACCTATATAAAAAATTCTTTAAAAAAGATATGAACACAGTAGCATGCACACATATAAAACTTTCCTATGAATAAAGTATTTGTTTTCCTGTTGGCAAAGCTGTGTTTCATTAATTTTGATCTTACATTAGGTATGGTAACCTTCCTTAAATTCTACAGAATACAATTTTTAATATTAACTGATATTGAAAGGATGTACTCTTATTGAATGTACTTTTAGGAGGACAGAGCAGAGGGCTAGGGTTATGGCTCAGTGGTAGAGCATACGCCTAGAATGTGAGAGGCCCTGGGTTTGAACCTCAGCACCACAGAAGAATAAATAAGTAAAATGAAGGTATTGTGTCCAACTACAACTAAATTTAAAAACAAAGGACAAGAGCAGAGAGGAAAATAAATTTTTTTGATAAGGATTATACTAAATATTTCATTAACTATTAGTATATTTTATTCATGTAACTGAATCTTTGTCTTCTAAATTCCAATAAATGATCACACATCCTATGTAGGTTTAAAATATAAATGTGGAAATGGTTTTCATAGAAATGCAGATATAAAATAAATATATATTTTATTATATTTAAATTAATGTAAACATGAATCTGTTGAATTTAAAATAATCATTTGGCCATACTTTTAAATATTTGGCTTATATAAATCATTTTGGAAAGTAAAAAGTGATAATTAGCATGATGTAATATAAGTTTTATGCACATGATGCTATACTTATAGCATAATTAATTTTATAATATAACCAAAATTTAAATAGCGTATTTTACTATGAACAAAATTTGTTATATACAGCTATAAAAAATAACAATATAAATACAATTCTGATATAAAATAATTTTATTAATGTGAGACATAAAGCATGAATAATCATAAGCATTTGTAATTGAAAATTGTTAAATTAATACCTGACAACTTAAAAACTCACAAATTTTGAAAACTGACTCTGATAAAGTATCATTGACTTTTTAAAAATAATGTAAGAGAAGGAAATTTGCTATGCTCTGAAAATAGTATTTTAAGAATAGAAACATATTTAAAGACTTGAGGTTGTAAAAGACATAAAAATATTTGGATGCTAAAATAGAACAAAACGTAAAGAAGGTAGCAATATGTAGGGGAAAAATTTATTGTTTATGATCTGTGTGCAAAATATTTTAACTCAGAAATGATATCTTTAAGAGGTGCATAATTGAACTTCCAATTACCATATTGACCCAAGTACTCTACGGCAGGTGAATGAAACACAAAGGTGCTGACAGTGTGGCTCAGTGGTAGAGCACTTGCCTGGCCTGCATGAGGCCCCGAGTTCCGTCCCCAGCACCAAAAAGAAAAATGATAATAAAACAGAAAGCAAAACAAGAACCTGGTTTGTACTAACTCTGGGCCTAAAGGAGAAGACCCAAGGAAGTCAGGCTCATGAGAGCAGCCTGGGGACTTGGGACTCTTGAGGCTTTCCTTGGACTTTTGGGATTTTCATTCTTTCATTTGTGGTTAGTGCTTTTTTCGAAAAATGGAAACGGGTTTCTTCCAAACACCTAGGGGTAAGCAATGTAAATAGATCCTTCCACTCTTAGATTTATGCTGTGAAATACTGAATATCGGTTGGCTACAGAAATGGGAGGGGATTAGTGAAATTCCAGATGTCCTGGTGGACTTTGTTTTCCTCTAGATGAATTTTTAAACAACTTTGCAAAGCTAGAACCTTTATGAATTTTTCTAACACAGAGGTCACAGCGGCAGATTCCCCCAAAGTCTTCTGGGGAGGTAGAGTCTGACTGCCATGTTTATTTCATCCCTAAATTCTCTAGGGAGCTGGTTACCTGATGGCTGAGGGCTGGGTGTCGTGTTCCACCCACCTGCACTCTCTCTGTTGTCATTGTCGTTATCACATTGTGAAATAAAAAAATCATAGGAGGCCAATGTTTTGGACGAGGCTCCCACACTCGGCCCCCACAGATCAGGCTAAAAGTCAAAATGGAGTCACTCATTCTAAAGTTCCAAGTCAACAAGCTGAAACTAAGCTGTTTATGTGACCTTCTAAGGAACAAGGATTAGAGATAACAGTCAAATTTCCCAAAGAGCCCAGTTTCAATTGGCATAATAATGAAGTTCCCTCTGCCTTAATCCTTTCACACACACAAGAAGATAATCTGAAGTAACCTGATACTAAACAGTTATTTTTCTATTGTTCTCACCCTCCGTCCCCAGTTTGTAAGAAAGGAAACTTTGAAATGACCAATCCACTTTTTGGTTTTTTGTTCCTGCTTTCTATCAGCCCTTTACTGTCTGTGAAACCAACCTGTTCTGCCCTGCTCATCGGAATACTTATTGTATTTTATGAAACGAAGGGCTGCCTGGTTCTAGAATTGAAAATAAAATCAATTAAAAACAAAAAAATAAAAAATAAAAAAATAAAATAGAACAAAACATAAGTAGAAGCTACATTAGAAATTTATTTTTTTTTAATTATTAACAGAACAAAACTCAATGTAAAATGATTTGATTACTCTCATTCTCACTTAAGTTTTCTCATGAATCCAATAGCATGTTTGTAACTTAGAAAGAAAAATATCTGAATTGCCACAGGAAATAAGGCAGATTAAAACTCTGATCTTTGAAGAACCCTGGGGGTAGAAAATCATCAAAGGCAGCTAGAGAATGCAATGTCAACAAGATGTAATATAGTCCACAGGGAATCTGACACAACAGGCAAAAAAAAAAAAAAAAAAAAAAAGAAAGAAAGAAAGAAAGAAAGTAGGCAATAGCAGATGTTTTCCCGCAGGGACAATTATAGAGCAATAATTAAAGATCAAGATGGTATCTAAAAAAGAGCATAATAATGCTAACAAGAGGAAGAAATTAAGAGAAGGATGAAACCATTTACAGCCATTACTCCAGTTTGCTACAAGTTCATATTCCTAATCAAAAACAGACACTAAACATATAAACAAAACTAAACTAATCCAAAAAATGCTGGAAGAGCTCAGTCGAGTAGCTACTATAGAACACATACATAATTTAATTCATAAATATTTTTACAGTCAAAAGAGATTTATTACACAAGCAACATTTTATAGAGATTACATTTATATATTTGCCTTTATTCAATTAATCCTGCTAAGGATATTTATGAAACAACAGAACTTGGCTCATCTTCTGGAACCACTATGATTCTAACCTGAATTTCTCCTGAAACTAGTAACTGATTGTCCTTGAGACAGAGCCTTTTAAAAATAATTACTATGGAATGAAACTTATACTACATGCTTTTCAATTACATTCCAAATCTGGTGATCAAATGGTTTGTGTTCTATTTTAGGTTTTATTCAGTGGCAAGCTTCTTACTTAATACACAGATTTCCAATGTTGGTAAATTATTCTTAAAAAGTCAAATAAATTTTTAGGAATATTTATATAATTGCATTATTTATCAAAATCACAGAGATATGAAGTTGTTTAGCATAATAATTTAGTTAAATCTGTACTTTTTAACACATGTACATTAAGCAAAAGAAGTTATTAGAAATGCTTATATTCTACTTCCCTTATTAAATTTCTGATTCACTTTGAGAAAGTTGCTAAATTAAATAGCATTATTTTAAAATACATGAACTCAGTTAAAAAATAATGCTACTCATTCTATTTTCTTTTAGTTATAAACCCACCTCTCTTTGTGTTTAGCAGATGACAAGAGTATTTTTAATTTAATTTTTGTGTAGGATAGTGTTCAGTAAAAGGTAGAAATTAAACATTGGGTGAAAAGGAGGGATGAAAGGAAGGGAGAAAGAACAAGCAGAAAAAGAAACAATTTGTCTCATGAAATCAAGCATACATTGAAATTTCTGTTTATAATTCGAGGTAAACTTTATGTTCATATTATTATCCTCCTTTGGAAAGAAACAATGAAAAACATGAAATTTGTACATGCTTTGTATTGAAAGTTAATCAGTGAAATCTAACTTTTCTCTTAATTTCCTCTTTCAGATGCATACAAATATACACTTCACTTTTATGTTTGAAAACCTTGTTCAAACTGAGCTTTTGCACACCAGCTATTAGTCTTGCTAATTAAATATGACTGCTCTTGCACTAGTGATCCTCCTCTCATGTCCTGCTGAGTCACTTGGATTACAGTTTGACAACTCCATGGGTGACTCCCTTTTCTTTTAAATGTGAGATGTAGCTATGTGGCAGAGTGCTTTCATAACAATTGTAATGCCTTGTTAGGGTACAAAATGAAAACAAAACAAAAAATGTCAATAAGTTATTCTGTGATTCAATATTTAATTTTTTATATTATCATCATCTTAGGAGTAAGATGTAGGTGAATACTGTGGGTAAAAAGTGCATGTAATTTGCTTCCTGGGTTGACTTTATAACTAAGTCTTTCATTCTTTTTCATACTGTTGCAAATGGGAATAGCATATCATTAACCTAGCATCCTCAGAAGAAGATGTCAACTTCAGCAGTGGAAGTTTCCACCCAAAATCTCAAACCAAGACTCAAGTCAAATTCCTGTTTTGTATTTTTATGTCTTTTCTTGTAGTTATCACTCTCATGTTTTCTAGGCGCCACACTGTTGTTTACCATAATATACTTTTCTCTCTTTTTCCCCTCCTTATTAGAATTGTTAGATTTCAGCATACTCATTCTCATGCTTTTCTAAGAATCTCCTAAACAAAAGTAAATTTCTTATATCTTACTAACCATGGATATGACATCCAACACCAGACAAAAATTCCAGTTTTATCAAATGAAACCTTTTGGAATATCATTCAATTATCATTCATTTCACTCTCATCCACATAGACAAATGACCTTATACTGAACAACTTGGATTTCTGTAGCAGTTCTTTATCCCAAATGAAAAGCAAATTATTGTACTGTTTTGATCATTTCCTAGGTGTTTTTAAATTCAATAAGTTAAACATTTGCAACTTAGAAGAAACCAGTAGATATCTAAATATATAATTCATCAAGTGTAAGGCATTGGTTTAGAACTTGTGTCATGACCAATTTCTTTTGGACTTACGTGTCTCAGATAAATACTATGTCCATTGCAACCAGAAAATCTAGTTCTACTTATCTAAGACTAATACCTCATTCATTTATAAACAGTATATTGATTCTTACCTATATAAGGAGACTTCTATACATCATTAAGTACTTCTATACATCATTAAGATGGCAATTTGGTCTCAGGTTGGGTTCCGAAATGAAATCATTCTTTAATATTTGGTTAATCTAAATAGAAAATTACTGACTCACATTTTATGTGATATAATAATTCCATTTGTAATTTTTTGAGAAAATTTCACATTATTTTTCATAGTGATGGAACCATTTTACAACAGTGTGCCATTTTTCTATATCCTTGCCAATACTTATCATTTCTGTTTTTTTTTTAAATTTATTTTTAAAATTTATACATCTTCAATAAAAGTTGTTCTAACAGGTGTAAGGTGATGGCTCCTTATGGTGTGGATTTGCATTTCCTTCATCACTAGTAATGTTGAATATCTTTCCATATTTTTGTTGTTATATCCTCTTATGTAAAATGTATATATATATATATATATATATATATATATATATATATATATATATATAGAGAGAGAGAGAGAGAGAGAGAGAGAGTGGGTGTCAGCTCTAGGTACACTCTTAATTAGATTATTAACTACTTATCAGTTATAGGGCTTACAAATATATTCTAATCTCTAGGCTGCCTTTTTACTCTGTTGATTCTTTCCCTTGTTGTATAATTTTTTAATGTACTCATATTTTTTTAATTTTTTTCTTTGGTATTATGTTCTTAAGGTGTTATAGCCTAGAAATCATTATCAAATCCAATGGTATGAAGTCTTATTTTTGTTTCTTCTAGGAATTTTATGGTTTTAGACCTTAAATTATTTAATCAATTTTATATGTAGTAAAATACAGTGATCCAAGTTCTTTCTTTTGCATTTGAATGTCCAATTTTCCCAACACCACTTTGGATGATTTTCCCACATTGCATAGTGTTCACATAGTGAACACTTGGCCACATATGTTTATTATTTCTGTTCTCTTTTTTTTCAAATATATATATATTAGTTGTAGATGGACACAATATTTTTATTTATTTATTTTTATGTGGTGCTGAGGATTGAACCCAGTACCTCACACATGTGAGGCCAGTGATGTACCACTGAGCCACAACCACAGCCCCTATTACTAGGCTCTTAGTTTCACTGATCTATATGTCTGCTGATTTGCCAGTTCCATATTCTTGATAATTGTACATTTGTCATATATTTTTATCAGAAAGTATGATATTTTCATCTTTTATTTTCTTTCTACAGATTGTTTTTGCTATTCTGAAATTTTTTAGATTACATATAAATTTCAGGATAGTTTGTTTTTCCTATTTGGGTAAAAATTTGGCACTGGAATTTGTGTGGGGATTGTATCACATCTGTAAATGAAGTCTGATATTATGAATACATTTAAAATATTATGTCTTCCAATACATGACTAGGATTTGTATTTCTATTAATTTGTATCTTTATCAATTGTTTTCAGCACTATTTTGCAGTTTTTAGTATACAGATCATTTGCTTTCATGGTTAAGTTTATTACTAAGTAACCTTTTCTTTTTCATGCTATTGCAAATGAGAAGATTTTATTAATTCTCTTTTTGGATTATTCATTTTTAATATAGAAACACAAATGATTTTGATGTTAATCATATATCCTGCAACTTTGCTGAATATCCTTAATACTTTTTATATCTTTTGTGACATCTCTGAAGTTTTCTATATATAAAATATGCCATCTGTGTACAGAGATATTATATTTCTTATTTTCCAATTTCAATACTTGTTATTTCCTTCCTAATTTCTTTATCCCTCTCTTTTCTTTTCTTTAATTACTGTCTGGGACTTCGACTAGTATGTTAAATAGAAGTGTTTAAGAGATCATCATTGCCTTGTTTCCAAACTTGGAGGAAAGGCTTTCAGTTTTTCAGAATTAAGCATAATTGGGGCTGGGTAATATAGCTCAGTTGGTGGAGTGCTTGCCTTGCATGCATACAAGCTCTGGGTTCAATCCCCAGCACCACAAAAAAAAAAAGAAAGAAAGAACTGAGGATGATTTTAGTTATGAACTTTTCATATATGGCCTATATTAAGGTTATTTTATTCTCAGTTTACTGAGGTTTTTATCATGAAAGGATTTGGGATTTTGTTACATGTTCTTTCTTCATCAATTTAGAGAGACATGTTCTTGTTTTCTTTATTCTATTATTGTAGTATTCTTTGACCAATTTTCATATGTTGAAACAACCTTGATTTCCATTGTTAAATCAAATTTGATCATTGTGTGAATTTTTAATGTATGATTTAATTTGACCTTCTAGTTTTTTGATGAGTAGAGGTTTGGGCTTTAAGTGTGGTTTCTTTTTATGATTTTAGCTTTAAGCTTATACTGACCTTAGAATGTTTTTTTAAAGTGTTCTCTCATCTTCAAAGTTTTGGGGGAGATTTATAGAAGAATTAGTGTTTATTCTGATTTAAATGTCTTACAGATTTATGAAATAAAATCATCTAGACCTGGGCTTCTATTTCTTGGGAAATATTGAATTTGTGATGCAATTTTTTTAAATCTTTACTGGTTATACATATGTTCAATTTTTTTTCTTGTTTTTCATGACTTAGTTTTGTTGGGTTGCGTATTTCTAGAATTTCATATATTTTTCCAGTAAATCCAAATTAGCAGTATATAATTATTAACAGTGTTCAAATTAACCTTTTTATTTCTGTGGTTTCAGTTATCTTTTATTTCTATTTTTATTATTTAATTTTCTATTATTTTACTCAGTCTAAGAATTTGTCATTGTATTGATGTTTCAAAAAATCAACTCTAAAATTTGTAGATCTTTGTACTATTTTTTTTTAGTCTCATATTTATTTCTGCTCCAATTTTTATTAGTTTCTTCCTTCTACTAACTTTCAGCTTAGGTACTTTCTGTTGTTTTTTGTTCTTTGTTCCTTGAGGGTTGGAGTTATTATGTGGATTTGTGGTCATTGTCCTCTATAAATAAAGACATTTATCATTATAAGTTTGTCTTTTACTAGTGGTTATAGTTTACTTAATTATTTGGTTTTTTTTTTTACTTTCATTTATTACAACATATTTTCTAAATTCCCTTATAATTTCTTTTTTTGAAAACTAATAGCTTAAACTCCCTTTAAGACAAGAAGTTTGAACATTTTGTCACATAGTTTTCCATTACTTTAAGATAAATGTATGAAAAATATTTTGCTCCTTCAATTGGATCATGGGTTTTGGTTATTTATGGCCCAGGTAAATTATTACTATGTTTTATGTATTAAAAAAATTCACCTCCCCAGTTGTAATGGAATGTTTCATAAATGAAAATCCTTCCACCAATAAGGGCAGCTAAATTTTTTTTGGAGTCTTTCAATTACTTTATGAAGGTTTATCTTTTCTTTGCTTCTGCATTTAATTTACCAATCAAGAGGTTTTTCAGTGTCTCCTTTAGGAGTTTCTACTATCTTTTAACCCTTCAATATTTCTCTGTGACACTGCAGGTTCTCTGTCACTGAAAGCAGGCTTCTGAGCTCTTGTTTATTATCTGCAGTACATAGACATATAAAGTATGTTTATTTTCTGAGCACTGTGATTTAGGCAAAGCCCAAACCTCTCCTTCATGCAGCTTCCCCCAAATCATCAATGTTGCATGCATGTTTCACCTGTCATTCATGAAGTGGAAACTGTCTCGTCTTCTTACTGAGCTATGCCAGGATCTTGCTCTGCCACTACCAATTTTCATTGTGAAAATAAGATGCTTAACTATCTTTTACTCTCAGCAACCTTAAGGAATACAAAATATTCTGGTTCACCATGAGTACTTTGGTTCAAGAAAGAGAGAAACCAGTCACTTGACCAACCTTTTGGAAATGTGGCAAGTTGGAAAACACTCCACTTTTCTCTTTAATTCCCAAAGCAAAAGCCACTAACAGAGTATTTGCTTCTAATGTCACTAAATTTTGCCAGCTTTGCATAGAGCTTCACAGCTGATATGTAACAGCTTTTCCAACTTTCAAATTCAGAGACACTATTCTTGGTTTTAATTTTCCCAGGGTACTGCAACTTATTAACTGGTTTCTGGAATTCTCATGAAGACATTTTAGATAGTCTATTTAGTAGGTGTCTCTGCAGGGGAGCAAGTTCTGGAGGTTTTTATCTAACCACTTAGTTGATGTTACTCTCCCTTAATGTTGCAATTTTATCATTATGGATATTCAACTAATGCTTTTACCTATTGAACATTTACAGTTGACAATGCCATTTATTAACCAAATAATAAAAAATGTTGTTGTTTCTTACAATCATGACTTTAAAATACCTGGAATGCATTGTGTACAAGTTTATTTTGATAATAACAAAAGCTTAAAACAAGGATGATACATGGTCTTAAAATAGTTCCTAAAATATTTACCAACAGCAGTATTTTTCACTTTTATAAATATATTTCAATTTGTATAGCTAATTCATTCAAGATAAAAATTTGAGAATTAATAGATCATATTTACATATTCACTTTTACTTGCTGAAAAATATACATTTCTGAAGAATTAAATTGCCACTGAGTGTTATTTCTTCAACCAAACTTATGAAATATGTGTTAAAAATTAGGGTCATCTCATAAAATAGGTTCACAAGAATAAATCTGAGGTAATTTCAATG
This sequence comes from Callospermophilus lateralis, assembly GCF_048772815.1. Lineage (NCBI taxonomy): Eukaryota > Metazoa > Chordata > Mammalia > Rodentia > Sciuridae > Callospermophilus > Callospermophilus lateralis. The sequence continues at coordinate 3,321,683 of NW_027510917.1, forward strand.
TTATTTAACCTGAAAAGTATAGTTATAGTGCATCTTCTTTAAAAGAACTTGAGATGCAAATTTTCAATTTCTTTTCTCTCTCCAAAATGTCAAAATCTCTGTTACTTTTGAGTATCTATAATAAGGATTTAAAGAGTTTTCTATCCCAGGGATAATGCTTTAAAACAATTAAGCATCTACATCACTTCTTTTGGTAAGCAGCTAATACTAGTCAATAATTTCAATAACAATAGAGGGATTGGCAGAATTAGGAGAAATATAATTTAATTACTAGCATTTCATTTCAGAAGCTGAAGAGGCAATAATTGCATATGTGTCAGAATATTAAATTTCAAGTTGATAATTTTTCTAAGAATCTCTTAGACACCAATACTAGGCAAACAACAACAACAACAAGAAGGCAGTCATTTTTAGAGAAAGTGAATGATTTGTGACTAAATATAATTGTTAAAATGTATCTCAGTGAAATTATTGATAAAATACTAAGTATATAACCATTTTATCTAAGAATCTCACAGTAATTAATTAGCATCAATGTATTATTAATTACCATTATTATATTAATTAAGAATCTCACATTAATTAGCATTATTACACTAATTAGCCAGTGGAATTACTGTCCTACTTTTTATTCAAATTAGATATAAAATAAAGGAATGGTGAACTATAAGGGAAACAGATAAATAAAATTAATGTTGCCTGAGGTTTTATTTTATTCTTTGATGCCTAAAATATTAAATAAATGTTTATTTTATAATCCAAGGTCAAAATTTTAGTTAAGTAAAGTAGATACTACCTTCAGCAAGCAAAGATTGTCTGTTTCAAATACATGATAAAAATTAAGGTGATGTTTTAAATTTTATTATTATATGAATTAAGATTTTTCCAGATGAGGTAAATCTTAATATTTATAGATTTTTTATAGTTACATTTGACAAAATTTTTGGATTCTGCTCTTTAGAAATAAATAATTTTGCCATTCTTTCAGTTTTGTCATATTTATTTATCAAACACATATACATTGTGGTTTTGCAAATCACACAAAAATCATATTTAAGGATATCCAGTAATTTTATATGATTGTAATATAGGTAGAATATTGACTTTCCATTAATTTATGGTATAAAATATATCCAAATACATAAATTAATGCAGTTTTCAAAGCAAAATACATGCAATTAGTCAATACTTTAAAATATGGAATTTGTTCCATAACATTTATGTTCACATTAGGATAATTAATTGTTTAATAGATGAATTTTTAAAACCTTATTAATTTTTTAGTCTGTTCATCTTGAGGACATTGAAGTTATAATATTTGACAAGTTTACCAGTAGCCACATAACTTTTCCAAGCCTAGTATGGGAATTATTATGGAAATATTTATATTTAATAAAATTATTTATTTTGATAGCCTTCATGTTTTACATATAAAAACACAATTTCAACTTAACTGATTATAACAGCTAATTAAAAGCTGGTAAAATTAAGGCTTTAAATTAAAGCAGCATGTGAAGATAATTAAAATAAAAAGGCTTATGTGAAAATATAACTTTTTAGTATTATCCACAAAGTAAAAGGTGTAATAAATGTTTAATAAAATGCAAAATGACATTAAACAGATAAAGTGTTTGGGTGGGTATGTGTGTATTTGTATATACTTCCTTAGGAGAGTGGCTAGTTATCTTTATACTTGTACTGTTAAGATAGTTACAGTTTTAATTGAAAATTAATTATAGATCAATTTTTTTTTGTTAGTACTTTCCTTTGAATCCCCAGTAGAAGAAAACTGGACAAAGAATAGTTTGCTTGAGATATTATTTCAAAGAAAATAACAAGTAATTCCTATAATAGTTTATTGGCTGAGAGCCAATAAACAACCAATGGAATCAAGAGACATTTATTTTCAAAAATTCAAAAGAAATACTTAATAAAATCATAAAGTTTTTGTTTTAATCTCTTCAGATAAAATAATTATCCTTATTTTTAATTCACATCATTTTTTAAACTAACTAGAGAAAGCAATAGAAAAAAGACACTTGATTAACAATATATTCTCAAAAAAACTATACATCTTCAATAGCAAAAGTCATCTTTGAAATTTTAAAAAATAAATATATCGATAAATTATTGGACAAATAATTACTGTATTTAAAAACATTTTAGGAAAATGTTACAATGTTTTTGGTATTGTTTTGTGCCACATTTATTAATATCTATTTAAATTAAAGATCAAGATGTTAAATTATGTCCTACTACATGGAGTAAGCCTTGGGCTCATTAAAATTTATGTTCTCTAAGCTTTTCTGACTTATGTATTTTAATTTATGGAAGAAAAAATCACAACTATATTTATTATTTAAATGAATGCTTATATTTTTATAAAAAATTATTTTTGCAAGAGAAAAACAATATATTTTACTCAAATATAAGATATAAAAATGACCTAATTATACTTTTTTTTAAAGAGAGAGAGAGAGAGAGAGAGAGAAAGAGAGAGAGAGAGAGAGAGAATTTTTAGTATTTATTGTTTTTTAAGTTTTCAGGGGACACAACATCTTTGTTTGTATGTGGTGCTGAGGATCGAACCTGGGCCGCACACACGCCAGGTCGAGCATGTCGACCGCTTGAGCCACATCCCCAGCCCCTAATTATACTTTTCATGACTCCTCAAAATTCATCTTGCCAAATGACTATCTTTGGGCTTTTTTATTCATGAAATAATTGTACAAATTAGTTTTCTAATACCCCCATGATACCAAAAAAATCTTTTGATAACGAAAATTTCTTTATTCAAATTCAACATGATTTATTATTAGACCATACCTTTTTGTGCATCCTGATTGATGTAAACCCATTATTGGCTAATAATAACTATTTTCAAAAATACATGTAGAACGTGCATAGTTACTGATTTATATTTGTTTTATAAATGAAAATAGAAAGGCAATATAGATAGCAGATATTATGATAAATTCACATTAATTAGATGTTTCTCAAGATTATATATACATCCTAATTATGTAGACTTGGTACTTGAAAATGCCCAACAAGTATATGAAAAATGTTCAATATTACTAAACATCATAGAAATGCAAACCTAAATCGCAATGAGATATCACCTTATCTAAGTTAATGTTTTCCCTGTTATGAAAAAATAGTACAGAGGTCCTTCAAAAAATTAAAAATAGAACTACCATATTGTCCAGCAATTTCATGACTGTTTATGGAAATGAAATCAATATGCTGAAAAAAATAATTGTACTCCCATGTTTAGTGCAACACTATTCACAAAAGTCATCAAATGGAAGCAAACTGAGTGTGTATCAACTGAAGGATGGATGGTGCTTATACACAATGGAATACTATTCAGACATAAAAGGAATGAGTGATTTTGTCATTTGGAACAACATGGATGAAACTAGAAATCATTATATTAAGTGAAAGAAATCAGGCAGTGAAAAAATAAGTACTGTATGATCTCATTCACATGTGGACTCTAAAAAGGCTTAAGTCATAGATGTTTGGATAGAATGGTGGTTACCAGAAGCTGGGGAGAGAAGAATGTGGAAGGGTAGGATGAGGAGGGTTTCATAAATAGATACTAAGTTACCTTTACGTAGTAGCAAGATGTTTTGGTAAACTATTGAAATAGTACTCCACATTCCAAAAATCGAAAAGAGGCTTGGTATGGGACACATGCTATAATCCTAGTAATTAGCTATAATCTGCTGAGGCAGAAGTCTATCCTGGAACCTGGGTAATTTGGTCAGATCCTCTTTCAAAAAATAATTCTATATATATAATTATATATATAAATTAAGTTAATCAAAAGGTTAAACTTACAAATTTTTTATGTTTACTTGTTACTACAAATAATGATTCTTAGTAAGCAGTTTATTACATGTAATTTAAAGTCCCTATCATTGTATATCTGGTATACTCATGAAGGAAGAACCAAAATAAGAAAGAAAATATGTAATATTAAATGAGGACAGGTGATTTTGTTTATGGAGCATATTAAGAAAAAGGGGAGGGGCAAGAGGTCTGAAAATGCTTTGGGAAAACTTCTCAAGGAAGACCTTCCAAATTAATGGATTATTGAGACATTATAGTCTTAATGAAATGAAAGAATCTGATATGAGTATATGTTGTATTAGAGTATAGAAAAATAAAAGAAAAATGAAATAGTAAAGAACAAGACAGGGGTCAGCTTCTTTGGAAAGAAATATGGTTAAAGATCTAGTTGAAATTAAATATTTGATAAGTATCAAAACACAGATTGATGATCCAATGATTGATTGGGCTGGAAATTTTATGTTCTTATTTATAGGAATCACATAGTGTAAGTATTTTGGCTATTAGCTGAGGCCCTAAAACTGGAGTTTATACCCTATACATACTTGACCAATAGAAGTAAATTTGCTGGGTATACAATAAGAATGCCTGAGAAATTCACAATTAAATTAACTTTTTAATTTCCAGTTGTAGTATAATTTCCACATTTTCCCACATAAAGGAGAAAAATAGAAGTGGTTTCCATCACATATGAGTATAGTTTCTGAGCAGGTTATTATAGGAGTTCACATTGTGATGATTGTCAGTACATGAAAGGAATAGACAAATTAAAACAAGATTTCTATGCTCAGGTAGATAAAGCATAAATATCCTCTTAACTCTTGGAAACCTTGTCATAATTTCCAAACTGTCCAACGAATGATACACTTAGAAAGATACATTATGCAGACACTTATTTTATTATTTTATCAGGATTTCCAATGACCATATAACTATGGTTTGCAAACATGGATGTGTAGCCCAACCATCCATTTATTTGAATATATAAGTTTATATCAATTTTTAGTATCTAATTTTGACCTACGTAACTATAACATTCAGAACTAGAGATTCAAAATGCATCTTGTTAAATTTTATCAGTGATTTTGATGTCTCTGGATTTAAATTAATATATGGAAAATACCTGCAAGAAAAAATGCATTTTCATGCATTTATTCTGTTAAGTTGCTATGAAAGAACATGTATCATGATATGTATTGGTAAACCCACATGAAATTATGAAGAAATTGTATATCATATTCTATCTTATTGATTCATTTTTTAGTTAAAGTAACCTAGGATGACTTAACAGAATCTCAAAAGTGAAGTGATTTAGGCAACTGAAGATTGTTTTCTCACTTAAAATTCCAGACAAGCATTCAGGTCAGAGTGGTGTATCTTCTTTCCAGAGTTATTCACAGATGCAAAAAATCAGTCAAAACACATTAGAAAACAGCTTATTATCGCCTCTAAAATTTTAACATTTATATGGCATTTAACCTAAATTCTACAAGGAAACTTATATACAGAAGAATGTTTTGTGCACCTATAACAAAAGACATGCCCAAGATTATGTATAGGTGCACTGGACAAAATAGTAAAGACCTGGAAAAAAAAGCCAATGTTCTTCATTGAAACTAGTTGAATAAATTGTGTTATATTCACACTGCATATATAATTAAGTACTCAAAACAGTAGCTTTCAAAAACAGTGTTATTGAATTTAATTAATGTGATAAGTGAAAAATAATGTTGTTATGTACATCAATTACATACACCACTAAGGTCCTTTACATAACATTAAAATACCTAAAATAAAACATTAACCTAATGTTCCTACATATTGTACATTTTTTAAAAATAAAGAAAACCATTAGAGATGTCCATCTATTACATTGAAACCTTAAAAATAATTATGAAAAAATATGCTGTTCTAAAAACATAAAATTAAAACCCAAAGGTACTTAAATTTTTTTAAATGTTTTTTTTCTTAGAAGTTCTTAATAATGAACTGATTTTTTTTCTCTTGTTGCCACTTTAGGCCTATTACCTTAGTTGTCCATGGAGATGTAATGAATTGGGATTGTGAGGAATGAGCAGTGGAAGAAGTTGTTAAATCTCAAATAAAATTTTTATTTTTATTTTGGTTGACATATCCCTTGCTTAGAAGCATTAAAAAGTCAGTAGGTACGTAGAAGTTTTTTGTTGTTGTTGTGGTGGTGGTTGATTTTTCTTTTTGTACCTTCTAAATGTAAACAGCAGTGTTAGTGTTCTTTGCAAGAGTGTTAAGAGAATACATTATTACTGATAAATCTGGCACTCAATATTTTTACACATTCTACTTCCTGTGGCACTCTCAAGTCTTCATTTCTTGATTTTAAGAGCTTCATATTTCACAGAAATAACATCCATGGGGAAGATGATAAAAAAGGTTAAAAAAAAGACATTGGATGCTTATGTCAAAAATCAGTGTAACCTTAAATGAAGAACATACTTACATCTTTCCAGAGTCTGCTTTGTTTGTTAAAGGATCCTCTTCATTTTAACTCAGTTCAAGCAGTTCAAGAACAAGCTCTCTGCAGTAGCAAATGCTTTCTCCCTTTTACCAGCTGTGGCTACCCACTGGCTTCTACTTTATAAAAATGGTTTAAGTCTGAAATAAAACATACAATTAGAAGTTCATATACACATAGTATTATTATTTCCCTGCATGGACTTTCCACCAAATTGCACACTAAATGGCAACTTTTTTTGGTTCAATAAATATAAACATATGGGGGCTGGTTAATTACTAACAGTAGTAATTAATTAGCTGTATACATGGCTTTCTTTACAGATTTTCATGTAAATCACAATTAAAACTTCAAACCTGCAAATTTATTAAACTTAGCAGAATTCTAAAAATGCTTACTTCCCTCAAGCTGTTCATTTTCAAGGAATAGACCATGTACAACATGATCATAAGCTCAATTTATTTTTATCAAGCTTTAAATTCTAGAGTTGATTTTGTCAACTTTAATGCAGGATTTCCATTACAGACTACTCTCCAAGGTGTTTGCTATTTGGTCATAGCATTCATTTGGAAGAAAACGGTTAAAATTAAATGTTTCATAATACAGATAAGTTTCAGTGATTCTAATGAAGCTCTGAAGATTTTCCTGAACTTACACCACGTATTTCTAAGATACCATAGAGAAAAATAGGGTATTTAATTATCAGTTATCCCCTTATAGGTTCTAAATTCTTTGAATAAAAATGAAATACAAATGTCTAAATATTTACTGAAATTAAATCACAGTACAATATATACTGCCAAACTTTTGAACTAATAAATACCATTAAATTTGAAATAGACTAAAGTAAAATTTAAATTATGCTTTGAATTATAGGGCATAGTCAGGACTTTTGAAAGCCCAATTTTTTTTTCTGTCTCTATATGTAAACACATCGCCAATATACTTAATAAAATAATCACACTTTTTTTAAAAAAACCCATTCACCATTACCTTCCCTAGTAGGAAAGATTTTGCTGGTTAAATGCACATTTTGAATATCCTTGCCATGGAAGAATTCATGCCAACTTGGGTGCAGGCACTAGAAGACACTGCCCAGAACCAAGCCTACATTCATGAAAAGCTTTGCAATGCAGTAAGCTTATTCATCTTGTCCATTCTGTGTGAAAATGATCCAAGAAACCAGATTTGCATTGTGTACTTACACATGGCTGGCCATGATAACACTAATGTTTGTTGAACCTCATTGATAGGGTCACTGAACTAAATTAACACAGCTGGTATTGGGCACTTTCTATTTTGATCCAGACCCATCATAAAGTCAACTGAAACTGAAAAATGTATGTTTACCACTCTCTCACACGAAATATTAAGCTAACAAAATTTTAAAGCAAAAAGTCTATTTAATTTTAATAAATTAATTATTGAGTACAATTCCAATGGCTATATCTCTTGACACACGCACAAATAGAAAGAGAGACAGAGAAAGGGAGGGAGGGAAAGAAAGGAAAGTGGGCCATGAAATTAGATTGTTATTCTTAGTTTTCAGTGGCTAAATACAGAGTCTTTTTCAAGAATCTATTACTATGAAAGATAAAATATGCTTGTTTGCAAAGTAGTCCTTTATAAATGTATAGATCATCTTTATTTGTAGGTTAATTCAATGAACTTTGAATTCCCATTGGAAATTTTTGGTTTCTTTAATGCAAATGAGTATTCTTATGGGGGCAAAATTCTTAATATGATTTAAAGAAAACCAGTTTTGAAGCAATTACACCACCATGATCTTGTTAAATCCATAGCATAACTTACTAAAGTCAAGATGTATTACCAATTTAATCAAAGTACCATAAATCTGAATACGTTAATAGGATGCAAATTATATCTTCTTATTAACCAAAATTATTTGGTTTGAGTAGCAGTGAGGTGAAGGCACTGATTTAAGAACCATAAAAATATAAACGTGCAAAACCAATTTTTTCCTTCAAATTATAAGAACATTTTACTAATATTTCAAAAACTGTATTTGTTTATTTTGAGAAGACTATTTAAAAGCTCACAAGCCCATATCCCTAGGGTGGGCCACCAATCCAACTCAATATTCTCATCTGTTCTACTTTATAAAAGTTAAAGCTGAAAAGCAAACGAAATATCCCAGGAGAAGAGCTCACTATGAAGGCAGCCTAGTGGTACAGCTGAGAGGATTTCCTCAGGGTCCTATACAAAATATTTCACACAGAATGCATTTTCACCAGCCAAAGATAACTTCTATTTTATCAGGCCATGTTTATGGCTTTGTTGTTGCTGCAAACATCATACAATGAATTGAGTCATTGCTGCTATTTTACCTAAAACCTCACACTATAGAATGTGAAGCTCTAAGGATAGATTAGCTTTCTAGCATATATGTTTATTGTTTTTAATTTCTGAATTTCAGTTTTAATAATTTATTTTCAATACAATGTAAATTTTCAATAAATATCACTTTTCTATTTAGTTGATGGAAATGACAAATATTCATATGTAAAAATGGCAATGACTTACCACATATAGAAATGTTTACCACTTAATATCATAAATTCATTACTTAAAGAGAAGAACAATAATTTTTGTCCCTTTAGGGAAAATCATGACTATGAAGGCAGGGAATTTTACTGAGATCCATGTTTAAATTTCTCTTTTACAAAATTGGTAAATAATTTTGAAAATACAAATTAAAATATCTTTGCTTCAGTTTTCCTGATTACCACGGTAAGAACCATTATAAGCTGTATTTTATTGCAAAATAAATAGTCAAGTTCATGTAATATGAGTTAATTGACTCCCAAAACTTAAAGTTGACTCAAATAAGTTATTGTCAGACTCATTTTCCAACCAAAATGTGTCTTCTACCAATAGCTTTTTCAAGGAATAATACATCCATCCTTGCTTTTTTGTAACAACAAAATGAGTAAAATAAAGCTATAATATTTTAAAATCTTGATGAATTTGATAATAGTTATTAATTTGAAGGAAACATAAAACCGAAATTGGTAATATGGTACATAAAGTAGTAAATATTTCAGGCAATATTAAATGAAAATTTAATAAAAGTTTTATATAATCAAAAAAACTTCTAAAAAATACATGATCTCCAGTAACACCCTGTTCCAGAGAAAAGTAACCAATGATTGGCCCAAGATGTTAATTATCATTCTAGGAACACAGTTGTTGAAGAAAACAATATTACATCATTTATTTATTGTTTTAAATTAGACACAGTGATCATTCCAGTATTTAGCTTATTTTGAGTGTGTGTGTGTGTGTGTGTGTGTGTGTGTGTGTGTGTGTGCATCTTCCAGAAAAAGAAGTCTTTGTACTTTCTACATTTTCTTACTTTTTCATTCTTTGGGATTTATAATAACCAGGACCCTCCAAGTAATGTAACACATTCTATTAATCAACAGTACCTATATAGAAAAGTAAACTTAAGTATGAAGAACTATAGTTGAGCTCTTAATTAAATATGTTGCATTTGCTATACATATAAAGTAGCTATTTTAATGCTAGGAAATGTGAAGGATCTGAGATTTTATCCTACTTCTAAGTTACTATATTAGTCTGTCTACATTTCATGGGTGCTGATGGCAACTATGAGACTACTGAAACAGAAACAAAGGACAGTTTACTGCTCACAGCAGTAGCAGTAAATTTACCATCATTTCCCACATTTCCTGAACATTCCCTTGCAACAGGGACCTGAAGACCTCTATACAGGCAGTGGGTTAAGTCAAAGGAGAGGAATCCTAAAGAAAAACTGATGTTTCATAAGTGAGCTGTAAGCTAGCCTACTCAGACTTTTCCCTGTAGAGAAGCATTATCTTTATCATACTAGTCAAGAAAAAAATCTCCCAGTATTGAAGGGAGTCATTTCTCTGTCTTTCAAGGATATTTATTTATAAATATCTCAGAAAAAGATAGTCTCTGAAATGGGAGTCAGTTCCTCTACTCATAAGAGAGGAAGAAATGCAAGAGACCCATAGGTAATTGTATCATAATAATAAATAATATTGCAATGGTTCTTTTCAAACACACCCATTAGACACAGAGATAGAGAACCAAGAAAGAGTATTACAGAAAATCTTGAAGTCCTTAGTTTGCCTTGTACCTATATCTTTCCACATAGCAAGTGTTGCCATTGTCCTGAAATCTAAGAGCATTAATTAGATTTGCCTATAATTTTATTCTCATGCTTGCTTTTGTGCATTCAAATGATATTCATGAGATTCATTCATATTATTGTATGTAGTTCTGAATATTGATTTTTCATTGCTATATAAATTTTACTGAATGAGTATTTAACTCAGTGCACATTTGGTAGTTTGTAATTATTATTGTTATTGAAGAATGAATAGCTTTGTAGCATTTAAGGATATTATTTGGCTGTTGAATGTGTATTCTCTTTCACTGCAAAATACAACAGTATAACTTATGACAGGAAAAGGGTATAAATGAACAAAAAATGCTGAATTTACTTTCAAAAATAATAAATAAATGATGTAAAATTGTCTTTTTCTGAAAATTCTAGCAGATCTTGGGATATAAATGATTATTTTGGCATATAGCTTGTTTTGATGAGCTTTTTTTTTTTCTACTGTAACCAAAATATCTGATAAAAATAATTAGAGGAGAACAAGTTTATTTGGGGGCTCATGGCGCCAACTCCATTCTTTTATACCTGAGGTGAGGCAGAGCACCATAGTGGAAGAATGTGGTGGAGAAAAGCAGCTAGGAGTATGATAGCAGGAAGCAGAGAGAGAAATAACTCTCACTACAATAAGATATAAACCCCAAAAGTATGCCCCCAAACCCACCTCCTCCATATATATATCTACCTCCATTTACCACCAGCTAATTCCTATCAGTGGATTCATACACAGATTAGGTTAAGATTCTCAGAACCCAGTAATCTCACCTCTAAATGTTCTTACACTCTCTCACAGATGAGGGTTTGGGAGGTATCTACTGTAGGCATAACACAGTTAAAAGATGCTAACTGAACATATCACTACAATCTTGTTCTGTGATGATTTTCTTTTTTCTATTTAAATACACATTTACAACTGTTAGAGGTAGAATGCTTTCTGCCCACTATATATGGTATTATACTTTGGATGTGAGGTGTCCCCCAAAAGCTCAGGTGTGAGACAATGCAAAGTTTGGAAGAGAAATGATTGGGTTATAGTCTTAACCTAGTCAGTGAATTGATCACTGATGGGATTAACGAGTGGTGACCAAAGGCAAGTAGCTGGAGAAAGTGGTTCATTAGGGTAGTGGCCATGGGGTATATATTTTGAGAGAGAGTGGAGTCTTTCTTTCTCTCTTCTTCCTGATCATCATGTGAGCTGCTTTCCTGTGCCACAGTTTCTCTCAATGATGTCCTACCTCATGTTGAGCCCCAAGGAATGAAGACTACTGTACATGGAAATCCTTATTTATACACTATTCTTTGTTTTGAATATTTTACCTTAAATTTTAAACATTAGAATATTGCCAATAAACAAGTTCAGTTAGGTGAAATTAATTCACATTCATTTTTTTTCAACATAACTGAAGTATTTTTTTCAAAATGGGAACTTCATTAAATAATAAATGATTATCATAAATGTCACCTTACATCTTTAAAATGCTTTGGATTATAATGTATGCCATATTGTATGTCTCAAGAGATCCTCTCATTACAGACAAATGAGTACCACTGTCATATACAAGTATTGAGTAGTCCTAGAATCCTTGATTCCCTGTTCCAGGAATCCATGGGGGAAACTTCTAGACTTGTATTCACTGCTGATCTGCTTATGTTAATCCCAATCCCTGGCACTCTCTTTGTTTCTTGGCCTGCAATTAGATCAATTTAAACCACCATCTGTTTCTTGCCCATTGAGTATGTTAATTTTATAGTCATGTGTCTTAATTTTCTATTTCATTTGTAACCATGTCAGGATATATAAGAGAATTTCATCAAGAACAACTGAATGAGAAAAACAGTCATATAAATTAAAAATATGAAATCTGTAACTTTTTAGTTCTGAATATACATCAACTAAAAAAATAATTATCTTAATATCATAAGAGTTGAAAATATATAGTTGTAAGAGAGAGTTTAGAAAATGAAACCAAGTTGCTTGCTTTTAATCATTCAGAGCAGATTTAAGGCACAGATGTATGGCCCTCTTATTTGGCATTGATTGGGATAAGTACTGCAATAAGGAGAAGTTTTTCCTCATCCCTCATATCCAAGGCCTCCCAGCCAAGATGAATATAATGTAATCTTTATTTTGTGAATTACATTCCATTCAACTATTTTATGTGAATAACTTAATACCAAGAGCAAACTTAGAAATTATTACTCTTTTATTTCATTTACAAGGGAATAGAGACAGACATATCTTAAACTAGCTTACACATTTAGTAAATAAGAGACTCAGTCCAGACTCAATTTTTTTCATATGATGATTCAATTTTTTTTTCTTTAAAGCAAACAAATCTACATTAATAAGTAACTAGAAGATGTCAATGATGGCTTTACAATCACCTTTTAAATTTTGAGTCTTTTCCTCTCCTCAAAGAACATGTTCTACACTGTTGTTTTCTCTTGTTACTCTATTGTCAATGTTTTATTTTATTTTGTTTGTTTCCTTAATTTCTACTGGCCATAGTAACTTAGGAAGTGTTTTGGAGGCATACTGAGCATATGCCTAAGAAAGAGAAATTGATCTGGTTCAGTAAGTTCATATTATTCTTTTTGAAATAAAACTCAGTAATAGGAATTTCGTGGTCAGGCTATTGATTTTAGTTTTCTGGACAGAATTAAGAATTCTTTTAGACCCATGCATTACTTTGGTTTATGAAATTGACTAAAGAGTAATATTAGACTGCTTGTAAAAATGAGTGCATTATTACCAAGTAAAATCACAGGAACTGCTAGATTCAATAGCAGAAAAGTGTTAAGTTCGTGAATACTAAATGTTTCATCCAAAGATGATTCAATATCCTTAATTTGAATGAAAATTAATTTTTTAGAAGGGCAAATTAACAGACTTGTTTAGAGAAAATATATTTGGGTGAGATTATGTTGCATGCAAGTAACCCAACATTAAGAGTTCATTCAGTATCAGTGCCCTGGAGAATGGCTTACACAAGAGTTATTAAAATGCAGATTTACTTCTTGTTAGCCAGTTTTCTTTAGTTTACATGCTAAATTTTAGTTGAGTTTCATTAGAGAAAACAAATGTTTGCCTCTGATAATTTTTACTTTAAATTTTAATTTAGGAACTTAATAAAGCCAGCTATCCAAATTGCTTTTCTTGATACACATATAAATCTTCATCTCACAAATCTTAAGAAAGGAGAACATCTGTTGTGAGACTTATTCAGATTTTAAACACATCATTTACTAAGTATTCTACTAACAACTTGCACAAAGAAGTCAAATGGTTCACTTTGAATCTCAGTCCTTGCATTACTTCTGCAATAAAACCTCTAATCTGGTCAGCTAAAATGTCTTGTACTTTTTTTTTGTTGTTGTTCTTTACATGCTTACATGCTTTCTAGAAGGCAACTTAAACTGTTTTGTATCTTTGCATCTTTTACTTTATTTTCTTTTTGTTGTTATTGATTTTTTTCTTTGTTTTGTACCCAAGATTGAATCTAGGGGTGCTTAACCACTGAGAAATGTCCCTAGCCCCTTTTGTATAATTTTAATTTTTTTAAAAAAGTTTGAGGTAGGGTCTTCCTAAATTGCTTAAGACCTTATTAAGTTGCTGCAGCTGGCTTTTAACTTAGGATCCTCCTGCCTCAGCTTCCCCAACCATTGGGATTATAGATGTCTGGCTTATTTGGTATCCTTTACACCCTAGACCATATAACTATTAAGAGGGAGAGTTTGGTCATTATTTATTCATTTAAAAAGCTTTTTACATTTGTTTTTGTTTTTTCTTTAAAGAGGTGAGTTCAATAATAATAATAATAATCCATTCTGCATTGGTTTTCTATTGCTGTATAATCAATCATTCAAAAATATGGAAATAAACATAATTAAACCTCACAGTTTCTTTAAATTAGCAATTCAATATTTTCTTACATAGAAGGATCTGTGCCTATATTTCTAATAAGGGTGCTATCAATATGTCAGTCTGCATGTAGTCTTTAGAAGCTTCCAAATTTGCCCACTCACATCACAGTTGGCAGGAAGCCTCAGCTTCCTTTGGCCCTGTGTCCTGCCAATGCTACTTTAAGAGTGTCCTGAAGACATGGCAGCTGGCTTCTCCAAGTGACTGATATAAGAGAGACAGAAAGTTGAAGCTGCAAAGACTTTCACTATTTAGTGCCAGATAATATTGATGAAAAGTATGACTAGATATGTAGTCCTGTGGTAAACCATGTGCTTAGCATACATGAGGTGCTGGGTTCAACATATAACAATACACACACACACACACACACACACACACACACACATAATACTACCTCATTAGCTTAATTAGGAGTCAGTCATTAGGTTCAGCAAACTTACTTACAAGATGGAGTGGATTGTATTTTGACTCTAATGTGGAAGAGCATGTAAAAGAATTTGTATCTTAAACTACTATACATGCCATACTTACCAATCTTTTTTTTTTCCTTGAGACAGAGTCTCACTATGTTTCTTAGGCTGGCCTAAACTCCTAGGCTAAAGCAATCCTCTTGCCTCAACTTTCTCAGTAAATGAGACTATGGGCACATGCCACAGCACCTGGATCCCATCAATGTTTTCATTGTAGATAACATCCTCATTTCCAAGAGACATTTCAGGGATATTTGCATTTGTAGGTGGTATCCTTCCCAGGTGTCCTAGATTGAGCAGTGTGTAAACTCATGGACACCTTTTGCATATACTAAGTTTAAGAGTGAATATGGATCTTTAACTGCACTAAGACTCAATTTCTCTTTTTCTGATTCATTGTAACAGTTAGGTCATAAAATTTTTACAAAAGTTAAATAAAGTACATAAAGTGATTATCACTGTGAATGATGGATAGTAAGCAATTAATGACCATAAGTGACAGTTGTCATTATTATTATGATCACAAGCAGATGTGAAGAATCTTGTTTTAGTTAGCTTTTGTGTAACTAAGACCAAAATACTCAATAAGAACAACTTACAGAATGGAAAGTTTATTTGGAGCTCACAGTTTCAAAGGTCTCAGTCAACAGATGGTCAACTCCATTGCTCTGGGCCTAAGATGAGGCATCACATCATGGGGAAAAGGCATGAAAGAGGAGAATTGCTCAGTTTATGGCAGGTTCAGGAAGCAGAGAGCAAAAGAGGAGGGAAGGAACCCTAGAGAAATGCACCATCCAGGGCATGCCCCAAGAGACTCATGTCTTTCTCTCATACCCCACCTGCATACAGTTTTTACCCAGTCCATTCAAATGAGGATGAACTGATCAAGTTACAGTTCTCATAATCAAATCATCATACATCTGAATATCTTTGTATTAACAGGAGCTTTTGAGTATACCTCACATTTAAGTCATAATAATCCTACACCATATGGTTTTCTCTGCTGAGATCCTATCTGAGGTATGCTTTGACTTACCACCAAAGACAAAAGAAATTCTCAGGTTTTATACAGAGTCACAGACACTTTCCACAGTAGTTGTGTGAAATTTAGAAAAGAACAGAATGTCATGGAGAAGAACTGCAATTTTCCAGTTAATCTATTCCACTGAAAAATGTGTTCTTTAATTTGAGGTTTCCATTGTGTTCTTCCTACATATCCAGAGTTAATTTTGGGTGGATAAGGAAGGAGGGGAAGGTGAGCTCACTATAAAAGTTAGGAGATTTGTAATTCATTTAGTGCTTGTAGTTCTTGATTTTGTAAAATCTCAAGTAAAGTGTGCTGATTAATTCTTATTTAACTAACCAAATAAATATTGGTTTTGGGATATCATAGAGTCCCAAAAGAAATGGTAGTACTATAATTAGTGTACAAAATATATTTTACCTGAACACATAATATTATGGTTAAATAGAAAACAAAACAAAAAGACGAAGCACAAAACAACAACAACATCAAAAACCACATTGAATTGGGGATCAAATGTTACCTCATTGATTAGGTGACAAGTTAGGCTATTTATTACTCAAACAGCTTCTGTAGTCTGAGTTCTAATTATAATCACTTTTTTTCTAGTTTATTTGTGTCAATTTAGAGCTATCTCTAGGATTCTATAGAAATGGAGATAAAATCTGCAACTATCATTTTCCTACTCCTATTTTAGTAGAGGTAAAATTAAAATTCATGCTGAATTTCACTTTTTCCCAAAGGAAAAATATTCCTATGTTTTCACATTTCCAGAAAGATATTAGACACAATTTTTAAAACTTTTATTTTCAAATTCTGTGTTAACTAATGAAATATAAACATATATATGACATACTTAAAAAAAAGGAGTAATACAATCCCAAGGTCCCAAAGTTCTCTTCATTTCCTTTCTCTTTCTTTTGAACTGATTTTACATAATACCTAACATTTCTAGCATTAGAATCACTCTTTTAATTTAGATGTGTATTCAGATTGCAGGTAAAGAAACAAGAAAATTATAGCACAATCACACCTTGAGCTGTGTCTCCTGTTTTTTTTTTCTCAGCATCACTAAAGTAACACAGGTGTTTTCTAAGAGTGATAAACTAGACATATGAAAACATTAAAATTTAATAAAGAGAAGAGAAATGTCAAATTTGCTTAAGTTAGGCAAAACTATATCTTCCAACTAATTACAGAAAGTAAGTTTTAATTTTTAAAATGTAGAATTCAGTAAATATGTCATGTTATGACTTTAATTCAGAACATAAATCTGGTAATGGTCTGGGATTTATATGATGTAAAATAAAAATATGAAGAGAAAAATGGGGCTGGGTCAAAATATAAATATATTTTTAAATATAATGAATAATTCTGCAGATCTCATAATGGGAAATGCTAGGTCCTCTGTTAATTCACTTTTTATTCTTCTTCTCCATCTGCCTTTCATTCCATATCCCAAGTGGCCATGTCAGAGTAGGAAAGCTAGACTTTCAAAGTTTATATTGTTTGCTTGGTCACACAAAAAAGGGTCATTGTGGGAGACATTCTCAGAAGTGCCCCAAGATCTAACTTTAATACTGTGGCTCCTCTTCAAATTCATTACTATGAATTCTTAATGTTTCATTGATAATTTTCCCAAAATTCTTTTTTTTTGAATCCATTCTTTCCCTCATGAAGATAATTCCAAAAGCCTACTACACATTAGTTTTAAAGAAATCAAATCTTTAGGGGAGTAGGGAGGAAAAAGCAAAGGTGAGGCCATTTTTCAATTTTAGAATATATTCCATGGACTGACTCTCCTTTCAATGTCTTCCTTGTAGAGACCACTTCTGAGTCACCCATTCTGGTCAGATAAATAGTGTCAAAGAGATCTGAAATATCTTACAATTCTTTCTTTGTGTAACAGACTCTTTGTGGATTATTTTCATTACAAATTAAATAGGAGAATTAATTTGACAAAATGTGATGGGTAGACTTTGAGAGAACATCTGAAGCAAGGAGGATGGTTGAAGAGAGTCCTAGAAATTCACAGGATTAATTTAGAAGTGTTGAACTGGACATCAAAATAAAAAGGGGGTGGAAAAATGTATTTTATTATTCAGTCCAGAACTAACCTAGTGTAAATTCCTGTTCAGGGACTAGATTCATTATGAATGCAGCTGTTTGGAAATCATTAATTTAGAAAAGTTGGTGTATGTATAAGCTTTGCATTAAAAATCAGGTGGAAAACTTGATATATTTCAAATCAAGTAAGGTAGTTACATACATGGTCTGATTCCTTTGGTAACATAAAGAATTTCCCATAGGTCGGATAGTTGATGGATGTGGTGAATTACCTGAGAGAGCAATCTCTGATGATCTTCAAAATACCAAATCTGATGAGTAATGTAAAAATAACTTTAATTAGCATAATCTATGTAGTACACACAACTTCTGGTTTTTCTTTAGTGTGAGCTTTAGTATATTTGTTGTTTTATTATTGAGGCATATGAAGAAGTCAAACTCCATTTTGCCATTTATTTATTAATCATTTTGGAAAAAAAATTCTTTAATTTTCCTTTATTAATAATAGTCCCCATTAACATAGTTCTATTCTTTCTTGATTGGTTTTCTCAGAGGATATAAAAAGTTGCAAGGAGGATATTTCTCACCCTAACAACAAGCAAAGATAAATGAAATTAAAAATCATATTTTTCTTGAAATCATCATAATTGTAAGATTGTAATGTAAACAAGAACTCTTAAATCTCAGAAAAGAAAAGTGTCACCAAGAAGGGATGGGTTAGAAGCACAAGATTACTTGGGACACAGCAAAAATAAAATTCCATATAAAGTTTTAAAGTAATGCTAACATAGTATGAGTTCCTGTGAGAGTATGGAATCCCTAGGAATTGCAGAAGCATTGATCTCACAGTAGAAGGAGTAATAAAGGCCCTGAATCCCAATATTGTCCCATTCTCAGGTTCTAGGAATTAAGTCTTCAACATACACATTTTAGAGAAGACACAACTCACCCTATAATATATCCAAAGAATTAAAAAGGTAAGAAACAATCTTGATGAAGGGAAAAGAGGTTGGAAAAGACCTGCTCTGAGACATAGGCACATCAGAAATGTCAAAAGCTGAGACTGGAAGAGGAAATTTAAGAAAACTTCTTTTGCAACCCAACACCTACACTAAGCCAAAGGCAACCTCAGAGTAACTTTATCCCAATGGATCTAGATATACAGGTTTTGAACATTTATTTCACATCTCCCAAAGACAACTTCTCAAAGATGATGTATCTGAACCTCAACTGTAACTCTGATTTCTGCCTGCTTTTGAATTATCAATCTCTAGTATGTCCTATACTTTCCCGTATTCCTAAACTTGAGCATCATTCCACTTAACACAGTCCCTTTCCTTGATCCAGCCTCTGAATATTGCTATTCATAGGTGCCAGATATGTAGAGCTGAAATTATATTAATAATAGCCATAGTAAATAGATCTGTAGCACTAATAAAGAAAATAATTTATGGTTGAACATTATAAGTCTCTTTTCTTTAAACTGTCTTCATATGCCTCTACCACCTGAGCCTCAAGATTCCTGCCTTATGTATGTCTTTCTCTCATTTGTATTTTTCTTTCTTCCTACTTTCTGAGTTTCTATTGACAATGCTTATTGTGTGTGTGTGTGTGTGTGTGTGCAAGTGCGTGTTTATAACAAAAGAATATAACTGTCTCATTTACTCTCCTTCAAAAAATCCAGTTACACAAACCCCTGACTTCTGCATTTGATTACATCTGTGCTTGGGCCAATTTCCCCAATTAACTACATGATTCACTTTACTATAGCATTTAGGTATTTGTGTGAATGCTACACAGCCATCATAGCTACCATTTAATTTTGCATCTATCTATCCATTTCATTGTTGTATTTTTTGCATAGCACTTACTACTATTATATACTTTATTTAATTATTTTGTCTATGTTCTCTATTTTTTCTAAACTGTCAGCTTTAAGGAGGCATTAATTTTGTGTTTAGGTGTTTTTCTCCTTTAGCTATATATGAATAAAAATGAAAAATTTCCCACTACATCCACAAATCTAGTATTTTAAATATCTACTTATCATATTACTCATATTAATTTTCTAAAACAAAAGTAAATATGGGAAAGTAATAATTGTAAAAATGGTTTTAATTTCTCTATTTAAGATATTGATCTGCACAGGGTGTATGAAAGAGAAAATATTTTTTTCATTAAGAAAATTCCGTATCTAGAGGAAGCAGATATTTTTATCATGCATTTGAATATTTTCTTGAATTGTGAATATGACACGTTTGAGATCCACTGGTGCATGTTAAAGGTATTTAGAGGTTAACTTCTAAGTTAAAACCAAGAACGTGTAAAGATCTGGAAATGAGTGGAAACACAGAATCTATAAGCCACCAATTGAGAGTATAACTGGGCCACCAAAGCTAAGAGTGGCACAAGATATTTAAAGTAGCACCTGTTGAAAAGTGAGAGCTATGTTCTTATCACTTATAAATGTATATCAGATATTGCTCTCAACAAATATTTTTTAATTTATAAGTTTATACTTAGGAACATGAAGCCAGAGAGGAACAAGAATTAGTGTGGTCAAGAGAAAGACTTTTGAAACTGACTTCATTTGAGACTGTAATTATCCTCACAATAATATACATAAAGGGTCAGTTGTATTAAAATTACAAAGCTAGCATTTTTTGACATAGATTGGCAATCATCATCTTTATATTTCATTCATTTACACTCTTAAACTAATTTCCAAATACTATATTGGCAATAGTGTGGATGAGGCCATGTTTTGTCAATTTGGTTTAGCTAATCAGTAAACAGAAATAAGAAAATGTTACAGCAATTCTGAGCTTTCATGATCATGTAAAATATAATCGCTTTTAATATTTGAACTTGAATTTTGTCCAAAGATAGAAGTCAAACTCATATAGGAATAGAACAAAATTACATAATTATGATGATATATGCATGAATGGATTACTCAGAATATGTTTTTAAACTATCATGGTATCCTGCACTGATTTACATTATTGAGACTTATACTGATCCTAATTAAAAGGACTTTAAAAAGAAAGCAGAATATGTAGAGTTAAATGTTAATATATTCATGTGATTTTATGTATTCTTTTGAATACTCAATGGAATGTAAACTGCCTAATTCACAGACTGTAATTCTTGAGCATCATATCATTTTCCCTTTTGAAATTGGCTTAATCTCAAACAGTTTAGCCCTTGGAAAAGTGAACAGATGGCAATTTATTGCTTTAAGAATGTATTTAGTTTGGTGTAGTTTTTGAATAAATTGTCTTCCCAATTCTCATTATATAATCAGGCTATTGGAGCTGAAATGATGGTCAGTTTGGTCTTGGTCCAATGAAACATAATAAAAAAATTCAAATAAGATTTTAATAACTTTTCCTTGAAGTGTATTGAATTGTTTTAATAAGGTAACCTGCTTATTACATATGATATCTATTAAATCTAATGAAAATTAAAAATTAGTTGACTTAAATAATTATTGAGTATCTCCATCCTACTAGGCAATCCCTGTTCAATCTAGTAGGGATTCAGGGGTTTATAGAACATAACCCATTCTTTCATGTTAAAGAATTCTCTTCCCAGGAATATGATCAAAGATCATTAAACAATAGAAGGGTGGAGAAATAAGGAAAGGATAAACAAAGGGTACAAAACCTCAGTTAAACAGGAGGTATAGATTTGATTTTTCTTTTCTTTTTTTTTTTTTTGTTTTTGAGTTCTACTTCACAGCATGGTGAATATAGCTAACAATTGAGTTCTGTACATTGCCATACCACCAAAAGGATAGATCTCAAATGTTGTAGTAATGAAAGATATCAAATGTTTTAGGTGAGGAAAGGTTTGGTTAATGCATTTCATCCTTCCACATTATATTAAAACTTTGCTACATTTCACTTCATCAACATGTACACTATAATTTGTCAACACAAAAAAGAAACTAACAAACAAAAAGCAGACAAGGGATATGGGGATGTGGCTCAGTTGTAGAGCAATTGCCTGACATGTGTGAACCCTGGGTTCAATCTCCAGCACTGCAAAACAAAACACCGAAAAACAAACAAACAAACAAACATCAACAACAAAAACCACACACACAATTAAAAATATGATTTGCTAAACCTTAAATCATATTCCCCATATAATCATTTTTCAGAAATAAATTACTCTAAAGACTTTCAGGAGTTAAAGTAACTATTTGAGGAAAACTTTGAAATAATATCTTTTAATTTTTTAAAATGACAGTAGGCATTATTACATAGTAATAAAAACCTGAATTTTTGGTGTACTTGAAATTTAATATTGATATGTAGTTGTGTAAGAAAAAAGTTTTCAACAGGTACTTTGTGGCAGTATCATTGAAGTCTAATGACTAATTTAAACACTTTTTTTAGTTTATATATCAATGTCATTTTTGCTTGTTAATTTTATTTTTCTTTCAAATTAATTTTCAGCTTGTTTATCAGGAGGTTCCTCTGTCCACAATAAATACTCCAATTTATTAATTGAAGTGATATTTTTAAAGTTTGATCATTATTTTTAAATCTTAGAATAAATGTTTTTCTTAGTTTCAATATTTAACACCTAATTAAAGAACTATCAGAAATTCTGTCCTTTATGACAGTAACTCAGGATCATAACTCAGGATTTTACTCTACATAACTCTCTCCAGGATTTCAGGCTAAGCACTAAACTGCCTATAGTCTCTCTATTTAGATAAAAACCAAAACATTCATACTGTAATATCACTCCCCATCAAACCACAAATTCCATATTTTTCTGTCATTTATAGGGTAAATAAGTATATTAATTATTAATGCTAAATGCTCATCTTTTATTTCCCAAAATTACAGTTATGTGTTTCTAAAATTGACCTTTTAATATAGTGATTAAAACACACACTTTAGAACACAGTCTTAAGTTAATGTTCTGCTTCTTGCCCTTATTTTTATTTATTTAAAGAACTTCACCTTGTTTCACCTGTAAACTACAAAGCTTGGATATTCATAATATCAAATATACGAGGAATAAATGTTTGTGTATGTTATGTGCCTGCTTTTATCTCTCTACAATTTATTCCATTAATATCATTGAATGTTAAAAAATAATAGAAATTGAAAATATAATTATCATTAATTGATCTTCAGAAATATGTCTTACAACAATCTTTTTTCATATTTTTTCACAAGTTGGCATAGGAATTCATTATTAAAATGTGAATATTATTTTATCTCCTGACATGTTTTACTTTTGAGTCAACAGACATCAACACTAAGAAAAAAATAATATCACAAAATACTTATTGGGGAGTAACTTCTGTGAAAGAAAAAATGGAGGTGAGGAGTTGAAAGAATTAGAAATAAGGTAAATTCATTATGTGTGTGTGTTGAGGATTGAACTTCTGGCCTAGAACATCCTAAATAGGTGCTCTACTCCTGAGCTGAATCCCCAACCTGAAAGTCAGTTCTTACCTCTCTGCCCACTGGGAAAGGAAAGATGAGAAAAAATAGAATTGAATGTGTGGAGTCCTCAACAGCCATGCAGATCTGAGAAAAGTGTTGACCAACACAACAGGGAGATTTGGAGCAAATATTACACGTAAGAGGAGCCCAAATTATATAGAAATGGTCATGACCTAAGAACCCATTTTGTTTATTCATGTCCTGAGGTTAACACAGGAAGAGTAGCATTATGGCTTGAATGCTTGGTTAACTTGTGGCAGTTCTGTATCAGGGATTGGGGTCTACAAACTTTGTGATTATGACATACTTGTTGACTAAGAAGTTTCTGTGCAAGGACACAGAATGCCCTGCTGCTGGGATATACCTGCCACTGGGAAACTCCTGTGAAAAAGCATGGGATGCCCAGCTGCCATAGCAATGCATTTCACAAGTTTACCCTGCTTTCCAGACCTAGGATGCCCAGCCGTCTCCCTCTGAGGTAATAAGATAACTATTCAGGCACTAACTGCTCTCCATAGTGATGCACCTGGAGGATAGGGGCCTCATGTGTATTCTAACCTGGACCTTATCTCAGTTAGCTAGTACTCAGGGTTAAAGAAATACTAATGATAATATAGTCATGGTAACAGGAGGTATGTGTTCTTTGAGTTAATAAACTCCCAGGCAGGGATGAGCGGACACTTCACTTCTGCACTTCTCCTTCACCATTTCACTTCACTCTGTCCACTCCATCCTGTCTGCTGCTTGCACCCTGTGTCTGTGTCTGTTTCTTTGTGTACCTCCTCCACAGGTCTCCCTGTGCAGGTATTTTATTACAATAACTTTCTTAGACTCTGCAGCTGGAAACTTTTATCAAGTTAGTCTCACAAACAGGACATTTTTTAATGAAAGAGCAACTGTCTTTCCCTGCCTACCAAACCATCCTAATGCCGACATTGAAGATAAACTCCTGTATTCCTGGCAATCCCAGAGGCTGAGGCAGGGGGATTGAAATTTTGAGGCCATCCTTAGCAAAACCTTGTCTCAAAATTAAAAATTTAAAAGGACTGGGGGTGTAGCTCAGTGGTAAAGTAACCCTGAGTTAAATCTCCAATGCAGAAAGGGAAAAAAATAAAACAAAACAACAAAAAGCCTTCCAAACATATGTCTACCTTTTAATACTTCCCTCACACAACTTCTGATGGATATAAAGGTGAAGTTTATATATTTAAAGTTAAAATATTTAAAAAGTTTATTATCAGCTAGAAATAAAAATACTATTTCCAAACCATTAGTAAAGATATCTTCATATTTTTTTAACCTATCCACTAACTCATTTTACCTTTTAATTTTAGCTAAAGCAACTTTAAAATCTCTGTCATTTCTACTGATTAACACTGCTTTAACCATATTTGGTGTCAGTCTGGTACACATGCTTTTGAGCTCTGTACTGATTAATATTCACCCCAAGTATAATTTCCTTCCATGACTTTACCTTCATAACATCAGAGTGCATTAGTCACCTCCCTTCACGTCCCATTGTGCACTATAGATGTTAATGGACAGAAGGGAAATAACTTCATTAGAAGCTATTTCATGTTGTGAAAATTTCATGAATTTCATGAAACAAAGGTCACTATTATTGAGCAGAAAATATTCAGATGCGATGTCAGAGAGAGAAATTTGAAACAGAAAAGCATAGAAACAATTATATGAAACCGCAGAATTTTGGAAGGCATAATAGCAGGGCAATAATCCTTTCTTTGAATGTATTCAATTCTGTTAAAACAATTATGATTCATGAGGATTTTCCTGCATGTTGATCTGCATATAAACAAGAAATTCAAAAAGTAGAAAGTCATTATATTTGACTCTTTTTTGTGTGTGATATTTTGAGAAAAATACTACTGGATAGAATTTTAAATTTGCACTGCAAATATTTGATGTATTTAGTCTATCTTTTGTATTTATAATCTAGCCTCCCCCAACAAACCTGCCATGTACAAGTGTTGTGGTGGCTGGATGAGAGAAGGATACTAGCTTCAATGAATGTAGGAACTTTTGTTAATGTGTTTGTGAGAGCTCTGCACAGACCATCTTAGTAAGAGCAATGGCAGCATTCTACTTGCTTATCCAAATGGTGTTTTGAATCCCAACAGAACCATGAAGATATCACCCTTACAAATCCCTTATAACTTAAGACACAGGAAACCAACTTATGGTCACTTTGCAACCTATCCCAGTTTGCAATGAAGAAAACTTTTCCAAAGGAAAAGGTCCAATGTTGGCAAATCAGTGAATGAGAAATCCATGGTGTTGCTATAATTTTCTTTTCAATTCATTTCATTTCCCAAATGGTAATGTAATTAGAGTGAAAACTTTAAATTTGCCAAAGTGTTTTCATGGTTTAGAGAGATCATGCCAATTTCTTGAGCAACAAACAATTCCAGTGTGACCTAGAATAAAGATAATTCTTTAACAATTAATTCCAAGAAGAGAGCATCATGTTTTTCATGTCTTTAATTTTAATTTTTGTTTATTTACTTTGCATTCTATCTCTAGGCATTACTAATATGCTATCACATAGTAGGTCATGATTAGTGAATGAACTAGTACATAAATGAAATGATAAAGGTAT
The DNA here is from genome assembly GCF_048772815.1 of Callospermophilus lateralis. Taxonomy (NCBI): domain Eukaryota; kingdom Metazoa; phylum Chordata; class Mammalia; order Rodentia; family Sciuridae; genus Callospermophilus; species Callospermophilus lateralis. Next base: position 3,347,798 of record NW_027510917.1, read on the forward strand.
CATAGTTTTAGCCATGTATTGGGTTTAAAAGTTCTGTAATGACTTTGGAATCAAAGTAATGCAAAAGTAATAACAAAAAATAGTGATACAGAAGGCCAGAATAGGAAAAATATACAAAGCATGTCAATTTAATTCAGAAACCAAGTGAAATAATCTTTCCAACCTAAAACAGGTACTTATAAACTAGATTTCCCCTTTGAGATAATTTATAAAAAGGTCTATAAAAGAAAATTGACTTTATTATTAATATGTTTAACATATATCAGTTATATATTCAATTATATATGTATGATAGATAAAATTTCACCCATTACAACTCCATAATTTATGATGGTTTTTGGAAAACTTATCAAGTGGTGCAACCACCACCATAAATAGAGCATTCCATCTCTCCAGTAAGAACTGTCATGCTAATTAACAATTCCCATTCTACCTCCAGCCTCAGGCCACCACTAATCTACTTTTTGTAATTTTGCCTTTTCTGATCATTTCATGTAAATGCAATAATAAACCATGTGATCTCTTTTTGCTGGCTGTTTTTACTTAGAGTAATGGTTTTGAACATGTGTTAGAATTCTTTCCTTTTTTTAGCTAAATAGTGTTTCATTGTATGAATGCTACATATTTTGCCAATGCAATCTATAAACATAGACACAATTGGATATATATATATATATATATATATATATATATATATATATGCATATAATTCTCATTATTAACACATGTTACATTTTGTAAAATTTTTGTGGACATAAATTAGTAAATATTGCAATACAGTTACCAGGGTAAAATATAGATAGATAAATGAATATGTAAATCTATTCCTATGCAGTATATAATTGGTTATAATTTTAAATCCTTAAAATAACTTATTTAAGTATATTCTATTGTCTGTATTTTATAAAATAGAGGGTGAGATTCAGCAGTATCAAGTGACTTGCCTGACACTACCCAGATTTAGCACTTGATCTCAGTTCCAATATAGTCTAACCAGCCTTTAGGCCAGAGCTTATTGCTCTATGCTCCACTCTTATCTACAGTCTCAGTCTTGGTTATCTCTACAGGAGAGCTAGTATAAGCGGTTAGAGCATCACCTGATTCCACTTCAGCTGGAAATGATACATCAAGCAAATGGAATATGTCATCACTTGGTTAAATTAAAAAAATAGTACAAAAATGCACACACAAAGAAGCCTCATTCAGTTAATTCTTATTATTAACAGAATCCACATTTGTAAACATAATCACTCAAAAAATCATTTGTAAACCCTTAAACAACATGCAAAGCCTTTTATGCAGTCACTGGTAGACATGATCATAAGAACAAAATTTTGAGTCATCTGAAATACATGGTCCCACCTGAGGTAGAACAAGCCTTCTCATTTGAGACCCCCAAATTCAAAACTAGTGTCATTTTCAAGGTTTAGTTGTTGTTCACATTTTAATATGGTGTTTTCCATTGGAATTTCACTGTGTAATATATTCTGCAAGAATACTGTCAAAGTGCTATCTAATCTTCCGAAGGAAAATTTATGGAAAAATATGTTTGCTAAATATTATGCTTTAAATAAGAGGTGTCCTCCAAAAGCTCATGTGTTAGACAATACGAGAATACTAAGATGTGAAATGATTGTGTTATGAGAGCTTTACCTTAATTAGTGTTTTTATAGATTAACTGGGTGGTGGTCATAGGCAGGTAGGGGCTGGCAAGAAGATGTAGACCACTGGGGCATGCATTTGTGATTTATATTTTGTCATTGGTTAGCAAAGCTCTCTCTCTGCATCCTAGTACCATGTCCCAAGCTACTTTCCTCCACCACTCTTCTGACGATATTCTGACATACCTTGGACCCAGAGCCAGCCATATTTGAACTGAGACATAAAAAACTTTGAGTCTCCAAAGGAAATTTTTTCTTCACTAAAATTGTTTTCAACAGGTCTTTTGTTCATAGAAGTGAAAAAAATGACTAGATAAGCATTATTCAGGTAGGAATTTTAGAATACTGTAAGCTGTGTATTCAATATTATTGAATCAACAACATGGTACAATCAGAAATAAGAAAAGGGAATTCTCACATCTCTACATGAGGCCACTCTGGAAAGTGGTAAAGAAACATCCATGATGCATGATGTAGCTATATGAAAGATGGAAAAGTTGCTAAATTAATGGATTCATTAGATGATGATCTATTAAAAAAACTCATGTGATTATATTCACCTGATGGACAGATTTGGGGAAAATCTCCCTTCATTCCTGCTAAATGCCTCCATTTTATGCCATATGTCTTCTCTTTCTTAAGTAACTTGTTCTGGACCTCACGCTTAGTGTGTTCGAATATCTAAGAACATGTCTACAGAGGCTGTGTGTACTCTCAAGTTCTAGTCACATAGGGTCTCCTCTCACATCATATTGGTCAAAATGAATTGAAAGATCCATCCAGATTCAAGAACCTGAATGATTGCTTCATGACATAAGTATTAAAAGTTGATATATTGCAAAGGTGGGTGAACTACAGAAGATACTATTCAACAAAGACCATTAAGATAATAATTTATTAGTTTGTATATTTTTTTCTCTACAAAGTGTGAAAAAGATGCAATCATTTCCTATTCCATCTGAAACAATGTTGCAAGCAGCAAAGCTAGAATTATGTTAAGTAGTATAACCTTCAAAAAACCAGGAGAACTAGGTTCTTTGTTTTAATTTGAAATATAAAATAGCATCTGATTTATTGTAATATTTTATACTATGATAAAAGCAATTTCTATCTCCCTTCTTTTTTATTGGTCTTTCTTTCTCAATAAATAAAGAGTAGAGAAAATATTGTTAACAACATTGACACAAAAATATAAAGATTGAAAAAAATCTCTTTTGATCAAATAAATTAAGTCAATGGTTAACAGTTTGAAATAAAGATACCAGTAGATGAATTTTTATACAAGATCCTTTAAAGAGTACAAGTAAATAAAGGATTTTCTGCTATGAATCTTTTGAGAAAAATGTATTCAAAATACTGAAATAATTAAAATATAATTTTAAAATTGAAAATCAGATCAATTTCATAAATTAATGTAGATACAAAAATCAAATACAAATTATTCCCATTCAGAGCAAATATGGTAGTACACACACAAAAAAAAACAACAACAAAATCTTCTAGAAAAGAGGTTAATTACACAAAAGCAAGGATTCTTAATACAGAAATATCTATAAACATAATTTTTCTCAGTTATAGGTTAGACAGAAATATATTGATTAAGAAAACCTTTTTTTAATTTATTTAATATCTGTTGTTAAAAGACAGTAAGCTGGCTGTATAAATGAATTTTATCCCACAAAAACCACAAAAATTATAGCAACCTAGAATCAACTCTGTACATTTCACAAAAAGTGAGTCAAAGACCCAAATTTAAAATAGTAAACTACATCTGGGAGCTGTGGTACATGCCTATAATCCCAGCAGTTAGGGAGGCTGAGACAGGAAGATTGTGAGTTCAAAGACAGCCTCAGCAAAAGTGAGGCACTAAAAGCAAATCAGTGAGACCCTCTTTCCAGATAAAATACAAAATGGAGGGGGGTATCGGGAGGGCAGCAGAATACAACTGACAATAGGACTGCTGTATGTATACACATGGATGTATAACCAATGTGATCCTGCGATGTGTACACGTGGAAAAATGAGAATTCATACCCTATTTGAATCAAATGTATGATATGTCAAGATCATTGTATTGTCTTGAACAACTAATAAAAAGGAAAAAGAAAAAAAAATAAGGCTGGGGACATGGTCCAGTGGTTGAGTGTCCAAATTCAATCCCCAGTACCACCAGCAACCCCCACCACACACACACAAACACACACACACACACACACACACACACACACATACAAAAAAAAGGTAAACTACAAAATCTCTAGTAGAAAACCTAGAAAAAAACTAGGTGATGCTGAATCCAGATATAGGTTTTTATATACAACTAGCACAATCTATGAAGGAAAATATTAACATGTATTATATTATTAGCATTAAAAACTTTAGCTCTCCAAATGTCATGGAAAAGAAAATATTAAAAAAAACCCTACAGACTGGGATGAAAAGTAAAAGACATATATTTGATAAAGAATGTGAATTTAAATATACTAAGAATTTTTACTCTAAATAACAACAACAACAACAACAACAACAACAACAACGTGAACATAGGCTTATATCTGAACAGATACCTCACTGTAAAAGAAACACATGCAAATAAGTAGAGATTATAAATATCCATGTCATTGAGGAGTTGCAAATTAAGGAATCAAGATACCAATAAGCAACTAATAGAATAACCAAAATGAAAATACATGAGAATATTAACTATTCCTGAGGAAGCAGAGCAAGAAAATGCTCATTTATTTTCAGGTGTATTGTAAATGTCCCTTTACAAGATAGTTTTTCAGTTCTTTGAAAGTTGAACATTGTTTTACCTTTTTATAGAGTTATCACATTCCTAGGTATATATCAAACTGGTTTGCAAAGCATGTGCATTAAAAAACCTCTGCATGAGTGTTTGCAGCAACTTTATGTGCAATTGAACCAAACTAGAAACAGCTAGTGTGCTTCAATTAGCAAACAGATTTTAAAAAGCCAGTGTGAATTCTCTACAATAGGATATTATTATACTGTAAAATAATGAGTTATGAGGTTACTCAGAGACATGAGTAATGTTAAATGGACAATGCCGAATGAATTAAAACAGTCTTTAAAACATATATACCATATAGTTTAAGTTGCATTGTAACATAGAAACAAGTGTAGGGAGAGTAAAAATATCAGAGGTTGACAAGAATTTCAGGAAAGAAGAATATGGTTGAATAAGTGGAAAAGATGTGATTTTCCAGAGAGGTTAAACTATTCTCTGTGATGCTACAATTCCAGTTTCATGACAAGTGCAAACCTTTTCCAAAAGCCACTGAAATTTACTACCCTCCAAATGAAGCTTAAGCTATACAGATTTTAAAATATCTTTTTAGAAATTACTTAGGATAAAATGGATAAAATGTAGAATGTGACAAAATAAATCAACTGTATTACAATTGTATTTAACTTCAATGAAGGGGGAGAAGGAAATGTGCTGACTTAAATAACTATGTAAATGAATGGAATATATCAAACTAAAGGCAAAATAAATTATACATAAATACTGTAATCTAGTTGATATATTTTATAGGAACACAGGTTAACTGTTCTGATATTGCTATACACATATATGGGAATTAAACAATTAAGTAAATGGGTGGCAGAGGGTAAATACCAATTTTATTATTTTTTGAGTGGATATTTATACATAAGCCTGGGAATGAAGCTATAATTATATACGAGGTATGAATTTATTTATTTATAGAAATTTTGTTGATATATGCATACACATGAGTTAGCAATACACATATATTTCTTTGCCCTATCTCTTGAGTGGGTCTAAAAGCAGTGGAGCCTAGAACCCATCAATGATTACACCAATGCCTACATCTAATGCAATTTTCCAAAAGAAAGAAACTGGGGTCCTTGGAAAATAACTAATTTAGGTCCAGATAAAGAAACACACAAATTAAATCTGAAGCATCTCAGAGTGCCACAGAACAGCTCAAAACTCACACACACCACACACACACACACACACACACACACACACACACACAGACACACACACACACCATAGAGTATTATAGTAGTATGTTCAAGAGACATAAAAGCCAAATGACAAATAAAAGAAAGCTCCTGAAAGCCAAAGCTATAATAATTTGAGGAACAAAGTAAATAAGATAGTGATAAATTATAATTCAAAATATAAAACAAGGATCCCTGAGTTTTTATTACTGTAAATAAACATTTGAATAAGCAAATAAATGGGGTAAGAGACACATTTTCCACACATAAGTTTTCAAGCAATTTGTGAAGATACTGCACAATAAAAGTGATAGATTATGACCTCTCACAAACGAAGTGTGGGTTTTATGTAGCAACTGGGTTTCAAAATGCACATTGTATAAAGTGGGGTGAATAGTGGCTTATGATTTCTCTTGTACTGGGATGAAATGCAGGGCCTTTAGGCATGGAGGCATGTGCTCTACCACTGTACCACTCTACTACATCCCCAACCCCTGCAAGTGGTAACTTAACAGTGGAGAAATCTTACAACCAACGCATGATACAGATAAACAAGGACTATGTTAAAAGTGGTAAATCTATATATATAACTTCTTACTTTTGTGGTCTTCCTTTCAAAAAACAAATAAACCCAATAAAAAAAATCTCAATGCAAAAATATATAGTCCAAATTAAAACAAACAACAAAAAACAAAGAAACAAAAACCTAACCAGCATCTCTAAAAACAACATCATCAAACACAAAGAAAGTATAGGAAGTGGAATAGATAAGCTCAAAGAAACTTCTCAACTAAGAGCAAAGTTACATCTGGATCTGTTCCTGAACTGGAAGAAATGTGGTGAAAGTTTAAACTAAGATGATTTATGTTAAATAGAAACATTAATTGATAATGTATTAATGTTCATTCATTTATTTGAAAAAAAATGTACCATAATAATGCAAGGTATTACTTAGGGAAAGTAGGTGCAAAGTGTATTGAAATTCTCTGTAATAAACTAGCAATTTTTCTATAAATAAAAAATAATAACATAAAATAATATTTAGTTAAAACTAAGGTCCATATTCTAAGAAGGAAAACATTTAAAACATTTTATAATCAATAAAATATAAGATTTTTTGCTATTAATATTTGTAACCATTATTCCTTGGTTATAGATAGAATAATTAGACAAGAAATCAAATGAAAATATATAATATAAAAAGTAGGAAAACATTAGTAATTGTGGACATGTACCCTGATTTATAAAATGTAGAATAACATATGAAAAATCTTTTAGAATTTATTTTAAAAGTGAATTTAAAAAGTTAATTGATCAATTAACCAGGTTCAAAGGCAACTTACAGAATTGGATTAACACATGATACAAAACAAATGAATCTTGAGGACATTATACAAAGTGAAATAAGTCAGTTACAAAAGCACACATAACTTGTTAGATTCCATTTATGAGGTGCCTAGAGTAATGCACAAAGGAGAATTTGAGTTAATAGGGGTTATATGAAGGAAGTCTTGAGGAGTCATCTAAGAGATATAGACCTCCATTGTTTACATGTGAAAAAAATCCTGAGACTAATCTACAATAATGTGCATGTACTGAATATTATTGAAATTTACACTTAAAAAGTGCCTGTCATTGAAAGAGTCAACACAGAAGCTTCAGTGTTCACCTTTCTCAGTACCTGCAACTAGCTTGATCTGCTTTTGAAACTGAAACAGGGGTGGCACTATCACTGACAACACTGCCACCATCCCCCTCATAACCCCCCCCCAACACACACACAAATACAAGCCAAGATGCTGTCAATGACCATGTAGCTATTATCCACTACCCATTGTAGTTTGAATAGGTAAAAACCTATAGCTTCCTAAAGTTGTGTAATTCCTCCACATTAAAATGTACCTTTCTTTGGATGTTTGGGAATTCTGTTTCCAGTCTTGGATAATGTCATCCTACAAATTGAAGAACTTCCTCATGATTATCTTAATACATTTTGTGTCTCTAGCATAGCACAAACATCAAAAACATAAAATGATTAACAAGATAAATTGTTATGGTTTTCTACCATGATTGGCTAGAAAGTCAAATAAAATTATTTTTTCATTAAATATTTTATTTTTTAAATATTTAATTGATTTTATTTTTTAAATACATGATAGTGGAATGCATTACAGTTCTTATTACACATATAGAGCACAATTTTTCATATCTCTGGTTGTATAAAAAGTATATTTACACCAATTCGTGTCTTCATACATGTGCTTTGGATAATGATGTTCATCACATTCCACCATCCTTGCTAACCCCCTGCCTCCGCCCTTCCCCTCCCACCCCTCTGCCCTATCTACAGTTCATCTATTCCAACCATGCTCCCCCTCCCTACCCCATTATGGGTCAGTCACCTTTTGAAACATTTGGCATTTGGGCTGGGGATGTGGCTCAAGCGGTAGCGCGATCTCCTGGCATGCGTGCGCCTCGGGTTCAATCCTCAGCACCACATACAAACAAAGATGTTGTGTCTGCCGAGAACTAAAAAATAAATACTAAAAAATTCTCTCTCTCTCTCTCTCCCTCTCTCACTCTCTCTTTAAAAAAAGAAAAAGAAAAAGAAGACATTTGACATTTGTTTTTTGGGGATTGGCTAACTTCACTTAGAATTATTTTCTCTAACGCCATCCATTTACCTGCAAATGCCATAATTTTATTTTCTTTCATTGCTGAGTTATATTCTATTGTGTATATATGCCACATTTTAAGATCCATTCATCTATTGAGGGATATCTATTTTTATACCCCTATATCATTAAAACTAAGAAGACAGATTAAAATGTTTTTTATAATTATCACACAATTAAAAAAAATTAGAACTGTTTCTAAAAAAATATATGCAAAGCTTTTTTAATGTATTTTAGTCAGCTTTTTCAATAAAGGATCCAACCAGCACAATTGTATGGGGAGGAAAAGTTTATTTTAGGGCTCACAGCTTTAGAAGTCTTATATCATAGAAGGCCAGCTTTATTCCTCAGAGCCCAAGTTAAGGCAGAGTGTCATGATGGAAGAGTGTGGCAGAGGGAAGCAGCTCACATGATCAGATATCTGAGAGAGAGAGAGAGAGAGGGGGACTCCATTCTTATGATACATTTGTATACCCAAAGCCATGCCCCTAATTCCCACCTCTTCCAGCCACACCCTATCACTTCAGTTACCACTCAGTTAATATCTATCAGGTGATTAAATCACTAATTGAGTTAAGACTCTTACAATACAGTCTTACAACTAAGTCTCCTCTGAACTTTCTTGCATTGTCTCACATGTGAGCTTTTGGGAGACACCTTATATCCAAACCATAACATTATGTTAAAATATTGAAATTATTTAAAATATTTATGTATATGGAGAGTGTATTTGGTATAGAAAAATCTTAGAAATTTTATTTTATATGAAAAATACAACTTCCAAAATACAACATGCTATAATATTCTTTATTTAGAGTTAATAAACAAGAAGTTCATGAGCAACAGATTACTTAAGGGTACATGTGGTAAAACTATTTTTCAAAGGCAATGGAAAATGCTTATCTCTGGATTAGAGGACAGGAAGATGGGCAAGTGGAGGGTAATATAAATTGGTGGAAAATACTACTAATATTAATTTTTTTAAGATGACGGACAAGTTTACCGGTATACATTGAAAGTACAGTTTTTAAGTAAATAAAAGAAATCTAAACCAACTCATCAAAGATATATTATTGTGCAGTAGCTACTTTTTTAAACATTTATTTTGTTTATTTTTATCTTTGCGGAGGACTGAACCCAGTGCTTCACATGTGCTAGGTCAGCGCTCTACCACAGAGCCACAACCCCAGCCCCACAGAAGCTGCTTTTTAATCAGCTATAAGAAAATTGGCTTCCAAATTTTAGTTTGCTTTCAAGAAGAAATGAATGAAGAATGTGTGATATTCTTTAGAAAGAATAGCTGACATGTTAATGAACTAATATTCAAATGGGAAGAAATGATAAGGAACATCTTTCTGTGACTATATGTATTAGTATGTAGTTATGAGAATATAATTCATGCAAGTTTATTTTATTCCTCCATTTTACCAAGTAATCTCTGAGACAAATCAGATTATTTGAGGTGCTCCTTCAGCTGGTTTTATTAATACATAAATTAAATGTCATCTTTGTTGATGCATGTCCAGCCAGAAGGAAGTATGTTTTACTCAGTTTGTTATGACCAAAATATCTGACAAGAACAATTAGAAGAGGTAAAGTTTATTGTGGATCACAGTTTCAGAGGTTTCAGTACATAGAAGCCTGGTTCCATTCTTTGGGCCCTGAGGTGAGGCAGAACATCATGGTTGAAGACTGGTGGAGCAAAACAGCTGGGGACATGGCACAAGGAAACAGGGAGTGGGGGTGGAGAGATCTCCTCACCATAACAAAATATACTCTCAATGTCTTTCTCCTCCATCCACATCTCACTTGCCTATAGTTACCTCCCAGTTAATTTCTATCAGGGTATTAATTCACTAATTAGGTTAAGGATTTATAACCCAATCATTTCACCTCTAAGCCTTCTTTCATGAGATTTTGGGGGCACCTCATATCCAAACTATAACATAGTGTATTAAATTTCAGTGCCACTACTAGGATTTTGTTCTGGATTTGTGTGATCTCATACATCATATTAAGTATGACCATTTTATGAAAATTTGATCTAGAAGTGAGCTAATAGTTTAAGATAATGTAGTAGAATAGATAAAGAACACCTTAAAACATGGCCAACTGACACAGTAAAGCACCCTGATAAAATCATTTTAAATTGGCATCTGAGTTTCTTAAAAGGCCGTTAAGTTAAATAGCAAATTTATTCAGCTCTAATGAATATTTGATTGGCTTTCAGAGATAATTGCCCTCCACCAGGGTCATAACATTAACATGAAAATGAGTCATTATCCTCTCAGTGAGAATTGGAAAGAAATCCCTATTAAAGTTTTTGAAGGAGCTTTTCAATGAAATAACTTTGCATACTGTTGACATTGTATAATCATTTGAAAATACCTCTTCAAATTTGCTTTGTATATTGACTTGAAGTCACATTTCCATGCTCATAGAAAATCATCTCAAATATATAATTATGGCATACCTTTACCTTTTTTTCCTTCATTACTATTAGTACATAAAGATTGTAAAAAAGGATAAAGCAATAGGCTAATAAATAACTTAATGTCTTTTCTTTTCATGTCTATTATGAATTATTATTTGTTTGGGATTAGAGTTTTTTTTGGTTATCCAGAAATGAAATATTTTTGAAGTACTTTCAAAATTAACTAAACCATACTCTTTAAGTGGAAACTTTATTTCCTTAGAAAATAGATATACATAGCCATAAGAATTAAGGTATTGCTCTTAAATTTAATCTGGGATTATGAAAACAACATGTGATATTGGTCTCAGCAATAAAACTAATATGCTAGTTTTTTTTACATCAACTCCATCAGAATATCTTCAACTGTCGTGCAGAGTATGCAGAGATTTAGGGGAATTCTATACTTAAGTGCAGTTATTGTCATATTTCTTATGTATATTAGTTGTAAGTTACCAAAAATAGAATGAAAGAAAATGTTCAAAAGAATCTTGTGTAAGCATGGCATTTCCAAGTGAAATTGACTGTAGAAATACTTCAGTGTCACAATAGCAATAATAACAACTACGAAAGTCTGAAACATCTACTTTGAAAGCTGGTAGTTGATGGTGGTTTACAAACTGCTACAATGCAGATAAGAAGGATAGAAAACTTTCCCACTCCAATTAAAAACCAAGTTCTGGGGAGATAAAAGTCATTACTATTAAAATAATAACAGACACAGAGAATAGCACTCAATAACATCAAATGCATGAGTGCACATCATGATTATAACAATACAATTCACTGCTGTGTCACAGTAGGATTCCAAAACTTAGGTATAGAAGAATGGTACTATTTCATTTACTTTAACGTGCTTCCATAAAATTCCCTACTCATCCCTTATGGCATTTCTTAAATATTACTTAACCTTTTATGATATAGTTTAAATAACTCCACTTCTGTGATCCCAAGTAAAGTCTGTCTTTGCGGCTTCTACTTTAATTTTGTATATCTCTAGTGTAGAGATGAAATATCCTCTACAAACTCATGTGTTAAAAACTTGTTCATCAATCTTTGGTAAGAGAGGTGGTGGAAGTTTTAAGAGGTGGGGCCTGGTTAGATGCCAGCTCCTTGAAGGAGACATTGTCCTCTCACACCTTCCTGTCTCTCTTTTGCATCCCAGCCACCATAAGGTGAGCAGTTTCCTCTGCCATACACTCCTTCATACTGTACCACCTCACCCCTCCAAAAGAAACCAACCAACTGACAATGGACTAAAACCTCCAAAACCATGGGTCAAAATAAACTTTTCTTTCTTCAAAGTTGATTATTACAGTATTTTGCTACAGTAATGAAAAGCTGATTAATACAATCACATTAGTGCTCATGCCATATTTTAAAACATATAAACTAAATTTTCTTTCTTACTGGTATGTACAATCATTGTGTTATAATCATTGGATAATTAGATTTGCAGAAGTACAATAATAAATATGCATGCCTGTCTTCATCACTAGACAGCGAGCCTGAAAGTGTGAGATTTGCAGCAAGAATAATCTTTTATGTTTCTTAGAGGCCAAAGAATGCTCAGGATATAATAAATGTACACTGAACAGATGGGTAATGGTGACTTATTAACAGCCTAATAATTAACGATACATTAAAAATAGAAAATGTTAAAAACTTTAAACATTTTTATAAGGACTATATGTAAAAAAAATGGTATGATAAAGACAACAACATGTGTTCTTCAGGTTCAGATTCTTTTTACTGAAGAAACATTGTCTTCCACTATATTAAAAACAAAAAGGACAGGTTAGAAGCAATTTATAAAACCAGTGTAAACCAGGTGGCAGAGCCTAGGACTATTTAACAAATCCTAGAGAAAAAATACCTGGGGCTCACATGGAGCCAAATCACTTAAAGACTGGTTAACTGAGAATTTAATCTTTTACTGAGTTTTATGGCAACGTCATTTATAGTCTAATGTAAAATGTTTTGAGAATGAAAGAGGACATTATACATTGTCAAGATAAATTTAAATAACTAAAAATAATTTGGCATACTGTGTGTCAGTTCCAGTTAATAAAACATATATATTTAATATATATGTATATACATCTCTCTCTCTCACACACACACACACGCACACACACACAAACACACACACACACACACACACATAAACACACATGCACATATACCTAATTCAGAATACCTCAGAGTATGAGTGAATAGAAAAATTTATATATGTAGGCTTTCCTCCACTTCTGTATTAATCAATTTTACTCAGGATCTCAATGGTAAATTGACTTTTTTTAAGATTTACTAAGATTTTGTTTATTTTATCATATCAATTTTGTTTACTTCTCATTTTTATCATTAAAAATATATAAATAATGGTATAAAAAACTTATATGCCCATTTTCTAGTTGTAATAAATAACAATGAAGGACCAATTTTATTTTATCTATATTTTCACCTACTTTTCACCCATCCTTTGGATTATTTTGAGGCAAAAGACAGAAATTTTAATATCTAAAATATAAATATTTCAGTGTGAGCACTAAAGGTAGGCACTTAAATTTTAAATATAAATTTATACCATTATCACATCTAAGTGAAAACCTTTATTCCTTAAAATTAAATATTTGGTAAATATTCAGATTTGATATCAAGTTATATCATTTATTTACTTTTTATTTTTTTAAAAATTTGTTCTTATTAGTTATACATGATAGTAGTATATATTTTGACATACATATATTGAGTATAGCTTCTTATTCTTCTATTTGTATGTGATGTACAATTATATTCGTTATGTGTCATATTTACATACATAATTCATTGATGTTTTGATTTTTATATTTGAATTGTTCAGTTAGGATTCAAACAAGGTACAGTCATCCCTTCCTACTACTATTATTGAGGCATAATCAGTTGGGCCCATTTAAAATATAAAATGAGGCATCCATCTGGGAAACAATGATTACATTTAAGTTGCAAATCATTTTCTTTAGCCTTATTTATGGTCTATGAATCTTCCATCCCCAAACTCATGCAATGACTGACCCATTATCTTTACATGTTAATTTGTTTATGTTATATTAAATGTAACATAAAGAGAATGATACATTGTTTACTGGTTTGAGTCTGGCTTCTTTCCAGCAGAGTAATTTTGAGAATCCTTTGCATCATTTCACATATCAGCAATAACTTTTTGTTATTAAGCAGTGTCCCTTTGCATGGATATACAATTTTCTTTTTCTGTTCACCCAATGTTGAACATTTTATTTATTTCTACTTTATGCCTCTGACAAATAAAATAGTATATTTGTTTATAAATAATTGTAGGGAGAGTTTTTTAAAAATATTTTTAATTGTAGATGGACACAATATCTTTATTTTCTTTATTTGTTATTGTTTGCTTACTTGTTTTGCTTTTGTTTTTGTTTTATGTGGTGCTGGGGAACAAACCCATTGCCTCACATATGCAAGGCAAATGCTCTACCACTGAGCCACAACCCCAGCCCCTATGGGGACAGTTTTTAATTTCTTCTTTCAGTAGAATTGCTGGATCACTTTAAAAAGTGCTTATCTTATTTCTTAAAGAAACTGTCAGTCTTTCAAAGAAGTCTCATCATTTTTTATTCCCACCTACAGTACAGTTGTTCCATATTTACTCTAATAATAATTTTTCTTTCTTTTGCCTCTTCTTTTCTGTATGTGTGAGCCATTGCAATGTGTTTATGGTGATAGCACACACACAAGTTTAGCTTTTTAAAAGATCATTATTATTTTAATCATACATCTTTATCAGGTAAAGTGCAATAAATCAATACACAAACATAATCTATGCTGATCAAACAGAAGAAATTCAACAGTGTGACTTTAATTTACATTCTACTGAGAAGTAATGACTGAACAATTTTAAAATATCATTGGACATCCATGTATATACTTTTGAGAAATATTACTGTAAGCCTTTGAATCTTTTAATTTTATTGTTTATTATTATTAAATGATAAGGATATTTTTACTATTCTAGATAAAAATGTTTTTTTGTAAGAGCTTTCATATAATTTCTTTCATTTTTAGTTTTCCTACCAATAATTTTTGAAGAGCTAATTTTTTCATCTTGATATATTTTATTAAAATACGATTTTATAAATCAGTGCTATATCCTGGAAACATTGCAATTAATGTGACTTCACAAGCAATAGTACTAATCTCAAAAATCTAGATAGGTTTTTTATTTTGTTTTATTTTGTTTATGTGGTCGTGAGGATTAAACCAAGAACTTCCCACATGTTAGGCAAACACTGAGCTACATTTCCAGACATTTTTTAAAACTTTGTTTTGAGTGTGTAGATATTTCTTTTGAGAAATGAGAGATCTTGAAAATAAATTGCATAATAAAGTTCATAAATTTTGTTTTCTTTAGGTAGTCTGTAATGTTTCAACTTTCTAGGATTTCTTCATTTAAATCCATTTTATTTTTATTTTTTCCATTATTTTATGTAGTTCTCATGTTACTATTTTCTTAATATGAAATTTGACTTTTATGTCTTACCTTACCCCTATTTTCAACTTCTGTAATGCATGTATGGAATGACTTCTCAAGTTCTTAACATTTTAAAAAATCAAACACATAAATTATAATTAGGTATAAATTTCTTCATTTGTTTTAGTGTTGGAATACACTGTCTACACATATTGGATAAATATAATCTATAAATTATATTTACTTTACTTTAGTTTTTTTAAATATTGAAAGTGTATTAATTATACAATTATTCATATTGGAAAGTTTATATAAAAATAAATTGAATTTAACAATTACAGTTATTAATAAGCTTATATGAAATGTGATATGGAAGCAGGTTAAATAGTATCCCTTTTTAGCTCTTCTTTGATTTAAAGATACTCCTCTGAAAAATGAAAATTATAAAAATCACAACATAAGAGACTACATGCCTGTATGGCTAAAATAATATATATATAGTACTAATATGTTTTCTGTTGCTATAACAAAACAAGTAAAGCTGGATACTTTATAAAGAAAAGATCTTTATTTATTTCAAAGTTTTTTGGTTTGAGATTATGGTGCCAGGAAGTACTAGAGTCTGGTAAATGCTCCCTTGGCTGAGATACATGGCAGATGACATCATGGTAGACAAATATGTAAAAGTGATTATGTGGTGAGACAGGAAGCCAGAAATCATGGACAGATCAGCTTCGCTGTACTATCACAACCCTCTTTGGAGAACTCACCTTGGTCCTTAGTCTTTTCAAAGGGTAATGGCCTCCTCCTATGTGGTAACCCTCTTCAAGGTTCTATCACCTTTAACACCACCCCATGGAGATGAAAGCTTCCCAACATGTGAACCTTAGGGGGTGAAGCACATCCAGATAACAGCAAAGGGGAAGTGAAAAGCAGCTTGTGTAATACACTCAGAGTCTTTTACTTGCCTCTTGACAATCGTAGGTCAATATTACTGTAAATATGTATGCGGTTGTGCTTTAAAAGCGCATACACTTCCTCTGTGTTCTGTCTCTCAGGAGAAATGAAAGTTTCCAAACCTTCTTCTATTGACTGAGACTGACTAGAGCCAATAATGTTAAGAGAAGGACTTATGTGAGCTCTTCCTCCCATTTCTTTACCTGGTCTCCTTTCCAACCTTTTGCCTCTATGAATGTATTTATGAAATGGCTCCAGGAGGTCAACTGTTGATTAGGTCAACTCAGAGCACAGTATCCAGATTGTTCACAAGATGGTGAACTTGAGAGTAGATCATTTCCTCTGGCCTGCAATAATTCAGTTGAGAAAATCTGAGATTGAGGACAGGAGTGCTGATACCTGGTTTTGAGTTACACTCATGTAGAGGTAAGCCCTCTGAACCACCTGAAGTTCACTATTAATATTTAAACCTGAGTTTGTACATGCTCAAACATCTCTTTCTGTGTCTTTTTTTGAATAAATGATACTCTTCTGTAAGATAAACATGATTAAAACCATGAAATCAAAATGTGTTTGTTTACATGGCTAAAATTATGAAAGTGATATGTATTAATCTTTTTTATGTTGCTATAATAAAATAGCTGAGGCTACATTCTTTTTAGAGAAATAAGTTTACCTAGCTCATCTCATTTTTGTAAAAGTATCTATCATAAGGCCACTGAATGTGGGCAAGGAATGAGGTAAGGAGAAAAAAGGCAACCAGCATCTTATCCTGTTTATTTCCTGCTGCCTATATTCTGGATGTTTTTCAACTTTCTCCACAGTTTAAAACAGTTGTGTCACAGAGCTAACTTTGTGTGACTGGACCTACCTCTTCTGAAGCCTTTTGAAATTGTGGCCTTGTGACACCAATATACATTTCAAATCAGTGATCTCTTTTGATTCCAATTATAGTGGGAAAAGTCATGTTTTCCCGTGTTCTAAATCTATGCTGGATAAGGGACTGACTTTCTTATAATAAATTTGAAAATTTTTGTTTCTTCATCTACACATTTATTACTCATTCTGCCAGCTGATGTTGATATTTAAAAGACAGGAATGTGTTCAATATTTTTTATTACTATTAGTTGTTCAAAACATTACAAAGCTCTTGGCATATCATATGTCATACATTTGGTTCAAGTGGGTTATGAATTCCCATTTTTCTGCTGTATACAGATTGCAGAATCCCATTGGTTACACATCCATGTTTTTACATACTGACATACAAGTGTCTGTTGTATTCTGCTGCCTTTCCTATCCTCTACTCTCCCTCCTCCCTTTCCCTCCCCTCCCATCTTCTTTCTCTACCCCATCTACTGTACTTCATTTCTCTCCCTTGTTTTTTTTTTTAATTTTACTTTCCCCTCACTTCCTCTTATATGTAATTTTGTATAACAATGAGGGTCTCCTTCCACTTCCATGCAATTTCCATTCTCTCTCCCTTTGCCTCCCACCTCTTATCCCTGTTTAATGTTAATCTTCTTCTCATGCTCTTCCTCCCTGCTCTGTTCTTAGTTGCTCTCCTTATATCAAAGATGACATTTGACATTTGTTTTTTAGGGATTGGCTAGCTTCACTTAGCATAATCTGCTCTAGTGCCATCCATTTCCCTGCAAATGCCATGATTTTGTCATTTTTTAGTGCTGAGTAATACTCAATATTTTTTAATTTTGAATTTTTAGTTTTACATGGACACAGTACCACTTATTTATTTATTTGTTTGTTTGTTTGTTTATTTTTATGTGATGCTGAGGATTAAACCCAGTGCCTCACACTTGTGGTTTTACCACTGAGCCACAACCCAGGAGTTCAAAAGAGGACATGGTAGGGAGATGTGTTGTTTTGCACTTGCACTACAAATTTCTGAATGGTGGAAAATTTAACATGACCAGAAAACAAATGAGAATTCACAATTTCCTCTATACTTTGAATGAGAACTATGTTTGTGACAATCAATGATGTACTCTAATAACCTTTGAGACAGTCACTTTAGTCTGTCTCATGGGACCTTAGTGGATAAAGAACTTCTGAACAGTGATGTTACCAGCGTTACAAGGTTGATATTGAGGGGACAGAAGCAAGAGAAGTTGTTCTCAATATATTAACAGGGCCTGAATAGCCATGGCATGGAGAGCTGTGACAGTGTTGCTACCTTTCCTTACAGTGATAGATATGAAGATAATGTCACTTTTGATGGTTCCTGTAACTGACAGGAGATGGTGTCTGATGGTGTCAGTGGTAAGTCAAAATAATTTACATGAATTCATTAATTCTATAGTATGTTTTAATGAAATTGTTTATGTAAACTGGCCCCATACATCATAGTATCATATTCCTATTTGTTTATGCTTACAATAAAATCACCCCTCAATACCAAAGCAATAAAAATTAAATTATTTTCAAAAGGCCCTGTATGAACTTTATCCTTTTCAAATTATTTTTTTAAATTATTTGTTCTTTTTAATTATACATGATAGTAGAGTCTATTTTGGCATATTTATACAAACATGGAGTATATCATATTCCAATTAAGATAGGAATAGGAAAGACAGTGCAATGAATCAGACACAACTTTCTTATGTACATATATGAATATACCACAGTGAATCTTAGCATCATGTATATCCACAATTCTGAGATCTTAATTAGAATAAGATATAATTTAAGTAAACTTGTAATCACAACAAAAATGATCATCAAATCTGTACGTTTGCTTTTTTGATGAAGTATTATAATGGTAATACATTCGTTATGTTCTTTGTATCCATATAATATATGGATTTCTGTACTACTATACACTTGAGATAATAACTTTAGAGTAATTAAGAAAAAAATTTGAAGTATGTAATAATTAAAATTTAACAATAGACCTTACTTATCAGGTAAATAATGAAAAAAATCATAATTATATAATTTTTATTAATTTCATGTCTTTAGACATGGCATATTATGTTTTATTTTATTATTTACTGATAATTGTCAGATTTCAAAAAATATCTTCTAGGGTTGTCAAAATATGCACAAGCAGAGCCAAGATAATTGGCCTAGAACAGTGACCCAGTCAAATCAGGCATTTGGTCTTTCTTTCAGACACACATTTAAACTAAGAATGAGTACAAATCACTAGCATTTTTCTACTTCTCTCACAACTGCACCAACCTAAATGGAATATTTTTCTTCCCAAACATTTTCTCCACACTAATAAAGTATAGAAACCAATTTATAAGCAATGCAAGAGTGTGAATGTATGTGAAAATAAACACTTTTTTTGCAAAATTAATTTTGAAGATAAAAGTAAAACTAGAGTTTAAGATGACTTTGCTTTCAAAACAACTCCTGGTTCTTAAACTTGCATCATTGACTATGTATATACTCTTTGTTTTGTTGGGTAGTGCATGAAATTTTAGTCTAATTTCTAACACATTGTGTGGTCCTTGGGCTTTGTTTATATTAATTTTTAATCCCAAACCTCAACTAATGAATTCCTCAGAACAGACAACTGATATATGAATTAAGTGTTCATAATTGGTATTAAAATTTCCTTCACACTTTGGAAAAATTGTGTTTTATTTGGTTTTAGAGCAGACTGATCTCAGTAATCTCAATGATAATTCATTTTTTGAACAAATAAAAGAATTTGTCTGACCACTTTAATATTTAATGAGTGCAATACTATGAAGGAGGACAAGTAATTAAAATCATTCTTACCTAGCAGGATTGGAAATGTAATTCAGAAACTAATTAAAATCTTTTACTGAGAAGAAATAATTCAATTTTATTTCCTATAGAAACATCATTATTCTGTCATTTGTTTTTAATTCTGCCCATCAAATACAAGCCCACTGTGTCAGACATTGAGTACAGCTGAATTTTCCAGGCTTACACTTAATAACTGCTGCATCAAAATAGAATATTTTTATCTTGATTTTCTAGAATCTAGATATCAATTGCAGTGCCTTATATGTTTGGCAGAAACCATTTATTTTCTTTGCACACAGTCTCCATTTCCCATTTCTCCTGCAGTTAGATATGTCTATGTCTCTATGGAAGGACACAAAACGGGGGAGGAGCTGGAGTGCCAATGAAGAGCAGTACTTCAAAGTCTGACCAGGCAAATCTCCCACAGATGACTATGTTGCTCATGTTCCCTCCCAGCTGTGTAGAAGGGAGACAGCTTCCAGCATAAATTCATCATTCACAAGGTGAAAAATGGAAGGTCCTGGGTCCCTACGTGACAACTTGAAAGAGTGTTGTACAGTCTGCAACACTCACATCTCCTTATTAAGTAAAAGATTAATAAGGTACTAAGTATCAAAAATTTGGTGATTTAGTCTTCTCAATAGTTAACGTCATCGTCATCTTTACTTAATTTAGTGTAGTTGGGAAAAAAAAAACAGAAACAGGATCAGGGCACCAACTTACTACTAATATCTTTATTCTTCAACCAAACACACTGTGAGTTTATGAAAGTTCTAGACCTCAATTTGATCTTCATCTGTTCATTGTCAGGGGTTCATTTTACATGTGAAACAACATATACACATACATGTTCTTTTTTAATTGTTCTTTTTAGATATACATGACTGCAGAGTGTATTTTGACCCATTATACGTACATGAAGTATAACTTATTTTAATTAGGGTCCCATTTTTGTGTTTGTACATGATGTGGAGTTTCACTGGTCATGTATTCACCTGCTTGCTCTTAATGATTATTTTCTATATTCCCTGTGTTCCAAGAACAACTTGGAGTAGAATGAGCTAGATATAGTGCTTGCCCTCCTGGATTTAAGTCTTCCTAATATAGCATCCAGAGCTATATTTATGATATGATTACACTGTTATAAATCTCAGTGTGTTGTAGTGATTAAAAATAAGCAAGCAAGGTCAATAAATTGCTGACCTGGAGTAGGTCGTGATCTGTGGTAGATTTGGAGGAAGAGGTAGATTGACCCCAGGAGTTTGTATATTGCTAGATAAGCACCACACCACTGAGCTACAACCCCAGACATTTTCATTTCATTTTAAGACAGGATCTTGCTAAGTTTCCCTGGCTGGCTTAGGACTTACAATGCTCCTGCCTTGGCCTCTCAAGTAGCTGAATTTGTAGGCCTGTACCACCAGGCCTAGTTTATGGTAGGTTTTGATGAACACAGAGTCAGGTAAACTTTATGAAGCAGTTCATAGAATATTCACCTGGACCCCAGCACATTGAGAATGTTAAAAATGTTACTATCAGAATTAAAAAAAAAAAAATTGGAGCATCACTTCTATTCTCCAAAGGAAATACATTGCTTTGAAATAAGATCATAAAAGTTCAGAAGAGAAGTACATTTAAAAAAATTAATAAACAGAATTAATAAAACTGAGTGATATTGGACATCAGGGACCAACAGAAAGGCAAAAGAACATAACCACACCACTTTCCTGATTTTTGCAACTGAGAAAATCGCAGTACTATTTAATGAGTCATGAAACATAAAAAAAGCAGGTAGGGGTATTAGAAAATCACTTTAGAAATAATTAATTGGAAACTGCAACCCAATATCAAAATATAAATATGTTAAAGTATATTTCTCCATTTATTGAAGAAGCCCGATATGTATTAGTAAAATATATACATATGATATGTCACATATGTGCATATTATATATGCATGTACTTATATATTGTATTGTCAAGTATATATGGTTACAATAGGACAAATCTATAATCATTGATTTTACTAATTTAAATATATTAAATATTGCAACATTTGGTGTGATATAATTTGATTGAGGTGCAATAAACTCTACATTTGTGGAATGTAAAATTTAATAAAATGACATTTATTTGGATGTTGCTGCAAACCCAAGAGCAAAATTAAGATAATGCAAATATCTATTATACTAGCTCTATCCATTTCTCTGAAAATGATAGGATTTTATTCTTCTTTATGACCGAATAATATTCCATTGTGTATGTATGTTGCATTTTCTTTATTAATTAATCTGTTGACAGGCAGCTAGGTTGATTATATATCTTAAGTATGGAATAGTGCCATAATAAACATGAACATACAGGACTTAATTTCCATTTAACATATACAAAATAAAGGTGAGATGCCTGAGTCACATGGTAGTTCTATTTTAACTTAATGTATTGCCACATTATCTTTTTATTAGCATTCTTTAATCTTTCTCTTTATAATACACAAATTATTTTAAAATGAGTTTCCTATAGTTTACAAATAGTTTATTTTTTTCTTAGTCAAATTTATTAATTCTGCCTCCAACTGAGTTTTTAAACCATTTATAGTTAATAGGATTATTTTTATGATTAGTATTTAGTCTTTCATATTGCTGTTCTTTAGATTTCTTGCATCCATAATATATAAATTTCTCCCAGACATAGCATATATATTTAACTAATAAATACAGGACTTCTTCAATAAATGAAGAAGCTTCCTTTGACATATTTACATTAAGGTATGGTGTAGTGACCTCTAATTAAATATTTCTAAACTGATTTTCTAACTCCTTACCTTTGTGTTTGGTGGTCTAGAAAATACTCTCAAGTCACTGATTTGCTCAAAGTTCCAACATGACTTATATTGATAGTTAAGGGTCATTATAGAAAATGTCATAGAGAAGCAGGATAAAAGTCATGCACTGGGTGCAGTCCAGAGTGGTCAGGCACAGGCTTCTAAGCTCAGGACTTGTTCTGTCTTAAAAAAAAATCTTTCTAGGGAGCTCCCTTGAGTATCAGAGTTTTAAGTTTTATGGATCCCTCTTGTACAGGCACATGTTGCTACATAACCAGCCATAGTAACAACAAATTAGGACTCTCACAAAGAACTAAGTGTACATCATGAGTGTTGGATTTTTTTTTTTTATGCCAGGAACTGGCCAGGGGCAAGTGATTTTCCGATCTCCTTGTGAGACATAGAAGGAGTGAAAAGCCAAGCCTGCTATGTTAATTGATTGTTTTTCTGAATTTCTTTATTATTTATGTTATTTTAAGATTTAATTTTATATATTTATCAGTTTTTTATTATAATCTATTTTTTATAGTTGACTTTTGCTTTGGGATTTGTAGTGTATATAATTAACTTGTCATAGGTAAATGTTATATATAATGTTACACTTTGTGTGTAGTTCATATACTATAAATATATATATGTGCACATATATAATGCATGTATGCTTCCTCTTGATTTTAGACTGTCTTTATATTTTAAGTTGACATATTTTATAAAGTATAAAATAAATTATCATTTTTTATGAAATTGCCTTTGAAGTAAATACATTTAAAAATTATACACATACTTTGTAAAATTCCTATTAGTGCTTTTTCAGGTTCTCTAACACTCTTTTCTGCAATGTGTAATCTGTCTCTCTCCAAGAGAAATCTCAAGAAATAAAACTGTTCTAGCAGTTGTCTCATAATCATCTAATATCTAATCTTTCTTTGCTTGCCTCTCCTTCCTCTCCTCTTCTACTTTTCTATTTTCTTTCCTTCCTTGTTTTTGTGTGTGTGTGGTACTTGGAATTGACCCAGGGGGACTTAGCCATTGAGCTAAACCCCTATCCTTTTTTAATATTTTATTTTATTTATCTATTTATTTTTGGTACCTGTGATTGAATCCAGAGGCTGTTAACCACTGAGCCATATCCCCAGCACTTTTTTTATATATTTTATTTAGAGACAGAGTCTTGCTGAGTTGCTGAGTGCTTCATTATCTTGCTGAGGCTGCCACAGCTTTTCGAGGCACTGGGATTACAGCCTGGCACCACCAGGCCTGGCTGATATTTTATTTTGAGACAGGGTCTCACCAAGTTGTTTAAGGTCTTACTAAATTGCAGAGACTTGCTTTGAAATCACATGCCTCCTGCCTCAGCCTCTTGAGCCTTACAGGAGTATGTTACTGGTCTGTTTTTTTTTTCTTTACCATTACTTTAGAATTATTCAGGAAGTTCTTCTCCCTTTGTACTTACATTATCTTGCAGGTATACATTCTACTGATTGTTGCTTTACCTCATAACATAGTTCCATAACTTTATATCTTACAATTTACTTAGTGATAATAATTTGTTTTTACTGTTAAGACTATTTCCAATTAATTTTAATTCTAATGTTAAATTACTTATCATTATAAGTTTCAGAGGATTACATATTCTTTGTTATATTCTTATTATAAATATTCTGTATACATGAACACATATAAATTCCATATTTTCAATAGAGCTCACATGAAATATTCTATATGTTCAAATAGATGTTACTGTAAATGTATGATAAAATATGTAACTAGTAAAATAGATGATACCTTTTAAAACAACCAGAAAAAGAGATCATTTTTAGGATATATTTTAAATACTGATTAATAATTACAGAATATTTTAAAAACATATGGAGGAAGGTCTCATTTAAGCTTTAAAGTAAGTAGAAAATGGTGAGAGAGAGAGAGAATGACTCATTCGTGTCAAGATTTTATGTAAGAAACTTATGAACCTGAACTTTGGCTGCAGAATCTTTTATGGCAGATCCAGGCCAAGGTCCCTGAAACACTTGCCTTATAGATTAAAATTTCAACAGGAATTATGGAGGCTGTCCAAGGCATCAGTTTGGCAAAAATGAAATACTCTTGTGATTTCTATATTAGACTATAAACGGAAAATTAAAAGGGAATGTGTTGTCAGTTTTTTGTCTTTGTGACAGAAGTCCCCAATATGAGCAGGTTAGAGAAGGAAACCTTTTTCTTAGAATTTGTTCTGTTTAGTTATACATAACCATAAGTATGCTATATTCGTATATGTACATACAGAAGTTAAATCAGATTCATTCCACTATCTTTCTTATTCCTGTCCTCCCTACCTTCTCTTTACTTATTTGGGGCTCACGGTTTCAGACGTCTCAGTCAGTGGTTGGCCAACTCCACTGCTTTTGGCCAGAAGTGAGGCAGAACATCATGGTGGAAGGGTGTAATGAGGGAAGCTGCTCAGGTTATGACACATTGGAAAAAGAGAGAGGAAGGGGTCAAGGGTAGAGAAAGGCTAAGATCATACCCCAGTAATTTAATTCCTCTGGCCAAGCTCCATCTGCCTACAATTGCCACTCATAGTTTATTAAAATTATTAATACATTAAGTGAATCAATTAGCTGATTAGGTTACAGTTCTCATAAGCTAATCACCTCTGAACATTCCTGTACTATCTAACAGCTGAACATTTCAGGGGACATTAAAGATCCAAGCCATAATAGATGAATTTAGTGTTAGTTTAATTTTGCACAATTTTCATAGATGGATCTTTCAAAGAGTAGATTTATGAATGGAATGTTATAATCAATAACATGGTTAATATTAAAAATTGGAATTATTCAAGAA
Source organism: Callospermophilus lateralis (assembly GCF_048772815.1). NCBI lineage: Eukaryota > Metazoa > Chordata > Mammalia > Rodentia > Sciuridae > Callospermophilus > Callospermophilus lateralis. Next base: position 3,373,451 of record NW_027510917.1, read on the forward strand.
ATAAAAAAAACAGAAAGAAAATAAAAGAAAAGAAAGGAGAGAAAGTAAACCAAGATGTATTTTGGAAACAGCTGAGGGAAAGTTTGTGGAATATGATAATGGAGTATTAAAGGCATTATGTTATAGATTATGCAGAGCTTGAAAATCGTGTTGGACTGAATTTAATATTTTTATTATTTTTCAAAAATTTTTTTCTAAAAATGTATTCAAAAAACAAATAAAAGCACTTAAGCATTTTTATATCTAAGAATAATTCTCCTATCATAAAATATGCCATGTCATACTTCATAGAAGCTAGTAATCTAGAAATGATTTGAAATCTGATGAAATATATTAAAGAAGATGTACTTAATAACATATGGCCTATTTAGCTGATTAATTGATTATATTTGGAGATGCAGATGTTTTTTAGTGACTCTCTTTTAAACAGCAATATTCTGGTTTAATACTTTTGGGTCTCTATTGACTATTGAGCAAAAAAATATGCTTTTTTTTTCAGTGGTATTTTCATATTAGACAAAATTTAAATAATAAATATTTGACTATTAAAATTAAAATAAATAAGAAATCTCAATAACAAAATATTCCACCATTTTCAAAATAGTAAAACAAATTTACTTTTCAACTATTATTATTGTAGAGTGAGAAACATATATAACATATAAGGCATAAATTTTATATATATATGGACATAAACAAATACATATATTCAAAATGCTAACAAGCCCAAGTAAAATATCTAACACCCAACGTAAATTATTTCAGATCATTGTTTGTGTTCAAAATTATATATATATATATATATATATATATATATATATATATATATATATACACACATATATATATATATATACACATATATATATGATCATATGTGTGTATATTATATAATGTATATTATATGTGTATATTATATAATGTATATAAAATACACACATATGATTATATATATACACACACACACACACACACACACACACACATAATGGCTTTAACCATTTTACATATGAAAGCAAAATTCTTTTTTCTGGGATTAGGGATTGAACTCAGGAGCACTCGACTACTGAACCACATCCCTTGCCCTATTTTGTATTTTATTTAGAGTCAGGGTCTCATTGAGTTGCTTCAAGCCTCGTTTTGGTTGATTCTGTCTTTGAACTCTATATTCTCTTACATCAGCCTTCTGAGTCACTGAGATTACAAGCTTTTGCCACTATGTCCAGCACAAAGGGAATCCTTATTTTAGCTTTCTGATTTTGCTTATCCCCTAGAACACTGAATGATGATAAATTCATAGTGTTTCAATGAAGTTGACCTCTGACATTTTAGAAAGATTGTTTTGGAGGTTTACCCTAATTTGTTAGGATATCTTGTTTTATGGTATTCTATCAATAAAGTTTTGGTATGCTGCACTATTGATGATTAATATTCCCTTTCACATACATCAGCCTGACTAAAGTTTTATAGAACAAATGATCCAAACAAATCCATTGTTTATTTTTAGATTTCTAGGTTTTCTTTTCTACAGATCTTGGTGTTCATTTTTCTAGCTTAGTTGAATCGTTGACATTGGTTCCTATATTCTATCTACAACTCTGATCAGCTGTATCCTCTTCTCTTTGAGAATCTATGCTTGTGTGTGGAGGCTCATAGGGAGGAAGTGCAGATGTAAATTCACAAGTGATAAATTGCAAAAGCTTAATCACTTATGATGAGCTTGAAAACCAGTATTTGCAGTTTTTAAAAATGCCTTGTACAAACAATTTGTAACAATACTTATGAGATTCAGAAAATAACATTTCATAGGAAAGTTTTTTTTATTGTTTATTAAGGTTATAATCACAAGACTACAGTGTTTTTGCTTTTATTTTGGGGAAATGGGGGTACCAGGGATTGGATTTAGGGGCATTGGACCAGCCCTATTTTGTATTTTATTTAGAGCAAGGGTCTCACTGAGTTGTTTAGCGCCTCGCTTTTACTGATGTTGGCTTTTTACTCAGGATCCACCTGCCTCAGCCTCCTGAGCTGCTGGGATAATGGGCTTGTGCCTGGCCTTCAGTGTTTTTTACAAATCAATAGAAAGAAAAATATGTTTCTTCACATAAAAAAATATTTATTGTTCTATAGAGTACATTTTATCAATTTAATCCACTCATGAAGTCATACAAAAATATTTCTTAATTCTATTTTTAGTGGACTTCTGTATTCAATAATTCTTGTTATTGTAAATTAATTGTTATAAGCAAAATAAGTACATGTTAGATCTATATTATTCCTAACAATTTTGTTTTTGTTTTTTACCCCATCTAAAATGGTCTTCTTTTTAAATTCTAATATGATGTGATTTCTAACAAGTGGTTTTTAAGCATTTCAGTTTCTATTTTACAAAGCAGAGAAAATGTACTTTTTATAATACATACCATTTTTTTTAAATGTCAGAAACACTATGGTAATGGATGCCACTAACACATCATTTTACAGATGAGTTAAAGCTTTTAAAAGGTATATATTCTGTGTACTCTGCTACATTTAAGTAGCTTAAATGCTTTGAGATCATTCAAAAGCTATTTTTAACTCTTATTTATTGTCAAAGCAAAAGATTTATTTAAATAATAAACATAGCTAAGATAATAAATTAATTGAATGTTTCAAAGTTTAAAAACATATTATATCATAAATGCAATATTGTTCCAGGACAGAAAAGTAGTTTTAACAGTGTAAAATATAAGAACTAAATTTACTATTTATCAAATTAAATGAGAAAGAGCCCGTAAATAAAATAACAGATAACTAAAAGACATTTTATTCATTTAAGTTTCTATTAGGGGATAAATTTAAATTACATAGAGAAAAAAAAAGTATAAGAATTTCTAAAATTCATGTCCTATTATGATATTGCTATCAATTATTCTAAAATCAATACATGAATCAGTCAGTCCTAACATTAATTCAATTTTTAGAACTTGTGATGTTTTATTCTATTTCTCGGTTCTCTTTCTTTGAAGAATTCTGCCCTCTGACTAATACAGAATTGGACAAATATGTTTAAAGGTAACATGGAAGAATCAGTATCTGAGAATAACTATTTAATGCTGAGTTATTTTTCTTGAGGATATAGTGCTTTATAAAATGCTAATTCTAACTTAGCTATTTGAATTAGATAAATTTGACTTTTTTATATACACATCAACAGAAATGCATATGTAAACAATATACTGTGAATGCAATTCCATTGTATATTGGCATTAGCATAAATACATATATAATTTGAAAATATTTTGTCATATTTTATGAGTATCAAACTCATTGTGAAATGCAAATATCTTATCTATTCAACTGGACAAGTATTAATAATTGCATGCACCTACATAACACAATCTAAAACACTTTGTAAAATATACTCATTGCTCCAGAAAGTTCACTATGCCATTTTCCAAAGAATTCCACCCTGCTATCAGTAATTTATTATTTTCATCAATGTTGATATTTTGATTTTTCTCAAACATCATGTAAACAGAAAAATACCAATTCTGTGAACCATTTACATGAACTCTAGGATTCAGTAATTTTAGGATGACAGTTATCCTCAAACTTCCAAAGTGACTATGCATTCAATACCATACCAATAAAAATTGATTAAAGACTTTTTGGGAAAAGCATCAAATGATCTTTTTTTTTAATTTATGGAAAGTTATAAATTTTATCAAAATAGCATTGAAAAAAGGGCAAAGATGACAGCCCTGCTATTCCTGATTTCAAGACTTGATACAAAGCTTCAATCAATGAAATATATAGAGATGCCTAAAGTTGAACTATGTTTATGCCATTGAATAATTTAAAAAAACCTTTTTATTTAATTCAATGAGGATAAAATAAAGATTTCAACAGGTGTTGATGGAATAATCCTATATCTATATAGGAAAAAAAAGTGAAACCCAATTCTTATCTCAAACTGTATATTTTTATGACATATTTATGACATAATATGTCATAGATGATAATAAAAATTTCAATTTATTATAATCCTAGAATAAAATATAGGAGAAAAATCTATGTGATACTGGATTGGTCAATGAGTTTTAAAATACACATAATAATGCAGACCATCCAAAACTATGTTGGTAAAATTTACCTCATAAAAACTAAAAAATTTTACACTGAAATAGACATAGTGAATTAACTAATGCTTACCATATGTGTATGGCAGGGGGAAGTAACAAAACATTTATGTAAAATAAAATTCTTATCCAGAATGTAAAAGGAAGGATTATAACTCAAGACATTACATATAATTTTAAAAGAGGCATAGGGTATGAAGGAAGATATTCACAAAAAAAATTTTCAACATCCTTGGACATCTGAGAAATGACTAAAACCAAAACCAAGCACTACCACTTAACTGCTAGAATGGAGTTTAAAAATCTCACATTACCAATGTCTGCAAAGATTTGGAGCATAGGAAATCATGGTTTTGCACTGGAAAGTAAAATCATATAACCACCATTGAAAACAGCATAAAAGCATCAGAGAATATTAAGTACACACTGACTCCCTGATTCTGAAATTTCACTTTTAAGTATTTACTCAAAGGAAATATAACATTCGTGCACACATTAGACTATGTGTATGTTATTGAATCATCATTCAGTATGGATAACAAAATGGAAAGAACCCAATTATCTAATAAGTACTGAATTGATAAACAAATGGTAGCATATCAATATTGGGGAATGATTCTCAATCATAAAAAAATAAAATGTTAAAATATGTTACTGCATAGACAAATATGAAAAATATGCTAAACAAAAGAAGTCAAATAAAAATGTGTGCATGTCTTAGGCTAGATGTTAAGGGAGACAACTGACTGCAAAGTAGAACAAGGGCAATTTTTACGTTGGTGGAACCATTTTTCTGGATTTTGAACAAAGTTACTCAAGTATATATATAGAACTTCAAGATTTGATCAAACTGTACTTTTAAGTTGAGTAAATATTGCTGTTTTGTTTTGGATTTGAATTATTTTACTATATTATTTGCATTTCATTTGTTTTTTTTTCCTTATTGATTTGTACAGTTCTTCATATATTCTAAATAAATTTCTCCTGTGAGTCTTTGTCATTTGTTTGTCAAATATATGTAAACTGTAGTCCTATAAATCAAAAGAAAATATATAAGTATTTTAAAAAGAAACCATTAAGTAATTAATGTTGGTTCATGCTTCCCACACCTGGATGTGTAATGTGTCTAGCTTGGGAGAATAGCTGAATGATAGAGGACTTGTGCATGGTAAATAAATTATTTCTTTTTTCTTTATATATGTAGCATTTTGTTTATTTTTTATAAATATGGTAGTTTTAGAGGTGACCACTGGTTACTATGTGGTGGTATATTTGCACCATCCATGTGCCTAATTATCCCTGAAAATAAACATTATACATAAGTATGATACATAAGATTTTCCTCCTGTTTACATTGACAGGAGTCCCCTATAAAGTTTTGTAAATACGAAGACTTACAGACATCTAAACTAACAAAGACCTTATATGCTGTGTGCATTTTATATTGAAAGATCTAAAAAACTGACATTTTAACTATACTTAATGCTACTTACAAAATATAAAAATTATAATTAATTAAATAGACACTAAACTAGTAGGATAAATCATTTATAGATGAAATCTGAGGAAAATATTGATGGAAATAAATTATTCATTTTATGAATAAAAAGTATTCTTTAAAAACTGATTTTTATTTAATGACTACAAAAACTGAATTTTCTTCTTATGTTTTCCAAATAAGCTTATACATGTATAAGATAAAATATATATTTAATTTTATTACATTGATATACATATATATATGTACACATCTATATACGCTATACCATATATATGTATGTATATATATATATATAGAGAGAGAGAGAGAGAGAGAGAAAGATTTGTTTAATAAAATAGAATACAAGAACATTTTTATTAATACAAATATCAACACATATATTAAGAGGTGTTAGAATAATTTATGAAAAAAAATTTAAAAACTGTTGTCATATGATATAAGAAAGACATTTTTAAAGTTAAAATAATTTCAAAGAATACAATACTGTGTTTTGTTGTATATGGAAGAACCCCAGTAGTATGGATTTGCTCTTTTTCAAACTCTCCTAAATCTGGCAAATTGAAAAATTCATTTAAATTTTTCCATCCTTAGATCAAACTATACTGAACTGAAATAACTTTTTCTCATCAATTTCTTATTCCTTACATTGTACCAGGAAGAGTATATTGAGAACATCATATAGAACAAAATACAAACATACATACATACACAGATACATATTATATATACAATAACATAATTTTGGTGACAGAAGATAAAGGAGGCAAGTAGAAGTTTCCCTAGAAACTTAGTTGACAGTTACAAGAAAGATTTCCTTCAAAATCACCAATTTCCTCAGATTTTTAATTTACAGATGGTTTATTTTCAAACCTTGTTATTTTTGCATGATTTTTTGGGGAAAAATATTCTATACTGATATTCTATTCTGATATTGTTGTTTTACTCAACTTTTTTGATGCTGTGAACAAAAGACCTGACAATAACCATTAGAGGAAAAAATGTTTATTTGGGGCTCATGATTTCAGAAGTCTCTGTTCATAGGTAGCTGATTCCATTGCTCTTGGTCCAATATGTGGCAAAACATGTTTAGTGGAGGAAAATAACTGGGAACATGGAGCCAGGAAGCAGATGGACAGTTCTCTCACTAAGGACAAAATATATACTCCAAAGATACATAAATCCCACCAGCCACACCCTACCTGCCTAAATTTTAAGATCCAGTCAATTCCCTATCAGAGGATTAATGCACTGATTAGGTCAAGGTTCTCATAACCCAATCATTTCACTTACAAGCTTTCTTGCATTGTCTCCCACATGAGCTTTTGCGGGACAACTTATATTTAAATCATAACATTGTGTTTATCAATTTTTCATCAGTAAGGTTGGTAAAGAGAACAAAGGAAAAAAGAAACAAACAACCAACCAAAATAAGCAGTAAATCCTTCCAAATCTCTTTTAAAAACTTTTTTTTCATTTATAATTTGTATTAACATTGTATTACTTTACATTTTGCAAAGTAATTAATACAACCTAAAAAGAAACCTTAACAAACAGGCAACAAAAGCAAAAATATAAATAGGAATATGTCAAACTAAAAATTTTCTGCATAGTATAGGAAACAATCAACTGAGTGAAGATAAAAACTGTAGAATGAAGAATATATTTACAAACTATTTATTTATCAAGAGATAATTATTTAAATATATAAGGAACTCAAATAACAGAATCAAAAGAAATAATCCAGTTTTAAATAATCCAGTTTCTTCAAAGAATAGAGGGTGCAGGATGAATTTCTGTGTAGCCCAATTATCATTATTAAATTTGTGCTCATAGTTACTCCCAGAAGGTGGTGTCTGAACATAAGGTCAGAAGTGATAGTCCGTTGGCCAGCATAGAACCTCCTTTGGAGCAGGGCATCACCATAGCACCTGGGCAATCTCAATTTGCACCTTTGTGCCAAGAGTTCCCAGCTCATGGCAATCCTGTTGCTGGACAGTTCAAGGACCATAATTAAAATCATTGCTTTCAATAGTACATATTTTGAAAATATAGATGAGAAGATTTTGAATATTCTCAAAGTAATTATAAATGTTTGAAGTTATGGATATGCTGATTACTCACACTCATGGTTTATACATATACATAGGTATGTATTACAAATAAAAAAAGAAATAGTGCATTATAATATATCAAATAAAAATAAAGATGATTGCCAAAAATTTTTAAATGACAAATACATGATGTTACATTTTAAAATGCCCATTTTTACTCTACTTTCCCCAAATTTACATAACCATATACCTATAGGGAAAATTATACATTCACTCAAAAATACTAATTGAATGTGTATTTGTGTGTGTGTGTGTGTGTGTGTGTGTGTGTGTTACGTAAGTTTGTGTCACTTTCTTTAAAAAAATCAAAGAGATACTGGTACTATGGATAAAGCTGAAGAGAAGGTGAGAAACAGATGCCTGAAGAGGTGGGATGAAGCATGTGGACATGTGGACTTTTGGGAAGCACAATTCAAGTAGCGTTTACAGTGGGCTCAAAGGCTTTGGAGAAAAGCACGCCTGACATGTTAGTGAAGTAATAGAAAGATGGAGTTCACTGAGAGAGGTAGAATACTGAAGCAAAGGCATTGCAGAAACCAATGCTGATTTTTATTCTGAGGGAGGTACCAAGCCATCACCAATCCAGTGCAGAACAGTGGTGTCATTTGATGTACTTTGGAAAGAATCACTCTATTTGCAGCATTGAGAATAGACCTGAGGGTGGTGTGGCCGGTCAGAGCAGAAATGGCAAGATTCCTTAGGAGGCTCTTTAAATAATAGAATATTAGTTCAGGTTCTTAATTATGGAAGTGTTAAATGGAAATATACAATTTTCTGGACATACTGTAAAAGAAAGTGAAAAAAATAAATTGAAATGACTTTTCAGTTTTGCCTTGCTGCCTGGAAGGATGATGTTATCTGCTGAAAAGGGAAAGACAGTATGAAGGAGTATGTTTGGATGAAAATTGAGTAATTTGGTTTGAATAAGGTAGGTTGAAGAATAGATGACAAGTAGTCATAGAACATGAATTTGAAATTCAGAGGAAAGGTAAGGGTAGAGATTTAAAATTAGGAGTCTTTAAATTCACATCACTGAGAGAAGAAATAGGCCCAAAAAGTGAGCTTTGCTCTCTCCAACACAGGCATAGATAAGATACAAGGCAAAAGAAAACTTAAGATAGACCTTTGAGTAAGGAAGATAACGATAAAGGGGAGAAAGAAGTGAAACTACATCAGGCCAACATTTTGTACATCTCATATGAGAAGGAATATCAAGTTGCAAAAATCGACCTGCAAGTCCCACATGAAAAACAATCAACTTCGAATTAACAGTTCATATTACATGAAATAATGTTCAGTTAATTCGCAAAAAAAATTGATATTCTAAAAGAGGTACCAGTAAAATCCTCATTGAGCATCAGCTTTAAAGAGTATAACTTGGATTCTTTTTTAAAAAAGAGTAATTTCATAGTTAAATACCTCAAATTGTAATTATGTAAATTTGCAGACATGAATAATCATAAATATATAATGGCAGAAAATAAGTTTCAATTTAATGGTATTATGTCATAGGCAATACTATCCCAGAAAAACAAGCAAACAAAAATACTGTTTTAATGTACTCCAAATTTAACATTATACTATCAGAAGACAATTCATTATATTTGGGAATAGAAAATAAATCTTTTTGTGTGTGTGTTTTCAGTTCTAGTAAATGTTTAATCATTATCATCAACACTGAATCAGTTAATACAGTTTTTTTCTCTGCAATTGACTGAAATCTAATTTTAGTTGATTTTCTTCATAAATAGGCCTTTCAATTTTTTAGATTGTGGAATGAGATGGATATCATTACCCTAAGTACATGTATGAAGACACAAATGGTGTGAATATACTTTATATACAACCAGAGAAATGAAAAATTGTGCTGTATATGTGTAATATGAATTGCAATGCATTATGTCACCATGTATAGCAATTAGAATAAGTAAAATCTTTTTTTTTTTTTAAAAACAAGAACATTTATATTAGGAATACTACAAATAATAATAGACTAGTAATGAATCATGATAGAGAATAGGTTTTTTCAGTGTTCTGATCAAAAAAGCTATAGGATGATACTGAGGATTCCAAATAATTATTTTTTTTTCTTTCTTCACACTTTAAAATAGACAAGATAGAACTGTAATCTATCTCTTTATTTCTGTATTTATTTTTGTGCCAGGGATTGAACCCAAGTATACTTAATCATCATCGTGCCACATCCCAAACTCTTTTTCTTTTCTTTTTTTTTTTTTTTATAAAAATGAATCACAACTTTTCATTTATCTGGTTTTTGTGATGCAAAGTCACACCATTCATGCAATCATACACATACACAGGGTAATAATATCTGTCTCTTTTCACCATCTTTCTCACCCCCACATCCCCTCCCCTCCTCATTCTCTCCTCTACTCAATCCAACCTTCCTCCATTCTTTTCTTGCCCTGTTCCCATTACGGATCATCATCCACTTATCAGAGAAAACATTTAGTTTTTGAATTTTGGCAAACGGCTTCTTCACTTAGCAAGATATTCTTCAACTCCTTTCATCTACCTGCAAATGTCATAATTTCATTCTTCTTTAGGGCTAAGTAATATCCCATTGTGTATATATACCACAGTTTCTTTGTCTATTCATAGTTTTAAGGCATCTAGGTTGGTCCCACTGTTTCGCTATTGTGAACTGAGTTACTATAAACATTAATAACGTCGTGTCACTTCAATATACTGATTTTAAGTCCTTTGGGTATAGGCCAGGGAGAGGGATAGTTGGGTCACATGGTGGTTCAATTTCAAGTTTTCTAAGAAATCTCTGTACTGCATTCCAGAGTGGTTACACCAATTTGCAATCCCACCAGCAATGAATAAGCATACCTTTTTCTCCACATCCTCAGCAACACTTATTGTTGCTTGTATTCTTGATAATTGTCATTATGACTGGAGTGAGATAAAATCTTAGAGTAGTTTTGACTTGCATTTCTCTAATGCCAGACATTGAACATTTTTTATATATTTGTTGATTGATCATATATTTTTATTTTAAATTTTGTGACAGGGTCTCACTAAGTTGTTTAGGTGCTCCAAAATTTGCTGAGGTTGGCTTTGAACTTGAGATTCTCCTGCCTCAGCCTCCTGAATTGCTGGGATAACAGGCATGTCTCACTGCACCCAGCTTAGATCTAATAATTTCTAATACATCTTTTACAATATTATATAATCATGTGCGTTAACATTAGTCTTAAACCTCAGAAATATATTCTTATAAATAAATTAAATAGAATTTGATTTTGGATTGGAGTGTAGAAGATACTATCAAAGTTATATCCCAGCTGCAGCTCTGCTAGGTGAAGCATACATTTGCTAGTTGTGAGAAAACACTTTAAAGTCCAAATTCATTATTTCTACTGAAAAAGTAACTTGCTTAAATTCTGAATGATTTTGTATTCTCATTTTATATTCTAGGAACACTATGATTGCTTAATTTATGAATTGAGTAAATATGTGTAAATGTTGTAGAATGGCATATAGAAATTATTATAAATGCTCAAAAATGTTGATTACTATTGTTATAATAATTTTTGTTATTACTTTTACAATTGTATGATGACATGGTGCTTCAAGTAGAAAGTACCATTTCATTCATTAACATGGTATGATAACATGAAAAATAAGATTTTCTCTGTGTCTGTTTCCTCTGGAACTTGAAAACAATTTTGTAATGTGAAGAATCCTAATAATTGAAATATCCAATGATACAATATCTGGACAATGCAAAATAAGTCTTAATATGCACACACAAGCTCATATACGGTTTTGAAAAAAACAATATTTAAACTGTCCAACATTTGAGGACCAGAGGTATTGTTACTAAAATATTTTATTTTAATTGAAAGTCATTATTATACAAGTTAAATCGCATGTATAAATGTTTTGTTTGCTTCTACCCTATGTATTATTAACTTGTAATAATGTGACATAGCAGTAAATCTATTGTGTAAAATGTATTTAATTCTAAATATAATGATCTGGCTAGTCAGTAATTTGCTTTAATTAGATTATTATCCCCTTACACTACATTTATTGCCTTTGACATGGGGCTTTTTAAAACAAATTTATTAAATTATATCAGTCAGCCATGAAAATACATGAAAAATATTTACCAGCCACAAAATGTTTTACCAGCCCTTCTGCTTTGGTGACATCCCAGTTGTAATAAAATTAATGTGATTAGCATTCTTTATGATTCAGTCAGCTGGAGTTCTTTTCCCCTGAACCCCCAAACAAATGGCTAATTTCCAAATGCTAATTAATTTTTGTGAATTGTTTTGGACTTGACACTTTGAATATAATGTATTATGACTTACTAAAGCCTGAAATATTGCTAAATGTTTATTCTGTAACCATTGTTGATCTATGTTAACGCATATTTTCAAAGAAGAATATTTAGCTGGAATAGTAGAGAAGAGTTTGAATATAGTTAAAACAAGAAATGATTTGATCTTTCCAATGACTAAATCCATCTACAAAAACCTTATTTGCTAGTTAAGGTCTATAGCTTCATAGTCAAACACCATGCCCAACAATTCCTCTCTACTATTCACAGAGAAATGAGTATTTTTGGGAATTTGCAACTGGAAGGAAATAGTGGTAAAAGGTGAAGCATACAGTTCCCTGTGATCATCCTACATTCCTGATGATAGGACACAAATTCTCTGGCAGGCAATTGTTGGTTTTGAAATTAAAGAATAATTCAGAAACACATTCTTCTCTCATCTGGCTCTAATTCATGGTGGGGGTATCAGAATTGTTATTTAACCTTTGTGGAACTCAATGTCTTTAATATTATAATAGGGTTAGGTAATTAGTTAAATAATTTTTAAGACCTGTCTTAATGATTCAAATTTTTTATTATTGCTTGGCTTGATTTGTACAAGATGACAGGGCATACCTAGTGATATGTGCATTCTAAAGCTGCTTTGTTTAACATACAGGTCACCATTCAAGTTGAGAAAATAAATTTATAATAAATCTAAACATTAATTTGTGCTCAAATCATGAAAGCTCTCTATCTTCAGACAATCTAGAAAGTCATAAAAGAAAATAAGAGAAAAAGAGAGTAGTATCTAAACTTAAAAAAACATATGAAACAAAAAATACATCAAGTCAGGAATGTATTCACATAAATAAGTCTAGTATTATTCCATTGTAGAAGAATAGCCACATAAATAAGAGAGTTTTCATGGTATCAGAATTGCAAGGATAGAAGCTTAGAAATTGGCATTTACAGTCCAGACAGTGGAAACAGCTCCAGAAAGTGAGAGGTGAACTACAGCATTACCCACATATCGGGGGAACGTTTTAGGCAATGCTATATTTCCCTTCTGTTCAAAGGAAGAGAAAAATTCTATATTTAAGGAACCTGAGAAATGCCAAATTCTCCTAAGAGGCCAGTGCTCACTAGATTTGACAACAAATTAGTGACTGTGATGAGGACTGTTCAAGAATACAAGAAGTCCTTCCTTGCAGTATATTGCTTTTTGTAATTGCACATGAAATTCTCATTGACAGCTGGGGTCAAAGAAAATTTTCTGAGGCACTCTGAAGGTAGGATAGGCTAATAGAGAACATTGGGTTCACATACCTTTTCTATATTGTTTGTTCTATTCTATTTGATCTTTGTATCTCTAGCCTTTAACTGGTAGGCTAAATAAATGCCAAATGAGTTGAATCTATAAAGATATTATTTATTCCAAATTTCCAGTGCCTTCTCTGTTGTGAACTCATGGAGTTTGGCTCAATTTCTTGAGAAATACAAAGAATTTTTTGATGTGAATTAAATGATCCAGGGAAGTTGCAGTTTGAGGATGGCTCTTTTCCTTTTATGTTTCTTCTAACAAATAGTTCATTTACCAGCAAGTTCATAAATGCTAAAGTGATGTAGTCCTCACCCATGCTGCATAAGCTATTCATAAAATTGGACTTGAACATTGCCTGAGCAATTTCTTGCTTTGCCTTGTGACCAGAGTCCTTTTGTTCTGCATACCCCTGTCATGAAATGTTGTAAACGGGGATTCTGACCCCCCTAGTAGAACTTATTTACCTGTAAAATTGTGAACTAGCACTCACTTCCAGAAGGTCTCTCTCTCTAGTAGAGAAACAGAAAGACTTAACTATTCTGCATCCATGATCCCAAAGTAGTGTGATACTGGGATTTGACTTTTAAAGTCTTGTATGATTTTTTTAACTTTTTTTTTCCTATTCATAACTACAGTAAGCCTTTGGAGAAGTTGTGCCCTGACTGGTTCACCCAGAATGAGCTTTCCCTGAGCATGTTCTAGAGATGTCCATCAACATTAGCTGTATTTTTCAATGTACCAAGACAGGTTGTATATTCATAGTATGCTCATTTACAAAATAAATGTCTAGTGTACAGGCACTCACACATTGTGGAATAATATTCCTTAACACTTTGTAGTTTAGTTGGCTCAGTTCCTCAGTGGTTAACCAACAAATTGTTATTAGTGAGTTATTGGTATTAACTATTTATTTGAACATGATCTCAAATAGGGAAAATAGGAACTCAATAAAAATTAAGGACCCTACAATATGGTAGAGAAAGGGAAAATTCTGAACCACTCAAATGATTCTCATTTCCTATTACTTCCCTTTGTGTCAGAATATTTTATCTATCTAAAACATGCTGATTATGTCAGGCCCATTGCTTGAGATTCTTCTATTGATCATTAATGACTGACAGATAACAGCAAAACAAACACATTATGCATAAATTTTCAAGATTTGATCACATCTTTTTATAACTGATTTCACTTACTGTAGTGCAAAACAATAAAAAACTTCCTAACTTATCTACAGTATTGTAACAAGAAATCAAAATGTGAACTTGTGTTAGTGATTTTCAATATTATTGTTCTTAGAGGAAAATAATTAGCCCAGATGATAGCTTTTATATGTTACTTACATATGAGGAGATGTGTGGGTTTTAGAATTGTTCAATTGTATTTATATGACAATTTTTCTGGTTATATGTACTGAATTCCAAGAACACAATATCTAATTTTAATCCTCATAAGATCAAACAGGAGGAGAAAATAGATGATGGAAGAATTCAATACACATTATACAAGCAAAACACTAAAGTTTTTTTGCAGAGAACACAACTAGGTCACCAATTCTATTACAAATTTGAAACAGTAATATTGAATCAGATTTAACAAGTAATTGCCAAACCGCACTGGAATTGCCAAAAAAAAAGACAAATTGAAATAGGGGATTCTATCTATTACTGTTTAAAACATTACTCTCTCATTAATAATTTGATGCACTTATATTATTATTATTAAAGCATAATTAAAAAGACATTTACAAACTAAAAGCCCAGAACATGTACACAACTTCATATCAGTGCAATAATTTAAAAATATTATCTATTTTAATGTCATTTATCCTGTAAAAATTTATAATAATATGTCACTAGAAATTCAATAGCCACAGATATATGACTTACAAATGCATATCTATACCAAGGTTTAATATTATTTTTGTCTTTCTTTTGAATGCTCCAGAATGCAGCATTAAGTATAAAGTAAAGCACCTCTTGAAACTGTACAATATAATATTCTGGATGTACAGTCAAATGAGTTGAGGGACCAGTAAAATATTGCATTCCATATGCTTTCCCCCTCTCCCTCATTAAGAGAATCCTCATCAATTTTTTTTTCTTTTTTTTTAATAGGCTATCATTTTCTTCAAGGTCTAATACAAAGACAGTTCCTCTGAAAGATAATCTGGATTTCCAAAAAGAATGATAGTCACTTTCTCCTCTCTGCTCTAATAGACCATGTAGTACATAGGGCACTCATAAAAATTAATAAAATTATACCATGAGTGTTTTTCCATATTGTCTTCTCCTCCTGGACTTTCCAGAAAATATAGATCGGATCATCATTGAAACTTTAAGCTACCAGCATTTTACACAGACTAAGATCTTAAATATCGTATGTATTTCTTTAACTTAATCGTGATTATTGTTGGTACTGTGACTGCATGTGCTTCATTCTTACCGGCATTTCTGGTCCTTTATATGCAATCTATTAAAGTTCCTCTTTTGTCTTTTGAAAACTAAAATATACTCCCCATTCCTCTGTAAAAATTGCTTCTAAACAGAAGATTCACTGTTATTCCCTTCAGATTATAGATCTTGGTTATAGCATTTATTATAATGTACCAAATCTGTCTTATTTCTCCAGGCAATAAACTCTCCAAAGGTAAAAATGCCATATAATCTTTTCACCTGCATATGTCTTACAGGGTCTTTGAAGGAGTATACACACACACACACACACACACACACACACACACATACATACAAACACACACATATATATTTCCAACATAATATTTATGTATGTTTATGAGATATGATAATTTAAATATACATATTTACATATCTCAAATTCATATACTTATCCCACATTTGTAGAAATCAGATTCGTGATTATTAGTGACTAATATAATATAACAGATCCTCATGAATTTTATGTAATATTTGAAGATGATGGTGCTGGTAAATCAGAAATAAAAGATAGTTTTACAGTCCTGTGGAGCATTTTTGTTTTGTTTTTTTGTTTTACAGTTCTGTAATTTTAATGATAATGCCAGTGAAATCCCTTCACAGAAATAAAACCACTTAGAGTGATCCAGGCATGTGGTTGATGGGAAGGAAATTCTTTACACACTATTAAACACTCATTTTAACTGTAACTAAAATTTGTGATAAAGAGAATCATTTTCTTTCATTAGTCTCTATTGTGTGCTATCAAAAAGCATAGAAATGAATTGTAGATAAAAGTTTCAAAACTTTTTCCAAATAAGTCTGGAAAAACACCTTGTGATTCATATTTTTAATGAAAAATATTTTACAAAATATTTTAAATTTATAAATGTGTCATACATGCTTATCATAGAAAGTTTTAAAATTAAAGAATAGGAGATGATTGAAAACTAGGCACTCCCTCTATATAATATTACTACTAATATTCTGAAGTACTTCTCATTTTTAAATTGATACATAATATTTATGTATGATAAATATGATAATTTGATACAGGCATACAATGTATAATAATCAAATCAGGGTAATTAGAAATTCCATTTTCTTAAACATTTAGTATTTCTTTGTACTGGGAATCTTTGAAATCCTTTCTGCCGGTTTCTCATAAAATAGACAGTAGATTTGTTTGTTTATTTGTTTGTTTGTTTGTTTGTTTGTTTTGTGTGTGTGTGTGATGCTGGGAATTGAACCCAGGGCCTTGTGCGTGTGAGGCAAGCACTCTATCAACTGAGCAATATCTCCAACCCTAAAATAGATAATAAGTAGTGAAAAATTGCCAACCCACTCTGTTGTACAACACTGGAACATATTTCTTCTATCCAACAATATTTTGGCATTTATCTGTACAACCCTAACTTATCTGTACACCCCTCTTTTTCTTTTCCAGAATCTGGTGATCACTATTTTATTTTCAATTTCTATCGTGTTAATTTTTGTTTTCCACAGAGGAAAGATTAGTACAGTATTTGTCTTTTGGTACCTGAATTATTTCATTTAATATTGTTTCACATAAGGTCTTCTAGTTTCATCCATATTGTTGCAAAAGACAGGATTTTTGTGGGCTTTCACAGGAAATATTTGACATTAAAGTCTGAAATCAGCAGGTACACTAGCAACTTCTGTGATCCAACTACTCAGGAGGCTGAAGCAGGAGAATTGCAATTGCAAGGCCAGTATCTGCGTCTTAGTGAGATCCTCAGCAACTTAGTGAGATCAAATCTCAAAATGCAAAATAGAAAGAGCTGGGGATAGAGTGCTAGAGAAACCTGAGTTCAATCTCCAGTACTAGAAAAAATGATAACAAAGATTTAAGAATATTTTCATTAATGATATTTCATTAACAATATTTTTTTCAATTTTTTCTCATGCTACTCAGGTATGTGGAAATGAACTAATCAAAACTATTGGTTAATGGAGAGAAATAGCATCCCTTTTTTTCTATTCTCTGTGATCTAGTTCAAATAATTCAGTAAGTTTCTTGAGTTTATTTGATTTTGAATGGTACATACTAATTGGAAACATTGGTGGGTTTTCTAGTGGCATATTTGTGCATACATAAAAACACAGTCTGATCAATTTCACTTCCCATTACCTTTCCACTTTCTTTCCCTTCCTTTCCTTCATCCTCTTTCTCTACCCTACTCATTACCTTTTCTAATAGTAGTGTCTTTGAATTTATCATCTATCATAAACTATCATTAAATTGTATCTAGTTGTGTATATTTCAAACGTTCTACCCCTTACTTTGTTTAAAAACCTTCTTGTATCCTAGTAATGCATCTACTCCTTTTCTTTTTATATAGTTTGACTTTATCAATATGTTTTCCTGAAAGCATTATTGATTCATTTGGTTACTTTTAATGTCAAATGGCATTATTCAAATTCTATACCATAATTTAAATTATTTAAATCTCTTGATTTGCTTATTAATACAAACCTAATGTGACCAAGAAATTACATTAAAATAATGTAATTTGTGAAGATTATCATGCAAAATGAAAATGTTTTTCCTCTTCTATTAATAGAGAGCCGGTCAAAAAAAAGAAATCCATGGATGGAAAATGAAAATTTGTTTGGTTATCCATAAAAGAAATCACCACAGTTATAAATGTGACATAAATCTATTCAACTATAAATATCATGCCCAATTTTGAAGACATTGTTCATAGTTTGTGCACATAAATCTCATCATCTTTTCCAGGCATATTTTAATATGTAAAGTGATGTACTATTCATGATCTTTTATATTAATTTATGATCTTTTAATAAATTTCTTTTTATAGGTCATCATTGCATATTCTGAACATTTCTAAAAGAGACATTCAGATGTGAATCAAGGAATATTAAAAATTTTAAGTTAAAAAAATGCCACCATTATGGAGTATTCTAGATCACATTTTCATTGACATGGCTTGAAAATACCTTTTAAACCCCAATCACTAATACCAGTAATCATTAATCCTCTTTATCCTATGCAGTATGGAAATGTGACTCTACAAAGTGTCACACAAAGCAAAAACTTATGAATTCTCTGTGTTTTATCTTTAAACATAATATATTTTGGAAACATGTTCAAGAAACATAAAAAGCAAAACAGATTTTTCTCTTTGGGAAAGAAATAGCTGTTTCTATACGTTAGCTTGGGAATATATCCAGAAAAGAGGGGTTAATGGTTGTTGGCTCAATTAGTGCAACTTGAATGAGCAACTTTTTTTGAGAGCTTGAGGGTAAATTAAGACAACATTTAGCTCTGCTTCTTATTAGCTGTGCATAAATTCTCCCAAGAGCCTAATTAGCTCTGTCACAGTGAGTGTCTCATCCATTTACACAAGAGAACATTTTCCTTCCCTTACATTTTGTCATGGAATAAACTACTACAATATTGAATTTAAATTCTGTTTAGGTAGTATTATAAAATTTGCTGAAAGTTACAATAGTTCCTGGAATTAAATGGATATTTTTATTTTTTTTTCTTCTGACTCCTGTGGTATTGACTTAATATTAAGTAAGAAAAAACTTGTGAGGGCAAAGTGTTCTTTTGTTCATTTGCTTTCAGTTTTTGTGCCCATTACATCCTGCATAAGACATAGATTTACTTTCATGAATGAAACTTTTCTACTACTCTTTAAGTAGTTTATTGTGAAAGAACAATGAATTATAAGCAAGTGGATAAACATAGAGTAAATGAAAAAGACAGAAAAGAAACGTTAATTTCATGTGAGTAAAACCAACTTAAGATATCTATGCTATTTATTTATTTATGTTGGGGATTCAACTCAGAGGCACTTGGCCATTGAGCCACATCCTCAATCCTACTTTGTATTTTATTTAGAAACAGGGTCTCAGTGAGTTGCTTAGCACCTCACTTTTGTTGAGGCTGAATTGATACTCTCAATCCTCTTTCCTCAGCCTCCTGAGCCTCCCTAACCACTGCTATTACAGGCATGCATCAAGGCGCACAGCATGATCTAAGTTTTATAAGAAACAAAATTCACTCTCAAGTCCTGTTGGACATCTTTAGGCCCAAATAGTAGTCAAGGGGTAGCAGCTCATGGAAAAGGGTACTTGAACTTGAGGCTGAAGGATGCACACATTAGCTTTTGCACACGCAAAAAAGATGCTGGCTGAAAGGGTGGACACGGAGTTGGGCAGTGTGCTCTGAAGGCTTTGACTGAAGCCTCACAGCTAGTGACTCATTCAGATTCAGGCTCTGAGCTGCCAGAAGTCAAAAAGTCTATTTATTTTAATTAGTTACTTTTATTGACACGTAATATGTGTAGATATTTATTTATTTTTTTAACTTTATTTTTTCGATACTCAGCACCACGTACAAATAAAGATGTTGTGTCCACCAAAAACACACAATCAATCTCTCTCTCTCTCTCTCTCTCTCTCTCTCTCTCTCTCTCTCAAAAAAAAGGGGGATCCATATAAACCTCTTCAGGAAAAATAGTATAGGGATAAGGGTAAGCGGACTGTTTGGCTCTTAGCAGGTCACGCCCACATCCAAGGCTGTGCTTAACTTGAGTGGTGAGCTAGAACAGGGAGCCAAGTTGAATTGGGCATTCTGGCACCAGTGGGTTCTGCCTGGGAGTTCCCCAAACAAGGCTTCCTTGACTATAGGATGGACCATGGCTCAGTTCACACTTGGCTCATAGATGGCTTCCCTTCAAAATTCTTCTATGATTTTTGAGATATATGATGCATTATTGTGTATTATCTTCACTCTGCTGTGCCTTAGAACACAGAACTTGTTTCATCTTTTTAACTCTAGCCCTTGTCCATCTTTTCTTTCTCTCCCTAGTTAGTGGTCACCATAATTCCACTCTCAAAAAAAATCAATTCATATAGATTCAATATGTGAGTGATATCACAGTGTTTATTTTTTCTTATTTTACTTAACATAATGTCCTCTGGTTTAATCCATGTTATTGTGAATGATAGGATCTCATGATTTTTATGTCTGAACAGTGTTTTATTGTGAAATTTACTACATTTGTTTTATCTGTCTGTTTGTTGATGAACATTGGGATGATCCCACACTGTGACTATTGTGAATCATGTTGTGGCAGTGATAAACAAGAGAATGCAACATGCTGATTTAATTTCCTTTGGATATATAGCCAGGAGTGAGATTGCTGGATCTTGTGGTAGTTCTATTTTTACTTTTTAGATGAAATTCTATACTGCTTTTGATAATGGATATACTAATTTATTACATTCCCACCAATAGTGTATAACAGTTTCCCTCTCTAAGTATTCTTGTCAGCATTTGTTATTTTTATCTTTTTTAAGTCTTTATATGGGAAAGATTGTCTATGGTATATGTGGCATAAACTGAACTGTATGAAAAAGAATGAGATACATGTGGGATCTGGCTTTAGTAGACCTGGAATGTAGTGAAGGAATTACCTGTATAAGTGCACTTTTATAACATATAAAAAAATAAAATGAGTAAAATAAAAAAAAAAACCCACAAAGCTTCTACCAGTCATCTTCATTACTCTTGGCAATTTATTTAACCTACTAAAACTTATTTCCTTATCAGTAAAATGTAGGTGAAGCTAATATCTACTTTATGGATGGCTGTTAGCAAAACATTTTAAGAAATATGGATTTAATGGTTTCAGAAAATCTGGCTCCTTCCAAAGACCCCAGGGAGATATCTGTTTCTTTGAATACTCCAGCTTTGAGTGGCTGTCAGCTTTCTTTGGCTTTTGACTGTGTCACTTTGATTTCTGTTTCTCTGCTCACATTGACTTAATTTTCTTTTATAGTCAAATGTCCCCTGCTTCCCTCTGAGAAGAACCATTATTATTAAGTGTCATCTAGATGATCTCTCATTTCAGTATCTTTAATTTAGTCACATGTACAAAGTCCTTTGTACCATGTAAAGTGAAATGACAATAGTGAATTATCTAAAGTAGAATTTAGAAAACAACCCAACTTAAAATAACTACAAAAAATACTTAGGAAGAAATTTAAACAGAGATGAAAGAGCTCTAAAATTAAAATTATAAAACACTGATGAAAAATTGAAGAGGACACAAAAATACAGAAAACATGTCATATTCATGGTTGGAAGAATTATTAGTTTTTAAATATCCATACTAACTACAGCAATTTACAGATTCCAAGGAGTTCCTACTAAAATACCAATGTAGTTATTCACAGAATTAGAAAATAATACTGAAATTTATATGGAATCACAAAAAATCCTGAATAGTCAAGAGCAAAAACAACAAAGCAGGAGGCATGACACTACTTGACTTCAAGACATACTATAAATGGCTAGAGAAATAGGACTCTTTCTTCAAATTAATCTACCCCCAGCAATACACACACACACACACACACACACACACACACACACACACACCAAAAAAAAATAAATAAATAAAACTGAAAAACTATTAATCTGAAGAGCCTATAATGGCATAAAAATAGAGCGATGGAATATAATAGAAATGCTAAAAGTGACCCATGGATACAGAGCCAATTGACTTTCAACAAAGATACTAAGAGCATGCAGGGGAGAAAGGAGTGCCTTCAATAAAGAGGGCTTCAAAATATGGAAATCTACTTGCACAAGAATGAAATCAGGCTCCTATATCTTATTAAGTTATAAAACGAAAAACTAAATGTAATGGAAACTGTGAAACTACTAGCGAGAAATACAGAAAATGCTTCAGGAAATTCAAGTGTGCAGGGATGTTTTGGACAAAAATCTCCAAAGCACATGAAACAAAAGGTAATATAGACAAATGGGATAAGATAAAAATGAGCTATTTCGCAGAAAGGAATCAATCAATAGAGCCCATAGGCAAACTAAAAATATTTGAAAACAATATATCTGATAAGTTGTTGATATCCAAAATGAATAAGGAACTCACAAATGCAATAGCAAACCATCTCTCCCTCTCATGGATTTTGTACTGTCGTGTGTATGGACAGAGTCTTTAAGTGCTGTCTCTGGATAGAATCTTTAAGTGGTGTCTCATTTTACCTGTGGTTCCAGAGATTTAAAGTTTTATATTGGCAATACTATATAAATTTGAAATTAAATTCAACTTTCAGTCATATGCAAGCATTTTGTGGTTAACTAGCTGAACAAAACACTATCTAAAAGAGCACTAAACTTCAACCAAACAACCTGAATTTAAATTTTATTTCCATCACTATGTAATCAACTCCCCTGCAAACTTAATTTCATCACACTAATACCTTCCTCAAAGATTTATTATAAAAATTAATGAATAAATGTGAAAAAAAATCCAGAATTGATTTTAATAAAGATTTAGGTATAAAAGTAATGCAATTTCTTATTCATCAGAGCTCAGAGACAACACATATTAAATCATGTATATCAATTAATTGCATACATTGTTTAGAAAATACAATATCATGCCTACTTCTTATTTAAGCATATCTTCTTTTCACAGTTTATGAATGTCATTTTAATCACATCTTCTTAATTAAGGTAGAAATCCACCAAAGTTTTAAATTATGCTTATACAAAAGATATCATAATGTTTTCCACATGAGTTTTCAAAGAAGTGATTGCATGTCATTTATAAATCATTGAATATGAGATGAAAATAAACTTATGTGTTTCAAAATTATCTCTACCCTAATGCTTAAGGAAAATAATACTGAACTAAAACACAATGACAAAAACAATAAATTAGAAAAATTGTTTTTTATTTGAGAAACCAGACAAGCAAAGTATTACCCTTTAAAGTAGAGTCACAATGTATGGTTTTGTTTGTTCTTGAAAACTGATTAATGACTGATGATCTTTTGTTATTACCAGTATTAAAAGTAAGTGTTATGTATACTTCAAAGAAAACGTGATAGACCATGTCCATTTATATATTATAGGGCTGTAAACCATGAGACCACCATTACTGTGTTTTAAGCAACAATGTTTGACTGTAAATATTGATTACTTTGGTGATGTACTCCAAAGGATAGATGTCACATTATACTTTTGCTACTATAAAATTAGTTGTTTTCTACACAAATTCTTAATATGTACATAACAACAAAGTTTCTTGTTTCAATAAATTTTAAATAAAATATCATTGCTATTAACACAATACTTCTTTATAAGAAAACTCTATGTTCAACATCAAAGAAGTTAACATGTCAAAAACAATTTTTAGAAAGTAGAAAACATAAAATGCAACTTAATTTCCTAGGCTTTATGATCACTGATTTTACTGCACCATACACTGACCTCACTCTTAGGTGATAAAATCAGTTGTCTTTTCAGTTTTAACTGTAGAAGATCAAAATCATACCCTCTGTGTATTATTTATTCCTCTCTCAAGAAAGTTTCTTGATGAAATAAACTCCAGTGACAAACTTAACAAATGCTACATACAAAGTCAGACTGACATTAGGCCTATGACATTTTCCAATAGCACAGGTAATCTACTTAATAAAGCTTCAAGAGAGTTAACTTTCCTTCAATATTTCTAATTTAATATTGCCATATTGGGATTTCCATGTGTTTTAATCTCCATAGCTATGCCATATGTTAGAAAACTACTTCCATTTTACCATAGAGTAAATTAAGCTTCATTTCTGGTAAACCAGTGTTTCTAAATTAACACTCCATTAAATGGTGAATTTGGGACACCAGGAGATGTCAGAATATGTATTTTAGTGAATATTATTTAAAATATGTGATACAATTTTGAACTATGTTGGAAAGTTAAAGCATCAGGGTATAATTTGTCATGTGAAAAATTGATTGCTATGAAGTAAGAAGCCAGAGACCAAGCTTGCTTAAAATTATTACTTAGAATTTGAAAGAATGAAAAAAACATGGAAATAACACCTTTAAATTTTTAAAAAGAAAGAAGAAGATGGGGAAGAAACAAAGAAAAGAAAATAGATACAAGGAGAAAAATGCACTGAAATACATAAATGACACATAATATGCATTGCAGACAAGTTGCTTTCATGAAGCACTCATTTGCTTATGTTTACTAAGATAGAAAAATTGTTGTTTTGGCTTGTCTCCCAGTTCTATGCGCACACATTAAAGCCCGATATCACACAAAAAGTTAACTCAAGATGAAATTGTGTCATAACTGTAAAAGTTAGAGAAGACATATAAGATGATGAATAGTTTTGACTTTATTATATTTTCTTGCTTTTTAATGATTTATAATAATTTTAAAAATATACAATAATTAGATCAAGCTATGAATTTTTATAATTATAATTATTAATTATATGTGTACACATTAACAATGTTTATCATTTTTATTTTAAGTAATCATTTAAAAATGTAGAAAACAATGTAGACTTTTGCCCTTTTTGCATATAAAGATGTGAAATTTATCACTTGGTTCTTCAGTTATAGGAAGAAAATTTATGAGGAGGTTAGATGAAATTATCTTCTTACATTTGATGCAGATATTGAGTCATTGACCTAATCCTATTTTCAGTTTAAAGAACTTTTATCCTTAAAAATAACATAGTACAAAATTCTCTTAGAAGATCCCCTCTCAGGGAACTTAGGTTTATTATCAGGGTAATCTGTAATTCTCCACTATTGCTTTGAAACACAATGATATGGGGTTTCCTTTGAGTAATACAATTGAAGAAAATTATTTTTAGGAGTAGTTTTACTTGTCACAGAACATCAGAATATTTTTAAATAGTTCTGAGACTGAATAAGATATAACACAATGCCATAATTTCTCAGCAGATTAATCATAAGGGTTTTCTAACAGATGTATTAACTTGATATAGTTCTTGAATTCAAAATAAACCTCTTACTTCATTGCACTCAGTATTGACCTTCAATGTACAGTGTGACTAGGTTCTGTTTTAAATTTCCCCTTTCTCTGTTTGTTTATATTTGAAATTTTTCATTATAAAACAGTTTTTTATTTGCCACAGTCCGGCTGCAGCAAAATAGCCAGGGGGTGAGGAGCAACTTGTGTAGATTGATACAGCCGGAGTGGGAGCCGTTTATTGTAGGACTGGAGGGGTATATATACATTCCACACAGCTTATCTTAATTAACATAAACTAGATACAGCAGTCAACCAATAAGGAATCTCCACACTTAATGGCTCGCTGGAGTTACTTCACAAACCACTCCCTCTGCAAAATGCCAGGCGCCATCTTGACTTGTTTACAGACTCTAACATTTTTTTTTAATTTTTTTATTTTCAGTGCTGACAATTGAACCCAGAATCTTACACATGGTAAATAGGCACTCTTTCATTGAGCTACAACCCTGACCCTCTGGTTACCTTCTTTCTGTGATACCAGAAAAAAGACATAAGAGTCAGCCCTATCTAGGAGTTTATTTCTGCTTGAGCATTAGATAATTTTAGTTTTTCCTCATAAGTAATACATGTAATTTTATGAGAATCCACCGGAAATTGAGTTATTTCAAAGTATTTTAAAATACATGAAAATGACTTTAAAAGGTTTGATTTATCAATGATAGGTAAGCACAACAACAATGAAGGATTCGTCCTAAATATGAAACTGGATCTAATCAATCCTCTAGATTTAACTACTGAATTTGATGGAATAAGCTAAATGATGCCCACATATAGAATATGTACAATTCTACAAGACCAATGGTTCAGTTTCTCTAAAAACATGAGGCTAGAGAGAAACACTGTTTAATATAAAAGAGACTTAAGAAATATAATGAGCAAGTACACCATATGGGCCTTGCTTAGATCCTGATTTGAATAAACCAAGTGCAAAAAGACAGTTTTCACAATCGAGTAAATTAAAATTTGAAGGGCACTATAGATTAAGGTATAATTGTTAATTTTGTTCAATGTGATATTAATGTGGTGGATGTGTTTTTTAAAGTTCTTATGAATTAAGAAACATAGATTCTGAGACATTTATTGGTTACATGTGTGGGGACATGGACTACTGCATACATGGCATGTGTTAAGGGCATCTGAATGGCAAATCACACCCCTTCTGCTAGGCTTGTGAGTGGCAAGCCACTATCCCCATAGGCACAGCCCTGGGCATGAGACCATATATTGCAGTCCCTGTGCTTGCTCCATGGCCCACTCCTCCATTGGTGGCTGCAAGGACAGTGGGCAAGAAATTGCATTGGTGGCTGCCTGTAATCTGCCTAGCTACTGCCTGAGTATGTATACATGGTAACTACACAATAAAATCAGACCTGCTTCCAGCTTGGTCTCCAGAGGTCTTGGTTAGCAACTCTCTAGCCACACTCTCCTCTACTCTGTTCCATGGACCTCCTCGCTGGATGAGAGACAGCCAACACAGACATGAAGTAGGAGGAGAAAAGGAAGGGAGTATAAAATAGAGTTGGAGAAATAGCAATCATTGTTAAAAAACTGGATTACGAATTCATAGAAGTTTATTACACCAGTTTCTCTATGTATATATGAAAATTTTCATAATATAGTACTTAAAATGAAAAAAAAAAAGGTTTGAATTATATCAAATCTTTAATTAGATACTTGGTAAAAGAAAAGTTATAAAAGCTACTAGTTTGGCCATATATCTTTGTTTTCTAAAATAAATGAAATTAATAAAATAAGGGAGGTTAGAATCATCTCTTAAATCTCACACAAAATGAATTCTATGTAATTGTATAAATTGAAACCCTAGAAGTACTGGAATATTTCATGATATCATTATCAATATTAGAGTGGAATGAATACACAAAATAATACAAATGAACATTAGTAGTTATGAGCAATCAAAAATTATAGCAATCTGCCTTTAATTAAAACAGGGTGGTTTTAACAACTATAAAAAATTCCATCTCAAAGATCATAAAAATGTTATGTATTTCTTCATATAAAAACTTGTGCAGAATAAAAAGTTTAAAAACTAACAATATAATATATAATAGGTCAAAGATAAATATACGTGCATTTTAAGCACATGAAAATATATTATTATTATTTTTATATGACAGGGTGTTACTAAGTTGCTGAAGTTCTGGCTAAGTTGATCTTCTTGACTCAGCCTCCTATATCTCTGGGATTTGAGACAGGTGCTACTGCAAAGGGTGAAAATATGTTAATATTCACTATAATTAGAGAAAGGCAAATTATCATATAATGAGATATTAATTTCTACCTTCAAATAGAAATATACTTTTATATTTTATAAATATATTCCATAGGTAAATGCTACAGATAGACATTTTCATAATTATGGGAGAGCATAAGGGTATAATGCTTTTTTAATTTGTTTTAAATTATACAAGACAGTAGAATTCATTTTGATATATTTATATAAGTATGAAATATCTTATTCTAATTAGCATGCTAGTCTTCTGGATAACATTATGTAGAGATTCACTGTGATATAAATATGTATGTGTATATATATATATATATATATATATATATATGATATATATTGGGATATATTATATATAGTATATTTCTCTAATTATAGTGAATATTAACATATTTTCACCCTTTGCAGTAGCACAAGTCTCCTCTCTCTCTCTCTCTCTCAATATATATATTTTTATTGGCATCTTGGTAGGGGCCATAGATTAACAATTGTAAATTGTGTTACTATATACATGAATGTGATGACATCATTTTAATATGCTGATTTAAAATCTTTTGGAAATAAAATGAGAAGTGGGATAACTGGGTCAAATGGTGGTTCTGTTCCTAGAATTTTGAGGAATATCCATACTTTTTTCCATCATGGTTGCACCAAATTGCAGTCTTACCAAAAATATGAGTGTATGTTTTTACTCATATCCTTCTCAACATTTATTGTTGTATTTTTGATAATTTTCATTATGATTGGAGTGAGGTGAAGTCTCAGTGTAGTTTTCATTTGCAATTCTTTAGCTACTAGAGATGTTGAACACTTTTACATATATTTGTTGGCTGATCATATTTCTTCTTCTGTGAAGTGCCTGTTCAGTTCCTTAACCCATTTACTGATTGGGCTATTTGTTTGTATTTTTTTCTTTTGGTGTTACATTTTTTGAGTTCTTTATGTATCCAGGAGATTAATGCTCTATTGGAGGTGCAAGTGTGCAGGTGAAAAAGATTTTCTCTCATTCTGTTGGCTTTCTCTTTAGATTCTTGATTGTTCCCTTTGCTGAAAAGAAGCTTTGTAGTTTGATTGCATCCCATTTATTGATTATAGATTTTATTTCTTGTGCTTTAGGAGTCTTGTTAAGAAAGGCAGTTCCTATATTGACATGATGTAGATATGTGCCCTCTTTTTATTCCATTGCATTCAGGGTCTCTGTTCTAATCCACAAATCCTCGATCCACTTTGAGTTGAGTTTTGTGCATGGTGAGAAATATGGGCTTAACTTCATTTTGCAACACATAGATTTCCAGTTTTCCCAGCACCACTTATTGAAGAAGCTATCTTTCATTGATGTATATTTTCAGCTCCTTTATCTAGTATAAGATAACTGTGTTTATGTGGGTTTGTCTTTGTGTCTTCTATTCTTTGTGTCTCTATGCAGCATTGATCTACATGTCTATTTTGGTGCCAATGCCATGCTATTTTTGTTACTATAGCTTTGTATTATTACTTAAAGTCTGGTATTGTGATGACCACTTCTTCACTTTCCTTGCTTTGGCTACTCTGGGCCTCTTATTTTTCCAAATGAATTTCATGGCTGCTTTTTCTATTTCTATGAAGAACATCATTGGAAACTTAATAGGAATTGCACTAAATCTAGGGGGTTTGGGATAGCATTACTATTTTGATAATATTAATTCTGCCTATTCAATAACTTGAAAGATCTGTCCATCTTCTGAAGTATTCTTCAATTATCTAATTATCTATCTATCTATTTATTTATTTAGCATTCTGTACTTTTCTTTGTAGAGTTCTTTCACCTCTTTTGTTAAATTGATTCCCAAAATGGGTTTTTTTGAGGCTATTGTGAACGGGATAGTTTTCCTAATTTCTCTTTAGCTGATAATATTGATGTATGGGAATACATTTATGGGTGTTAATTTTATATCCTGCTACTTTGTTGAATTCACTTGTAAGTTCTAGAAGTTTTCTGTTGAAGTTTTCTTGGGTTCTAAATATAGGATTATGTTGAGGGCAGAGATAATTTGAGCTCTTCTTTTCAATTTCATATCCTTTTAATTTCTTTATTTTGCCTAATTTCTCTGGCTAGAGTTTTAAGAACCATATTGAATAGAAGTGGTGAAGGAGGGCATCCCTGTCTTGTTATTGTCTTCAGGAGAATGTTTTGAGTTTTTCTCCATTTAGAATGATGTTGGCCTTGGCTTTGTTCACATGCATTTTAAAATGTGGAGGTATTTCTCTACTATTTCTAGTTTTCTAGTGTTTTGAACATGAATGTTTCCTGTATTTTATCAAATGATTTTTTTCTGCATCTATTGAGATAATCATGTGATTTTTTTTTTAAGTCTACTAATGATGTGGTGAATTAAGTTTATTGATTTTCTTATGTTTAGCCAAACTTGCATCCCTGGGATGAAACTCACTTGATCGGGGTATACTATCATTTTAATATGTTTTTTAATGCTATTTTCCAATATTTTATTAAGAATTTTTGTATCTATTTTTATCAAGGATATTGGTCTGTACTTTCCTTTCTTTGATGCATCTTTAGATATTGGTATCAAGATGACAATAACTTCACAGAGAGTTTGGAAGGGTTCCCTGCTTTTATCTCTAATGGAATAATTTGAGTAGAATAGAATTGATGTTAATTCTTATTTAAAGGTCTGGTAGAACTCAAATGAGAATCTCTCTGCTCTTAGGCTTTTCTTTGTTGGTATATTTTGATGTGTCATCATTTTAATTATTTGAAATTAATCTTTAAATTTTCTATATCCCTGGTTCCCTTTGGGTAGGTCACATGTATCTAAAAATTTGTTATATCTTCAAGATTTTCTATTCATTAGAGTATATATTTCCAAAAGAGTGTCTAATTATTGTCTGTATTTCAGTAGTGTTCTTTTTGATACATTTTTTTCATCATTAAGTTTAGTAATTTGAATTTTCTCTCTCTTTTCATTAGCTTAGCTAAGTGTTTATCAATTTTATTTCGTTTTTTTCAAAAAATCAACCATTTTTTCTGTTGAGTTTTGATTGTTTTATTTTAATTGTGTTGGCTTGGGCTCTGATTTTAATTATTTTCTTTCTTCTACTGCTTTTGGTGTTGCTATGTTCTTCCTTTTCTATGTTCTTGACTTGTATTTTTAGATTTTTTATTTGGTTTCTTTATATTCTTTTAAAATGGGCTCAATGCTGTGAATTTTCCTCTTAGAACACCTTAATAGTGTCCAAGAGATTTTATTATATGATATTACTATTATGATTTATCTGTATTTTTTAATTTCACCCCTTTCTTCTGCTATCAGTCATTCAACAGCATAATATTCAGTCTTCAAGTATTATAGTAGCTTCCTTTTTATATATATTATTATTTATTTCTAGTTTTCTTCCATTATAATCTAATAGAATGTAAAGTATTATGTGTATTTTTTTTTTATTTCCTGAGAGTTGCTTTGTGGCTTAAGTATAATACATCAAAGTGCATAAATGCATTCTACTGTCATGTATAACTAATTAAAACATTTTTTAAAAATCAGTTTAATTTAAAAAATGATCCATGTTCTGCTATGAAGAAAGTAAATTCTTTGATGGATAAAATACTATACATGTTTGTTAGGTCTAAATATTAATTGTATTTTTCAGTATTATAGCTTATTTATTTAGTTTTCTTTGGAAAATCTGTCCAGTGATGAGAGAGGTGTGTTAAAGTCACAAAGTATTATTGTGTTGTGACTTATTTGGATTTTCATATTGTTATTCTTGTTTGATACATAGTGGTTTCATTGTTTGGGACATAAATATTTATGATTCTTATTTCCTGTTATTGTATAATTCCTTCAAGTAGTATTAAATGACCTTCTTTGTCTTCTGATGAAATTTGGCTTGGAGTTCATTTTATATCATATGAGAACAAAAACACCAGCTTTTTTATGAGATCCTTGTGAAGGATATATTTTTTTCCCATCTTTTCACCTTCATTCTGTGGATGTCTTTGCCTATGAGTTGAGTCTCTTGGAGACAGCATATTCTTTTTAAAAAAAAATTCAATTTGCTTGTCTGTGTCTTTTGATTGATGATTTTAAATTAAGATCCAAGGTTAATTTTGAGATATAGTTCTTATTCACTTTTATTTTGATTTATTTCTAAATTTTAATTTGAATTATTTTCCTCTTTGATTTACTATTCTTCTAGTGTAGTTTCTTCCTCTGATTGTTTTTATTTTTATTTTTCACTTTTGCTTTGTTTTAAAATAGTTCATCTATAGTATGTTTTGTAGTACAGGGTTTCAAGTTATGAATTCTTTTAACTTTGGTTTATCATGGGATGTTTTTATTTCATTTTCATTTCTGATGCTTAATTTTGCTGTGTATAGTGTTCTTTGTTTGCATTTGTTTTCTTTTGAAGCTTGGAATATATTAATGTAAGACATTTTTGCTTTTAAGATCTGGCTTGAGAGATCAGTTGAGATCCAGATTAGTTTATTTATAAATATGACCAATCATCTTTCCTCTAGTAGCTTTTTAAAATTCTATATTTATTCTGTGTGTTAGGAATTTTCATAATAATATGTCTTTGAGAGTGTCTGTTGTAATTTTGTGTACCTAAATTCATATTTGACCCCTGGATTTTATTTTTCATTTCATTTTTAAGGCTTGAGAATTTTTTTATATTATTTTATTTAAAAGATTGTGCATTACTCAGGGCTGGAGTTGTAGCTCAGTGGTAGAGCACTTGCTTCACATACATGAGGCACTGGGTTCTATCCTCAGCCCTACATAAAAAGAAATAAATAATGATATTGTGTCCATCTACAACTAAAAAAAAATAAAAAATAAAAAGATTATGCATTACTTAGTTTATATTTCATAGCCTTTACCTATTCCAATGAATCTTAAATTTTGCCTTTTGATGTTACCACATATTTCTTAAATTTTTTGTTCAAGGTTTGTTAACATCTTTTCTCCATGGTCAAGCTTATTTTTTAAGATTATCTACTGTGTCTTTATTGCCTGAAACTCTGTCTTCCACATGGTCTAGTCTGCTGGTGATGCTTTCCATGAATTTTTAATTTGTATATTCATTTCTTCATTTCAAGGATTTCCATTTGATTATTTTTCAGAATATCTATTCTTTATTGTAGTGATCTATCAGCTCATCTATTTTCTCTCTGATTTCATTTCTTACCTGTATTTTACCTTGGAAATCCATTTAATTATAAACTTTCTAATCTTCTTCTCTGACATTTCCTCAACAGCAGTGTCAATAACCTCTATTATTGAAGTGTGTTTTTTTTTCTTATTTGTGTGTCTACCCATTAATCAGTATCAATCTGAAGCAGGAGAAATTTTATACCCTATGATTTTACAGTGTCCCTAAATGTTTCTATTATCTCACAGTTTAAGAGGAGACAAATAACAGCAACAAATATAAACAATATACAGCATTAAGCTAAATATTTAGTTCCTATTATAACATTTATAATACTAATTGGCACAATTAACAACAATGGTATGATAAGCAATTGCCAATAGTAGAAACAGTATATTTGTAAGAGAGTTTGCTATTTCAAAAGATGAACAGGGTGAATAAAGAAAAGATGTACAATGCCAAGATTTTGAGGGAGGAGGAGAGAAAGTAGAAGTAAAAAATTAAAGGAAAAGTGAAAGAATAATAGAATTTGGCTGTTAGCAAAAGAACAGAGAGAAAGAGAATCAAAAAAATAGCCAAATGAATAACAATATAAACAAACCCAAAATATACTATAAAAACCCTAGTTATGAAAAATAGCTACTTTCAAAATGCTAGAAATGAGGAAAGAGAAACAAATGTGTATATGTATGAATATCCATGATTCATTCAGTACAAAATTGAGAGAAAAGGAAGCCAATTCTTCATTCCCTCAGTAATCCACAGATCCAAGCCATTCCATCCCCAGACTCAGTCTCCAAGTGCACAGTCACTCTCACTGCCCAATGTGTCCTTGCCTGCCTCACTTGGTCCTATGAGTCTCCAAACTCCATATGTGGGAGGAACCTGGGATCTCTTGAGTCTCAATGACATATATTCCCCTGGGTAAAAGACTTTCTGCATCTGAATTTCTCCTGATCTTCTAGGGACTCTCTAAATCTTATGGTGTAAGACCTTTAGGTCTGGTTTTCAAACCCTGCTCAGATATTCCAGTTCTGTGCTCATGAACTTGTTCCCACAGTTAATGGCCACCATACCTCTGATGGGGATACCACTCTAGCCTTGGTTTCCTCTGGACAACCAGGAGAAAGATGAAGTCTTTCCTGTACCACGAAATAGTATAGCACACTCTCTAGATCAGTACAACAGTGACCTTGATCTCTGATTTTGTTAGTACCAAGGCACTCCATGGTGCCAAATAGAATGCAGATTCTTAGGCCTTCTCCTTACTTTGCCCAAGGTGGATCAGCTCTGGCAGTCCCTGGAACCAGCAGTGAGCTTTCTTCTTTTATTTCTTTGTATCCCTACTTCTGAGTTCCCAAGTTTTTGTGAGAGTCCTATATTTAATCCCTGTATAAACCCTATTTTATCCATCTCACTGAGAAGCTGTTTATCCACTTTCTTGTTCTCATGACATAGAACAGTCTTTTACTCCACCATCTTCCCTGTCTCAGCAGCAAAATTCTTAATGAATGAATGACAGTATTACAGTGCATGTTCATAATTACAAATGTATTCTCATTCATATATTAATCTGCTAAATTTATTTCTGAGAAATTAAACAACCTATACCTGTGTATATATATAACATGCTAATTTTGAAATGTATTTATTGCATCATTGTTTTATAAGGCAAAATAGGAAAAAAGAACCTAAATCAATAATAATAGAAAATGTTTGTAAAGTTATAATTCATTAATGCAATGAAGTCAATTGGATTGGAAATGACATTATTTCTCTATTGAAAGGGATGATGCCTAATGAATGACTCACAGTGGGAAACATCAACAATAAAATGTGTAACATAATATCTATTTTGTAAGAAAATAACAATATAATATTTGTATCATTCAGTACAGATGTAGGATGTTTCCAGAAGCTGAAAACCTTGGGTGGTCACCACTAGGAAAATTTAGTAGGTGTTAATTAAAGAGGATAAATACATTCACTACTCTTTTATAAATTTTGATTTTTCTTATCAGGAAAAAATAGTAATTCAAATAATAAATACAATTAAAAATGATTTTCTTTCTAAAAATCATAGTCTATTTATCTGAAAATAAGTATTAATTTTAAATATATAATTGAAATGTGTAAATATAGCAGATACTAAACTAGTCTGAGAAATAATTTTCACAAGACCCATAGTAAATTGTGATACATAATAATTATAGATTACATTCTCATAAATTCAAAATAGAGCCAATTAGTAAATAATACACAGAATTTTATAATGTATACAGTTATATTAAAATATAATGAAATTACATAGTTATAGATATATTTCTTCTAGGATTATAAATGGAATATCATGCAATTCGACAGTTCCATCTGGGCTCCAAAATAACAGAAGTTATTCTTAATTTTGAAAACTATTTATCATGTGCATCCAGTGAAATATGACTACCTTTATCTTAGTACTAAAGTCCCATTCAATGTTTTTTTTTTTTTTAGAACAACTTGCCTTAGGTTGCCTTAGGTTATAACAGTTTAATGGAAGAGTTAAACATTTTAACCACCTACTTGAACTTACAAATTAGAGACTTTAAATATCCCACATGGGATTTTGCTCTCTTTGCCCTCAGAATAAATTCATATTAATAGTGATTATAGTGAATTACCATTCTAAGATGAGAGTACGAAGTCCACTAGAATATTTAACAGTCTACACCTGAAGGGTGAGATGGTAGTTGAAGACTCTTCTTGATCTGCAATTTGAACATATAACATACAAAATTAAATTTTATTAGTGCTGTTAAAATCAAATACTCAATTTCCACATTTCTAATAGAACAATCACAATTTTTATGAGTTGTTATTCCTTTTTTTATTGATATTTCTCAATACTAAGCATTTTGTGTATATCACAAGACATTCTGTCCTGTTGAGTTCCTCTCCTGGTTATCCTTCAAATTCTATCTTCTCAGCACAGCTTTCCCATAAACCTTTGGTCAACAGTGCATTTCCTCATTTAACCTACTCCAGCTTGACTCTTGTTTATTATTATTGTCAGACCTTATATTTTTCTTTATGTCATCTTTATAATTTCTTTCACCATACTAAAATAGATCCTCAATATGATCAGGAGTGGTCTGTCCTATTCACCGATTTATGCTTAGTTATGAAACACCATCTAGCACATACTGGACATTCAAATACATTTATTAAATCAAAGGACAAGTAATTAAATCTGGAGTTGATGTTTAGAGTTTATCAGCCTTTCTTCAGAGATATGAGCTATGGATGCCTCTTGATACATTTTAATTTGTGTGAAGCCTCTCTTAAGTTTGACCTGTATCAGTGGTGCAAATTCTATTTGTAATAATAGAGGTAAGTCTCTCAGCTTGCTAATTAGAATGTCTGGAGAGATAAAATAGGGTTTAAAAAGTAGGAAACAAGTAAGGATTCTCATTCTTGCACTGTCTTCCATTTTAACTTTTATTCTAATAGGTACATAAAGGAATTATATTGTAGTGTTTATTTCCTTTTTCCTATTGACAGATATTTTCAAATGTGCATTTGTCATATTTTTAAATTTGTTTTAATTAGTTATACATGACAGTAGATTGCACTTATATACTTCGATGTATCATACATAGATGGGATATAATTTCTCATTTTTCTGAGTATATATATATTGTAGAATCACATTGGTCATACAGTCACATACATACATACAGTAATAATGTCTGTTTCATTTTACTATTTTTCTTATCCCTACATCCCCTGCCTTCTCCTTCTTTCACTTCCCTTTACCTAATCTAAGGTAATGTTATTTTTTGTCATATTTTGCCGCAGTCTGGCTGAGCACAAATCACGAGCCACTCAAGCAGCAACAAACTTTATTTCCAAACTCACGCGAATGCCACCCACATGGCCCTTTCAGGCACAAACACCAACTGGAACTCCCTCCACCAGAACTCCACCCACCAACACAAGCTCCCCAGGAATCCCCGTGAGAACTCCAAAGTAGCAGGTGCCCGAGGTGGACAGCAGGGGTCTATATACAATTGAATCAACCCAGCATCATCTTAATGGCTTGCCTCTCAAACATTACTTCTGGCAAAATGTCAGGCATCATCCCAATTCGGCTGTGGCCCTCAATATCTCCCCCCTTCTGTTTAATTAAACAACAAGCATGTGGCTTATGGACCATGCCTGTCTTAGGTTTTCCAATACTACATTGTAATTGGATCTTACCCATCATTGACTACTGGTCCAGAATACAGCCATACTTGTGGATGGGCCTTTGTACCAGTGGGGGAGTGAGGTTCTTTGCCTCACCTCTCTTGGCCCCGAAATTTGGCCTTTGCAACAATGTGGGGGGGGGGTGAGGTTCTTTTGGCCCCCAAATTTGGCCTTGGTGCCAGTGGGGGTGTGAGGTTCTTTGCCTCACCTCTGTTTGCCCCCAAATTTTAGACCAGCACAAGCAGAAGGGAGGAGAATGCAAAATGCCATGACACCAAGCCAAATGACAGTTCCTTTTGGAAAAATTGTACCACCAATCACACCATTAGCAAAGATGCCCCAGCACTACCACAATTCGATGAACCAACAGATAGTTCACAATGCATACAAGTGATACTTAATCCAGGCAAGTTCTGCAAGCAGTTCAAAGCAGAGGAATCCATCAATATGTTCATTTCCTCCCAAAGTAAATTGACTCCTTAATTGAGCATCACTTGTTGAGTTATTATTCATTGATGCATCAGTTTATACAGTTTACTGTGATAACTATCAATGAAGCTGTAGTTTGGTTTTATCTTTGTCTTCACTGGTACTGGGATGGAGATAGGAATTCTGGCAATGATGGCTAAAAAAAATTATGTAACATTCCAGCAGGCACTAAAAGAAAGCAATTTTCTAAACAATTTACATTATCATGAAGAGAATTATTAAATATAATGAAAAGGAAAGGTGAAAGTAAACAAACAGATCTCTTAACCTCCTTTTTTGTTCACATTTTAAAATAATCCTCAACAGCTGTTTCACCTAATTTAAATCAAACCATTTAAATCACACGAAAATATATATATATAAAATATCTATCCATATATTTGGATCCATTTTTTCCATGAGCACTCCTCATATATGATATATGGACATATGCACATACAGACATACAAAACAAAATGCAAGTGTGCACACATAACATACAACACATAAGACAATAACAAAGGCATTGTAGCTTTTTACAGGTGAAATCTCCAATGAAATGTTTAAAAATTCCACAGTCAAAAAATAGAACTGATCAGAAAAACATTAACCTAAGTCTGTATGAGTTCAAAAAATAAAATAGAACTTTATGATGTGGGAAAGGGCAATAATAAAATAGATATTGAAAAAAGAATCCTGGTTACCACTTGGGTTTGACTCTTCTTTTGATATCTCATCCTTCTTCCTGTAACTTGCATATGGATCTGAAGGTATTCCCACAAGCAAGTCCCAAGGTTTTTTTTACATTTGAAATAGGCTTTGATGGTGTTCATTATTCATTAGCCTCCAGGTGTGGGAGAACCACTGTTGCAGATGTAAGGCTATCAGCTGTTATGGATTTGAGCCAAGTCATCTTCTTTTTGGTCTGTAGAAATCACTTTTTTAGTCTCTCTGGAATCCAAATCAGCTGTTGTTCTCCCTGTGTAAACACACAAACAGAACCCCAACTCTAGACAATCACTGGGTCAGGACCTTTCCATTGTCCTGTTAGAATATCCTTGGGCTTATGCACATTTTTTGGACACATGTGCCTTTCTGCAGAACTAAGCCTTGATGAAGCCAAATTTAAAAAGTTTAGTGTAAAAAGGGTTATTTTAAGTTTATCTTTGGGGGATATATATCCTTTCCCAATTCCCTCTTTTTGCTTTAATAAGTACATTTTAATAGTTTGATGAGCTCTTTCAACTATGCCTTGTCCCTGTGGATTGTATGGGATTCTTGTTATATGAGTAATTCCAAGTGATGAGCAAAATTATTTAAAAGAGGTAGAAGTATAACCAGGACCATTATTTGTTTTTAACTGTTTTGGAATGCCCACAGTGGCAAAATTTTGTAAGCAATGAGCTATAATATCTTTAGTTTTGTCTCCAGCATGAAGGGTGCCCATCAAAAATTCAGGAGAAGTATCAACTGTAACATGCAAATATTTTAATTTTCCAAATTCTGGCAAGTGTGTGACATCCATCTGCCAAATATGGTTATGTATCAGTCCTCTAGGATTTACTCCAAGATTAACTTGTGGTAAAAAGGCCACACAATTTTGACATTGTTTTATTATATGTCTAGCTTGTTCCTTAGTTATTCTAAAGCACTTTTGTAAAGTATTAGCATTGACATGAAACCTTTTATGAAAATTTGTAGCGTCTTCTAGTGTAGAGAAAATACGTATGTCAAGTGTAGTTTTATCTGCTAGATCATTGCCCAAACTAAGGGCTCTAGGCAATCCTGTATGTGTCCTGATATGTCCTATAAAGAATGGATCTTTTCTGTCCCCGATTAGACTCTGTATAGTGGAAAACAAAGAGAAAACAGTAGAGGAAGGGGAAATTCTACCACCATCTTCAAGGGATACTATAACATTAACTATGTACTGACAATCAGAAAATAAATTAAATACAGAATCTTTAAACATCACAAAAGCTTGTAATACTGCATTAAGCTCTACCTTTTGAGCTGATTGTTTGGGTACTAAAATTGTAATAGTTTGATCAGGGGTAACTACTGCTGCTGTACCATTGTTTGACCCATCAGTGAATACATTTGGAGCATTCATGATAGGTGTTTTTCTTGTCATTTTTGGGAAAACTACAGGATGTGAAGACCAAAAAGACAACAAAGGATTAGATGGCAAATGGTTATCAAATGAAATATTAGATTTGCACATGATTATTGCCCATGTATTTAACTCATTAGCTAACTCATCAATTTGATCTATAGTATATGGAGTAATAATTTTATTGGGAGAAATTCCAAACACTCCCTTTGCTGCTTTTATTCCTTTGAGTATCAATTGTCCTACAGCCTCAGGATACCTAGTAAAAATAGTGTTAGGAGAATATTATAAATGCATCCACAATAATGGACCTTCTTGCCAAAATACTCCTGTAGGAATTTTTTTTGTTGGTAGTACAATAAATAATAAAGGAAAACTTATATCAATTCTATCCAAATGCATATTTTCCATATATATTTCAATGATTTTTAATACCTTTCTTGTTTCAGGCATTAACATGCAGGGTGAATTTGGATCTGATGGACCTTTTAGGATATCAAATAAAGGTCCAAACTCTCCTGTTGGTATGCATATATAAGGCCTTATCCAATTTATGTCTCCTAATAACTTTTGAAAGTCGTTAAGTGATTTGAGTTGATCTACTCGTATTTGAATTTTTGGTGGATGGATCAGGGTTGAGGATAATAGAACTCCTAAATAATTAAATGGAAAATTTAATTGTACTTTATCTATTGCTATCTCTAGATTATAATTTTTTAATAAGTTTGTAAGTGTGGCATAACATTCTAGCAATGTGTTTTTATCTTTGTGTGCTAACAATATATCATCCATATAGTGAAATATTTGTAGTTCAGGATTTTGATTTCTAAGTGGCTGGATTGCTTTGTTAACATAAATTTGACACATAGTTGGGCTGTTAGCCATCCTTTGAGGGAGTACTTTCCATTCATATCTCTAATCGGGACCTTCATGATTCAGTGCATGGATAGTAAATGCAAAACATAGACTATCCTCAGGATGAATTGGAATTGAAAAAAAACAATCTTTGATATCTATAGCTAAAACGTACCAGGTTTTTGGCAAAGCAGACAGTAGAGGAATCCCCGATTGAGCAGGTCCCATAATAGCCATCTCATGATTAATGGCTCTTAAATCTTGCAATAATCACCATTTACCAGATTTCTTTTTAATGACAAAAATGGGAGTATTATAGGGAGATACGGAAGGTTGTATATGTCCGTCCGCTAATTGTTGTTTGACCAGGTAATGGGCTGCTTGTATCTTTTCTTTAGTTAGGGGCCACTGAGGAACCCGTACTGGTCTTTCTGATTTCCAAGTAATTTTTATTGTCTCAGTGACCCCTCCTGAAAGCCCAATCCATGTCTATCTATTTCTTGATCTATTTGTATTGGCGCCACTATACTTTGTCCTTTTTCTCCTAAATATTTCCTTTCCTAAAACCTTGTCTATCCATAATAATGGGCACATTTGGATTGATGCTACTTGTTAATGTCAAACCTAATTGATCTAGGACATCTCGTCCCCATAAATTTATAGGAAGATGATTCAATACATATGGCTGTATAGTTCCTTCACATTCTTTTGGATCCTTCCAATCTAATACAATTGCACTTCTAGGGGGATTAGTTGCCACACCTAGGCCTCGAATCATTTGAGTGGCTTGTTGTAATGGCCAATGCTTTGGCCATTCTTGATGAGAGATGATGCTAATGTCTGCACCTGTATCCAGTAGCACATTAAATTCGTGTCCTTGAATATTTAGTTTTAGCATGGGGCGAGAATCTAAATTTAAAAAAAGCATAGCCTAATCTACACCTGTGGAGCCTAATCCCCTGTAACCTCTTTCTATAGTATGGCTGGAAAATTTATCATGCAGGCTGGGTATTATTAATAACTGTGCTATTCTATCTCCTGGTGAAATTACTGATATACCCCTTGGAGAACTGGCTATAATTTTTATTTCACCTTTATAATTGGGATCAATTACCCCAGGACTTATCATAAGTCATTTTAGAGTAGAAGAACTGCGTCCCAATAATAAGCCTACTCTTCCTTGGGGAAGAGGTCCCTGTGGGAATGATTTGAACTCCAATCTCTGAAGTTAGTACTGCTCTGGTGGAGGCACAGATGTCCAACCCTGCGCTCCCTCTGGTTTGTCAGCTGAGATATCTGATGGATAATGTGTCTTGGGCACTACCCTGATGGTGTTGCTGGGTTCCTCCAGTGCCCCGTATATTTGTGGTTGTGGGCCCTGGAACATTGGGCCCTCCAGTCTGTTTCTTGGCAATGGAGCTCGATGCCTTCCTCCATGATATTGTGGATAAACACCTGGTCCTTGTAAGTTTTTTGATAATGGAGTACCCTCTATGGTGGTTTGAGAACTGCATTCATTAGCCCAATGTCTCCCTCTATGGCATCGTGGGCAAATACCCGGTATTCTACCCATTTGATACCTAGTTTTGTTAAACCCTCCTCCTTATGGGGCAATTCCTTTAAAAATGTCCTATTTGTTCACAATTGTAGCATGTTTTTGGCCTGGCCTTTAAAGCCTGTTGTACTGCAGCTGCCAAGACTTGCCCATGTTTATTAATATCTCTACATAATTTAATATATGTGTTTAAATCTTCATGTTTCCACGGTCTAATGACCTCTCTGCTCCAATGATTTGCTTGCTCATAAGCCAGTTGTTTCATTAATGGCATTGCTTGTTCTGTATCCCCAAACACTCTAGTAGCTATTTGAATAAGCCTATCTACAAATTCAGCATAAGGTTCATTAGCTCCCTGTATTACCTTAGATAATTGACCTTGTAAATCTCTATGTCCTTGTAAAGTCTTTCATGCCCTAACTGCATCTCCAGCAATTTGTGAGTATATAGCAGAATCATATCTAATTTGTTGCTGTTGATCTTCATAAGGTCCTTTTTCTAACAACATATCTAGATTTCTCTGAGGATAACCGGCTGCTGCATTTCGCCTAGCCATCTCGGTGCAAAATTCCTCAATGGCAACCTTCCATAACAAATATTGCCCTCCATTTAGCACAGCTTTACACATGTTAGCCCGATCTGCTGGCGTCATGTCCAAGTTGGTAATGGATTCGACCATGCTTACAATGAAGGGTGCTTGGGGACTATAGGTTGTTACAGCCTCCTTTAACTGCTTCACTGTTTTGAAATCTAAAGCACGGTGAATTCGCTGCCCTCCTGCCTGCTCAAGTACAGGGCATGCTAATCTTTGAGGTTCTGTCTCAGGATCCCATCTATCAACTACGGGAGTTGGGGGCCCCCCAGCATATGTTGTCTATATAGGTGGAGCTGTTGGTTGGATACTTACACCCTCTGGTGATAAAAAGGTGTTAGTAGAAGCCTCCTGTTGTAACTTTTTCCCTCCTGATGGCCCTTCTACCTTTAAATTTTCTTCCTCTGTCTGACTAGCTTGAAAGAACTTCTCTTTTGCTTGATCTAACATGTTTTCTACCATAGTCTGGACCTCTAACAATTTACTTAACAATCTTTCAGTTTGTTTTTTACTAATTTCTAATCTACTATAAAGATAATGCAACCCAACAAGATAACACAAAACAAAACCAAAACAGAATAAAACAAAAATGGAACAAAAAATTGTTATATCAATTTTCCTATTTTCTTGAAATGTATTTTCGAGGTCTCTCTCTATCTATTCCTCAGGGCCAAACAACTTCAAACCTTGAGCCAAACATTTTTCCCAGTTTGTCAGAGAAATTTCTAGGGATAGGCAACTTGAAACAAAAACAAAAGAAATCAAAACAAGAACACATTGTTTTTTGAAATGGTCACCCATTCTCTCGCCTTCCCTCAGGGGTGAGCAATTTCACTTATCCCCAGGCTTCAGGCATTCCCCGCAGGGGCCACCAAATGCCACAGTCTGGCTGGGCACACATCACGAGCCACTCAAGCAGGAACAAACTTTATTTCCGAACTCATGCAAACGCCACCCACGTGGCCCTTTCAGGCACACCACACCAACCGGAACTCCCTCCACCGGAATTCCACCCACCAAGGCGAACTCCCCAGGAATCCCATTGAGAACTCCAAAGTAGTGGGTGCCTGAGGTGGACAGCAGGGGTCTATATACAATTGAATCAATCCAGCATCATCTTAATGGCTTGTATCTCAACCATTACTTCTGGCAAAATGCCAGGTGTCATCCCAACTAGGCTGTGGTTCTCAATAATATTTATATTTGATATTATGCATGTTCAAATATATTGTCCATTTTAAAGTCTTATTTGCTATATTATTTTTGTTATAATTTATGTGTATATAATTCATTTAAATTGAACTCATAATAATTCTATAAACATATGGAAGTACATATTTTTATGTATACATATGATCAGAAACTAAAAATGTGACATATTTACTTAAAATCGAATATGAGCATGTGTAGATTTGGTATTGTAGTATAAGCTTAATATTACATCTTTTAAAAAACATTTTCTTATAAATTATACTATAATAGTAATTATATACTATACCTTTTAAGACATTATAATAATTATTATGTATCTTATTGAAGCCTGGTACCATTGAGCATCAACTTTTTATACAATTGAATATATAATGTTGTAATGTTGGTAATCTCTGTTATAAGTTCTGATAACTTACCTATTTATATGTTGTTTTAATTGTTTAATTATAATATAAAATAAGACAAAAACAAACAATACTAAAAAAAAGCTAGGACAAGTAGAAAACAATACTAAGATGGAAATATATACCTAACCATATCAATGTTTATATTAACTATAAGTAGCCTAACAACCACATCAAAATGAATACTGTTTTACAGATTGGGTTCAAAAATATCAAGAAAC
Source organism: Callospermophilus lateralis (assembly GCF_048772815.1). Lineage (NCBI taxonomy): Eukaryota > Metazoa > Chordata > Mammalia > Rodentia > Sciuridae > Callospermophilus > Callospermophilus lateralis. Next base: position 3,418,161 of record NW_027510917.1, read on the forward strand.
AACTATATGCACCTTAAAAAACATTAAATACAAAGAAAAATTGATGGCAAATAAAAGGATGAGAAAACATAACTTCTTAATATTAAACAAAATATGTAATCTGGTTGTTGAGGGCCACAACCAAGTTAAGATGATGGCGCCTGGCAGTATGCCAGGAGGAGTGGTTTATGAAGTAATGCCAGGGAGTCATTAAGATGATGAGGATTTCTTGATGACTGACTGCTGTATCTAGATGATGTTAATTAAATTAAGCTGTGTGTAATTATTTAAGTATATATACCTCTGTTGTCCCATCATACATCGGCTCCCGCTGTTTCAATCTTCACAAGTTGCTTGTCACCCCCCTCCCCGTTACTTTGCCCAGCTAGACTGCGACAAATGGTGGCCCATATGGGGAACTCCGGGATGCTCAGGGGTAAGTGACAATTTAGGCTGCCTGTCCCTAGAGATAGATGGGACAGGAGCAAAGCTGCTCGTCCTTAGAAGCAGATAGGGCGAGAGAAAGGATGGCCATTTCAGGAAAATGGAGAAGATTGATACAGTATGTTTTTGTTTTGTCTTGTCTTGGTGTGTTGTATTGTCTTTATTATGGAAATATGAAAAGGGCGTTAAGTAAATTGCTGAAGGAAGGAGGCACACCAGTAAGGGCAAGAACATTTAGGGCATACGTTGATAAAAGCCCAGGAACTCTAGTCAGAAAGAGGAAGAAAGTTCAGAGGAGGAAGGACTATCAGAGAAAAAGTTGCAACAAAAGGCTACTACTATGCGGCGGTGCAGAGGCTGCTGCGCTGTGTGCGCAAGGCTGCACGAGGCGGTCACAGTGGGACACCACTGCCGCAAGCCCAAACCCAGACCTGACCTTGAGACACAGTCTCACAGGCTCTTGCTCCCTGTGCCGGGTGGCAGTTTGAGTCCGGGACACTCTATGGGGCCCTCTGGGGCTGCCCAGGGATGCTACAGCCGGTGGCAGAAGATGCGCCCGGAATCCCTGAAGTTTGTTCATTTCCAATGCCAATAACTAATGAGCCCTCAGTTTTTTCCCTATTTGATGAAGGTGCTGCCAAGGGATGCCTCGCTATTCCTGTGGATAAATGCAGGGTTAGCAATATCTTAAATTCATGGCAACTGATATCCAGAACTCCAGTTTAGCTACAATGATTCTTCCACACCTGGAGGCTAATGAATTATGAGCACCATTGAGGCCTATTTTAAATGTAAAAAAATCTTGAGATACTGTACTAAATTGTTCAGAAGGTTGTTTTCTTAGTGCCTGCTGGAATGCTACAAGATTTTCTTTAGCCATCATTGCCAGAGTTCCTGCCTTTGTCCCAGTGCTGGTGAGGATGAGGGTGGAGGGATTTCCAGTGTTACTGAAAACCAAATTTGGAATTACAGCTACCATCATCAGAGCTGTTGCTGTTTCAGCTGGTGCTGCAATAGCTTCTTCTATGGCTTTCACACAAACTGTATAAACAGATGCATCAATGAATGGTGTGGCTCAGCAGGTGATGCTCAGTCAAGGAGTTGATTTACTTTGGGAGGAAATGGACATATTAATGGATTCCTCTGCTTTGAACTGCTTGCAGAACTTGCCTGGACTATGTGTCACTTATATGCATTGTGAACTATCTGTTGATGAAACAAATTGTGGTAGTACTGGAGAATCTTTGCTGATGATGTCATTGGTGGTACAATTTTTCCAAAAGGAACCATCAATTGGCTTGGTATCATGGCATTTTGTATCCTCCCCCTTCTGCTTGTAGCAGGTTATCCACAAGTATGGCTAAGTATGTTCAGCCAGTAGTCAAAGACAAGTAAGATCCAATTGCAATGGTACCAACCTAAGACAGGAGGCTGAGGATTTGAGGTCAGACCATCCAATGACAGGTAAGGACCATATGTAGTATTGGACAATCTAAAACAGGCACGGTCCCTAAGCCACATACTTGTTGTTTAAATTAAACAAAAAGGGGAGATGTTGAGGGCCACCACCAAGTTAAGATGGCACCTGGCAGTATGCCAGTAGGAGTGGCTTTGTGAAGTAATGCCAGCGAGTCATTAAGATGATGAGGATTCCGTGATGACTGACTGCTATATCTAGATTATTTTAATTAAGTTAATCTGTGTGTAATTATTTAAGTATATATACTTCTGCTGTCCCGTAATAAAGCGGCTCCTGCTGTTTCAAACTTCACAAGTTGCTTGTCACCTCCTGGTTATTTGCCCAGCCAGACTGCAGCATCTGGTAATGTTAAAAAAGGTATTTGAAGGGTCTATATTAATATTAAAATAACTAATTTCAAAGCAAAGAATCTCATGGGGAATGAAGACTATGATTTCTTTATTATAATGTTGTCAAGTAAGAGGACTTAGCAATGTGCTTTTGTTTGCTTTTTCATGGCTGTGACCAAAAAGTTCTGTAAAGACAATTAGAGGAGGAGAGGTTTATCTAGGGCTCATGTTTTCATAGGTCTCAGTTCATATATATCTGGCTCCATTCTTAAGGGCCTGAAATGAGGCAGAACATATTGGCTGTCACTCATAGGGACAAAATATACACTCCAACCCAGTTTCCCATTGATCCACCTCCTTCAGTTATACCTTACCTGCATACAGTTAATGATTATGTTGAGGATTTCATAACCCAAACATTTCACCTCTAAGCTTTCTTACATCACCTTATACATAGCTTTGGGGGGATAACACATATCTGAACCATAACACGATCTTAAATATATAAGGAAATAACAAGAGAGCATTTATCTACTTATCTATGTAGCAAAGCTCATAGAATTGTGAATTACAAAAATTAGACACATGCACAATTTTCATTTATTCTTTCTTTCTTTCCTTTTCTTTTCTTTTTTTTTTTTTTTAAGCAGCAAAGAGGCATTTATTGCAAGCTACATTGGTCCTCTGCGCACACAGTAATTGTGACACTGAGAGGCCTCGAGCCTAGGGTTTGCAGCAGTTTTATACACTCTTTGGGGAACACAGCGATTTCACATACATCATAGCATCTCTTAGCAAATCATCACAAACCACGGGAAAATCATAAAACAACTCTAAAACATGATTAGCACATTCACTGGTGGAACCAAGTTGGGTAAGAGTGATTGGTTAGTACAAGAGGGGGATTTGTTTGAACTCATTGGTTTAAGCCACAAGGGGAGTACATGCTGAACTACATGGTTTCCCAACATGTTATCAACCACCATAAACTACTAGGATGGACACCTGGCATCCCAGGTATTTTCCCTGTCTCATGCTGATTGATGGTTGGTAGGGAGTTGCTATGGGTCCTCACCTAGCCTGACTGATTCAGGGACATCTGGCGCAGCAGATCTCTCCTGTTATTTGTAGATAAACAACTCAGCAGGGTGGGTATGTGCCTAGGAGTGCTCTGCACAATTTTAAAGAGGATACTTCCTTTTTATCAATTATAATAATGAACAGTCAATAAGGACACTGGAGTACTTTTTGTAACATCTTTATATCATCTGCTTTTCTCTTCATTGTAGTCACATTTTCCCCTAATTACTTGAACATTTTCCCTGTTGACAATAATTACATCAACTTCCATTTCCAGATTTTCAGAGAAACATTTTTTTCTCTAGGTTATAAGGCATAACTTCCTGCTTCTTTATGACTAATATATTTGACAGGTTGTAAATATTTTAAATTTTGTATTGTTGATACTAAGATTTTGTTACAATTTATTGAAGTAGCATGTAATCTAAGTTAATTTGAAGCTACAGGATTCTTTCCAGTCTTGTTTATAAACATTGCTTAGTGTATATCTAGAGAAACTTTGAGGTTAAATTTAGCTTTCCTACTAAAGAGATACCTCTGGATTGCTTTACCTTATGCCCTAAGCTTTACAGTATCATTCCATCTAACTTGTACCAATACAAACTTATCTCTCTAAAAGCTCTATAATATAGATTTACAGTAATTATTTCCTGAGTATCAGTTACTTTACCATCATGCTCAAATCAGAATCTAGTATACCTCTCTTTAGAATTAAGAGCACTTCCTCCTTAATCTCCCACCTCTCCAATTATCTGCTAGCCAAATTGTAGCTCTTCTGAAAATATCTTCTATTAAGGAGATACTTGGAATCATAGAATTTATCATCTTTTATTCCATTTTCTTCAGTTTTACATGCCTTTGTTACCTATTTTTGGAATCAGGTATTGATGGCTGAATATATTTTTTCTTGTTTCTCCAGTTGTTTAGAGTAGAAGTATAAATCTATTACTATTCTCCATCGTGGCCTGAATGAAAAATTCCTAATTTGTTCTCTTACACATTTTTATTATTGAACATAGCAGGTTTTTATCATCTAGAATTGTTGATAATATTTGAATTAGAGATGAATTTTTAAAGAACAAGTGAATCGCATCTTAATTATTGGGTATAGTTTTTCCATAATATCTGAATATGTTCATGTATATTAATGGGTGATATTTTATAAATCTTAAGTCTGTGATACAGGTTTTGTCGTGAATTTCACCATTGTTGATGTATCAAACTAAAATCCTATTTTATTTCTTTTAAAACAAGTTAAAATGATTTTAATTTAAAATATCCTCAAAGACCATACAGTAAAGTATTGTTTGCCATCCTGTAGTGCTGTAGTGCTATTGGGGAGATTGTGCAACCTTCAGGAAGTGGGACCTGGTGTAAGGAAGTGAGGTCATTATGGAAGTGCCCTTAAGGATGTATCGAGACTCTGACCTCTCCATCTTTCTCTTTTTATTGTTTCCTGGCTTCCATGAAGTGAGCAGCCACCTCTTGTGCACATTCTCCACTCTGAGGTCAGCCTCACTATGGGCACAAAAGCAATGAAGTCAACTGACCATGAACTGAAACCTATGAAATCAAGAGTCAAAATAAACTTTTCTTTTTTATAAATTGGTTATCTCAGAAATTGCATCACAGTGATGGAAATTTAACTACCACACATGTGTAATTGGAACATTGTTTTAGAAAAAATAACTCAATATTTTTATAAGCTACCAAGTGTATGATGTTTTCATTATACCATCTTAAGGTATGCTCCGTAGTCTTTACCCAAATAAGCAAAAATCTAGGAATATTTTTAGTTTTATTCCCCATTGTAAAAACTTAGAAACAACCAAGATATCTTCAGGAAGTGAATTAAATAAATTATATCTCCATACAATGTACTGTTATTCTATAATACAAAGAATGAGTTATAAAGTCACCGAAAAACATAGATGAACCTTAAGTTTATATTGCTAAGTGAAAGAAATCTCCTGGGAAGGTTTTCTATTCTATGAGTCCCAACAAATGATAATCTAAAAATATGGAACATAATGAAGACAGTATAAAAGTCACTAGTGACCAGTAGTTAAGGGCTAGGTAGAAAGAATAGGATGAGCATAGCAATTTTTTAAGATTGTGAAACTACTCTTTATGTGATACTATAATAATGCCAAGAACTTGTTTATGCTTGTGAAAAGTCTATTCAATTTATCATTCCTCAAATATAAACATGCTTAGTTTACTAGTTATAACATCCATGTAGAGAATTAATACATTTTTGCTACAGATTAGCATTGAGAAAGTGGAATTAAAACTTATGAAGAAAACTCAAAAGGTAAACAAAATTATGACCATGGTTAACTCTGGTGTAGGAGAGGGATGGTTTCCAGAAAGGGGCAAAAAGAATGCTTCAAATACATTTATCTTCCACTTTTTATGTTGCTTATGTTGAGTACTCAGAGGAACATATTTTAAACAATTCTACCATGCACGTTTTACAATATTTACTTAGTCATTCAAGATAGGCTTCTCTTTTTTTTTAATGAACATCATTAAAATTTTCACAGTTCGATTTATAATGTAAACTTTATCTTTTCTCTTATTAATTAAACTCTACATGAAATATTTTAAAATATAAAATCTATTCTGTCACAGATTTTACACATATTTTTATTCAATATTTCACAATGCTTTTTAACTTATATACTGGTATTTATTGACATTCAAAATTTTGAATATCTAGTCAAATTTATCTAATTTTTCTTTATGTGGTTTGAATTTTTTCTATGAATTAGAAATGGCTATTCATTCTACATTCATTAATAGTGAAATTTTATACCTCACTATTTTACCCAAATAATAGATTATTCTAGATGTTTATGAAAAATAAAGGAGGACTTTCAAAACACACACAAATACACAAACACACATTGCAGTATTTCTCACTGGTTGTTAATGTTTCAGTGGCATCAACTACAATGTAAAAGACATCCTTTACTCATTAACATTATCATAATCTGAAATATTGAATACACACCAATTTTTGGAATTTCATTATTTAACTTTTATTTAATAATATTTGTTATTCAAAATTCAAAAGTCATACTCAGATTTATGGCATAGTTTACCATCTTTTAAAACTAGACACATGTCTGTCTTTCAAGATATTTCCCTAATATTTTGTTAGTTTCCAAAGCAATGCCATTTTAAGTAGAAATATTCATTGCACAGTTCTGTGTGCTCAGAGTTTGTTGGTTGGTCTTTCCAATCATTATTGAAAAGTCAAGCTCTCATACTTGGGCCTCATTTTAGTCCCAAGGTCCAGGAGACTTATGCTACAACCAAGATTGCAGTGACCTGTTCTAGTTTCTATAAAATTCAATGAAAATTACTTGAATTTTTATTAAATTACATATTTTTAAATGTTTAAATAAACATGTAAATGAGTGGAACAATATTTAAAAGCATCACTTCTCAGTGTAACTTGATCAGTTCTGTTAACATTTTATTTCAAAAGAATATTTTTCAAACTTTTCCTCTGAGAAATCTGAGCACAGTCCAAGATCAATTCATGATGATATCAATACCTAAAAATAAGTAGAATGAAATTATTCAGAACTACAACATGCTTATTTCAGGGTAATCTCAAATTCTAAAAGATAATTTAATAGTGTTATCTCAATATCCATCAAGCAAATGTGACATCAATTCAATGGGTTTTTCCTAATTTATGTTTAATTATTGCTTTTCTCTATCTTCCTGTTAGAGTGTTACTACTTTTCATTTTTTTCTAAAATACTGAAAAAAATGTAGACATAAAAACAAAGAAAATGAGTACCTATATTTTTATGCAAGGGTATATCTGCATGAGGGGTTTCTATTATTCAATGCTATTTTTAAATATCTCCTGGGATGGATATTTCAAAATTCTCCCTTATTATCTCTTGTTTGTCTGACAACTCAAGTTGTTATATTTTGGGAATTGGTAAGGGTAAAAAAAAAAGCTGAATTCATTCCATGCCTAGACTTTAAAATGATAGAGTTGATTCCTTGGTAGAGCTGCAGTTTACAGTTAGGTGAATTAGTTGCCAGAAAAGTAACAGATATGATCCAATCATAAGCTAAGAGCAAGTAGCAATAATCTAAGGAATTTACTTGTTCTCCATTTGAAGCAATAGAAAAATTACTTATAACTGCTGGTTTTAAAGCTAATGCCATCTTAGTTTTCTAGTCTAATTGCAGAAAGTCTGAGTCATATCATTTAGTAAAACAAGGTGATTAAATTTGAATCAGGTAAGTTATGTTAGGTATTCTGTAAACAAATAATAGAAATAGATACAAGGGACAATGTCAAAATACAGCCATTGTTAAAAGTTAATTTTTCAGTCATTCAATCAAAATTGAAATTTATCTATACTGATCTGCGATCTATTTGCAAAAGTTAAATGTTATTGGAAATAATTACCAATTTGTCTAATGTGTGACATTTGTACTCAAAATAAATAAGAATACCAAATCAGTCACTTGAATAAATACATACTCTGTGTGTGTGTGTGTGTGTGTGTGTGTGTGTGTGTGTGGTGTGTGTGTGATTCAGAAAGAAACCAATGCAGACTATATGCATGATGTATTTTGATTGTATGATCATGTAAATGTGTAGAAAACAAAATAATTAGATGAGATGCAAAGTTTACAATTAACCAGAGAAGTCAAGCACATTAAGAAAATAAAAACAAGATTATGAGGTTTAAAACAGGTGGCAGTAAGATAGCAATATTTAAGAGCACATTTTGTTCTATTTTTAGCCTTTTTTTCAGTTACTCTTGGATACACACAATATGTACTTACATGCAGATATACATTTAAACACAAATACATACAAATTTCTGGCAAAACTGTATTAACCACAAGTCATCACAATAACAAAACAGTATTCCACAATATTATTATCGAAAAGCCACCTAGATTATACAGCAATGATATCTTCATATATTCAGGATTAGTATCGTGATTATAAGCTCCTCCAGATTTTCCCTTCTCTATTGTGAGTTTATATGTCTCCTGAGTTCCTGTTGGGTTAGCCATTAGAGAATCATAGCACAGGACTGATGGGTTTTAGAAGAAGAAGGTCAAAGTAGTCTCCTACTTACCACTTTGAAATCCTGCCTAGTGATTGCTATAACTCTGCACAAAAGGTCATTGCTTCTCCCACTGTGGCTAATTCTACAAAATGCTTTTTTCTTTGGGGCTCTAATCCTCTTCTTCCCTTCTATCGTTTCACAAATGCAATGATACTAACTTCAAGTTCAAGCACTATTATGATTCTCCTATATACCATCCAAGCTTTTGAAATTATTTTTTGCAAATAAACTCTTTGAAAGTTTAAAATTTGTGTGTGCCATTTCTTTCCCACTGGACTCTGTCTCAATGAGATAAAGATATTCAATTCCAGATTTTGACCAAATGCAAACAGTGGAAAAGGCAAAATTTCTCATATAGAAAATATACCTGAATATGTACATAAGCAGCTGAAAATTGTGTCATTTTATATAAATAGTAACTTTACCAGGAAGAAGGGGAGATGCCGAGAACGAACATGATGTCAACTATCATTATGGTGATCATTTAATTAGAATATTCTCTAGAGCTTCCTGATTCTCAAGCTTTGTTTTCACTATGATTTAGAACCCCCTGAGAAAATTGTAATAGTCCCAGGCCTTCTTCATAAATGTTTTGATTTAGCAGAGTAGGAACAGTTCATAAAACTGAATTTAAATATCACACCAGGTGATCCTACTGCGGGTATTTTAGGGAACAGAATTTGAAATACATACATTGGCATAAATAAAAAGGTTGTTTTTCTTAAAAGAAAAAAAAAACAAATAAAAAAGTAAGAGATAAAATAACAATGTAAACTTCATAACTATTATAAATGGCAATATTTTTCTAAAGAGCTGGTTGAGCATTTTTGCTAAACAATTACTGCCTTTTTTACAGACTGATTGAAATAAAATATGGTTCCAGAATAGGTTTCTAAAGAAGGATTCAGTTTTATGGACAAAACACTTGTGATTTCATATATGACAGATCTTTTTTTCTATGATTATGAGAAGGAAGTACAATAGTCGATACACAATGGATTTAAAGATGCACCATAAATGTGTTTTCTGTGATTATGTCAAATAAGATTTGGGGAAAAAAAGTAATTTGAAGATTAGTCTTAAAACCAATATTAAGTTATTTTACAATACCCCTAAATGTCTCACAATTGTAAATTTATAATATGTATAATTAAAAAATTATGAAAACATAATATGATTATATTTTTAACAGAATTTTTTTCTTTCTAATATAGCAAAAGAAAGTAAAATGATTTTTGGTTTCTCAAAATTATTCCCACAATTTTCAAAATATTTAAGATATAGTACATCTGGCTAATATTTCTCAAAATCCAGTCTTCCCCTTATACCTTGGCAAAGTTTGCCCTGTCAGTACACCACCCATGCTAATATTTATGTGATAATTTTTCTATTAATGGTTTTTAAATCAACTCAATTTTCTTTCTTTTCAATTTTCTCCAAAGAATAATGTATTAAGTCATTGATCTCATATTCTCGTTGTTTTAATAAGCCTGAAATATAAAATTATTTGTCAAATAAATGACTCATCAATATGACATGAAATAATTTTGCATGTCATCAATGTTACATGTATTGTAGTTTCTCAGATGTTAATTGTCAGCATACTGTTTCTAGATTGAGTTCTAACTTTGGAGAATTACTTTTACAATATTTTAAAGTAAGAAATAGTGAAATAAAACCCTTGACTAAATGTCATAGAGATGCATATCACAACTCTTCCTTCATACTGTGTTTTTTTTAAATTTAAATTTTAGAAAATGTATTAGAGTTGTCTACCAAAACATGACTAATGAAAAGCAAATCACAGAATGAAATATATATCAATGCAGACCAGGACTGGAGCTCCCTTTGTGTTATCCACTGAATGTATCTCAGTATATGATTTGATATAGTCTGTCACATCATATTTCTGTTCCATTTTACACATAATGTGACCCTGGAAAACATTGTTGAACATTTGCATTATTTCCTGATCAATTTCCCTTGTACATTTTGAAAATAGAGATTGCTCTTTATCTGAATACTTCTATTTAATTAAAATCATAAAACTGCAGACCAAAGTGTTTCAGAGAAACAACTCTTTTAACTGTCTTCTTTCCAAAGAAATAATAAGCAGAACAACAACTTTATTTGTGAAATATATCTAGAAGTTACATAGAAAATATCCTTTCCATCTATCAATTAGAATTTTCTTTCAAGTTGAACATCTCTATAAGACTTTACCCCAAATAGAATTTATTTGTTACTCATAGATTGATTGCTTTAGTAATTGTCTTTATTATTGTTATTATTAATGGGAGCTAAATTTTACTGAATGCTCATTTCATGTGATTATGCACTTATATATTTTACATCTCACTAGAACTTTATGGTTACCTATGATGTCAGTATTATGAACATTATTTTAAATACCTCACAATTTGCATTTGTTCAAAAGTATTTTAGTTATGAAGATAGAATTTGCATTCATATCTGACAATATCTTTCAGCAAAATAAGTTAGAAGTAAAGATTTTGAATTAGTTAAAAATTAAGTTGTATATTATATTAAAATTCTCTCTCTTCCCATGAAGAATTTTAAAGCATCTAAATAAAATGTTTACATAATGTTTCTAATGTAGACATAATCCATCAGAACCATTTATCTAAAAAAAGGCTTCCATTATCCACCAGCTTAAAACTGAATAGATTTTTAGTTTCTTATCTGCTTACAGTAATCCTCTTCCTTCCACAAATAATTAATTACCAAGCTCATCTTCAGCAGGAGGGCAAAAAAAAAAAAAAAAAAAACTGGCAAAAAAACCTAGTAAAAATGTTTTTACAGATAATGACAGGAGTTTTCTCCTTATCCAAATAAAATCAAATTTCTCTTCAATGAACTTTATTTCCTGAGTGTGACACTGATCACTGAGATGTTTAGAGTATATACCACTTTGTCCATGCTCAGAATATAAATTTTCATTATAAATTTTAGGAAATGTATTTATGCCTCAAAAACAATAATTGCATATATGAGGTATTTCAGGTTACTAAAGGTAAACAAAATCTATGAATAAAGGACATCTAATGATTTGAAATATCGCAAATTAAGCTGAAAAGAGTCAAATCCGTGAAGTACCAGTTGCCAAATACTGGATAATTCCTACCAGCACGTAGAAATTCTAATTTAAGAATATCTACAGACTGTGCTACATTTCTTGCCAGCAGGAGGATTTAGCCAGAAGACTAGGCCATATTGTGAATAGTACATCCTCATTAAGGCCAGACACTAGATGGAAATTTCTCTTCAATTTTACACCTAATTACTGAAAATTTTTAGAGAATTTTTTTTTTACATATTTGGGCAAACATACTAGATCTGCTAACTAACATATATTTTATAGCCAAAATATATTTGAAAATTCAGTATTATTTTAGTCTCCATTTATATCTTCACATGAAAATAAAATTAAAATATGGTGAATTCTGTTATTAAGATATTAAGTACAATAAAAATCAGTTTTAGGGAGTGGCTATAGCTCAGTGATAGAGCACTTCTCTGGCATAACTTCTTTTGTTTGCTTCTCAAAACTGAAATAAACAAAAAAGTCCGAGAATAGACCAAGAAAAGAAAAAAAGAAAAGTAAAAGCAGTATATTTATTTAATAGAAATTTAAAATAATACTAAGCCTGTGTTAAACTTTTTACCTGTATTTGTGATCATGCAAGACATGTAATAGTCTTGACACTTAGAAACTACTAGTGAGCTCAGAATCAAATGTGCTTCCCAAATTCTGTACAATGTTTTGCTTCACATGTAAAACAATCTACTAGACAAATCTCACTTCTCCACATAAATATCCTCTGACCTTATATTTCTACCTTTTAGTACACTTATTCTTGAATGACACAAATATTAGATGATTCATATTATTTGCAGAGAGAATCAATATTAGAGGTATAAAATAAATTGTTGAAGACTACATATATAGGGTTTTATATATTTATTTTTGTTTTGTTTGTTCCATGACCAGGTATTTGTGGCTAAAGAGATTTTTATCAAGTGACTGGGCAATTTTTATCTTAATTTCAACTATTTTTGTCGTACTCTAACAGAAACTAATTTTTTTAAAGAACATGATAGAGTCACAATATTTTAAGTTTATATGACCATATCCAAAAAACAGAGACAATGCCTGCTAGGTTTTAAATAATGAATATTAAAACTATCTTAGGTACTAATTCTTCTTTACCTAAATATAGAATATCTTTATGAATAAAATCATAATGTTGACTGAGAACATTATATTGAATTGCTGAGAAAACACAATAGATTGTGTACCTTCTCCTCGGAAGGCAAGGACAGAATTCTTTAGATTTATTACCATGGAAACTGACACCAGAGAAGTCCCCTCGGGATAAGGTGAGACTTAGAAGTAGTTTTATGTCACAGAGAGATATTGTCAGAAGGGTGTATGTATTGATATGCTTAGGATAGTCTAAGGGATGAGGGATAAAGTATAATGAAATTAACTCATATAATCAGTTCAGGAATCAAAAGTCAATGGAATAAAATAATGATGTCAAGATGTGGGTACTTTTTATAATGGACTAAAAGCCTACTTTCAGTGAGGCTTGACTGTTGTAGATTCCCCTTAGAATAGATTAAAATGTGCCCTAGTCTAAGATCACAAGGCTTCATGTAACCTGGCACTATAACTCCAAATGTTTTCTACCATTGCCTTCACAGCTCACTATATTCCATTCATGTAGGTCCCACTCCTACTTCTTGGCCTTTGGATTGTCAATGTCTACTGCCTAGAAACTTATGGTCCAGTAGCTTATGTTACCCAGATTTTTACTTAAACTCCCTCTCCCTTTAAAGTGGCTTCCTGGTTATTACATTCAAGTCCTAGAACTGCCCAGATCCAAGGACACAATATTAAAGATTATATCAGTGAATCCCACAATGCTCTAAGGTGATTTAAAAAAGAATTCTATAATCTGTTTCTCCTATAAAGTGTAGATAAACAGGAAAGTTGCCTAATATTTCAGCACCTTAAAAATGCCTGACATTTAGTAGGCAAAATTATTTATTCCCTATGTATATTCATATTAGTCAATTTTTATCAAATGCTTCTGGAGAAACAAGCCATACCTAGATCTCAGTGGATTGCACATAAGAGTTATTTCTTCTTTGTGTTTTATGTTTTTCTGTGTCAGTTATAAAGCCCTAGTCTAGGACTCAAGATGAAAGGGTAGTCCAGAGGGGTCACCTTATTATTGAGACTGGGTAAACAAGAAAGAAAAGAGGATGAAATAACACAAAGTATGTCATGTATACTTGCATTTTGTTGTCAAGGTTGACTTCAGTAAGAACGTTATCACAATGGTCAGGAATGTATAATCCTGGTAGCACCCTAGTACAGGCTGCTTCCTGTGATATGTAATACACACTAGAGTATGCTGTACCTGCCTGTCTGTATCTACAAGAAATACTAGATAACTATAAACAATAATGCAATCTATCATAACATTAAAATTGATAAGTTCCATAAAAAGTACCATAAAAAGCCATAGACACATTATTTAAATGTGCAACTACACTCGTCCCCCACTCTCATAAGTACAATTAACATGCTCAGCTAAATAACATTGAAAACTTCTTCTAAATATATGTATTTCATGAATTTAGGATATTGATTTTAAGATAACACTGTTGTTTTTATGTATCCCTAAGGAAGGAATAAAAAACAATAAGTACACAGAATATTAAGAAGCATTTAGCAAATAGATTAAAATGAGACTAGTGCATGGATATTAAAATCCATAAAAGATGACAGTAAACTTTTAGACATCAATTATTCAAACTGAAGATACTTCTGTGCAAACTGTGTGTCTTTCTTTGACCTAATAAAAATTAACTTAGCAAACTAATGGGAGCATATTTAATCTACTTAATTTCACATTTTCATAGTCACTTGATTTTGATTCATAAATGATTGTTGCTATTTCAAAGAAAATATCTACTTTTCACTTGGGCTGACCAACATATCCTTTCATTTGAGAAAACCCTGGGAGCTAGAGAGTAACTATTATTATTATTATTATTACTATTATTAATTGGGATTGTCAGTAACAAGCAATGCTTCTTTGGAAATGAAGACTGACCTGCCTGTTTCTCAGTTTTACATCCTGTAGAGTAACAGAACTGAAATAGTGCGGAACTTTGCAAGTAAGCTCAATGGAGTCTTTAGATTTGCTTCATGCTATTCAATAAAGGGATGGGAACCTGAAGCAAGTGGAGATATAAATTTTCCTTTATCTGGCCTATGGGTTTTCTATACATGCTGCCTAGAAATTTATGGCCCAAATCTTCATATTGTTAATTTTTGGTTGTTATTTAGATTTTCACTCAAACTCTATGTCCTTTAACGTGTCTTCCTGATCATCATGTTCAAGTCCTGGAGCTACCCAGTTGCAGGGATAAAGTATTCTATATTTTCAGTGATGCCTACATTCTAAAATATCCTTTTTTTAATTTCAATTTTTGACTTGTTTATACTTTGTTTTTCTTATAAAATATAAGCTTCATGCCTGTGTAATAATATCCACTATTCAAGAACTGAATTCACAAATTAATAGTGCTGCCTTATAAACTTTGTTCTGAGACAATGTTAACCTTGTCAGTATACTTTATTGATAACAGAGTGCTTAATGATTTCCACGCAGTCTCCAGGAGACCAGCAAGAACTCTCTGCCAATGGCAGGGGTCACATGACAATATTTGTCCTATGTGACCAGAGACTATAGGAAGCTTGGGCCTATCCTCCATTTTCACTCCCTGATTCCATGGTGTTCCTCACACAATATAATATGTCTGACCCAAGAAAGAAAGCTATTTTTGGTGCTCTGTGAAGAGGAAGAATGATAGGAGATTGCATTTAGCTTCTTTGAATTCATGCTGTGAGGCAGGATTTAAAAGTGATTATGACTCTTCCTTTAACACTGTTGATATATGGTACAATTTGCAATATTCACATGCACAAATAATTAAATGCATGTAAACAATACTATGTGTAAACAAAGTGAAATATAAAGTTTCAGATGTTTAGTAGGAGATATTTTTTTTCCTGATTGTCTTGGAAAGAATTGCTTAGTAACAGGCATTTTCAGGTTGGGAATTTGAAAAATTTGCATTTTTATTTCAATTTTTGAAATAAAATATAATATAGGTAATATAGATGAAGTATATGCTTAGAGTAAAGTGCAAGGAAAGTCTGGGCATGAAAGATAAGGGTACTATTTTTGTTTTGTTGTTTTGTTTTGTTTAATTTTTTTCTGCCAAAGACCTTTTCCTCTCCATTTCTGACTGCATTTCATATGCTATTGTAATATTTACCTGCCCTCTTTCAAAAGATTAACAGGTAATTAAATGTCTACTATTATATACTTACCTGGCAGTGGACAGATCATGATCACAAAGGTGGTTATCACATGTGAGGCACTCTGGACATGTTGACCCCTATGATTTCCCCAAATGTGGGAAAATCAACTGCACAATTTGTGGTTGTGGGAGACTGCATTGGCATTTTTTTTAATGTCTACTTTTAGGAAGTTTATATTATTAGACTGAGGAGGCACAAAATCATAGAATAAAAAATTACATGTGGTATTTTAAGAAGAAATTAAATTGTGTAGTATATTCAAGAGTACCCAAATGAGGCTTGTGTCTTTTAGCCAAGGAAGATAAGAAGGCTTTTCTGAGGGTATAGAATTTGTTTTGAGAAAAAGTAAAAGCAAAATATATAACTGAAAGAATGACAATGCAATATTGATGAACTAGAAAAAAAATTGTGTAAAAGCACATTGAGGAAGTAGGCAGAGTTTTGAGTTAGGGAAAAAGAGTGAGAACTTATTTTAAGTAATATGATACATTTTGGAAAGATCATAGGTAATAATAATAGTCTAAATTAGATGTTAATGTCCCTCCTAGGGATGTGAAGTGTAGGTGAGCAAGAATGGAAATGAGAAAACCTGCTAGAAACTTTGCTGACAACAATGATGCAAACAATGAAGAGTTACTTAATTATGAGGAATGATCACACCAGGTCATTTTTGAGAATCATTTTCATTAAAAAAATCATCAAAATAATACAGTATTGCATTTTGTTCTCTATATTGCAAAAGCTGATTATACCCACTGGTAGAGGAGGTGGGGAAAGAGACACACAGTCAATGCTAGCAAATGACCTTATTTTGTAAATTTTATTATAAGAACATGGGTATTAGTTATTTCAATGTAAGAATAGAATTTAACTTGGCTTTGATATTAAGAATAATTTTCATTTTACCATATAGTATTTCTATAGCTATATCATCATTTTATTGATTAGAAATACAATATTTTCTTGGTTTATCTTGATATCTATGGAGAAGTCATCACATTTTTAAATGACAATTTTGTATTTGAATTTTATCTTTTATTATAAAATATTGTTGCATACAAATAATAATAAATGTTCGAATAAAGTGATCCTTTGTTTAAAAGCACATAAGGTATAATGTTCTTAGGTTTGATAGAATTAAATAAATTAATATCAAAATTTGGGTAGCAGTAGTCACAGTACTACTACAGAGTTTGGCAGGGGATCATTTTTGAAGTGAGCATAGTAAGTAACCTGTAAATAAATCTCTTGTTCTTAGACTGATGTCTAATGAAAACATTAAGTTCTGTGAAAAATGTGAAAAGGAATGTTTCCATATTTTAAAGAAATCTAAGACATTTTCTGTAATGGGTAGAATACTACAGGATTTGTGTGATTAGCATTTTTCTGACAGTCCAAAAACAGAACACAAACCAAACTAAAATGAAGATAAGCCTATTAATTTTCAAACACATAAAATTGTGTTTTATGATATTCCAAACACTTCTAAATCTTTAGCACTAAGACATGAACACATGCTTTGAAACAGCAAATAGTGTGTTTTCCTCAATCACAATTATAAACTTTATGAAAAATTACACCATCTAAATAAAATTTTATTACTGTTTGGAAACAAAATGCCACAGTTTCTGCTAAAACAGTGTTCAGGAGGCTGGATTAAAACTGGTAATTCTTGGAAATGTGTAATAAAAAAATGTCCATCCCAACTTGAAAATTCATAACATATTTTGCTGCCTTTTTGCATGAGCTTTTCTTCTCTGCTCAGCCAGAATGTAAAGAGAGCTTGCCTCTTTGCAAACAACCATTATCCAATTTCTGCAGCAATCACAGTTAGGATGGTGATTCTTTATAGGTCAAATAACGCTTCCAAGCAGTGGATATTTATAGCGTTCTACTTTCCTGGGGAAATGCAGACATTGCAATACTATGTTTAACTTGAGAGCTCAGATAAATGATAACATTAGTTCCAGCTTTTACATCTCACCTTTCTTCTTTCTAGTTCATTTTTGTGAAATATTCTATCTACCTACTTGCACAAATGCCATGTCTTTCAATTCAAGGAAATTTTTGTCCCCTGTTTCTTTTCTCAACCTGGAACATGCACCTCAACTTGAGAGAAACAAAATGAAAATAAATTGTGTGGGAATATTTTTCTAAGCAAGCTGATAAAAATGCATACTATTCCTGTTTGAGAGAATCTTTCTCAAGAATCTCTGAAAAAAAATAATGCATGCAAGCATATGCTCACATGAGTTAACACATACCAAACACTGACCATAATATACGGACTGTGTAGCACAAATATTGCAGCAATGCATGGAGTTCACTTGAGCCTAAAGGAATTCTGTTACTGAGTTGAGTAGAAATAGTTTGGCTAAATATATTTGAGAATATATGTAGACTAGGCATTTGTAGTTTCTCTAATTATTTTTCCTGAAGTAATATGCTATACTGCCATACTATGATTAACTGAAACAAAACAAATAATAATGATCCTTCTGTAGTTCTCTGGATTTTAGCATCCTTTCAGGAATCTCACTCTCCTGAAATATACCATAAAACTGAAGCCAAATTCTGTCTGTAATTTTGTACTGGGAAAAAAAATTTCTGAGGTGAAGTAAAGTCAATCTCTTTATGCAAAATTTCATAAGACAATGTAAATATAAAAATAAGATAGTTTTTTAAGAGAAAGTGAATGCTAAAAGAATGGATAAATTTATAGTGATGGGTTCAGCAACAAACTTAAATCAATCTGAGTTGCATTACAAAAATTTACTAAATAATTTATTATGAATGTGTGTAAGAGAAAATTATTAGAATAGACATAAACACATGTCAATATTCAAAATTCTTTCCTACATATTCCGTAGATTTAACAACAATTTTTTATGACATGGAAAAGAAAATTGTTTGACAGTTGGTGAATTTCTCTTTCATTCAATAGGTTTCATACTTATTATATTATTATCAATTTGTATGAATACATGACTCAAGGGTCGACTCTCATAAGAATCATATAAAAGTTTATATTTTAAATTTCTAAAGAGCTGTGTTACATCTTAGTCAAGTGCATAATAAGAAATTCAATTACATACAATTATGTTACAATTATTAAAATTGTATTGATAACCCTAAAAGCTATGTTTCTACACCCCAGTAATTCTGGCTTACATCATGAAAAATACATCAATATCTTGTAGGACTGAGTAAGGACAGTTTATTAAGTTTTTAGGGCAATATTAATTCAGTAATTCAATATTAAACTAATGTTCCAAAACTTAATATTCAAGTATAGATTTGTAACTAATAAAATAGTTTTTATATCTAAAAGTAACTAATGTTTTGTTGAGGAAATATTGTGAGACATAACGTTTTCTGTTCATAAGGATCTATGTTAAAACAAAACACAACATGTCTTAAAGCAGTAAACACACTAGATAGGAAAGAGATAAAATAAATTAAAAAATTGGATTCTTTCATAAACTAATTCTATTTCATGATCTTATTAAAATTTTTAAGTCTTTATAAAATTCAAGCTTAAAGTTCAATAAAATACACTTATGCAAACAGAAGAATAGCTAACTTTCAAAAGGAAACATTGCCTGTCATTGCACAGTATGCAGACTACCTGGAATATTAATTCACTGCTGAATGGAATCCAAAATTGTACTATATTTCTTGGAAACAATTTGGCTATTTCTTATCAAATTTAATTTATACTTACTATATGATCCACTAGTTCAATTAAATTGAAATAAAAGCATATTCACCCAATAATTTCTGTGCCAATATTCATAGAAACATTCATTGTAAGAATCCCAGTATTGGGGGGTGCTTAGTCAAGATGGCAGAATACAGGAAGTGGCTTACCCAGCTGCTCCATAGCCTGAAACAAAGAAAAACAATAGGCACATTCTCAGGAAGGTGGGTGAATTTTAAAAAGGGGTGACTTTACTGGGAATTAATACAGGCATTCAAAGCAGATTGGAACTCAGGAAGATGGATATAATAAAATAAGGGAGAAATTTCCCATACCACCACCACCTCCCCACTGTTGTCAGTCAGAGCACTGCACCCCTCAAACAAAGTGGAGGGATAAAGGAATTAAAGGAACCCACATTTTTAGGAGGCCTGTGGTATGTCTGGGTACAGAGAAATAAGATATGAAAGACAATGTTGAAATAACCTGAAAGGTTTGAGGCACAATATCTTTGTGTGGGAAGGAGGCCACATCTCTCCCAGCTGCCTGGAGAGGACAGAGGAAAGAGCCATTTTGCAGCTGCACCACAGGGACTAACAGCTGTGGGAATCGATTCCTGGCAATTCCCAGCTGGGCCCAAAATATAGGCCTGGCAAACCCACACTGCCCCACATAGAAGGAGCCCAAGTTACCAGGAGAAAATCAGGGTCAGAGAGAGGTTTATACAGGGGAATTGGCATAGCAACCCATCCAGTTCCCCCTTCCCCCTTGAGTCCAGTGTCACAGGAAAGGCTGGAAGGGACAAGCCAGGCCAGGAATTTGAAAGGGCGGGGGTGGGAGTGACTGAGTTGGGAGAGTAAATCCAAGTCCAGGAAGTGCAGGGTCCATTGGTGACTGAGGGTGCCAAACATTGACTCCTCCACTGCACGGGGGGGGGGGGGGGGGGGGGGGGGGGGGGACCCAGGGCAGATCCCTGTGTTGCTGTATTCCAGCATGGACTGGCAACTGCTGGGCCTTGGAGGTGGCTGATTTAAAATCTTAAAACCAACTGGCATTCAATGAAGCATCTGGAGTCTACCAAGGCCTAAACCCCACCTACAGTGCTGTAGTATTTCCTCTCACAGAACACTCCAAGGACCCTATCCTGAGAGTGGAGGAGACATCACACTCCAGCGCCCCCTTATCCAATACTGTGGAGAAGGAAAGTGAAACCATTTTTGAACTCCAAAGGAAAAAATTTCTTTAACTTTTCATTGAGAATGTTTTTTTTTCCTTTTCTTTTCTCTCTTTAATTGTGAGCTGAATTCTTCAATGGACAGTAATACATATATGTATTTTTTCACATTCTAGCTTTTTTTTGAAAGAAGTTACTTTTTAGGGATCAGTCTTTTGAGAGATAAGTGTTTGTTTGTTTGTTATTATTTTATAATTTTTTTGCTTTAATTTTATTTTTTAAAATTAAATTTTACCTTTATTTTTCTCTCCTACTTCCTCATAATCATCACATAATTCATTTTTCTCTTCTCTCCCTGTTCACCATTTGAAATTGTAAATCCATTTGCAAACTTACTGTTTTTACTGTAGGGAATTACTGATCACTTCATTTCTTTTTATTATGAATATTAACATTGTAGATGTCACAACAAGAGGTATTTGATTTAATGCTGTATGTTATTTTGCATTGGCTGTTGTTATTATTTGTCTCCCCCTAAATTGTGAGGACTGGAAATGTTCATGAACACTATAAGTTTATAGGGTAGAAGCTCTACTGAATCATGCATATTGGTAGAAGGGTAGACACACAAATAACATAAAAATGCAAAAAAACAAAACACCTCAAACAAACAAATATACGTCAATAACAGAATGTATCAGTACCACTGTGGAAAAAATGTCAGAGAAGAAGTTTATAATTTCATAATTAAAATGTTCTGCAAGGTAAAGGATAAAGTAATGAGTGAAATCAGAAAATACAGAAAGTGAAAGACCACTTCAATAAAAAAACAGAGATTCCGAAAAAATAATCAAGTGGAAATTCTTGAAATGAAGAAATAAAACAACTAAATTAAGTATTAAATGGAAAGCATCAACAATAGAATAGACCACTTGGAAGATAAAGTCTCAGGTAATGAAGACAAAATATATGATCTTGAAAATAAATTTGACTATAGAGAAAAGATTCTAAGATCCCATGAACATAATTTCCAGGACATATGGCTGACATTAAAAGACCAAATATAAAATTCATCAGAATATGTGAAAGCTCAGAGAGACAAACTAAAGGAAAGCCCAATCTTTTAAATTAAATAATATCAGAAAATTTTACAAGCCTTAAGAAAGTAAAGGAAAAACAAATGCAGGAAGCATATGATACCCTAAATATATATAAAAGAAAAAAAAAACAATTACAGCAAACACACACCAAGTCATATTATTATGAAAATGCCTAACATAAAAAACTATAATAGAATTTTGAAGGCTGCCAGACAAAAACGACAGGTACATTTTCAGGTAAATCTATTAGGATCTCAGCTGATTTCTCAACCCAGACCCTAAAGGCTAGGATGTCTTAGAATAATATAACCAATCTCTGAAAGAAGATGGCTGCCAGCAAAGTATACAATGGTCAGCAATATTAAGTTTCAGAGTTGAAAATTAAATAAAAAATTTCTATGATAAACAAAAGTTAAAATAATTTACAACTAGAAAGTTTGCCTTAAAAATACACTCAATAAAATATTTTATGAAGAAAAACAAAAAAATAAAGTAATGTAAAATTGAAAACCTTCAAAGGGAGGTCCTGCACTAGAAAAATAGTCAATCAAAGAGAAAATAATTCAAACTGAAAACTAGACAGAAATGAAAATGACATGGAATAAAAATTATTTCTCAGTAATAACATTGAATGTAAAAGTAAAAACAAAATATTTATGCCAGAAAGAATGGAGCACTTATATACAACAAACAACAATGTCAATATGAAGAATCAAATGGGCCATAACACAATTATACTGGGTGACTTTAACACACCTCTCTCTCATCACTGAATGGATCTTCCTAACAAAAACTAAAGTAGAGACCATAAAACTAAAAAATATAATTAATAATGTAGACTTAATAAACATATATAAAATATTCATCCACTAATGGCCGAATACACTTTGTTCTCAACAGCATATGGATTATTTTCTAAAATACACCATATCTTAAGCCACAAAGCAACTATTAGCATATACAGATAGGGAAAATCCCTTGCATTATATCAGATAATAATGGAATAAAATTAGAAATGAATAGTAAAATAAAATTTAGAAGGCACTCTAACACCTGGAGACTAAATAATTTTTATTAAATAAACAATGGATAGAAGAATAAGTCTAAAAGGTATGAAAAAAAATCAATACTTAGAGGTGAATGTTATAACAGCATAACATATCAAAATAAATAAATAACCTAATACTACATCTCAAGGCCCTAAAGAAAGAACAAATCAACACCAAAAGCAGTAGAAGATATGAAATAATTAAAATCAAAGCCAAAATCAATACATTTGAAACTGATTCTCAAAAATATTAATGAAAAAAAAGTTGCTTCTTTGACAAAATATAATAAAATTGACAAACTCTTAGTCAAGCTAACCAAGAGAAAGAGGGGGAAATATAAGGTTACTAAAATATGTGCTGAGAAAGTAAATTTCACCACAAACTAAATTGAAATACAGAGGATAATCTGAAACTATTTTTAAATTTTTATTCTCTAAGAAATAGAAAAGTTTGAAGACACCAACAAATTTCTAGAGACATTTGTCCTACTCAAATTGAACCAGGAGGACATAGAAAATTTAAACAGATTAATTTCAAGCAATGAAATTAAAGAAACCATCAAAAGCTTACCAAGAAAGCACAGCCCTTAGACAAGACAGATTCTCAGCTGATTTCTACCAGACCTTCAAAGAAGAACTGACACCAATCCTGCTCCAATTATTACTCAAAATAGAAAAGTAGGGAACACTTCCAAACTCATTCTATGAAGGTAGTATCACCCAGATAACAATGTCAGACAAAGACACATCGAAGAAAAAAAAAAAAACTTCAGACTGACATTCCTGATGAATTTAAATGCAGAATTTTTAATGAAATGGTGGCAAATTGCATACAAGAACATATTAAAAAGATAGTGCACCATGATCAAGTGGTTTTCACCCCATGGATGAAAGGATGTCTCAACGTAAGAAAATCAATAAATGTGATTTACCACATCATCAGTAGACTTAAAGAAAAGAGTCACATAATTATCTCAATAAATTGAGAAAAATCATTAGACAAAATTCAGCATAAATTCATGTTCAATACACTGGAAAAACAAAAACTAGGGTTAGTAGGAACATACCTTTACATTTTCAAAGCTAAATATGCTAAACTCAAATCAAAATCATTCTATGTGGAGAAAATGAAAACATTTCCTCTAAAAACTGAAACAAGGATGCCCTCTTTCACCACTTCTGTTCAAAATAGTTCTGGAAACTCTTGACAGAGCAATTAGACAGAATAAAGACATTAAAAAGAATACAAATAGGAAAAGAAGAGCACAAAATATGCTGATTTGCTGATGACATAGCCCTATATTTAAAAGATCTAAAGACCTCCACTAGAAAATTCTTGTACTCATAATTGAATTTAGCAAGTACCAGGATATAAAATTATAACACCCACAAATAAATTCAGTTCCTATACACCAATGCTGAATAAGCTGAAAGAGAGATTAGGAAAATTTACAATATGTTAAAAAAAAAAACAACCTTGGGAATCAATCTATGAAAAGAGGACAAAGACCTCCACAATAAGCACTACAGGACACTAAAGAAAGAAATTGAAGAAGAACTTAGAAGATAGAAAGATCTCCCATGTTCTTGAATTGACAGAATTAATATTGTCAAAATGGCCATAATGCCAAAATGCTGTATAGACTTAATGAAATTCCTATGAAAACACTAATGACATTCTTCATAGAAATAGAAAAAGCAGTCATAAAATTTATTTGCAAAAATTTATTTGCAGAATAGACAAAGAAATAATTAGTGAGTAAAATAAAGCAGGAGGCATCACATTACCAGGCATTAAATCATGCTAAAGAGTTATAATAATTAAAACAGCATGGTGTTGACACCAAAAGAGATGAAGACCAGTGATACAGAATAGAAGACATAGAGACAAACCCATGTTAATACAGTTATATCATACTAGACAAAAACACCATAAACATACATTGAAGAAAAGAGCCTCTTGAGCAAATGATGCCTGGAAAACTGGAAATCTATATATCTATATATATAGCACAATGAAATTTAACTTCTCTCTCTCATCCTATACAAAACTCTACTCAAAGTTGATCAAATACCTCGATATTAGGCCAAAAACCTGCATCTCATAGAAGAAAATTCAGTTCCAACTCTATATCATGTTGCCTTAGGAACTGCTTCCTCAACAAGACTCCTAAAACACAAAATGTAAAATCAGGAATCAATAAACTGGATGGTATCAAACTAAAAAGCTTTTTCACAGCAAAGGAAACAATTAAGGATGTGAAGACAGAGCCTAAAGAATGAGAGAAAATCTTTGCCACATACACCTCAGATAAAGCATTAACCTCCAGGATAAAAAAAAGAATTCAAATAACTTAACAACAACAACAAAAACCCAAATAACTCAATGAATAATTGGGCAAAAAAAAAAAAACTAAACAGAAACTTCACAGAAGTAACTAAAAGACAAGTAGATATATAAAAAATGCTCAACATCTTTAGAAATTGAACAAATGCAAATTAAAACTACACTTAAATTTCATCTCATTCCAGTCAAAATGGAAACAATAAAGAATACTAGTACCAGTCAATGTTGGCAAGAATGTGGGGAAAAGTGTACACTCATATTTTTCAGGTGGGCCTGAAAATTGGTCCAACTATTATGGAAATCATAATAGAGATTCTTCAAAAAATTAGGAATGGAACCACATTTTAGCCAGTTATACTCACCATATATATCCAATGTAGTTAAAGTCAGCATACTACAGTGAAGCAGCCACATTAAGATATATAGTAGCACAATTCACAATAGCTAAGCTATGTAACCAATGTAGGTATCCTTCAATATATCAATGGATACATAAAAAGTGGTATATAGACACAATGGGGTATTACTTGAACATAAATAAGAATGTCTTTATGATATTTACCAACAAATGAGTGGATCTAAAGACTATCATGCTAAGTGAAATAAGCCAATCACCCCCCACCCCTCACAAAAAAAAAAAAAAAAAAAAACCACAGGTAAAATTTCTCTCTGATATCTGGATGCTAACATACAACAAAGTGGTTAGTGATGGGGAGAGTAGAAGTACATAGGATTAGATAAGGGGAAATGCAGGGAAGGGCTAGGTGTATAGGAAAGGGAAAGATAGTGGAATGAACCGGACATAATTTTCCTGTGTCCATTTATGTGGAAAGCAATGATTTGAATCATGGTCTTTCAGACTCTCTTATTGCTATGTTACACTGAGAACTGCCTGTACAGGTAAGATAGCTCAGTTGCTATGGGGACACCAGCCCAGCACAAAGGCTCAGAATTATAAGTTGGGAATCTTGAGTTCAGGCACCAAATCCCAGGGATAGAAAATTCTGAGAATGACAAGATGACCCTGATGTCTCACCAGTCCTGCAACCTTCATGTTCTCTGCTTTACTAAACATTTCCACAAATAACCTTTTGCTGATGAAACCTATATAATAAATGTGCTGAGTTAGCTTTAGGTCACTGCTTCTGCATCAGAGGACAGTATTCCACCTGTCCCCACCTTTTTCTTCCTAGGTATGTCTGTTGACTTTTCTTCATTCCCCATCATCCTTCGTCCTGCATCTCCTT
Source organism: Callospermophilus lateralis (assembly GCF_048772815.1). Lineage (NCBI taxonomy): Eukaryota > Metazoa > Chordata > Mammalia > Rodentia > Sciuridae > Callospermophilus > Callospermophilus lateralis. The sequence goes on from NW_027510917.1 coordinate 3,444,635, forward strand.
AATTAATGGCAGTGGCTGAGAAAGATGGGAGGGACATGACACAGATATGTGTACACCACAGTGAATCCCTACATCATGTACAACCACAATAATGGGGTCCTAATTAGAATAAGATATGCTCCATGTATGTATTATATGCCAAAAGATATTTCACTGTCATGTTTATCTATAAAGGAAAAAATAAAAGAACCCAAGTCTTGGAAGATCTACAACTAGTGAATAGTTAAAATATAATAGTGAATGGAAAACAATAAAATACTAAGAATATGTGCAATAACATGAATCAATATCAATAGCATCTTTCAAATTGTGGAACCTAAACAAAAAAAAATAACATACCCTTGATGATTTCATTTCTTCATTTTCATGTAACTTTGAAGCAAAATGATAGTTACAGAAAAAAAGAGAGTACAGAAAAAAAGAGAGTTCCAGAAAGCAGATTGTTGTTATTATTTGATGCTAGAGAGGACACAGTAAGGAATGACGAAAATATATTAAAATGGTGAAAATATATTACTTAGTGGTAGTTAAACAAATGAAGTTGTTTGTGGAAACATTAAAATCTGCACTCAAAGAAATGAATTTTATTTTATGTAAATTAAACTTAATTAAAATTTTAAATTGTATTACATTTCTCCTCTTTATCTTCCCTCTTTCTTTACCTTTCTGAATAAATCAGTTCAAACTCATTAGGTAGGGATGAATAAGGTAGACATTTAAGGATGAATTGTGGTAAAACTGGATTCACATAAGATCAAAAGAAGGTAGTGAGCGTTTCCATGACCGAGAGTGATGGCCTGGTATAACTGGAACAAGGGATCACAATCTAAGTGGAGAGAAGAAGTTCTCCTCTGGAGGTGGGGCATGTTGAATGCATACCAGTTTTGATGGATAGATAGATAAATAGATAGATAGATAGATAGATAGATAGATAGATAGATAGATAGATAGATAGATATAGCTATACATATATGGTGTTCCCATAGCAACTGGGCTATCTTGATCTGCACAAACAGTTCTCAGTGCAACATAACAACAAGAGAGTCTGAAAGACCATGATTCAAATCATTGCTTTCCACATAAATGGACACAGGAAAATTATGTCCGATTCATTCCACTATCTTTCCCTTTCCTATACACCTAGCCCTTCCCTTCATTTCCCCTTATCTAATCCTATGTACTTCTACTCTCCCCACCACTCACCACTTTGTTGTGTGTTAGCATCCAGATATCAGAGAGAAATTTTACCTGTGTTTTTTTTTGGGGGGAGGGTGGGGGTGGTAGATTGATATATATATATATATTTATTCTACTCAATTTACCTGGTATACCATATATATTATTTGGTATACCAGGCAAGTTGAGTAGAATAAACATGGGGAGACCACCTGATAGAGAACACAGAATGAATTCTCTGATATGCTTGCCAAAGATAGATGTAAATAATCTCAACAAGAAATATCAAAGAAACATAGTTTAGGAATTTCATTCAAAATACTTGGTCAAGTGTCAAGATCTTTACTATAAAGAAATGATGTAAAATCAAAATCATAGAATCTAATGGATCATAACAATGAATTCAGTGAGGAATGCTAGAATAGTTCATCTAGGTATGAATTTTTTTTTTTTTTTTTTTTTAGAAAATTGGTGAAAGTTGAATTACACAGAATATATCCAAGTCTAAAATTTGATATTTCTATTAGGGTATATAAAATAATATTCTCAGATGTGGAAAATTATAAAAAAATACTGAAATATCATTTGGATAATTTCCTCTCAAATTGTTCAGAATTTTAAAAAATTCTCTGTACTTCATTTATCTGTTAAGTTTGTGATCCTTTCTAAATAAAACTTAACCATGTATTACCTAATTCTAATATTTAACTTTAATAATTGACAGTACACTCAGATATCTTATTTAAATATTATTTATAGCTTAGAAAGAGTCCTGGATATTTAAAATTTTAGTGTACTGAAAATAACTAGATATTGATATTCAAATAAAGATATTCAAGTGTGCTTACAATACGGATATGTAAAATAATAATAATTCATTTTTTTTCTTTCTTGGTACTATGGATTGAATTTAGGGCCACTATCCACTTCAGCTACATCCCAATTCCTTACAAGTGTTTTTTGTTGTTGTTGTTTGTTTGTTTGTGATAAAGTCACTAAATTTCTTGGGCTGGCTGTGAACTTGTGAATCTCCTATCTCAACCTTCTGAGAGACTGGGATTACAGTCACATGTTGTCATGCTCATTTTTTATTTTTTTAACTTCTAGTGCTTGGGCTGACCTAATGCAAGCACTCTACATTGACTTACACCCCCAACCCGAGAACTATTTAAAATCATCACGTAACATACAAGTTTGAGTTTTATAATAATTTAATGATCAAAGATTAAACTTTTAAATTATTCCACCATAATTAAAATTTATTTATAACCATTATTTAAAAGTCAATGACTTCATGCATATTTGATATTTTTTTCCTGTTGTATATGTTGTCTTGACTTTTGAGAAAAATGTTAAAAGTAATATATAATTTACAAATTTTTGTGAAGACGTTCACATATTTACAGAGTAAAATTTACTCTCTTAAGGGTACAATTTTTAATGTAGAAAACATATGTATTTATTTATCCACTACACCCCCACAAAAAAAATAGAATAGTCCCATCACAACACCAAAATAATGTATTTTCTCACTAGTAAGTTCCAGAATTTTGAATATTAAAATACAAATATTTATGAATGTGGGGCTGGGATTGTGGCTCCATGGTAGAGCCCTGGCCTAGAACATGTGAGGCCCTGGGTTAGATCCTCAGCACACATAAAAATAAATAAATAAAATAAAGATATAAAAAACCCACAAATATTCATGAATGTAGATGTTTGATTTTCATGCAGACATTCAATATATCCTTAATAAATAATAGACTTTCATCCCAAGTTTTAATGTCCTTCCTGTCCATTTCTTTTTTGCTCAGTGATCTATGAGAATTCACATGTAGGTAAAAGGGCACTAGGAGTACTGAGCACAATCAAGATAACTCGTTCAAGACTCCTTAAATAATGTACATGATTAAATGAACATTTAATAAACTTGTTAGTAACAAATTTCTCACTGCTCCTTTTGTGTTTTATTATTTTTTGACATAAATTTTCAGTAAATCATGAAAATTCTTTTGCTATTTTTGTAACTCCTGGTCTTCCTAGGAATATTCATCTTTTTTCATGGTCCAATAAGACATTTGTAAAAAAGTGGCATATAGTTTTAGTGGAATGTCTCATATATCTCTTCTTCATCCCTCAAAAATAAAAAGGAGGGCTGGGGTTGTAGCTCAGTGGTAGAATCCTTTCCTGGCTCCTGTGAGGCCCTGGGTTCCATCCTCAGCACCTCATAAAAATAAAAACAAAAATATATTATAAAAAAATTGTGCATTTATAATTAAAATTTTTACCTCCTAGTTCAAGGAAATATACAGTTGTAGAATAATTATTTTGTCATCTTCTGGCGATTTTTGAACACTTGCTGTTGTTTTTCTACTGTGTGATAGAAGTAAAGGGCAGTGCACACACATGAAACTCTGTACCTCTTTGTTTTAACACAACAATCAAATGAGAAAATAACCTTCAGAACAATCAGCCCCCAAACAACCAATTTCAGAACCTTGGAAAAAGAAAAACATATACTAGTTCAATAAAATCTCATCTAGCAATAAACATATCAAAGTTCAACAGATTTTATTTTTCTGAATTGGTACTCTTTAATTATCCAGAAGCATTAACAGTGTTAGAATATTGTATGCAGCCAAGGGATTGCAATTAAATTGTCCTTTCTTTCTATTGCCCTTTATTTGCTCTTTATGCCCCTCTACTGTTCTTCAGAAGTACATTGAGTATTTAATCAGGAGCCAGTAGAGATTTAAAGTTCTGTTAATATTTCCTACTGAAGATTAATGTATCTTTAAAACAGATAACTAAATTATTTGCAAAATATGCCCCAAATCTCAAATTTTATATCATTACCTTAAAAAACACACTAGTGTCCGATGTCAAAAAATATGTATTCTCTTTCTGTTTTTCTGTCTCTCTCTGTCTCTCTGTATCACTGTCTCTCCTCTCTCTTGACCTTAATCAGTTGGGTGTATGTCATTTATTAAGTATTTATTCACCAATACTATAATTTATGTCTTTTATCCCCTTTAGACAATTCCATAGGTTAAAGAAACAAACATAAAACACACTTCTTTTGCCTTGACATTTATGGAGTACTTTCTGGAAGCTTTTGTACAGAGATGTCTGCCTATTGATTGATTGTTAAGTTTATATGTACTAAATGTAAAAGGTGGTATGGAATTCGTTTTTCTCATGAAAAATAACCACAGAATTTTGTGGACTTCTTAGAAGCTAAATTTTCCTGGAAAAAAAACAAACATTTTTAAGAATACTAAAAATATGTATGATCATGATGGAGGTGATATGCTTTAAAACACATCATAAATATGCAATATTGTACTTTTTTTGCAAATATTTTCTCTTGGTTTTCAGTAAGAATATAAGATCCACTGATTAGACAATAGATTGTTAATTTGATATTCAAGAGCTCAATCATTTTACACATATTAATCTCATTTTAATTTAAATTCCAAACCTCTACTTTGTATATTTAATTGTACATTTAAAGATGCAGAAGTTATCTGAAGATAGTTTATATTCATTTTCATTGCAAGCATTTGCATATTTAAAAATAATGCTGTTTAAATATTCATAGAACACATATATAAGCACAAATAAAATGTGGGTCTGATTGATGCCCACTATGTAGGAGTTATTTACTGCTCGAACTCAATTAGCATTGCCAGATGATATTGCTATTTCACAGAAGAAAAGTATAAATCTATGCACTAGTATTTACTCTGGAATCATTAGATTTGTTAGGGATAAACATTAGATATTTTAGGATGAATAAATTATATTTACCTTCCCATATCTACAGCATAACTGAAAAAGAGTTTTTCTTTTTCTTTTTTTAAGATTTGACATGTTATTCCTTACTAAGAATGACGTAAATTGATTCAAAATCCCCCAGCATTTCTATTTTGTCCACAAAAATAGTACATAACTATTCAGAGAGCATGGTGGCATCTGTTTTCAGCTGACCCAGCAATTTGACAATCACTTTGTATTTACATTTATTATAAGAGAAATGATTCTTCAAATGAAAACACATTTTAAAAAAAAAACAGCAGTTATTTGCTCATCAATTTAGGTGTCACCTTTTCTAGGAAGATTTTATTATCTGTCCATACTACGTTAGGCTTGCATCCATTAGAATATTCTTAGGTTTTAGATCACACAATATGACCAACTAAAATGGTATTGACCTAGAAGAAAAGGAAATGGAATTGTGCAGAAGACTGCATAATTAGAGTTAAAGCTAAACCTAGAGAAATATTAGTTCACAATTTGGGAAAAACAGAGAGAAAAGGATATTTCTGCTTCAAGAAAGCTTATCAGTGTATATGTATGTATATATACATATACATGTACACACACATTACTGGTTCTAAGAGATCTCCTGATGTCAAGTAGGAAGCAAGAATAAGAATAAAACCCTGTCATGTGGAATTGAATATTAAAGTACACACATCTAGAGAAGGGGGAAGGAATAAGTAGGGGAGACGCTGTTAAAACATAGTCAGTTTTTCCAGTAGCTCTTTACATGATATAAATATATGTGTGCCTCTTTTTGCTGCTAGTGAAAATTGTAAATAAAATAATAAAATAAATATTAAGAATTTTGTATGCATAGTACTTTTATGTGTGGCCACACAAGTGTGTGTAAGAATATTTGGAAGAGCAATAAGCCTTAAAAATTATAAGTTTGACATGTGGTTTGGTAAAGTACTGTCACCCTACTTTGAAATTATTTTCACTTATTCAGTTTCTACCTAATAATTTTTACTACATTATCTAATATTTGAGTGCTCACAAGCTACAATTTTTCTAAGTAATTCATCAGAAGAAATACAAAGTTTTATTATTGAAGAAACACTTCAACATAAATTGAGAAACTAAAATTTTAATTAGCAAAGGCAATACCAATCTTAACACCAAAATATTCATCAATAAATAAATGCAAGGAACTTATATGAAACAAAATTTACCCTAACAACAGCTTGAATGTGTTTTTTACTATACCTTTCACCATTCCTCCAAAGTTATGTATATCTGCTTTCTCATGGAGCCAAATGAAGACTCTAAGGACAATAAACACCTTACATGTTATAAACATTTTTTAAGCTATCTGTAAATTTTAGGAACTAGATGTTTGCAATTTTTTAAAATTCTTTTAATTTTTTAAAATACTATCATTTGGGTATTTATCATTACTGTTTCTGTCTGTAATGTTTTTTTTTTATTTAAAGCTTAAATGAAATAGGGATAAATTTTACATATTATTTAATTACATAATCACCTTATCTTTTTCATAATAAGCCAAAAATTTCTTGTATGTAATACATATGTATGTATAGTATTGACATATATAATGCTTAAGTTACATATGAATCATATAAGTGATTAAAATTTGAATATAGCATACATAATGTAAATTTAAAATATACATGTATATATTTAGAGAGAATCTCAAACTTTCAGTATCTGTATATATTATAAAACGTGACTATTATCATGGTTATTTTTTATCAAGGACATGTAATAAATTGCTGTAAAACATAAAAAATACTTTTTAATTTATCTATGGTCAATTTCCTATTTTTAAATCCTAAAAATAAATATCTTCCAGGTATTTAGATATGCAGCACATACCTTAGTCGTCCCTCACAAAATATTGAGTCTTTATGATACATTTATTTGTAACTTCAATTATTTTTAACTTCATATTAAGTGCCTCAAATTTTTATAAATCAATTTTAATATGCTTAGATTTTATGCCTCTCTTTCCTAGTAAACAGTAATTTCTCTGAGGGCAGAGACACACCTTTTTTTTCTCTTTTTACATTACCATCATGGCCTACCATATAACTTGAAATAGAATAATAATTCAATAGATATTAGATAGATGAATCCATAAAAAGATTCAGAAGTATGAGGTTCTTTTCATCTAGTTGCCTGCCCACTCTGTGATTTTATGGTGATTGCATTCCTAAAGCTGAATATATATTTTATTAAATTAATATTTATTTTATAAATATATAACTAGTGGCATAGAGAAATGTGGAGTTATGGAGGAGAAATTGAATTGTCTAGTAAGAATTCACCATTCAGCATTCATTTCAAAACAATAATACATCACATTTATTAGACTTACCATAGTCAGGTATTCTGGTGCATGTTTTTTGCTCCTTATGTCATGAAACACAAGTTTACAGATTAGAAAAAAAGATAAGAGATTCTTACTTAGGTCATAGATTATAAATGGATTAGGATTTTAATTCATGCTCATTTCTATCTGAAGGTGTTTTTCTGTTGTACCTCACCAAAAGTTTATAAATGGTGGAAAAAACTTGTTTTAGGGAATTATTTTGAAAAATGTATATTCTTTGTTTTCATATGCTTTAAAACTATGTAATATACAGTTTTAAGGGTTATGTTTTTCTTAATAAAGAATGAGAAGTAGACTTATCTGACATCATTATATGTAGTGCTTCCATGCTAACTATTAAAACAAATCTTACCTATAATATAAAAGTTTTTTTTTTAAATTTTGTCTAATTTACCAAATCTTGTAGCAGCGTCCCTAACAATTTCTAAAAGAAAAAATAACTTGTGTTACTTTTTTACTTTATTTTTTATTCTAATTTTTTATATATGACAGGATGCAGTACAATTCATATTACACATATAGAGCACAATTTTTCATATCTCTGGTTTTATATAAAGTATATTCACAATATTTGTGTCTTCATACATGTATGAAGGGTAATGCTATCCTTCTCATTCCACCATCTTTTTTACCCCATGTCCCTCCCCTCCCGTCCAACCTCTTTTCCTATATAAGTTTCTCTAATCCTCCCATGCTCCTGCTCCCAACCCCATTATGAATCATCCTTCTTATGTCAGAGAAAACATTCAGCATTTTTTTAAGATTGGCTAACTTCACTCAGCATTATATTCTCTAACTCCAGCCATGATTTTATTCTCTTTTATTGCTAAGTAATATTCCATTGTGTATGTATACCAAATTTTCTTTATCCATTCATCTACTGAAGGGCATCTAGGTTGGTTCCCCAGTTTAGCTATTGTGAATTGTGCTGCTGCTATAAACATTGATGTGGCTGTGTCCCTGTAGTTTATTCTTTTGAAGTCCTTTGCATATAGACCGAAGAGATGGATAGCTGGATCAAATGGTGGTTCCATTCCCAGCTTTGCAAGGAATCTCCATACTGCTTTCCATATTGGCTGCACCAATTTGCAGTCCTACCAGCAATGTCTGAGTGTGCCTCCCCCCCACATCTTCACCAATATTTATTGTTTTTTTGTGTTCTTAATAGCTGCCATTATGAAAGGAGTGAGATAAAATCTTAGAGTAGTATTGATTTTCATTTCTGTAATTGCTAGAGACATTAAACATTTTTTCATGTATTAGTTGATTTATTGTATATCATCTTCTGAGAGGGTCAGTGTTGCTCCCTGCAACAAGAGTACATGGGAGACCGGCAGGACCAGCCTGTCATCTCCGAGGGGCTGAGTGAGAGGGTAAGGGTAGAGGCCCAGTCCTCACCCCAAATTTGGGAAGAAACCACACTGAGCTGGGAGCTGTGTCAGCCGTAAAGGTGCATCAGATCTCAACTTTATTGTGTCAGGGACAAGGTTATATAGTGATAGAAAGAGGGGGTAAGAAGAGACAGTAGCGAGAACCAATAGGGGGCAGGTAGTCACTATCACTAAGGGCCTACGCTGATTTCAGGTTAAACCATTAGGCAAGGCTAAGTTCTAAAGCTCATGCCCCCCAATCCAGCCAGGTCACCTATACAGAAATGCTCTGGAAGAACCCATGAGGCCCTCAGCCAACACCCAATAATGGCCGCAGTCCCAAAAGACGTAAAAGGTTCCAACAGGTTAGTTCAGTTCCTTTGCCCATTTATTGATTGGGTTATTTGTTCTTTGTTTGTTTGTTTGTTTTTTTTTGGTTTTTGTTTGTTTTTATCTTTTTGAGTTCTTTATATACCCTAGAGACTAGTGATGTATCTGATGTGGGAGTGGTAAAAATTTGCTCCCAAGATATAGGCTCTCAATTCACCTCAGTGATTTTTTTCTTTTGCTGAGAAGCAGATTTTTTTTTTTTTGAATCCATCCCATTTATTGACTCTTTATTTTAATCATTGTGCCATAGGATTCTTTTTAAGAAATTCGGGCGCTAATCAGACATGATGGAGATTTGGGCCTACTTTTTCTTTTATTAGATGCAGTGTTTAATTCTTAGGTCCTTGATCTATGTTGAGTTGAGTTTTGTGCATGGTGAGAGATAGGGGTTTAATTTAATTTTGTTGCATATGGATTTCCAGTTTTTCTAGTACCATTTGTTGAAGAGGCTATCTTTTCTCCAGTGCATGGTTTCAGCACTTTGTTTAATTTGAGATAAATATAATTATGTGGGTTAGTCTCTGTGTCCTCTATTCTGTACCATTGGTCAACCAGTCTGTTTTGATGCCAATACCATGCTGTTTTTGTTACTATTGCTCCATAGTATAGTTTAAGTTCTGGTATAGTGATGCCATCGGCTTCACTTTTCTTGCTAAGGATCACTTTGGCTATTTGGGATCTCTTATTTTTCCAGATGCATTTCATGACTGCTTTGTCTATTTCTATGAGTAATGCCATTGGAATTATTATTAGAATTGTGTTAAATCTGTATAGTGCTTTTGGTAGTATGGTCATTTTGACAATATTAATTCTGCCTATCCAAGAACAAAGGGGATCTTTCCATCTTCTAAGGTCTTCTTTTTTTTCTTTCTTTTGTGTTCTGTGTTTTTTGTTGTAGCAGTCTTTCACATCTTTCATTAGGATAATTTCCAAGTATGTTTTTATTTTGAGGCTATTGTAAATGGGATAGTTTTCCTCATTTCCCTTTTAGAGAATTTGATGCCTTTGATTTATGGGTGCTGATTTTGTATCCTGCTACATTGCTGAATTGATTTACAAGTTCTAGAAGTTTTCTGGTAGAATTTTTGGGGTCTTCTATGTATAGAATCATATTGTTGACAAACAGTGATAATTTGAGTTCTTCTTTTCTTATGTGTATCCCCTTAATTTCCTTTGCTAATTGTTCTGGCAATAGTTTGGCATAGTTTCAAGAAATATGGTGAAATCGGGTATCCCTGTCTTGTTCCAGTTTTTAGAGGGAATGCTTTCAATATTTCTTCATTTAGAATGATGTTGGCCTGGGCCTTAGCATAGAAATCTTTTCTGGTGTTGAGTTATGTTGCTGTTATCCCTAGTTTTTCTAGTGTTTTGAACATGTATGTGTGTTGTATTTTGTTGAATACTTTTTCTGCATCTATTGAGATGATCATATGATTCATTTCTTTATGTCTATTGATGTGATGAATTACATTTATTGATTTCTATATGTTGAACCAACCTGGCATCCCTGAGATGAAACTCATTTACAAATAGAAAATCGAATTGGTGCAATATCATTTTGATATGTTTGTGTATTTGATTTGCCAAATTTCATTGAAAATTTTTGCATCTATATTCATTAGAGATATTGGTCTGAAGTTTTTTTTTTCTTTGATGTGTCTTTGCCTGGTTTTGGAATCAGAGTGATATTGGCCTTATAGAATGAGTTTGGAAGTGCTCCCTCTTTTTCTCTTTCCTGAAATAAATTGGAGAGTTTTGATATTAGTTCTTCTTTGAAGGTCTTGTAGAACTTGGCTGTGTATCCATCTGGTCCTGGGCTTTTCTTGGTTGGTAGACTTTTGATGACATCTATTTCATGTCTTGAAATTGATCTGGTTAAATTGTGTATATCATCTTGCTTCAATTTTGACAAATCATATGACTCTACAAATTTGTTGATGCCTTTGATATTTTCTATTTCATTGGAGTACAAGTTTTCAAAATAATTTCTAATTATCTTCTGTATTTCTGTAATATCTGTTATATTTCCTTTTTCATCATGTGTGTTAGTAATTTGAGTTTTCTCTCTCTTTCTCTTGCTTTGCATGTCTAATGGTTTGTCAATTTTATTTATTTTTTAAAAGAACCAACTTTTTGTTTTGTCAATTTTTTCAATTTTATTGATTTCAGCTCCGATTGTAAGTATTTTCTGTCTTCTACTGTTTTTGGTGTAGAATTTTTTTTTTTATTCTAGGGCTTTGAGATTTAATGTAAGGTCATTTATTTGTTGACTTTTTCTTCTTTTAAGGAATCAACTCTATGCAATGAACTTTCCTCTTAGTACTGCCTTCATAGTATCCCAGAGATTTGAGTATGCTGTGTCAATGTTCTTATTTGCCGCTAATAATTTTTTAATCTCCTCCTTGATGGCTTTTGTTACTCATTGATCATTCAGTAGTATATTATTTAGTTTCCAGATGTTCTAGTAGATTTTATTTTTTATTTTATCATTGATTTCTAACTTTATTCTATTATAATCTTATGAAATGCAGGGTAGTATTCTACTTTTTTAATTGCTAAGAGTTGCTTTGTGGAATATTATATGGTCTATTTTATAGAAGGATCCATGTGCTGCTGAGAATAAAGTGTATTCACTCATTGAAGGATAAAATATTCTATATGGTGAAGTCTATGTTATTGATTGTATTATTGAGTGTTATAATTTCCTTGTTCAGCTTTTGTTTGGAAGAACTATCTGTGTTAAAATTATCCAGAATTGTTATGTTGTTGTCATTTTGACTTTGAACTTAAAAAGACTTTTTTTGATGAATATTGATGCTCCATGTTTGGAGCATATATATTATATTTGTTACATCTTGTTGGTGTATGTTTTCATTGAACAGTATGAAATGTCCTTCTTTATCCCTTTTGATTAACTTTACCTTGAAGTCTACTTTATTTGATAGGAGTATGGAAACCCCTGCTTGCTTCCACAGTACATGTGAGTGGTATGATTTTTCTCAACCTTTCACCTTCAGTCTGTGGGTGTCTTTTCCTATGAGACAAGTCTCTTGGAGGCAGGATATTGTTGGGTCTTTTTTTTTAATCAAATCTGCTAGTCCATGTCTTTTGATTAGTGAGATTAGGCCATTAACATTCAGGGTTATTATCAAGACATAATATATATTCCCAGCCATTTTTTGTTCATGTTTGGTATTTAAATTGACTTGGTTTCTCCTCTGGTTATTTTTTTTCTTTAGTGTAATACCTCCCTCTGCTGATTTTCATCATTGTTTTTCATTTCCTCTTTATAGAATATTTTGCTGAGGATGTTGGTTAGTGTAGACTTTTTAGTTGTAAATTCTTTTAACTTTTGTTTATCATGGAGGGTTTTTATTTCATCATCAAATCTGAAGCTTGATTTTTCTGGATATAGAATTCTTGATTGGCATCCATTTTCTTTCAGATCCTGAAATATGTTATTCCAGGATCTTCTAGCTGTCAGGGCCTAGGTTGAAAAATCTGCACATAACCTAATTGTTTCCCACTTATATGTAATCTGATTCCTTTATCTGGTGGCTTTTAATATTCTCTGCTTACACTGTATGTTAGGCGTTTTCATTATAATGTGCCTTGCTGTAGAGCTATTGTAATTTTGGCACCCTGTAAGCCTCTTGTATTTGGTTTTCCTACTCATTCATAATATTTGGAAATTTTTCTGATATTATTTTATTGAATAGAAGCTTCATTTCTTTGGTTTGGAACTCTATGCTTTCCTCTATCCCAATAACTCTTAAATTTGGTCTTTTTATGCTATCTCATATTTCTTGAATGTTCTGCTCATGGTTTCTTACCATCTTCACTGTGTCATCTACATTGTTTTCAAGGTTATATATTTTTTCTTCATTGTCTGAGATTCTGTCTTCCAAGTGGTCTACTCTGTTGGTGATGCTTTCAATTGAACTTTTAACTTTGTTATCGTTTCTTTCATTTCAAGGATTTCTGTTTGGTTTTTCTTTAGAATCCCTATCTCCCAATTGAAGTAATCCTTAGCTACCTGTATTTGTGTATGTAGCTCCTTGTCAAAATGATCTTTTGCTCCCTCATATCATCCTTTAATTCACAGAATATTTTAATTATGTACATTCTGAACTCCTTCTCAGTCATTTCTTCTTCTGTGATGGCCATGGATTCTGATAATGCAGTATCTCGATTTGTTTGGGGGCACTTTCTTTCCTTGTCTTTTCTTATTGCTTGTGTGTCTTCTCTTCAAGCACTGTGGATCCCAAGGCATTACCGTTATTTACCCTATAGGCTTACAGTGCCCACAAAGGTTCCAATACCTCTCTTTTGAAGTGAAGGACAATGTTAACAGATCCAAATACAACCAAATACATCCTTAATCCAAATACCTGCTATTAAGATGTTTACAGTTGGTCACAAAATACAGAAATGGTGAATTCAAAAATTATCTACAATATAATCAGTAGGTTTGTAAAAGGGTTTACAATTTCTGATGGTGGACAAAGAACCAGGGTTAAGGTATAGGAAGACTTGCTGAGGTAGTAGGAGGTGAGATTATAGAGTTATTTTATCTTAGGAAGTGTTAAAGAGAAATCTCAAGTAGAAGGTTAGTAGCAGGAGAATAGTGGTAGTAATTTTGGGTAAACAAGTAAGTGGGAAGATAGTAGAGTACATAAAACAAACATACATATATATAAAGAAAAAATTTAAATATATTAAAATAGTAAAAATTGAAGAGAAAAAAGAAAAATAACAATATACAACACAACAGTAATATAGTATTCAGTTGTCTCGGTCCTCAATATGCTAATACTTGGTTTCATATATGTTTAGGTCAGCCTTCTTTGATTTATTCCTAAAAAAACAAATTCCAAATATTTTGATATTTCTTCAAGCTCTTTCATATGCTTTGAACACAATTTCAAATTACACAATACATATTAGATGACAAGTGAATACTTTTGAGTGCAGAGGTGTGTGGTTGCATATGTGAAGTATAATTCCCAATCTATGAAAGATTTATTCACTATGTTCAGCAAATATTGAGCATCTACCTTAGCCAGGTATATTTATAGACATTGAGAATGTAGCTATGATCAAAGAAGATATAAATCCAGCTCTCATCTTATTTACATAGAGAACACAGTATATGTGCAATAGATGGTAAACAAGATAAACTGATGAAAATATTTAAAGTAGAATATATTAGACAACAATTGACTAGCTAAGAATTATATAGTCGGCTTTGCAAAAAAAAGTGAGTTTAAAGCAAGAATCAATTATTAATTATTTTTTTCCTTCTTGCACACTTGGATATAAGCAACTGAGAGTATGATGCTTTAGAAATTGACACATTAGAAGGTGAAGATAGATAGAGTAAGTGACAGTTATATTTCTGACTTCCTTCCAAATGGGAAATGTTACTTTAAAAAATCACAGTTATACCCAACTATTTTTTTTAATATGACACCTGAAGTGTGACAGTTTCTCATTTAATTTTCTTGCAGTCTGAATAATACATAAAATTCAGTCAACAACAGCATGTTAAGGAGTATTTCTGCAGCTCTAATGTCCAATTCTTTGGAGTTTATTCAAAATATTTCATCTAACTGTGTTTTATCTGAAAGCCCTTGAAACCTCGGGGTAAAGACTGACACATATTTTTTTTTATTATTGATCTTCAATATTAACAATTTTTTCATTGCCATTTATAAGCAAATGTTTTGTTTAAAAGAATTTTAATATGTACCTTGCTGAATTAGGTTTCCCCTTCCTCAACATTCTGATTTATAAAATATTGACCCTTTCATTGGAGTTATTTTTACTGTAATTATCAGTTTTTGATTCTCTGTGTATATTTTTAGTCATAGTTTCAAGGACAAAGGAACAAACTTGGGACATTATAACATTGTGTAAATCACAACAGAGAGTTGAAATTAACTTGGAAATAATAAAAATGCTTTGATTCCAAAGGCTCTTAAAGGTTAGGTCAATCACCTATTTTAATTGCAATTGAATCTCCATATAGTTAGTGCTCAGTAGACACACTATCTAAATTCCTTTCAAAGAAAAGTTATATAGAACTTTTAAAATGTGTAACCTTTACTTTGCTATTGTTTATTACTTCATAATGATCAAAACTCTTGGCAAATATGTATAAATTGCACAATTTGAAATTTAAAAAGATTTTTAAAAGTCTTCTGAAACCAAACTTATTCAGTCTCTCCTAGCTCCCTAAGCCCCTATGTTTTAATTAAAAAATTGGAAAGCCATTTTTAAGGCTGTAGAATTTTTAAACCCTTTTATACTAATATATTGGTCTTGGTGTTGAATTTTAGGAAATAGAGTCAAAGGAGCAAGAATTCACATTTTTATCTTGAGGCTCAAAGTGATTTTAGTTAATTATGGATCTACATGCTGACTTATAGAGGTTAAAGTTTCTAAAATTAAAAAAAAAAGAAAAAGAAATGAAACCCTACTTTCTATTTAAATTTTCAGGTTTAATTTGGAAGAAGTAATACTTTTATTTAATTTAATTTAATTTTTATTTATTTATTTTTTTAAGAATAAGCCAACCTAGGAATATTCTTTATTTTATTTTATTTTATTTTATTTTATTTTTTTCATCTTTCACACATTTGATTCAAGTGAGTTATGCACTTCCATTTTTACTCCAAATACAAATTGCAGAATCACATCAGTTACACATTCACAATATTTACATAATGCCATATTAGTGACTGTTGTATTCTGCTGCCTTTCCTATCCCCTACTATCCCCCCTCCCCTCCCCTCCCATCTTCTCTCTCTACCTCATCTGTTGTTGTTCAGTTCTCTCCCTTACCCCCCTTTCCCCTCACAACCTCATATATGTGATTTCATATAATGATGAGGGTTTCCTTCCGTTTCCATGCAATTTCCCTTCTCTCTTCCTTTCCCTCCCATCACTCATCTCAGTTTAATGTTAATCTTTTCCTCATGCTCTTTCCCCCTGTTCAGTTCTTAGTTGCTCTCTTTAAATCAAAGAAGACATTTGGCATTTGTTTTTTAAGAATTGGCTAGCTTCACTTAGCATAATCTGCACTAATGCCATCCATTTCCCTGCAAATTCCATGATTTTGTCATTTTTTAGTGCTGCATAATACTCCATTGTGTATAGATGCCACATTTTTTTTTATCCATTCATCTATTGAAGGGCATCTAGGTTGTTTCCACAGTCTAGCTATTGTGAATTGTGCTGCTATGATCATTGATGTGGCAGTATCCCTATAGTATGCTCTTTTAAGGTCCTCAGGGAATAGTCCGAGGAGGGCGATAGCTGGATCAAATGGTGGTTCCATTCTGAGCTTTCCAAGAAATCTCCATACTGCTTTCCAAATTGGCCACACCAATTTGCAGTCCCACCAGCAATGTACAAGAGTACCTTTTTCCCCACATCCTCGCCAGCACTTGTTGTTGTTTGACTTCCTAATGGCTGCCAATCTTACTGGAGTGAGATGGTATCTTAGGGTGGTTTTGATTTGCATTTCTCTGACTGCTAGAGATGGTGAGCATTTTTTCATGTACTTATTGATTGATTCAGGAAGACCTTTTATTTAATTTTAAATAAAGTTGTTTTTTTCACTGATACATTAAAGCAAAAATTGTACATATTTATGGGATTTGATTTGATGTTTCAATATGTGTATACCTTGTACAATGTTTAAATTAGGTTTAATAAATCTTTTTCTCCTCAAACTTGTATCATTTCTTAGTGGCAAAGCATTAAAAAATGTTATCTTTTAATTTTTTGTCTTTATATGTGCATAGTATCTTTAATATAATTGCTGATGTATTTGATTTATACCTATCACAGATATATTTGTTTATGCTTTCGGCCTATGTTCCTCTTTCCCTTTGCTAGTTAGTTTTTCCTGATTAATTCTTAATCATGATTTTAATATTTCCTGTTTGTTAGCATTTGTTTAAATGTTATCATGCCTTTAATGGTGTCTCTAGCAATTATAATTTTTGATAGGGATGATTATGGCATCGTGACTTACTATTATCTCAAGGTGCATGTTTCTCCTCACTCCTATGAATGTGAATTAAGCTCTGATAATTTATTGCTAGGTTAGCAATCATTTTTCAATCAATGATCAGTTTGAAGAACAAAGGGTTGTTAAACAGGGCCTCACAAATTTTAATGCTTTTCATCCCTTCTTGTCTTTGGTGGTATTATTACCATGTATTTACACTCTCCAAACATGTATGCTCAACACATGATTTTATTTTAAGCACTCAATATTTATATTTACCATACATATGCTTTCATGACCCCCTTGTCATTATTCTTTCATGTTTCTTTGAGCTGTAATCAAAAATCATTTTTTCTTGCCTGAGTAACATCTTTTATGTCAGTTCAGTGAAAAATTCTAATGTATGTCACTATTATGGAAGTATCCTACATATCTATTGGATCTGTAAGAACTACTCTTTGTTGCTAGGTTTTATCTACAGATGTCTGTGTGCTTGTGGCAGACAAGGTTAAATGGGAGGACACAAGAGAAAGAAAAGAAAATGCAAGGTAAAATATAAAGAGAAAATTTTTGCAACTTAAAAAGTGACAAAGTGCCTTTTTAAAAACTGAAGAGTCTACTTTACTCCAGAAAACAAACTATCACTTAAGTTAAAAAAAATGAATCAAAAAATTAAAAATTTAACAAAAAAATGTTTTAAAGTATAATCTCACAAGGGAAAAAGATCCTAGACTTTTGGTTAACTTCTTTTTACCATAGTTTGTTGCTTAATATCTGTCACTTTTTTTTCAAGCTTTACCCTTTCATTTATATATGCTGCAGTGTGTGCATGTAGTTATGGATTATATTTCAGTTCACTAATGTTCCTTCATACTTTCTCTAATTGCTTTTTAACTCATTCTGAATTTCAGTCCTGGCATTTTTCAATTCTTGTACATTTGTTTGCTTTATTTTTACAGTATCTGCTTCTCTGCCTAAATTCTCTATCATGTACATTTCATCTTCTGGAGAATGTTTTGCACAAGAATTTTTAAATTAACATTTGATGTTTTCGTTTCTTTTATCTTCCTCTGCTTGTTTTTGCTGTTCAAACTACATTTTTCACAATTTTTAGTAATGCCCTGCGATTTTACAGGCATGGTAGTGTATGTTGTGAGATAATAATATTGTCTATGAAAAAATCATATTGATACTTCAAATCTCTGACTTGTGGTTTAATTTTGTGTCAAGTTGTCAACCACGCTAGAGGCTAAAGTCATCATAGATCAACTAGTTTAAATTCTAATCACCAGCTAGAAACTTTGGGAATTGTTTTCAGGTTCCCTGAGAAAACCAACGTCTGCTGATACTAAAGTCCTTTATAAAAAATTGTGTATTGTTTGCATGTGCCCTACACATTTTCTCAAGTGTAGTTTAAATAATCTCTAGATTGCTTATATTACCTAATAAAATATAAGTGCTATGTAAAGACTTGTTTTATTGTATGGTTTAGAGAATAATGACAAAAAAAATTTGTATGTGTTCATCTTAAATACAATTCTTTTTTCTAAATGTTTTTCATCTTTGTTTATTTGAAAAACGTGAAACTCATGGACACAAGGGTTGTCTGTATTTGTTATTTGTAATTGATGTTTGATTTTGTGATATATTTCTGATGTGTACTTGCTCATAGTGTTTTCTTATCATTGTTTCAGGTAAAAATTAGCAGTTTTACTGGCCTTTCCAATATCTATAATTACTACTTTCATTTCTCAATTTGCCAAGGTTCAAACATTTCTCATTTGTCAACCATATAGATTGGAAAAATGACACTGAAAGGGACTCACCATCTACTTTTCCCTACTTTTCACAGTCTTGTCCCTGTAGCAGTCGGATACTTTGAGCTTCCTGTAAATATTTGACTACATCAGTGACATCAGGAGTCATCTCAGAAATGCAGAGCTGAATGCATTTTACTCCCATGCTAACAACAAAAGAGACATTAGATAAATCCTACAGTCAGGACTTACTCTCATTGGAGAAACTGCATCAGAAAAAATTTTGGAAGAAATCTAAGATTTGCTAACTTGTATCAGATGACATAAGCCATAAAGTTTAATATTCTTACAAGAAAAATTTAAAATTTCCTTAGGAAGGTGTCAGAGATGTCCAGTGCCTTCATTGTAGTGTTTGCATCATAAATATGAGCACATCTTTAAACTCATCAAATTATACACAATAACTATGTATAATTTTTTAAAGATAAAACTGTTCAAGAAAAAAAATGAAAACTCTAAAGTTTAAGTGTAAGTTACAATGTGCTAGAGAAAATCCCGGTGGGCATTGTCCTAGGATACCACTTTCAGGCTTTTTTTATAAAGAACTCTATCTGGCTTCTCTAAAATGGATCAGTTGAGAATTCAGAGAAAGCCCAAAATCTTTATATGGCACTGAGTTGAAGAAAGGAAAAACAGCTACTGCTGACATCTATGCAGAACTATGTTCCCTACTTCACCTGTGGAATGAATGATTCATTTTAATGGGGGAAAAAGTTCACAGCAGCTGTTGAAAGACAAGAAAGGCCAAGAAAGACACTGCTTATGCCAGTTTTCTTGTCATCCTTAAGTAATGTGTGTTTTAAGCTGTAGAGGGAACAACTCTTCCATTGTAGCCTGAGGACACTGGTACATATCCGCTGCAGCTGTACAGAGGGAAAGGAGGGTGAATCCAACACAAAAGTGTTACATTCAGGAAGCAGGGTCAGGAAAACGGGTGAAGGCTAGTTCTCAGCTCTGATGCACAGGCCTAAGACAAAGACTCGAGGTTATCTGAGAACACTGGCACATCTCAAAAGCCCCCTGCATTGCCGTCCTTTTCACATCACTCTGGCAAGCCTCAAGACAAAATTAGTCTAGAAGAAATTTCGGAGAACTTCAGGGCACACTTCTTAGGGAAGCAGCACAAAGGGGCAATAGGCAAAACAAAGTATTACGATGTAATTTGAAGTCTCTGGTGACCATAGCAACGAAGGACTCTAACTATTGTAACCATAGTAACAACAAACTGCACACTATTTAGCTCCCAAATAGATTAACACAAATCTTCACACTGAATTCTTAGGAGAAGAAATTGTGTGTTTTTCTAAACATTAAAGAAAACTTCTTTCAGTGACTACTGTTCTGTACAAAATGTCCACCTTTCCAAAAAAAACAATTATAATGCATGCCAAAGTCAAGAAAAACACACCTGAACAGGCAACTCAATGATAAGAACTAGATATAAAGACGGCACAGATGGTCACTCCCAGACAGAGAATTTTAAATAACTATGATGGGTAAAATAGCCCTCTTCAGAGCTTATCACTACAATGTGCTCTAGGTTTGAGATTAGTTTTCCCTCAGTTTTTCTTATTTCATTGATATCTGCTTATGAATATTATAATTTATGAATGAGACTAAATATAGAGAAGCTGTTATCTTCAGTTTTAGCTCTGAGAGTAGTATTGTTATAGCCTGTAGTATAAAATAAATACACCTAAATACATACTCATATAAATAAATGATTAAATACATGAGGAAAGTCATAAATTTACTACAAAATTCCTGAATATATATGTAGCTACATTGCCCTCTCTGAGGTGTAACTTAACTCCCCTTTGCTTCAGAGTGGGCTGGATTATGACTCAATTACAAATAACAATTATGGAGGCTGAGGATTTAGCTCAGTGGCAGAATTCTTACCTAGCATATGCAAGGCCAAGGTTCAATTGACAGAAAAGGAAAGAATGAGAGAAAAATAAAGAAAGAAAAATAACAGCTTATGGTGTAAAAAATATTAACTGAAAACGAAGTTACCTAAAAATAATACTTTAACCCAATAATCGATATTATCACCAGTGATAAGTTTTGTGGGTATCATGTACCAATTTATGATTCAATGAGAAGAACACCTCACTTTTATAACATTTTTTTCTCAATAATCTATAACATAGTTCAATCATTAGAAAAGTGCCAGACAAACAAACCTAACTTGAAGGTCATGCAACAAAATATGTGGCCAGGGATAGGGACATATCTCAGTGGTAGAGCACTTGTGTAGCATGTACAAGGCTCTGGTGCAATTCAACAAAAAACAAGACAGACAGACAGAGAGAGAGAGAGAGAGAGAGAGAGAGAGAGAGAGAGAGAACGAACAAGCAAACAAACATCATGGCCAGAACTCTTCAAGTTGGCCAAGTTCATGAGAAATAATAAAAGCAAAACTTTTACAGATCAGGGTAGAATAAGGAGATATGAAAAATATATGGGTGTGATATCTAGACTTGAATCCTGGGCCAGAAAAGAAAAACACCTTAGTGAAAAAGATGAGAAATCCAAATAAAGTTTGGAATTTAACTCAGTATTAAAAATAGTATCCGTTTCTTATTTTGTGGAAATGTAAGAGGTTACAATAGGAGAAACTGTCTGAAGTCTCCCTGGGACCTATCCCATCTTTTAACCAGCTTAATGAATCTAAATTGTTTTTAAAAATAATTAAACATTGTCCAAATATCCTGATTGTTTTTATGTAATAATTGATCCAAAACAACCTGAATCTCCATTGCTTAATGCAAAACGATTTACAGAGGGCTTTTAATGCTGGCCTAAGGAGTTTGAATTTTATGTTTATCAATTCCACTGTAATTATACATGATCAAAGCAGTTTCTTTCTCTGTGTGTGTGTGTGTGTGTGTGTGTTATAGATATACTTTTATTGTTCAAAATAATCATGTATTCGCTTAACAAAGGCTGCTATGCTGACCATTATTATACTAAAAAATATTGGGTAAGAGATCACTCCTAGTAGAAAAAAATGACAATGCAGTTTTTTGAGAATATTTTCATTAGAGTTTTGAATGAAAATTTTGGAAGCCCAATATTGAATTTTCAGGGGATCACCATCATTGTTATCTCTAAATATGAGTATTCATTAAGGGGCTAAAAAGTGGTAATGGTGTCAGGAATGGAAAAGAATTAAATTATAGGACAAGAGGGGGGAGTACTACTAAGACTTTGTGACATATTATAATATTCTTCTTAAGAAGATTAATTTCACCTATTCTATCCCAAATGGAACAAAACAGAATCATTATATAATTTTGCCATAGTCTATATGATTTGCTTTCTATCTGAAGTAACTAGAACACTAATTAAAACATTAATGAAAACAAAACATTTAGCTATGATTAAAAAATAAAAGTGTTCCTAGTACCAGAAAAAGGTATCATTATGTCTCAAACAAAATAGAGGTCAAGTACATTTGTTTTACTGTTGTTGTTGATGGTGATAGTGATTTGTTTTCTTAAGATAATTTTGTGGTAACAATCTTATTTTTTCTTACTTTTACATAATATTGAAATTGCTAAATACCATCACATGTGATACTCACTAATTGTTTTAGAATATAATAAGAACACTGATTCCAAAACAATCATGCTTTAAAAGGCTAAAACAAAAGTATGCATGGTGAAGGCTGATCTCAAAAATAGTTGAAGAATTAATTAATGCTGAGAAGATTCAAAAATAGAAAAATGTACTAAACAGAAGTAAAAATAATGTTCCCACCATTATATTTAATTCAAGTTCCAAAGGCATGGGTACAAGTATAATGCTATTATAATGTGTAAGGTCAATAAAATTTGAATATTTTTTCCCTCAAAAGATTTGAGAAATTCAAGTAAAACAAGTTTAAAACAATAAGAAACATCCATAAAATCATAATACCTATTTTAAGGTACTTTAGTATTGTTTTTCTTCATTGTAATCATGTTATCTCTGAGTGAACAATAAGCTCTTACCCTACTTTGGTAATGTATGTGCCTATTAATGTCATATTTTTTTGTTTATTTCTTTTTATTTTACTTATAAACAGAAAATAATTATATATATATATATATATATATATATATATATATATATATATATATATGATATGATTGAGCATATTTCCCAAGATAATTTTTCCCTTGATTAATATAGTAAAGTATGCTGAATTTGAAGATAATAGATAGATTTCCTATATTTCAATAATTTTAAAATAATGCTTTCTTTCCTTTCAAAAGTGAGTTTCTTGGACAAATGGTTGATGACCTACTGCATTACCATTCCTGGGCAAAATGAGCTATATCTTCAATAATAAAATGTCTCTTAACATTTTGCAGTTCTGTTTTCTTAATATATTTGAAAGAGCTTTGAAAACATGCACGTGCCTGTTAATGCAAAATAAAATAAAAACTTTATTTTCAGAAAACTGAAGAGTGTGTAGTGGAGTTTGGGATTTCAAAATTATTCTTATATTTACTGGAATAAATGGAGACATTTTCTTTAATCAGTTACTAATTATTATATTGGAGGTTACGATAATTGTCATAAAAATTATTATATAAAGGATATTTTATCTATTCAAGAAATAAATGATCATTACTGACTTTTTCCAATAACTTTCTGGAAGTGAATTAATTAAATATTTTCCAGCAGTAGCTCTATGAAACAATGGCCATAACTGGGTTATTAAGTTTAATGTCATTTATGTTTGTAGCGTGACTGACTTTACGACAAATAAAATGTCTTTTCTCATAGGCTTTCAAACACAACTGTTACAATAACTTTAGAGATACAATCCAAAATGTCCTATTCATAAGAAATTTGTGGGTGTATGTGTGGGTGTGTATGCGTGCGCGCATATGTACACTTGTATAATATCTGGTTAAAAAGGAACATGAGTTGATCCCTTTGTAAATAATGTTTTTAAAATAAAAATTGATTAATTTTCATATGATGTAAGACCTATGTCAAACAGGAAAACATTGAGTCTTTTATCTGCTGCTATAAATTTGTGTATTAACCTTTTATTGCTGTGACCAAAGTACCTGATATAAACAATTTGAAGAAGGAAAGGTTATTTTGGTTCATGGTTTCAGGCGTTTTAGTTCACGGCTATCTGGCTTGAATGCTTTGGGTCTCAGATATGGCAAAGCACCATGGTAGAGATTGTGGCAGAGGAAAGTTATGAGAGAGAGAGAGAGAGAAAGAAAGAGAGAGAGAGAGGTGTAGAGAAGAAGAGAGAGAGAGAGAGAGAGAGAGAGAGAGAGAGAGAGAGAGAGAAATAAAGGAAGGAAGGGGCTCAAGACACGATGTAGTCCCCAAAGGCATAACCCCAGTGAACTACCTTCTCCAACCATGCTCTACTTGTCTGTTTCCATTACCCTACAGAAGTCCATTCAGTCATCAATGGATTAATCCACCCATGTGGTCAGAGTCATCATTATCCAATCACTTCACCCAGATTCCTTTTCTAAACCTTGCTGCATTGATGATCAAGCCTTTGACACATGGGGCTTTGGAGGATATTTCAAATCTAAACCATAGTAACTCGGTAATTCACAAACAAATTGAAATACATTTCTCACAGTTTGAGAACCAGAGAAGTTCAAGATGATAGCACTGGCAGATTCTGTAGCTCATAAAGTCATAATTGATGTTCCAAAGATGACCCTGTAGTAGTAGTCCTTTCTCCTCACATAGTGGAAAGGCTAAAAATGAATAACAGTTCACTTTCTTTTAATCCTACTCATAAAAGTGTTCTGACCTCTTAACTTAATCACTCCTAATAACCCACTTCTTCATACTATTACATTGGCAAATAAGTCTCAAAACAAAAACGGAGGCATATTCAGACCACAACAAAATATTAGGTGCATGATTTTACTTTAGCTTTCTTTACTCAAAAATTCCATAAAGAAAAAATGTAAGATTTAAATGTAGTTATTAAAATTAATTTAATGAAACTATCATCTAACATCTAATACATGATATAAATTTTCTATGACATTGATGACATATTAAAGGCAATGACTTTCTATTTAAAACTGCATTTGAATTTTGAATCATAATATAGGGTCTATGAACGACATCTATACCAATGAAATCCTTGTATTTATGGACAATAATGACCATCTCAGCCTCTAACTTTGCTTGAAAGAAAACTATAAGTGGCATTAGTTACTATTACATATATAATCTCATTTCTAAGTGATAACTTGCATTAGTGAATTTCAAACAATGTGAAGATATTGGGGTAAATTTACATCAAATTTAACACATTCTATTTATATGAAGTAAGGAATGTATTTACATTATTTCCAAAATGAAAATGAAAGAGAAAACAGCTATTTTGTATAAAAATAGTATATGATGTGTATCACAGAAGTAGGAAAGTGGGTTACTTTTGTTTATACCTATACATTTTTGTATAAATCATAATAAACCAGATTCTGAACAAATGTTTCCTGAAGGAAAGGAGGTCTGTGGAGAAACATTTTACTTTTTTTTTTTTATTGGGAAGAAAACAAAACAAATCTTGGTGTTTCCAAAAATATGAGTACTGGTTGCTTATAAAATTGTAGATTACAAATACAGAGACATTATCTCTCAAAATTTATTGGATGGTATTTGAAATTACATTTATATTCATTCAAATACCTCTTTTACTCTATTTATGAGTCACTCTATTTTAAAGACTGTTTGTCCCACGTGGTCTTCAAAGTTTCTTGAATTCTAAACTTTAGATACTGATAATTAATGATTAATTTATTGAAAGGACTGAATGAAGAACATGTCTGTGTGTTTGTGTTGGAACAAATAACCATTTTAAGGCTCAGTTTTCCAATACATAAAAACAAGCAAATAAAAATCTTTATTTGGTGTAATTGTTGTAATGATTTTATTTTAAAAATATTTTTTGTATTTTTAACATGAATATTATAATATTTGAGATGCATAGAGATAATAAAAACATTACTCACACAAAATACATATCCATTATCTCACATAGCTACCAATTTTATTCTCTTTTATGTCAAGAGCACTTAAATCTGCTCATTTAGCCTGAATTCCAAATATTGTAGAATGTTACTCTGTGTCACCCTCAAGTTGTATATTAGATAACTAGACTGTTTATCCTTATATATACATTTATTTCTCTGACCTTCATGTCCATATTTAATTCCATATTCCCACTCCTGCCAACCTCTGTTTTGTGTTCTGTCTCTTTTCTGCATGTTTGTTTTTCTGTATATTTAATTTCACATGTAAGTAACAGCAGGTAGTATTTTTCTTTCTGTATCTGTCTTCAGGTTCTCCAATTTTGTGATAAATTCAAAGATATCATTCTTTTTTGACGTGAAAAACTTGAGCATTAAATCAACAAGATAATATTATTAATGAATTTGAATGTCTTGTAGCCTGTTTAGTGTAACATGTGTTTATTGAGTGTAAACTCCTTTTATTATCCAATAAGATATATTAACTCAGAGATTTATAAGGTAAATAAACCTCATTAAATATATGTAATTTTATGTAATTTTGGCAGTGTAATTTTAAAATATTTGAAACCAAAGTTGTTTTGGTGCTAATATGATAATATAGATAGCAACTCCAGGTATGAATTATATAGTTATCAAAATAACAAAGAATTAGTTTAATCAGAAGAAAACTAACAAGACCAGGCGGTAAGAAAGACAACCAACATGAATAAAAAGAGGAAGAGAGAATCTTTACTTTATCCAACTGTTTCTCCTTATACATAATAAACATACAATTTTAAGAGTCATTTAAATTTTTTGTTGTATTGTGAACTGTGGGAAACCATTTGGAAGAGAAAATTCCATAATATGTTGAAAAATGTGGAATTGATAGAAAAGACTTATTAAAGACACCAAATTAATTCTACATGTTAGTGCCTCCCAAAGTTGTATTAGGCTTTGAGAGTAATAGTGTAAAAAGTACACATTTTTAAAAGATATTTGTTTCTGGGTTTTATTTTTTAAAACAATGAATACCATAAAAAAAGCCAAAGGCATCTTCAAAGATAAAAAGTCAATATAAAAATTTAATAGCTTTTCTACACACAAAGAGCTCACTGAGAAACATGAGGAAAACAATTCTGGTCACAAGAGTCTCAAAAAACAAACAAACAAGACAAAACCTAGTAATAACTCTAAACAAGAAAACACCACTGAAGGACAAGTATACTACAAGGAAAAGTAATATATATATATATGAAAAACAAAGAGAAAAGAAAAAAGAAATAAAGGCAGGTGTGCTAGCACATCCTGTAATCCCAGTGGCTCAGAATGCTGAGGCAGGAGCATTGCGAGTTCAAAGCCATCCTCAGCAACAGCAAGGAGTAAAGCAACTCAGTGAGAGAGACTATGTCTTTAATAAAATGCAAGAAAGTTCTGGGGATGTGGTTCAGTAGTTGAGTACCCCTGAGTTCAATTCCAGGTACCCCCAACAAAAAAATAAAAATAGAAGACAGCAGGAGATGGAAAACTGTCCCAGTTTCATGTATGCATTGAATCAATATTGTTAAAATGGGTTTATTACAAAAAGTGATCTACAGATAGAATTCCATCCACATCAACATGTCAATGACTATAAAAAAGTCATAAAATTCATATAGAAGAACAAAAGCCCCAGAATAGTCAAATTCTTTGTAAAAAGTACATTGCTGGAGGTATCACAATAATAACTTAAGTTATAGTAATGGCATAAAAACCAATGGGAAGGCCAATAGTATAGGACAGAAAACAGACAGAAAAATAGTCATCTGATCCTTGACAGTAGGAAAACGAAAAGAAGACACAGAGACAAGATGCAGAGACGGGAAAGATGGCAGAATGGCAGAGAAGCCAAACTGCCAAGCTTTAGTTATATCAATAGGTTACTTTAGGTCATTGGCATCATATTGTTTATTATATTATTAGGCAGCCTATAGACTTAGTAACATTATGCAACTTATTCCTCAGTTGCATACTAAGTTTCCAATATGCAACGTTAGGAACTTTATGTAGCTCTCAAGAAAGTTTATTGTATAAAATTACTCTTGTGTGGACAGATTTAGGTTCAGTGAAACTTTATGGTTCTCTTTTTTTTATTTTATTTTTTTTAAATACACTACAGTGGAATGCATTACAATTCTTATTACACATGTGGAGCACAAAATTATGGTTTTCTAACAAGAGAGTCCCTATATTCCTGGGAGTTGTGTGAATGAGATGAAGATTAAAGCTCATAAGCTCTAACACAGAAGTTCCTTGTGAAGGAAATTGCTACAGCAGCCAGGCATTCCGTGTCTGCACAGAAGTTTAGCAGCAGTCAGGCATTCTGTGTCTTTACACAGAAACTTCCTAGCCAACAAGCATGCCACATCACAAAGTTTACCAGAGACCCCAATCCCAAACACAGAACCCTTATACTTGAAAAACATGACAAAAACATGTTGGAGAAAGGATAGCAGCCCTTTTAACAAATGCTTCTGGAAAACTGGATACTAGAGATAGAAAACTGGACCTAGATCTTTATTGCTCAACTTGCGAAAAAAAATCAACTTAAAATGAATCAAAAATCTAGAAGACCAAAATTTTTGCAACTACTAAAAGAAAATGTAGTAGGAAATATCAAAATAGGTACAGAGAATGACTTCTTCAATGTGACTCCTGAAGCTCAGAGAATAATATCAAGAACTAGTCTGGATGAGGTGGTGCATGCCTATAATCCCAGCAGTTTGGGAGGCTGAGGCAGGAGGATGATGAGTTCAAAGCCACCCTCAGCAAAAGTGAGGTTCTAAGCAACCCACTGAGACCTTATCTCTAAATAAAATACAAAATAGGGCTTGGGATGTGGCTCAGTGTCAGGTGTCCCTAAGTTCAATCTCTAGTACCCCCCAAAAATAAGGAATGGGATGGGCTAAAGTTAAAAATCTTCTACACAGCAAAGGAAACAAAGGAGTATGAAGAAAGAACCTACAGAAAGGTAGCAAATCTTTATCTTTTGCTCTTCCAACATAGGGTTACTACCCAGAATACATAAAGAACTAAAAAAAAATTAATGACAAAAACAAGCAAAAACAAAAACAAAAACACAGATATTCCAATCAATATAAAAGCAAGTGAACTCTACCAACATTTTTTGTCAAAAGAAGTACAAATGGTCACCAAATATATATATATATATATATATATATATATATATATATATATATATATATTTGAATATATATATATATATATATTTGAATATATATATATATATATATATATATATATATATATATATATATTTGAATACCTTATAGCTGTCAGGTAATGCAAATCAAAACTACATTGAGATTTCAACCCCCTCCAATTAGAATGGCAATCATCAAGAATACAAATACCAAGAAATGCTGGGAAGGACAAGGGGAAAAAGGAACTCATATACATTCTCGGTGGGACTACAAATTAGTACAATTAGTCATTATGGAGGTTCCTCAAAAGACTAGGAATGAAAACACTTTATTATTCATCTATAATACTCCTGATATTTGTCCAAAAGTATTAAAGTTAGAATGGTATAGATGCACTGCATACCCATGCTTATATCAGCACAATTCATAATAGCCAAGTATTGGAACAAATTTAAGTATCTATTGCTAAATGAATAAAGAAAATTTGGAGACATATATATGATTTTTATTCAGTCATAAAGAAGAACTAAATTATGTCATTTGCAGAAAAAAATGATGTAATATCACAACTTCATGTGAAGCAAAATAAAACATATTTAGAAAGCCAAGGGTCATATGTTTTCTCTCATATGTAGAAGCTAGAGAGTAAAGAAGGGGAAAAAGGGATCTCATGAAAATAGAAAGGAGATTAGGAGAGAGAGAAAGGGGAGGGGAACAGAAGAGGATAGTGAAAGTACTTAGGAATGAGATTGATCAAATTTTGTCATATGCATGTGCAAGTGTGACACCATAAAATCCATTATTCTTTCTAATTATTATCCATCATTAAATTTTTCAGAAACTTATTAAATGTGAAAATATTCAGTACAGAATGACACTAAAAAAAATTTAAAAGAAGACAAGGTCATTTTTAATTATGTATAGTGAACTAAAAATAAGTCTGCCTTAAATGTTTTTTTCTCAGGTAAAATTTTTTATTAAAAATATCTACCCAATTTAATAAATATTATATTGATGTCACATACAATAAAAATAGAATGGTTTACTCTTCCTTAACTTTTAGGATATGTGACAAAATTTCAAAAAGTATTGCCCTTTCCCCTTCATCTCCCAGTGATTTCCTCACTGCATGACATCTTAGAGTGAAGATTTTTTTTTATTTTTAATTTGTTCTAAGATCTAAATTATTATGTATATTGGTAATGATTATTAATTATAGTCTTACTTAAGCACTTGAAGCTGAAAATGTAGATATCATTTAGTTAGAGTAAAATTTTCTGTGTGTGTGTGTGTGTGTATCAAAAATATTGGTGAGGAGCTGGGTGTGGAAGCACATGCCTGTAATCCCAGCCACTTGGGAGGCCAAGGTAGGAGATCACAAGTTCAAAGCCAACCTCAGTGACTTAGGGAGGTCCTAAACAACTTAGCAAGACTCTGGGGATGTAGCTTAGTGGATAAGTGCTCCTGGGTTCAATCCCCCATTTCAAAAAGAAAAAAAAAATATGGTGGGAATTGGGAAATTGAGGAATTCTGAACTACCTTATGTGTCTTTGGTGTGCCTTCAATGTGTTTTGAGAGTTTTTTTCATTGCCATCCATATTGTCTAATAGAAAGGTTATTTTTCCACTTTTGAGGGGAATTGACACCCTACAATGAAAATCATGTGAACTACTTATATGAGTTCATTTAAGTTCTCTTTGAAATTTATGAAAATTGTTAATATTCTGACATTAATTGAACTAAAATTGGACTAAAAAATGTATGTAATAAAGTTGAGTAGTATGTAATCAATACAGACAAGTGGACAGATAATAGAATGATTTGATGCAGACTTAATTTGCTTTTATTCAATAAGAGAGAGTTATATCACCACTTTGTTGTCATTTGGAATGTTACCTTAAATATTACATAGAAATATAATGTGTATTTATATGTGATTCTATGTATGTGCTCATTATGCCTAGCATATTTGTATTCTATCTAAATTGAAACAACAGCAGTGAAATACAATTTTAAAAATTCTCATAGTTTTGGCAGACTACCACAGTTCCCATTCTCAATTCAAATTAGTCAATTGATTAAATTTTGATTAGAATAAAAGAGTATTTAAAAAAATAGTTATGTCTGATGTTTACAAGCTTTCAGAACAAAATCAAAATCAAATACAAACACACACTAACAAAATTTTCTTTATCAAAATAACACCAAACTGTAATACATGAATTTCAAGCTATACACTAATATTCTAGTTGTTCATAAAATGCATGCATAATTTCTTGAGCATATACATTACTAAGATACACTTTTGTTGAATGAGAGATAATTAAATTTGCCTTCAATGATGAATTAAATCAAGGAAAATTATTCGCAAACACTATCAAAGGAGATAAAATGGCATCTTGAAGATGCTGCAATTAAAACTTTGAAAATTAGTCTATTAGATTACTCCTTATACCCATCATATTTTACTACATCTGAAATAATTTTGCACTATTATTAATGTTTGCAAAATTTTAATAATAAAAAATGTGTCAAAATCATTAATTTTCAATCTGCAATTCTGTGTAGTAGGCAAATATTTTTGCACATTATGAAATGCTGAAAGATGAAAATACTTTGTTCTAAATTTAGTTATAATTTTTTTCTGTTTGCAAATTTTCAGACATTTTCTATACTTATTCATTATTTTATAATTAAATTCAACTTTCATATTAGAGGTCTCCGAGGAAACAGAATTTTACTATATTAGTTTGTGAAATCGTGGATCCTTGGAGTGTGCAGAATCTCATGGAGTTGTTCAAGAGGCTGAAAACTCAAGAAAGTTGCAGCTTGTGTCGGAAGGTGTTCTGTTGGAGAACCAGGAAGAGTCCATGTTGTAGAAGCAGTCTGAAGATAGTCTGCTAGATGGAACTAGAAAGAGTAATTATTACAACTGAATTCTGAAGGCAACCTACTAGAAAACTCCTTCTTGGGAGAGACAAGTTTTCTATAGGTCTTTAATTTATTGGAGGAGGCCTATTTATTTATTAAGGGCAAACTTTTAAAATCAAAGTTCACAGAAGTTAATGTAAATCTCATCTAGAAAATATCTTAACAGAAGCAACCATAAAAATTTTTAGCCAATATCTGGACATGAAGGTCCACATAAATTGATGCATAAAATTATCCATCACAATTCCACTTTTTTTAGCTGGACACTCTTGTAACTATCACTATATGCTTGGACATGAAAAATCATGTGGAGATGATATAAAACTAAGCATCTCTTGCCTCTCTGGTCCCCCTTCTTCATCTTCAAAGCCATAAAAATTGGGCCAAATTCTTCACACATCCAATCTCCCTAACTCACACTTCTGCCTCCCACGCTGTTTCTACAACCTCATGTGATTAGATTGTACATATACCTAAAACCAGGTAATATCCCTTTTTTGGGGAAGATCCTAAAATCAGTGGATTAGAAAACTCAATTCTATCTGTCACCTTAATTCCTTTTGATCTGCAACCTTAATTTCTATGGTTTGGAAATAAAGTTTTTCCCCAAAGCTCATATGTGAGACAATGAATGCAGGAACAATCAGATGCAAAGTGATTAGGTTGTTAGGTTATGAGATTAATGACATAATTACATGACCACCTAATCCATGGCCTAATCTACTGATACGGTCTAATGGGTAGTAACTGAAGGAAGCTAGGGGTGGCTGGAGGAAATGTGTCACTGAGGTTTATATTTTGTCTCTGGCAAGTGAAGCTTTCTCTCTGCTTTCTTGCCACGCCCCTAGCCGCTTTCTTCTGCCACAGCCTTGCCTTCTCTCTTGATATTCTGCATCACCTTGGGTCCAGAGCAGTGGAGCTGCCCATCTGTGAACTGAAACCTCTGAAATCATGAGCCTAAAAATACTGTTTTTCTCTTCGATTTTTTAGGTCTTTTGGTCACATGGATGAATAGTGACTAAAACAATATATTTAAAAGTTATGTAAATTAGAAAATGAGCATCTTTTAATTGTCATTATTTTGCTTACTACAATTGAAAGAAAGTTTTCAGATTAATTACAAAGAAAATATTAATTAAAACTTGAAACATAAAGAGTGCTGATTTAACATAGTTTAGAACCCTTATGATGAACACCAGCAATAGAAAAACTAACTAGTTACTTTCAAAAAGAAACTTAGCAGCTATCTTAGGGCACAGATGCTAGAAAAGGAAGGGAAGAAAAAAAAGAACACTATTGATAATCTTGTAGCTATCCCTATATGCTTGGACATAAAAATCATCTGGAGATGCCCTACAACTAAAGATGTGTTATTATGGTATCTCAAGAGGAATGGAAGTCCACTGGCTATTACTTGGAAGAAGAGAATATATATATATATATATATATATATATATATATATATATATATATATATATATATATATAAAAATTATATATGTTATTAGTATAGATAATATTATATATAAGTTTTATATATAATAAATATACATGTGAATATTGAATATAAATAACAAATATTATTAGTCTACATAAAACTATAAAGATAGGTAGATACATAGATAGATAAAACTACACACATACACACACACACATGCACATTAAATATCTCTTAATGCCTTTCCTGAAGTTACTTAGACAAATTAATATATAAAGTAATACCATAACCATGTCAAATCTGCAGGTTCTTTTAAATAAGCAGATGGATCTTTGTACTTAATGATGATTATAGTCTCATTAGAAAAGTAATAAGAGGAAGAAGGAGAACATGTAATATGTAAGCAATACATGTGATGACAGGCAATGGTAATAATTGTAAACAGCATCATGTTAAATCAATTGATCAGAAACTCAGTAACATGGAGAATAAGTATGAGAAAGAATTGTTTCTTGAAAAGTGATTGATATGAGTTTACCTTTGAAAAATATTCACATGTGAGAATTACTGGTGCTTCCTCCTTCTCAGCAAGCAAGAAATACATAAGGAGCCTTGAGAGTAAACCACTTCTGAACAAATTCAAAATCACTAGGCACTATTCCTGTAGGATTCTATCAAAACAAATGTAATATGTCAACATTTATGATATCATTTTTGTGTTTACATGTGTTTCATACTTTAATTGTGAATTATTTAGCACTATTTTCTACATTGCTAGAATATAAAGTCACTTAGATTTCTTACTATTATTTCATAATATCAATTTATAAATTAGGTACATAAAGAGGTTAGCAATAACTAACAAGATAAATCAATTATAAATGGCTATATGTATATGTATTTGAACAATTGAATTCAAACTTTGGGCCATTACAAATGAAAATAAGGGTAACTTGAATACTAATGCTGTAATATTTTAATGGTAGACCTGATAAGTGAGAAAGCTACTAGATAATTTATGAATAAGAATGTGCATATGCCAGAAAAAGGCATGATTTGTGTTCCAGGAAAGATGAAGAAGGATGTCAAGAGATCATGACACTCAGAATGACATTCAATATTCAAAAAAAAAAATTCATAGATTATTTAGTACCAAAAATATCTATCAATTATAGCAATTATATATATATATATATATATATATATATATATATATGTAAATCTGACACAAAAGTTTTATAGATACTTCTCTAAAATGACTAAGTACTTATAATTTTTGTTGTTGTTGTTGTGTTGTTTTTACAGAGCTGGAGATCAAACCCAAAGCAATGCACATGCTAGGCAACTACTCTACCACTAAACTATATCCCTATAACTAGCATCTTTAATTAAAAGACAGATAATATACAAGTTTATCTTGAGCATTTGTAGCAATTAGAGTGCATATATACAGTGCCAGGCGCAATAAGCCTGTAATCCCTGAAGTTCAGGGATGGCAGGAGCATCACGAGTTCAAACCCAGCCTCAGAAAAAGTGAAGTGCTAACTAACTCAGTGATACCTTGTCTCTAAATAAAATACAAAATAGATTTTAGGATGTGGCTCAGTGACCGAGTGTCCCTGAGTTCAATCTTACATACACCCCACCCCCCAAAAGCTGCACATACACAGTTGATGAAAATGTAAAATGGTGTGATAACTTTGGGAAAAGTATGGTACTTCCTCAATAAGTTAAATAAAGTTACCATATGATGCAAAAATTCTAGCCTTGAACACAAATTTTGAAAATATATTCATATGAAAACTTGTATGTGCATGACTGTTCTCAGCAGCATAATACATAACAGTCAAAAAGTATAAACAACTCAAATTTCCATTAATTAAAAAAAGACACAAATAAAATGTATGTCACTATGCTGGTATAGTATTTAAATTTAAAATTAATGAAGTACCTATACATGCCATTTTATGATTGAACCTTAAAATCATATATGCTAAAGGAAAAAAGCCAGATGCAAAGGACACATATTATGTGATTCCATTTATATTTAATGTCCACTGTATTAATTTTTGTTACATAGATATAAAAGAGAAAGAGTAAGAGGAAGTAATTGTTAATTTGCATATTCCTTTTGGGAAGGAATTCTGATTCTACATCTAGGTATTGAAGATGTGGTGACAGTTGCAGAAATTTGTGAATATATTAAACTGAAATGTTTGCTTTTAAATAATGAATTGTGTACTAATATAATCATATTTCAATTAAAATGTTTTATTATAGTTGTAGCTAAAATCTAAATAGATTCTATATAAAATCAGTAAATTAAAATGGAATAACAGAAATAAATGTTGTACAGTCTCCCCAAGTATTTAAATTTTCCAAGATACTTTCTGAATTAATGTAGTTGAGTTTTATAAATGTACCTCCTTTCTTAGTAATACTGATGGAATAACTAATAAAAATTTGATGGAATATTACCATGTTTTGTATACCTGACAAAATCTCTAGTAACCTACTACAAGGGAAAAAAAAGCCTGACTACTCCAAAACATCCTAAGTGACTATTTAAGGTGATTTAATATGAATTAACAGTGTGCTAAGGGACTGGGGTTTTGGCTCAGCAGTTCAGCGCTCGCCTAGCACATTCGAGGTCCTGGGTTGGATACTCAGCACCACATATAAATAAATAAATTAAATAAAGGCATGTGTCAACTATAACTACAAATTTTTTTTTAAAAAGTACTGATAGGTAATTCCTCATATTTGGTATCTATGTAATTTAAAAAAATGAAAATTAAAATGTTTAACAAGAGATATTGGGGAAAAAAAGAAGATTTGAGGCCATAGATAGTGATTCTAATTTTAATTTTAGTGGAAACTGTAGATTTTGGACAGAAACAGCAGTGCTCACTTAAACAGTTTGTTAATTTGAGGATGAGAATAAAAATAATATAATATTCTGTACTTTGGTTTGATATGCCAAAATGATAACTAGCAATGAATAAAGAACATTTCAGAACTTGAGATACTTGGAAAATCCTTTTAATTGTATGATATGAACTGAAAAGATTTTTAAATTTGTCCTGAAAAAAAAATATCAAAATAGATCACATTAAGTAGTAGGACAAAACTATTGCTTATGTATGTATATAAAGTTCAAAAGTCATGAAAGTAAATGAAGACAATATCACAGATTGCAGGAGAATAGGAGATAAGACAACAAAATATAGTGTAGACTCTGGTTTTAGTTAAAAAAAAGCTACACTTGTAGTTTTTTCATTTCAATGTGAATTTTTTTTAATCTGGAAAAGTATTTACATAGTCTCTATATTTTGTTTTATTAGTATCTATGACTTTCTTCATTTTAAATAAATCAGGTGGTGTCAATTTGTCAGGTTGGTTCATCCATTTCAAAATAATTTTGTTTATTTTAGGCTTTTTGTAATTCCATAGACTTATATAATTTTCTTTTCAATATTTACCTCAATAAAAATATTGCAGATATTTTGAGATTGCAATTTGAGACTGTAAATTAATTTGTGGGAACTGATACTCTCCAAAGAGTGATTCTTCCAATCCATGAATATAGTGTGTGTCTGTTTTTATTTTGTCCTCTTATAATTTCCCTCAGAAATGTTTTATAGTTTTTCAATGTCTTTAATAACTTCTTCCAATAATGTCAGCCAGAGTTTAAAAGTAAAAGAAGCTCCAGTCCTCTCTGTTCCATTTATTTTTTTTTTACCCCATGGATCAGAAGTCAGGTATATACACATACCAGTGGAGGTCATCACATTGTTAAAAATGTCCCCCAAAGAATCCTAAATTCCTATGGGTTTAAGGGCTGAGAGCAGGGAAAGGAGAAGCACTGAGAGCAAAAGTACTGAGACTGAGTGAAAAACAAACAATGTCTTGGAGTTGGAGACAAGGAAAGGAGCTGACTGTTCAGAAGCCTGGAGTAAGGAGATCAGCTGGGTGTATAAAGCCTTTGTAATTGCATGTGATTAATCCTAAAAACTCCCATATAGTTGCATTTCTAAGCACCTGGTGCTTCAAATATTTTTATCCCTATGTATTTCATGTGGGAGGATTAAAGAGTATTTTAATGTTCTTTTATTGGTTGCTGATATATTAAATTCCATCTTTTGTATATTTTTGTGTGCAGTTGAAAAGGATACACTAATCTTAAATGTTATACAGTACATTCTTATATTTCACTTGTAAGTATTTTTTAAAATATTATGGCCTTTTGTTATATGAATTGAATAAGCCTGCAGTCTCTCGTTATTAGAATAATAGAAAAATTCTTGATAATTATTTCTTGAAGTATACTCTTTTAAATTGTTTGTTATTTTTGAAATATTACATGAATAGTAACACCCTTTCTTGTTAGCTAATATTTCTTTTACATTTCTATCTCTTTAATCTGTTTCGCATTGCTTAGTAGAACTTCAAGACTAAGAAGTTTAAATAAGTATATACATTTTCCAAAAGGGATAGAAATAAAATATTAGAAATATAAACAAACCACTTAAATATATGTTATTAAAACTAAAATCTCAATCAGGAAAATATTCAGTAGGCAAAAAGAAAATGAAAAAAACTTGCTGAGTTTTAAATTGAGTGAAAATTACCCTAATAACTTAATACCTGGTCATTATCAAATTAATGCAAAACAAAAAAAAGGGCTTTCTATGTTTATCTTCCTGGGTTCTTTAGAATTACTGGTATTATTGATCACTTCTTTCTACAAAAAAAATTTACTTGATTTAGCATATTTAGCATCACTAGGTTTCTCTTGCCAGTTAATCAGGCAATTTGATTCACTTTAAAGACTTAATTCTTTAGACTAACTTTAAATATTCATCATTCCTAGTGTTCTTTTCCAATTTACTCTCTTGTTTATTAAAAAGAAAAAAATCTGGATCAATATGTTTTACACAAATCAAGAATTTAAAAAAAAAACATATTTTTATTTATGCATGGATGCAGTATCTTTATTTTGTTTATTTACTTTTATGTAGTGTTGAGGATGGAACTCAGTGCCTTACACATGGGAGGCAAGTGCTCTACTGTTGATTTGTCTGGGATTATCACTGAAGTATAAAATGCAATTTAGAATCCCATTATGATTAGTATTCCATTTCACTCACTAAACAGGGTGACCTTCTAATTTAGAAATTTAAGATGCTTATTAGATAAATGTTAAAATGGTGCTGGTATAATTGTAATTGTCTTTTTTTCTAGTTTCCTTATATCATATTTGTTTTTATTGGATTTGGGGGATGGGGTGGGGAGATAACTGCCACTTCCCTCATTACATTGTATAAAGCTGGACATTAAAGAGGGTTGTAAAACCAAAATAACGACATTGTAATGACTATATTACTTTTGAGAAAAATATAATTTTTTCCCAAAAAACATGTTGTTAATGTTAAAAGAATTTTTAAAAATTTGTTCTTTTTTAGTTATATATTACAGCATAATGTATTTTGCATTCTTGTAGTTGTACAGGGTGTGGAGTTACACTGGTTGTGTATTAATATATGAATGTAGGAGATTTATGTCTGATTAATTACCCTCTCCCTTCCCTTCATTAACCTTTTGTCTAATACAATGGACTTTTATTCTTCCCCTCCTTACCCTCCCTCATTGTGGGCTAACATCCACATATCAGAGAGAACATTTGGCATCTGGTTTTTGGGGATTGGCTTATTTCACTTAGCACAATATTCTCTAGTTCCATCCATTTATTGGCAAATGCCATAATTTCATTCTTCTTCATGGCTGAGAAATAATCCAGATAATGGTTTATTATTGTTTTTAAATGAATTAAGTATTTGATTTTTTCAATTTTTATTTCTAATATAATAAGTATCAGGAGGTGTAACTCTAAGCCAAGGATCTTTAGTGTCCTCAATGATTTTTAGGAGTCCTCAGCCCAACATATTTGAGAATTGCAGATTAGATATGGAGCACATGGGCACAGAATCAGACCTACTGCTTGTCACTGAGCATCAGGTGACTTCATCAAGATAGATACATGTGCAATGCCAGATACATCACCTGTGAAGCAGGAGTGATCATCTTTCCTGCCTCCTCGAGTTGTGACTCCTAGAGATGTGACTGAGTGAATGCCTGGGAAAGCAGAGCATGGTCCCTTGTAAGCTTTCAGTGAAGCTTCTCAATCATAATTTGCCCAGCTCCGTATCAGTGAGATCAGGAAGCTGAGGTCATCAGACGGAGTGCCTTGCCTGAGGTCACACAGAAAGTCTATTGGAAAGTTGCTATTTTAAAGTTGCTATTGGAGCATCTATTGGAAGTTGTCTCCTGATTCTCACTACCCTACTTTGGCTCTCCAGTAACTTCATCAACCATTCGTCACCTTGTGATTTCCCATTGGAAATTAAGAGGGGGGCAGATATGATCTTTTCTATTTAATTCTAATATCCCAATCACAATAATTCTTGTTCATATATTTATCTGACCACTTTCAATCTGATAGTTCTCTAGCCACTTTCAATATAATGGTGTTTAGCCCATAAAAAAAGCAGAAAAGGTGATTTTGTCTCCGTTTAATAGACGAGGAATTCTGGGGCTCAGGGAAGGTTAAATGACTTTCCTAGCCATTCATGACAGAGCAGGTGTTAGAGGCCAGGGCGGCTAAGTCTCTTGTGTTGTATTTTGCAGCTGTTTGGCATTGTAAATATTATCTAATCTAACTTCTTAATTTCACAGAGGAAAATGAGTTCCAGAGAGGTGAATTGATTTTCCAAGGGCACAGAGGACCTGAACGAGGTTCAAAAGAAGCTTAAATAGTAAGTGTGATTTGGGGGATTCTTTTGGTTTCATTGTTACAGGTTTTTGTGTACTCTAGTTTAATGAAGAGAATTGTACTTCCTTCTGATTCTGGGTTGTATACACATGGCAGAGCTATTGTTTTAGTGTTTTAAATATCACGGATTTAGTGATGTACATTTTGCCTAATCAGCTTAGGCTGTTTAATGACCCTTGTTCCTGTGTTCTTGGTGTTTAAATCCTCAGCCTCATTGAGTTGTGGATCTTGTTGGAGGCAATAGGCGTTAACTTGCACCAGGGGATACACTG
Organism: Callospermophilus lateralis; assembly: GCF_048772815.1. NCBI lineage: Eukaryota > Metazoa > Chordata > Mammalia > Rodentia > Sciuridae > Callospermophilus > Callospermophilus lateralis. Next base: position 3,485,266 of record NW_027510917.1, read on the forward strand.
ATTGTTTCTCACGACTGAACTTTACCTCAGATGCTTGCAAGTTTCAATTTTATATACTTCTTGTGTTAGATCCTGTAGTCTGTATATTTGTTTGTTTGGAGAGAGAGAAAGAGGAGGGAAGGAACGATTGGTATCAATATCACTGATGGAGCATTGTTGGAGCATTTTCTTTTTCTGTAAGAAAGACATACAATTCACTGTCTAAAAATAATATTTCTATCCTCTTTGGGGCTTTATATTAAAACAGTTGCATGTCAGCATACTATAGTAGTGTAGCTGTGGAGAGCAGTGACAGTGATTGGGAGATCAGTGTCTAAGATTGGGGTCCCTAATGTTTTCATGGCTGTGGCATGCTTGGTGTCTGGGAAAATTTCTGTGCAAAGATGCAGGATGCCTGGTTGCTATGGTAATGCCCTCCATGAGGAGGCTCTGTGCTAGAGTCTTATCAGCCTTGACCTTGTTCTCAGGCACACAGCTCCTGGGAATGAAGAAATTCTTTTGCTAAGACAATCACAATGTTTCACTGGCTCTGCTGTTCCTGAACCTGCCCCCATAATAGTAATTTTAAACAATGGGCTTTCTTGAGAACTACACAATGCTCCTAACATTGTACATTGCAACTGTAGAATGTAACTGGGGAATAAGCTGCATAATGTTGCTAACTCTGTAACTTTCACAAAGACAGAGAATAATGCTTGCATAGTCTTTAATCTAATTAATGAGACATATGTGATAAATATTGCTGGCATAATTCTTTAGATCCACTGCTTTATCAGAGAGCAGCACTCCACCCGATCCCAGCTAAACAGATTTGATTATGTTAGTCTTTATTCTTCCATTCTCCCACCACCTCTCACTGGAACCTGCTAGTTTGGCTGCATTGGTCACAGCACATAGCTACATCAATGTTCATAGCAGCTCAATTCGCCATCGCTAAACTGTGGAAGCAACCTAGATGCCCTTTAATAGATGAATAGATAAAGAAACTGTGGTATATATACACAATGGAATATTAGTCAGCATTAAAAGAGAATAAAATTATGGCATTTGCAGGTAAATAAATGGAGTTGGAGAATATCATGCTAAGCAAACTAAGCCAATCCCAAAAAACCAAATGCCGAATGTTCTCTCTGATAAATGGATGGTGATCCATAATGGGGGTGGAGGGCATGGGAAAAATGGAAGACCTTTGGTTGGGCAAAGGGGAGAAAGGGATGGGGAGGGTGCACGGGATCAGATAGAATTATATGGACATCATTACCCCAGGTACATGAATGACTGCACATTTGGTGTGATGCTATATTGCTACATGGTACACAACCAGAGAAATGAAAAGTTGTGCTGCAATTGTGTACAATGAATTGAAATGCATTCTGCTATCATATATACCTGATTAAAATAATAAATTAATAAAAAGTTGCATATAATTCTTTAATTGAAAACAAATTAGGAGAACAAATTAGAAAAAGAATCCAAATTCTCTTTAGCGTTCTTGTTTTCCACATGTTGGCATGTGACATTGGTCCTGTCCCAGGTGCTCTAAGAGAAGGACAGAGAACATGGGGAGGATTCAATGACTGGGAGAATTGGCTGTGGTTCTCTTAGGGTTCTTGGGACTTCAGGAATGTGACAAAAGAGACTGTTGATACCTTAATAAGACCTGGGAGTGTCTGTTTCAGGCTAACAACTTGATGCTTCTTTAACAAATGTACTAGAGTATTTGTTCATTTAGAGTTTGAGCTGTGCATGGGGTAAGGATTAAGAAAGATCCACACTAGTGACAACCCCCAACTTAATCTTTGTTGTCTAAGTGCTAGCCCCCAAATGTATATGGTCCAGTTGGCAAAAATCACACTTTGAGCTCCTCAAATCTACCCTTCATAGGAAGCAGACATTTTGGCTATGTCTTTGTGAGATTCACAGAACACACAAAGAAGTTCATTAGGTAATCCTTTCCAGTCCCATACATTGTTTTCTACCTGGACTCCTGTGAAACTTGTGTTCTTGATCTCATCACATTTGCAATAATCACTCAGTGCCCCAAAACTATGTTTCAGCTCCCCTATTTGATGGGGCCCTTATTACTCAAGTGGTTGGTTTATGCCTAATCTATTTCTGAGTCTTTGTTATAGAATTAATCTTCTGTCTTCTATATACAGAGAATGGATACACGGAGCATGGACAGGCAATGCCTATTTCTTGAATGGATGAATTAAGACATATAATGTGCAAATTTTATTTCACTGACTTGTGGACACTTGAAGATTTGAGATTCTTTTTTTGAAACATGGCTTGTTTATGTTGAAAGCAGGGAAAGCTAGGATCGACATTTTAAAGAATAAAGGCACTCTCCTCATATGTTTGTCTCATCTCTAGGGATGAACCATATGCTTTTGCAAGGTATTAAGAACTTTAACAAGAGTTAAAATCTAACCTTGTAAAATTTTAGTAAGAGCAAGGTGATCATGTTTCCAACATACACAGCCATATTGCTAATTAAACCTGACAGCGGCTCCCTGGATCACACATTGTCTAAGTGCCAAAATCAGGAAGAAATTTAAGTGTTCAGTTTCTCAATCTACTTCATCCTTTTGCCTTGGTTCTGGGAAAGCTTTTGTTTTATATCAGCATATATTCTTCTAGGGCTCTGTGTATGGGAGAGTTTCATTGCATGCACCTTCCTCTGCACATTCTCTGTAGTAGAGGTGAATTATTTCCTCTAAGAAGACATCATTCCATCAGCTTCAATGACTACCAAGTGAAGGGACACTTTCAGGCCAGTTGGAGCCACAAGCTAGTACTTGCTAGCAGACATTTCTCTCTTTGGCAAATAATGTTTCTCAAAATACTTCCTCCTGTGTACCCTCCTCCTATAGTCTGCCCATTGGGTCAGGTGATCTAAAAAGACCCTCGGCTTTTATGCTTTTGCATGTTTTTGGACTTCACTGACAGAATAATTAAGAATAAGAAGCAGGGAGTTGTGAATTTGTCCAGGTTTATGGAAGAGGTGCCTTTCTTCCTATAATGACTTCCGAAGGCTATAGAGTGGGGTTAAATTTTACTACTCAAATTAGATTCACTTATAAAGTGCCATTTTAATTCTGCCATCTTCCACTCAGAAAACCCAGACCCTGCAGTTGCCGCATCACTTTTCTGCAGGCTCTGGGATTGGATCTTTTGTCCCTGAAGCTAGGCTTCTGAAGTGCCCTAGGCATTTCCAAGAAGAAGAAAAAAACTCTGTAGTTGTATTTATAGATGATTATTAGCTCTCCTTAAAATGGGGTGATTGATTAAATACTGAGAACACATTGGGCTCTTTGACAGACTTATTTCCCTGACTAGTAACACATAATAAAGTAAAAGCATCCTACTAGAGAGTCCTCTAGTTAACAGTGGGAGAACAATCTATCCCAGAAGATTTGGCAAATCTTAACTTAGATATACAGAAAACTTGAGAAATCAAGGAAATAAAATGCATCCAAAAGTCTATAACCCAGCAATATCTGAATCCTCAGATATCAAAGTAGATGAAATGCCAGGAAAGGATTTAAAAAGTGTTGATGGTTAAAATGAACAACAAACTAAAAGATATAATGAACTAAGAGAGATAATACAGGAGGTAAAAGATAATTTCAATAAAGACATAGATATCCTGAAAGGGAACTAAACAGATATCCTGGAACTAAATAAATCAATAAGTCAAATTAAAAATTCAGTGGAAAGTATCACTAGTAGATCAAATAGGTATATAAAAAATTGTAGCATATATGTGTAATAAGAATTGTAATGCATTTCACTGTCATGAAATTCACTTTATTTTTTTTAAATCAATTAAAAAAAAAGAACATACAGAAGACAAATTTTCACATCTTGAAGACAAGACATACAATCTTGAAAACTTAACAATAAAAATGATAAGAGACCATGACCAAAATATTCAAGAAATCCAGGACTACATGAAGAGACAAAATATAAGGATCATTGGCATTGAAAAAAAAAGTAAGACTAAAAACCAAGAACATGTATATCCTTTTCATTGAAATTAAATCAGAAAAATTTCCAGATCTTGGGATTGAGATGTATATTCAAATACAAGAGACATTCAGAACTCCAAATAGACAAGATCAAAAAAGGTAATCTCTATGACATCTACACCTTATAATTAAATGTCTAATATATGGAATAAGGGTAGTAGTATTTTTAGATGTTCAAGAGGAAAACAACTGGTCACATTTACAAGTAAGCCAATATGAATCACCATTGATATCTCAGACCAGATTTTTTAAAAGCCAGAAAGTCTTAGAATAATATATACCAAGCTATGAAAGATAATGTTTGCTAACCAAGATTGCTTTATCCAACAAAGCTATCCTTCAGAATTGAAGATAAAATAGAAACCTTCCCATATAAGCATAAGCTAAAATAATTCATGACTACTAAACCAGCACTACAGTAAATATTTAAAGAAATATTTTATGTAGAGGTAATGTAAGTCAAAGTTCAGAGCCAGCAAATGAATGAATCTCACTAGAAGAGTAGCTTAGAAAAGGAGAGCCAAGTCTGAATAAAACATTAGAAATAAATCAAAATGTCAGGAAATAATAATCATCTGTTTCTACTGAATGTAAATAGTCTAAACACTCCATTTAAAAGAGACTGGCAGAAGGGATTAAAAAACAGGACCCAAAAATATGGTGTTCACAAGGGACTCACATAAGAGGAAAACACATTCACAGACTGAAGATGAAAGGTTGGAAAAGTTATACCATAAAATGGAGAATGAAAACAAGTCAGAGTAGCTATTCTCAGATCTGACAAAGGAGTCCACAAGCCAAAATTGATCAGAAGAGACAAGGAAAGTCATAGTGATAAAGGGTTCTACCAACAAGAAGATGTATTAATTAAAAATGTTTGTACCCCAAATATTGTTGCACCTAATTACATAAAACCAACATTACTTGACATAAAGTCCCAGATAGACTCTGATAAAATAATATTGAATGAGTTCAACACACCCCATCTCACTAATAGATAGGTCATAGGTCATTCAGATATAAACTAAGTAAAGAGTTTTCAGATCTGAAAAATACTGTCAGGCAAATGAACCTAACAGACATGTATAGAATATTTCATCCATTGACAAATGAATTTACTATCTTCTCAGCTATACATGGAACCTTCTCCAAAATAGACCATATTTTAGGACACAAAACAAGTTTTAGGAAAAATATTGAAATAATTTCTTGCATTTTATCAAGCCATAAATAAATGAAATTATAACAGAAAATGTTTTAGCACATGGAGCTTGAATGATACACTTTGTGGGGGTGGGGGGGCAGTATTTGAATGCAGGGGTCCTTTACAACTAAGTTACATCCCAGATCTGTTCTATTTTTTATTTTGGGGACAGAGTCTTACTAAGTTGCTTAGGGACTCACTAAGATGCTGAGTCTGGTATTAAACATGTGATCATCCTGCATCAGCTTCCGGGGTTTTTGAGATTACAGTTGTTACATCTTAAGGTCCTAGGAAAGCAAGAACAAACCAATTCCAAAAGGAAATAATTAAAATCAGAACCAGGAAATAATTAAAGAAGTCTGAAAAGAATTAAGATTAGAGGCAAATTTAATAAAATTGAGAATAAAAAAATATAAAGGATCAATGCAACAGAATTGGTTCTTTGAAAAGATAAACAAATCTTAGCCAACCAAATCCAAAGAAAAAGAGAAGTCCCAAATCAACATAATTAGAGATGAAACAGGAGATAACACCATTAACATTGCTGGAATTCAGAAGGTCTTTAGGAACTCATTTTGAAAACTTACATTCCAGTAAATTGGAAAATCTAGGGAATATTGACAGATTTATAGACACACATGACTTGCCCAAATTGAACCAATAGTATATGGAAATCTAAACAGACCAATATCAAGCAATGAGATTGAAGTGATAATTAAAAGCCTTCCAACAAAGAAAAGCCCAGGACCAGATGGATGCTCAGCAGAGTTTTATCAGACCTTTAAAGAAGAACTAATGTTGCAGATCCACCCACAGCAGCCTGTGCGGAACCCAGGCTCACAGTAGGCCTGGGTCTACCCCTTTACTGATGGGACAGACACCCACTGGGGCCCAGCCTCGGGCACAGGACTGCCTCTCACCACCAGCAGACTATTGCAGGAGCCCAGGCCCAGCCCAGATCTGCCCACATCAACTTGTACAGGACCCAGGTACAGGGTAGGTTCAAGTTCACCCCTCCCCCTCACCTGGGAATCTAAGTCTAACCCACTTCCATCTTGGAACATGGCAGTCATTGCCATAGCCGTCCCCATGCAGTAGACCCTAACTTTTTGACAACAGACAGGACCTAGAAGCAGCTGCATCTGAGAGCAGGCATCCCAAGGAGTGTGAGGCCCACCCTTTCAGCCCCATCTCTGTAAGACATTGCTTCCATCTTGGGGCACCTTAAATATTACTTCGAGTTACCTCAGCTATTGCCATCACCACATTTAGATGCAGTAGCATACATTGAGGGACACCAGCAGGGTCCGGAAGCCCAACATCAAGGTGAGGTACAGACAATCTGCACAGGTACTACAAGAACACAGGGAAAAAACAATAATATCTCAGATCCATGCTTCAAGAAAGGAAGACACATAGACAACATGAAAACACAAGGGAGGAAAGTGCCCCAAACAAACCAGGACACTATAATAACAGAACCCATGGACTGTGAAGTTGATGAAATGTCAGAGAAGGAGTTAAGAAGGTTCATAAATAAGATGATCTGTGAATTAAAGAATGACCTAAATGAGCAAATACAGGCAAAGAGATAAGAGAGCAAATACAGGTAGCAAAAGATTACTTCAAGAGAGAGATACTCTCAAAAAACAAACAAAAAACTTTCACTCAGAAATCCTTGAAATGAAGGATACAATAAACCAAATAAAAAACTCAATAGAAAACGTCACCAAAAGACTAGAAAACTTGGAAGAAAGAACGTCAAATAACGGAGTCAAAGTATACAATCTGGAAAATAAAGTTGATCACACAGTGAAGATAGTAAGAAACCATGAACATTCAAGAATTATGGGAAAGCATCAAAAGGACAAATCTAAGAGTTATTGGGATAGAGGAAGGCACCGAGTTTCAAACCAAAGGAATGCACAATCTCTTCAATGAGATAATATCAGAAAACTTCCCAAGCATGAAGAACAAATTGGAAAACCAAATACAAGAGGCTTACAGGACACGAAATATACAAAATTACAACAGATCACACCAAGGCACGTTATAATGAAAATAAATGCCTAGCTACAGAATAAGGATAGAATCTTAAAAGCCTCAAGAGAGAGGAATCAAATCACATATAGGGGGATACCAATTCGTATCTCAGCAGATTTTTCAAACCAGATTCTCAAAGCCAGGAGATCCTGGAACAACATATACCAAGCTTTGAAGAAAATGGATGCCAACCAAGAATCTTATATTCAGCAAAACTAAGCTTTGGATGTGATAATGAAATAAATACCTTCTATGATAAACAAAAGTTAAAAGAATTTATATCTAGAAAGCTAGCACTACAGAACAAACTCAGCAAAATATTTCAAAAAAAGGAAATAAAAAACAATGATGAAAATCAGCAGAGGGAGGTATTACACTAAAGGAAAATCTAATCAGAAGAGAAACCAAGTCACTTTAATTACCAAAAATAAACAAAATTTGCTGGGAACACAAATCATGTTTCAATAATAACCCTGAATGTTGATAGCCTAGGCTCACCAATCAAAAGACATAGACTAGCAGATTAGATAAACAAACAAACAAACAAACAGAAGAAAAACCAACAACATGCTTCCTCCAAGAGACTCATCTCATAGGAAAAGACATCCACAGACTGAAGGTGAAGGGTTAGGAAAAATCATACCATTCACATGGACTGTAGAAGCAAGCAGGGGTTTCCATCTTCATATCAAATAAAGTAGACTTCAAGCTAAAATCAATTAAAAAGGATAAAGAAGGACACTATATATTGCTCAAGGGAACCATATACCAACAAGTCTTAACAATTATAAATATATATGCCCCACACAATGGAGCATCTACTTTCATCCAACAAACTCTTCTCAAGTTAAAGAGTCAAATAGACCACAACACAATAATTTTTTTGTGACTTCAACACACCTCTTTCACTACTAGATAGATCTTCCAAACAAAAGAAACTGAACAAAGAAAATACAGAACTCAATAATACAATTAACAACTTAAACTTAACTAACATATATAGCATGTTTCATCCTTTGACTAGAGAATACACTTTCCTCTCAGCAGCACATGGATCCTTCTCTAAAATGGACGATATATTATGCCAAAAGCAACTCTTAGCAAATATAAAAATGTAGAGATACTACCCTGCATTCTATCAGATCATAATGGAATGAAATTAGAAACCAATGATAAAATAAGAAATAAAAGCTAAATAATATGCTACTGAATGAACAATGAGTTGCAGAAGACATCAAGGAGGAGATTAAAAATCTTTTAGAGGTGAATGAGAACACAGATACAACATGTGAATATCTCTTGGACATTATGAAGGCAGTTCTAAGAGGAAAGTTCATTTAATGGAGTTAATTCCTTAAAAAAAGAAAAAGTAAACAAATAAATGACTTAACATTACATCTCAAAGCCCTAGAAAAAGAACAAATCAACAGCAAAAGCAGTAGAAGACAGGAAATAATTAAAATCAGAGCTGAAATTAATGAAATTGAAACAAAAGAAACAATTGAAAAAAATTGACAGAACAAAAAGTTGGTTCTTTTGAAAAAATAAATAAAATTGACAGACCCTTAGTCATGCTAAGGAAGAGAAGGAGAGAGAAAACTCAAATCACTAACATACGTGATGAAAAAGGAAATATCATGACAGACACTAGAGAAATACAGAAGATAATTAGAAATTACTTTGAAAACGTGTACTCCAATAAAATAGAAGATATTGAAGGCATTGAAAAATTTCTAGAGTCATATAATTTGCCCAAATTGAATCAGGATGACATACACAATTTAAACAGATCAATTTCAAGTATAAAATAGAAAACGCCATCAAAAGTCTACCAACCAAGAAAACCCCAGGACTTGATGGACACACAGCCAAGTCCTACAAGCTTTAAGGAAGAACTAATACCAATACTCTTCCATTTATTTCAGGAAATAGAAAAAGAGGCAGCACTTCCAAACTCATTCTACGAGGCCAATATCACCCTGATTTTAAAACCAGGCAAAGACACATCAAAGAAAGAAAACTTCAGATCAATATCTCTAATGAACACAGATGCAAAAATTCTCAAATTTTGGCAAATTGAATACAAAAACATATCAAATGAAAGCTTCACTGATATTTCATCTCACTCCCATTAGGATGGCGCCATCAAGAACACAGATAGTGGGGCTGGGGTTGTGGCTCAGTGACAGAGTGCTCACCTAGCCCAGGTGAGACCCTGGGTTCAATCCTCAACACCACATAAAAATAAATAAATAAAATGAAGGTATATTTTAAAAAAAAAGAATACAGATAACCATAATTGCTGGTGAGACTGTACGGAGAAAGGTAATTCATGCATTGGTGATGGGACTGCAAATTAGTGCAACCACTCTGGGAAGCAGTATGGATATTCCTCAAAAGACCCCAAATGAAAGTACCATATGAGACAGCTATCCTATTCCTCAGTATTTATTCAAAAGAACTAACATCCACATACTACAGTGATACATGCGTACATACCAATGTTTAAGACTGTAATTCATAACAGCCAAATAATGGATCCAGACTAGGTGTTCCTAAGCAGGTGAATGGATAAAGAAAATGTGGTATATAGACATGATAGAGTTTTAGCCTATAAAGAAAGATGGAATTCATTTTCTGTTAAGTGGATGGAACTGTAGAACATTATGCTGAGGCAAATAAGCCAGACTCAAAAGGTCAGGGTTGAATATTCGCTCTCCTAGGTAGAAGCTAAGAGGGAAATAAAAAATTTAAAAAGGGGAATCTCAGGAAAATAGAAGGGAGAATAGTGGAGGAGAGAAAGGAAATCAGGTGGTAAAGGGGAGGAATGGGAAAGGAGAGGAAATGTAGCATAAAAATCACTGAAGTATGTGCATGTATGACAATATCACAATGAACTCCACTTCTATGTATGACTATAATGCACCATTTAATAAATAAATTAATAGAAAGAAGAGCAGTAGAGCCAAGGGGAGTGATCGGGGGAGTAAGGGAAAGATGATAGTACTGGGAATTGAAAAAGAGCAAATTATGTTATGTGCATTTGCCAGTATGCCAAAATGAACTCCATGATTATGTAGAACCAAAATGCCCTATTAAAAAAAGAGAGAAAAAAAGAAAAAAATGTTCCATTTCATTGTGGGTCCTTTTCTTTTAAATTACATTTTTTGTAAATATGAGTCACATTTACCATCAAAAAATTCACCAAAGTGGGCTGGAGTTGTGGCTCAGTGGTAGCATACTAGTCCTGAATGTATGAGGCACTGGGTTTGATCCTCAGCACCACATAAAAATAAAATAAATAAAATAAAGGTATTATGTCCATCTACAACTAAAAAAATTTAAAAATATTAACTAAAATATAAATTACAAATAAAAAGTCAAAAATTGTCCCAAATCTGACCTGAGAAAACCCATTATCGGCCAATACCATACAAAGTCCATTTCTGGAATACCCATGTGCCAAAGATGATGTTATACTTGTGTCTGGTTCTGTTTATGTTTTAGTTCTCTCCCAGGTCATAAATTCTTTGAGGGTAAGAGTAGTGTCTCAATAGCTTTGTGCAGTATCTAATAAGGCATTGAATACTTGAAATAAAGACGTCAGAGGTTACAAGTTCTACTGAAAACCCTAATTTTGGATGAAATATGTGCTCCTGGGAGCAGATTATAAATGGAAGCTAACGATAGCAGAAGATTGGGGGAATTAGATGAAGTGACAAGGCCTATAGACTTTTCTTTGTTTGACAGTCATGCTGGGGCACAGTCTGTGGGTGCCCTGGTGATGAGCTCGAGTCCTCCGATGTCGGCTCACAAGCTCAAATGGAACATCTCACCCTGGGTACTGATTTATGGCAATCAGGATTCAGGGTTTGATTGCTGAACTTTCACTGCCTTCAGATTCCAGTGATTTTTAGTAATGTGTGTCTTGGCGAAAGGACAGGGTATTAGCTCAAATGTCATGTTTAAAGGCAGGCTGTCCATGAGGTTCCAATTGTGTAGCCACCACCAAAGTTGGAATTACAATACTAATAACAAGTCAGTTTGTGATCTCTTAATCAAAAGTGAAGCATGCGAACAAAGCTGTGCCCTAACAGATGGCCCAGGATTTCTGCCTTTTCAGTCTGGGCACATTTAGCCACAGGGCATGCTTTGATCCAACAGAAGGGCCTGCCACTGTCTTGGGTATCTAGACCCAGGAGATATTTAGGTATTTTTCTAAATAAACTTCTTAGCCCTGTGCTTGGAGGAGGGACTCAAATATATAGAGCCCTGCTGGGCAGTGTGCAGGTCTGGCCATTCATCTGCTTGGACACTTATAATAAGAGTTTAAATAGACAGATTTCATCATCTAAAATAGACTGACTTCAGTCAGCCTCTTTCCATTGCCTGAGAGACCCTCCTTTCCCGTCTTTCCCTTTTTTTTTCCCTAAGTGAAATGATATCCATTCTCTCTCCAATCTCCCCAAGCAAGATATAATCACTTTCTCTTTTTTTTTAACTTTTATTTATTGAAAGTTCATAGAGATAATACTGTGCAATACCGGGCAATTGAATCGGTTATTTAATAGTAAAGTAAATTTAAAATGTTTACAATAAACCTTTTTTATTAATCTCTTTCATTCATGTTCACATCAACCATCCTTATTTCTTAGAACTTGGATTGTCGACAGAGTAAATCTGTTGAAACAATTTATTTTAATTCTCTCAATTTTTGTTATTAAAAAATTTGTAACATTTTATGTTAAAATGATTTATTTTTTTTTGGTACTGGGAATTGAGTCCTGGGACTTGTTCATGCTAGGCAAATTCTAGCATCCCCAGCCTTTTTTATTTTTTTATTTTGAGACAGGGTCTTACTAAGGGGCCCAGGCTGGCATTGAATTTGTGATTCTTCTGCCTCAGTTTCCTGAGTAGCTGGTATTATATGCATATACTACTATTCTCAGACTGAAGATGATTTCACATATAAAAAAGTAAAAGTGTTACAAAGAATCCTCACCAGATCTCTAAATGTTAATATTTTCCGAAATTTGCTTTGTCAATATCTATTTATGTGAATTTTTTTTCTACTTAGCTGCTGCCATGATTCCTTCAGGAAAACTTTAGGAAAAAAATACCTGTAATATCTACAATCACTGTGTTGAAGGCTTTTGCTACATGTTCAACAAATAAAAATATTGCTAACACTATTAGCAGTTAACATTCTTTACGTGCTATGAGCCACAGAATGTGCTTTACATACTGTATCAGAATTCTACTAGAGAAAGAGGGTGGATGTGTGTGTGTGTGTGTGTGTGTGTGTGTGTATTTTCTTCCTTAAACAACCTCAGTTCTGCTTTTATTGTCTTTCAACTGACTGTGATATCGATGGTTACCAGGGAGGAGTTCTGTTCCTTCACAGGTTGGAGTATGACATTTGAGAAGCACGTCGAGGCAAGCATATAGAGCAGGGTTTATTTTAAGGGGTAACAGACTTCTCCCAGGAGGGAGAAGGAGGCCACATATGGTATCCTGGTATCCCCACAAGTAAGGTGTTCTTCCTTTTTAATATGTCCTAGGCTTCCTCTGTTCTCCTGCTCTCTTCCCCTTATCTCTCTCCTTCCTGCTTATGTGACTAGGCCCAGGAAATGCTCCATGGGATTGCCAAGAGGTGGGAAAAAAGGTGGGCTGAAGGGGAAAGAGCAGGATGGAGCAGCCCAGGACACACTAATGAACAACCTTATAGCTCCCTCTAGGGAGGGGCAATTCCTGGGACAGGTGACCTTAGCAACAGGTTGGATGGGCACAGGTTATCTTGATAGAGTGGATGAAGAGTTCGGAAGGAATTAACACTTCAATCCCTCAGTGGGCAGCAGCCAACTTCTGCGACTCACTCATATTGGCCTCCCTAATCCTACCTGACTCGATTTACCTATCTATACTGACTTCCTATCTAATTCTGGCTTCAACTGGATCAGGTCACCTGGGTTAAGGAAATGATGCCTTGTTTGTAAGATAGCCAATTGCAGATGTTGACCACTTCTATGAAATACTTTTGCAGCAACAGCTGGAAGGGTTTGGGTTACTAGGTGTTATAGTCTAGCCAAGTTGATGCATAAAACTGATGATCAAATATTATCCAATTTATTACTAAGAAGCCTGTGACAGAGGTGTTATTATCTGTATTTTTATATCTGTATTTGGCTATGATCAAATTGACGAGCAAGTGGTGGAAGTACAATTTGAGCGCATATTATTTGGGCTCCAGAGCTCTTTCTCTAAGCTACTACACTACAGTGTTTTCCTGAGAATGAAATAACGGGTTCTCAGTTTCTTTGTAACATCTAAAAGAACTCAGATGTACAAAGCGAAGAACTGATGAATTAATTTGATTCGTTTAGACCTTATTTTGAATGTACTAGAATGTTGCTGGGCATTGAAAATATGACATGCATCTTCCTCAGGTAGTGAAGCAGGTAGGCAGATGTTTTTCCACTAAACGAGACAGAATAAACACAGCTTGGGGAAAGCAGTTACTCTGAGGTTTGGATTAAACCTGGATTTTGGTTCTAGCTTTGCTACTCCAGAGTGTTCTATCTTAGCCTGCTCTTCAAATAGCAAGCAACAGCTCTCCTCTCAACTTTAGTTTCTTTGTCAGCAAAATAGAAGGCAAAAAAAGGTTGATAACCAAGGTCATCCTTTCTAGAGGGATGACCTGATCGCTCTCTATTGATTATGGGTTATCCCTGGGATAAATGCCTTATTGAGTTCTTGAAAAAACTGATGAGGTAATCATCATTACTCCCATTTTTCAGGTGAGCAAACAGAGATAAGAGAATTTAAAAACTTGCTCAAAGTCACAAGTAGCAAGTGAGAGTCAGGATTTAAACCCAGGTAATGTGGCTTTTGAGTACAGATTCTTAATATATGTGTTATATCTCTCCAAAGTACATAGGGAAGGTCTTAATGAAATCTGAATTCATGACCCCTGGCTTACTAAGGCAGTATTACAATTCCTGAGCTACAAAGTGTTTGAAATAGCGATATAAAATTGTTTAGTAAAAATATGTAATTTATAATACATAGTTATTTCTGCCATAAACATAATATATATGTGTGTATGCATATATACACACATATATACACATCATGTTAAATTTATACTGATTTGTTGCCCTCCCTTTTTTGACATTATTTGGGCATTTAATGATAAGTAGGTGCCTATCAGAAATAAATAAAAACCTTCATTTTGACCAGTGTTTTAAGATTCTGCCTTGTATTTTGAAGTGTGGTAGACTTGTGTAATGAACTCAATTAAAAAAAAATAGTGAAAGTCTTATCATAGGTGCAGAAGTCTGAGTTTGGGAGAGAGGGGAGCTAAGCTTGGCCCCTGCTGAAGAAGAAATAGAAGGCTGCTGATATGACTGTCACAGGTCATTGTTCAGTAGACCCCCTGAGGCATCTTGCAAATTTAATGGTGTAACACTTTGGTGTCCAGCTGTGGCCACTGTTAATAAAACCTGAACTTTGAGAACAAAGGGAATGGAATGTGCATATATATTTGTGCAAGGAACACCCAGGTGGTTATTAAAGAGTAAAACTGTCAGAACTGAAAGGAAAGGGTTGTGGTTTGTAGTATCCCCTGAACTATGGGTAAGAGTGATCCTCAACTTCTGGAAATACAGAACTGATGAACCACCATGCAAAGAAAAAACTACCAACTCCAATTTTAAATCAAATTAAAGCAAGCTTGTATTGTGTACACCAAGAAAGCTGGTCACTAGTGACTGTCTCTCCCAAACCCACACTAGAGAACAGCATCCCAGCTTTCCAGGAACAAGGTATTATAGCACAAAAAGTTGCAAAGGGGGGTGTCTTGAGAAGGATTTTGACAAGCAGAATACAAAGGCAGATAGCAGGCTAATTATCTACATGGCATGATATTTCAAGGTAGGGAGTAAATTCAGATCCCAACATCAGAATTTATGAGGTGCCGCTGAAGTTTCAGAGAGGGTTGTTATCTGGTCAGGGGAAGCCAGGATTTATGAGGCACCACTAAGGTTTTAGAGAGGGTTGTTGTCTGGTCAAGGAGAGCCAGGCATGGGTGAGTTCAGAGCATGGGCAGGAATTCCAAACAAGTTTAGACATCTCAGTAATTCATAGTAAAACAGAAATTATCTTTTCATGATTTTGTGATGAGATGTCTGGGTTCATAAAGAACTTCTGGGAATAAATGCTCTGTGAAATCAATTGGAGTCTAATTTTTTCAGATGAGGAAACTAAAGTTCAGGGAACAGTGACTTTTCCAGAATTGCATTGGATTACTGGGTGTTATCATAGGCATGGGCTCCACACAGTGTTCCCTGAGTGCCCCCAATTTTGAAGGAGACAATATATGTGATTTGGGGGACAATACCATAGTTGCTGCAGCTCCAGCATCTTCATCTGTATGTTTTAAGAAGTGGAACTAGATCGTAAGTGGCATAAATATGCCACTGTTGCTGCTACTGTCACCTTCAGAAACTATGCCCAATACCATGAATCGCTCATTGCCAATCCATAGTAATACTGTGTTGAGGATTTAAGGTAAACCAGATGCTCCATTAAGCGTGTTAATTATCATTTCATTAAATTCTCACTACTCTTATAAGAAGTAGATTTTACTGTCTTTATTTTGCAAATAAGAGCACTGATGTTAGAGAAGTTTAATAGTTTGCTCTCAGCAAACAGTAAGGCAAGATTTTGATCCTAGGAAATCTGCCGCCAGAGCCCCTATTCCCAAGTGCTGGGCTATGCTGCCAGGATAGCGCAGGAACCTCTGCTCTCCCCTCCCTACTCTCATCCCTGAAAGTCGGTTATGTGCCCAGGGTCAGCAGCTCCAAACAGTCTCAAAATCGTTCTCATCATGTTGCTACAAGGACCCACTACCAGTCAATCTGGCCAAAGTGGTCATGTGATATAAGCCTTTTCATTATCCCTGGATTAGATGATCTCTAAGGACCCTTCCAGATCAAGGATTCTAGTGTGGTTTTAAGGATTGAAGAGAGGAATATTAATAAAACTGGCATACAGGGCACTTTAGCCTTTTGAGCTGGTGTCATGACTACCATTACTTCTTGAACTGAGTTTGCACGCCTGTGGTTAGTGTGGGAAGGGATGAAAGGAGTGCAAATTGCTCATTAGGGATTACAAGGTAGCTCTAGTAGAGCTGCTATGGGGTCCAAATGGCAAAAAAAATCACATGGAGGAGACATTCTCCCTGTGTGTACAAGAAACCCATCCATACACATCACTTTGGAAAAACGTGGCTGCATTTTTTTTTTTTTTGACAGACACCTTTGGCAGAGACTCCTTGAAGAGATTTAAGAGTACAAACACTGGATCTTCCCTTTGGGGGGTCCTGTTATTGACAGGCTGATGACTGTGAGCTATGTACTGGTAGCTTCCTCATCCATAGAAATGAGATAACCACAGTACACAGGGGTTTTGCACAGATTAAGTGAATTAATATAGGCAAATAAAACTTAAAAAGTAAAATAGCATCTAGTACATAATAATCTCCCTGTAAGTATTGATTACCTTATTGCATTTTATATCTTTTAAAATCTTTTACTCTAATAGAGTGAAAAAGAGCTCTAAATCATGAGTCATTTCTGTAATCAATGACACAAACAACTGATGTAAGTCTAGTTACCTGGTTTGTCAAACTAACTCTTGTTATATTGTTTGATATGTGAGATAGGATGGTGTGTTCAGCAGCTTGAACTATTCAGTACCCTGGCACACACCAGCTGTTATTTTTCTTTTCCTGGAATGACAGTACCCTTCTATGTGCACGGTTTGTTTTGGGGGTATCCACATATTTAACTCATATGCCTGTTTGAATTGCTTCTTGCAGTGCTACTTTGAGAAGGATTCCCAAATTCTTATTTGGCTTTAGCGGGAAACAGTGCCATATGCAATCAATAATGTGTGCCATAGGTAGATGCAAGGGGAAGGGATGCATGCTTGCCCACAGGGCTGGCTACATAATTTGTGTGGCCCAGTGCAGAATTAATTAAAATGTGAGACCCACGCAGAAGCTCAGGCCCCAGTGCAGGACTACCTCCACACATCAAATAGAGGGCCTTCTTGTGTCTTGAAAGATGTTGTCCAATAAGGTAGCTGTGAGCGACATGCAGCTATTGAGCACTTAAATTATGGCAAGTTTGAATAGAGAGGTTCTAACTATAAAACATGATAGATTTTGAAGATTTAGCATAAAATATAGGATGTAAAATTCCCATGAATATTTTTATATTGATTACCTGCCAAGATGGTAATACATTATGTGTTGCATAACAGCAGGAATAAGTACTGAGAAATGTGTTGTTGGGCAATCCTGTTGTTGTGTGAACGTGACGGAGCATACGTTACAAGGTGATATAATCTTGCAGGATCCCCATTATATATGAAGTCCCTTGGTGATCAAACTGTCACTATGACTTTCCTGTTTTGGAAAGAGTCAGCTGCTGGCCTCTGAAACCTCAAAACTGAGAGCATATTTATACCCTGGAGGGTTACCTCGAGGTTCTATGTCTTTTACCATGTCACAAAATGATTATCTTGAATTATACCTAAATGCTATGGATACAGTTTGGATTACCATGAAAAGAAAAATAGAAAAGAGGAAGTTTTAGGGCCTCATGAACATTCAAAGATACAAAAATACGTAAGTAAAAGAAAGAGAGGAAAGAAAGTATGGAAGATGATGGCTACTGAATCTTGTCTTGTTGGAGACAGCTTTATGATAAAAAATGAAAGATTCATCAGACCAATGGGCTTACATCTCAAGAAGGCCCATGTAACCCATTCTGAACTGAAAGCCACCTTTTGCCTGCTACTTCTGGGTGTGAAAAATATTGCTGAGTCCCCAGTGCCTACAACTTTGAATGTTATTACCAATAATCCTAAAAATGATGAATGTATAAATGCAGATTCGATAGCAGTTTCAGACAAGTAACCTCCTATAATCATTGAAGACTACAAATCATTCAGGAAAACTTCCATTTCGACTAATATTTCTAAGTGCTTCCACACATCTTTACACATATCTGCAATTATCCAGAGAACTTCTCTTTTTTTATTAAATTGTAAAAGAACATTGAAGTGGCCCAGCTTTATAAAACAAACAAAAGGCCACTAGGTAGCACATCACCATATTTTGAATGTATTCGGTTCAAGTACATTATTAAAATTAACTTTATCTTTTTCTTTTTGCCTTTTAAAGAGTGGACACTAGACAATTTGAAATTACTAATATAGATCACATTATATTCCCATTAGACGTCTCTGTACTAGAGACTGATTGTGGAGGCTGATGATTAGGGGTGAATCCATATTTTAAGAACACCTTCCACTGAGCAAGATAATAGAGCTCTTTGAATCCCTTGCTCATCATAATCTTTAAGATGTAATTTTGGTGACCACAGGAGGGAACTTTGGATTTTTACTTACCAATGTAAGGAAGTGTTTTAAGCTGGTAATTGGTTTGCATCTCAGATGAACCTAATTCTCCTTGACTGGAAGTTGAGAGGTTTTCTCTTCTTCCACATAGTGTTAGCATCTTAAATAAGAACATCAGCATTAGAATAAAGATTTGAGTCTCCGGTTCCTCATCTAGCTGTGTGACCTCAGGCAAACAATTCTGCCTTTTGGAGTCTTAGTTTCTTTTACTAAAAAATAAGGGATTTAACATATGTAGAGCTGGATGCCTCTATCTTCTGGTTGTATTCTTCATTCATCTCTACTCTGTTCTATGTTCTGTGAGAAAAATCTACTCACCAAGTCAATGGGCATCTTTGGCCCTTATTTCAGGTTGAGTTTGGACAGTGAGGATGGATGCTCCATAGTGTGGTATATAAGCCTTAATAGCCCAAATATGGTGCCATGCCTTATGGTCAGGTCTGGGAAACTAGAATAAAGATAGGAGTGGCCTGACTTACAAACACACCAAATAACCTGTTGGAAGAACTGCTGAAGATCTAATGCCCTAAGAAAAAATGCTTCCAAAAGAGACAGAAGCATGGTTCTGGTAAACTGGAGATTGAATCTGCTCCTGGCCATTTGGAAATCTTTGTGTTGCTTACCTATTATACAGACAAGGGGTCACTTTACTCAGGGGCAGATCCTGATTGACAGGGGGAAATGGGTTATTGCTATACAGTGGGTACAAAGAGGATGATGTCTGGAACTTACTGTGGGCCTGCGGCACTCTGCCCAACTGTCCTAGGTGGTGGGCAACTACAGTAATGCAATAATGACAAAACTGCCCAAGAATTGAGATCCTTCAGAAATAAAGACTAGGGTTACCTTATCAGTAAAGAACGCTGTCCAGTGGAGAAGCAGGTCAAGGGTATGGGGAGCATGGAATAGTGGTGGAGGAAGGCTGGCTGCTATGCTTATCACTTTAGACCTTATATTACCCCTCCTTCCTTTTTATTCTTCTCATATTTGTGAGAACATGGTAGTCGCTTGTTTTACATGTCATTTGGGAAGAGGAATCAATTGACATCATCTCATCTGGATCTGGCATTTTTTCAAGTGGAGGAAAGATAAAAATAGATGGAGGGGGTTGTTGTTAGAGGAGGAGGGGACTGTGTTTCTATTCCAGATATGCTTTCACCCCTTCCTACCTCTGTGGTCATGAGGCTGAAGGGTTGCCTCCCTGGGATCCCTGGACCTCCTGTTCCAATTGTGTTCAGCCAGTAGAGGGGAGGGAGAGAAAGGGAAACTTAGTAGAGTGGAGCTGAGCAATTATAAACAAAGCAAAACAAAGTAAAACAAAACAAAAAAACTGTTTGTGAATCAGGCAACCCTCAATAACAAAGCAGGTTCAAAGGAGTCCAACCAACAATGGGATCTGGCAGTATTTAGAGAAAATAGAAGTGAGGCATAAAGACATAGTAATTGCTTATAGGTCAATTGGTTATACAGCTTTCTGCAATTAATTTAAAGCTTAGCTCTGGTGACTAAACTCCATATTAGTTTGGTCGGCTGCTGCTTAATACAGGAGTCCAGTCCAAACTAATGGACTCCTATAATTTCTATTTTACACATCTTACTGGCCCTTGACTTCCTCATCTATAAAATAAGTGGCTCAGAGGAGCTTAGGGATGGGGTCTGCTGTAACCCAGTGATAGTGTTAGCGCTGCCTGTGGGACATCATCTCACTTTCTTTTCCTTGGAAGACATTACTAGTCAATTCTGGCATTCTTTCTCACTGATCCTAGACAGTGTTAGAATTTTTATTTACACATTTCTCCAGACAGCTGCTTTCTGTGGTTCTGATTTGTCATGTGTAGACATCCATTTGGCTGCCTCTCTGTTATTTTTATTTACTTATTTATTTTGGTACCAGGGATTGAACTCAAGGATGTTCAACCACTAAACTACATCCCTATTCCTTTTTTTAAGTTTTTAAAATTTCAAAACAGGGTCTTGCTAAGTTGCATAGGGGCCTCGCTAAGTTGCTGAGGCTGGCTTTGAACTTGCAATTCTACTGCCTAAGCCTTCCAAGCTGCTAGGATTATAGATATGGCCATGGTGCCTGGTTCCTCTCTGTTATCTTTAAGGTTCATTTAGCCCTGACATTATAAGAACTGAAGAATAGTTATAAGAACTAAGTGTTTATTCATGTCCATTCAACTATACTTACGCATAGAATCCAGTTTTTAATTTTTAATTAACAATTAAAAACTGTAATAATGATTATGTCTTAAGACAAAAGAATTATTTGATCTCAGTGTAGTAACAATGTTTAATCAAATAAAAAATATTATTGAACTACTCATTAATGAAAGTGGAATGATATTTATAGCTCTGCTGATATCCATTTAATTTGTCAGCTCAGAGACACTGGTAGCCAATCTGATGGCCATTTGCTTGCCTGGTCTTTTTGTTTTTCAACAGTAGAGGGCAGCACAGCTAGTGTCTTCTTAGGGAGTCATTTGTACATGACCTTGGGCCTTTGTAAGAGGTTTAAAGATGTGGGCTGTGGTGAGTTGCAGAGGAAGACTATATTCATGTGTCCAAAGAGCTACCTTTGACACATAGTTTAGATTAGAGGGTTGAATTTTTTCTTTGAGACTTTTAGAAATCACCCTTTTCCTAGTTGTTTTTATGCATTTTTAACATTTCATAGTGATCCCTTTTATTTTGTTCTTTTTCTGATTTTCACCTGTGATTATTTGTATCACCCAAGAAAAAGTATTATGTATGTGAAGAGGGCACTGCTTTTGGCTTGTGAGTGTGTAGACTCGAATTTCAGCTCTCTCTGGCTAGCTCTGTGACTTTTAACTGGTCAGACTCTGAGAACTTCAAGAAATCTTCTTTTTTTAGGACAGAGATAGAAATACACAATTTCTCTATTATCTGTCTATTTTGTAAATCTGAAGTAAAATCAATACATGTGAAAGCACTATTGAAATACAGGTTTAAAAAAATGATGAACCATCCTTTCTATGCCTTTAGTTTTAAGAATGTAGCTTTTAATTAAAATGAATTATACAAATAACATTTATGATTTCTTTTTAAATTATAGTGTGGAATATATCATTGGGTAGGTTTGGTTGAAGGGCATACTGGGATATCCTTGAAATGGTATGCAGAGATTCACAGGTTTTATGTGAATATTCACTTTATCCTGAGTAAATACTAATATTGATCTCTGAAACCTATCTGACCTAACATCTCCTCTTAATTCTCAAATATAATCAGTAGATAATGCACTCTATCTACATTCATAATTTTGCATAGAAAGTAAGTTAATATATTTCCCTAATTTTAATATCAAGTTTTAGCAAATGTAAAGTGATTAAAACTAACATAATGTGTGTTTCAGTATGAAAGTGCTTGAGGCTGTTTACACTAAAATATTTGATGAAGTAATCAGTCACTTGTTCTTAAAGGAAGAGTAGAAATAACAATTGTAAATGAATATAGGAGCTTTGTACCTGTGACTTAGATCTCAAGAATGTCATTGTATTATTGGTGAAGTGATTTTTAGGATAGTGAACCATTTTGCTAACTTTCCAACTAGATTCTTGTCTTGATTTTACTATCCCTAAAGCCTATTCTGAGAAATTTGATGCATATTATAACTTACTACAAAAAATACTTAGGGATTATATTAAAATAATGTTAGCATCTAGTCCCTCTCAGATATGAATAAAAAGATTTTACTTCAACATGAATATGCAGATGAGCAAAGTACAACTGATCTTTGTGTGGACTATCTGGTGCATTTGCTGTAGGATGTCCCTTTTCCCTGACAACCACACTCTAAACACTAGTAAAAGTGAGCAGATTTTATAGCTGTGACAACCAAAGGTATCATCAACAATTTCAAAAACATGCCAGTGGAGGCAGAACCATTTCCACTGAGAACCAACGTCTAAGTAAGGAGTCTGAGTAGCAACCTGAGTATGTCAAGAGTGAAATGTAGTCCAGGCCCTGCCTAGTTTACAGGGGATGAAATCCAGTGAACAGAGAGCAACAGTGTGCAGGTAGCAGTAGAGCTGGCTATCGAGCAGTTAGCTGGATGGGTACAGTGCAGGTAGCAATAGCAAGACAGAATTTCAGTGCTCAAGCTAACAGGCCAGGGTTCCTTATGGGCACTAATAGAGAACAGGAAACTCAGACAGAAACCTAATAGATAAGACCTAGGGCTTGGGGATGAGGTGAAGGGGAAGATTGCAACATAACACTGCCCTAGGTTTGTAATTCACTTTATCCCAAGAAAATGGCGGCAAGGTTAATTCTGGATTCCTACCCACTTGTGGGCCTAAGTCTAATTATTTTGATCATCCTAGTCCCCATATACTCAGGCACCCCACGAACCTGTGGCCATAGACCTACAGAGTTGTGGAGCCTCTTCCTAAAAACTTGTACAGAAAAGCAAGGAATGAAAAGCATAAAAAAGAGAGTTACAAAAACATAGGCGTTGGTTCCAAATTGGGAAGCACTTCAAGGGGAATGGTCAGCCTTGTGTCATGGTGACCCACCACAAATGGCAGTAGTAATCTCTTACATTTTCAAGAAGAGGTTTCTTATCTTCTATTAAGTTTCAGTACATCATCTTAAGTCACCCATGCTTTCTGTTATCCATTAGTCTCATGGTGCATTGGCTGTAGGATGTCATGTTGCCCTGGTCATTTATTATTAGCCATCTAGAGAGTTCAATTACAATGAGGTGGTGGTATCTTCACATTATTTTCCAGAAGCCTCCGTGTTTAGAATAAAAAGCCACTGCTTATCGCCCTAGTTTGAACTGGTTTTCCATATGGGCCGTGTTTCAGAATCACCTGGAGACATGTTGGAATTTTCTCGTTTGTTTGCTTTTTGTTTTTGTACTTGGGATCTGGGGATTGAATCCAGGAACACTTAACCACTGAGCTACATCCCCACCCCTTTTAATTTTTTTTTTTACTTTGAGATAGAGTTTAGCTAAGTTGCTTAGGTCCTCGATAAGTTGCTGAGGCAAGACTCCAATTTTCAATCCTCCTTCCTCAACCTCCAGAAGAGCTGGGATTAATAGACATGCAGCACCACACCCATCCCCACCTAGAGAGACTTTTTAAATAAATAAATATCTATAAAATATAGATGCCCCAAACCCACTCATGCTATTTAGATTTAAGATAACAATTATGGAATATGTATTTTTTAATTTTTAATTTCAACCTGCAGTACAGGTTAAAAACAACTTTTCTCAAAACATAGTTTCTTTCTTAGAATGTAAGTATCTTTAGCTGGAAATTCAGTTAACCATACTCCGGAAACACCTAGTTTTTGTGCCAGACACAAAATTCTTGTACAACGAATGTTTGTTGAAAGCTTAATGTACAATTTTAGGGAGTCGGAAACAGTGGCACATGCCTATAATCCCAGCAACTCAGGAAACTGAGGCAGGAGGATTGCAACTCAGAGAGGCCTTAAACAACTTAGTGAAACCTTGTCTCAAAAAAATATATATATACATATATATAAAGGGCTGGGGGTGTAGCTCAGTGGTTCAGTGCCTCTGGGTTCAATCCCTGGTACCAAACAACAACAACAACAACTCCTAATGTAAAATTTTAAGCACTATGGTGTGTGTGTATGTGTGTGTGTGTGTGTGTGTGTGTGTGTTGTGTGTGTGTGTTGTGTGTGTGTGTACAAATACAGCATTTTGGAGCTTTGTGGGGCTTTTCTAACACTTTCCAGTTTTTAATATCACAGTGGCTTACTTCCTGCACAACCAAGTCTGATCCTAATCCTACCTCCTTAGCAACTTATTATCCCTTCTATCTTGTATATTTACTGTGTCTCTTTTCCTCCAACTTCTGTGTTGAGTCCCTAAACATAATGTGATTTTATTTGAAACTGGGACCTTTATGGAATTAATTAAGGTTCAGTGAAGTCATAAAGGTGGTACCATAATCCAGTAGGAGGGGATTCTTTATTGGAAGAGGAAGAGAAACCAGAGAGTTCCCTCTGGGTGTTCCCTGAGAAAAAGTCATCTGAAGATATAGCAAGAAGACAGCCACCTACAAGTCACCTTGTTGGTACCTTGATCTTGGACTTCAAAACTGAGCAAAAATTTTCCTTTGTTTGGGTTCCTCAGTCTGGTATTTTGTTATGACAGTCTCCCATGGTCTGAATATTCGTTTACGCCCCAAATTTGTATGTTGAAACCTAATTGTTAAGGTGACGGTATTGAGAGGTGAAGCCTTGGGGAAGGGATGAGGTCATGAGGAGAGCCCTTGTGAACAAGGTGGGTGCCCTCATAAAAGAGAGCCCAGAGAGCTCTCAGGCCGCTTCACGATGTCAGGACATAAGGAAGAGGGGTCATCTGTAAGCTAGTAAGCAGACCCTCATTGGAAGCCCAGAAGGCCAATGCCTTGATTGCACACTTCTCAGCCTCTAGACCTGTGAGAACCAAGTTTCTGTGGTTGATAAGCTACCCAGTTTATGATATTTTGTAATAGACAGACAAATGGATTAGAACATAGCTCATGCAGACTAATACATTCTTGTCTACCTATCAATCATCTCTTTCTGGTGTGTAGCAGTTTCCTGGAAGATAGTAGCTTTTTTCCCATTAACTCAAAGGTATCCCAGAAATAACCAAGTTTTTTTTTGTAATTATTATTAATAGCAATTCCTGGCACTACATTTTCTCTATTGTATTGCAAAGAGAAGTGGGTGGAATAAAACATCTGATGACCTAGATATTTTTCGGTCCTGGGGCTTGAGTGACAGGCAGTTTAATAACACGGCTGCTGACATCAGGTACAGCTAATGAGACTTTTCTTTAACCCCGGGAATGAGTAGTTTGAGTAGCTCGGGAGGTCAAAGGAGAAGCAATGTCTTCAGGCGCTTTTCTGCATAATGAAGTTTAATAAAATCTATATTTTTAGATGCAGTGGCTAAGCTTCACTTTCTGATAATTCATGAGAATAACAAACTGAGACAATAAGGTGGAGAAGCTGAGAATTTGTGAAGCATTCTTTTTAGTTTACTGTCTCATTGCATTTTTTTTGTCTGTAGACTCATTTCCTCTCATTTTCACAGTAACCAACGAGTTTAACACCTTTATAATGGATTGCATGCCCAGTTATGAAAGAAAGACCAGACAGTAATTTTCTCTCTTATACTTCTGTTTAATACAACTAAATCATCCTCCAGGATCTGCCTTTTCAGATAACCTTTTATGAGCTCTAAGAATGCAGCAAGGAAAGGATTTGAATTTATGAATCTGTCTAGGTAGAGTTCTAAATCAATGCCAAAGCAGTTGTACGTGAAAGTTTTTGGATTGACGTTTGGACTTTAGTTGGGTTGAAATGCTTCCTTGGGGGTTTCAATGCTGAAAATTATCCTTCCACTTATGATTTATCTATGTGACTATTTCCCTTAAGAACTCATTTTGTGTATTCTCTCTGTGTCACCCTCAGCACCTAGCTTTCTACAGAAAAGGGCAGGCATTCATTCATTCGAAATGTTTATCAAACAGATAAGTACTTAAAAGCCTATTGTCTTTAAGACCTTTTGCAGGCTTGTTTGAGAGATGCACTTGCATGTAGACACATAATTAAAACACTCTCTAGAAAATATGCAAAAACTATTATAGGAAAACAAAGGAAGGAATAAGGAACTCTCCCAGGAAGGCTGGAGAACAGGTAAAGTTAGGGATCCATCAAGAAAAGCAATGGGGAGTTGGCATAGACGAAGAGAGAAAAGGCTTCCCTGACAGAGGGTGCAGTCTAGACAAAGGCGAGGAGAAACAGCGATGGCCTTTACAGGGCCTGACGGAGAGGCCTTATCAGATTAGGTCTGGGGAAAACCAAAGGCTGCCTGGCTTTGCCTGTGGACTATCTTTCACACTTTATGCTTGCTGCTTCTCAAATATGTTATTCACATCCATGCCTTTGTCCTCCGGGTTGCTTTACCCTGGAATACCTTTTACTCATCCTTCGGGGCTTAGTTCCTCTTTGAAACCTTCTTTGCACTTTGTAAGTAAAATTTCTTTCTCCCTTTTCTATGGTCCCACAGAGTTTTGCTTGTATTGCTGTGTGTGTGTTCTATAGTACTCTTGTTTATGTTGACTTTTGCCTCACTGAATTGTAATGTCTTCTAAGACTATTAAAAAATATATATACATAATATATATATATATATATAATGTATATGTACATGGATATAACCCATATATATGTAAATATATACATAAATATATATATGTCATTCATGTGCCATTCACGTGGCATACATGTGGCATGCAGGTGATATGCAAGTGGCATGCACGTGATGCACACATGACATGCACGTGGTGTGCACATGATATGCACATGGAATGCACATGGCATGCACATGATATGCACCATGCACGTGATATGCAAGTGTCATGCACGTGATGCACACATGACATGCACGTGGTGTGCACATGATATGCACATGGCATGCATATGATATGCACATGGCATTCACTTGAACGCACATGGTTCACATATGGTATGTGTGGCACGCATGTGATACACAAATGTCGTGCACATGATACACATGGGGTGTGCACGTGGCACGCGTGCCTATGACATTTATTTATTGGTGCATCTTTAGAATATCTCTCTGTCTCTAGATAGTTCTCTAACTGATCTGCAGAAATAATAATAAATATAATATATACATTATATATAAAGTAATATATATTTCTTTTATATATATTTAAAAATATATATATATAGTTATATATATAAATATATGTATATATATATAGTTTTCTTTTTGTATTCCTTCTAACTTACATAATGACTGGCCAAAGTATGTGCTCAAAATGTAGCATGAATATACTAATGATGTACACATTCTCCAGAGAGAACAATTTTTTAGTTGTAGATGGACACAGTACCTTTATTTTATTTATTTTATGTGGTGCTGAGGATGGAACCCAGAGCTTCACATGTGCAAGGCAAGTGCTCCACCACTAAGCCACAGCCCAAGTCCCAGAGAGAATAACTTTTTGTAGAGAAGTAGGTTGGAACCCATGTGAGGGTAGTAGAGACTGAGATCTAACTTTCTTTTGCTTTTTGGTTATGATCAGCTGTGTTACCAGTGAGATTTCTCCTTTCCTTCTGGGACTATTTTTTCACTCTTGTGGATAGAGTGGTATCTTATCAGCAGAAATCAGCAGATGGAGTAAAATGATCTTTTGAGATTCCTTCTAACTCTGACAGTTGTAATTTTAAAGCATATCTGATGAATTGATTTTATATTTACTCACATTTTCTTCATTTTCCTTTGAAGTGTCAGGAGGCTATTATTTATCTGCTTTTCTGCTCTCAAAAATAATACTTGGGGATTTTTTTTATCATTAGGTGTTAGTGAAGGAAGCCAAAATCCTGAGTTTGTGCTCAGAATAGTCATAGGGTCAGAAAGGGTATTTGGAGCAGCTTTAGAATATCTTGCTGTCTCTCGATAGTTCTCTAACTGATCTTCTGCAGAAATAATTGTATGCTGTTTTCTTTGCACTGGCATATTAGCATTCTATCTCCATGAACTTTCTTTTTTAACTTGAATTTTTAATGAATTGATTAGCACAGAGATGACCAAAATCTAGAAAAATAATAATGAACCCTTTTATCAGTATTCACAACGGACATCTCTTGAAATTCTGAAGGAAAAAGCAAATAAATCAGAAATTCTTTTTCATCTGTTCTACATTATCAGGAAAACATGGTCAAACAAGTGTATCAGGAGAAGAGATGATTTTCTGAAATATTTTGTGTTTTTCCAAAGAGGTGTTAGGACAAAGCATGTATTTGTAATGTTTCCAATAAGTACATACACAATCTTATATAGCTGTTCTGATACCTGAGGATATCATGAGTCTACTTCTTTTTTTTAGATATTCATTATTATTATCCTTATTATTTTGAACAGAGTAGTAATTACCATAGACACTGATGATACACCTAATTTTCAGGTGTTGTGGGTATTTGAAAGAGACAGTTTTGTTGAGAGGGTCAAAGATGGTGACCTGTGGCCTCCGGGCACTTAGGAGCTTTCCAGAACTTTATCTGGAAAAGGTGTTTTGTGGAGAGGGCAAGAAGGGTTTGGTGGAGGGCTCTGTGTCTGAGCACTGAAAGATCTATGGCAGCTGAACCAGACTGAGAGATCCATGGCGAATTAGAGAGACCTGTTCGTTTGACATCAATTTTTTTCTCTTTTCCCAGGAGGAGTGTTGAGAGGTCTTTGTTTTGATGTTCTAGTGTCCTATAGAGAGATGATGATGGCTGGGCACCTTTTCTGGGTAGCCATCTAGCTACCCCAACATGGCCAGACCACAGATATTAACCCCTCAACACCAGAGTCTACTTACAGTCACTACACTGAGCTGGCTGCAATGATAACATGAAGGAGTTAATCTTTACACATGCATCATGTAAAGTAACAGTTCAACATTTTTCTGATTACAAAAGCAATACCTTATTATTTCAGAAAACTTAGGAAATAGAAAGTATAGAGTATCGATAAAGAAATGAAAACCACCACAGATTGCACTAATCAAATAACCAGCATTAATATTCTGTGCATTTTAGCCTGAGATCAGAGTTTGTATAAAATTTTTCTGTTAAGCATTACATCAGAAACACTAAGCCTTTAAAATGCTGCTTAAGCATTATTTTAATAAATCATTTCATGGAAGAAGATACATAGTTTATATAATGTATTCTCTGTTCTTACACATTTAGACTTTTTAAAAAATTTCCTGATTACATATTCTATTGGAAGAATGACTTTTCCACCTAACATTTCATCTACCCTGTGCATTATTTCAGTAGGATGGTTTCTTAGGAAAGGAATCACTATGTCAAAAGATACACATATTTTTAAGGCTTCCAATCCTAATTTCTTAATTGGACAATTCTATTGCTGCATCCTCTGTTTGAATTGTCTCTTCTTCTGACAATTTTCTTGATAGTGTGCAGCCTTTTCTGACGCGGTAAGAGTAATGGTGGCTACCCACATTAGACCCTTAGGGCCAATCAGCTAATCAGTATGGGCCCTCTGATTTTGATATAGACCCCAAATGGATTTAATTAGAAGTGAAAGACTTGGTTATCTGTTGTAGAAGTTGGCGATCCAGCGAAACTAAGGAATGTAGAAAATTTCACAAGCAACTTAAGAAAGAATCTCTGTAAATTTCCTTTAGAGACTACATCTCCATTAGGAATATGAGGTCTTTACTGTCCAAATTCTCAAGAATCAGTGTGATCTTGAGCCCAATCCCGGGCTACCAATTGCCCTGGACTTCCAGGGAACAGGTTCTCTTACTCCTTGTTTCCCATGAATGATGTTTTGACACACCGACAGCTTCCAATCCCTACAGGCTTCCCCTGGACAGCAGCAATCATAATAATGATGCCTAACACTTACTGAGCCATCATCCACCACACACCAGGTATGGAGTGAAACCCTTCATGTGCATTCTCCTGTTCTCTTTGCCCAACAAATTTGCATCCCTATTTTATGAAGGATAATACTGACTCACAGCATGGATAAGATATTTCCTCAATGTCATGCAATACTCAGCCACAGAGATATGATTCCAGCCCAGGTCCGCCAGTGCAGAACCCATGTCTTGAAGGCAATGCCACACAGCCTTGGACACTGACAGGGTAAGGAGTTGAGCCTTTGCCAGGTAAAGTTCCCCAGTGGGACCCTCTAGCTAGAGTCTAGTTCTCTTCATAAAGGCAGCTCTCCATGAAGGAATGTCCTGTTGTTTGTGGCCACAACCTCAGCAGCTGCTCTCTGTGGCGTCTCTCACTGGGTGCATTACTGGTTGGCAGTGCTCCTAGGAACTTGCCTATCAGAGAAATCTCATGGGCTCTCTGATGTCTGCTAGAGTCTGGCTTTCTGGGCTCTCAACAAGTGCATGTTTAGCCTTTCTTTTCACATCTCCTCTGAAGGGCACCTGACAGCCCTGCACCCCCAGATCTACATAGTTCTCACTCTTGGGAGGAATTAAGGAAGCTGCGACTTCCCTACTTTACTCAAGGCCTAAGTGACCAGACCCTTTGGCTCCTGGTGAACACTTATCCTTTCCCAGGATGCCCTCTACAGAACAGCCGAGTCTTAGGATATTATCTCGCCCTCCTTGCTATACTAAAATCCAGAGCCTTTCTAGATCTGCCAAGAGCCCCCAGTTTATCTTTTAGTGTTCACCCACGGGGTAGCAGCACTACAGAAATAAAGCCTCAGGAGTCTCTTCCCAAGCTAGATATGCAAACTCACCTCTTTTACTGGATTCCATGTAGGTTGTATGGGGTAAGCATTATAGAAACTCAAAGAAGTTGTGAGTCAAGGCTGCAATGACCAGGGAAGATTCTTTGGAGGAGGTGAATCTAAGGTGAGTCTTAGAAATGACTGGCATGTGGACAACTGGGCTGAGGAGGGAGGACATTCTGAGAGGGAGGAATTATATGCCCAATGTCAGGATAGAGGAAATTGTGTGTACCAGAATGTCAGGGAGTGGGAGCTCAGAGCTCATTCTGTCTTTGCAGAATGTGGGGCTGTATTTTTTTCCTCTTGTCTGTACAATCAGGTACAGTGGTTCACACCTGTAATCCCAGGGACTCAGGACGCAAAGGCAGGAGGAGTCCAATTCTGGGCAAGCCCAGAGAGTTACTTTAAATGATGCATGTGTAAAGATTAACTCCTTCATGTTGTCATTGAAGCCCGCTAAGTTTAGTGACTGTAAGTAGACTCTGGTCAAGGTCTTGAGGGGTGAATATCTGTGGTCTGGCCATGTTGGGGTAGTGAGATGGCTATCCAGAAAAGGTGCCCAGTCCTCATCATCTCTATAGGACACTAGAAAACCTTCTCTTTTGTTCCATACACCCCACAGCCGTTCCATTTAATGTACTATGTACAAGGCCAATGTAGGCCTCTCTGGGTGTGACATCTCTGCTTCTAGGCAGATCTCAGCTCCCTCTGAATACTGCCTGTTGAGGGGGGCTAGGCAGCTAACCACTCAGTGCTTTCTTGAGGCAGGTGTTGTAGGTTTTTCTTTCCTGTGACTTTTTTTGGTTACAGAGCAATCCATGTCAGAAATGAAAAATAGAGAAAGCATGAAGGCTGTACTAGCTTGTGTAATGAACTGAAAAATTCAGCTTAGCTTTCAGGAGTGGCTCGATTCAGGAACTCAGCATTTCTGTTTCCACCTTTCATCTCTTTATTCTCCTAATTTGGCTATTCTCAGGAATTTTTTTTCATTGTGGGTCTAAATTTGGGAAAAAAAAAATGTCTTGGAC
The DNA here is from genome assembly GCF_048772815.1 of Callospermophilus lateralis. Taxonomy (NCBI): domain Eukaryota; kingdom Metazoa; phylum Chordata; class Mammalia; order Rodentia; family Sciuridae; genus Callospermophilus; species Callospermophilus lateralis. Next base: position 3,517,359 of record NW_027510917.1, read on the forward strand.
CTTGCTCTCCATGGACTGAATTGTATCACATTCCTCGGGCAAAAGCAATAGGATGCACTCATTGGTCAAGCCTGAGTCAAACATGCACCATGGAGGTAGAGATGAAGCACATCTGCCCCAACCATGTGGACTGAATCTAGATCACATGTTGTTCTCAAGAGAAAAATAGGGATGATGTTAACAGATAAGGAGCAGATACATGCAAGGTGATTTAAAAAAAAAAATAAGAACAATCAGGTACAGTAGTGCACGCCTGTAATCCTAGTGACTCAGGAGGTGAAGGCAGGAGGATTGCAAGTTCCAGGCCAGCCCAGAAATATAACAAGACCCTCAGTGACTTAGTGAGACCCTATCTCAAAAAAAGAGGTGGGGGGTTGCAGGAGGGACTGGGAATGATGCAGCTCAATTGTAGCACCCTTGGGTTTAATCCCCAGTACAAAAAACAACCACAAAAATCCCACTTCAGTTCACTATAGTGACTCTATAAATCCCAGAGTCTGTAAGTCTGAATCCCCAAGTGTTAGGCTGTATAGTCTAACTGGCCCAAAGGAAGGGCAAGGAGCCCCTTTGGTATTGCCTGGACTCCCTGGCAGGATGTAGAGCCATGTGGCTCCTTCTCTATGGATGCACCTGCCTCAGTTAGCCATGGGAGACATCCTGGAAGTCACGGAGAGATTGAAGCATCACTCTGATGTCACAGGGATGGAAGGGATGGGTGCTCTGGATGTGGAGGATGAGTTTATGATCTGGCTTAACTTCTTTGGAAGGGAACACGAAAGCTGTCTAATTTCACCTCCCAGAGCCAAGAGGCAGGAGAGCAAAGTGCTTCAGTCCACTGGCCTCTGCAGATAATGGCCTGGATTTGTACTGGTTTTGTGATCTCGATAAACCTTGTTTTTCTTTTTTGACAAAGGGGTGTCCTGAGGATTCGGTGAGATATGCATGTAGAGCCCTTGGTGCAGTGCCTGGCATCCCCTGCCATGCACTTACTACACATTAACAAATACCCTTTACCCAGCACAGAATGTCACAACAACAGCAGCTCAGGATCCTCTGTCTTGGCAAAGGCATGCAAAATGTGGAGCTGTATTTTCTCCTATTGTCTGTGAAACCCTCTTTTTCATCTTCATTTTGTGTCCTGAGGGGCGAGAAAGTCTGACTATAATCTTCCTCTATGTGCTCTGACAACTAATGGCTTCTGGGAGTCACTGAGACAGCCCCTTCTCCCTCCCACATCAGTCACAGAGTCCTGCCTGTTTTGCCTCTGAAATATTTCTTGGATCCCACCTCCCACTTCAGTGCCACTGCCGCGGCTCTTATGCGAAGGCTCCTCTCTCTGCCTGCTTAATTCAGGAAGCCAGAACTGGTTTCCCTGTCACTGGGCTCTTCCTATCTGCTCCACTCCCCTGCTTTGTCATATCCCCTTGTCTACAGAATAACATCCTAATCCCTGAGCAACGCATTATTTAAAGTTGTTTCAGTCCTCCAGTCTATACTTCCATCTGCAAGAATCTCCCCCACAGGACATGGATTACAACCAGAGCCACTGACACACTGTTTTGTGAAAACTCTGTACCAGCCACCTGCAGGCTCCAGCCCAGGCTGCCTGTCTGCCCTCACCTCTTCTCTGCTTGGCTAACTTTTGCTTCTCTTTGAAAGTTCAGCTCCTCCCCCCAGGGCCTCTGCCCTTGTACTTCCAGAGCTAGAGGATTATGCTAGTAATATAGCACTTAGCCCACTATCTTAACAATTGACTATGTACATGTCTCTACTCATATGTGCACCATGATTCCTGGAAGGAACATAGCTTATACATTTAATTTTTTTTTTGCATACTCAGGGCTTACAAGAGTACCCAAATATTTATTTACTGCAATGAATATCTGTTCTCAGGTTGCAAATTAGGAAGCATGAAATGCACTACCTTGCATTTCTCATCATACACCACCATTTGAGTGATACTTAGGACTTTTATTTCTTTCTTTTGCCAATACATTTTAAAATACAAAAATAATGAGAAACATGTCAATCTTAGTCTTAAAATGTGTCTTAATCCATTCCCTCCAAATAGCCACTCTTGTTAGCTTATTAGATACTATTTGGAACTTTTTAATTTTTAAATTTTTTAAAAAATATCAGCTGTGTTGAGATATCATCTGATACCATAAAATTCACCCTTTTCAAATGTACAACTCAAGTGATTTTTTAAATATTTTTTTTAGTTGTAGTTGGACACAATACCTTTATTTATTTATTTATTTATTTATTTTTATGTGCTGCTGAGGATCGAACCCATGGCCTTGCATGTGCTAGGTGAGCGCTCTACCCCTGAGTCACAACTCCAGCCCTTCAGTGATTTTTGTGGGGGGGTATTTTCACAGAGTGGTGTAACCATTATTGCTAAGTTTAGAACATTTTCATCGCCCCAAGAGCAGTCATCCCCCCATTCCTCACTCCCCAGCCCCTGACAATTACTAGGCTATTCTCTGTCTCTGCATACTTATCTCTTTTATATTTCATATAAATGGAATCTTTTGTGTCTGATTGGTGGGTGGGGGGTACTGGGGTTAAACCCAGGAGCACTTTAGCACTGAACTTTATCCCCATCTATTATTATTATTATTATCATTATTATTATTATTTATTTTAAGTTGTCAAGGCTAGCTCTGATAATACTCCTCCTGCCTCAGCTTCCAAAGTGTCTGGGATTATAGTTTTGTGCCACTACTCATTTTATATTTGGCTTTTATTGTTCAGCATAATGTTTTCAAGGTTCATTGATTTTGTGGCATGTGTCAATATTTCATTCCTTTATTCATGAGAGAATAATAATAATATTCTATAGTGTGAATATGCTATATTTTCTTTATCAGTTGATGGGCAATTGTATTGTTTCTAGTTTGACTATCGAAAATATGGCTTTATGGAATTCCTATGTGTATTTTTATGTGAATGTAAAATTTCACTTCTCTTTGCTATATAGCTAGTAATGGAGTTGTTGGATTATATGGTAACTCTGTGTTTAACTTTTGAGGAATTGCCAAACTCTTTGCCACAAAAACTGTATCATTTCACATTCCCGTTAGCAGTGTGTAAGATTTGCACCTTCTCCACATCCTTGTCAACACTTGTTATTGTCTTTTTTACTATAAATATCTTAGTGGATATGATGTGACATCTTCTTACATCTTCTTGTGGTTTTGACTTTCATTTTTCTTCATTTTCTTTTTTTCAGTACTGTATTTTGAACTTAGAGTCTTAGACATGCTATACATGTTAGGCTTTGCCATGACTTTCATTTTTCTAATGCTCAATGATCTTGAGCTTCTTTTTCTGTTCCTGTTGGCCTCTTATGTATCTCGGGAGAAATAGCTATTAGAATTTTTTAAATAAATTTTAAAGTTATTTATTCCTTCATTGAATTAGAAAGATTCTTTAAATATTCTGATATATGATTTATATATATATCTGTAAATACTTTTTAAAATTTATTCTGATGTGTTATGTATGACATCAGAATGCATTTCAATTCATATTACACATATATAGCACAAATATTTATATCTCTGGTTGTATACAATATAGAGTCACACTATTTGTGTCTTCATACATGTACTTAGAGTAATGATGTTCATCTCGATTCCACTGCCTTTCCTATTCCCATGTCCCCTCCCCTTCCTCTCCTTCCCCTTTGTCCTATCTAGAGTTTGTCTATTCCTCCCATGCTCCCTCTCCCTACCCCACTATGAATCAGCCTCCTTGTATCAGAGAGAACATTCAGCATTTGTTTTTTTGGGGATTGGCTAACTTCATTTAGCATTGTATTCTCCAACTCCATCCATTTACCTGCAAATGCCATGATTTTATTCTCTTTTAATGCTGAGTAATATTCCATTGTGTATATACACCACATTTTCTTTATCCTTTTATCTTTTGAAAGACATCTAGATTGGTTCCACAGTTTAGCTATTGTGAATTGTGCTGCTATAAACATTGATGTGGCTGTGCCTCTTTAGTATGCTCTTTTTAAGTCCTTTGGGTATAGACTGAGGAATGAGATCGCTGGGTCAAATGGTGGTTCCATTCCCAGTTTTCCAAGGAATCTTCATACTGCTTTCCATATTGGCTGGACCAATTTGCAGTCCCACCAGTAATGTATGGGCTGGGGATATAGCTCAGTTCGTAGAGTCTTTGCCTTGCATGCACAAGGCCCTTGGTTCTAATCCCCAACACTACACACACACAAAAAAGAAACTGTAAATACTTTTTATATATGGTTTCGATATGAGGTGTCTTCCAAAGTCTCATGCATAAGACAATGCAAGAATTTTAAGAGTAGGAATTAACTGGGTCAAAAACTGAAGGCAAGTAGGGTTTGACTGAGGGAGATAGATTACTGGGGGCATGTCATTGGGATTTATATTTTGTCCCTAGTGAGCAGAACTTTCCCTGCCTGCTGTTGCCATGTGCTGAGCTGCTTTCCTTCATCATCCCCTTCACCTCACTTTGGGCCAGAGTAATGGAGTTGGCAATCTGTGGATAGAGACCACTGAAACCATGAGCCTCCAAATAAACTTTTCCTCCTCTACATTGTTCTTGTCACATCTTTTTGGTGGCAGTGATGAAAAGTTGACAAAAACACATATTATCAGATTTATAATATCAGTATATAACATATGTGATTTATAAATAAATAAATAATTCATTTGAATTTAATTTAGCATAATAAAATATATGCACAAAACCCAAATATTCAAATACATATAAAAAGGTCATAAAAATACTTATAAATTATTATCTGATATGTGGTTTAAATATATATCAATTATTTTTATCTTATTATAAATGCATGAATTATAAAGGTTCTCCTTTTTATACATGTGGGATTATATTATTTCCATTATGGGGGTATTTTTCCAGGGCATGTGTGTTTAAATTTGCCTCATTATTTTAAATTGCTTTGTAGATGTACATACAATCATTCTCCTGATGATGGGAATTTTGGTGAATCTTGATATTTGTATTATTATTAACAATGCTATAATGAGCATTCTTATAAAGTCTCCTTTCTGCACATGGGCAGGTGTCTCTCCAGAGTTCCTTGAAAAGGAATAACTGAGTTTAAGGATATCTGCATTTTGCATTTTAATGTTTGCCATAAAAACATGTATTAGAAAGCCTATTCAAATATACTCCCCAGGTCACATTATATGGGAATAGCATTTCCTTGAATACTGGGCAAGATTCCCATTTAAGCCTTCTTGTCTCTCTGATGAGCAACAGATTTGCTATGGTTTGTGTACCCCCACTCCCAATTTTATGTATTGAAAACTTAATTTACAAATTTATATACTAATGGTGTTTGGAGGGGGCACCTTTGGAAGGTGATTGGCTCATGAGGACTCTCCTCTCATGGATGGATTAATCCATTACGGATTACCAAACTAATGGACTGGCTTTGTTTTAGAAGCACCTCCCTCTGGCATGCTTGCTGTTCCACTGTGAGTGTGACAGCCTCTGCCATGTAGTGACCCAGGAAAAAGGCCCTCACCACTTGATGAGCAGATGCATCCTGGACTGCTTAGCCTCCTCCAGATCAGAGACCAACTGAAGCCTATATACTTCCAAAATCACTGAGTCTCGGGTATTTTGTTATAGAAACAGAAAATGAATCAGTACAGTTTCTAATTTTTTAACTTGAATGAAATTATTTCTATAGTATGGCTTCTGCTAGTTGGTGTTCAGCATAGAACTTCTCTCTCATATTACTCCACAGATCTATCCTTCACTTAGAAACCTCTGCATGACATAGAAAGAAAAGGTTAGATGGGGCTGAGAAAGTCTGGATTTATATTCTAGCTGTCATGCATAGTTATTCCAATCTGAGTAAAACATGACTCTTAAAAGACTTTCCATTGTATGTAGAGATGACCAGACTTTTAACGACAATCCCGAGACTTTTAACTTCACAAAGATGTAGCATTTCATTTTAATAAAGCTGTCGACAAGGCTCCCTTTTCGAGTGACTTTTCAAAAGCATCTTTTGTCAGCAGAGGGCTTTTATTATCTAATGTAACCTTACTGTACCCTGTGTTAGGTGAGAGAGAAAGGAAATGTCCTTGGGTACTGAATATGGAAAGTTGTACAAAGACTCTCAAGGGGGGAAAGAAGTTGTTCAGCTTTCCAAGGCTGCATTTGTCACTCTAGGTTGTATCTTAACTAAAAACAATGAAGTGTTCTCTAAAGGTATTGACCAGAAAGTAATGTTTTTTCAGGTTATACATCCAAACTGAATATTGTATAAAAAGAAATCATGGAGGATTACAATGGAAATCAAAGTGTGAATTTAACTAGCAGTGTAATAACTTGAACAGAATCCATCATAAAACATACACGACAATAAGAAGTTAGTGGAGAAGACCTGGGAATGAGAAGAGAGAGTGCCAGTCTTGTCTCTGGAATGGGTTAGCTGGTTCTGCTGCTAATTAAGCAGTGCCAATGACCTGGAGGGGCATCAGGGAGGGGGATGAATTGTGGGCTCTGGGATGTCAATGTTGTGGTTCTATCAATTTGTCCTTTAAGGAGGAGCACAGTCTATCATGGAAGAAATGATTGACAGGGATTTTGATAGGTTTCAAGACACTAGGAAAATGGATTGGAATTTCATAGCAGGTCTTCTGAAGCACAGAAACTTATGTGCCATTGGGGTAGAATCCAGCCCTCTGACCAAAGCCAACATGGTAGGGATAAAGAAAGTCACATCTTAAATGGAATCTGGACAGTCTTGATTTCAATGTCCATTCTATCAGTCAGCTTTCTCATTTCTGTGACCAAAATATTGGAAAAGAACAAGTTGAAGGAGGGTCTCATGGTTTCAGAGGTTCAGTCCGTAGATAGCCAAATCCATGGCTCTGAGCCCAAGGTGAGGCAGCACATCATGGCCATAGAGCAGGGTGCAGGAAGCAGCCTTCCTCACGGTGGCCAGGAAGCAGAGATGGGGAGAGAGAAGGTGAACCCTTCCAGGGCACACCTCAATGACCTATTTGCTCCAGCCACACCCCACCTAACTATAGTCACCACCAAGTTAGTCCCTTCAAGCTAGGATGGGCAGAATAAGTCATAGCTGTCACAGTTGAGCCCATCATTTCCTCTCCTTACATCCCTGCATTAACACAGGAGCTTTGGGGCAGTACCTCATATCTAAACCAGAACACCCATGAAGAGATAGGAAGATTGGTGTATTTTCTCCTTTCAGGGACTGGCTCACAAACTGAAGGAGGTACCTAATGGACACCCACAGACTTGGTCCTCAGTGAAGAGTCACTAGAGAATCCAGAAAGGACATTCTGTCAGCACTGCCCTTGGAGTCCCCAGATATCACCAGATTTTCCTCTCATCTTTGCTCAGAACTGACAAGTAGTTGTGCTTGATGTCTATTAGACTCCAATTCAATTTTGAGGTCCATAATTCAATGGGGATAGATATCAAAAGGGGTTCTTTTTTTTCATTAAAAGGGTAATTTGTTATCAGAGTGTTGTAAGGCTGAGAGCTTATAGATTTTTTTCATGAAGTCATAAGTTTGTAAGGGGCCGGGTGAAGTCATCTTGTTCTGTATTTGAGCCAGGGATGAAATTAATCCCTCCTTGATGGATGGGATACTGTTGAACAAGGATCTCTAGAGAACCAGCGGCGATGACGTTCTGTCTTGTAGCAACCATCTCTCATGAGATTCCTTCTACCATATTGGATATATTGACACTGAATGGAAGACCAGCATCTTTTTTCTCTCCCCTTTGGGTAGAGAGAACCATGTTTTGAATGTCCTCCACTCTCATTATGTGAAAGAGCACATGCTGAGCATGTTGTGTGTCCTCCACTCTCATTATGTGAAAGAGCACATGCTGAGCATGTTGTGTGTCCTCCACTCTCATTATGTGAAAGAGCACATGCTGAGCATGTTGTGTGAGGTGCTGGTGAGGTGGAGGGCCACAGTGGGGAGACTTGATGGCCGCTGGCGTCTAGCTGAGAGACTTATAATGGATGACAACCAATAACCAAATCAATAAACGACCACAGATTGTACTAAGTGCTGTGGTGGAAACAATCAAGGCACTGCTGTAAAGGGCAGCAGGAAAACAAGATGTCATTTAGATGGCTGGTCCAAGAAGGTTTCTTTTTAAGTGACATTTAATAGGAACCCTGAAGCATAAAAGGAACCAGCTTTTCAGAATGGAAGGAAGAAAACATTCCTGACTGAGAGAACAGCATGGGGAAAGGCTCCCAAGTGGAAAGATTTGAGATGTTTAAAAAGCTCAGTAGGAGCAGAGTTATCAAGGAGAGGGGCATGCACTGTCAGAGAAGTCAGGGCCAAATGTCTGTCCTGGTAGGCAACCAGGAGGGGTCTGGATCATATTTCAAATGGAATATTTTTATTGTATTTTATTTTGTGGTACTCGGCGTTGAACCCAGGGCCTCACACATGCTAAGCAAGCAAGCCCTCTACCATGGAGCTACATCCCCAGCCCAGGAGCTGGTGAGATGGTAATCCCATCCAGTGGGTGGAGATCCTCTGGGGAGGAACGAGTTCATGGTGGGAAGGATGGAGTCAGAACGTGGGGTTTGTACATGTCAAACTTGAGATGCCTGTGAAACACCCAATGGAACTGTGGACCCCAGGTCTGGAGTTTAGAGAAGTCAGCACTGGAGGAATAAATTTAAGTGCCTTGGTCTGCCAGTGGAAATAGATGGTGTGGGGGGAAAGAATGGGATATAGTGGGAACGAGGAAAGACAAGGAAAGGGGTCCCAGGTCTGAGGTCTGAGAAAGTCTGACGACCCACCGTGGCCTTGAGAACAAAGATTTGAGTAAAGACAGCAACAAATAGAGAAAGGTGTGGGTGCTGGTCCCACATAAGCCCTTGGGCAAGGAACTTCCAGCTTCTCTGATAGTCAGTGTCTATACTTTACAGAGACGTGTATTTTCCCTTTTTATCTCCAATTCCCTTCTATTCCCAATACTCTGCGATCCTTCCCCCACTTGGTCAAGGGTTCCTTTTCCAATTCCTTTGACCATACATGTAACTTCTTTCACCTACCTTGACTTGACATGCACAGAGCACGATTCTAACTTTAGGTGTTGACATTCCTCTAAATATTTCCTTCTACCAAGTTGTGATGTTTGTGAGGCACTTGTCCTTGTTGGCTATTATAGTCCAGTTTAATTTTGATGGTGCTGGTGCTGGGGTCTTTGACACAATGGGGATTGATATGGGTAGGCTTTATTTTTCATTAAAAATGAGCCTCTGTTTCTGTCATTCCTTATTCAATTCAATTTTCCAGTTTCTTTTAAATCTCAGAGATTTGAGGATTGCCAGTGGGTGTTCTATTGGATCTCACTTAATGTTTGTGTTTTGTCTACACCATAAAGGAAACCAAATGAACTGGCTCTGTTCAGCACCCAACAGGACGGACAGCCCAGGTAAAATGTGGGTTTATAGATCTGTTCCAATCCTCACACCAGGGATGTGTCTGTAGCCAATGAAGCTTTCAGAGCATTGTTTAAAGATCTCAGTGTGGTATCTCTTCTAGATATTTCTTTCTTAATGTATTAATGCTGTCAAATTATTTATTTGGGCTGATGTTTTAAATAAAGGGCTCTTGCTGGCCTGAGGAGATTTTGTCTTTGTCTTACAACAGACCATCTAAACCTGCTGAGAAAATAAAGACAAAAAATAAAAAAAAAGAATTCATGTTGAAAACCAAAGGTCATTTGTTCATGAAAAATTATAGCTGAAATGACAATTAGATGCCACACAATAGATTTTTGTTTTTTACCCAGTTGAAGCCTCTGAATCCAGCATTTTGGGTCATCTTCGCAAACAGAATTATTGTAGAGGTGACATTTTTGCTGTTCCAGGTAAGGGCTGTCAACAATTTATTTCTATTCATTTCTACTACATGTCCCTGCTTTCAAGATGCAGGCCTCTAGTCCTGACTGATTTTGTTATTAGAGATAGAAGAGGCTGGACCAAATGAAAGCAATCATCCCTCGTTACATGCTGGGTGATTCAGCCGGGGTTAACAGTGGTGTTAAGTGTATAATGCAGAAAGTGGTGAGAGGTCTAGGTCAGCCATGTGCCTGTGCTCTTTTGAGAGGGAACATTTCCAACTGACTTTTGTGTCTTGACGGGTAGTCCTGGGGCTCTACATGGAAACCCTTTTCAAATCCTCCAAAATAAGCCCGTCAGAGTCAGCCTTAATATCTGTTTGTATACAAGGCATACATTTCCAAATTGTTTTTTGTGACTTTGGTTGTGTCATTTATCCTTCCTACCAATGGCAAGTTGAATTGTGCCCCCTCTTAAAAAGGATGTGCCTAAATATTAATTTCTCATAATAATTTCTTATAACAATTCCTCCAAATGTTACCCTATTTGGAGGATGGGTATTTGCAGATATAATTAAGTAAGAACCTGTACATGGAATCATCCTGAATTTACTAGGTGAGCTCTAAATCCAGGGCCAAATGTTCTAATATAAGAAGAGAAGAGCTCAGCGCGATGGTGCATGCCTATAATTCTAGCAACTCAGGAGGCTGAGGTGGGAGTTGTTCAAGTTCAAGGTCAGGCTCAGCAATTTAGCAAGACTGTGTCTCAAAATAAAAAATACAAAGTGTTGGGGATGTGACTCAGTGGTAAAGCACCCTTGAGTTTAATCCCTAGTACATATATATATATATATATATATATATATATATATATATATATAGAGAGAGAGAGAGAGAGAGAGAGAGAGAGAGAGAGAGAGATATCAGGCATTGCAAACAGCCACCAAGAGTTAGGATAAAGTTATAGAATAGATTCTCTTTCAGAACCTCCAGAATGAGCCAGCCCTGTCAACACCTTGATTTTGGATTTCTGGTTCCTAGACTGGGAAAGAATAAATTTCTGTTGTACTGTGTCATTCGTGATTTGTGTTAGTTGATTCAGCACACCTAGGAAACTCACACACAACACTCTCTTAGTCTTGAAAGGCACTTAGAGTTGGGAAACAAGGTTCTGAGCTTGATGCTGCTATAGAAGGTGTGTGACCTTGGGTGTGTTGCAAACCTGTGTGTCTAGACATCTCTTTCAAGCTCTTTTACCTCTAGCCTTGATCTACTAGGGGGGAAAAAACCTTGAAAACTGGATAGAACATAAAAAGCAGTTTTTTTGATTTTGCATTTGTGTTGACTGGGAGAAGGGCCATAAACAAGATGATCCCTAAGATCCTGCAGCTTTTAGCTTGAAGGCACTTTCTAGAAGAGTCGCAGAGAGGTGAAACCCAATCAAAGCCCAGCCAGGACGTCTGAGTTGAAGAGATAAGTAGTGGAATTTGTGGAGGATGAGAGCATGGGATTTGTGGCATAGAGAATGAGACATCATTATGCATTAAAACACTTGAGGAATATATGTAGGATTTTTCTTGAATCCGTGCTGAGTAGTAAAACATTCACACATATAGTGAACTTCAACAAGGTTGGACAATGGACTGGGTAGCTGTGAGCTAAGCAGTTCCTACATCTTACACAGGACTTGGTGCTGTTTAAGTTTCAGCTATGTTGGAGAAACTGCACTGAACGCCTGGCACATTCATTAGAGACCTCAGAGGGCTTCTATCTTAACTAGGACTAAACTAGCTCTGATGTAAAGCCTATGCCAGACCTACCTTAACAGCACATAAGAGTGAGCCCTGAAAATATCCACCTATTTACAAGTAATATTTACTACCTGTCAAAACAAACTTCAACGCTCTTTCAAAGAAGACAACAAAACCCAGACAGTCCACAGTATAAGTTGCAAGGCAATGTGACCCTTATGCCCAGGCTCAGAAAAGAGTAAGACAGAATCTTGTGGTCAAATGTGACCCAGGAGATGAAATAGACCCTAGATTCAGACCAAGGAATGTTAGAAAAGTTGGAATGAGCAGATTCAGGTTTTAGAACAGTTCTGATAAATATGAACACAAAATGAAGTTAAAATGTGGACCTAACAGAGATAAATGGAAAATATAAAAAGAATAAAATAGAATTTCTAAATGGAGAAATACAATATCAGAAATTTTAAAATGCTTATATTTCTTTGAATACTAAGTTTCTTTACAGTGAAATTACTAATGTGTTGTGGAGTTTATAATGTTATGTGGGAGTAAAATAATGACCACAAAGGAAGGACTCTATTGCAAAGCTATTACATTAAGAATAACGTAGTTTAGTGTTATGTGAAGGCCAATCATAATTTTATTATAAAATTAAGATGCATTTTGAAATCCCCAGAGCACAACCAAAGTTGTGTGAATGTAATGACCTCTTAACTAATGTCCGAGCTTCTGTCCTTCTCAATTCAGCAGTTAAGTTAGACGTCACACCTCTGCTTACAACTGTCCAGAGACTTCCCATATCAATCCTTACACAGTCTGGTTCAAAATGACTTCCCTGACTTCATCTTGAACCTCTGTCACTGTCCCTCTCTTAATCTACCCTAAGTCCTCCTTGCTGTTCTTTGAATCCAACTGGCAAGATTCTTCCTCTTGGTCACCACACCTATTCTTCCCTTTGCCTCTTTTACTCTGGCCTGTTCCTTTCCTTTCTTCAAATCTTTTTTTTCGTTCAGACTGTGACTTCTCCCTGTTATGTTTCTTGAATAAAAAACTTAAAATGGCAAATCTACCGTTTGTTCTCTGGACATTTCTTTTCTCTTTTCTTGGTTCATTTTCTCTGTAGAGCTTGTTGTTTTGTAAGGTGTTAGAAACTGTGTTCATTTGTTTTATTTATTGTCAATCTTTATTCCCAAAGTCCATCACAACATAACATGATTAGCTTTATTTTTTTTTCCTGTGTTGCTCACTAATACGTCCACAGGCCTAGGATAGTGCCTGAGATGTAGTAGATGCTCAGGAAATATGGAGCTCAGTGACTGGACACAGCCAATGAAGCTGGACACTCCAGAAGGAGCACCAACACTCCTCTGTGCCCTCGTTGCCCCTCTGCCCTTGGTCATGTGTGCTTGTCCCTCCTCTTATCAATAATTCCCCCATCATCTCCCTGTTCTCATTTGCCTCGAGCTTGCAAGAAATTGGGAGGATGTTCCTCAGCATGAATGAATAAAGAGACCTGAGACTCCTGCTCTGCGCTTTTCCATTACTCTAACAAAACAACAGGCTGGTTTTTGTTTTTTTTTTTAATCTTTAAAGCATTCATGCGTGTGGAAAGCAGCCACTCAGAGGAGGCTGTTTTATTTATTTATTTATTTATTTATTTATTTATTTATTTATTTATATTTCACAGTGAACTTGTGGTGTTTTGGGGGGGTTTTGATTTTTATCTTTGGGAAAAGTCAGCGCCTGCAGCTCTGTTGCACCCGAGGCTTAGAATCTTTCATCTCTGACAGTGGGGGGATAAAGGGGGCTCACAATGGTCTACTGAGGAGGTTTCCTTCAGCTTCGGGTAGCTCTGGATGTAAGCAAAGGAAAATGACCACAGACTCTTGCTCTTTCCTGGGGCCCGGCCTGAGGAAGAGCCAGAGCCAGGTTTTCCCTACCCTGATGCATTTATTTTGCAGGCCCAACATTTTTGCTTCTGAGTCTGCCTCCGTGCTGCCTGTGTGGAGGTTTGGTGGGAGAGCCCTGGGCACTCTGATCACAACCTCCATCTTGAACTGCCACATACCCCAAGTTCCAGGGCACTGAAAGGAAGGGTCAGCCCAGGACCAATGGGCATCGCCAAAGGATCTTTAGTGAAGTTTGAAACAAAAGTCTCCTTCGCTAGTGATGATTAAGCACCTTTTAGGTAAAGCTCTTGCACCATACCTGCAGGTTAAGAGATTAGGTGGCTGTTGGTTGTTTTAAGCTAGCTGTATCTTTATAGGTGTCCAGAAAATGAAAAGTGGTAGTTTCCATTAGTAAATTTAATTTTCTTTTGAATCGATTATCAAAATAGCAATATTTCTTCATTCTCTTAACATATTCAGGACCACTAACCTGCTAGATTTATTTTCTTAATGATAACGAATAAGGTTTTCTAGGCTTGGGACTTCTGTGGGTTTGCTGAAGGGTGGAAGCGTTAGCTCTGGTGCCACTACACTGCAAACTGAATTTCAACCTCCCTTTCTCAACCCTTTCGCCTGTCTTCTAACTCATTTCCTGTCATTCTGGAAAGAGAACACTTTGTGAAATGGAAATTGAAAAGATAGGACTGGATAAGACCCATGTTGATATATGATTAAGAATCAGGAAAGGGATTTAACTGGGAGGTAAAGGCTGTCATCAGGTTGGTGTCTGGGGATGAAAGTGTCACATCGTCTATCTTGCTTTTAACTATAGTCTTATTTTAAAATTAGAGGTGCTTTTTTCTCCATAAGAGGTTAATTGTCTCAGCAATTTACGGAAGGTCTCAGATGATTTCAATATGTCTTGGATACTCTTAATTTTATTTTTTACCCCAAACTTCTTTGAGTAAAACTGACAAAAACCCAACTTATATTAACTTGCATGGTAAGGAATTTGTTGGCTCAGGTAACTTTGAAGGTAAGGGTTAGACACAGCGGAGTTGCCAAGATTTGATCATTCAGTCATGTCTCTTAGTATCTGTGGTTGTCACCATTTCCTACGAGATGTAAGTTTTCTACATGTCACAGGAAAAATGGTTCTGAGAGATCCATATCCTTATAGCCAGTGACAAAATCCAAGCCCTCCCTCTAGCAGCTTCAAATCCAAAATTCTGGGAGGAGGACCCAGTTGTATCCATACTGAGCTCTGAAACCAGGAAGGGACATAAAATTATTCTTATCATGTTTAAATTTAAAGAGACTTAATGTTTGGATAGTGATTTTACAATTATTTTTTATTTTCTTCTCTTGCTTATGTGTTGCCTATATGTGCATAAAAAAATCACTTGGAAAGAAAGGGAAAGTTGTCACTGTCTGAATAAGATGGTAATACAAGTAAGTGTTGGTCCCAATACCAAAATTTGATAATGTCATCTCATTATTATAATTTGCATGCCACAACATCTCTTGGGGCCCTCAGGGCCTGAATCATCATCTCAGGTTTCACTTTCTCAGACAGGTGAGGAAATTAGTTACAGCTGGGCACCATGATGCATGCCTGTATTCCCAGTGACTTGGGAGGCTGAGATTGGAGGACTGCAAGTCTGAGGCCATTCTCGGCAACTTAGCAATGCCCTAAGTCACTTAGTGAGACCCTGTCTCAAAATAGAAAAGAAAAAGTAAAAAAGGCTGGATATATAGCTCAAGCACCTCTGGGTTCAATCCCCAGTACCCCCCTCCCCTCCAAAAAATAGTAGCCTTAAGAAGTTCCAAGCAGAAGAGCAAAAGCAACTTGAATATATACCCCCTCTTATGTTCATTTTTGGGATTTAACATTTTGTAGGTAGGAATGAAGTATTAAAACACAACCGCAGTGTATATTATGTAAGTTCCTTTGCATATTTTCAATGGCAAGAGTTTAAAACACTGACTAGGCCTTCTCTATTTTTTTCCCTACTTTCCTTTCATCCATTTCACTCTCTGTGAAATAAGAATCAATCAACTCAAATACCTAGAAGTTTTTGAAAGCAGTAGGCATATTTTAATTTCCTCTATAACCCTCAAAATTAACACAGATATTCATTTACAATAATAAATACTTGCCTAATGAATATTTTAAATGAACAAGTAAACAAATGAATATGGAAGACAAAGGGCTATGGTCTATTCTTACTTTTCTACTTTACTAGGCTGTATTTAAAAAATGCCAAGCTACAAGAGAAAAGCAATTGCCTTATCTGTTCTCATATCTTTTAGATTTGTATTTGGCTACGTCATACCAATAAGTCTCCTTTCAAAAAGAATATGTTGACCCTTTAGATAATCTATTGCTGCATAACTGACCACACGAGAACTTCAAGGTTTAAAATGACTACCATTTATGATGTCTCACTGTGCTCTGTGGTTTGCTGGCTGATTCTTCTGTTCTATGTGGTATTGATCAGGGCTGGAGTGTTCTTGAGATTCTGCTGACCTGGGATGTGAAGATGCCTTACATAGGACTGGCCTTTGCTGGGCTATTGGGGCAGTTGACTGGAACATCTTTGTACTTCTCCCTGTGCCCCCTATGTTGCTTGGGCTTCTCCTTCCACAGCAGTGAGTACCCAAAGATGTCTTACAGTGGGACAACAGAAACTGCAGATTCCCTTATGGTCAGCCTTGGAAGTAACTCAGTTCTTCTCTCCACACTTCACTGGTCCAAGAAAGACACAGGGTAAACCAAATTCATGGGGAGCAAATGAGATCTCACCTCTCAATGGAGGAGAGTGACAAAGTATTCATGGTCATCTTTCTACTATGGTTATGTACCTTTAGGAAAAAGATATCTGTTAAGAGAATAAATAGATGCATGCATGCATGAAGGCTATAGGACATATCCAAATTTCAATCCTGGTTCTATCAGATATTTAGTGTATGTGCTGGTCAAGTTATTTAAAGTTGCCAATACTGGGTTTTCTCGACTTAAGTAGAATTGTCTTGAGGATTAATTGAGGTCCTGCATATGAAGCAGTTCAGGGTTTTAGGTTCATTGTAAGCCTCAAGACAGTGTTAAACTTTAATGGTCATTGTGGTTGTTGTTTGTTATTATTATTATTATTCCAGACAATGAGCCAGATAGAAAGGATTGCTCTGTTCATGAAACATACTTCTATAGTCAATTATACTCATATATTCATTTTAAATAAAACATAATGACTTTTTAAGTTGTCAGTACTGAGAACAAACAAAAGTACCTTGTGTTCTCAGGTACTTGAATTAAACTTGTATTCCTATATCTACTGATTGATCTTCCTTCCTGTAGACCTCCGTGATTGTTCTGTGGGTACAATAAGCAGCACATCAGCACAATACAAGGGCTGTCATATTTTATTGATGTCAGCTTTGTGGATGATACTTAATAGGAAATGAAAAGCCCTATAGGTTTTCTCATTTTAAAAAATTTACTTTCACTGAGAGTAAAAGATCAGAAAGATTTTTAAATACACTTATTGAGCTAATAATATGAGAGCTGAAAAGTGAGCCAAGCTGTAGTTTTCCTCCTGGCTTTGAAATGGTGTTTTATTATTCACAAATAATTTTTTTCTGAACATTGGGATGTGCTTTTATGAAAATAGGTTTCAAAATGGTACTTAAATATTCGGTTTGGGGGTCTTTCAGAAGTGAA
This sequence comes from Callospermophilus lateralis, assembly GCF_048772815.1. Classification (NCBI taxonomy): domain Eukaryota; kingdom Metazoa; phylum Chordata; class Mammalia; order Rodentia; family Sciuridae; genus Callospermophilus; species Callospermophilus lateralis. The sequence continues at coordinate 3,534,604 of NW_027510917.1, forward strand.
CAATGGTTTTGTTCTCATCACTAATGTGTGCTCATGATATCTTAGGATGCATTTCTCAGGTGGCTATAATTCTTGAGAGTTCCATCTGAAGTCCAAGTCAGATGTTCAGTTGCCTTATCTTTCTGTGATTCGATAGTGAAGTTAAAGCAATCATTTTAATGACTTGCTGTTGCTGTAATCTGTGTTATTTTAAATTGCGTAGGATTTTGGGGGGTAAAATTTCCTTAAGTCCTGGCTATGTTCTTTTTATCAAAAATACTGTCAGCATATCCAGATTGATTTTAAGATAAATTGTTTTGATTGTTTTTCAGGGTATTTTGGTTAAGCACTGAAAGAAAAAAAATGAATGCTTAATAAAAGCCAGGAGAATCCGAGTTCTCTCACATGAACACTTTAAGATATTTAGCTTCATTTTGCAGGTCAGAAAGCAAATTCTTAGGAGCTTTAATAACTTCTTTAAGGTCATATAACTAACATAGCAGCATCTGGATTTACTGTTGGGTCTGCCTAGTTGCAAAGGTGTGATCATCCCTCAATACTAAACTCCATTCTTCAGGGTTCATATCTTCCATGTTCTTCCTGACCATTTTGAAGATAACGTTGAAGACTAGAGGCCACAGGAAGGGGTGGGGGGTTGTTCAATGAACAGCTCATAATTTTGCCAAAGGGGAAATTAATTGGAAATTTCCTACTTCACAATACTCATGCAGCCATAGGATTTTATCAAGGGGAGGGTTCCTTAGAGATGATCCATCACTTCTAATCCAGCCTTGTGCAGATGCTGAGGTTGAGCCACTGATAGCTGAGGTTTCCATAGTGAGGAGAGATTAACTGGCTTAGAACTAGGGTTTCTTTCTCTGAAAAGATCTTTCAACCTGTGGAAGATCCTACCCTCCTCAGAGCTCTTGAACCACTCTCCTAGGCCTTCCATACAGGCCATCTCATGAAGGTCAGACACATTGCTAGTAGCTTTGCAGTGCTCTCTCACTGGACTTCATAACAGCCTGTTGGAACTGACATTATAATACCCATACCCTATAGTGAGTCCTGGAACTGAGGACTAAATGACTTGACCTGTCAATAAATGAACTGCAACTCCAGCCCAGGTCTGTTTGACACCAAGCAACTGTGGCCTTCAGGAACAATTTAAAATCACAGTCTGATTGAAAGGGGATTGGGGAAGTTGGGTGTCTGCATTGAAGAAGATCACAAGAATCCTATAAATCCATTGATTAGCACTGCTAAGGACTTTCCAAGCAACTACTGCTTGGAAACTATCTTTTGACATGCATAGCTGACACCAAATAGCCAGGATTCTATCCTGCACCTCATTCGAAGTTCTCTTTTTTTGGACTTTGTTGAAGATGGAAAACTTGTAGTAAAAATGAATAAACTAATTTTAAGGTATTTGAAGAAAGAGGAATGAATTGATTTTGAATCTGTAAGTGACAAAGTACACTATCAAGAAGGAAGATGAAGAGTAAGCTCTACTAACTTTCTAAGACGTGACCCTCTTTAATGATATGTTGAAATTTTTCTATTGCTAGCTTTTATCTTTCCTTTTCTCTTTAAGTTGTGTTCCTGATTCTTAATTCTCTCTCCTCCCTCCCTACATCTGCCATTTCCCCCTATTGCTTTCTTGTATTCTCCATCCATCAATCAGTGAGCCTTAGGCTTCTTGGACTCTTCTTTGAAACTGGTCCTGCCCTGCCCTGTTTGCTAAGTCTGGTGCTTCAAAAGCTCTGCATTTAACTCTGCTTAGTCTCCTATGTCAAAATGCCTATTTATAACAAATCCTTTCAGCCTACTTGAACTACAGTGTTAGCACATGAAAAGGGGACCTGTGGTAGAATGAATGTAAAATAATTCTGGCTGGAATTTATCAGAATTAAATGGTAAACTTACAAGAAATGCAAGAATTTTGCATCTTTGCATTAGAGAGAGAGAGAGAGAGATATTAAAACAGTTTACTACCATGGTTTTAGAACTGGAATATCTAGGTTAAGACCCCAATTAGTAAGTGGACTTTATGGAATGCATATTGATTATAAATTTCACTTCTAGCTTCAACTTGCTTTCATACCCTTATTTTTCTTTTACCTTATCTTTTAAAAATTTTATTTTGTTCTGTTTGTTATCTTTTAAGTTGATTTATGTCCCTTTTAGAAAAAAAAACACAACATACAGAAGTTAGGAAACATTTACAATTAGAATTCAGTATTTACACTTAATATTCTTGTTTATGATCTATTTAGAGATACATTTAATACTCTTGACTTGAAAATAGTCAATTGCCCAGAGTAAGCAAAAAGAATGCTCATTGCACTTAATCTGTTGTCTGTTTCTAGCCTCAGGGAATTGTGAAATGGGGACAAGAAGAACAGAGTTGGCTTTTCATTTTTCAAATAATTTGTAAGGCTATAAACACTGTGGTGTACTAATTTTTTTTAAAATCTGCTGACAGTTTTAAATGAAATAGTTTTCACATTGAAATAGAGGTAGATACAATGTCTGAAAGCATTTCTAAGAAAAAATTTTAGTTTTCTTTACAAATGTATAAATAATAAATGTAACAATTTAGGAAAAAAGAACTAAAGGCTATTTTCTGTTTAAACTGGAAGTTATGAAGAGTTGAATTTTCCCTAAGGAGCTAATTATTTGCTGGGATAGCAAGTAGATCAAGATTCCTGTAAATAGTCATTAAGGAAAAAAAGATGTCATTTAAATGCAACACTAAAACTATATAAGCCTATTAGTTTTTATTTTAAGAAAATGATTGAATGTACTAGTAATTATTTTAGCTATTAAGGATTTTTAGTTAAAAAGTGTTATAATCCATATGAAATAACATTTGAACAACACCTTTGTAAGCACCATGGGTTTTAGTAACGACAATCCATATTGTCATCTGTATGTTGGTATATTTTAAAAACTACAATGTGTGGGAATATTCCCTGGTAATAGACATTTTTTCATGAGATCGTTTTGTCTTTTTTAGAATATGTGTCCTGCCAGTGAACATTTCTGTTTCTTGGCCCTCTGACTTGGTACCACATAGAAACAAACTAATGTATCCACCTAAAACTTGGCCCTCTGTTCTTGTCTTCTGGTTCTAGAAGCTGGTTTCTTTGTGATAGGAAACTTCCTCCCCTTTTGACTGGTTGTATAGTATGAGGTGTGCTTGCGTCTGCCTTCTGACTCCAGGGGGACTTTTGTGCAGGTGTGGTCAAAAAGAAAAAAACTCACCTGCTATGCTAGGGATGTGTATATGAACCAAGCCAGGTCATGGTCATGGTCAATAAACTAAAGTTCAGGTACATTTTGCTGGAACTTCTACAAAGAGGTACTTTGTCTCCACTATGGTTGCTCAGTTGGGGAGGATGTAAGCAGGAGTACTTGCTGCTTATATTTGCTGCAATATAGACAGAGCCTTCCTGAGAATTAATGTAACAGCAGAGCCATTAAATGGAGAAAATCAGTGTTCTGGGAATCTTTTTGAACCTCCAGATCTATCTCCTACCTATCGCCAGAAATACTCCTGCATTTCCTAGCCACTTGAGCCACTATTTAATTTTATGTAGTTTGAATTGTGGTGTGTTATTTACCAAGAAGACTAGAAAATTCAGATTGGATCTTAGTTACTTCATTGCACTGTGGGGTACAGAAGCTGATTCATTAGCAAGATACAATGTCACTAAGGTGAAGTTCATATATTTTGGCGAAAGGGATTATTGAGGCAATCAATAATGATTCAAGGACTATTCAAGAAAAGAAATCCTCAATTACATTCATTTTCCCCACCCAATTATTTACATCACATTTTGAAAAATTTAAATAGAACAATCTGTGACTAATAATTTTGAGAGTTTGGAAAGAAAAGAGCAAGGTAGGGTCTGAAGAGCACTAGGTTAAGGTAAGATAATGAATTCTGCTGGGCCTATTTAAAAGAGAATGTTGAAAGAGAATAGAGGCAAGCTCTAGTGCTTTAGTCAAAAACATGGTGGTTTGGACCATCAGGCATTCTAAGCCTGCTCTGCTATGCTTTTGCCTCCGCTTCACGCTCCTGAAACTTACATCTCAATGGTATCTTAGTTTTTAAAAACTGTTGCCATGATTTCCAACAGTTCTTTCTGGTATGGGCCATTTTAAGAGTCTGTTTTCTAATAATGATTATTTCATAATTTAGTTAGAGCTGGATCCTTCAAATCCTCTTTCTATGATATGCAGGATTTGTGTAATTTTGAGGGTTGTCTACAATGATGTCTTTGTACATTGCAGAAGCCACCTAATGAGTCTGCTTAATAAGTCTAACCTGCAGAGGTTGAAACCACCTGCATTCATCTGAAAACACTTCTCAGTCATAACTCAGGGAGTGTTGTAGCAAATGATGTCAGATCCTTAGACCTTTGAAAAGGTACAAAATCTTCTTTCTTTTGATAACGTTTCCTGCCTTCCTTTTCATGGGTTGTGATTTGATATGGTTATAGTTGCTGGATAGGCAGAGCAGGAGGTGGAATGGGAAAGAAGTTATTATGTATAATGAAACACACACACACACACACACACACACACACACACACAATCCTTTTATGTGTCAATCCTGTGGACAGAATTTGTGATGTTACCTAGAAAAGTCTGTTAAGTACTTTAAACCTAGTTGTTTGTCTTTTGTCTATTTGTGTATTGCCCACTGACCACTTGGAGGTCAAGTTTCCTGAGTAGTGCCTGTTATTGGTTACAGGTTCTTTTCCTGGCTTTGTCATTAAATGGTTATGATCTTGGGTGGTGACTTTGGACAAGGTCCTTTAATTATCAGGATAGTTGCCACAGAGATATTTTCAGTTATAAAATTTTTATTCTATGGGAATCTTTTTAGGTCATTCTAATCTTAACACCAGAAATATTTTGAGCTGAAAAGCCTGGGTAGTCATGTTATTTCAGTTTCTTTCACATTTTGGTCTTGTTTAATTATCGAATGTTGCTATCCACACCCTTGGGGGACACCACACACTACATTCACATAGATATTTTAACTAGAGAGAAAACTGAATAATGAATTTACCCTTATGTGCATTTATCAAGAGACATCCCAGTGGGTCAGAGCGTCCTTCTGAGACATTTTGTTTATTTTTTGACATACGCTGTCCTCCACATCACTCACACCTTGAATTCTTTCACCTTGGTGATCTCCAACTCTGAACAGTAACAGGTTTCTTTTATGTTGCCACTTGTTATAAAGATAAATGATTCCTGACAATAACCTGTACAGATTGGTGACATGTTTGACAATTACACAGCAGTTCCTAGAAAAGTGCCATCTTCTGGATACAACATTGATTCCCCCCCCCTCCCACAATCCTGTTTCTTATCAAATGCAGCTGGAATTTCTTACCAATGCCATCAGGGATAGATTTGAAACTCAGTATTCCTCTGAGACTATTATTTGTGTTGTCTCTCTCAGAAAATGCAATGAATAAAAGGGTTTTTATAACTTCATATAGTCTTTTAGAAAGAATACAGAAGAATTGTAGGGCAATTATGTGTTCTAGCAATAAAATAGTCACTTAGCAATCTTAACACTAATTAATAATATTAAATATTAACAGAAGGAAGAAAGAGTTTCAAAATTAATATCACTGAATTGGCATTACAAACTAGTAATTATGACTTTAAAGTTATGCATGATATGTATTTAAGGGCAATTAATTAATAAAACTCCTCTGAGTATTCTTTGTAAGAGTTAATATTAGGTAGAATAATTCAGTACCTTAGGAATTTACCTTCATCAACATTTGATTTATATGTAAAATGCTAAGGCTAAATGGGACCTTATCTAATTTTTATATTTTATAGGTAATGAAACTGAGCAAGAAAAGATAAATGATTTACTTAAAGTTATATAGTGATGAAGGCAAGATAAGATCACAGATCTCCTAGTGATAATTTATTTAAAAATTAATTTGTAAGTGAAGACCAGTGCTTCTAATTCTTGAAACATTTTCAAGTAGGTGTCTTTGGAGTCTCCTTTATTTAATAAAACATGTTTTAGTGGAAAAAAAGAAAGAGAAAATTTAAAGTAATAGTATCCAATCCAAAGTATGAAAGATCAGTTTGTAACTAGGTTAACATCCAATACCAAACTAGGCCAGGGAAGTTCATGTGCTCAAAAGAAAATATTCTTTGACTCATTTTATTTCTTTTCCCAAAATTAGGAAGGTTGATCACATTTTTTTTGATCTTCAAGAACTGAAATCCATTTTAATCTACATGAATAATAAGGAACAAAGGAGTGAATCCTAAGATGTGCAATTTATAATATATAGACATAAGAAGTATGATTTAAAGGCATCTTTTGTGTTATTTGTGGATATTGTTACTTCAATAAGTTACTTTTTAGCTTATCAATTCTGTACAAATTGTATAAAATAATTTTCCTGTGAAAATCCATGCATATGTGTGTTTTTGTATAGAATCTATTTATGGTAGGCAAAAATAATGTGTGTGTGTGTGTGTGTGTGTGTGTGTGTGTGTGTGTGTGTATCATATACATGTATAAATAACATACATAAAACATTATATATATCACAATTTATTTATCTGGTTTATTATTGGTGGGCATTTAGATTGTTTATATAAATAATTCTACTGTAAACATCTTGCATGTATCTTTTGGTGCACAAATATATATGAATTTCTGTTGGGTAAATATGGAAGACTGAAATTATTGGGTTATAAGGGGTATACATGTGTATGTTCAGTTTTGTAAATATTGATTAGTAGTTAACTGAATTTTTACTTCCTTATAGCACAATGAAAACTGTAGTTCCACAGTCTCATTAGTATGTTGTACTAGTTAGTAATCACTCAAGTATTGCTATTCTGATAATTATGTAGTAGTATCTCACTGTAGTTTTAATTTGTATTTCTTTGATAATAAAGTAAAGTAGATCATCTTTTTAAACATTTATTTCTTTGGGGAGTCTATGTTCAAGTTTTGTGCCCATTGTTTTTACTAAGTTTATTATTATTTTGTAGGAGAATTGTAAATATTCTTTATACATATTATGCATATTATTACAAATAACTTTTTGTACTCTGTAACCTGTCTTTTATTTTTTTTTTTGAGATTATTACAGCGATTTATTTATTTATTTATTTATTTATTTAAAAAATATTTTTCAGTTGTCAATGGACCTTTATTTTATTTATTGATACATGAGAATTGAACCCAGTGCCTAATACATGCTAGGCAAGCACTGTGCCACTGAGCCACAACCCCAGCCCACATTTCACACATTCTTAATTGGCAAAAATCCAAAATGTTGATTACATCAAATATGTTTCAAGATGTGAGAAAATAGAAACTTTCACTCGTGGCCCTTGAAACTATTAATTTGTATAATCACTTTAGAGAAAAATTTGGTAATAGCTAGTAAAGCTGAAGAGTGTAAGTCTTCCGTAGTCTTTTTTTTTTATTGGTTATTCAAAACATTACAAAGCTCATGATATATCATCTTTCATACAGTTGACTCAAGTGGGTTATGAAATCCCATTTTTACCCCAAATACAAATTGTAGAATCACATCGGTTACACACTCACATTTTTACATAATGGCATATTAGTGACTGTTGTATTCTGCTACCTTTCCTATCCCCTACTATCCCCCCTCCCCTCCCCTCCCATCTTCCCTCTCTACCTCATCTGCTGTTGTTCAATTCTCTCCCTTGTTTCCCCACCCCTTTCCCCTCACAACCTCTTATATGTAATTTTGTATAACATTGAGGGTCTCCTACCATTTCCATATGATTTCCCTTCTCTCTCCCTTTCTCTCCCCCCACTCATCTCTGTTTAATGTTAATCTTTTCCTCATGCTCTTCCTCCCTGTTCTGTTCTTAGTTGCTCTCTTTATATCAAAGAAGACATTTGGCATTTGTTTTTTAAGGATTGGCTAGCTTTGCTTAGCATAATCTGCTCTAATGCCATCCATTTCCCTGCAAATTCCATGATTTTGTCATTTTTTAGTTCTGCGTAATACTCCATTGTGTATAAATGCCACATTTTTTTTTATCCATTCATCTATTGAAGGGCATGTAGGTTGGTTCCATAGTCTAGCTATTGTGAATTATGCCGCTATGATCATTGATGTGGCAGTATCCCTATAGTATGCTTTTTTAAGATCCTCAGGGAATAGTCCTGCCTTTTAAATATCTCTTTTGATGAACAAGGTGCTTAATTATCATGTAGTCCAGTTCATAAGGCTTTTACTTTATCATTAGTGCTTTGTGTCTTTTAAACACATTTTTGTCTACTCCAAAATCATGAAAATACTTTTTATTGATAATTCCTAGTACTTCATTGAGCTACTTTTATATTAAAATGTACAGCTAAAACAAATGGTCCCAGATGTGCAAGACTGTTTTTTTCCTATTACATTGACATATTTATCTACAGTTAGGTCAAAGCATACTATCTTACTATAGTATTTAATAAATCTTCATGTCTGGTATTTTAAGTCTTTCAAATTTGCTCTTTTTCAAGATATTCCTAGATACGCTTGATCTTTTGCATTTTTATATAAATTTTACAAACATCAATTTATATTTTAAAATATGTGTTAGAATTTGGATTGAAATTGTGTTGACTCTATAGAAAATTAATAGGTAACCAACATTTTTACTAGTAAGTCTTCCAATCTATGAATATTGTATGGCCTTCTATATAATTAGTGCTCCTTTAATGTGTCTTAATAACATATTTTTTTAAATAGGCTTTTTAAAAGAGCATTTTTAGCTTCAGAGTAACATTGAGAGGAAGATAACAGGGATTTTACATATACACTCTATCCTTACTCATTCATACCTTTCCTTATTATCAACATCCCCTCCAGAGTGTACATTTGTTACAATTAATGAACTTTCAATGACACACCATTATCACTCAAAGTCTACATTATACACTAGGGATCACTTTTGAGGTTGTGCATTCTGTAGGTTCTTGCTTTCAAGTTTGTTAATTATGAATAAAGTTGTGATAAACATTGATGTACAGGTTTTTTTGTATGTATGTATTATTTGGGTAAATATCAAGGAGCATGATTACTAAATCACATGATAAAATATGATTAGTTTTATAAGAAATAAAACCATCTTCCAAAGTGGCTCTTTTATCTTGCATTCCCATCAGCATTGAATTGGAGTTCCTATTGCTACATATCTTTGTCAGCATTTAGTGGTGTTTTGGGTTTTAGTCATTGTAATAGGTATGTCATAGTACCTCATTGTTGTTTAAACTTGCAATAACCTAGCATGATATTGAACATCTTTTCAGATGCTTGTATTCTATCTGTCTATCATCTTTGGTTAGATTTCCGTTTATGACTTGTCGACCCTTTAGTTGGGTTGTTTTCTTACTTACTGAGCTCTAAGACATCTGTATATATTTGAAATAATAATCTTTTGTCAGGTACATCTTCTACATATATTTTCTCCCAGTCTGTGGCTTGACTTTTCATTTTATTGACAAGTGTCTTTCGAAGAGCAGAAGTTTTAAATTGTAATGAATTACAGTTGTCAACTTTCTTCATGGATGGTGCCTTTGGTGTTGTATTTTAAAAGTCCTCATTTTTAAGTATGATTATTTAAAATATGGTTATTTTAAAAACCATTTTAAAATACGGTTTTTAAAATAACCGTATTTTAAAATGGTTGAGGTCATTGGAATTCCCCCTATGTTAACTTCTAGAGGATTTGTAGTTTTGTATATATATTCAGTGATCCACTTGGAGTTTATTTGTGAGAAACGTTTGTGTGTGTATGTGCAGTTTATTTATTTATTTTGCTTGAGGGTGTCTAGTTGTCTCAAAAGATTGTCTTTTATGTACTATATTACCTTTGTTGGGCTGGGGATGTGGCTCAAGCGGTAGTGCGCCCGCCTGGCATGCGCGGGGCGCTGGGTTCAATCCTCAGCACCACATAAAAATAAAATAAAGATGTTGTGTCCACTGAAAACTAAAACATAAATATTAAAAATTCTCTCTCTCTCTCTCTCTCTCTCTCTCTCTCTCTCTCTCTCTCTCTTTAAAAAAAACAACACTTTCTATTGCCTTTGTCCTTGGTCAAAGATGAACTCACTTAGTTTATGTTTATCTGTTTCTGGGCTGTCTGTTCTGTTCCATTGATCTCTTTGTCTATCCTTTTGCCAATATCAGAATGTCTTTATCACTTTAGCTTTATAGAAAGTTTTGATGGTCAGGTATTATCAGTCCTTCAACTTTGTTATTTTCCTTCAATATTGTATTGGTCTTTCCAGATCATTTGCTTTTACATATAAACTTTAGAGTTAGTTTGTCAATACCTATAAAATAATTTTCTGGAATATTGATTTTGATTTTGATTTTTGTGGTGTTTTTTCCCCTGTATATCAAGTTGGGAAGAACTGACATCTTTACAATAATTAGTTTTCCTATCCACGGACATAAAAGTCTCCTTACTTTATTTAGTTTTTCTTTTTTTCTTTCCCAGTTTTATTATTTTCCTTAGAGAGATCTTGAATATGTTTTGTTATTTTTACTTATTCCTAAGTATTTTTGGAGGTTTTCTATGAAAATACTATTTTTTTAAAATTTCAAATTCCACTTTTTGATTGCTGACATATAGGAAAGAGATTAACTTTTATATATTAACCTTGTATGTGATAGTCTGATATAATCGCTCATAATTTATAGGAGGTTCTTTTTTTTCTTTTGGATTTTATACATAGAAAATTGCATTATCTGAACACAGACAATTCTCTTCATTTCTTCCCAATCTGTATGTGTTTTATAATCAGATACTGATTTTCATGAAGTTACATATTTTCCCATCTATGTTCATAAGAGATATTGGTGTGTAGTTTTTTTTTCTTGTGAAATCTTTGATTTTTGTATTAGGACAGAGATGACCTCATAGAATGAGTTAGCAAGTGTTGCATTTTCCTCTGTCTTTAGGAAGAGCTTGTAGAGAATTTGTGTGATTTATGTCCTAAATATTTGGAAGAATTCACTGGTGAACCCATGTGGGTCTACTTCCTGTTTTTATGGGTCTGCTCAGATTGTCTGCTCTCTATATGAGCTTTAACAGAATTGGTCTTCCAAGGACTTGGTCTCTTTAACCTGTATTACCCAATTTCTGGGTGTAGAATTATTCAGTTATTTCACTATTAGCCTTTTAATGTCCAGGGGAGCTAAAGTGATAGCCTCACTTCTGTTCTGATGTTGGTAATTTATGTTTTGTCTTTTTTCTAATTTCCTGAATAGGGACTTATCAATTTTATTGATATTTTCAAAGAATCTGCTATTGGTTTTATTGATCTTCTCTGTTGACTCTCTATTTTCAACTTCATTGATTTTTATTGTTAGTTCTTTTTTTCTTGTTTACTTTGCTTTTAATTTCTTAGCTTCTTGATTAGGAAATTTAGATGATGGATCTTAGATTATTTTTCTTTTCTAATAAACAATTTCAGTTCTCTACATTTCCTCCTAAGCCCTGCTTTCTCTGTGTCCTACAAATATGGATGTTATGTTTCCATTTTCATTTAGTTCAAAATATATTTTTTAATTTCTCTTGTGATTGTTTTCTTTACTCAAATGTTGCTCCAAGGTGTTTCATAATGTATTTGAGGGATTTTACAACTGTCTTATTGATTTCTAGTCTAAATCCATTGTGTTCTGAAAACAGACGATGTGTGGTTTCTGCTTTTGTAAACTTCTTAAGGTGAGTTTCATGGTCCAGAATGTGAATATTCAGGAATGAGATCAAGAAAAATGTTTATTCTGATGTTATTGCATGAAGTAATCTATGTGTGTCAATTAGTTCCCATTCAGCAGTGCTGTTGTTGAGTTCACCTATATGCCCTTGCCAGGCTTGGTGGCACATACCTGTAATCCTAGTGAGTTGGAAGGCTGAGGCAGGAGGATTGCAAGTTTGAAGCCAGCCAAATCAGCAACCCAGTGAGGCTTTAAGCAGCTTAGTGAGATCCTGTCTCAAAATTTTAGAAAAGGTTGTGTCGTGCTGGTTACTGGGGATGTAGCTCTGTGGTTAAGCACCCCAGTGCCTCCCCCAATCAAATCTACATGCCTTTCCTGATTTTTTGCCCATGTCTGATGGAGGGATACTGAAGTCTCTGGCTATAACAATAGAGTGAGGGAAGAAAAGGTGGTGAACGAGAGGAGGGCTATGCTTCCCAGTTATTTTGTGGCTCAGGATTCAAGCCGTGGAAGTACTGCTTCTCTACTGAGGTGGGTGACAGAGGGAATTCTCTGAACTTCAGTAGTGGATGGTAAGAATCAGAGTCACAGAAATTCCCTTGCTTTGAACAAAGGACAGGAGAGTACATGGTAGCCAGGCTGGTGGTGGCAGCAGCACCAGTTCACCACAGAGGGAGGAATGATGCAGGCAGAAAGAGAGAAACACAGCAAGCAAATTCTGCACGGGAGAACCTGTAGAACAGAGAACTGTCTCAACTGAACTGAACCAATAGCTGCACAGCGAGCTGGTGCTTGAAAAGTGATCTGTGTTTCTCAGCTGGCGATGGGAGAGCCCTGGCAGGGAGCCATGGTGAAGTACCATGTGGGGCTTGCTGGTGCAGGAGCCTAGGAGATCACAGCAAGCATCGACATACTGTCTCAGCAAGAGCCTTCTGGCTGGTCTGGAGTGTGCCTGCGAGGGTGCAATTGAAACCCATAGAGGATTGTGCCCAGGGAGATTCAGGCTCAGGTACAGAGAGGTGAGCAGCTTCCTTCCCGTTTGAGTCTGATGGCTTCCAGAACCATCTGGGAAGGGCCTGGAAGCTGGGCAGGCAGGCACAATTGCACTCAGGGTCTGATCCTGGGAAGACCTGTGGACCACAGGCTGGGCACTGCTCTGAATGACTCCGTGCTGTACAGAGCAGCAGGATGACTCGACACCTCGTCTGCACGAATAAAGAGCCACTATCTGCCCAGCCCAACCATAAGGCACACATTGACGAATGACTTACACATAACAACTTATCAGACTAAATCGGAAGTACCTCAACATGTGGACATCAAAATTGTATCAGGAACACCAGACACAGAAGCTTACTAAGTTCTTCAGATGCAATTCCCTCAACCTAAGATCCACAAAAGGAAGAGCCCCTCAAGACTGGATGAGCCTCCCCGAGCCCATCACCCGCGCACTTGTTAGGAACCTGGCCCAGCAAAATTGCCACAACCACGAGCCTCCAATTTCCTGTCCCTTTGGACTTTAGCTCAGTGTGTTTTCTTCCTGTCCATGATAACAGTGTGTGGCCTACTCCAAGCTGACACTTCAAGCAGATACTCTAAAACTGAAACTGCCATCTGTCCAGACCCTCTGCTTTGACAACGTCACAGAACTGGTTCATTAAAACCCTTATCTGACCACTCACAGTGACTCTTCCTCTCCTCATTCATTTTTCTCTCTGTGTACACTCTCAGCTCAGCATCCTGACACCCTGGGGCAGTCTCAACTGTTAGTCTTTAAGTGATATATATTCAGTAATATATATTACTGAATATATGTATGTATATATGTAAATATATGTGTGTATATATGTATATAGATACATATACTCAGTGATATGTATTCAGAAAATGAACACCACTGAAAGTCGTGCAGCTCATGATTGTATTGTTATTCAATACATTCTGACATTGTAGAAAGTGTGTTTGGTCTGTGTTGATTGCATAGCTTGCTTGTAACTATTGGCAGAATTGGCAGGATTCTGTTTGTTAAAGAAGGAATCCAATGAGTAAATAGACCACTGGCAAAATAACTGGAGTTATGCATTTTTTTCAAACAAAATAGTCATTTGGCAATATAGCTGTGTTTGGTACCCTTACCAAAAACTCATGAACAGAGACTGGAAGCTTGCTCTACCCATCAAGTCCTGGCTCATGCTGTGGTGCAAACTGTTTAGGGCAGAACATAGCTCAGGCCCTGGAAGGAGAGCATGACTCTGATTCCTGTAGATCAAGGGCCTAAGTTTGTAAAGCTGGGAAGGAAAATTGCCTACACTGTGCAAGGTCTCAAGAAAAATTGGTTGGCAAAAGAGGTCTACAAAGTAGCAGAGAGAGGGGAAGCAAATCTCAGTCATCTACTGTTATTACCTGGTAAGGTAGACTCCAGAATTCTGCTGCACTAGGAAATTATTTGAATGGGCAAGATAACTAACAAGAACAAATATTAGTTCTAGGATGAAAAATAAGGAACAGAATTCAAGGGGAAAACCCTTAAATGGTGCTTACTTCCAGAGATCCATGGTACCCACAGAGCAGGAGATCAGAAAAAAATGATAAATAACAGTCCCAGAACATATATTATTATATTTCAAGGACCATACTAATGTAGGCCCATTAACATAGAGAGCATCAAGAAAAGAAGAACCTGCAGTATTATTTAAAAGCCTATCACAAGTTGGTCAGGACAGATGTAGGGCAAACAAATGGTACTTACTTAGATGATATAAATCTGTAGAGAATATGATGACAGTGTAATAGATGATGCCTATGACCACAGGACCTCAATCTCAAGGATCCCAGAGACCATATGATCCTTGGGGAAAGATCTATGCAGCATGAGCAGTTATAAATAGAAAAATAAAACGAACAGATATAAATCACGCAATTAAAAGCACCAGAAAATTATCAACTTACCAATGTGTATATATCACCAGACAATTGCATATGCAACACCATTTGAGGGTCCAGCACCTAGGTCCACCAGAACAACTGAAATTCTCATTCATGGATGGATTAGCAGGCTGTCAGAACATTTGTGACATATTAACGACATTCAAACCATCATCAGAACCATATGGGTCACATAACATAACATTCATGACAGAATTACTTTCAAATCAGGGCCATCACAAGCCAAAAAAATTCATTACACTAAACACTAGAACATTCAATAGACCAAATACATATAGGACAAGTTATATTCCACAACAGACACAAAGACAGAATTTTGTAGTACAGAAAAACAGACAAAATTACATGTCAAAATAAATAAAACACACAGTACATCTAGGGAAACCTGGAAACCAAGACCATTCCAGGAATATAACCCACACAATAGAAGCAACTTCCAGAGAAGGGATTTATTCCCTCCAGGAAATGAACAAAAATCTTACAAAATTATGCTACAAGAGACACACAGAGATTCTTTGCAAACAAACTAGAAGGGCCCAAGTATAGAAATATCTTTGTAGGACCTGGAGCTAATAGATTGTACATACAATTGGCAATAGAAATTCAGGGGACTACGGAAACGCACACTTTTGCTAAGAGACACAGGATCACAGATAACCTTTTTAAAGATAGTGATTAACAAGAGTAATAGCCTCACAAAAATAGAAGGATTGAATGGCAAAATAATGTAATTCAGCTAAATCAGACTAAAAAATTCATGCTATTATGTTCACCCAATAGAAGGAACTATGTGTTGCTTGCTTGAGATGAAAAACATTTTGGTCCCTAAATATGATACCAGAAATATGTAAAAATTGGTGGTCAACAAAATACATAAAAATTATGAAATTAAGATTAGCAAAAATGCACATAACCCATATCACAATACCCAAGCCCACAGAGACAGCATATATAAAAATGATATTAAATGAAGTGTGATCATAAAGAAATTACAGAAAAAAATAAAGAAATAATTCATGGAAAATAATAGTACCTGTCAGGTCTAATAATTTTAACAGCCAGTTCTAAAACCTAATGAATCATACAGATTAATAGCTTATTCATAGTGGGTTAAGGAGGGGGAGCATGGGAGGATTAGATAAATTCTAGATAGGGCAAAGGGGTGAGAGGGGTACGGGGGGAGCATGGGGCTAAAAAAGATGGTGGATAGAGATGGAGATGGACATCATTACCCTAAATACATGTATTAAGATACGAATGGTGTGAGTATACTTTGTGTATAACCAGAGATATGAAAAATTGTGCTCTATATGTATAATATGAATTGTAATGCAGTCTACTGTCATATATAACAAATTAGAATTTAAAAAAAACTCAGTAGATTATAGAAACCTCACCAAGTTATCTCCAAAACTGCCAGGTGCATTATCAGATGTAGAAAAAGCTATCCATAAAGTAACACAACATAATGGAAAATTCTGTGAGATGATGGACATGTCAGATATGTTCTTACTACTTTTACACATGAAAGCAAGCAATACCAATAGCCACGAGGCTATTTATGTTTTTCTTTTTAAAAATGTTGTTCCTTTTTAGATATACATGACAGTAGAGTGTATTTGGACATATTATACATACAGGTGGTATAACTTAGGAACCACAAGTCTATTTAAATAATTTATTAATAATTCATTCAATACTCTCCTCTCAAATTAACTAAATATTACTCATTGATCGTATTCTATATAGATGACACAATGATCATAAATAATAATAAATGAGGGAAAAAACAGTATGACCTTATATCACCTGTAAGTTTTTAGGAGTTACATGGCCATCAGATGGTAGAGAGATACTAAAGACAGTGACAGACAAAATTTTAGCAATATAGACACCTTCATCTAAATAAGAAACACAATGTTTTATAAGATGGTTTGGCTACTGGAGACAAAATATACCTATCTAAACATTATATTAAGACCTGTATATAAAAATCACAATAAAGGGGCTGGGGTTGGGGTTCAGTGGTAGAGCACTTACCTAGCATGTGTGAGGCACTGGGTTTGATTGTTAGTACCACATACAAGTAGATAAAATAAAGGTCCATCAACAACTAAAAACAAAAACAAAAGCAAATCACAAAAAGGTCACAGGAATTCTCATGGACCTAAACTATTATCTCCAAGTTATGGTACATGACTTTCCAATTCACCATTAGCAATCAGACCATACTCTGCAAGACATATCAAATTAGGAACACATTAACAGAGTTTAAGGCAGAACACATTACAAACATAGACACCTGTGAAAACAAGAAATACAAACAACACTTAAAGTATTATAAAAGAGATAAGTACACACCAGTGGACACCCTCAAGAAAGAGGAAGATGAATCCATCTCAACACTTGCACAAGTCTCAGACCTCTGAAAACATGAGAAAACAGGCAATAACTCTCTTTGTTCAACCTATAATCACCCCGAGGGACCCACAGATAATGAAGGAGATGAAATTCCAGAGAAAGATTACCAAAAAAATTGATTATTGAAGTGACTAATGAGCTAAAAGAACACCTAAGGAATGAATTAAGAGAATAATTATAAAAGGCAAAAGATTATTTCAATAAAGAGATAGACATTCTGCAAAGAAACCAATTAGAACTTCTAGGAATGAAAGATACAATATATCAAAGTAGACATTCACTTGAAAGTATAATCAACAGATTAGATTACATAGAAAACAAAACTTCAGACCTTGATACAGGGTATATAAACTTAAATACTCAGAAGCAGTGAATAAAAAAAAATAAGAAATGAAAGCCCCAAAATCTTTGGGACCAAAGAGGGCATGGAGATACAGGCTTATGGCATTATAAAATGTTTAAGTGAAATAATAGCAGAAAAAATTTCTAAGCCTTAGAAATGAGATGGACACACACATACAGGATGCATATAGAACCCCAAATAGACAAGATAGAAAAAAGTACCTCTCCAAGACCCTTCATAATCAAAATGCCTAATGGAGAGAATAGGATAGACTATTAAAAGCCCCAAGAGAAAAATGTCAGGTCACATTTAGAGATTAACCAATAAGGCTCACTTCTGATCTCTTAGCTCAGACTCTCAAATCCAGGAGGGCTTGGAATGAGATAATCCAAGCTTTGAAAAAAAAAAAGAACTACCAAACAAGATTGCTATATTCGACAGAGCTATCATTCAGAATAGAAAGAGAACTGCAAAGTGAAAAGATAGGATTAACTAAAAGAATTCATGATCACTAAGCCAGCAGTACAGAAAATACTTAACAAAGTGCTTACACACAGAAAACTAAAAAACCAATTCCAGAGCTCCCCAAATGTGAAGCTCACTAAAAGAGCAGTTGAACAAATAAAAATTAATACTGAATTACATATATGAAACAAACCAAAATGGCAGGACATAATAAACATGTCTCCATAATAACTCTGAAGGTAAATGGTCTCAAATTTTCTATTAAAGATACAGATTCACAGAATCCATTAAGAAACAAGACCTAACTATATGTTGGTTTCAGGAGACTCATAGGCAGAGATGTGCATAGGCTAAAAATAAAAAGATGGAAAAAGATACTTCATGCAAAATAAGTCTAAAAACAAACAGGAGTAGCTATTAGTATATGTGACAGCAGATTTCTATTAAAACAGAACTTACAAGGGAGGCCATTTCATACTGGCAAAGGATAATTCAACAAGAAGATATAACAGTTGTAAATATTTATGCCACAAGTATTAGTGCACTGAATTACATCAAACAAACCCTTCTTGACATCAAATCCATACAGACCCCCAATACAATAATACTGAATGGTTTCAATTCTCTTCTTTCACTAATAGGTCATCCAGGTGTAAAATCAATAATTACACTTCTAACATAAATAATATTATACACCAAGTGGACCTAATAAACATCTATGGAGTATATGATTCAATAGCAGCTGAATTCACTTGATTCTCAGCAGCTCATGGAATGTTTTCTAAAATAGACCATATTTTAGTACACAAAGCAAATCATATCTAAAACAAACAAACAAAAAAGATATAATCCCTTTCATGTTTTCAGATCATAATGGATTAAATTAGAAATTAATAGAAAGAAAAGTTACAGGAACTATATAAATGTGCAGATTGAACAATAGTTTTTTTTAAAAAATGAGGATTAGATCATAGAAGAAATAAGGGGAGAAATAAAAAAAATTTATAAAGGAAGAATAGTGACACAATATATCAAAATCATAGGGACACTATGAAGGCAGTTTTAGGAGAAAAGTCTATAGCATTAAGTTAAAAAAATAGCTCCCAAATGAACTATATAATGCTACATCTCAGTGCCCTAGAAAAAGCAGGAACAAACTAATTCAAAACCAGTAGAAGACAGTACTAATTACAATCGGAGATAAAATTGGTGAAATAGAAAATTAAAAACAATACAAAGGATCAATGCAACAGAATTAATTCTTTGAAATGTAAACAAGATTGATAAACCCTTAGCCAAACTAACCAAAGAGATGAGAGAGAAAGAGAGAGAGAGAGAAAGAGAGACTGAGAGAGACCTTCATTAACAAAATAAGACATGGAAAAGGAGATATCACTAAGGAAGTAATGAAGCCTATTTTCGAAACTGATATTCCAATAAATTGAAAAATCTACAAGATATTGACAAATCTCTAGATTCATGTGATCTACCCAAATTGAACCAAGAGGATATATAAAACCTGAACAGACCAATGGCAATCAACAAAATTAAAACAGTAGCAAAAAGCCTTCCAACAAAGAAAAGCCTTCCAACCAGATGGATTATTAAGACATTTAAAGAAGAACTAATGCCAATCCTTCTCAAACTATTCTATGAAATAGGAAGGGAGTGAATATTCCAAGATTCATTCTTTGCATCCAGTATCACTCTGGTACTCAAACCAGATAAGGACACTTTAAGGAGAGAAAATAATAGAACAATATCCTGGATGAACATAGTTGTAGAAATACTAAAAACTAAAACAAACTTAGCACTTCTGTTTTAATAGAAATCTGCATTCAAAAACACATTAAGATTGCACACCATGGTCAAGTTGGATTCATCCCAGGGCTGCATATTTAGTTTAACATATATAAATCAATAGCCATAATTCATCACATAAATAGAATTAAGGACAAAAAAATCACATGATCATCTCAATAGTTGTAGGAAAAAAAACTTTGACAAAATCCAGCACCCATTCATGTGAAAAGTACTGAAGAAACTAGGAATACAAGGAACCTACCTCAGTATCATAAAGTCTGTATGTGACAAACCCAAATCCAGCGTCATACTGAATGGAGAAAAACTAAAAACATTTTCTCTAAAATGAAGAACAAGACAAGGATTTCCACTCTCACCATTCCTATTCAATATAGTTCTTGAAACCCTAGCCAGAGCAATCAGGTAAGAAAAGGAAATTAAAGGCATACAAATAGAAAAGGAAGTCATTAAACTATCTCTGTTTCCTGATAATATGACACAAAGACCTTAACAAGAAGACTTCTAGAACTGATAAATTCATCAAAGTAGAAGGATATAAGATAAACCTACAAAATCAATAGATTTCCTATGTTCCAGTAATGTATCTGCCGAGAAAGAAATCAATAAAACAATTCCATTCACAATAAAATAAAATACCTAGGGATATATCTAAGTATGAATTTGAAAGACCTCTACAATCAAAGTTACAGAACCCTGAAGAAGGATATTGAAGATTTTATAAGATAAAAGGACCTCTCATGTTCTTGGATATACAGAATTAATATTGTCAAAATGGCCTTAGCAATCAATAGATATCCCTCAAAATATCAATTACATTCTTCAAAGAATTAGAAAAAAAATAGTTCTAGAATTCCTATGGAAGAATAAAAGATCCAAAATAGCCAAAGCAATCCTGAGCAATAAAAGCTACACTAGAAATATCACAAAGACAGATCTCAAATTATACAACAGAGCTATAGTAACAAAAACAGATTGGTATTGATATGAAAAACAGATATGAATACCAGTGAAATAGAATATAAGACTTATAGAAAAACCCACAGATATACAGTCACCTGATCCTTGACAAAGGACCCCCCAAAACATGTTGAAGATAGCCTTTTTAACAAAGGGAGAATATCCACATATAAAAGAATGAAACTAGATCTCCTCTCACCTTGCACAAAAAATCAAGGTGAATCAAAGTCCTAAGAATTAGATCTTTACCAATGAAACGCCTAGAAAACTAAGTATCAGCACACCCACATATTGGTGCACGAACCAAATTCCTCAATAAAGCAAACCAATGGCATCAAATTAAAAACTTTCTGCCCAGAAAAGGAAATAAGAGCATGAAGACAGAGCTTACAGAATGGGAGAAAATAGTTGCCAGTTATTCTTTTGACAAGGGAGTAATATACATAATATATCCAGAACATATAAATAATTTTAAAAACTTAACATAAAAAAATAGCACCCAACTCAGTAAAGGGGCAAATGATCTAAACAGACATTTCTCAAAAGAAGAAATACAAATGGTCAACAATGTATGGAAAAACTGTTCAACATCCTTAGCAATCAAGGGAATACAAATCAAAACTACACTGAGATTTCATCTCTGTCTAGTTAGAAGAGTAATCACCAAGAATACAAATAATAATAATAATAATTGCAGGTGAGTATATAGGGGAAAGGATATACTTTATAGATCATTGGTGTGGTTTCAAATTAGTATAACTGCTTTGGAAAGCATTATGGAGTTTCCTCAAAAAGCTAGAAATGAAACTCCCATATAACCCAGCTATCCCACTCCTTGGTATTTACCAAAAGAACTAAAATCAGCATACTGCGGTGATAAGCTACACCAATATCTATAGTGGTGCAATTCACAATAGCCAAGTCAGGGAACCAGCCTACAAACACCTGTTGACAGAAGAATAAATAAAGCAAATGTGGTGTATATACATAGTAGAATTCTACTCAGCCACAAAGAAAAATGCAGTTACATCATTTTCAGGTAAAAATGAATGGCACTAGACAACATCTTGCTATGTGAAATAGTCCAGACTCAGAATGTGAAGGATCAAATGTTTTCTCTCCTATGTGAAAGCTAGAGAGAGAACTGGGGAAAGTAATGAAAAAGGGAGATCTTGTGAAAATAGAAGGAAGACTAATAAAGTAGAGTATACCATATGTGAGTATACCACAATGATATACATAGACAGATTTAAAATGCCTTAATTAAAATAATATTAGCAGGGAGTTCAGTAGAGTTGAATAAGTGGATGGGGAAGGAAGGAGAGTGAAAGGGAAGGTACAGGGGAATAAGATGATCATTGTTATGGGCGTGTATGAATATGGCATAATGAATCCCCTTATTTTGTATAATTATAATGCATTAATAAAAATAATGATAATTATTATTTTTTACAAAAACAAAAGAAGAGTGTAGGGATTCTGACCGTGGAAATATACAGGGAAGCATTTCTCCGCTGAGCCAACTCCCAGGGGATAACTGGCACTCTGTTTCCCACCCTTAGAATGCCCTGCAGTTTCTCCTAGGAACTATAGTGAAATAACCTGTACATGGGCTTCATCTAGCTACTGTGGCAATGCGTTAGAGTCTTATCAGCCTCGACCTTGATCTCAGGCACATAGCTCCTGGGAATAAAGGAACTCTCTTGTTAGACAACCACAATATTTTACTGAGCCTAAACCTGTCCACAAAACAGGAACTTTATACAATGGGTTTTCTGGAGAGCTACACAAATCTCCTAACATGGCACATTGCAACTTGGTATATAACTGAGGAATAAGCTGCATAATGTAGTAAGTGTATAACCTGCTTAGTAATGCAATGAAAATATATACTAATGATGCCAATGACCTAAAGTAACCCATTGAAATAAATAAGGCTTGGCAACTTGGCCTCTCTGACATATTTCTTTCCTGCCTCTGCATCTTGTCTCTGTGTCTCCTTTTTATTTTCCTTAAAGAAGAGACTCTAAAAATAGTAGATTTATCTGTTTCTCCTTGTAGTTCTCTGCTTTGCACCCCATGTTTTGATGTACTAATCTTAAGGGCATATGGTAAGGATTATCATGTGTTCCTTATCACTATGTAATGTCTACCTTTGTCCCAGAACTTTTACATTGCTCTGAATTCTGCTCCAACTGAAATTTGTAGATTTCTTTTAAAAATTTTATTAGTTCTAATTATCCATGTCAGTAAAATGCATTTGGACATATCATACGTAAATGGAGTACAACTTCTCATTCATCTTGCACATAATGTAGAGTTATAAAAATCATGTAATTATATGTGCACATAGAGTAATGATGTGAGATTCATTCTACTATCATTCCTACCCCCATATCCCCCCTCCTTTCACTCCCCTCTGTCTAATCCAAAGTACCTCTATCCTTCCCTAACCCCACCCCCCTGTCATTGTAAATTAGCATCCACATATCAGTGAAAACATTTGGCTCTTGGTTCTTTGGGATTGGCTTATTTCACTTTTCATTATATTCTCCAGCTTCATTCATTCCAGCATGTGAAATAATTCCATTCTTTTTTTTTAAGACTGATTAATATTCTATTGTGTATATATACCACATTTATTTATCCATTCATCTGTTGAAGGGCACCTAAGTTGGTTCCATAGTTTTATTGCTTTCTTTTGATTACTGCTAGCACAGTATTTAAAGTGCCTTTTATCTAAACAACATGTAGGGGGGTCTTCTTTTTTGATCCACTACCTCTCTTTTTCACTTGATGAATTTAGACCATTGGCATTTAAAGTGATTGTGGATATGGCTGAATTAATATCCACTACATTTGTAGTGTTTCCTAATCATTACCCTTATTTTTTTTTACTATTTTTGCCATCCACTTTTCCTGCCTTTTATGGTTTTAATTGTATGACCCTATTTTTCTCTCTTTTCTTGACATATCAATTAGACTTCTTCTTAAAAATTCTTTTAGTTGTTTCCTAGGGATTTCAGTATATTTCTAAAACTATTCTATTTTCACATAATACTGTATTGCTTCATGATAGTGCAAGAACCTTATAAAATATTCATACACTCCCATTTCTTACATCATTACTACAGTTCATTTTACTTATATATAATCTGTCCTTTTCAAATACATTATTGCTCTTATTGTTCTGAACAAACCTCCCTATTAGACCAATGAAGAAGAATAAAAATAGAAGTTTTTATTTTACATTCACTTATTCCTTTTCCAATGCTCTTCCTTCATTGATATGAATCTAGATTTTTGACCTTTCTTTCCAAAATATTTCTTTACACATTTTATTTTATTTTTTTAAACTCAGGTCAGTGACAACACATTTTTGTCTGAGAATGTTGTTAGCTTTTTACCTTTGAAAAAAATTTTGCAATGTACATAATTCCAAGCTGGCAATTTCTTCCTCTCAATACTTTTAATATTCCACTGCACTCTATTCCTGCTTGCCTAGTTTCTGAGGAATATTTGCACATGATTCTTAACTTTGCTTCTCTATTGGCAGGTAAGATGTTCCCCGCCCCTTTGATTTCTTTCAAGGTTTTCATTATCTTTGATTTTGTGCAGCTTGACCGTCTCATGGTTATGTGTGGTTGTTGTCTTTTGTCTGTTTATTTTTGTTTGGGGCATATAACCTGCTTATATGTTCCCTGAGATTCCCGGATCTCTGCTTTAGTATCTGATATTAGTGGGGACATTCTCTGTCATTATTGTTTCTGATATTTCTTCTGTTTCTCTGCCTTTCTTGTGGTCCTCCTTGTGGTCATCCCACAGTTCTCCTCCAGTTAACGGATTCCTCCACCCTTCTTAACAGTAATTTTTCTCTTTGTTTTTCCATTTGGGATGTTTCTTTTGACATGTCCTCGAGTGCAGAGAATCTTCCCTCAGCCATGCAACAGTCTATTATGGAAACGAGAAAGACACTCTTCATTTCTATTGCAGGGTTTTTGATCCCTGGCATTTCTTTGTGATTTTTTCCCCCTCAGAATTTCTATCTCTCTGTTTACACTGCACGTCTGTTATGGCATTCAGCTTAATTTTCACATTAGAGCACTTAGTATTTTAATGGTGTTGTTTTAAAACTTCAGTCTGATAATGACAACATCCTTGCAGTATGCAAGCCTGTTTCCTCTCTCTTCAAATATGTTTTTTGCTTTTTAGAATGCTGTATCATTTCTCATTGAAAGCTGGCCATGTCATCTGGGGGTAAAAGGAACCTCTGTTATGTGGCTTTAATTCACAGGGAAAGGTGAAGCTTTCAACAGTCCTGTGATTAAGTCACAGTCTTTACGTGAGCACTGGAATTAACCCTCACCAGTGCTTCCTTCCCTTCTTCTTTAAGTAGGGTAGGAAGGAGCTGAAATTGGCTATTTTTGTTTTATGCATCATCAGTAATTTTTTGAAGTTTTCAGCTTGATATTTTACTCAAATTTACACAGACTTCTTTGTAAATATTTGGGTTTTGTGGATTCTATTACAAGGGGTCTTCTTTTTAAAATTTCTTTCTCTTGGGCCAGGGGTGAGGGTCAGGGGTAAAGCACTTGCTTAACTTTGGCTAGGACCTGGATTGGCTGCCCGGCACCACAGATCAAAACCAAAAAAACACACTAAACTTTCTTTAATAATATTTTCTTCTGAAATGAAAATGCAATCTTTTTTTTTAAACTAATGTGTTTCTGGTGAACTTTCTAAATCCACCGATTAGTATTAAAATTAACAGATGTATTTGGATTTTTCTATGGATGATCCTGCCATCTGTATACAGAACTTGTATTTCTTCCTTTTCAATTATTTTACCTTCCTTTTCCTCTCTTATCGAACTGTCTAGGAGGTTCAGCACAATAATGAGTAGTAGTAATGATAGTAGCGCTTCTGTTCATAAGGTTGATTTCAGAGAAAGAGCTTTCAGTGTTTTACCAGGAAGCATAATATTTTTGTAGTCCCTCCTCCCTTTTTAGATAGCATCTGTCAGATTAAGGATATTTTTCTCCTATTCCTAGTGTGCTAAGCTTTTAATCTTCATAGGTGTTAAATTTCATAAAATCTTTTTTTTTCTGCATCTTTTGAAATGATTCGATGATTTATTTTCCATTTTGTTAATATGGTGGATTTTGTGAATTAACATTTTGACAGTTGAGCCAAGCTTACATTTCTGGAAGAAATTCAACTTGATCATGATTCATTAGCCTTTTAAAAAACTGCTGGATTTAACTTCTTGACATATATGAATGTACATTATTAACAGAAATTGGCTAGTAGTTTTTCATCAGATTTTAGGATAATTTTACGTTATCTTCATAAAACGAGTTGGTATTTTCCCCTCCTTTTTTAATATTTGCAAGTCTTTGTGTAAGGTCATATTATTTCTTTGTTGAATGTTAAAAAATTTAATAAAGGAGCCAATATCGGGCTGGACATTTTCTTGTGGAAAGCTGTATAAACTGTGGATTCTGCTGAGCATGAGCACCTATAACCCCAGCAGCTTCGGAAGCCGAGGCAGAAGAATCACAAGTTCAAAGCCAGCCTCAGCAATTTAGCGACACTCTATGCAACTTAGCAAGTCCCTGTCTCAAAATAAAATTTTTAAAAAATGAGCTGGGGATGTGACTCAGTGGTTAAGAGCCCCTGGGTTCAATCCCTGGGGCTTGACAGAAATTGGCTAATATTGGCTATTACATAATAAAAAATAAAAATAAATAAACTATGGATTCAATATTGAAAAAGTAGTAAGGAAACTCTAAGGTTTTCAATTCTCTCTCTCTCTCTCTCTCTCTCTCTTTTTACATTGTGTCCTTCTAGAACGCAGTCCTAAAATAAACCATTTCAATTTTTGTATTTATTAGCATAGAATTTGTCATAATATCAACTTGATTCCTTTTTAATATTTGTAGTGTCTCTAGGGATGTCCCCTTTTTATTCTTGATGATCAGAGTTTGTGCACTTTTTTCTCAATCATTTTGGATAGGTGCTTATTAAATTTATTCATTATTTTGAAGAACCATTATTTGGCTTTATTAATTTGTATGTTGAATTGTTTTTATTTTATTTTATTTTATTTTTAAAGAGAGAGTGAGAGAGGAGAGAGAGAGAGAGAATTTTTAATATTTATTTTTTAGTTTTCAGCGGATACAACATCTTTGTTTGTATGTGGTGCTGAGGATCGAACCCGGGCCGCACGCATGCCAGGCGAGCACGCTACCACTTGAGCCACATCCACAGCCCTGTTGAATTGTTTTTAGTCCATTACTTTTGTTTTTATCTTCATTACTGCTTCCTAATACTTCTCTTAGATTTTATTTGTTGTTTTTCTAATTTCTTTGACTATTAGATTAACTTAAAATGAGTGCATTTTTAATCAGAAACTTTTCTTCTGAACACAGCTTTGTCTCCTCCATGATGTGACTGAGTGAGATTTTCCTGCTGGGGGTTTGTAGTGCTTCTTGAATCTGTGAAGTTGGAGTCTTTCATTCATCTTGGAAAATTTTCAGCAATCGTCTCTTCAAATACATTTGCACTCGTTTTTTAATTGCTTGATTTAAAAATTATTTTATTAATTATTACATAAATCATAAATATTTATGGGGCATAGCGATAATTCAATACATGTGTACAGTATGATCTAATCCGGCAGTTAGCATTTTCATCTCCCTAAATACTTTTTAAAGGTTTGATTATTTATTCCCTTTCCTTTTTTCTTCTTGAATGCAATTACCCTTATGTTAGATCTCTTCCCCACATCTCCTGTAGTACATGATAGATAGACACAGATTCTTTGTCACTCTTCCCATCTAAGGTTGGTATTTATTTCTCCCCTTACTGTGCCCATTTAGAACTGGAGCTTGTGACTTGATTTGACTAAAAGTCCCTCTTCCCTGCACCCAGTGGTATACGAAGTGCGGTCTAGCATTTTAGCATCACCTGTAACTTGTTAATAAATTGCATATTTCTGCAAATTCAGAATATCTGGAGATAGGACATGATGAGTATGTTTTGACAAATCTTCTAGATAATTTTGATAACTCGCTGAAGTTTTAGAATAACTGTCCTCCTAGGCAATAGTGATTAGTTCATAAGGTGATTAATGAACTAAAGCAAGGTTGTCCTTTACTATGATTGAAAAATTCTAGAAGGGAGGATCTCTAAGTTCTTGGGTCTTCAGACTTTGAGATTTACATCACTGATCCCTCGTTCCCTCCAGGTTCTCAGGCTTTTGAACTCAGATAGAATTTTATCACCAGCTTTCCTTGTTCTCCAGCTTGCAGACAGCGTATGATGGCACTTAGCCTCCATAATCAAGTGAGCCAGTTTCCATTAGAATCCCCTTTTACATTTTAAACTAAATATTGGAGAATCCTGACTTGATACACCAAGCTTCTCCCAGTCCTCCCTGGGGCTTCTTTGTAGAAGAACCCCAAAACTTGAGGCGACAGTTGAAAAACACACTTGTAGGAGATCTTCTGTGGCCTATGAAACCCGCCCCTTGTTTCACCTGACTTCAGCTGCGTCTGTGGCTCAAGTGTCTTAGTGTGGCCCATTCAAACATGCTGCTTTCCTATCCTTGGGCTTTCTCTCAAATCACTGAGTTTGCTTAGCAAAGACTTTAGCAGCCATAAAGTTCAGAGAAGTTAATGCCTCTTGAGATGACTCTTACAGAATGGGTGGATAATCATCCTGACCTTCCATCCTGTGGAGGCATGTTTTATTTTGGTGCATTCTAGATGATTCCAGATGGTGTCTAGAGGTATTGGGCCTCAGGTGCCAGAGTGATAACTAGACCTATGCTGCATATTTGTGTTTTCCTTCTCCTTCTCTCTCCCATCCTCCTGTTTCCCTGCCCTTATTTCTTGTGATTACTTCCAAAATAACCTACTTGCCCCCAAAGTCCTTTTTCCAGAGTGTTTTTATAAAAACCCAAGCTTAGACATCATGTTGTAAAGTACAGAACTCAGACCTAGGTCACACTGTTTTAAATCTCAACTCTGCACATTAGGTTATGATCCACACCTAACTCTTTCCTTTTTCTCAGCCATTTGTTACATGAGGAGATTGAATTAGCTGCTGACTTCTTTCTACCCACCTTTGACTTTCATGAAGTTGTATATCGAGTTTCAGGAACTGACCTATTACAAAGCAAACTACATATCAAACAGGAGAATGGTCGTATGCATAGTCAGGCCCTCAAAGTCCCCCTACCCCTTACCCATTTTTCCCCCCAGTTTTTTCCCAAGTATCTGAATGATCTGCCTCATCTTGAGTCATCTATGTAGGCGCAGACACAGAAGCCAACCATCAGTACCCAGACCAAGAAGCCTTCACATGTCTTTTTTCACAAGAAAGAAACTCTCCAAAGCCTGACAGCCAGAGCCTCATGCTTATGTAGGACATAAAGATTGAAAGGAAAAAGGAGCGGAGGCTGAACACCATCCACTTTCTGAATAACTAAATGCGGCCTGAAAGTCTCAGTGCTGGAGAGTGGGAGCCAGAGATTACTTAATGCAAAATGGCTTCCCTGTCCTATTGATTTAAAAAAAAATGAAACATTACACCTGGGGATCCAGTTATAGATTTCAATCTATTTTTCCTTGTAATTTGAAACAAACTAAAATCAATGATAATGAACATAATCAGGAAAGGAAAATCTATTCTTCTTTAGCAACTAGAAATGATCAATGTGGAACTTTATTGGTTTTTTTAACACAGTGGTGACTTCCAGCGGAGCCTTAATACAATGGTTGTGTTGATTCCTATTGGGGAGAAGTAGGGAGGGGAGAGGGGCTTTCTGTTTGTAAAGGGAGCAGGAGGGCTGTGGCTACTATGGCAGAGAGGACTATTCACATACAATTATTAGAAGAAAAAGAGTCTCCAGTGCTCACCAGTGGGTTCCCTTGGCAAGGCTGGTCCCACACAAAATGTTGCTTCTAGTAATCATACAGGGGCCTCCTGTCTTTCCATGTGCTTTCTCCATTAGTCTTGATCTATGAAAGTCCTCTGGGGTCAGAAACCCTTCCTTCAAAGTAAAGAAAAACTCTAATGCAGAACGCCTTCATGAATGTGTAGTAAAATAGAGCTCTGGTTGGGAGTCCCCAGACAGAACCCTTGCCTCTGCTATGAGACAATGAGCTCCGTGAAATTGGGCAGGTTCTGTAACCTTTCTTTGGCTTGCTCTGTGCATCCGTGAAATGACTAAGTTCAGGAAAGACCATTTCCTGTCTTCCTTTTCCACTTTAAGCAGTGATGCAAATTCATGCAAATATGTGCATGGTAGATATCGTATGCTTTCTTAGAATGGGTTTGAGGAGAAGGGAGAAGTAGGCAAAGAGTGAGTGGTCCGTTGTAGGGCTAGGAGAATCTGAACATGACCAGAGGACAAGGAAAGAGGCAGTGTGCTTCCTTACAGTTGTGCCTCTCATGTGTAGCACCACCCCATCTGCAACATGCCTCCAATGAGGGGGAGTACAGGAAACGACTTGAACTGGTCGAACACTGATGACTACCTAAATTCTGATCCCAGCTCTGCCTTATCAGTGACCACAGGAAGTTGCTGAACAGCTCCAAGCCTCAGTTTACACATCTGTAAAGAGGGGATACTAAAACCTTCTATGATGGGGAGCCATCCATTATCCTGGAGAGTGATGGCTAGGAGGAAGTAGCATCTAGGGAGTTTCTGCCTTCTGGATGACATCATGTCTCTGGTGGAGAAGCCCATAGAGCTCTGCTATCTGCAGAGTGTGAATTGAATCTTGGACTCATCAGGCAGGTTGATGCTTTGGCAATTACCCTGAGAGTTAGGCTGCCTTGCTACTGCTCACAGTCACATCAGTTCAAATGTGGCATGCAGCACTGATATCTTTAGAGCCTGCAGCAGTGATGTGTTGTAGATCTTCTCAGTATCACTTTGAAAATGAACTCTTTTCTAGGTATGTAAAAAGCAAAAAATGGATACTAATGTATAATTGCTGTGCAGCTGTTTTAAGTCAACTTTTTTTGCCACTGTGACCCAAAGACCTGAAAAGAACAATTTTATTCGGGGCTCATGGTTTCAGAGGTCTCAATTCACAGACACCTGATTCCATTGCTCTGGGCCCAAGGTGAGGCAGACATCATGGCAGAAGGGTGTGGTAGAGGGAAGTGACTCAGGACATGATGATCAGGAAGCAGAGAGAGGTCCCCTCAAAACAGACAGAATATGTACCCTAAAGGCACATTCCCAATGACCCATCTCTCCCAGCTACACCCCACCTGTCTACAGTTACCATCAGTGAATTAATGCACTGATTAGATTAAGACTCTCATGACCCAATAGCAGACAGTTTGAAATAATTGAAACCATTATTTTGAAGAAAATTATCTGAACTAAAACCCATGCTTATTATTAAGGTTCATGATATTATTTGAAAAGCTTAATATTTTCTTGCACTTTTTTTCTAATTGGTTTATTAACATCAAGCTTCAACCACAGACAGAAAGAAAACAACTCAGATTATGTCTTTGGTTAACCATGGAAATTCTTCATTCCATGGTGTGCTCTTTATACCTTGAAGATGAAGGGATAATAAAAGTTCCCTTTGTACTTCTTGATGTCTTGGACAGAATGCAGGCTCCATAGGAGCAGTGGCATCTTGTCTACTGAAGTTTCTTCTGCACCCAGAGCACTCTATGTCGGGTACGATGAACATTTGTTGAGTGAATGAATAAAGGAAATGGGTTAGTATGGGGAAAAGGCTCTTTAGTTCCCCCTTTAAACCCATGAAACCCAATCTTTCTAGTGATATGTGACCTTAACTGACCACCTCCAAACCAAAAACACTTGTAATTTCATCGAATTTGGAGGAATGATGGATTTTGAAATTCTGAAAAGTTCTATAGCAGTTAGGACCCCCCAATGTAAACAATTTACAATGAAAATACTGTGACTTTTCTTCTTGGGCTATTATAGAATCAGTAGAATTTATTCTTTTTTTAAACTCTTGCTAAGTAGGAATAATCTTCGAATTTCCTGCAGTTCAGTCCTGCAGGATGGAATATGTAGGTTTCCAGTAATCTTCCCAGTTTATCCCTTCATAATGCATTTACATAAGTAATAATATGAACTTTGTAGGTTTTATGTAGTTCCTTATTAGAAGTAGGAAGGAGAGCTGTAAAATACAACTGGTGTTGTGCTACATAGTCATAGTACATCTGTCAGTGATACTACTAAGAACATGCATTAAACACCTATCCAAAAGCCTTTTTTTCCTGGATGACAATAATACATATTTCACTTCTTTTGTAACACTGACTGTTGTGTACCTACATAAAGAAGGAAAATAATAACATCTAGACTCATTCAGAAGATCACCAATGAGCACAAAAAGGACTCAAGGTGCAGCATCTATATGATATTGTTTTATTGAGAAGAATTTCATCTATCACAGAAGGAGCAGTGGGCTGCTTATTTCTGTTTCAATAGAAACTACCTAGCTCTTATTTAATTACCTTAGAGCACGTTTAGTCTCAGAAACAACAGCATTATAATGGATGCACTCCAAGGCAGCAACCAAATTTATGACTTGAAACAGACGAGCTTTGAAATGTACAGTAAGTAGGACGTTCCTGTGAGCAGAGAATTAAAACAGCTCAGGAGCTTGCTGATGCAGGCCATGCTATTTGACCTCTTATAATTGTATACTATTTTCTAACAGCTGAAACATGAGACTGTGAGGGAGGAAGAAACAGCATAGGAAGAGATGGGACAAATGAATTTGAACCCCTATCTCTCATCCTGCACAAAACTCAATTCACAGTGGGTCAAGAACCTAGGCATTAGGACAAGAAACCCTGCACCTACTAGAAGAAAATGTAGGGCCAACTCTCCCATCTTGTAGGCTTAGGAATTGACTTCCTAAACAAGACCCCTAAAGCACAAGAAGTAAAATCAAGAATCAATAAATTGTGTGATATCAAACTAAAAAGCTTCTTTACAGCAAAGGGAACAATCAAGAACATAAGGATAGAGCCTACAGAGTGGGAGAACATCTCTGTCACCTGCACTTACACAGAGCATTAATCTCCAGGATATACAAAGAACTCAAAAAACAACACCAAGAAAAAAAAACTCAATGAATATTGGCAAAGAAACTGAACAGGCACTTCATAGAAGAAGAGATAATTATTGGTCGTTAAATATATGAGAAAAAATGTTCAAGATCTCTAGCAATTAGAGAAATACAAATAAAAATTACACTGAGATTCCATCTCACTCTATTTAGAATGGCAATTATCAAGAATACAAGTAACAATAAGCGTTGGTGAGGATGTGGGGAAAAGGTACACTCATACATTGCTGGTGGAACTGCAAATTGGCACAATCACTTTGGAAAGTTGTGTGGAGATTCTTCAGAAAATTTGGAATGACTCTATTATCCCTTTTACCCAAAGGACTTAAAATCGGCATACTACAGCCTCATCAATGTTTATAGCAGCTCAATTCACAATAGCGAAGCTATGGGTCTTGTTTCTTAATCTTAAAATGAGGAGCTCAGATTTGCCTATTTTTGCTAAAAACCAAAAAAAAAATAATAAAGGCAATAATTCTGTTACGCTTCTAAGTATAAAAGATTCCCTGGTCGGGGCTGGGGATGTGGCTCAAGCGGTAGTGCGCTTGCCTGGCATGCGTGCGAACCGGGTTCGATCCTCAGCACCACATACAAACAAAGATGTTGTGTCCGCCAAGAACTAAAAAAAATAAATATTAAAAATTCTCTTTCTCTCTCTCTGTCTCTCTCTCTCTCTCTCTCTTTCTCTTTTTAAGAGAGAGTGAGAGAGGGGGAGAGAGAGAGAGAATTTTTAATATTTACATTTATCCTCCCACAGGATAAATGTAAATATTAAAAGGACATTTATCCTCCCACAGGAAGATGAGACATACTGCAGACTTGGTATTTCAGCCATTCAGCAGCTTAGCCCAATAGGTTTCCCTCTCTCTGCTCTCTGATCTTCTGCATCAGCTTCATTCTTTTTCTAGTTCTTCTGGTGGCTGTTTATGAACTGACACATCCGAGAAGAGAGGGAAGAAAACTTCTGAGACAACCATACAATATAATTCCTTCCCTCCAATCTGTTTGGACTAGTGCTCTTGTCTTTGGACCACCTGAGGACTAGAACAGGGTGATTGGATTAAATTGATTGATCATCTGGGGGAGAATTGATATTGAGTGTCAACTGCACTGGCAGCTTAGGTTATTAAATACCTGTGCATTTGGACTTGGGGGTCCCAACTACCTTGTCTGCTCTACATGGTCAACCCTTGTGCCTTAGATCTGTAGTGATAAATAGAAGGCACCATCGTCACTGAAGCCTTTACATACCTACTTATATGGTTAGGCCTAATGCTAACATACCCAGAACCCACTTTCAGACACCTTTGATGTACTTCAATGGATTTTTCTTTTACCTTATTGATTTATTTAAATTGATGAATAAAAATTGTTTGTATTTATCATACACAACATCAGTCCATTCCTGGCATCATATAGAAAATCCAGATGAAGCAAACAGCACCATTCTTGCTCTTCAGGAGATTAGTGTTTCATAGAAGAAACAAGAAATAAATACCTAAAAAGATAAACTAAAATGCAAGGAAAGTATGTGTCCAATGCCAAAGGAACACTTGTAAATAGCTGATCATCAGACGCCTGTTGTGTGCAAGCCATTGTGTTAGGTGCTTTGTATATGTGACTGCATTGAATTCTCACTGCAGCCCTCTTAGATAGATGGTGACATCTCCACTTGATGGGAGAGAAGACTGAAGCTCAGAGAGATTAAACATTGTGCCCCAGATCATTCAGAAATGGGGTTTGACCCAGAACTCTCTGCTTCCAAAGACTCTTCTTATTCTAAGAATACGTAGAACTTTAGACAATAAATGAAAGCAGCAGAAGAAACTGCCAATCAATCAAGTCTTTTTATTATTATCATAATTTATTGTTGGGTATTGGGCAAGAAGGGGATACAATGAAGAGAAACCACAGAACAGACACAGGTGATTGTCCAGATTAGGTTCTCCAGAAGCAGATGCTAAAATGAAGTTTCAAGTATAAAGTGTTCTTTGGCACCAACCTCTCTAAAGAGGAAGAGGAAGCAAAATTGGGCAGAGGAATAAGTTACATGGTGATACAGGCCCAACAAAGTCTTGGCTTGCCTTACAAAGAATTCTGGAATAAGAGTTGCCCTGTGAAGCGTGCTCCCTCAGGCTGAATAGCAGGCTCTGGATGTATAGGTGACCCTGGGGAGGGCATTGCTCCTGTGAGCTGGCTTTCTGCTGTTATGGCAGGTCCTGTAGGAATGGGCAGCTGGATGCTGTCTGCTAACATCCCTGTAATGGGAAGCAAAATCTTCTTGAAGGGGATCTGGGCCATGCCAGATCTGTGTCTACCACAGAGATACCCTGGTCCAATTTTGCTCAGGTCCCAATTCCGTCCTTCTCCTAATATGTGTCTAGTGGGTGTTACTAAAAAAGCTAACTAGGACTGTAGTTGAGTGAAATGGGTCCAGAGTCCAGGGGTGATAAATCCAAAAATGAAACTCCATTGCTGCAATGTTTGCAGAAGCATTCTGCATTATCTGTCAGTCTGTCCTCATTTCTTTCAAACCAGAGTCTCATTTACTTTCTCAAAGAAGAAAATTCACAAATTGGGCGTGCTGTGTCAAGACAGGAGCCATGTTTTCTCATTGCAGACAAACCAGGTCACCAGATTTCACTGTTTTTCTCAAGTTGCTGGATTTCTAAAATTGGAAGGTAAGGAAATTACTGGCTGGTTCACACAAGGCTTCATGTACTCATCTTTGGGGGTCTTGGTTACCAAAGTGACCTGGGGAGGTTCTCTTTTACCTGCTGCCTGCCTGCATTTCTGCATAACAATGAAGAGGCATGATAAAATCTAAACCATACTAATATACTGGGACCACAGGGCTGGGAAGAAGCATAGATTCTTGTTTCTCACTCAGATATTACATGTAATAACATTCCAGGCTCCTTGCAATCACCAACAAGTCTACAGGTTAGAAGGGATATTTGCAAGTGAACAAATGCATTTATGAAGGAATCTTCCCAAAGGGGTATTGGAGTTGCCAGTGGAAGTTTTCTTTCTTTCTTTTTCTTTTTTTCTTTCTCTTCTTTTCTGCCTGGAATGTGTTATTCTCCTTTACAGTTCTCGTCAGGCTCCTGAGCTTGCCCGGTGGGTATAAGAGGCCTTGATACACCCTGTCTGGGCTTCCAGGCATCAAGCCACACACAACCTCAGTGGGGGGAGGAGAGGAGCTGGTTTTTGGCAGGGTTCCACATCAGCTCTATTGGAGTGATAATTGGAGGGGCTGTCATTAGGTACCTCTTAATGGCTTTCTTAAATGTGCCGATTTAAATTTATTTAGTTCCAGGGGTTCTCTGAGCAGCCATAACTATATTTCAAATAGTGATTTCTATAAATTAGAAATGCCATTTTTCTTCAGCTCAAGAATTTCAGCGAACCAATTATTCAAAACCAAATGTAATCAAGTGCTTTTTTTGTGTGTTTTTTTTCCCCTTCAGCAAGTGTGTGTTCCCTGGGCCTGGAAAGAAACACGATGTTGCCGTTGGATTGGCTGAACAGGCTGTCAGAATTTATTGCTAATTTGGCTGTTAAGCCTTGCAAGAACTTGACACAGCACTGGTGCCTTACATAATGATATTTAATGTCTGGTCTTGGGTTTAAACTTCAGTTTTCCCAAGTGTTAGTAAACAAACGGCTTTGCTCTGTTCTTCCAAGCGCTCTCAACTTGGCTGATTTCCTTGGATGGAGGAGAGTTCACAGATCTGGCACCTGTTTTAATGCATTCTCTCTTTGTTCTCATTTTCCCCATATGTTGTGGTGTGTGTGTGTGTGTGTGTGTGTGTGTGTGTGTGCATGTGCACAAGTGTTTCAAGGTAACCAGCCCAGACTGTAGCCTAAATGACCAACTTTTATTGAGTGGAGGTTAAAAAGTTTGGCCCATGCACAGGAACTGTAGAAGATTGCCCTAATAGTGGGACATGAGGAAAATGTCCCACTTTTTGTCATATTTGGAGAGCCAAGTATATTCAGAGTAGGAGATTAGCCTAAGATTTCCTAGGCCTGAATCCTGGCATCCCTTCTTACTATTTCTGTAATAGCAGGTGAGCAACATCTGATCGTCATTTTCCATATTTGTAAAATGGTGACAATGGTTAGACTCTTGTCCTCCCTGACTTGCGTGGAGAACATCCATGTTAAGTGTCTTCCCGTTGCCTAGTTAGAAAATGCTCACTTCATGTTGACTAATTACCATCAATTTGAGGTCACAATGTGACTTATACTAGAATGCACTCTAAGATACCTTGCCTTTTACAGAATTCATAGACCAATCCCATGTAACAACAACAACAAGGCTCAAAGACCAAAAGAGGATTCTCTTTCTATCTTCTACAGGTATTCATCTGAAATTGACATAGCACTATGATGGGATATCCAGCCCTCCCCACACTAAATAGTACAATGAGGGACTAAGGCTTTAGTCTTGAGGATTCTATCACCAAGATCTAATTAGACTAAAAAGTATTTGAGGTATTATTCAGCATATAAGTCTATGATTCATGGTCTATTCACCTTAAAAAATTGTGATTGTTACTTTCTAATACCTCCAGGGGACTTAAAACAAATAGTGAAGCATTTGGTTTGGGCTTTGAGACCTGTGTACCCAGAGGAGTTTGGAGATATATCCAGAGTCCATCTCCCAGGGCCACTCTGTCCTTAAGGACCTATTCCTGCCCAGTGACTGGGAGTAGGACTGAGGAGAGATGTATTCCCCAACTATACAGTGGCTCCTCAGCAACATAGTATGATTTGTGTTTTAGGATACCTCTCTATCATAGGTAATCATTCTAATAGCTAATATTCATTGTGCACTTACGACAAACCAAGAATTGGTAAGCACTTTATGTTCATGCCTTATTTAATCCTTACACTAACCTTGGTATCTAGGCACTGCTAAAATCCTTGTTTTATATGGGAAGAAATTGAAGCTAAGTGGGATAAAATAAGTGGAAAAGTTGGAACCTGACTCCAGATTACCTAACCCCAGAGCTCATACTCAGTCACCACGTGCTCTGCCTTGTACCAGTACAGTGGCCTAGACTAGTTCTTTCCTGGTCCTTGTTCTCACCCTCCCCATCTATAAAATGAAGGTGTTGACCTGGGTCTCTTAAGTTTTTTTTTTCTCCTGATAAAATTCTATGACTTTCAACATGTTGAATGCTTTCTATCAAATAAAATATTGGTAGAACCCACAGGCATGTAATTTATCTCTTCAATTGCTTCTTTTCTTCTTTGACTTTCCCTCAAATGATTTGAGGATGAATTGCAGAATGGCATATAAATGCATTTTATTTTCTTTATTTAAAAAAAAAAAAACTTTAAACTGACCCAAATAGATCACCTATACATGTGACATTGCTAGTTTCTCTGCTTGATTCTGGCCCCAGGGACACCCATCCTTTCCTACAGTGAGGTCTGAGAACAGCTCTCTGTGGGGCATTTGACAAGTCATGGTTGAAGCAAGGTGATAGTTGTGTTGAGCAGAATGTTGTCAATCAAGTTAGGGCTTATGCTAGAGGAAA
This sequence comes from Callospermophilus lateralis, assembly GCF_048772815.1. NCBI lineage: Eukaryota > Metazoa > Chordata > Mammalia > Rodentia > Sciuridae > Callospermophilus > Callospermophilus lateralis. Next base: position 3,573,002 of record NW_027510917.1, read on the forward strand.
ACAGGTTAATAGCTGACCTCTTGCAAACAGAAGCATTTGAGCATTTGTGAGTTTGGAGGAGCACACTATGGTGAATCTATGGTGAAATTTTACTCAAGTTTAGCCTGTTGCCCCTTGAGGTTAGATTATTAATGAGGAGGCTGTGAGTAGTGGAGAGTGATAGAGCCCTACTTGGCCTCTGATAAATGGTATGTGAAATCAAACAAAGTGCAAAGACACAACCAAGAGAAAAGGAAGGTCAACTAGGAAACTTCAAGTCCAGGCCAAGGAAACATTTATTATAAACTTAAACTTCCCTGAGATTTTACTCCTGCCCTAAAATAATGCATAATATAAATGTAAACTTATACAATGACTGTGATATTTATAACTAAAAGAGCATGACAGGGAGTTTTTGATCTCAACAATTAATGAGTAAGAATGAGATGTAAACAAATGTCTATCTTTTATTCATGTATTTAGTTATCCCTTTTTGGAAAAATATATAAAATTTAGCTCCCCTGTTCTGCTACCACCTGGTGCACTACTGTTAGTCTGACTTCAGCTTAAATGTTGCTAACTGGGTCCTTCTGCCTCCAAACTGTGTGGGTGCCCCTGACCTGTGCTTTCAAAGCTATCCTGTGCTTCTTTCATAATAGCACTTAACATGTTCTATTGTAATTGCTTATTTCTCAAGACAGCGAGCTTTGGGCATATTGCTGGGGGACAATTCTTCATTGTGTTAAATCATCCCCATATGTTGCTCGCTGAATGTTGGTAGATGAGATCATCCAAGCCATATGACAACTAGAGATATTGCAGACATTTTCTAGTGTCCTATATGGCTGAATATTTTTCTTGGTTGAGTACCAATGGAAAAAAATACATATATTCTAGGAAGGTAGGCGTCATCGATGTCTGTACTGCATTCTCTGTGCCTAGCATGTCACCCGGAACACAGGCAGTACTCAGTGAAAGAACATTTGGTATAGGTAGCAGCTTGGTTGTAGCAAGAGGGGAAGATAGCAATATGCAATGCATCCCCCCAACTAATTGTTGCCAATTTTGTTTCTCGAGATATTTTTATATACAATTAAGCAGTGAGAGGGTGGAGAACCATCTGGTGAATGCTTTATACCTAATTAGTATAGGGCGAGAAGATTCTGGGTGTACATTTATTCCTCCATTTAATTCCATTTATCTCTTGGGTATTTGGAGATAAAGTTCATTACATACAGGGACATGAGGTGTTTTTTAGGATCTATACCAAGATTTCATTATAGACAGATATTATTTTTTCCTGCTTAGAAGAGAATAATATCTCCACATCAGCTTTTGAAAAGCAGACACCATGCCTGATGGCTTTTGGAGACATCCATCTGTGCCTGGAGTCAAAATTGTTCATGAAGGATTGTTTCTGAACTTTGGACAGCTGTTTGGTACTTTTACTTCAGTTTCTTTGCTTTGAAATGAATTAGACATTGCTGAAACTCAAAGACTTGGAGATCTAAAGGCCACCATAAAAAATATCGGAGAAAAAAGAATTTAGAAGATTCCTCTAAGCCAATGTCTTGTTTTATTGGCCACCTGACCTCCCAAAGACTTGAAACCCCCAGAGGAGTTTCAAGAATCTTGTAAAGCATAGCCCATATGAAGTATAATGTGCATGGACATTCACAAAGTTTACATGTAGTAAAGTTTACATGCAGTAAAGTTTACATCAGTAAAATTTATATGTAGTAATAATCAGCACCAAGGGATGGAAAAAGAAACAAAGTTCTAATGGAGTTATTATAGTTACTAACATAATCTAAGACCTTCCTGACTTCCAGGAAAAAAAAGTGGAAGCACTAAAACTTATACAGTTGTGTTTATTAAACAGTTTCCTTCTAGTAGCAATAAAGATATATGTTTGACTTTAGGCAATAGCATTTTTTTTTACCATTAAAATAGTCCAGGAGTTAAGAAAACAGTAGAATCTTTTGTATAGCCATGCTTCATTCGCAGCTCAAATATTTGCAGTGGTTTTTGTGACCCAAGAACAAGTATTAAATCAGCTGCTTTCATGGCTCAATTTTTTTCTCTACTTATTAACTTCTAGATCATTTACTGAGTTGGTTGCCAAGTTCTCTATGTGTACCTTGCTTGCATTTCAGTTTCCCAGAAGAGGAGAATGGATTGGTCACTGCCCAGCATAAATGAAGCATTTCTACTGAGCACAGTTCTCAAGCCCACATCCCTCTAGAGGTTACTTCCTAGCATTTAGGACTCTAGTTCAAACATGGGTGGTTACTTGGAGCTTTGGACAAATGGAAAAGAGCTTGTCAACATCTGGGTAGGCATCTTCCCATAGTAATTTTCTCAAAAGAGAACACTATAACTGGCAGGAAATCTAGGTTTTATGGCCATTTGATAATTCCCTTGTCAGGAAGAAGCCGGCCTTGACTCTTGCCCCCACCTTAGAGCAGATATCTGTTCCTGTGAAGCGGTAAGAGCAGAGTATGCAGGTGCTCCCTGTCATCCATGGGACACCAGCTGAGTAAGTGCTCACTTTACTCTAGTGCTGTGGGTTTTCCTTTTTAAGCAGCATGGCTACCAAGCAGAGCAGGTGACAGAATGGGAACAAACAATCATATTATTTTTGCATGTAATGAATTTTTCAGCATCAGCGAGACAGTGGTCTATCCACTTTACAAATCTGCTTAATGGGGTAATCTCAAGTTAACTTTAAAAAAAGTATATAAATAAATTCTTCTTTGCAATTTTCTTTTTAATCTTCAAAAATCCTCGTTAGACCTTTTGCAAGACGGAGATATTAGATCACTTGAAGCTCTACTTCTACTTACTGTTTGCTTCATTTGCATGTGGATTTTTCAAGTTAAACTGGGACAAAGTGGAAATGAAGGATCTGAGTAAAGCATTTAGCAAAGGGTACAATTCCATTCGTGCTGCCTCCTGCTCCGTTCTCATCTCCTCCTTACACTTTTAGTCAAAAGGCTGCAAACCGTTCCAAAGTTTCTCTGGTTTCTCCCACTGCATGATTTCCCTCTTCATCATGATTTCTGAACTGAATATATCTTCCTGAGTTGACTTACTTTTAAAATTGTACTAACTTTGATATCTTTCTCTCCTTGCATACGATTCATTCTCCTTTTACTTAGAATGCTGCTTATTCAATATGTGACACTTTTAGAAAAGAAACAAACGTTTTCTGGAATCAACTTCAAAAATAAGATTCCAACATGGACAATGAATGATGAGTTGTAGAGAAAAACTAACACTGTTTGCCTTTCTTCAACAGGGACACCAGGGACTTGAGGTGTCATGCATTAGATTTGCATGACCGAAAGTACAAGCGTCCCACCTTTAACCCTGCTTTTCTTTGTCTTGCATTTCCTGCCTGGGACAGATTTCTCCTTTTGTTGTTGTGTTGAGGGCACTTTCCCATAATGGGAAATGTCGAGTCAGATAGTGTGACAGGACTCGCTGAGTGATTGACTCAACTCTTGACCACCACTGGCATTGTCAACCATGGCTGCTGAATTAATGAGGAAAATTAAAACTCATTTTTCAGAGGTCAAGCCAGACTCACTTTTGTGATTTGATGTTAGGTGATTGATGACCCTTTTTTTCCATCCTCCATTTTAACATCTCTGATGCTGAACAATGTCTGTAACAGAACACCATTTAAGTTCAGTGACCAGTGTCAGGGAGAAAGACACACTTTCTGATTAGGGAGGCAATGCCATAGAAGATACTGAGCACCAGACCATCTGTGTTAGAATCCTTGTTGTGTGATGAGCTGTGTGATTGTGAGCAGATCATGGAACCTCTTAAAGTCTCCCTTCTTTTATCATTTTTTTGGTACCAGGAATTGAGCCCAGTGATGCTTACCCATTGAGCCACATCCCTAGACCTTTTTCCATTTTTTTATTTTGAGACAGGGTCTCACTAAGTTTCTTAGGGCCTCACTAAGTTGCTGAGGCTGGTCTCCAACTTGCAATCTTCCTGCTTTAGCCACCACAGCTGCTGGGCTTATAGCCATATGCCACCATGCCCAGTCTTATTTTGTTTCTTTATACATATAAAGTCAGGTAATAATCTTTATTTCAATGACCAAATAACATGGTGAATGTGAATGTTTGCATTCTGTAAAGCACATTGCTTATATCTTGCATATGGCAATATTTTTCCTGCCTAAAATTTGCTCAGAAAACATTATTGATGAATGTTCCTTAAAAGAACTCACTCAGTGCTATATTGGAGCTGCCTCTGGCAGTCCTGGTAAAGAGATATTTCATAGGAGATGTGATACTTTTAAACAAAAGACAAAATTTTTCTTTGAACACAAAGATTCTTGGGGCTGGGATTGTGGCTCAGTGATAGAGTGTTTGCCTAGCATGTGTGAGACACTGGGTTCGATTCTCAGCATCACATATAAATAAATAAAAAATAAAGGTCCATTGACAAGTAAAAAATTTTTAAAAATTCTTTATATAGATTTAAGGACTATATATATATATATATATATATATATATATATATATAAAATCTTATAATTTAAAAATTTTAAAAAAGATTTTTTATATAGATTTAAGGAATATATATATATATATATATATATATAATCTTATAATAATTATAATTCATTAATATAAAAATTATAATCCATTAATGTAAATGATTATATATATTTGCATATACATATATATATATATATATATATATATATATATATATAGTGAGAGAGAGAGAGAGAGAGAGAGAGAGAGAGAGAGAGAGAGATGATTAACCAGAATTCTGAATAGGTGTACATCTATTTAAGTAGTATGGCTGTATTTGTTATCTTTTGCCCAATAATAGATTACCCCATAATTTAGCAGCTTGAAAACTCATGTCATAGTTTCTATGGGTCAGGGATACTGCTTAGTTGATTCTTTCTTGGTGTCTCTCATGAGTTTGACCTGTCAGGTAATATGTCACCTTGGGTCTCAATCATGTGAAGATGTGAGTGTGGCTGTTGGTTAGAAGCTACAGTTCCTTGCTGACTGTTGTCTAGAAGTCTCAGATTTTCTACCTCTCCACAGGTTGCTTCAATGTCTGTGCAAAATGTCAGCATATTTCCCCAAAAGTATTCTAAGATGAAGAAGAAGCCACAGTACATTTTCAAACATTTTAATTTTATTTTTGTGTGGTGCTGAGGATCAAACCCAGTGCCTCACACATGCTCAGTAATTTTTTTAATATAAGTATGTCCCATACAATATTTGGATATAAATATTCATTGTCCATCCGCAATTCAAAGTTAACTGTGAGCTCTTTATTTGTATTGGCTGAATCTGGCGCCTTCACTTCTTCTTTCCTCTGTTTGTTAGGAACTGGTCACGATGTCCAGAGGAGGATGATTAAATTCCACTTCTTGCATAGGGAGCTACCAGATAATTGTGGACATGTTTTAAGTCCACCACTGAGGCTCAGTAAAAAGAGAGTGAACTTTGGAGTCTGCTAGATGTTTGGTTTAAGTCATAGCTCTTCTTCTCCTTAGCTGTATCACCTTAGGCAAGTCACCTCTCCTCTCAGAACCTCGTTTTCTTATACAAAGATTGAAAAGAGCAATACCTACCTGATAAAGGGTTACATAAAAGCCATTCCCAACCTTCTTCCGTGATGCTCAATCCAGTGGCAGAGGCTAAAATGTTCCATATTCATCTCGTCTTCCTTTGCACTCCGGAATGGCCATGTGTCCTACTTGTGCTCCATGGTTTGAGGTCTTCTGAAGGACAGCTTTCATCTTCCTTATGAAAAGGGACAGGCCTCTGCACCAGTATCTAATTGTCAGAGTCAAGGTCACATCCCTGTGCCCTGGCAGGAAGGGATCTTAAGAAAAAGAAAAGGTAGCATTTCTAGCCTCAAACAGGCGAGGCAATCTTTAACCTGTGCCTACCCTCATACACTGAGCAACACCCCAACCTTTGAAAAGGGGTTCTGACGAAGTATTATCACAGTAAGTAACAAAAATGCTGATAACCGTCTTCTAGAAAATAATACAGCGCCTATTACCTGCTTAACTAATGATAGCTAGCTATAGGGGGTTGATGTGCAAATTTTAGAGAAGTTATTGTTTACCTTCATATAAAAAAAGAGGAATAAATAGTATTTGCTTCCCAGTCAAGGCACTGCAGTATTGTTGACTCCCAACTTATAACTTTTCTTCCTTGAAGAAAATTAGAAGCAGAACAAACACATAGCCAATCAAAGAAAACTTACTCTACTGTGGTTGACATTTTCCAAATGACTACAACTCTTGAAGGTTATTGTTATAATCAAGCACTTTCCCCCTGACCCCCAAATTCCATTTACAGCATAGCACCTCCCTATCAGGGAAAAATACAGTGTGCCGTAAGTTTGGAAGCATGGGTGAATGAACATAATGCCAATAAGGACCGCTTCAGTTCATGCATATATAATTTGTGTATTCAGTTTTTATAGTCATCCTATAGTTAAATGTCAATGCAAAGAAAATGGGAGAGGGAGAGAAGGAAGGAGTAACTGAGCTCCCATGTTTATTATAGCACTATTCACAGTAGCCAAAATTTGGGATCAACCTAAATGTCCAAAAATTGAATATATAATGGAAATGGGGTACATGTGCACAGTGGAATAGTATTTGGCCATTAAAAAGAATGAAATCCTAACATTTTTGACAACATGGATAGACCTGGAGGACATTATGTAAAGACAAACACTATCTAACCTCAGTCTTATGCAGAATCTACCATATTCAGGTAGAAGGGTAGCATAGTAGTTACCAGAGACAGGGAGGGGAGAAGAGGAGAGAGGGGCAGGTGAGGCTAGTGAACAGGTACAAAGTTATAAAGAGATCAAAAGAACAAGCACTAGTGTTCTGAGCTCCCATAGTTAACAATCATATTTTTGTATATTCCAAAATAGCTAGCAGAGAGGTATCTGAGCTCTTGCTGCAAAACAACAACAAATGTTTGGGGTGATAGATATGCCGATTACCTTGATCAGATCATAACATAATGTATACGTGTATCAAATCTTCACAGCGAGCTCCATTAATATGCATAGTTATTATGTGTCAACTAAAAAAAATCACAAAGGACAGCCAATATGTGGAGATAACGCCTAAAGAAAAAACAGTTCTCTTCGAATAGCCTACTGGGGTGATGTACCTTCCTGCCCCATTAACCAGTATGAATGGTCAGTATTGACCACAGAAGTCGAGGTGGGGGCTAAATCACACAGTAGTTGAGAGTCAGGGTAGCCTGAAGTAGAATAAGCCATTTGAAGTCTAATGATGAAGCAGGCCATATTAGAAAACCTGGGTTTGCGTCCATCTCCATCAGAGCTCGTGCCACAATGACAATGCGTGACAAGCTACCCACAGTCAGGGCTCATAACAATCAGCATTTATTTCTGACTCACACGTGGCTGGGTTAGCTGAGCTTGGCTCGCCTCTAGTCTATGCCAAGAGGTTTTCATTTTCCTTGAATCAGCTGCTAGTTGCTGAAGGCATGTTCTTCTCATCACAGAAGACAGGAGTGCAAGAGGACAAACCCAATCATGCAGGCCCATCTCAAGCCCTTGTTCTGGCCATGTCTGCTAATGTCCTATTGGCTAGAAAAGTCACATGGTCAAGTCCAAGTCCAAGGGCAGGGACAGACCCTCCTCCCAGCATGTGGCCTCAGTGAGGGTACTAGGCAGCTGCAGAGCAGTGAGCAGCTGACATCAATGCCTGGCTCTGCTGCAGAGCTGTGACTGCTGGAGGCTTTGTCTGTGTACCCACGGGGAAGTCGCTGCACCCCTGTGGCCTTCCTGGTGTTACTTGTGAAGTGAGGGGTGTGAATTAGATCAGAGGTGCTCAGCCTTGAATATTCATTAGAATCACTTGAGAGAAGAAAAATGAGTGTTTTTCCAAAACCACTAATTGCCTGGTGCACAATTCAAGGACAATTAAATCAGAATCCCTAGGAGAAAGGCTAACATATTGGTATGTTTATACAGCTTTCTAGATGGTTCTAAGGCATGGTTGGCTTGGGAACCACTGTGTCAGCCAGGACTGCTTGGTTGGCTGAAGACGGACATGCTGACCGGGAGGGTAAAAAGGCCCGTGGTCTTCAGTAATTGTGGAGTCCCTTCCTTTCCCCAAGAGCAGCAGCTGCAGTGTTTTCTGCCAGTTCCTTTGTTCTAGGAAATTTCTTCTTTCTTTTTTTTTTTTTTTGATATATTTTTTAGTTGTAGATGGACACAATACCTTTCTTATATTCATTCATTTGTTTATTTTTAATGTGGTGCTGAGCATCAAACCCAGAGCCCCACACGTGCTAGGCAAGCGCTCCCCCTGAGCCACAGTCCCCAAGGACATTCCTTCTTTCTCTCACATCTTCTTGCTTCTCTTCTCTCCCACCTTTTGCAGTTGACCGGGAAAGTTTTTGGAATAAGTCAGAGCTCTTCCTCCCCTCCTGTGTCACTTTTCCTCCAGTTTTTATCTAAATTGTTCTCCAAATGAGACTTTCCCCCTTTGCCACTTAGAAGGGGCATCGCTCACCTTGCCATCGAGGCTGGCGGTGAGGATTAGCATGCCCCCACATCCTGCCACCCTTCCCCACCCACCCCAGCCTCAGCACATGAAAGGTGATTTGCATTCCTATAAGAACAACTCTGAGACCCCTTGAGGGGACCTCTGGAATGAAATGTAAACTAAATGTCATCTATTCAGAGATACTTGCTTTGGGTGGAGAAGGGACTAATGACCAATAAGTTATCTGCAAGGACTCCATATAGATTATGAAGATTTATCACGATTCGTTGCAGGTTTATTTTATGACTCTTTAGTAACTCCTTCTGGAAAATTCCTTGGTCCATTTGTCCCATCATTTCAGGTAGCATACTTTCCCAGTGTATTTATAGGATGACTGATAGAGTAAAAAAGATACTATATTGTCCCAGCATCTTATTTCTAGGACAATCTGTATTTTTGGTCTTAATGAGGATAAAACTTATGTAGTAAGCTATAAATTATGATTTCCAACCCCTTTTAGTGCACCGGTGTCAATTTTGTTAAAATATTTGCAGAATTGAAAACCTGGAACTTTGTGAGTTTTAATGTTTCTTCCTCACTCACAAGAAGTTATAATTCTATGTGCATGAAAGAAAAGTTCACAGATAGTTCTGAGGCCACATCAAAATGAACCTGATGAGAATTCTCCCCTTCCTCTTCCTCCCTTATCTTTTACTGTTGTACTATGCATTTAAAATTTATATCACTAGTTCTAAGGCACACTTTCATTTCTCCGAATTTTGCCTTTCTGTAATAAGAATGTGCCTGAAGGTGGATGGCATCTTGTAATTGACAGAATTAGAAAGACACACCATGGTAGTGAACCTCCTAATGGATGATTTCCTGGAGTCAGTGAAGTAGGACCTCAGCCCTGTGCTGTCTGTGTATATACCTTTTCTCACTTGACCCTTACAGTGATCTATAGGTTCATACATTAATATATTAATTAATACATTTGTTCTTAACAACCATTTATTGAGTTAATATAATTAATGATAATATTAAAGTGTATTGAGCACACATTATGTAAGTCCTTTACATGCTCTCTAAAAATAGCATTTAGAATGACCCTGGGCGGTAGATATTGATATGATTTGTATTTCATAGGCCAGCAGAGGAGGCACTCAGGAGTGGAAAAACACGTCAAATTATAGTGTTGGTAAGAGACAAGGCATGATTCAGACCCAAGTTATTCTGCCTCCAAAGCCCATGCTGTTAACCACCAATCTGCGTTGCTTCCATGTTTATTATTATTGTAATTAACATTGGTGAAGTACTTTACCACTTACAATAAGCTTTCACAAACATTTAATTTAATCCCAGCCTATTGACCCAGCAATGCAATTTCTTTTATACATTTTGCATTTAAAGTTGTAAAACTTTTAAAATTCATCCTTAAAAGCCCACTTAGAAAGGTATTAGCAAAGCCAAGAAACACCAAGGGAAACTAAAAAGCCAGAACTATTTCACTTCATTAGAACTGAGTAGAGAAAAGCTGGACCAGAGTTCGGGCTAATTAGTATCCAAAGGACAATTGTCCACTCGATTTTGGAAAAGCAAACTGTTGCAACATACGAGGATTTGCTTCGAGATCTAACTTTGCATTTCCAACTAATTAAGGAAAATACTATTCAGACCAGCTGGATTTTTAAAATACTGGATAAAAATTGTTTGTAACATGGATCACTGGTATTCATAGATGTGATAAATAAACTCAGGCCAATAACTCTTCCATATAACTTCACTTTACAGAGAATAACCTGAAAATTCAAGATATTAGTGTATTTGGGTTAAGTCTATTGTCTTCTTGTTCTAGAGATTTATGGCCACTAAAAAAAGAAAGAAAAGAAAGGAGAAAAAAAATCCAGCAAAGAGGCCCATATCTGAATTAACAGGGAATTTATAGTTAGATTGGCATTGCTTCAAAGGATTCTATCTAGACATATCATAAATAATCGAGACATATCACTAAGTCACAGAATCATAGGATTCTAGACCTGGAAGGAGTCCCAAATATGAAGACACAAGCCTGAGCTCTCTTAAATAACCATCACTATGTTCCTTCATTTCTTCTTTGCAGGGTGCCTTCATTAATATCAGCTTTCTCTTGTAAATCTCCATTTTAGATTCTGGCTGGGGATAGCTGGTTTTGGAAATACCTATGTGCCGGGGCCACTTCCTTCTCCTCTCCTCTGACCACTGTGAGAAAATGTGATGTCCAATTTTGACAAAGGGTTAGGAATCTTCCCATTTGGGAAACCAGGCATCCTTCTTCAAAGTATTCCATGTTTTATTCAAGAGATGGATTATGTGTGGCCCTGAATAATTGCCTTTTAACCAACGATTTTCAGAATGAATGAAGCACCTACCAACTCATTAAAGGGTTAGTGACCAAGGTGAATCAAATAAATCTTCCTTTTATCTACACCCAAACTCTTCCTAGCTCCTGTCCTCACTCTCTGTGGGACAAAACCGGATCCTGATTAAAAGGTCTTTATAGCCCAAGAGACAGGCAGTGACTCCTTATCTCAATATTTCATTAGAGTCCGCTCTAAAATATTTTCCTTTTTTTGAAAATAACCCAACCTTATTTGCCATGGAATTGTAATAAATTTAAGTTTGGAATGTGCCCCAGAGACCATCTGTTCCAGTTCCCTCATTTTGCAAATGAGGGATTTTGTGATGGGAGTCATTAAATGCTTTGCCCAACAACATATAGCCTGTTAGTGGTAGATGGAAGACTCCAGCTCTGGCCTCTCATTCTATGCTGCTATACAAAAGTATCACACCCTGGGTAATTAATAAAGGACAGAAATCAATTTCTTGCCATTCTGGAGGTGGTGGAAGTTCAAGATCCAAGTGCTACATCTGGTGAGGGCTGCACTGCGTCTGAGATGGAGTCTTGAAAGCTGTGTTCTTTGGGGAAAAACGCTGTCCTCACAGGGTACTGGGCAGACGGGCAGAAAGGGACCAAACTCCCTCCATCAAGCCCTCTTATTTTATTTGTTTGTTTGTTTGTTTGTTTGTTTTTGGTACCAGGGATTGAACTCAGGGGCACTCCACCACTGAGCCACATTGCCAGCCCTATTTTGTATTTTATTTAGAGAGAGGGTCTCACTGAGTTGCTCAGGGCCCCTCTAAATTGCTGAGGCTGGCTTTGAACTTTCGATCCTCCTGCTTCAACCTCCCAAGCTGCTGGGATGACAGGCATGCACCACCCTGCCTGGCTCAAGCCCTCTTCAAATGGCATTAACCTGCACAAGGACAAAAGAATTTGAGACCTAAACATCTTCCAAAATGTTCTATTTCCCAACACTTTTACATTGGCGATTATGCTTCTGATACATGAATTTGGGGGGACACCTTCATACCATAGAGCACCTGGCCTCCTGATTCCTAGCTTAGCTTCCCCGCTGCCTCATATCTTCCAGTTAATATCAGAAACTTTTTGCATCTGAGAACAATTTTCATGAAACTCACTTTCCCTGAGGGGAAAAAAAAAGTAGCAAAAGATCCTAAGTTGCAAAAGGAATTTTCTTTTAAGACAAAGCTTCAAAAATGACCTTTCAGGGCATTTTCCTTACTTTTGATTAGTGGGTGCAATAACCTTTAGCTGAGGAAAAGGGCACCCGAAGAGCAGAGCAATAATAGGAATTACTTTGGCAATTACTATTACCATCACAAGTCCATCTTTGAAAATGATGGAGAATTCAGTGATGGGAAGAGTGAGAAACACAGTGTCTGAGGAGAAGAAAACGTCATTGTCAACCATCAGGGCCATTCCACTGACTGCTGTGGTTGAAACATCAGTGGACCATTAAAAATGTCCTTTTCCCCTACTGGAGTGAATCATGTTTTCCATGGAACTAGGTGTTGTTATTAAACCTGATAAAGTACTTTGTATCTTTTAGTGAAAATATTCTGAAATGGAATGTTACCACCTACCCAGTTTTCCTCATGATAAATGACAACAGCAATAACAACAAAAACTTAATAAGTATTAAGAGTGGGAAGACCCTTCTGGTTTTTACGTGAAACATTTGTACTCTCTTGGAGCTTCCTTTTAATGAGAAGAGCTTTCAGTTGTATTTTAGACTATTTCAGTGATGACTCTTGCCTCCCAGGTCTTGGTTGGATAAGGAGGAAGATGAAGAGTGTCTTACTTGAGAAGAGAAAAGCCTCAGGTTGCCTTTAGGTAGCCTGAACTTAGGACAATTGAGTGAGAGAAATTATCAGATGTACCCAAGAAGGCAACACTTCTCAAAATGCAGGCTTTGCTCTGCCCACGATGAGCCTGCAGTGGCAGAACACCCACTACCAAAACCTTTGCCTGGAGCAGGTGAAATTTGCTTGAGCTTCCTTATTCTCCTAGAAATACAAAGAGGAAAAAAAATCTTTTTCTCTGATGTTCACTTTTCCAAATTCTCAAGTCCCTCCTCCTCTTCTTCTTCTTCTTCTTCTTCTTCTTTTTTCTTATTTCAAAATTTTCTCGGTGGTGACCCAGAGTGTTAATACTTGAGGGAAACTTTCTGACCCTCCTCCCTATGAATTCACTCTACCCACTTAAGACCATGAGAGTTTTCTTGCTTTATATCTTCTCTGTCTTCTCTTTCTAAGACCCTGGGAGCCCTCCGTGCCTTTACCAAGAGTTCACCCATTAGGGATATCCTAAGGTAAAAGCCACCTCCTGCTGAGATGATCCTTCAAACAGTCTCTGAGACTCTTTGTAGGATTCAGAGTTTCAATATGAAGTCAGTGTGTGAAACCCCTCACTCTCTGGTGCCAAGCTATCCCCGAGATTTTTGCAGACTGCAAGGTTTGATTCTCAGCTCTGTCATTAGCTGTGCTGAAGGGCCAGCTGAACAGCACTTCTCAGCTCTGAGCCAGGCCTCTTCTCTAAACAGGGCACCATCATCTTTGACATCTTAACCAGCTCTCCTAACCAGCTCCCACCTCCAGGTTAAACTGGAATTCTACCTGAACAGATGATTTTTTTAAAAAAAATGTGAAGTAAAAGTATTTATACCCACACAGCACCTTTTTAGATATAAAAAGCATTTCCTTATTCATTAAGAGAAGATTAAGTGAAGACTTTGAGGAACATGCTTTCCCCAAACCTGAAGTGTTTCACATGAACCAGGTATGAGGGCCTCAACCTTGTTCTGCCTCTTGATAAAAATGTCCATGTTCCACGTTTTCTCCCTGGTGAGAGGCCAGAGATGTTATAAGTATAATGAAGTCACCACTGGATTTATATAATTCCCTGGGAGGGGGGGATGCCCTGTGAGCTCAAAATAACATGAGTTGTTCTGTGGGCTTTCTATGTTGCTGTGTATGCATTAATGCCTCTGCTCTGTTTCCCGGTGTGCTCCTTCATAAAATTAAAATTGTATTCATTTATTTTCCTATTGAAACCCTTTGGCCCCATCAAGATCCTTGATTTTCTGTGAAGACTTTGAGACACTGAGAGTGAGCTATGCTTCTCGGTGTATATTGGGGTTCTGATTCAACCTAAGAAGTTTTGAAATTGCCTTAAGCTGTAATCAGAGCAAAGAAGAAAGTCACATAGTTAAAAATCCCTGATTATTTTACCTCCTTAATCTCACTCCTTCAATCCACTAGGAAAAACAGTACTTCTAGAGGAAGGTTGAATTTTGGTTTTCCTGAAAGCAAACCCTGAGAAAAGGAATTGAATGAAAGCAATTTATTTGGGGAGTGGTCTCAGGAAACACTGGTCTAGATGTGGACAGTGATAAAAGGAAGGAGCCCAAAAAGGTGATCAAGGAAATGACTACTGCAGGTCTCTGGAGCTTATTCCTGCTGGAGAACTCTGGGGACTTGTGTGCAGTAAGCACGTGCCTCTGTGCTATCCACTGCAGGGTGAGAGAACCAGGGCATTTATCTAGAACAACTCCTACAACTGCTAGCAGATTTTGGTGGAGAAATGCTGATCCTTGATAATATCACGCAGGTGGTATTATCATCTGTGCACCCATGAGAGGTATCTGAACTTGACATTTTCTTACCTGCAAGGCAGAAGCAAGGAATCTTGCTTCACAAGATAGTGGTAGCAGTTCCACGCACTAAGTCTGCTAAGGTGTTTTATAAGGTATGGAGTCAGGATACAAATGCTGTTTATTAATATGTGTAATGATGCTGCACCCCAGCAAGGAGCTTGAAGTCCCATGAGGCTGACACAAATATAAATAACTGACCTTCAAGGCCATTAGAGAGGAGTCATCTTATCCAGGGACAGCATATAACCTTGGAAAAGAACGTGAGGTGTGTTCAGAGGATGAGGAAGAGCTAAGTGGGGATGGCATGGAAGACCTTGAGGGCTAACATAATGACTTGGGATCATTGATCATCATTCTTACAGGTGTGTGCTCCTGATCCTGCATCCACCTACATGCAGCCTCTTAAATCCTGAATTCAGGGCTGCCCTTGTCTTGCTTGGCTTTATTTCTTTCTCCTTTCTCTATGCTTCATGGTCCCTTTCCTCCTCTCTTCAATAGCAGATTCATCAATCCATTTTTTAATTTTTTTTAACTATGCCAAATTACACACACACACACACACACACACACACACACACACTCATACATTTAGTACACAGATATGTATTGCATATGTTGAAATGTTCTGTATGGCTTTTTAAATTGTTTTATGGAAAGTTTTTTTTTTTAATTTTAATTACTGCTTTATAGTTATATATAGTAGTTGGGTTCATACTTACAAACTCATGCATGTATGATCCCCTTTCCTTTCCACGTTCCCTCCCCTCCCTCACCCTGCTAGCCTTCCTGTCATTCATTCATTCATTCAATCGTTTATATTTGATTGGTTTTATTAGTCTTTGCTTATGCTGAACCTTTCACCTGGATTCCCCTTTCCCTTGGGCCTTGATTAAATCTGTCCCAACTAGTCATGTGTTTTCAATCTGTCCAGAGTGATCTCCTGTTGTCTGACCACCTTCAGTACTTTTAGTATCTACCTCCCCCAAAGGGTAAGGTGTTTGAATGCAAGGAATGTATTTTCTATTCTAATTTTCCACACAATCCTAGACACACCAAGGGTGCTTAGCAAACACTTGGTTGATAAGACAGGTAGCTCAGTTTCCCAATGATTTCAGGAATTGCTTAGTTCAGTTTTGTCTCTCTCTAATCTGCCTAGTCATACTGAGTGGACACTTCTCAAGAGGGCATTGTGAAATGTGATCTGTGAGGTTCAATTTGGGAATAAAGTCGGATTTTTTCCCCATGATATTTTGGATATAATTGACTTGTGTGCTCTTCAATTTCCACGTTGGTTCATTTTAGTTCTGAGCAAGAAGTCAAGAGACTCCTTCATCAAAAAGTTACCAGTTTTGCCACTAATTAGTTTTGTGAATTTGGACAAGTCCTTTGCTGTCTGTAATAATAATAGCTGCCATTTATTTGACAAAGTACTGGGTACTCTGCTAACTGTGCATGTTCATTGAGCTCATTTAATCACCATAACACCTCTGCAAGCTGAGTCTATGACTAGTCCTAGACTAGTCAGAGGAGTAAAATGAGGCTCTTGTCATTAAAGTCGCTAGCTCAAGTCCCAGAGCTAGTAAGTGACAGAACTCAAAGCAAAGACTGTCCAGTTCCAAAGCCTATCAGCTTAGCCATCAGGCTTTACGGCCTCTGTTACTTTAATTTTCAGAATTTTCAGCTTTAAATAAAGAGTTGGAACTTGGATGTCCAGGAAACTTTTCAAGTTTCTGACTATCCTCTAGGATCTCATGTTATTTCGGACATGAAATTGGTGTCTGTCATTCATGAAACTAACACCATCGCCCAGCTTCCAGCCAACATTGCTCCAGTTTACCTGAGGAACATCTCTCTCCTTCCTTCTTACTTCACAGGGGAGAAAGAAAGGATGCTTCTCCCACCACCCTGATGTATCAACTCCCACCAACCCAAGACCAAGGGTGTCATCATCTTAGATCACAGGCTGTAGTCCTTGCTTCACACATGGCCAGGGGATTCAATTCAGGTCAATAATCATGCTCAGGAATTTATGTCCTGATTTTTGGGGGAAAACAAGCATTCACTTGCATTGAAACAACCTGTGAGGATAGCGATCCAGAGCCGATAGCAGTCAGCCATGTTGCTGCTTCTGGAACTTGGGAATAAATCAACCAAAGGCAGAATAGAGCAAAGCCACGTTGAAGCAGGGAAGGACAGGGTCCTTCGGACCTTGTGTGTTTGCCTGAATCTAGCTTTACCTGAAGCCCAGCCAAAATGAGCCAACATTTTCCTTTTGGGGGTTCATTTTTATGTTACTGGCCACCAAAAATATGAAAGGAGGTCATCATTGCTCTCTTTGTGTGTGTGTGTGTGACAAACCTACCAAATTTTTATTGAACAAGCAATTTCTTCAGGATCAGAGCCAGCCAGAGGGCATCAAGCCTTGAATCATCTCTAATGATTGTAGGAAATATCTTATTACAGTGGATGGAAAGGTACCTAATTTGTCATGTGATAAAATATCTGTTAAGTGGTACCATGAAATTTTATGACTCCCTTCAGCCAGAAGCCTTCCTGATTATCTGCTTATCTCCAGAAGATGTTAATTGCTAATTGTCAATGCACATTTTAGGAAAGTGAGCTGCTGCTGGTGATGACTGTTAGCCTTAAGTGGCAACTCCTTTCTGTCTCCTTCATTTCTTTGTAATTACAGTTGAACTTTGAAACAACAACAACAACAACAAAACAAACAAACTATCAAGAAATAATTCAGGTTGTGGCAATATGATTTGGTTGAATGAATTATGTATCTACTTCTACAAAAGTCATCACATTTCATCGAATCATAGAATTTTAGAGTTGAAAGAGCTCTTTATCGAACAGTTTTTCCACCCACCCCCCAATTAAGTAGAGGAAGGAGGTGGCAGCCAGACATTGGCACAGAGTCACATGGTAGTTGGAGGCTGTCAGCTGTCAGAATCAAGGACTCCCAACACCACACCATCTCTCCTGACCCTGTCCTGCTGTATTCTGTGAACATAAACTAGAAAAACCTGAAATCCATGATGAACATGAATCTCTTTTATAGTCACCCTACTCCCACTCTTTTTCCTACAACCTCTGTTCTTTTCTGAGATCAGCTAAAGGTGCACACGTGCCTCTTAGGTCGCCAATCCAATCAGAAAACCTCTCCAGAAATTAATAAAAAAAAACAACAGTAAAAACTTGTCATTTGTCCCCACCAGTTAAGGAGTCTGTGATGAGTTTTGGTACTTTGAAAAGAATAGAGTTTTCTACATGATCTAAAGAAACTTACTTTCTAATAGCAGGCAATTCTTGGTTTTTATTGTAAGAGATTTTAAAAAGTTTTAGTTGACACATAATTATTGTACATATTTATGGAGATCAGGGCAATATTTGGGTTGATGAGTTCAATGTATAATGATCAGCTCAGATGATGGGCATATTCATCACCTCAAACATCATTTCTTTGTGTTATGATCACTAAAAGTCCTCTCTCCCAGCTCTTTTGAAATATTCAGTTCATTGTTATCACCTTCCTGTGCTAAAGAAAAGTAGAAGTCATCCCTCCTCTCCACCTTCATCGCTGTGCCCATGAATCACCCCTCTCCCATCCCACACTTTTCATTGCCCCTCATTACAGTAGATTTGATTCACTCACTGCTGGGCAACACTGTTGGAACTTCAATTTGTGTCATTAACTACTCTTGAAAATAAGAAGATCCCAATGATTCATTATATTCTACAAGTTTATCTATTTCTGTATTTCAAATTCACTCTGTGCCCCAAGATTTCCACTCTGTGAGGGTTATCAACAGTGAGAAAGAATGCTTAATTTATTCTAGGGCCATTGTGTCTTCATCACAGATTTAGCAATTAGCAAAGGAACTTTGTTATCTTATGTTAATTCATCATTAATGGTTTTTCCTCCCCGAAAAATTCAATTAGTACACTGCTATAAGTAATTTGTCAGAAGAAGAAATCAGAGCAGAATCAGGAGGAGACCACTAGGAGACTGCAAAGTTTAGATATTTCTTAAGATTTATAGGGGCACAGTTTTAAAGATGGCTCTCACTGTAGGGACAGTAAATCACTGGAAGTACCATCAACCAATCCTGGGTTGGTTAACTGAGGCTGGCTGTCACTCAGTGGTCTCTCGGCATGAACAAGAAAGGCTGCAGAAATTATCCTTTCCAAATGGGCATGTGTAAGTGATGGCCGTTTCTTGTCATCTCTGAAAACTGTTATTTACATTATAATTCATTAGTAGAGCTTCAAAGACAAAATGTAGCCCCCACCCCCAACAGAGACTGATTTAACAACCGAAAGTGAGAGCCTCAATTCAGAATTAGAAACATAAATTTCCAACTTATAAAATAAACCTAAATTTTGACATTTTGACTAGAATAAAATGAGGCCACAAATATCTATTCGATTATTGATTACCTTTGGTAGCATTCAGGTCACAAGGAGAAGAAAAGTAACTTCAGTAGATACCTAAATAAGGTCCAGTGTAATTTTACCTACAGTAACATGACGAGGAGGTGACTTTCACATTTTTCATAAATGACTAAGGAAGTAATAATATTGATCCTGATAAAATGGATTTCCAAACAGAGGCAGGAATCTTGGGTTTTGGTTCTATGATCTGGAAGTTCTGTTGGGACCGTAGGGGATATCTTCTTTAAAATGTTAAAACTCTATTAAAAAAATCTATTAAGCAAGAAGGAGACTACCCTACTCTGCTAGTATTACAGCGTATTTTATGGACTTGGAATGTTAGAGGTGAATGGACACGTTTACTGCCAGTTTCCTGTCTCTGCCACTTTCTAAGCTTCATACAGTAAAGAATGGAAGGACCTATTAAAAGGAACAGCCCCCTTGGAGCCATGGGGTGGGTTGAAAGAGAGCAGGAGACTAAGGAAGGGATGGTCATTTTCCAAAGTTGGCAGGTGTCATGAAGATGGCTGTGTTAAATTCTCAAAAATGCCCTCCAGAACCTTTTCACAAAACTACTACCACCAAACAACCACCACAAAAAAACAAACAAATAAAAAATACACCCAAGACAGTGAGAGGACGAGAGCCAGATTGTAGAGTCCCAATCACAGCGGATAGGCAGGCATCGTACCAGCCTTCCCTGAGTGCCCTCACATTCCCCAGGGACTTTCATGGCCCACTGTCCTGCAAGACTGAGTCATGCCAGAGATGGACATTTTCTGTCTGTGTGGTTACATGGACCTACATTTGGACACTTCTTGAAGATTCACAACTTGAATGCACAAGCTAGAAGGACCTATCCATTCAACTATTTATAATCCTTCATTTTGAAGATGAAATAATTAATGCACTCTTCAATAAACATTTATCAAATACCTAATTAATGGCAGACTTTTATTACCTCATAACCCAGAAAGACTTTCTTCAGCTGAAGTTTAATACCAGAGAATAATGGGAGGAAGAGGAAAGTTGAGGCCAAGAGACAGATCAGACCTGTCAAGATCCTTCAAGAAGGTAATGGTTGTCAGGAGACTGTTAAATCAATAAGTATTGGTGGAACTTTTACTATGTGCCAAATATTGGTCTAGTATGGGTGATACAGCAGTGAAAATACAACAATCAAAGTCCATGGTTTTATGGACCCTCCTTTGAATGTGAACTTGGAGAGAGAAATAACAAGTAAATGAAAAAAAAAGTATCTTATACACATATATAATTAGCATGGAAAAATTAAGCAAAACAAAGCAGGGAACAGAGGTGTCATTTTAAGTAGCTTGATTAGGGAAGGCTTTACCACAAAAATGACATTTGGGCAGATCCCTAAAAGAAGTGAGGGAATGAGCCATATAGTTATCTTCAGGAAGAATAATGTCGGGCCTTTTCTAAAATGGTAGGCACTGGTTACCTGTGGGTGCTCACATGTAAATTAAATAAACCAAAGCTGATTTAAAGTTTGCTTTCTCAATTGCTCTAGTCATATTTGCACTGCTCTATCTAGCTTTGGGTATCTAGCCGTGACTGTGGTATCAGACCGACAGCCCAGGTCTGGAATATGTCATGCATCAGAGAAAGTTCTATTGGGCCGACAGAAGGACCAACCAGAATGCAAAAACCTTCTGATCAAAGAGGATTTGGAAGAAAGAGAAGATGGAGAGAACGGGAGGGCATGAGGTCTCCGAAGCAGTTATGGTGAAGGGAGCTCACACTGGGCTTTGAAGGCAGATGTAAGGATGTGGAATTTCACTGTGAGATAGGAAACAATTCAAGGGCTTTCAAACTCATAAATTACACACTCAGTCTCAAACTTAAGAGAATCATTCTAGCTACTCTACTGAGAATAGAGTGTAGGGGATGAAGGCAGGAGCAGGGAGACCCATTAGGAGACTCTCAAATTGGTAAGAGATAACCGTGATTTGATCCAGGTGAGAATCAATCAGATTCTGGGTATTTTAAAAGCGGAACTATCAAAATTCACCAGTAATTCTAGTGGGTGACATAGATTGAGTTTTATTATCAATGGTGGTGAAAGCAAGTTGGCTTCTGATTATATACTGAAGGTACAGCCAACAGGCTTTGCCAGTAAAATCTGCCAGAGATGTAAGATGAAGAGGGGAATACAGGATTGCAGGAACCAAAGATTTGAGACTTGATAAAATGAGGAGAGGGGTTGCTCTTAAACAATACAGGGAGGATTTGAGGTAGGGAGTTTTGGGGGGAAAAGATCAGCAGTTCGGTTTTGAGCATGCTCATTTTAAACTGCCTATGAAAGAAACATCAGGGGAGAGGTGTAAAGCAGGCAGTTTTGTATATTGAAGTCTAGAATTCAAGAGAGGTCTGCGCTGGAGATCTAAACTTTGGAATCACGGTTGTGCAGATGACACTTAAAACCCTGAGGCTGGCTCGAGTATGGGTGGAGAAGAGTTTTGAAAACTGAGATTTGAGCTCTCTACCAGGAAGAGGTTGGGGAGGTACAGAGAATCCGGTAAAACCAGAGGAAAATCAATAAGCAAAGAGAAGACTCTGTTTCCAGAGGGAGGCCTCATAAGCTGTGTCACATGCTGCTCACTATTCAAATAAGGGGGGGGGCTTAAAGTCGAGAATTTTGTAAAGGGGAGTTGAGAAATGAGGTTGTAGCTAAGGGGAAAGTAGGTCAAGATTGTGTCATTTTGTTGAGGTGGAAGAAATTTCAGCACACTTGAATACTTGACAGGGATAATTCAGTAGAGGAAGGATATTTAATTATGCATGAAAGAGAGGGAACGATTGCTAGGGAAATATCCTAAAATAGGCAAGAGGAGATGGGATCTAGTATACAGTTGGGGGGAATGAATTTAGGTAGGAGCAAGAATGGTTAGTCCTAGAAGCAAACGGAACAGAGGGAAGGCAGAGGATATGGACACAAATTCAGTGCGTGGGCAGAAGTGGTGGCAAGAACATATGGACTTTCTCTGCGACTGCTTCCATTTTCCCAGTGAAATAAGAAGCACAGTCATTTGTTAGCTAAGAGCGAGGGAATGGGAGGAGTAGAGCAATTGGAGGAGAAAGTGTGAAATAATTCTCTTAGGAGAGGAAAGGGGAATGGATTGGGAAGTGCAGTGGGATAGGTAGGCATGACTGGCCCAGATGAGGTTCGTGGACTTGAACATACAACATGAACGGTGTAGTTTTACCCACAGCCGTGTTTAGCTATCCAAGGGTACATTCAGAGTTGGCTGAAAGTTGGCTATATCTAGGGTAGGGTTTTAGTGGAAAGTAGGAAAATAAAAAGGGGCCCAGGCATGGGAGCTGAGGTCCATCAAGGACGATACACCAGGAATGTGAGTTGGATAAGGAGGAAGTAAGGCATGGGAGGTTTACAGGATAGGTAAAGAACATTAGGACCAATGGATTGCTTGTCCTGGACTGGTACTGAGGTAGGATGGGGAAAAAGTGGGTAGAAAGAAGAAGAAAGGAAAGACAAGGAAACTATAACTTAGAATCTGAAAGCCTTGTGTGACAATTCCTCATCCATTCACTCCCCAGGGCAGTTCTTTGTCCTAGGGCTGAAATTGCATAAATTCCTGGGAGATCTACAAACCTTCACTCATGATCTTAAAGTTAGTGGATATTCACTCACTTGTGAAAATTGTCATATACACTGTTAATCATCCCACTGATATATGTATCTTTAAAATGGACTGAGCAAAGGGAGATAATAAAGGTGCTTTCACAACATTATCAATTGGAAATGGAAAAGATGTCAACCTGAGGGATCTGAGAACTGCCCAAGCCACCAGAGACCATCTTGTGACCACCAGATGAATGTCATCCCTACATACTATTCCATGTCTACCCCTCACCAAGTTTCCTACTTATATTACATTTCAATAACATTTACCAAATCTCCTGAAAGATGCAAGTTAAGCTTCTGTTTATTCTCCTAATCTCATTTGGCTAAAATCTGCAGAGGTCCTGAATGTGAAGATTGTTATTCTCACATGTATTTTTGTACTTTACCATACATGCATGCATCCAGAAAAAAATACATAATGCTTTTCTGCATCTTTTGAAACATCAGGTAAATGGTGATCTGATTAGATCCTTCTTCAAGTTTTTGTTCCACATTGCGTTTTGTATTATAGGGTCAAGGTATGCATTCGAAAATAAATGATGTGAGAAATTAAAAAAGAAGAACCCAGGAACTCCAAAAGCACTTGCAACTCTTAAAACAGCCCATCTACTCCTTATTTTGCTAAAGAAATTTTTGCTAAAGAAATTTCTTTATCCTTATCTGATACATGCTAAAGTTCTTTCCCATCAGTACATCAGGGACCCTGTTGTCCTGAGTCAAGGTCCCCCTATTGGCACCTCCTTGGACGTCCTCCTGTGACGTCCAAGTGTGAAGAGTTATAGTATTGAGCCTGAAGAAGAGGAGTTGGTAGATCCACCTTCCACAGGGTGATATTTGAAATTGAGAGGTGGGGAATGATAAGGTCCTGGATGATGATGGAAGTGAGTGACTGAGGTTGGTTGGGGCACAGGTTAATGGAAGAGAGAAAGAAAGTTAAAGATGTCAGGCAGTGGAAAGCCATCAGGAATTGTGACAGAAGTAGTACTGGAGAAAGTCACAGTGAATCAAAACTTAAGATCTCCAAAAACAAAAGGAAATGATATATGAGTCTGTAGAAGCCTGTAAGGAGGATAATTATTAGTAAGTGCAGCCAGGTATTGTGCTGTTTTATGAAGGCGGGTAGGAGAATGGTCTTTAAGTAGAACAGAGCCTTAGTCTAGTTCAGAACTTTTTTCTCTCTCTAAATGCTCTTGATCTTCCCCTACTATAAATAGAAGGTTCTTTTGGGTGAGGAAATAGGGCCATGTTCTATTTTCCACCAGGCAGAGTCAGCATGGAACATGATTTTTATCACTTGAAAATATAAAATTGTGGAGGAAAATTTGCTTGAAACCTCAAGCAAACCATTTAATCTTCTGAACCCGTTTCTGTGTCTGTAAATTAGGATAATTATACTTCCCCTCCTTCATTCAGGATTGTATATACAATCAAATGACAAGTGAGAACGACATTATAAGCTATATTTATATAAATGGAAGAGCTTTCTTTCACTAGCACTAACCTTTTTATTCATTTCTAATGAGTTTTGCCCCATACAGCTTACTAAACAGATGTTTGTAGGATATTTGGGTTCATAATGTTTTGCCCTTGCCTTCCTATAGATTTTTATGTAGCTCTTAGATGAAATCTCTGATGGTACCCATGTAGCTAGCACTTCTCAAAGGTTAGTTGCACAAGAACAGATTCCATATCGGCCTTATCCCCCATTTTATTTTTAGTGCCCAACAGAATCCTCGACACATGGTAGGTGCCAAGTGAGTATTTATTGATTTACGCAACTCATCAATCAGATGGCCAACACTTGGAGGAAGGCTACCTTCCAGCCTTATTTCTAACTGTTTCCACTTTGAAATCCATGCTCCAGTCACACCAGACTCTGCATTTCCAAGAACATGACACGAGCATTTACTTCTCCATCTTAGACTATACTGCTCTAGCTACTGGAATTTTAGCCCTACTTTTTCAAAGTGGCAAAATTCTACTTTTGTTTAAAAGACCAATAATAAAATAATCTGCTGGGCTTAGTGGACCACACCTGTAATCTCAGCAACTCGGGAGGAAGAGACCAGAAGATCAAAAATTTGAGGCCAGCCTCGGAAACTTAGTGAGAGCCTGCCTCAAAATAAAAAAATGTCAGAGGGGAGGGGGTTGGGGATATAGCTCAGTGATGGAGCACATCTGGATTCAATCCCCAGTACCATAAGAAGTAATTAATTAATCTCCTTTTTAAAATCTTTTTATTGTCCTCATTATAAAATCATTCATGGGGCTGGGGCTGTAGCTCAGTGGTAGAGCACTTGCTTAGCATGTGTGAGGCCCTGGGTTCAATCCTCAGCACTGCATAAAAATAAATAAATAGAATAAACGCATTGTGAAAAAATTCTTTTTGTGGACAATTTTTAAATTATTTTTTAAAATTTATATATGATAGCATGCATTACAATTCTTATTACACATATACAGCACAATTTTTCATATCTCTGGTTGTATATAAAGTATATTCACACCAATTTGTGTCTTCATATATGTACTTTGAATAATAATGTCCATTAAATCCCACCATCATTTCTAACCCCTCCCTTTCCCTCCAACCCCTCTGCCCTATCTAGAGTTCATCTATTCCTCCCATGCTCCCCCTCCCTACCCCACTATGATTCAGTCTCCTTATATCAGAGAAAACATTTGGCATTTGGTTTTTTGGGATTGGCTAACTTCACTTAGCATTATCTTCTCCAACTCCTTCCATTTACCAGCAAAATCTATGATTTTATTCTCTTTTATTGCTGAGTAATATTTTATTGTGTATATATGCCACATTTTTTTCTCCATTCATTCACTGAAGGGCATCTAGATTGGATCCACATTTTAGTTACTGTGAATTGTGCTGCTATAAACATTGATGTGGCCGTGTCCCTGTAGTGTGCTGATTTTAAGTTCTTTGTGTATAGACTGAGGAGAGGGATAGCTGGGTCAAAAAAAAAAAAAAATCATTCACAGACTGGGACCATAGCTCTGTGGTACAGCACTTGCCTCCCACATATGATTCTTAGCTTCACATAAAAATAAATACATAAAAAGATGTTGTGTCCATGTACAACTAAACAAATCTTTTTAAAATCATTCACTATTTCTTCTCCATGCAGTTATATTTGTATTGACCATCATATTATATTATAGTCACTATGTAGGTGTTTTTATTGTTGCTTTATTGGTTCTTAATGAAACAAGGTAAATCTTATTTATTCTTGTGTCCCTAATGGATATTGCAGTAACTCAAAAACAGAACATGCCCAAGAAATGTTGGTTAGGTATATAGTTTGCAAGAAAGCTCTGTGTTGATTATTTTTTATATATTATCTTTAAAATTTTTGCAGTAGTATCCCATGATGATAATTACTATTATTATCTCTATTTTGCAGATGAGGGGAAAGACTTAAAAAGGTTATTCTTGTCCAAGGTCTTAGTAAGTGGCAGATCCACAGTTTGACCCTAGACAGTCTGACTGCAGAGCTCATACTCCTGAGAGCTTAGCTATTAAAATAAGATTTTAAAATACAGCACTCTCAACTTGAGCATCTCTGGTTCATGTTTCAAGATGCCAACTTTGCAGATCATTTTGTGAAAAACAGGATTTGCTGAAAATGTACCTTCCAGAAGCCTGCCATCTTCTCTCACATAGTACAGTTATTGCTACCCCTCGACTGCATTTCTTTAGGCAAAATAAAGTCACTTCTTTTAATCTCTTCTTGAAAACTTAATTTTTCAACTCCCAGAGTTACTGTGCCTCTAGAGAGAGGAGTGAAAAGAAGCAAAGCATAAAAGAGGAATTGGATAATTAGAAAGAGTCCTGTATGGCTGGGTCTACTTCTGTATTCATGATTTGGTATGAAGCAGGTCATTATTTTGGGAAGACATCATCATATTAACTGACTTAGGCAAGAATATTCAATGGATGCTAAAACCAATGGGTGAGAGTTTGAGGAATAACAGGATATTTACAGAGTCTCAAAGCATTTTCCCACGTGGTAATTACAAAGGGTAAAAGAATAACTTCACAAGAGAGAAACCTGGTGAAGAGCACAATAAGCAAATGATGCAGTTGGCTCACGGGATGCATTTGTGTCATGTGCTTTTCTGATGCAAAGCTCCAAGAGGAACTCAGCGTCAGTTTTGTGGTCCTCCTGCCAAGAGGGCATAGCTTGAATCTAATGGTGATAAAAGACCTGACAAAACCAAATTGAGAGGCATTCTATAAAACAACTGGCCTGTCCTCTTCAAAAATGACATGGTTGCAAAATATGAAGACCCAAGGACCATTCCAGATTACAGGAAACTCAAAAAGACATGATGACTAAACCAAACTTTATCTCAGATTTTTCTTTTGCCATAAACAAAATTGCCAGGGAGATTGGAAAAATCTGAATAAGAGCTCTAATTAGGTAATAGTATTCTATCCTTGTTAATTGTACTGGTTTTGTAAATTTTACTGTGGTCCTGTAAGAGAAAATTCTTACTTTTAGGAACTACACACCAAAAAATTTAAGGATAAAAAGATCTGTCCATATCTTACCCTTCAAGAAATCAAGGGAGAAAGTACAGAAAAAAAAGAGTGAGGTAAGGAAAGAGATATCTGCATAAAAAAAGCACCTGAGAATTCTTTGTACTATTCTTGTAGTTTTTTGGTATGTCTTTAATTATGATAATTTTTTTTTCTTTTTTGATACTGGGGATTGAACTCAAGGGCACTCAACCACTGAGCCACATCCCCAGCCCTATTCTGTATTTTATTTAGAGACAGGGTCTCACTGGATAACTTAGTGCCTCACCTTTGCTGAGGCTGGCATTAAACTCATGATTCTCCTGCCCTAGCCTCCCAGCTGCTGGGATTATAGGCGTTTGGCTCCGCGCCTGGTTTATAATTTTTGAATGTAAAAAGTGTAAGGCATCTGAGTCATTGAGTTTTCCCCGCTTCCCCTCATTATGAGATAAAGAAAATGACTTCATTGTTTCTAAGCCACTGTGTCTTCACACAATCATTGGGAAGTCCAAGGATGCATGGATTTCGCTGAAATATTCTAAAAGCTTGTAACAGAGCTCTGGATTTGTAACCAAGAAACTAAAATCTGAATCTCACTCCATCTCTGTGAGACCTCTGATACATCATTTCATTTTTTTCTGGCTTCAAATCGTGTCCATAATGGGAAGAGTTTGAACTAAGCAATTCTTCCATCTTTGCAGAACATTCATTTATGGTTCTCTGTTTATCTTTGGGGCCATTTAAATAACAATCAATTCTTCTCTGTCTTATACCAAGTTCTCCTTAAAGTAGCTAGCATGAATTCGCATCAGAGAAATTTCCACTTTTAAAATTTGTTGGTTTGTTGTATTCAAGGAGGAAAAAAAACCCTAAAATATCCAACAAAAATATTCAACAAAAATTCTTAGTGTGTGATTCGGTTTATGGTTCCTCACCTAGGAAAGTTTTATAAGCTTAGGTAAACAAACTATATTAATGATGGCTGAGAATATCATTTTTCATCTCATAACAAATATGCTTTTCTTTCTTTCCCGAGTTCAGAATGAGCTGGTTTATTTCCAAATGTTCTGGGCATGTGTTAGCAGCTCTCCGCCTCCCCTGAAGGCTAGAACAAATGGTCATGTGGAAAAGGCTAGGAACAAGGGAATCTCAGCCCGTAAACAGCATCACCCTGCAGCCGCTTTGCTCCTTAATATTTGGTGGAAGGTGGTTCTCAAGTCATTGCCCTCCCTCTTCCTTAAAGAGAGGTAATGAGGCTTGAACCTCTTGCCTCTCAGGAGTGTTACAGTGATGAATGGGAATGCCACTTGCAAACGGCTGGGAATCCTCTGTTCAAGAGAGATTTAAGTAACAAAGCATCCTCATTAGAAAACAGTCAGCTATTGCTACAAAGCCAGCACTAAGGGACTGAGTCTTTTCCTATTAGCATGATCTAGAATGTGCTGTAGAAAACTTTGCATGATGAAGGAATAGATAACTTCCCTCTCCGACACTAGTTACTGTTATCTTAGTTTTTATTTTCTTTGTAGCACTTACAAGCTGTTCTGAACTAGCTATATGACTTATTTATTTATCTAGTTGCCCTTTAAGAACATAAGTTCAAAGAAAGGAAGAACCAAGTTTGCCTTGTTCTCCTGGTATCCCCTGACATGTAGTAGGGGCCCAATAAAGACTTATTTAGTGATAAATGATTGAACTATAAAATCCATAATGTAATCTTGCTATTCCTTTATGGTACAAATTCAATTTGTGGAGATACTTATAATTGCTCATTAGCATTTGAATTTCCAGAGCCAAATAGCAATTTTCCACAAATGTGTTTTTTTTTTAATGTCACTTGTGGACCACAAATAAAGAAGTTTGCACGTGATGCTTAAAAAGTGATATCTCACATCAACGTGAACTTCCTAAGAAACTTCAGTATATTACCTGGTTGCAGTGAAGTGGATAACCAAGACTGTGAATTCTTTTCAGGCTTGAAATGTAATTTATCATTTTATTTTTCTCGTGAACACCCTCTCACATCTTGTTGGGTTCCACTGTTATAAAAAAGGTATCAGTTTTATGTAAAAAAAAATGAAATAAATGCTAGAGGCTTATACTACTGAAGGCAGAAAGTGGTCAAAGATAACCTTCACACTTCCTCTATCTGTAATTGATTTTCACGTACACAAAAGTTTAAAAGATGAGGCAATTTGTGAGTTACATCTTCAAAGAGCTACCTGTGAGGATTGGGTTCAGCCTCTTTTGTGCTGGAGCTATGCAGTCTGATGATCTGGAGCATTTCCTGAAATGGGTAGGGAGAGGGATGGAGTCTCTCTCCTATTGACGGTATCTGTCCTTTAATAAGGTAGCTGAATGTTATAACCTGGATCTGGAATGTCTCCCAAAGGCTCATGTGTTGAAGGTTTGGTCACCAGTACAGCAATGCTCAGAGATGGAGCTTTGGGAAAGTAATTGGATCATTGGGGATTAATACATTGATGGGTTCATAATTAAAAACACTATTGGGAGGTGTTACAAACTATAGGAAAGGGAACCTAGTTGCAGGGAGTGGGTCCTTGGAGCATACTCTTGGGGACTATGTCTTATCTCCTGACCCCCTTTCTCCCTTTCTCTCTCTTTGCTTCCTTTGGCTGCCATGAGGTGAGTAGCTCTGCTCCACCATGCCTTTTGGCCATGATGCCTGAAAGCAAAGGAGTCTGCTAACCACACACTGAAACCTTTGAAATCACAAGCCAAAATAAATCTTTGCTTCTTTACATTGTTTTTGCCAGGTCTTTTGACATAGCCAGAAAAGCTAATATGTGGACACTGGGAAATAGTCTTTATTCTGGAAAGCTGTGCGTATGTGTGCATACGTATTTTCTGTGAGAATTCTAGGGGAGTATTTCTTTACTTATGTTCATGGTATTGCTACGTTGACCTTCCTGAAGACTGACATTGGTGGTCATCCTCATTATTCAGAACCCTTTCCTGGCACCCCTAATCTTGCAGAATGAAGTCTCAAGCCTTCAAACCAGCACTTACTTTCCCTCATAAACCAATTCCACCACAGCATTGCAGTTTATAAACATAGGTTCTGGGGCTAAATACCTGGTTCTGCATCTTGGGTGACCTTGAACAAACTGCTTAACCTTCTAAGCCTCCTGTTCCCTCCTGTGTAAAATAGAAAACAAAAACAATGAAATTTGTCTCCTGGGGTTATTTTGAAGATTATAAATTAAATTATGCATATAACACACTCACCATTGTGCCTAGGACATTTTTGAGGCTCAACAAAAATTTTGTTATTTTTACCACCAGCAACAGAATTATTTAGTGTAGTAAGTGCTTTTGCATACTCCATGATTTACATTTCATTTAGACTTTTTTGCCTTGTGCTCACTTTCCCAAGTTCAATTTTCTTTTGCTGTTTTCTGAGGCCCTGCTGCAGTGTTACCTTATCAATAAATCCTACAAAAATAATTCCTCCTTTTCTGCTCTCCACAGTTCTAAGTGATTGCTCCTTTCTCTAAATTCCCTGAAAACTTGTTCTGAGGTGAAAGTGGCAGCCACTTGAATTGAGAACACTCTTCTGGTTGCCCACTTAGGTGGCTGAAATCTGGAGAATGTTTCATTCTTTCCGATGAATCTCTCGGATGAGGCAATGCCAACCCCTTTACCCTGCTGCTTGCCCTGACCAATAAACAGAATGACCCGTGATCATATGCTGCACGTAGTAGATGCTCAATAAATATTTATTCGGTGAAAGCACCTTCCTGTGGTCACCACACATATACCTCCATCAGAAGACCTAGTTTGATTCTAAATTGAAAGTTCTCTGAAAATGTGGATAGTGAGGTTCAAAGGACCCTCTGAGCTTTTGGTCTGGGATGATAAATTCATTATGTGGGATAAATTTTGACAAATTATAAATTGAAGTTGATTTCAGGGATCCTGTATGTGGGAACTGAATCTTTTGAAACTACTAGTTCTCTTGTCCCTGACAGCCATCATTTTCACTTGTGACAGAGAGTCAACATCATTTCATAGGAAGCAGAGTGTTCTGGCATTTGAAAGGATTATGATGGATCATTTCTATCTTGCCATCATCTCCCCTCACAAGATGGCAGGAAAAAGATGAAATATGCCATATTTTGAAAAAATGTCCCTTTCAAGAACAGAAATGGGCTGTTGGGTGGTGTAACTTGTGGTCCAGAATGATAGATCTAGGCAAGGTGTAGGGGTGAAAGCAGAAAAGAACTTTCCACACACGTCACAGGAACTCACAGCAAGTTCACCATAGCCAGAATTATATGATAACGCAGATGATTCTCCCTCAGGACTGAAAATAATAAGGCTTGAACAATCTTCCTGATGGTGCAGGGTCAGAACATTTGGGGAGAAAGCTTAAGTTTTCCTGTGTCTGAAATTCAAAACCGAGTTCTAGTTTCAGCTTTTCCACTTGGTGGTTGGGAGAGCTTAACCAAGTTGTTCTCTTTTCCTGGCCTCAATTTCTCCCTCTGCAAAAGCATTGTGTTAAACTAAATGATACATTAAGGTTCTTCTGACGTTTTTGGCCTCAATGTGACACCATACAGTAAGTGAAGAAAGCTGAACTCGCCTTGTACGTCATGAAGAGTATGTGACCCTCAGGGTTCATAGGGACAGCCAGCAGGGTGTGTCCTTCCAGCCAGGCATCCCATGAGCACAATTATGGACTTCATTGTCCCCCCACCAATGAAAATCCAGAACCCCATGTCAGAATGTTTCTGTTATGCCCTTTTTTTTTTGGTATTTTATTTAAAGACGGGGTCTCACTGAGTTGCTTAGGGCCTCACTAAATTGCTGAGGCTGGCTTTGAACTCACCATCCTCCTGCCTCAGCCTCTACGTCCCCTGGAATTACAAGCATGTGCCATCTCACCCACCTGGAAATAGGGTCTTAAATAGCCTCACATGATGGCAATGCAGAGAACAAGAAGCAAAGATGCAGAAATTTTGACTCTACTGAGTTAGAAAAGATAAGCAATTTAATGGTTTTGTTGTTTTGTGGAGGAAGAGGCTAGGAATAAAGCTGAGAATTGAATTATCCAACCATTTCCACGGTGATGTTGGCCATTCCAGACCCTGTTAGCTGTTTGCTGATCTCCTCAATGAATAATCAAGGATGTTCAAACCTACCATAGGAAAATGTCCAGAGTCCATGGGCAGAACTTGTATGCTGGGTGTCTCTTTTCGTATTCCCTGGGGAACTAGCCAGGTCCACTTAAAAGAAAACTGCAAGACTGGGACTCTCAGAGTCCAAGCCTCTTCCTCGACCCTTCCCAGGCCGACTTTAAGTTCTCTTCATTCCCCAGTATGGATGTGGCCTAGAGATGAGAACCTACGTGAAGTTAGGAACAATTGTCAGAATTCCAGCTTTGCTCACAGAAAACGGGAAAAGGGAAACTGAGACACAAAAGACCCCTTTAAAAGGCTCTTCTTTCAGCAAACTTGCAAGAAGTTGTCATTTCTCAACTCCTACCAGCATCTGGGGCTTTTAGGGGAGAGAGGGAGAGAGAGAGAGAGAGAGAGAGAGAGAGAGAGAGAGAGAGAGAGAGAGAGAGGTCTGCCACTCTATCCTAAGCAATAGTTTCTGCAGCAGTTGCAGTTTTCTTTTCATTTCTCTCTTAATGTCATTATTTTTCCAAACCACCTCTTTTCACCTGGCCATTGGTGGTTGTAAGACATCAGAGAGACTGTGTGTTAATTCCTGCTGGTCAGCTGCAAACTGCAAGTTTTGTTGGAGTCAAAAAAGGCAGCTGAAGCATTTTGAATAAGGCTTCTAGAGTTTGGGGAATGGTGAGTGTACCCCACAGAACCATAAAGAATATGTACTTATCTGCATGGGGACGATGTGTGATGGCCAAATCTATCGGGAGTTGCAATATGCTCAGAAAATGTAAGCCGTTTTGTCATGTGTTCAGAATAGCACCTTGGGGGACGGAACAGAAATCCAAGCAATCCCAGATCATCACAAGTGGTTCAGCCCAAGCAGATGTCCTGCGTTGAATGATTCCCACAAACTTGGAATGAAGGCAAAAATTTCCCAAGCCTCAAAAATGGAAGCAAAAAGAAGAAAACTCAAGAAATGCAATCTGTTCCCCAAATCAACCAAATGCCAACTTGCTCTCTGCAACAGTCCAAAAATCTATTAACAGACACAACAACATCCAACCAGAAGATACATTTGCTTCTGGCAACAGTTTGTGGTTCACTCTGAAGTCCAAGTTGTGAATAACTTCATTCATTCGACAAACCTCTCTTAACTTTTGGATGGTCTAGTATTTTTCACTGTCTGCAAAGTGCCTGATTCAATTTAGGTAGCTAATGGGAAGCTAACTATAATTTATGTTGTCTGTCTGGTGATGTGGACTGTAATTAAGATATCTGTAGGATGGTCATTTGGATCTTTCACCAGACAGAAGTAATAATTCAGAGCATGGGTAGGTGGAATCTGAAAACAGGTTTGGACAAATCTCCCAGAGATAAAAATACCATGGAGTGTTAGGTCCACAATCCAAACTGGTTAAGAGCTGAACTGGGGAAGAGAGAGAGAGAGAGATTTCTGTCAATCTCTGCTTGCTGTCATAAATTTGTTATCAGGAATTAATCTAATATAAAAATCCAAAGAAAATCCCTGCAGAGACACCAAGACAATAAAGTTTGTATTCAGAACTATTTTAGTTTGTGTTACAAGGCCTTCGATTTGCTCTTTTGGAAAAGGTAGAGCAAAATATAAGTTTGCGGGTAGCCATACCCCAGTATGGCTTTCCCAGTTAAAGGCCTTGTTTATTACAATGCTTTTTTTTTTTTTAGTTTTGTCTAAGCAAGTGAACTGGAACTTATATTTAGTAGTCAAAGGAGTCAAATAGTTAATTTGGGTTTAAAACTCCACATTATAAATTTCGATTTTCCAAAGATGCACTTTCTAATTTCAGACACCAGAAGAAACCTAGACTAACTTCAGGCCACTGACTGGGATAGACTGAGGCAATTAGGGCCATCTCACATCTGTTTATTGCTTGTGTCTTACATATAACCACAGCTGGGATTCCATATTGAGTCCCCCCAGGCTCAGAAAGGTTTATCAAGTGGCTAATGCAAGCTTCTCTTATCTCGCCAGGAAAGCACTCCACAAGTGATTATGTTGAATAGCTTAAAAAAAATTAAATTGGAAGGAAAACTTCATCTGGGACCATGGGTGCCTCATTTGACCTGGCTCTCTTGCTCATCTTTACACAAGAACTTGCTAAAACTTCTATCTCAGCTTCCTCTTCAGTGACTCTGTTTTTAATAGCCCCTTCCCCTTCTGCAAAATGCTTTCAGAATCCCCAGGTCGTCTTGGAGGCCATCTTTCATGCCCTTGGAAACCCTATGATCAGTGTAGACATGGATCCTAAATGTTCCACACAGGTCCATAAGGAAAAGGCTTGGTCACCACCCATGGTGCCATAGGGAGGTAAAGGAACCTCTGAGAGGTGGAACCTAGTGGAAGAAAGCTACGTAACTGGAGGCATGCCCTTGAAGGGGAAATCCGGACCCTGGCCAGGTCCTCTTTCCCTTGATTCCTGGCTGCCATGAGGTAAGCAGTTTTGTTTCTTCACTTGCTCCCTGCCTTGATGTCTCTTCTGTCTCATCACAGGCCCCAAACAACAGAGCCAAGTGACTGTGGACTCAACAAAATCTTTGCAACTATGAACCTCTCCTCCTCATAAGTAAACCATCTCTCAGGTATTTTGTCACAGTCATGGAAAGTTGACACATAGGGCAAATTGTTCCCTCTGCCTAGATACCCTCCCTCTGTGCATTTCCTTGTGGAACTTTTACTTTATCTTTTAATTCTGAGCTCAAATAATAAAATTTGATCTCTGACCACTCCCAAACCAACCAGGGCTCTTCTTCCTGTTGTCTTCATGTCATTTTGTCCTCTTGGTGGACGTCCATCTTCCTCCATGACTGCACCGTTGATAATGGAAGCAGCGTAGGCTTTTATTTATGGCTCCCAGTCTTGATATGGAAGACATATCTCCAAAAGAAGGACATGCTTAATGACTACATATCCATATGATAGATGACTATATACAGCCTTTAATATCATGCTTTCCAAGAGAATTTAGTGATATAAAAAAATGCTGGCTTCTTGCATGATAGAAAAATGTATACAAAACCATATATACCAGGATTTTAATTTATATTCATACAGGTGAAGTTTTACAATTATATGTATATACAAATATAAATATGCAGAGGGAGAAAAGACTATACACAAATCATTTATTTATTTCTTCTTGTCTTCCTTGCCCTAGAATGAGATGCTATTTTTGTTAATATATACCTTTCTCTGTGCTTTATATATTACTGTTAAAAGAATACATGTTTAAATGAATAGCTGATAGGAACCACCTGATGATATGGGAACACACTGAAGGCAGTCAGAATAAAATTGGGTGAAACCAAGTATTGTTCATGAGGATGTGGAGCTCTAACAAGAGAAGCTCACAGTGGCCTTCTTTTAATAGTTTCATCAGCACACGAGACATGTAAACTAATTTGCCTCCCAGAAGATAGATAGAATGGCATGTATTTTACAAGTAAGGGCTACTGAGATCACAAAGATGTGGGAGTTAGCCATAAAAGTCTTCACTAACAGTTCCCTAGTGAGTTGATGAACCCGGCACCCCTAACCCTGGAATGTTGCACAGTAGGGCCTCAGAACAAGTCTTTGCACCCAATGATGTGGCATAGCTTCAAAAAGCAGATCAGAGAAATGATTAAAAATGAGACTAACCTTAATGGTTTAAGCAGAAAAAAAACAACATAGCATTTTCCCCCCTCTTCACTTACCAATGACATTAAATACCACGTTAACAAAACTTCTTGTGAGAAGGCCCCTGAGATCATGGAAACTACTCTTTCCCTGGCTGCCTACTGAAGAAGTAAATCAATCGTGTAAAGGAGAGGGCCCTGTTAGCACTCCAGGTGCATCTTTCCAGAGGATTCCACAGGACTATTATCAAGCGCTCCGCAAAGCCCTGGTGAATGCCTACTGCTCAATTTATGGAGCCTACTTCTACTCCCACCTACCCATTTTATTTTTATTAATTTCAATCTGATTATTATTTTTTTTCTTCTGCAACTTCGGTTTCTTCCAATTGTTTATATAAAGTTGGCATCTCAAAACTTTTTAGAGTTGTCCTTGCTGTGACTTCTATATGCTTGTCACTTGGCCTTCACTGGGAATTGGTTCCAGGACCTCTAGGGGAAACCAGAGTCTGAAGATACTCAGTTCCCTCACATAAAATGGCCCGGTGTTTGCCTAGAACCTGGGACATCCTCCTCCACATTGAATCAGCACTATGTGACTTATAATACCTAAAGCAATACATATGCTATTA
This sequence comes from Callospermophilus lateralis, assembly GCF_048772815.1. Taxonomy (NCBI): domain Eukaryota; kingdom Metazoa; phylum Chordata; class Mammalia; order Rodentia; family Sciuridae; genus Callospermophilus; species Callospermophilus lateralis. Next base: position 3,609,650 of record NW_027510917.1, read on the forward strand.
AAGAAATATTTGTTATATTATGTTTAGGGAACAATGACAGGAAAAGCCAGTATATGTCCTGCACATGTTTTAGTCAGGTTTTTAGCTGCTGTGACCAAAAGACCTGATGAGAACACTTTTAGAGCAGGAAAAGCTTATGTGGTGCTCACGGTTTTAGAGGTCTCAGTCCAGACACCCGGCTCCATTGCTCTGGGCTCTAAGGGAAGCAGAACATCATGGTGGAAGATGGTGATGAAGGAAAATGGCTTTGATATGGCAATCAGAAAGCAGAGAAACACTGAAGACCAGGGACAATATATATATATATATATATATATATATATATATATATATATACACTCCAAAGGCACACCCCCAGTGATTTCCCTTCTCCAGCCATGTACTACCTGCCTACAGTTACCCCCCCACAGTTAATCCCTGTTAGGGGATTAATGTACTGATTAGGTTAAGGCTCTCAAAACCCAATCATTTCCTCTAAACTTTTATTATTTTTGCATTGACTCAAACATGAGCTTTTGGGGTTGGGGGACACCTAATATCTAAGCCATAACAGTACATAAACATTAAAAAAATACAGGTTAATCTTCTCTAATCTAAAAATCTGACCAAAACTGGTTGGTCAGATTTTTAGATTTTTTAGATTTTTTTTAGTGCTGAAAAGTGTCATGAGCACTGACATAATGCTCAGCAATTTTTGGATTTGGGTACATTTTGGATTCCAGATCAGGGATGTTTAACCAGTAAAAATGGTCCAAAAAATCTAAAAAACAAACAAACAAACAAACAAACAAACAAAAAACCAAACTTTGCAACCTGCAACCTTTCTAAGTATTTTCCATTAGCGAGACTGAACCTGTATTTTCAATCCACGAATGGTTCAATCCACAAATACAGAATGAGTGGATGCAGAGGCCTCACTGTATTGACCTCAGCTCTGAGTCTTAAATGAGACCCTGGGCTCAGTGCTGGGAAGTGCCCTTCCCCCACTCTCCCTGTCTCAGTGCTAAATGTGCTTCGGAGATATGCATCCACACCCCTGATCTAGCTGTAGCTCGTGGATCATTCTGTGGTTAAAAATCTGCAAGTCGCAGTCACATGGTCTGAGTGTCTGTCCCAGTTCTGTTTCTCACCAGCTGTGTGACTCCAGGCATATCACTCTGCCCTGGGAGGCAGATTACCCACTATTCACTGATGTTGGGACAATACAGGTACCATCTCCTGGAGGAAGTGATGGATCTCCTGGAGGAGTCGGTGTTCCTGACCCAGGAGAAGCTCCTGGCACAGGACTAAATACACAGTACATGCTTCTCGTTTTCTTTCATAAGCCCTTGCTTAAAAACAACAACAACAACAACAACAAAAAAAAAAAAACCCAAACCACACAGTCCTGGGAGCAGTGACATGGTTGTCCTTTTCCTCATGCCACAAGGTCTTCTGTGGACATTGGAGAGACATGCTATTATGCAGGCGGATACATTGAAATGCCACCTTATTAATTCAGGACACCCCCCTTATTAGGGATTCTTGATCACTCTGTCAGGGTCCGGGCTGAAATTCATTTTGTCAGTCTAATCTTATGAGAGAAAGTGAAAGGCCAAGGTGGATGGGGCATAGCTTCAAAAAGCAGATCAGAGAAATGATTAAAATGAGACTAACCTTAATGGTTTAAGAAGAGAAAACCCAATTTATGTCCAGAGATACTTTCATGAGGTACACAACACGGGTTTTGCTTCCTATATAACTGACAAGGTGGAGTACATTGCAAGGGCAATTACATTTCCCTTTTAAAATAATCTCCGCCATTCTAATGTCTTTTGACAGCTCCGAGACTCCTTTTTGGTGTGTGTTGGGGGGCATAGGATTGGCTAAACAGAAATCTACCCGCAAACTCCACCAATCCGTTTGGTTGATCTGGGTTTTTCCAGGATGTCAGATACCACCCTTGCAACTGTTCACTTACGTGGGTTTCACATTCTCCTGTTTAGGTTTTGGAGTTTGTCATTAGTTTTATGTAAGTTGTCCCTTTCTCCTAAGGGACAAATGAGTTTTTAATTTCCTCCAATTAAAAAAAAAGCTTTAAACATTTTAATTTTACAAGTGTGTAACAGGGATAGGCATGGGGCAGTTGAAGACTAGAATTAAAATTTAGCCTGGTGGAAACCCAGTTTTGAAGCAGAAAACTATTACAGATCCCAGCATGTAGTGTTTCCTAAAGGAGAGAAAAAATTCAAGACAAGAAGGAAGCCTTCAGTGTCCCTCACTGCAACTGTGCTTTTGCTCTTTCCCAAGGTGCCTAGTGACCTTCAGCATTTGCCCTTCAAGAGAAGCTCCTTTTTCCTCCTGGGTGGAGGGAGAGAAAACTGAGAGCTTGGGGATCCCACGATGGACCCCTTCTTACAGAGCTGCCTGGTATCAGCAAATACTTCTATGGGTCTTAGTTTTCCTATCTGTAAGTTGGAAAGGAATAATCCACAACTTACCAAACTTTTTCAGGATTAAATCAAACCCCCATTTTCCTCTGAGATATCAGCGGCCCAATGCTATGCACTTTCTATTAGTACCATCAAGTCTCCAAGGTGTTCTACAATGTAAGAAACCCTTTAGTTCCATTAACCAGCAAGGATAAAAATCATTAGTTCCCACACCAGCTCCTTATTTTCACCATGTACCTTAAATTCCCAGTTTAACTGATTGAGAGGAGCTGATTATTAGTGGGGAAGAGGCAATGGAGAAATCATTTCTACCCCAGATTAGATCAAGGCCTGCAGAGGTTCATTTGAGAGTAACAAATCAAATGGTGATTCTAAATCTGAGCTTTAAAGAAACATTTTCTCCCAGATAATTCCTTTTGAATTAAAAGAAGAATTTTTTTTAAAGGAAAGAATAAAGTCTATTTGCAAGCAGGGTAAGAGTGAAAGAAGTAAGGTGAAGAAAGTAAGGTGAATTTTCAATTGTACTTAGAATTCATCAGAAGGGGTTAAATTCTCCTTTTCAGTGAACAGAAAGGCAGAAAGTGGTTTTGCCCAGAAAAGTGTTAGAAGTACAAAATGCTTCCCCCCACCCCATGATGAAAACAGGAATGAAGAAAAGAAAATGCTTTGAAAAATGAAAAGAGATAGAAAGCAAACATCAAGCAAAGAGGGTATTCGTGGTGTTGTTAGCAAATGAATGAATAAATGAATACATATACAAAATGACAGAAAATATGATTTTGGTATTGTTTGCAAAAGAATTAAAGACGATTATTTTTTGCCAGTCACAGAGCTCTAAGTAGAAACACTGATGATCATGCATTTTTTAAAATTCATGGCATTAATTTGATTTGTCATTAATTAGATGAGCAAATTAGGGAATGCCTGTTTTAGGGAAATGTTCCAAAAATAACCTTGTAAAATCAGGTTAGAGACACACTGTATGCCCTCAGAGCAACGGGGAGTAAGAGGGAAAATGTGAAATTAGATCTATAATAGCCACTTCACTGGTAAAGGTGATGGCACCTCCATTATCAATCAGAACCTAGTCTGATGTCTAATTTCACTGCCTAACTGATCAAATTAAATTTAATACAAATGAGAAAATACTTGACTAGGGGGAAAAAGAGCTATGCCATCTTGCTTTCTATTGAATGAAATCTGAGCCATTATCAAGGGCAGGGGGGAAAAAAGCTTCAATACTTTTTCAAAGTAAAAACAAAACAAAACAAAATAAACAACAACAACAAAAAATTTCCCAAATGACCTGGCAAAAAATATTATTGGCAAAAACATTTGGAATTCCTTGAACTTGCTATGTACTCAGAATGGAGCATGGCTGAACTGTTTTACTTCAGTTATTTCGCCAAAGTTTCCATGCCCATTCTGTGCCAGGTTCCAATCCTTGCTTTGTGGGTAAATGGTGCCTCCTCCCGACAGCTGCAAGCCACTGTGGGTCTCATTTTCACTGCTGCTTGCTTTCACCACTTTTGGATGTAGCAGAGCTGTTGATAGATGGTTTACTACTCTGCAGATGTTTGAAAACAAGACTCACCCAACAGGAAATGCTTCCTGGTTGCATCCAAAGCATCTTCACTTCTGTTTCCCACATGTACTTGGCAGTACCAGCAAGGCAGACAGTTCCCTGGTCCTCTGCACTACCCTTTGTGCTGAAAGTCATCCTGAGTCAACAGGAATTGAGGGTGTGCTGCATTTTTAAAGCAGGGGCAGCACAGGTTGTTCAGAGCTGAGGAGCCCTGCATGGGAGTCTACCAGGCTGCTGGGCCTGAAGCAATCAGTGGGGTACAGAGTTCTCAAAGGGCAGGAGGACCTGACCTGGATCAGTGGCAAACCCTCCTTGGGCCTCAGTTTTTCTTATCAACAGACGAAGGCTGTGGGAAAGGATGCTTCTAGCTCAGGTACTCACTCTTTTCCTGTTGCAGCTTGCTTGTTTCAGCATCTGAAGTTCCCTCCCCACTTCTTTTAGAAATATAAAGAAATGACTCCCTCCTACCCCCAACCCCAGTGCTAGGATTGAACCCAGGGCCTGGTGCATGCAAGGCAAATGCATGACCACTGAGCTACACCCCCAGCTCCCTAATATTTATATATATATATTTTTTAATAATTCACAAAACAGAAAACTTGACGAAGACCCAAGGCTCTCAGCCCGCCTCATCTGGACTTTCTTTCTGCCCCCTTGTCCTTTCTGTGGCCCCTCTGGCACCTGCTTCATCTTGGTCCCTTTTGACAGTCTAATCACTCCTGATGTGACAGTGTGTCCATGTCAGAGCTGCCATCTGGGATAGCCTTTCTTTATGTCTCTGCCTCGTCCATTTCAATTTTCAAATGGCTCTTTTGTCCTCTACCTATACTTTCAAATTCCCTCCCCGTCTCCTCCCTTCCTGGCCTTCCTCCTAAAACTAGCTCCTGTTCTCAGCTTCACACTGACGTTTCCCGGGTGATCTTGACACACTCAACTCTGCCCAACTATATATTGTGTATTAGGATTTGAATGAAAAATGTCCACCATACAGAAGTTGTTCTGTTTTCTCTCCATCGTTGACTTGTCTCAGCAGATATTGCCACACTGATTCACAGATTCATGTGAGTCTAAGCATATAGATGGCTGTTAAAAGGGATACAAAAATACACTTGAAAGAGTCCATGACTCCATGCTTCACACATGGGTGGAGAATGTGGATACTGTAAAAAATAAATCAGGTCTTAACCCTTACAGAAAAGGAATGACAAATCCAAAGTATCTGTGTGTGTGTGTGTGTGTGTGTGTGTGTGTGTGTGTGTGAGAGAGAGAGAGAGAGAGAGAGAGAGAGAGAGAGAGAGAGAGAGATTGTTTAGGTATGCATGGGATATAGTAATACAGCTTCTTTCTTTAATATGAACACCCTCCCATTTGATTCTGGTCAGTAATATTTAAAATATAGAAACACTTCTCCTTAGAATATCTGAATTAAAATAGTTATTTCTTCCTGTACAAAAAGAATTCAAAACATTTTAGGGTCTAGCTTTTTAAGAGACATCGTGTGACAGCTGATTTATTTCATTTGTTGTTTCATGGATGTGAAAAGTATATCATTACCACTGTGGCTGTAAGAACTATAAATGATACGTTATTGCAAGTGTTCTAAAAAAATCAGAACAAAACTAATTTATTATAGTTCTGTCTTCATTTGTACACCACAGGTTGGTGAGTTCAACACAACAAAATTATCTCTTCTTTTAAAAGTGTCTACTAAAGATAAAAAAGAATAAGGTAACAATTAACATGTAATTTGTTACATTAAAAAATCTGATATACATATTTCTATTGCCTGTTAGCTTTTTCTAAGCCTCTTTAACTATTACAAAAAAAAAGAGGAAAAATGAAAGAGAAGTGGTTGTTGAAAGGCAAACATTCAATTCAGTTGATACAACATTACAGTACAGTCAACTAAAGTCATTCAAGGAGGTAGCCAGTCTAGTCAGCTTCTTGGGTTAAAGTCTGTAAACCAGATTGCTACAAAAGGTTCGATGCTGCTTCAAAACTGTATATTAATTACCTTTTTTTTGGAGGATGCGGAACTTCCTACTGATGGCTTCAGAAGAAGGGGTCATGCTATTGGTCAAAGCACAGGGGAAACCCAACCTGTCATTAATCATTTTACTGAGCACTGTAGTTAGGATAGCATTATTGAGTTTAGCACAACAACTAAAATAAAATAATAATAATAATAATAATAATAATAAAAGTAATAATCATCATAATAATAATGATAAGAATAAAACCAAACACAAACTGGAAGCCTAGAGTTGCTGCCAGCCTTGTGGAACCCTTGCGATACGCTATACTAAAAAAAATTGAAATATCCACCTGTCCTCTCCACTCTGCCACAAACTAGCAAAGTCAAAAATACAAAAGTCTTTAACTGGTTACTTTTGCAGAATAAAGCAAAAACGTCTTTGTGCTCCTTACTACCAGAAGCAAAATATCCACTGAGTTACCACATGTAGTAGCTTCTGGATGTGTCGACCTGGGTTGGCTTGGCCTCTGCCGAACCATCCTTGTCTTTCTCGCTGTCACCTTCCCAGAGGTTAATGAGTGGTGGGTACAGCTCGTTCAGGGGGATGGAAGAGGTTTTTTGCATATACTTTTTTAGGGAATGGTGGTAGTTTTTCCTCTTAAATCTCTTGGCAATGTACACAGCCATGGATGCGAGGCTAATGACGGCGAACATGGACCCCATGACCGCGGCGAGGGCTGTGCTGGTTTCTTGGTCAGGGATGTCCAGGGCAAAGGCAGCAGTTTTGTTTGTGATGTTGACGCATGACTTTTGAGTCTGCTGGTGAATGTTGGACACAGTGAGGCATACTTCGTAATCGGCAGAAGGCTGCAGATGGGTCAGGTTGTATTCATGAACGTCTACTGGGACCCTGGCCGTGTATGTGATGTGGGGGTTGTCGATCTTCATGGTGGCCGACGACCATTTTAAATTTGATGTCCTGACATTGGAGTTGACCTTCCAAGACACTAAGATGGAATGAGATTCCGTCTGCTTGACATAGATTTTCAGCACCTGGGTACCATCCAGAAGGGTTCCATTGACCTTGATGGTGGCCACCCGAGTGTCTGCCCCTTGGACATTCTGGGCAACACACGTGTATCTTCCTGAGTCTTCGATCTGTATATTAGCTATTTCCAAGGTACCTTCACTGCTTACCTTGTATTTTTCTGAAAGTGTATCCACCGTTATTTTATTTCCAATGGGAGTGACCCAGTAAATTTCAGGTTCTGGCTCAGCCATGGCCAGCAGTCTAGAAAAACTGTAGTGCCAATCTCCATGTTTAAATGATTTGGGAATGTGTCGTGAGAGATAACTGGCAGGCACTGTTCACTTGAATCCTGGATTAAAACTTCCTTCATCTGCTGCCCTCTGTATTCGGGGGGCATGGCACAGAACATGGATAAAGGCTCCATGAAGCGGATGTTGGTTTTGTTGGAGTTAATCCAGTGGATGACACAGTCACACCTCAAGGGATTGCTGTGGATACTGATCTCCTGCAGATTGGGAAGGGACTCTACCGTCTTTTGGTAAACGGCATTCAAAGCATTGTTGTTCAGCATCAAGCTTTCCAGGGCAGGAACGCTTCGGAAAGCCAAGCAGTGGATGTAAGACAATTTGGGGTTATTGGTGGCTTCTAGCTTTGTGAGTTCTGGTAGGTTATCCAGGGCATAGCGGTCCACGGAAACAAGTTCCCCCATATTGTTTATCTCTAGTTCTTTTAACCGGAGCATGTTTTTGAAGTCTCCTTCTTGGATTTTGTGAATGGGATTTTTGTTGAGGTCTAAGAATTTCAAATTGGGGACTTTTTGCAGGGTGAGTTGAGGGACTTTGACCAGTTTGTTATCATAAAAAGACAGGCTCTCAAGGCTATCCAGGCCCACCAAGGCATTTCCAGGGATAACCGTGAGATACATTCCTGCCAAAACTAAGCTTCTCAAGTTTGAGAGGGTTTTAAAGTTCATATCCAAAATTCCAATCACAGGGTTTTCCCCAATCATCAGAATTTCCAGGTTAGGTGTCAAATCAAACCAGCGATTATCAATGACCTTCAACTTGTTGGAATTCAGGTGGAGCCTTAGAAGATTTTTTAAGCCTGCAAAGGCGTTAGCAGAGATAGTGCTGATCTGGTTGTGGTTGATGTAGAGTTCCTGGAGGTTGCTGAGGTCTTGCAGACAATAATCAGTCATCTCTGTGATCTGATTTTCCTCCAAATGCAGAGTAGTGAGCTGAGTCAAGTTCGCCAGCCCTACCTCCTTAATATTGGTAAAGTTGTTTTGGGAGAAATCTAGCTCAGTCAAGTTGAACAGCTGTTGAAGTTCATCTACCATCTTCGCGATGTTATTGCTCTGTAAGAGAAGCACTTGCGTGTCACTAGAAAGGTTGCTAGGAATCCTCGTGAGGCGGAGATCATTACAGTCGACTGTGGTGGCTTCCCTGTAGGTGAACTGCGGGGTAAACCAGGGTCGAATTTCACAGACGCAGAGTTGTGGACACTCACTATTCTGTATGGAAGACTCCGTGAAGGAGGTCACTAGCAAGCCTAGCACCAGTTGGCAAGCGGCTGCTACCAGGCTCACCCCAGCCATGCTGGCTTGCCGAACAAGCTCAAGTCTCAGCCCTGGGGAGTGAGTTTTAACAAAATGAGAACTCTATCTGTCGACACGGAGCAGAAAATGTAAACATTCGAGTAGTCTCTGTTGAGATGTACAGAATGCCGGAGTCCAAAGGGATGATGTTCTGGACTTTTCAAAAGGCAGAAAGCAATTGGGAGTCTTTCAGCTGTGTCTCTCGATTCCAGGCATGCACACAGCTTCTCATCCGAGTGACCTCAGCCAAGAGTCTGGAACTGTGTCTGAAAAGTAGATTAAGAAAGGTGTTATGCTAGTTCCACTACTTTCTGCACTAGAGCCTTCTTTTTATTTACTAAAAAGGCATAGTCACTTACAATTCTAATAAGAAGAAATGTTTAAATGCATTCAAATAGGCAAATAAGCTATAAAACATCAGGATACTCACTATATCCCTCTTACTATACTAAAAGCAGTTAATGTTCCTTCACTTTTACAATCGGGAGTGCATGTACTACTGGACCAAATTGTTAAAAACACACACACACACACACACACACACACACACACACACACACACTGATTCAGAATACCTAGAAGAGCTTGTAGATGTCATTTCTTTTAAAATAAAAGATGACTTTAGAAATTGCATATATTTAGGGCTCTAAAAAGCAAAAAAGGTCATCCCTACTAAAAGCAAAATACAAATGGCAGTTTATTAGAGAATCGGTGCATTAATAATTTTTAATTATTTACAGCTTAATTAATACCTCATTTGTTTCCAGAAATTTAAGTGGTACATTCTGTGGAAAGGCACCAGCTAAAGCTTTTCTAGATCAATTTATTTATTTATTTATTTTTAAAGAGAGAGAGAGAGAGAGAGAGAGAGAGAGAGAGAGAATTTTTTAATATTTATTTTTTAGTTTTTGGCAGACACAACATCTTTGTTTATATATGGTGCTGAGCATCGAAACCGGGCCACACGCATGCCAGGCGAGTGTGCTACCACTTGAGTCACATCCCCAGCCCAGAGATTAATTTATTTTTATGCAAAAAGTTAACATAACACAACTATGAAAGGAAGATACTAGGTTTTTTTTAACATTCTAATAGTCACATCTGATAGTGACTGAGTAAATAAAAAGAACTCTATGATCCCATACCACTAGTCTTCATTAAAAACACAAATATTGAGCCAAGAGTGGTGGTGCATGCTTGAAATCCCAGTGGCTCAGAAAGCTGAGGCAGGAGGACTTCAAGTTTGAGGCCAGCTTCTTCAATTTAGCAAGATGCTATCTGAAAATCAGAACATAATAAAAAAAAGGGGGGCTGGAGACATAGTTCAGTGGTAGAGCAGACATGGGTTCAATCCCCAGACCACCCTATGCAAAAACAAACAAAATACAAAAAATCTTCCACAAATATTCCATTTATACATAAAAATATTATCTCAGATGCACAGTTTCATTAATATCATGAAAATATCACTGGCCATATGATATCTGTGGACCATGAATATATTCCTCAATCTCTTGAAGTCTCAGTTTCTTCAATTTATACAATAGGATTGATCATAAAAGTACCTCTCTCATAGGATTACTGAGAGAATTAAAGAATCTATGTCAAGCTTTTAGCACAGTGATTGGCACATAGTAAATGCTCATTGAAGTTAACTACATTCATTATTTATTACCATATTATTGTATCTTATCCATTTTGGTTTTAGGTAAGTAGCAATTGTCAGAGGACAAGTAAGAGAAGAAAAGTCAAGGACACATGATCTATTGACCATCATCTATAGGTTTTAATAAGATCTTCTGAGATCAGATATATATGCTAACTGGCTTATAAAGATATTATTACTGGTTGATGGTTCCAGTTTTCTGGATTCCTTTCAGGTATAAAAAGCTATTATGGATTTTGTGTTAGTCTTGTTTTCCTAAGATTTGGCCCATTACTTGCTAATTATTAAAAGTAGGGTTATATATGTTTCCTTATACTTATCTTCTCATAATCAACCCCAGCTTTGAGTACTGAGGGAATTTCAGTTTCTAGTGGTTTCTAGAAATTCAATAAGACAGTGCATATAATGTGCTTCAAGCCTGGTGTTCAACACATAGTGGACTCTCACTTCACATTAGCACTTCATGTTATATTGGTTTACTTTTAAAATCATAGTTATTCTTGTGATTGTCCAAAAAGTGTAATGATACAAAGAGTTAGTACTGAAAGATATATCCTACAAACTTTTTGTTGCTTTATGGAATATAGAAATCATGTTCCTGGTCTCACAAGATAAAATCACTCAATCCAGGTTCTGGCAAGTGTGAGGTAAGATGAACGTTTAGCAGGATGCTGGAAGCCTGCTGATCTCTGGGAAAGAAATGCGTTTGGCATCCCTGTCCCCCCCCCCACCATCTCAGCCCAAATACTTTGCCATTTATTGTGCATTTGCAAAACTTCTCAATATACAACTACCCAATTCTGACTTTTATGGGGAAAATGCTACAAAATGAAAACATACCTCAGAGAATAACATTTTCCAAATATCATTAACTCCACAAATTTATTCCACTCTTGTTTCTATTTAGACTAACCCCAAAACAAGTACAAGGGCCACAGTAAACATTAAGAAAATTTCTACCACAGGTTATTCTTCAATCTTCATTCAAAACAGAAAGCCAAAAGAAAAAAATCTATCTTTCATAACTCCAAGATGGAATTTCAACTAATTTTTATGTTTCAATTGAATTTAAGGAAATGTATCAGGAATTAAGATATGTATTAAAGTTGTTGTATGAGAGACTACCCCAAACAGTATATTACTATTAAAAAATAGCTTTTGTGGTGCGGTAGCTTGAATACCATAGGCATTGCTCCATTATAGTTTAAATGCTATGATTTGAGATGATTATATTGAAATATTCAAATTAGTCTTTCACACATACACACACCTCAACAAACCAACTAAAGAACTACAGAAGCCCAGAATGTCAGCTCTCCCATCAAATATAGAAGAAAGGCATTTTGTTCTCCTAAACCTAAATTTGATTCCTATGGAAAGAGAGAATGACCATCCATAATACACAAGAAGGTGCTTAAGACACACAGACCAGTGGAACAGAAAACCCAGAAATAAACCCTTCCGTATATTAATCTTTGTTAAGATTATGTTTGACAAGGCTGCCAAGACGACGGAATAGGGAAAGGACAGTCTTTTCAATCAACTCTGTTGGGAAAACATTCACATGCAGAAGGATGAAAGGGACCTGTAACTTACATATAAAAACTAACTCAAGATGCATTAAAGACCTAAAAATCCTGAAAGAAAACATAAGGGAAGAACACCACGACATTGGATTTGGCAAAGATATTTTGGACATGAGATCAAAAACAGGAACAACAAAAAAGCCAACAAATGGGCTAATTTCAAACTTAGAACTATGTATGCACAACAAAGTGAGACATAGTCCTAAGTGAAAGATGTTTTCAAATCATGTATCTGGTAAGGGGATGATAGTCAGGATATATTGGGATGTCTTATAATTCAATAGCAACAAAATAACATAAATAAAAATGGGTGAAGGACTTTAAAATACATAATTGGCAAAGAAGATACACAAATGACCAATAAGCATATAAAAGATGTTCAACATTGCCAATTATAAGAGAAATGCATGGCCTAAGAATGGTAGCACATGCCTATAATCCGAGAAACTCACTGAGGCAGGAGGACTATAAGTTGAAGGTCAGCCTGGGCAGCCTGTCTCAAAATTTATATTAAAAAAAAAACTTTAAATGGTTGAGTTTATATCTCAGTGATAAAGTGCCCCTGAGTTCAATCCCATATCAAAGGAGAGAGAGAAATGCACATTAAAAAAAAAAACTCAGTGAGTTATCATCTTATATCAGAATGGCCACCATCATAAGAATAAAAAAAATAATAAATGTTGGCAAGGATAGAGAAATTGGAACCGGTGTGCAGTGTTCTGCACGTGAAATGGTGAAACCATTCTGGAAAACAATATGGAGGTTTCTCAAAAAAATCACCATATGATCCAGCAATCCCACTTTTGGTTATATATCCAAAGTAATTCAAGGCAAGACTCCAAAGTGAGATTCACCACCTGCCATGTTCATTGCAATGTTATTCACAAGAACCATGAGGGGGAAAGCCACCCAAACTTCCATCCCTAGATGAATGGATAAAGAAAATGTGGTATATAGAGTTGGCCCTCAGTATCCATGGGGATACTCAAATCTTCAGATCCCACTAACTGTGGGTGAAGACACTCAGGCAAAAAAAAAAATCATGTCTATAGGACACATGTATAGATGTTGTTTTCTTATAATTAACATTACAGTATAACAACTATTTACAGAAATTTTATATTGCATTAGGAAGTACGAGTAATCTAAAGATGACTTACAAGTATACAGGAAGATGTGCATAGATTATATGCAAACATTGCACCATTTTATATTTGTGGATTTTAGTATCTGAGAGGGTGTCTGTAAGAAACAATTTCATCAAGATACTGAGGGACAAATACATATATTAAGTATACATAGTATATATTATACTTATTATATTATGCACACATGCATTTTTAAGAAAGAAGGAAATCTTGTTGTGTGCTAGCTATGATATGGATGAATCTTGAGGACATTATGAAATAAGCTGGTCACAGCAGGACATATACTGTACAATTCCATTCTCACAAAGGATCTAAAGTTGTCAAAATCATACAAAGTAAATAAGAATTGAGGTTGCCAAGAGTTGAGAGGAGAGGAAATTACTGTCTAACGGGTATAGAGTTCTCAGTTTTGAAAGGTGAAAAAGTTCTACACATCTGCTGCACAGAATACACTTAACATAATTGAATTACAAATTTAAAAATCAGAGATGTGAAATTAATATCATGCATTTTTTTAACTGCAGTAAAAAGGTAAAACCATTGTGCTTCAGGTCAACGTTTATCACCCATACAAATTAATTATCCTAAATAGTGCAACAAATAAAAAATGGCTGGCATTGATTTTTTTAAAAAAGTAAAATAGCTTTTTTCCAAGGGCTGACTGTCTAAATCTGTTCAATGTGAAAATAAAATTTCCTGCTAATTAGCAGAATGATGTTTCACAAACAAGTCTGGCAGTTTAAAGAAACAATCCCTTCAATAACAAACCATGGTTTTAAAGGCCCAGAATTGGCAAGGGACACATTTCAAAAGAGGCCCACAATTATACAATTACATTAGATGCTTCTCTTTTTTTCCAGCCAGATATGTTTGGGACACTCGGCTCTGAATATAAAATTTCCAAAGGAGAGGGAATGCGTGCTCACCACCATTAATAAACTTGGCTCTCACTCTGGCTTTCCCCACAGACTCGTTTCAGATGGGGTGTTAGTTTAACAAAATGACGACACTTGATAGGACTTCAGGCTGGGGTCTGTGTGCATGAAGTTCTTATGGAGTTGGGCAAAGAGAAATATGCACTTATAATGACATGATGATTTTGTGGATTCTTGTTACCATTAAAAAAAAATTAGGCAGCTCTGGGATTGCAGAATAAACTCTCCCAGAGGAAACAGTTTGGTGATCTGAATCCAAACTCTGATTTATTGGATGGGTTATCTTGTACAAACTACTTAAATTCTTTGCATCTCATTTTCCTTAGCTAAAAATAAGGCCAATTATACCTTCTTAATCCATGAAAATTATGATAATAAAAGCAACCTATGTGAAAGTAATCAGCCTAGGGCCTGGGAAAAAGACCGGCCCATAGTGGACCCTCAATTGTTTTTTGAATCTCTGGAACTTCATCAGGGTGGTGGTTACATGGCATTCTCATCCTGCTGTTGGAAGGTAATGAATGAGCAAATTTCCTCAAGGCTCCTGGGCAAAGCAGGTGTTTGGGAGAGTCATTATTATTACTTATCTTTTTCATTATATTTTCAACTAGTATAATTAGAATTAATAGGGTTAGAAATCCAGAGACGAAATACTGCATCAGAGTCCAACTAAGAACCTAAGTGAGCAAGCAAATTATATGGGCATAGATCTTGGGCTGAGGGTGTAGCTCATTGCCTGCCTTGTATGTGTGAGGCCCTGGGTTCAATCCCCAATACTGGGGAGGGAAAATAAAACAGAACAGTAAAACAGAACAAAACCCCACAAAACTCCAACCTCAGAGACAGTGTAGTCACAACAATGAAGAACTTAATTTTTTATCTAATGAAGAAAAATGCCATCTTAAGTCATTTACTTTTATACACATGCACAAATGTATAGCAGATAGAAAATGTTCTGAAAAATCATTCTTTGAGCTCTGTCAGTCTCCAAATAGACCTAGGACTAATGCAGCATTAAAAATGGGTTGTTTTCTTTTTTTTGGGGGGGGGGATGATTTCAATGATGGAGAAGTGGGATTTTGTTCAACCCAGTTTTACTCCTGGCCTTATAAGGATTTTTAAAAAAATGCATAACCTCAGCCCACATCTCCCTGTAGCCAGTCCCCTCAATGGTGACACAGAACCAGAAAGGACTCTGTGGACTGACCTTGTGCTTGAGGGCCACCCTGACTTCTGCAGGTACAAGTGCTGATTGTTAGTGCTTGCAGGGTCCTTAAGCCTTTTGAAGCAGGAGGACAGCTTAGAGTTAAGAGTAGCTTCTGGAGAGACAGAACTAGTTTCAAATTCTGCTCTGTGACCTTGGACAAGTAATTGAAACTTTCTGAGTCTCAATTTCTTTTTTTTTTATATAATGGAGATCATAAAACCTACTTTGCAAGAGTGGTGAGAGAATTAGAATGAGATATGAAATGTGAAGTTTTGGCAGAGGGCCTGGCACATAGCAAGTGCCCAAAAGATGTTAGCTGTTATTATTTACAGGTTTGATGTCTCATATTGAATCTGGGTCTCTTTTATGGGTATTGAGAATAAAAGGAAGTACTGGGTAGTTGAAATCAGTGGAGATTGCCTTTCGTGGCACAATCAGCTACAAGCTGTGAACCTAAATGTTGTCGATGGCTGTTGCAGGTAGAGCCAGAGATTCTTTATGGAAGGCAGGTTTTATTTCCTGTGGGAGGTCAAGAAGGCCTTGCAAATGCATCCCAAGCACTGAATCTGCATACGCTATTCTTAAAGGCATTAGTTTCTCTGACTTTCATCTGGCCTTTAACCCTGACTCTTGATTTCTTTTTCTAACCATTTTCCAAAATTATAATCCTTGCTCACAAATCATCCAAAGCAAACACCCTGTTGGGTGTGTTCATGATGGCAGATGGAAGTTTGTATGGGAAAACAGTCTCCATAATGCATTAAGAAAACAATCAAGTGCATCCCTTTGCAAGGGCACACCGGAGCTGTTCTTGACAGCCCACCCAATTCATCAGTAAGCTTCAAACCTGTGCACCTGAGGCCAAGCAGCAGCAGGATGTCCACCAGAGAAGGGAGTCTTAATTTTGGCTTCACCACAAACTTTCTGGGGGACCTTGGACAAGTCCTGCAACTTGATGTCCTCTTTTACTTATTTCAAAGTAAGTGGGTTGAGAGGAAAAGGAGTACTGGGCTTCTCAGGCCAAAAGGAAGCTCAAGAGTCATCTTCTCTACACATTGCCCAGGTGTCATGGCAAACTACCCTTTCAGCCATTTTCAGAGAAGGAGTTCTTCCTTCCTACCCCCTCTGGCTCCCCTTCTTCCATCTTTGTGATTAGGATATCATGGAGGGATGGAAGGATCTCAAACTCAGTGCCTTCAAGCCAGGTAAGTCAAGGCAGTTGAGGCTAACACAGCAGGAGGCAGAGGTCACGGTAAAAGCTGGAGACCGCATGTGCTCCAGAAAGCAGCCAGGAATGTTGAGCTGTGCAGGGCAAATAAAACCCCGTCTGCCTTCTGAAGTCTTTAGAGCCCGTGGCCACAGTTTGCAGCCTCTGAATTATATAATTATACCTCTGGATTATATAATACGATCGCCTATAATGCTGAGCTAAAGGGAAAATTTGATAACTAGGTGCTTAGATATGAATTTTAAATGTTATTGGCAAATACTCCATAGGTGTAAACCTATAATTATGAACTCAGTTCATTAAGGTGTGGATCTTTGCTCTGAAGAAAAGTTCATTAGTGCTTTTCTTAAAAAAAAAAGCATCACATTTACAAAATTCATTTTACTCTCCTTGCTTTTGGAAAACCTATTTTTAAAAGCAGACAGAACCTTAGAGGATCCCTAGGTGATCCAAACTGACCCAGTTAACTGGCGGAGAAACAAAATAAATCCCAAGTGCTTTCATCCCCAGTTCATCTTTTCCTAATCCCACTTTAAATTTTTGTATTGGCTTTCTTTTTCTGGGTCCCAAAGAAAAATTGGATTGTCTTTTTCCTTGTTTCACTATCTTCAAGCTGTATTGATCATTATCATTATTATTTAATAGAGACTCCCCAATTCTCTGGTGTGCTGGGGTAGGATAAAAGTCCCAGTGTGCGAAGAGGATGGACAACAAGTGATCTTTTGATTCCTGCTTGCTTGCTTTCCTTCCTCTTTCAGGCCAGGGCAAATCCATCACGCCGCAGGTGCAGTCTTGGCCAACATCTCTGGGAAAAGCCCAAAGGCGCAGCTGGTCTCCAAGCTGAGCATAAAAAACGGGGGTCACCATTCATTTAGCTCCCAAGAGGAACTGGGCATGGCCAGCACATTAGCCCTTTCAGAGGGGTTTGGCCAGGCATGGTAAACAGGGCAGGGCTGCACTGGGTAGACTGAGGAATTACCAAAGAAAATTAAAGCTGGCATGAATCCAAATCCAAGTAGTTGGCTTGGTGTGGTTGGGGAGAGTGCCTTTTGGAAGAACTCCCCCCCCCCCGGGGAATAGGGCCAACCTCCGACTCTGATGGGGCTTCTACTGATCCCAGACAAGCAGGCTTGCCTTCTTGTGAAATGTGCTAAAGCCCACAGGTGGAGAAGGTGGAGAGACGACCGGACACATGGAAAACAACCTCTCATTTAACAGAGGACACCTCGGAGAGCTGAGGTCAGACATTTAGAGGCCCACCTTGACTCCATTCCCAGCCTCAACCACATTTTATCCCTTACAGAACCCCATGCTGCTTCACTTACCCCAGGGTCACCTTAAATCTGTATTCTTTATCATTTAGGTAGCGTTGAAAGTTCTGAAGTACATTGGATTCCCTTAATCAACCATTTACTATGGCCTAAGGAAACATTTAGAATAGGGATAGGACAGTAGCTTGCTTTCTGTAGTAACCTCCATCCTGACCTTTGTTTTGACAAATCAGGGGTAGGGTAGGGAGCTCAATCAATCCTGCTAGTGGCCAAATTATTCCAAAAAATTAGTCAACTCAGCTAAATGATGTTCATCGATTCTTTTTTTTTAAACATGGCAGTGAATTGATCATAAGGGTTGATCTGTTCTACAGAAGCCCGGCCAAACTGCTAGTTTAATTTGCAAAATGCATAAATTAACATTTTTTTTTTAAATTTGGTGATAGATCATGTGTTGCAAACTGTATAAGGATATAGAAACTCAAGTGAAAGAAGTGTAAGGAGGATTTGAAAAATGAGTAGGCGTTGGAAGCTGGCACTCAAGATAGGAGAGGCCTCATGAATCATCATAATAACAATGACAACATGAACGGAGCACACTTCAATAGCTGACTTAAATAGAAGACTCTCTACGCATTAATCATGAGACGGCGGGCCTTACATGCAAAGAGTTTCAAGTATTTGCTACGGTTTGGATGAGGTTTGTCCCACCAAAGGGTTGTGTGTTAGTAGCTTAATCCAGGGGAGCTGACGTTGGGGAGTGATGTAGAACATTTAGGAGATAAGGCCAAGTGACAGGTTTTTAGGTCACTGGGGACACTGACCTCAGAAGGGAGAACTGGCCTCCTGGACTTCTCATGAAAGCCAGAGTTTGACCCCTCGCCCTGCTTCCCACCTTGCTGTGTGGTCTCTTACTCCTGCACGCTCTGCCACCATTGTGATCCACCATGTAGAGGCTGAACCAAGGAGGCTACCTAATGTTGGACTCTCAGTCTCCAAAATTGGGAACTAAATCAATCTCTTTTTATAAAGAAGTTTCTGTGAGAGCAACAACAACAACAACAACAAAATGGATTGACCTAGTATGATCGTCCCTATTTTCCAGAGTGGTCAAGTCACAAAGTGAACTAGTAAATCCTAGAATATAGGATCCATGCCCTACCTCTGAATCCTGTTTGGTTCTCAGGTCATTTGAAAAACATTATGTGGCAGAGACTGGAATACTGGAACAAGAGTTAGGGGACCCAAGTCCTTACCTCTAGTGATGCCTCTATCTCAGGGCACACAAGCCTAAGATGATGATGTGGAAGAGTCTAGAAACTGAATGCTTCTTTCTCAGGTTTCTATTTTTAAAGACACCCATGTATGCAGGACTCCTTGAGACTGGGAGCAAAACTCCCATTCCTGGCTTCTTAAGAGGAATCATGATTGTGTTTGTGTGTGTTTTTTAAGGCACAAGTCTCAAGAAGCAGGCACCTGAGAGAAACCACTCCACTTCTCTGGGCCGTGGCTTCCTCCTCTGTTAGAAGGACAATGTTACATCTACCTCAGATGCATGCTAGAGAATTAAAGGAAAGGACAGGTCCTGAGGAGCGCCTGGTACCTAAGATTCCGACACACATGTATGTCCTTTGGAATCTCCTACTTAGGAAATGAGAGCCAGGTGCTGACACCCCAAGTTAAATTGTAACTCTTCTGACAACGATATTAATGTGTTGCCTGAAAATTATCTGCAAGAGTTTTCTTCTTCCTCTTTTGTCAGTCTAACACTTCTTGGTGTTTACTTTGTTCCTCACAGTATCCCCAGGAGCTAGGCATTGTGATTGTCTCCTTTAACATGAAAAAAATGGATGCATGGAGATGTTAAGGAATCTGCTCAAGAGGCATTGCGAGAAAATCACAGAAGCAGGATTCAAACTGAGTAATCCTAACCCTGAGACCCAATATCTAAACTTCACCTCCTACAGGTCACACGATTCTCCAAAGAACCCCTGCATTTGAGTCAGGTGAATGGAACTGTCATCTTAAAGAATCAGAAATGGGGACAGGCTGCCTATGATCATCTGTAGCTCCTGAAGGCAATACATGTTCTTAACAAATCACAGTCAAGGCCGAGGGATGATTCATCTGTTTACAAAATAGTTTGGTTACCTCAGAGACACCCTTTATCCCTAGAGTAGATTTCTAGAGTACTAGAAAGATTTTTTTTTTTAAGCAAAGGCAGTTTAGTTGTCTTGTAACCTTATAGGAAGGTATGGCACCAAGACAGACTGATGCACAAAGCACTTCCCCATGCATGATTTTCTTGCAAGAAGTAGTGTTCCAAGTTAAATCCTTCACCAAACCAAACCAAACAAAGAGGAATGGAAAAGGAAAAAACAAATAAAAAAAGAAGAAGAAATTTTAAAAACTACCCAAATATTTATTTATATATCCATCTCGGCTATTCTGGATGCCAAGATATAAACAGTATACTAAGGGAATTATGCAGGTAGCCCAAGAAAAGCAGGAAGAAATTGTTTTGAAACAATGGAGAATTTTTTTTCAATTTTTTTATTGGTGCATGATAATTATACCTAATGGTGGGATTCATCGTTATACATTCATATGTGCACATGGTATAACAATATAATTTTGTCCAATATCATTCCCCAGTATTTCCCTCCCCTCCTGTTTCCTGTACTCTACTGATCTCCCTTCAGTTTTCATGAGATCTGCCCCCACCACCTTTCTTTCCTTTCTCCTCTCTTGCTTACCCATATGAGAGAAAACATATGGCCTTTGACTTTCTGAGTTTGGCTGACTTTGCCGAACATAATGCTCTCAAGTAATAAGAGAGTATTTTCTAACCTTGTAGACACCTCCCATTTTCTACATCATAACATTCACTGCAGAGTAGTTCTGGCTGAGCAGTAGTTGCAAAAATAATAGGAATTAATACTCATTAAGCTCTATTATGCAGCATGCACTACACCGAGCTTTACATAATTTTTTTTTTTCTTAATGGTACCAGTATGTTTCTTATCTTTATGGAGATTTAGAAAATTGAAGTAATGGCTGAAGTCTAGAACCATTATAGTGGTGGAAGTTCTATGTGAATTCAGACATTGGAGGCCAGAGCCCAAATTGTAGCCCTGTTCTTTCCCAACTCGCCCATGCAGGTAAGAGTCCTTGCCAACATTTCAAGCTGTCCGCATGAGCTTGAGTCTCATGAAATAAGCACTGTGCTTCTGTCTTGTTCACAATGAGTCACCCCAGGGCCGGTGCCAGGCCTGACATCGACTAGTGGGCACTCAAAAAGTAAGCAAATAATGGAACCATTAAAATGTGCTTTCCAGGTCACTAAAATAAACAAATGTTTAAGCCTGCAAATATTCACAGTCTTGCCGTCTCTTCTGCATTTGCAGTGATATAAACCCTGAGCTCTTAAAAGCCTTACTCTTAAAAAAAAAAATCCTTGCAATTTAGCATTAATCTGCTCCGCATCCATACTAATATCTGATATTGAGTCAAACCTACTCTCGGATCCATCCTTTTCTCTAGACTCTGCTGAAATCTGGAGTTAGTCTATATTGCAAGAGATCCAATAAGATGGCGCTGAATGAATCAGATGAGTTTAAAAGATCCCCATTAACTGTTCCCTGTCATGGGGCCAGGAGGACCAGACCCTGACCTTAAAGAGGTTATCTCCTTATGGGGTGACAATGAGACAAGTACCCAAGTGACTGTAAAAAAAGACACATGACAGAGGGAGGAGGAAAGGAAGGAGACATGAGAGCTGCCCACCTGTGCTGCTCTCCAGGACGACAGGAAGGTTCTGTCCCCACGCTCTCCGTGCATTAGATCTTCAGTGGCCCCCTCATACTTGAAATGTGGCTGGTGGGAGCAGAAATGAAATCTTCACAATTTATTTTTTTTATTTCAATTAAATCCAAAGAGCCAGATGTGACCAAGAGCTATCGTGTCAGGCCCCACAGTCAGAGATCTCCACACACCACACCGTTCTTCATTAACACAGGGATCTTTTGAGGAATGCAGATTCTTGTGCCTCGTGGTAGAGATTTTGATGAATTAGGTCTGGGATGGGGTCTGGGAGTATATGTGTATTTTTAGAAGTTCCACAGAGGGCTGCAATGCAGACCAAGTTGAAAAACTCCAGACTTCATCCATCCTGGTGGGGCCATACCTGCCACCACTCACAAGCTCAGAGGGCCTTAGCAGGCAGGTCGGCTGGGGCCTGGTAACTGCAAAGACATAGCTGCACTTGGCTTTGTCCTAAGCCACTCAGAGGTGCCCTAACCTCTGTACTCATATACAATAACTGAGGTCTACGGTTCAGCTTTATTTATCTTAGTAGGCACTTCAGTGAGCACAGTGACTACTCTGCAAGGGCTCAGGGGACATTCGCTGAAACAAACAAAGCATAAGATAACAGAGACTCAGTCTCATTTACTGGGCTTCTCTCTGCTATCCCAGAGAGGACAAAGACTGCTGGAAACTGGTGTGTGGACGTTGGGAGCACAAAACAGCAGATCAGGAAAACCAGTATACTCTTGGAAATGAACCAACTGAATTAGAAGAAAATCCATGAAGAATTCTTTTGCCCAGATTCTCAGGATGAGGCCAACAAAAAATTTTCATCAGAATAGAGCTCTTATGTTCAAGTCAAGGATCATAGCATTCCTTGCTATGGTATTTCAAAGTAATAATTGGCCAAGAGCACTCAGCATAGAAAATAACCTAAAAAAATTTTAAAAAATGTGTAACCCTCTGCCAGATGCCATGGTTTCTGTTTCCTAAAGGAAAGGCTGATGTTCAGAAATTAAGAGTTTTGGAGGCTGGGTGCTGTAGTGCATGCCTGTAATCCCAGGGGCTTGGAAGGCTGGGACAAGAGGATCCCGAGTTCAAAGCCAGCCTCAGCAAAAGTGAGGCGCTAAGCAACTCAGTGAGACCCTGTCTCTAAATAAAATACAAAATAGGGCTGGGGATGGGGCTCAGTGGTTGAGTGAGTGCCCCTGAGTTTAATCCCTGGTTCCCCGCCTCCCCTCCCCCCCAAAAAGAGTTTTGGATGGAAAGTTTAGTGAGGGGGCCTAGCAAAATGCTGTGCACAGATTAGGCACCCAAAAATGGCAGCTTAGCCTTCTTAGGTGATGGTGCACCTATTTGTTTTTTGTGTTAGGCATTTTAGTCACCTCCCATTAAAAACATTTATCATTTCTGTATAATATCCTTGCACTGGATAATTGCAGAAGATACGAGATAAAAGTAATTCTAAAAACTAGCAGGGCACAGTATGTGTAAAATGCCTAGGACATTTAACCGAGAGTCCCATCATCTAGAACAAAGGGCTTATTTTCAATTGGATTGTGTCTTCCCCAAACTAGATATGTTCAAGTCCCAATCTCAAGTTCCTCAGACGGTGACCTTTTTTGGAAATTGGGTTGTTGCAAATGTAATGAGTTAAGAGGAAGTCAGACTGGAGAAGACTGGGCCCCTACTCAGTTAGGACTGGTGCTCTTAAAAGAATGGGAAAGAGGATTTGAAGACAGGTACACACACTAGGAGGCAGCCGTGTGACAATGTAGGCAGAGACTGGAGTCAGGTGGCTGTAAGCCAGACCACACCTGAGTTTGCCAGGAAATCCCCAGAAGTTAGGAAGAGGCAAAGGATACCATCATCTAGAACTTCAAACCTCCACAACTGTCTGTGGCTTTAAGCCACCCAGTTTGTGGTACTTTGTTACAGTAGCTCTCGAAGACCAAAGTAGTTTATGGTTTTAATATACATATTACCTACTTTAAAATCATGTGAATGATTTTCATGTGCATGCTTACTTTATTAAATACTTACAGCACTGACTATCCTTACCCTTCTCCACACTGCACCCCTAACACTCCTAAGTGATTATGAAAGCAAGTTTTCTGCTCCTAATACCTACAAATCTTATGTGTAGAGATAGAGCTGTTTCTTAACTTCAAAAGCTGTGATGAATTCAATGATCTTTGCAGCTTCTTCTTTGAGGACCTAGCAAGCCAGACTAATAATTATTCATGAACTATCTCAGCTCTATGCCAAAATCATTTTTCCTCCAATGTTTTGAAACTCACACACCAGATACAGTTTGAAAAATTCTTGAACTTTTGTTTTTTTTCAAATCCCTTTTAAACTTGAGATTCTATGATAGGCAAAGGAAGGAGGACAAGGAAAAAAAAAGATTTTTTTCTCTTGTTTAATTCACTGGTAAGATCAAGAAAGATTTTTTTTTCTTTAAAGAAATGGGCTTTTTGCATAGCTGGAATCATAAAGTAGCAATTTAACATTATTGAATTGAGAAACTGACAGGAAGCTAAACAGAATAAAATATCAAGCAACAACTAGGCTATTTTTATTGCCTCTTTTTAACACCAGCAAGTGCAATGATATAAAAACTACCATGAAATCAATTAATTTTAGTCTTTTACAGATCATTTTAATTCTCTTCTTGTAATATGTCTATATGAAATAATTGGTTTGTAATTAGCAGCATGATTAAATGTTAAATAAATGCTAATTCTTTAGTTTGGCAGCCTTACTATGCCTAGAAGGCCCAGTTTCATGACTTATTTTTAAGTACTTCACAGTAATTTGCTTAGTGTCCTCACATAGACATGGATTTCACTGTTCTATGTTAATAAATTGCAAAGGAGCTGCTAGGTTCAATGGTTCTGGATTGTACACCCCACACTACAGATGTACCAATGAAAAAAACAGATTTGTCATGGCTGGAACAGAAAATGCCAGTGTGTAGGCTGCTAATACCAAGCCATAGATTTTTGGATGTTAACCAAGCTAAGCAATTCCATTAGACTCTATCAGATTTGATTTTGCTCCCAGAGTCTTTTAAAGTTTAGTTTGCAATAGTGAAAATAACTCTCTTTATCAACATATGCCAAACATTTTCACATCTATTTCAGAACACTCACTGCATTTTTCTTTGTTTGACTAGGGCCCCATGCTATTTTTTTGTTATACTTTTAAACTAATAATAAAATTTATTAACTATCTGACATTTTTACAACATTTTGTTTTATTTAAAAAATAAAAAATAAAATCCATGTCCTTAAGATGGAAGCCTATCTCTCTGATCTAGTGATATTTCTCTAAAGAATCTGACTGCTTGGAATTGGTCAATTAGAAGACTAAGTGCTGTTTAAACTTTAGACAAAGAAAATGTCAAGAACATATCCCTTCCACATTAAAATGTTCCTTTAAAATTTGAAGACAGAGAGGTAAAGTGAACATCTCTTTACCATAAAATTTCCTGCTAGTCAAGGTTAAACACAGCAGTATTCAGGTGAATGACAGAATGTGTCCTTTGACTTGCCAGAACTCAAGCAAATTGAATGTTATGTTTTAAAAAGCAAAATAAAGCCATCTGTCCCTGAACTATTCAAATAAACTTGGTTTTAAATCCCGTTCCTAAACTATCTTTATAACTACTCATTCTAATAAGAACCTGAAGAACTCAATATTCTTAATCATTCATTGCAAGAGAATAAAGTAAAAGGTATACCTGCCTGTAAGACTTGGACCCCCAGGGGCTCTACAGGGAAGGGCCACTCTAACCAAAGACCAGGATGGAGAGCAGGTTATAGCACAAAAACTGTGGAAGGTGCTTTACTCATATTCTTGTAACACTAGGACTGAACACTGGCTGTCCAGGTTTTCCAGCTCACATACGGTGGAAAGACTTCTCATCCTTCATAATCACATGAGGCAATTCCCATGATAAACATGTTCTTCTATATCCATCCATCCATCCATCCATCCATCCTACCTTCCTGCCCACCTTCCTACCTACATACCTGCATATCTATCTGCCTACTCTGTTGGTTGTGTTTCTTTGAAGAACCATGACTAATATACGTGACTTGTCAGAATCCCCATAGCTATTAGGTGAAAGAGCTGAGGCTAAATCCAAGTTCATTGGACTCTGAAGTTGGGACCTTTTCTGCGATGCCACCTGCCTCAGGGGTCTAATTGGATCTCCATATTCCTGTGTGCCTTGCCACATGCCTGAGCCTGTTCTTATGGTTAACCAAGGTTTGAGCCTATAGATTAGTTTTCTTTTATGTATCTAAGAGAATGCTAACTTTAATACCTACTTTCTTGCCTTTGATAAGGGTGTTATTTTTTAAGCATACTTTTCTTCAAGTCATTGATAATGAGCTCATATTGGAATTGTTTTTAATCTGAAGCCTTGGTTATTAACTTATTTTCTTCCAATTTTCTCTTTTCTCCTAAAAGTAGACTCAAGGGGGTGGGGGTGGGAATCTAGTTAATTAGGATTTCTGTTAATCAGGTTTTTAAATTGTTTGGGTAAATGACAATCCGGTGAACACTACCTCCCTGAATTTGAAATAGTTTCTTATTATAGAGCCTCCTTGATGCCGGGGGGTGGGGGTGGGGGTTCTCCTATTTTAGTATGCATTTGAAACTAATGGTCCAATACTCCAAAGTGCTCAGAGTGCTGATGACCCGAGCACCATAAATCCACTGGTGCCCATTAGTAGGATGATCCTTAATTACACAGTTTAGGCCTTGTGTAATCAAATGGTGCCAGAGAACAGCTGATAACATTAAAATGTCAGCAGCCATTATAAATCATAGTGCCTTGTATAGTTTCTCTTCAATTCATATGTTTTATTAAGTTAAAAGCAAAAATAATTTTAGTGGAATAGCCATATTGTCATTCACAACACTTAAAATATAAACTAATCCAATGCAATTATGAGATCGTCTTTATTCATACTTACCTTTTGGTTTTCAAATTGAAATAGTTCCATTTTGCACATTTAGTAAAGGAGTTATTTTTTTAATAAAACAATATAAAAGTAATCTCTTAGAAAGACTGACTCAATAAAAGGGTTTCTTCTTATCAGAACACAATTTGGAATAAACTGCAGATCTCTCTGTCCCTTTCTCTGCCATCATGGTGTATGCAGTTGGCTCCATTCCTTCCATGTTTTCTCATGAAACTTTTGGGATCAAGCTATTCCTGGGTAAAAAAACAAAAACTAAATGTCCCATCCCCCAGCAGATCTGCAGGAAGCTGGTAATAAAATCAGGTTCAATTCTAAGAGGAGACATTGGGGAACCACCCAGTAGGGTCTCTAAGGAATTGTGCATGA
Organism: Callospermophilus lateralis; assembly: GCF_048772815.1. Taxonomy (NCBI): domain Eukaryota; kingdom Metazoa; phylum Chordata; class Mammalia; order Rodentia; family Sciuridae; genus Callospermophilus; species Callospermophilus lateralis. The sequence continues at coordinate 3,636,480 of NW_027510917.1, forward strand.
GATGGCACACAGATTTATGCTGCATCAAGGTCACCATCATCTTATCATAGCAAGCTGAATACATCACCACTATTTAAACAGTTGGACATGTTTTACCAGGAAAATGATTTTTCTCTTTGTTTTTATCCTCTGTGCTAGTAGGTTAGTTCAGTAGTAAATATGTGAGATATTTTGTTTGGAAAGAAAGAGAATAAATTGCAGCATAATCTTCTCTATTTAGGACTAGCATGCACCTTAGAAGTTTTCTAAAGAATTTTAGGTTCGAGGGGACATAGATAAAAAAAAATATATTGTAATTATGGCTTATTATTATTTAACGTTATATTTAAATGAGGACAACGACAACATAATTTGTAAACAAGACCAGAAAATAGGTTATCATCTTGGAGAATTATGCAACTTTCGTAACTAAGCTTCAGTATCTTGGCATAAAATGTGAGCAAGTAGCTTATTTTCACTTCAGGGATTTTAAGTCTCAAAAACCTAACTGGCACCTACATTAGCACAATATTTCTGGACTGATAAAACCATCAACATGTGGCTGGTAATTAGGGTCTGAACTATTCCAAATGCCCCCAGGAGTGATAGAAATGAAGGACAATAGTTTATGAGCAACTCTTCTGTGTGCTGCACAAAAGGGGTGGGGGGGAGGTGGAAGTGGAGGAGCTGCTGTTACCCAGGTGGAGGGGAAGCCACAGGCAAAGCAGTGACATCCAGAGCTAATTGTGAGCGTTGCTTTCCAAATGCCAGTTCAGAGGCATGTCATGTTGGTAGTTTAAAACTGGTCCTGTCCTACAAACCAGGACTTGTTTTTGCAGAGCCAGATGTTAACCCCTTACCAGCAGCAGACCTGGAAGAGCTACATGGTAGGGAACTACGTCACTTCCATGGGGTTCAAGTCTATGCCAACAATAGAAATCAAGAGAGAAAGGTAGGACTGTGTTCAACATCCAGGGCCTTTCATGTTTCCCTAAGGAGGTTTCTCTCACTTCTTAATCTTGTCAAAGACCTGGAAGAAAACAGCTGGTATATTCAAAAGGGAGTGAATAAAGAAAGGTTTTTAAAAGGGACCATTTACAAAGTATATTGGTTCATTCCTGTGGCCATTAACAAAACACTCAAGACTGGGTAATTTGTAGACTTCTGTTTTGAGAAAACAGAATTTCCTGAAAGTGTTGGTGGTAGGAAATCCAAAAATCAAGGCATCAGAAGGTAGTGTCTGGCGAGGGCTTCTTTTTATTTCCAGGGAGTGTTGCCCGGCTGTGTCCTCACATGGTGGGAGAGATGAAAGGGCATCAGAGAGATGAGTACCTGCTTTAACCTCCTTTTTGAGAGCACTCATCCATCCTGAGGGCAGAGTCTCCCAACTTATCACATCCCCAGGGGCCTCACCTCTTCATACCATCCGGGGGGTGTAAGTGCCAGCACATGAGTTTTGGAGGGACAAATAACTTTCAAACCACAGAACAAGGGATGAGCATGGTTCAGGTGAACTCCTAAAGGAGAGTGGACACCTGTGAGCTAGCTACACGACAGCACAGAAGGCTGGAAGAAACCACAGGGCAAGGGCCTCAGCTATGAATCCAGTCCACAGGTGCCTGATCCCCAGGGCAGAGGGAGGAGAGGGCACTGAATGGCTGTGGAGGGGCGCTGACACCCTCCAGCATAACCCACAGTTGGCGGAGACCCCCACCTGCCTTTTACAGGGGAACCACAGGATGGTTTCTATAATAGATAAAGCTTAATCCACTAGCCGTGTGAAGGGCAGGGAAACCAGCTCAGAAACGCTTCAATAATTGCTGAATAAAGGGCAATCAGAGCTGGAATCTGGGTGGTTGTTATAGGAACAATAAAACGACCCCGTTAGGGAACATGCAACTATTAGATACTCCAGTGAACCAGACACGGAGAAGGAAAGGAAGCCGAGGTTGGCGTCGAGCGACTGTGACGACAGCAGACCCCAAAGTAAGAGGGCCAGGCAGAGTAAGTGTTCACTTTGGAAGGGGATGTGTTTCCATCCAGGTGTAGAGCATGGGGGGAGAGGGGCAGGAGTCCTTCTCTTCATCTACTACTTCCCCTCGTCCCCTCAGTGATGTTGTTATTCTCAGGGTGAAAATATCCACGAAGAATTTGGAAACATAGGACTGGCCTGAGGGAGTGAAAAGATGGCTGGAGAGAAATGTGGGAGTTTTCCTCAAAGGGCATAGATGGAAAAGAAGGTTATTGACAAAACGAGGCAGAGGAACCAGAGATTTACTGCCTTTACTAAAACATGAAAAGAGGCAGGAGGATCCCAAGTTCAAGGGCAGCCTGGGCAACTTAGTGAGATCCTGTCAAAAAAAAAAAAAAAAAAGATGAGATGTAGCTTAGTGATAGCTTAGTGTAGCTTAGCATCTGTGAGACCTTGGGTTCAGTCTCCAGTACTGCAACAATAAAAATAAATAACAAAGGGAGTTGGGTGAGACTAGTAAATGTATGCTTAAATCTTGCTTAAAAATAACTAACTCCATCAGCTCCTTGGGTCACTATTTGGTGATAGAGTCTGAATTTAGTTATATGTCAGTACAAAGGTGTAAAAAAAATCATTACAGGAGCAAAATGCTACAAACTCAGTGTTGAAATGAGCTCTATGTTACTAGCCACAATAATTGAGATCAGGCAGAAAAGAACATCTCTCCATCACATCACTTAGGACTAAGGGACCGATCCAACATGTAAGATCTTACACACTCAGCAATGACCTCTTCTTCCACGTTCGCACAAGCCAGATGTAGTCAAATTCCTTTTACATAACCAAGATCATGAGCAAGAATGACATCTTACACAGGAGACATGTGCTGGTCAGCCAAGAGAAACTTTTCAGGTATTCCTGAATTAATTTAAACAAAGGTTCATTTATGGACAACCCAGGTGATGGGGTGTCATGTCTTAATCAGAAGTTCATCTACAATAAAAGAAAATTGTATTACAAGGGGGAGAAGGCAATGGAATACAAACATTACAAGATGAGCTAACTTACTTACAAGATGAGCTTACAGAACTTACTAGATACTGTGTGCCATTTTTACATATGCTGTATCTTTCCATTTTCACAATCCTCTGATGATATTTAAAATTTTTTTTAAACAATCGAGACTCAGATCTAAGTTAGTTCACATGCATGAGGTCACACAGAGATGAGGGAAAGAATTTCTTCCAGGAATGTCCTTTTGTCCTTGAAGCCTGGTGTATGCCAGATCAAACATGTCACTCAAAGAACTGCTCCCCTGACTTGCCTCTCCAGGAATTCAGAATTTCTTCTGTCTTTCCCCCAGAACGGCAACCAGCAAATTTCTTCTGTACATAACCAAAACTCTCCTTTTGCTGAACTTCCTCCATGTTCGGACTTTTCTAACTCCGAGTGTGTTTTGGAAGCAGAAGGAGAGAGTCCCCCCTTTTTTTCTATCCTGCACCACCCCTGTCTTCTCGGTTCTCAAACCCACCAGGCACCTTCTGACCACATCCTTCCCCTGGTTTAACTCTTGCTTGCTCTTGAGATTTGGGTTTAAAGGTGGCTTCTTTAGGAGGTCTTCTCATGGAAGACTCTGTGGTATATTCTCCTGGCCTCAACGGCTTCTCTTCCACTGGGCTCACTTGACACAGCCGTCATTTCCCATTCACGTGTTTGTGTGATACATGGAGTCATCACACATAGATGGCAAGTTCCAAGTGGGGAGGACCCACCAAGTGCTTTGCTCACCACCATATCCCCAGCCCATAGAAAATGATCTGCACACAAGTGGAAATATTTGCCAAATGACTGAACCAAATGACCGTCGTATTCTCAGAACTGGACCCAATGCCTTCCATATGTCATCATGACAACCCTGTGAGTAGATATCATTCTTTGCAATGTCTAAAGGAGAGAGTTTAGATCAACACATCAAGTCTCTTAACCAAGAGTGCATAGCTAGCATGTGATGTGGTATAGAGCTGCAAAGCAGGAATTGTCCAGGCGGAACCCCTGTTGTTTTCCTGCTTTGTTGTGGAATTTCTATAGATGATCACTGGCCTATTTTGTCTTGTCTCTATTCACTTTCTCTCTGCACTGAGTTTGGAAGCTCATCTGGGACAGAAATAATACCATGTACATTGTTGTCACCTCTCACATCACCCTTCTAAGATATTCTACATGCATATAGTCAATATCTTTTGATGAATAACACTTGCTTGGCAATAATATCATTAAAAACTTCCCCAAAGGAGTTCAAATTTCTATAATAAACTTCTAAAATAATAAACACCAACATGAGTATAATACATCTTTATGAACTACTCATTTTCTACTTAACGGCAGAGAAAATAACTTTGTAAAAATAGTTTAAAAGACGCAGCGTTGGCAAAATGAAAACAGACATATGATATGGAAATTCTGTCACTCACTGAATATTTGCTAAGTGCATTTTCATGTGCCAAGTGCTATGACAGGTTCCAGGGACCTAAGACTAAGTCATAGTTTTTTTTTTTTTCCCTTAAGGAGCTGTTTGGTGGTGATGGCATTACAGTGACTTGAATAAATAACCCTATATTAACATGGCTTATTCCTATACTTGAAGCAAGGGCGAGGAGATACTGGGAACTCAGGGATAGTGTTCCCAATGCAGCCTGAAGGAAAACCAGGAGCCAGAGTACCTGCTCCTACATATGTACTACTACCTGGAAGGAACTGGGCAGGTTCCTTGCCTCAGGTTTTTCCACATCTTTAAAATGGGGAAAATACCTCTCGGGGTTTGTATATGAGAGGACTCAGCACTCAGAAGATTCCATTAACTGGCCTGCAAGTGTAGCCAGGTGGCCAAAAGACTTCAGAGCCAAGAGATGGAAATCTCCAATGGCCAACCAATGCAACCACCTATCCAATGGGAAGCTCTGGTTATAAAGATTAAACAAGACCATGAAGCTCTCCCTCAAAATAATTATTATTTCTACATCATGAGGAATTCAAAGAGGATGTTCTTGATTCACCCTTCCATATGCAAATAAAAATCTGTGAGCTGAAATGGGGCAGGGGGCTGTAGAGGTTAAGCCACAGCAATCTGCCCCTGTCAGTCCACCTGGGATCCCTCTAAGAGGTCAAATCTGATCTGGCTCTCCTGGTGACCTCCTCTTGCTTCTTGACTGACTCTGCCCTGGAGTATTCTAATCCAACCAGGAGCTTTGGAGTTGGGTCAATAAGATGATGACGTGTGGAGATGATGATACCAAGAACTTCCAATAACAAGGAGTGCAGCATAGCTTACTGAGCACTCCCAAGATGCCTAGCAATGTTTGAGTTTCACACGCCCCAATGATTTTATGATCACAGTGGATACAGAGAAGTGAAGCTCTTGTGTCTATGAGTTATACCAAATTCAATACTAGATGTTTGTCTGCCAAAGGTTACTATGTTGGAAGCTTAGTCCCAGTGTGGTGGTGTGAGGTAGTGGACCCTTTAAGAGATGGTGTCTAGTGGGAAGCGGTCAGGTTATGGTGGCACCACAACTGGAAGAGGCTAATCTACTTGTAGCAGAAATTGAGTAGGTTCTGGGAGAATGGGTTGTTACAAAGTAAGCTCAGCTTTTCTTGGCTGATGTTTTTCCTCCTTCATACAGTCCCTTCTACATGTAGCCAGTTCCCTGTCACCTTTTGTAACATATTGTAACACAGCTAAGAGGCCCTCACCAGACTCTGGGCTCATGTTTATGATTTTGTAGCCATGAGAATTATAAGCTAAGTATGCATCTTTTCTTTATAAAGTAAACAGCCTCGGGTATTTTGTTATAGCAACAGAGAGAAAACAGACTAAGAAGGGGCATTGTAATATTTTCTGAAAGAGAACAGAGAAAGTAGAAACAGAACAGAATCTAGAAACAAAGAAAAGTGTTCTAACGTATTCATCTGTGTGCCAGTTCATTAAAAATACATTAGCTGACAGGATTTCTTTCATGTCTGGACAAATACAAAGCTCTCTTACCCACAAAAGGGGAAAATCGAGTGAACTTCTGACTGCATGAAACCTCTAGTCTGAATCTTCTTGTCCCTGAACACTACCCCACTTGCCTTAGAATTAGCATCCTCAGAATGCAGACACGGTAGCAGGCAGAAGTGTCAGAAAATATAATAATACAATTTCTCCTAGTTGTACTATTTACTTTCTAAGTACTTACTTTGGTCTAAGAACTCTGCTAGGAGACTTAGATGGTTGAACAAGTGATTCTGGAATTGCAGGTTCTGTTAATATCCTCACTTTACAGATGAGGACATCGAGGCTTACAGCACAGAGCTGAGATGCACTCTTTAAAAATTTTTTTTTCTTTTTTTAGTTGTAGATAGACACAGTATTTTTATTTTATTTATTTACTTTTATGTGGCGCTGAGGATTGAACCAGTACCTCACATAGTAGGTAAGTGCTCTACCGCTGAGCCACAACTCCAGCCCTGAGATGTGCTTTTGAAACTAAGTCTTCCCGACTCTAAGACCTGCCTTGTTATCCACTCTTTTCCCTCTGCTTAGGGCTATACATCCTGTAACACCACCGCAGTGAGTGACACATTGTTCTGACACATCACTTGCATGTCAGAAGGACACCTTAAAGCAAAGCAAGCTTTAGAAACAGATTTCAGATGGTAGATTTTGACAATCCTGGGAGCTTGAAGCTCTTAATAAAAATTATTGGATACTCTTCTTAAGATTCAACAATTTACCTATCTCTGATAATATTAACAGGAATTTTTCTAAAAAAAATTCTGTGCAACAGGAAGATGCTTTTCAATTTTTAGAAACTTCTAAATTTAGAAAGCAATGATACAACTTAATATGCAGCGTGATGTTAATGGTTAGAAGGATGTAATCTTTAAATATGCATTTTCCTCCATGTAAAAATTATTTATCCTAAATAGGGTTGAAAAACATGTTCTGTTAATAACTCCAATATAATTTTAAAGGATAATTCAGTGATGATGAGTTAAATAGATTTCAAAATTAAAAGCAGTAAAAAATGGTTTTATTTTACATAAACATTACTTTTATATGGAATTATATAACTTTGTGGAATATGGATGGGCTAGAAGAGCTAATCTAATCAAGCTTTTTTGTTTTATAGCTGCAATTAAAGAGGAAGAAACATAGCCAAGTGCTTTAACAGGGCAGGTTTAGAGTCACACAGACCCAAGTTCATGTCCCTGCTCTGCATCTTAGCAGGTCTTCAGGTGCCATTCATGGGTCACAGAGGCAATTCTTTCTTTCTTTTTCTTTTCTTAAAAATATTTTTTAACTGTAGATGGACACAACACCTTTATTTATTTATCTTTATGTGGTGCTGAGGATCGAACCCAGGGCCTCACACGTGCTAGGCGAGCGCTCTACCACTGAGCCACAACACCAGCCCATAGAGGCGATTCTTAAAAGTGCCATGCTTACAAAGCAGGAATGCTATAAATTGAGACTATAAATGAAGGACTCTACAACCTGGGAGCACTGTGTAATATTTTCCTCCCAGTTACTGAAGCATCTCATTTGCACGGAGCTCACCTTTCATCCCACTTGCTCAATCCTCCCTGTGAAGCAGACAGTTGAATGATGGCGTTTTCCCTGGCTTTATTTTAGAATTTCAAACACTAACCAGAGCCACCTGTATTATGCTTCAGAGGCACAGACTGCAGTTGGATCTGGCCTGAGATTCCTTTATGTAGCAGAGTGACTCTTTCTAATAATTAACTACTTTTATTTACCAAGGAATGAACTCCCTAATCTTTCCTTTCATTCGACTTCCACAATAAAGATCTCACAAATACAGGATAATAGCCAAAGACAAAGATTCACAAATATGAAGTGTTGGTATTTTGTTTCAAAAAAAATACCTAGATGATAACTTTACAACAAAAAGTTATGCAGTCTTAGTTTAGAAATGCCATTTTTATTTTACAGTTATCCTTCAACTCCATCAGGAAGACATAATCCCGGGTTTAAGACTCACATAAGAGTTTATTACAATGATTTGTTACTTTCTGACTTCTATATAGCTCTAAGACAGAAAATGCAAACTTGGCTATAACATTTTCTTTCTGAAATGAGACTCAATTCATTTTCTTTTTCCCTCATGGAACATCCTGCATTATGTGTTAAAGGCACTGAACCAGCAAAAATAACTTCAGGAAACACAAAATAGAAGACCAACATCTGTTGTCCACCCCTCCTCCCAATCACTAAGCCTTCCAAAACAATATTATCTTTTTTTTTTTTTTTGGTGGTATTTTAATGTCCCTTTCAGTGAATATATAGAAAACAGGGGCAAATGCTGTTCAGTGAATAGGGTCGGTTTCCCTTCAGCAGTGTTTGAGACTGACAAAAGAAGAGGCCACTGGTGCTGGTGTGTCAGGAGGTAGAATTGCTGGCCTCACGTGTGGCCCACAGGGCCTTTTGTTCCTGGGTCACACAATGCCAGGAGGTGAACTTGCAGTGTGGTTGGTTGATCAGCTAAGGTTAGATCAGGCAGGAAGGCCCTTGCTTTGGGGGTCCATTGCATGACTGCCTCCCTATTTGTTATTCTCTACCGTGACCCCAAATCCACTCCCGTTATTAGGAACCGCACTGGTACAAATTTAGTGCCTTAAGGACCCAAATTGTGACAGAATAGCAGACACTCTAGTGAGACCTTCCTGTTGGTTGGTCTGAAACAACTATCTTCTCTTCAACTACTTATCTCTGAGGATGGGGAACAAGTGGGAGCACAAAGTTCTATTTTCAAAGAAAAAGAAAAGAAACTCCAAAAGTTGAGAAGTCAATTCAAGAATCACTTCAAAGCCACCGAAAGTGGATTCAAGTTACTCTCTGCTTCATGGAAACACTTTCCTTAACTAGCTCAGAATATCCAGCTCAAATGTTGGACAAATACATACAGCCAGGTAAAGAGCAAACAGACTTTGAGCTTTCCAAAATAATACCACTCAAAGAATTTGGCTCTAACATAAAGGTGTCAACCATCCATGGAATTCCCAACCAGAAAAATTCACACTGCCCCTTTATTCCATTTTCTTAAGGTCTATTGTAAACTGAAGGCTCCTTGTCTGTTCAAATTCCTTCATATGAAGGATGGATGAGGCCAGACATCTGCCAGGATCTGCTCACATTTGCATGCAAATCAGAGACTTGGGGACACACATGGCCCTGGAGCCAATAACACCACTTTTCCTCTAGATTTATACGGATCAAAGTATGAATCTTCCTGAACTTTCCACTCCTCTGCTCCTAGCTTTGACAATGATTAATGATCATATCTGAGTAATAATCATCATCCAGACTCTGGTGGCAAAGCAAATTAACAAAACAAAACAACACATTGTCCTGCAGGAAAACCTACATGCAAAAACTCAAGTCCTCAGTACCTGCTCACTTGCCTAATTTGAATTCCAGTTTTATTATTCGGGTCAAGGAATGAAAATACTAGTGATGGGATAGGATATATGCACGCAGCACAAAGGACACTCGCTGGCAAACTTTCCCCGCTTCTGACCCTGACCGAGCCGGGAACCCCGCGCCGGTTCCGATCCTGGAGGGGACCAGGACTTCCCTGACATTTCAGCATCCCCGGGGAGTTTCCTGAGGCTGCCACCCCTTCTGGACTCAGAATGTCTAGGGGGTGGGTTTTCCCCGTTAGATTGCAGGGTAGTTGAGCACCTTCTTCCTAACGCTGACTTCTATACACCAACTGCTTTGTGAATGACGCCCCTTGCCCCTTTCTCACAGCGACAAGAACATCGCAAGACCTCTTTCCTCTTGTCTTTACCCATGATCGGCCACCTTCCTTTCCCTTCTCTTGGCCCCCTTTCCGCGCGCTCCGCTCGGGTCCCAGCTGCCTTCCCCAATTCACACCCCAATTCCATTCCTCTTCCTTCCCATTCCTGGGCACCACCCTCCCCCCAGCGGGTCCCCGAAATCCACCGGTTGGGCTCCCGCCACCGCCTTTTGCCCATTTCAGTCTGGCCTCCCTTCCCAACTACCGTTCTCTGCCACCCCCGGTTTCGCTGTTGGTGATGTTCGGTTTTGTTTTAGGAGGGGAAAATAACTAGAATCTCCTTTCCCGACTTCGTCATTTTCCATAGCTCCGCGAGCCGCGCCCCCTCATCCCCCTTAGGCCCGCGATCTTATCCCAGGGTCCCCCAGACCTTCTGGGGTCCGCCACGCTGACAAGTTTGCCCCGACTTCCCCCTGGCTGCCTCCCACACCTCCCGCTGCAGCCCGGTTGGGTAGTGCACTTACCCCGAGGCCCGGCCGGCGGGGGTGTTGGGGTGCGCACGGGCCAGGCACCCGCGGCGACAGCAGCAGCGGCAGGAGGAGAAAGAGGAGGCGGATCCGCTGAGCGGCGCCTCCCTCCCAGCCCACAGCGCGCACCGGCACCTTGGGGACCCCCCGCAGAGCCCCGAGACCGGAGGCAAGGCAGCTACGGGAGCAACAGCTGCTGCGCGGGGCTGGGCTAAATCCGGCTCTTGGGAGCCGGGGTAGGAATGAGCAGGGTTGGGAAGGAACGCGAGAGAACTGGGTGCAGAGGGTGGGGTGGCGAGCGGGCTGGTCCGAGGAAGGCGCCCCAGGCGCCTAGGGATGCCAACGCTGACGCTGCCGGCCTCTCCCCGCCCGGCAGGCGCTGCAGCCGCAGGCGCAGAGGCCTCGCCTCCTCCCCGGCTCGCTGCTGGCGCCCTCGGTGCGCTGCGCTTTGTGCTCCCTGCAGCCTGCGTGCACCTGGTGTAAGCAAAAGCGGTCAGCTAATGGGCTGTGCGCAGATTGGCTGCTCCGCGGAGTCCTCCCCTCCTTCCCGACCCCCTTCCTGGCCTCCCACACCCGCTCTCAGCTCAGCCCCGTGCTGGGGCACCATCTGTAGCCGGCCCAACAAAGGCGCAGCGCGACTGGCCTCGGGTGGCCGGGCTGCGCGCTGTGCCGCCGCCACCGCGGCTGCAGGGAGCCGCGGGCCGCTGCGTTTTGTCTAGGGGACTACAGGCTGCGACCGGGTAAGGGAAGCGAACGAAGCACAATGCCGTTTCTTAGCAAAAAGGGGGAAAAATGTAGAGAAAATGAGCGTGTAAAAAGGCCAGCCGGGCACCATGGGGCTACTACCTCTTGGCACAACGTCGAACTCGGGCTCAGGGGCTGAGAGGCAGACCAAATTTCAGCCCGAGATAGAGTCAAGTTTCAAAACTTGACCCTTCGTTTTAAAATGTGGGGTGATTCCGTGGGCAGGGTGTTCAAGCGGGGGGGGGGGGGGGTGGCAGGGGTGTACGTGCGGTGGTGGACCTGGTCCTCGCCCTTGTGGCGGAAAGTAGTATTTGGACACTTAATGTGAAGGGTGAACCCACTTCCCATTTAAGGAGGTTCTCAGCAAATGTATATATGAAACTTCGAAATTGCAGCTTTCTGATTTCTTATGTATGAAAGTTGTGTTCAAATACCCCGGGGGAATAAAAATGTAGCGAAAAGTGTCTGAGATCAAAGGTGGGAGGAAAGGATGCAAATGGGTCTGTGGAGACAGAGCTATGGACCGTGAGTCTCAACTTCAAAGTGGCAGCGCAGAGCCGAGCTCAAGAGAAGCCCTTGATACACGGTATTGGGGGAATCAACTTTAAGCTGGAGCATCATTAGCCCTTCAGTACTGAATAACTTTGGATAAGAGAATAGGAATCCATTTCCTCATGATATCTGAGCAGAGAACTTCTGGGGAATTTGGAAGAATAGGCCATTACAGAATCAACTTTTGAATTCTTTGAAGCCGCAGGATAAATTCAATAACAATAATCTTAGGTTCTTGATCCCTGTAGCATTTCTTGGTGTCTTGCCTAGAAGTCTAATACATATTTGATTCCCTTCTGTGTTCATCTGCTCCATGATATCCTGCAAATGTCATGTAGATAACAACAGGCCACATGGTGCCCCTTAGGAAGCTCTGTGGAAAGATAATGATACGATTCAGGTTAGAAGGTAGGTAAAGAAGAAAGAGAAAGGCAAAAAGAACCATTGCTACCTATAAATAAATAAGATGTAAGAACTTTCAAAGTCAGTTGAGTCTAGAACTTTACCCAAGTGTCACTACACGCCTTTTATTTCTTGCCATTTTTTGTGCAGATATAGTTTGGAATTTGCCTGAAAGAAAGTGGACCAATTGTGGAAATACTGAATTGAATCTGATCATTCAAAAAGACCTAGGGAGCCTCCTTCATGTTTTCCAGTGTGTCTACCTGGAACTGGAAGAGAGAAGAGATGATTTTCTGTATGTGGAATGTTATACAGTAGGTCTTGCGATAGAAGACGGCCAAAGCTAAGAAACGATGGTGAGGCTATATTGGTAATCACCTCTGGGTTTTGGAAGAGATTTCTTGAGAGTGGCAGGAGGCAGACACCAATGTGTGAGCCTTGAAACCAGGCCAGCATTGCTTTAAATCCCAGCACTGCAATTTATGAGCTGGGTCCCTGTGGGCAAGTCACTTTACCTCTTTAAGCCTTAGTTTCCAAAGCTCTAGAGTGGGATTAATAACAGGACCTATCCCAGAGGATGGTGCTAGTTAAGTGAGGGTAGGAAAAATGCTTAGGGCAGAGCTTGGTATACAGTAAACACTTGACAAATGTAAATACTAGACATTATCAGGTAAGTTTGAAGATTAAAACCAGACATCAGGTCAGGAAGGTGGCATGGGGATTCTAACAACTGACTCATGTGACTGAATATCTTACAGGCACTCGCAGCAGCTCCCGTGACAGAAATGGCCTCGGTCTCCCTGCTGTTCAATTCAATTCTTTTTAAATCAGCGTATCATTTATTTAAACTAATTCCCCTCTTCCCCCAAGCAAGAGTGTGAAAGGAAGCTCTGCTTATTTCTACTTGATCCTGCATTTATTTGGCTCCTGGTAGAAGGAGCATTAGGAAGATGTGTGAGTGTGTGTGTGTGTGTGTGTGTGTGTGTGTGTTTGTGTGTGTGTGTGTGTGTGTGCATGTGTGTGTGTTTGGTGGGATGTCTCCATACTGGAAAAGATAGCTGTAAGAGAAGAGGACAGATTCTCAAGGGGACTGTGCGGGAATGCATTGGGATTTGGAGCATCCCAACACAGAAGGATGAGGCCTAGCAAGGTAAAAGTCTGAAATTTGATCTAGTTATTGGAGATTTGATGAGCTGTCTTCATAGTTAACTGGTTTGAATTTTAGAAACTGCCATTTTTAACTTTGGGAAGGGATTTGGGGAATGTTTTATGAACTGCTACTTTATAGCCCTTTATCACTGGGGTGAATAAAGAGGAGACACCCCATGAACCAACGTAACAACCACATTTGCTTGTTTCTTGCTTGGAGTTCTCAAATCTGAATTAGTCCTAGTGAGCTCACTCAGTCCTGGGTCCTGAATTTATTAATGAGTGAAAAAAAAATTGTTGTTTTACGATTTATTTCTTTAGGGCATGTAGAAGACCTTAGGGTCTTTGAAGGAGAGTGGAATTGGAGGGAAGAGTCCAGGAGTTCCCAGGAGAGCGAGGTCTTACTGTTGAAGAGTTGGCTGTGTTGGGATGCTCCAAACCCCTGTGCATTCCCCTACAATCCCCCTTGAGAATCTGAAGCATTGATTTGAGGAACGTTATAATTGGTACTGATCTCTGTGGTAAATGAGGGGAAAAGAGAAAGATGAAACTTTAGAGGGTGATCATATTTGAATAATCTTTAAAAGAACACTGTATTTTGAGAACCAAATTATAATATGACATTTAAAACCACAATTTTCAGAAGTTAAAAATATGTCTCTCTCTCTCTCACTGAAATATTAAGAGTGCTGGTAGTCAGTGTTCCTTCCAGTCTCTGAACTAATATTCTAGTTTTAAAACAACCACCTCCAAGCTCTTAAGAAGTTGATAAGTATGCAACTTGTAATTATGTAAGTGTTGTGTTGTGAATTATTAACCTTCATGCCAAATGTGTTGTTTCTCTAAACATTTTTGACAATTGAGTGGGTTTACTACTTACACAGTCCCTGTTCTTCTAGCTTTATACTGCATATGAGATCCTTCCAACCCAAAAAGGCATTAATTAAGGTTTCTATAATTAGAAATAATATTAATCTTAAGCCTAATAACTTGACATGGAACTGAAGTGACCAACCATCTGAATTTTCCTAGGTCCCTGGGTTTTAATCCAAAGTGTCCCCACATCTCAGGAAATAACTCAGTCTCAGGAATATAGAGATGGTTGGTTACTTTATTTCTGGTACCGGAGATTGAACTCAGGGCATTCGACTACTGAGCCACCTCCCCACCCCTATTTTGTATTTTATTTAGAGACAGGGTCTCACTGAGTTGCTTAGCACCTCGCTTTTTGCTGAGGCTGACTTTGAACTCATGATCTTCCTGTCTTGGCCTCCCAAGCCGCTGGGATTACAAGTGTGTGCCACTGCGCTTGGCTGATTAGCTACTGTACATGAAATTAAGTTAATAGGTTTATGGTACTATGATAATACGCCAAATAAAGTCTTATGCCTTTTTCCTCTTGTAGAACTTAATTGCTACAAGACCTTAACAATACTCTACTCTAACCCCTTGTTGTATAGATAAGGAAACTAAGCCCTAGGAAAGGAATTCTCTCCCTGTCTGTTGAGAATGCCTGCCCTGAAGAGCTAGACCATCAACTCTTTGGTGGCAAGGACTATATGGCCAGCTCCTAGCCCAGTCAGTACCCAACATGGAATCAGTACTCAGTAGACATTTTCTGAATTAGTGAATTCACCCAATTAATAAATAAATGACATGTAATTGGATCACATTGCATCATGAACATTTTCTTTATATCACTAGAAAGTCTTTGGAGCTATCATGCTAAATGGCCATATAATTCCACTCATCTTTTGTTGGTGAGAAATAAGGAGTTTGGCAGTTATTTGATATTACATATAATAAACATACTCATTAGAAATGCCATTTTGGTTATTAAACTATAGATATTAACTATAGTTTGGATCATCGAATTAATGTATTTAGCTTTCCTGATATTCATTATTTTTTGCTTCGGCCCACAGACTTAAAAATACAAGGTTGTTTTAATATTCTAAAGATTTTAGTTGATAAGAGGACTTTAGAATCAAATTTGCTTTCAACTATGTACATTCTTGTGATTTTTCTTTGTCTGTAAAATAGTAGCTAACATAAATCAAGGACTAACTCTGTGCCAAGCACTACACCTAAAACTGTTTCGTGTATTGAGAGAGGCCAATGGGTAAGTGCCAGGACTCTTGATTTGGGCTGCCTGGGTTTGCAGTCCCACCCAACACAACTGTGTGGTTTTGAGGAAGATACTTAAGTTCTCTATATATGTAATAGAACTTATATAATGGGGTTTTGTTAGGATTAAAGAGCTAGCAGAGAGAGGAAATAAAAGATCACAAGGTAAAACTCTAAGGGTCAGACTAAGAAATGCTTCACATCATTTTTATTCTACCCTCAAGAACTGTTACACAGCTACACTAAATTGCACAAGAAGCTGGAGAATGTGTACTAGAGAAAGAAATTTTGTAACATATAATAATCTGTATTAGAAATACAGCCATCTCTCCTACTTTTGGTCATTATATTCATAAGTCACCATAACAAAGGTAGGAGAAAGGAAATGATCAGAAAGTGTAAGGACATAATTACAGTAGACAAAACCTAAACAGGACTTCCCAGTTCTCTGCTCCTCTTTTAACTGATCTTGGTTGATTGCTAGTCTAATTATCATCAGCTCATTACCTACCAGAAGTTCCCAGAGACTCCTAGCAGGTAGAGGAAGACTGTCAACTATCCTTGTCTCCATTTATATCCTTTTTTCTTTCAGTAACCATAAAGTTTTAAGGAAGTTCAGAATTGTTCCTCCTAAGAAAATGCTTAGAGACTACGGCACTGGAATTCAGTTCCCCTATTATAATAAATTTAATATCAACACTTACCTTTAGTCCTAGGGGCCTACGAGGCTATAAAAGAAAGATTGGCAGATAGAGTAGATAATCTGGTTTATATACATTTTTCAAAAACACTGAAGCTCCCAGAATCTCCTCTACATTTCATCTGGTACCTTAGTCTGTCGTCTCCGTTTTGCGTACTTTGTCCTATTTTTGTAACAGAGGACTTTCATACTTTTTGAACAGTCTCTTATGAGTCCAACCTTGTCCATTTCCCATTGTCATGGATAACAGGTACTCATCCACCAGACTAGTCATCTATTGAAATCCCAATTCTCTTGCAATCGGTTCACCCATTGCGCCTGGAGTCTGTATCCTTGCCCAAACCCTGCTATTACTTACAAGCTCTCTTTTGGAAAACAGACTCAGCATTTGAGTTTCATCAGTTTGGAGAAAGAAAGCTGGAGATAGACATGTGATATATAAATGGTGAATCTTCTAGCTTTTAGAAGCAAGGTCATTGCAATTCAACTCAGCAAGTACCAGAGGATTTTAGAGCTGAAAAGAGCCTCAGAGATGATCTGCCTCATTCATTTTACAGATGAGCAAACTGAAGTATCAAGAAGACTAATGCTTCCATGAACTTCAGAGCATCTGAGAACATTGATGGGATTTAATCTTTATTCAAGGTGCCACTGCTGATTAATAGCAGAACTAGACCCCAAACCTGGTTCTCTTAATTTTCAGAACCAAGGTCTTTGTCATATGTTATAGTAACTTTAACTGGGATCCTCAGACCTTCCCAAAGTTTGTGCATACACTTTCCTAAGAGTCTTCTGGGTCACTCTCCATGAACTTAAAAGCACAGGCAACAAATGCAAAAAAATAGACAAACAAGGCAGCATTTATAGCAGCACAATTCACAACAGCTAAACTGTGGAGCCAACGTAGATGCCCTTCAGTGGATGAATGGATTAAAAGAATGTGGTATATATACACAATGGAATATTAATAAAAGCAATAAAAGAGAATAAAATCATGGCATTTGCAGGCAAATGGATGCAATTGGAGAAGATAATGCTAAATGAAGTTAGCCAATCCCAAAAAACAAATGCCAAATGTTTTCTCTGATATAAGGAGACTGATTCATAGTGGGGTAGGGAGGGGGATCATGGGAGGAATAGACGAACTCTAGATAGGACAGAGGGGTTGGAGGGAAAGGAGGGGGGCATGGGCTTAGTAATGATGGTGGAATGTGATGGACATTATTATCCAAAGTACATGTATGAAGACATGAATGGTGTGAATATACTTTGTATACAACCAGAGATATGAAAAATTGTGCTCTATATGTGTAATTGGGGTTGTAATGCATTCTGCTGTCATATATAGATTTTAGAAATTAAGAAGAAATAAATTAATATAAATAAATAAATACATAAATAAATAAATAAGCTTGTGCTCAGCTAAGGAAACCATCAATAGCATGAAGAGAAAACTATAGGAAGGGGGGAAATATACACCTAATAGATACCATACACTGATAAGGGATTAATACCAAAATACAAAAAACTCAGATATCTCAGTAGTAAGAAAAAAATAACTTGATTAAAAAGTGAGCAAAGTGTCTAAATAGATGTTTTCCAAGTGAAGACATTCAGTTGACCAACAGGTCTGTTTAAAAATGCTCTTAATCACTAATTATCAGAGAAAATGCAAATTATCAGAGAAATGCAAGTTAAAACCAGAAGATACCACCTCACACCTGTTAGATGGGCCATCATCAGGAAAGACAAAGAAGTGTTGGCAAGAATGTGGTGGGAAGGGAACCCTTGCACATTGTTGGTGGGAATGTCACTTACGATAGCCATTATGGAATACAAGTATGGAGGTCCCTCAAGAAATTTAAAAATAGAACTGTCATGTGATAGAGTAGTGCTGGCCCGGGTATGTGTAGAGAAATTTTAATTGGTTATTATTCCATTAATAATATGAAGAATCCATAGGAGCATATTCTGGATTACCAGGGTGACCTTATCACTGAAGGCATATAAATGACCTATAGTGCCCGTGTCTTTGCTTGTGTTTGTGATGATGTCAATGCCACACAGTACCACATACGGTGTTTGGAGAAAATGAGGGAAAAGACAGGGCGGTTTCCATGTATTAATGACATCTTCTCCGAGGAAAGCTGCATGAGGTGTCAAAGAATTTTAAGAAAGAAAATTCCACAGAAAATTCACAAATGGAAAATGATGAGAGAAAAGAAGGTGTGGGAGCTGAGGGCTGGGAGAGCTGAGTACTTTAAGCACCAGACAGAGAGAGAGAGAGAGAGAGAGAGAGAGAGAGAGAGAGAGAGAATGAATTGGTATCAGTCCTATATGCACACCTCAAGAGGTCACTTTACTTCAAGGGGTCTTAATTTTAGAAAAAAAATGGGGGAAAAGTTCATCATTCAGTCCACACAGTAAGTGATTGAATTGGAGTTTAACTAATTTAGTAGTGTTGGGTCTTTGGGTCCTGAATAACTTTATTCAGTAATAATCATTGTTACAAATTTAATTATGTCCCTCACAAATTCATGTGTTGCAGTCCTAACCTCCTGGACCTGAGAATGTAAACTAATTTGAAAACAGTGCCATTGCAGATGTGATTAGTTAAGACAGGGTATTCTTCGGAGTAGGGAAGGCCCCTGAATCAAGTCGACTGGTGTCCTTTATGAGAAAAGAGAGCTGGAGAGAGGTACACACGCAGGGAAAATGTCATGTGAAGATGAGAACCGAGCTCACGGTGACGCTTCTGCAAACCAAGGCACAGCCAAGGTTGCCAGAAAACCAGCGGGAGCCAAGGGGGAGGCTCAGAACAGATTCTGTCTGAGCCTCAGAAAGAACCTAACCTGCTGATACCTTGACCTTGGACTTCTAGGTTCCAGAGTAATGAGGAACTGAAGTTCTGCTGGGTGCACTACTCCGCTCGAGGTTTCTCTCTGGCAGCATCACCACACCATAAACTGCACATATTGAAAGTTACAGTGGGGATGCCCATTCACCCCTATAACCATCATCACTATCAAGGTAATGAACACATTCAACACCTCCAAAGTTTGTTTCTTTGTGCCTTTTTGTAATCTATTCTTCCTAGCCCCATGTTCTCCCACTTACTGCCTATCCTTAGGCTTAGTAAACCCCCTTCTTTTCTGTCACTATAGATAGATTCCTATTTTCTAGAATATCTTCCACTGAATGAAATAATTGTTTCCAGATTCATCCATATTATGTGTAATAACAGTTTATTGCGGAGTCTGACTTTATTATATGGAGATATCACAATATGTTAATGTATTTACCTGTGAAGGGACATCTGGATCATGTCCAGTTTTTGCCTAATATATATAATGCCTCTTGGAAGGTTACGTTCAAGTCTTTGTATTTATGATTTCACTTCTCTTGGGTGAATACCCAAACATGAAATGACTGGATCGTGTGGCAGGTGTTTCACAGTTTACAAAAGTGCAGAACTTTGTAAAAGTGCCATTTTTTATTCCCACCCTGACTGTGAGAGAGTGCCCACTGCCCTGCATGTTGAAACTCCTTGGATGTGAATGCCTTTAGGTAGATGGGACTTCCCTGGTCTCAGTCACCATGGAACCTGTTGCCGCCTTAAATCATACTTGTTACCCCCCCCCCCATTTAGCTTTGAGTTTGTAATCTCTGATTTACAAGTTGATTTACAAAAGACTCTCCAGGGCTAGGGTATACTTAGTGGGCAGAGTGTTTCCCTAGCATGCAAGGCCCTCAGTTTGAGCCCCAGAATGGCAAAATGGCAAAAAACAAAAGAGGGAGGAGGAGGAAAAGAAAGAGAAAGAAGAATAAAAAGAAGAAAAGAAATGACTATCCACCTCTATCTACAGAGGCTTTGTCCCCAGCTCGGAGCTATTGGGAGCTTTTAAAGGTGAGGCCAAGCAGATGGTCTTAGAGATTGTGGGCATGCCCTGTGCCCTTCTTCGTCTGCTCTTTCATATCCTAGATGTGAGGTGAATGGTTTTGCTTCACCACATACCTGCCATAACGTGGCACCACAATCCCAAAGCAATGGGGTTAATTGATCATGGACTGCAACCTCCGAAACTGTGAGCCAAAATAAACCTTTTCTCTTTATAAGTTAATTATCTCAGGTATTTGTTAACAGTAATGGGAAACTGACTGACACAGTCACACATTCTGCATACCCAAATCTCCAAAGTGTCTTTAGACCAAAGTCAGAAGATTGGAGTGTACCCTTGCCTACCCACGCCCCTCTCAGTGTGCTGTCAACTACCTCCCAGTTTTCATGTGCCCCCTGAAAAGTCTGATTAAAGATCTGCCCAGCCTGCTTCCATACAAATTTCACATGTCAAATCAAAATGTTCAAGAAAGCCCTTGGTAAATGGTGAATTTTCATGCCACTATGATAGTGAGAGGTGGGCTTCCAGAATGAGTTTCCCAAAGATCATGGCAGCCTGAAGGATGTAAATGATGTCTAACAGAGAGGGCCCTGGTCAACTGCACGTGCTCCCTTTTGCCCAAGTTCCTGGGCAGAAGATAATCTACCAGTAGACCTTAGGACAAACAAATAAATGTTCCCTAGAACCATCCCTCCAGAAGTTGGGAAGGAAGGCAGGAAGCACTTTCTGGTGGGATTTTACCCAACACAGGTAAGATTTCATTTTAATAACAACAGGAATAATAATAGTGGGTAGCACTTATCAACACTAGTACTGTGTGCTAGGATGGTCCAGTATTTGCATGAACCCTGTATAATCCTTACACCAATCTCATCAGATAGTTAGGTATTATTCTCACTCTCACTTTTCAGCCAAGGTAACTGAGACCTTAATGAGGTCAGATAACTTGCTCAAGATCCCAAGTCTGATATCAGAGCTCCGGCTTTTAACGATGATATGATCTGTAGTCTCTGATCCTATCTATGCTACAACACTGTCATCTAAAAGACCTGCTCCATTTTGAGCATATTACAGATACTCCACCCATTAGGGAAAATATTTACCAATTCAAAAACCAAGCAGGTGGAAGTAATGTCTAAGGAGCTGTCCTCACCTGAATTCTTTCTGGAAGGAAGAACGTGAGGAATATTGCTTAGACTTCCTTAGGATAAGATTTGAAAGTCTACATTGGGGGATTTGAGAATTTTTGAAAATGTGAAAGGCAATGAAATTTCCATTTGTAACACTGTAGCTTTGGGGCTGGTTACGTGACGGTCAGCCATGGGCCTTGAAGGTGACTCTTGAGGGGCTGAGCAGTTATATGGGATATGCCTTGCCAAGGCCACTTCCTGGAATGTCACCTGTCAGCCTGAAGTGAGAACTGTATTCTAGACTCACCTTTATCACTAATGGCTTCACTTCTGTGACCCCCAAGTCTTTGTATCAAACAAGACAGTTGATGGAATCAGTGGTATTTCCTACTTTCCTTCCCCCAGAACTCTGTGGTTAAATTATGTCATAAGGAAATGCCATATCAAGACACCCCAGAGCTCAGGATGCATGTTGGCCCACCACCCAAGCAGCTGGAGGAAACGCCCACCCCACCATGTGCCTGCTGTGGTTGGGAACATTGTCACCGTCATCCTATCACACTGGTCTGGTCCTCAGAAACTACACTCCTCTGCCAGAGGAGGCTTGCACTGTCCCTTTCAGAAGATATAAGTCCCCAGCTGGTGGCTGACCTGCCATGTAGCTCACTTCTACCTCTGTGTTGCTTAACCAAACCTAGGTCCTGGCAGAACAGGAAGCCGGCTAGAACAGAGTTGGACTGGGTACTGAGTATGCAGACTCACAATACCCCCATCTGTGCTCCCGGAAACAGTAGAAGCAGGGGTCCCTACTCAGGTCTCCCCAGACACTGCTAAGCAGTGATGATGGGGTCTTCGTGTCTGGGCACTCAGCAAACAGTCCCCCAAACCCTGGCCTTTGGTCCCCTGGGGGCCCAGATGGTCTTGACAACTGAACAGGTAAAGTTAGAAAAAAACACTAAACTGGATTACTTCTAAGATCCCCTCAGGTGCTCAGATTCCTTGATTCTATGTATTTTCAAGGTTCACTGAATACAGAGGTGTTTCAACAAGCATTCTCCTGTAGATCCTGACTAATTCCCGTATATTCTCTCTAATTATCAGTCGTTAAGAATATTACATACAAGAAGTATGGCTTTACATCCCCGTACATTTTGCTTGAATTCCTCATTTAGGCCTATCAGTGCAAGAAAATCCAATTCACAGAGAAGGAGAGGAGAGGGAGGGTGTGGAGCAAAAGGAGGAACATTTGACAAAGATGTTCTACAGGATTTCTTCTCAGAGGGGGGTTATTTTGGGTCTTTCAGGGGAAGCATTTTTAAGTTGAGAGTACTTGCAGAAGCAGTTATAGGAAAACTGCTTACAGTGTTGGCACGGGTTCAGATGTATAAGTCCCAAGCACAAAGCTCCAAAAGAATCAAAAGAAAGAGCAGACAAATTCTAGCTACCTTATGTTCTAGAAAGATCTGTTTGCTTAATTTTTTTTTCACTCTCTAATGTCTCTAAAGTATCAGAAATAACTCTTTAAGTTCTTCTCAAGGCACCAAAGAAGGACATGAGAGACCAGTGAGGTACCATCTTATTTGGCCTAGTGGGTCTGTCAACTGTGTATGTGAACTTGGGATGCACTCTGTCACTGTGTCTGCAAGCTTGGGCTCCAGATTCAGTCCCCTGACCTCTTGAAGCATTAGTTAATTTACCCAGAAAGTGGAAATAATAACAGATACCTCATCACAATGTTGCAAGGATTAAATGAGATAACGTGTGAAATTAGTAACACATTGCCTGTGACATCATGAGTGCTCATATACAATCATTGAAGCACTTTTTGGTCAGCTTGGAGTTACTACAAAAAAAATACTGAAGAAGAATGTCACCTTATAAGAGGTTATAAGAGGTTATTTTGTAAGAGGTTATTTTGGCACAGTTTTGGAGGTCCCATATAACTGGTGGGCCTTATCGCTTTTAAGGTCTGTGGCAAGGCAGCACATCAGGTAGGAGCACATGTGTTAGGGTTTGGATATGAGACAATGTGAGACAATGCAAGAAGGCTCGGAGGAGAAGTGGTTGGGTTATGAAAGCCTTAATCAGAGAATGCGTCCCTGATGGGATTAACTGAGTGGTGACTGGAGGCAGGTGGGGTGTGGCTGGAGGAGGCTGGCATTGTGGGTGTGGCTTTGGGGTCTATATTTTGTATCTGGTGAGTGGAGTATTTCTCTGCTTCCTGAACATCATGTGAGCTGCTTCCCTGTGCCACCCTCTTCCTCCATGATATTCAGCCTCACTGTGAGCCCTGAGGAATGGAGGAGGCTGTATACGAACTGAGACCTCTGAAACCTTAAGCTCCCTTATAAACTCTCCTCCTCTACAATCGTTCCTGTGGACCCACCTCCTGCAGGTTCCACGCCCTCCTCACTGCACTCTGCTGGGGACCAAGCCTTTATCACATGACATTTGAGGAACATTCTAGATTCAGACTATAGCAGGCCCTACCCTGGCCTTTGTTCCCCTGGGGGCCCAGATGTCTTGACAGCTGAGCAGGGAATGGGGGAGGCTGCTGCTGAGAGGAGAAGTGGCTCTGCTGTTGCCCTCTCAGAGGAGGCAGATGCCATCTTCACAAATGTGCCACCAACCCACTGGTTCTCCGTGCTGGGACATGGAGAGAGGTGGACCTGTCTGAGTCTTCCTAAGTCTGTAAGGTCACTCTCACTCTTCAGTATGGGCTGATTTGGTCTGAGCTTGAGCTAGGCCCTAGAGGATCCTGTGTGGGTTGTGGTGGTGACATAGAGAGTCATGTTCAAGAAGCAGCTATCAGGATCGGCTTTGGCCATGAACACGGATGAGGTCAGGATGATTAACCATGTGGGTTTGCTTGGGACTGAGGGGTTGTCTTGGACACAAACTTCTCTTTCAAGAAGACTGATTAAGTTCCCAGAATGTGGTATTCTGCAAACACCAGGAAGGTTCAGGTTTAACCAGTGTGGGTCCATCATGCCAACAGGTTCTATATCCCATACTGGGAAGCCCCTCTTTCTCTGCCTTTGAGGAATGTAACTCTCTGCAATTAAATGAATGAATGAATGAATGAATGAATGAATGAATGAATAAATAAATTAATTAAATACTACAAACTGGAATATAGTGGGGGGATGTTGTGCAAAGCAGTACAGAGAGGGATTAGACTAAAGACCCTAATCATTGTGATTACCCTTGACAAATTGATCACCTAGCTGAATCTCAGTTCTTTTCATCTGCAGAAGCAGCAATACCCAACCCCTGGAAATTAGGAGAGTTTAAATGAAATAATATGTGTAAGAGTACCTGACTCAAAACAATGCCAGTTTTTAATTTTATATATTTAAATAAAAAATGTCATGCTGGATTTAAAATAAAAAAGTTTTCTATCCAGCCAGGCATGGTGGCACACACCTGTAATCCCAGTGCTCAGGAGGCTGAGGCTGGAGAATGGAGAGTTCAAAGCCAACCTCAGCAACTTAGCAAGGCTCTTAGCAACTCAGCAAGATCTTCTCTCTAAATAAAATACAGGAAAGGGCTGGGGATGTGGCTCAGTGGTAAGTGCCCCTGGGTTCAATCTCCCCAGTACCCCCTCCCAAAAAAAAAAGTTTCACACACATATGCTTCTCCACCTTAACTCTTCACCATTTGCGCTGTATTTGCCCTGAAGGTGCTATCTCTGTGTTTTATTTGGGGACAAGTTACTAGCAAAATTGTAGACTCCCCAGGTACAAGCATGATCTTTTTATTCTCGGTGTCTCCTAAAACCTTCTCCAACCTGACACGATCAAATTCTGGCACTACAAATTCCTGAGTTTGGTTTGTCAATATCCTGGGAATCCTGTATATTTTTAACCTACCCTTTAAACTCTAAGTCTTAAGTTCATGTAGCTAAAAGGAGTCAGGTCAGATGATATGCTTCTGAAGCCCCTCCAATGCCTACGTTATTACATTGAAATATCTTTGTGTGATTTGGTGACACGGGCAAATTGAATGGCAGGAGAAAAGTGGCAGAGAAGGGACAGATGTATACCTGGCTATGCTAGGTAGACAGAAACCCTTCTGTGTGCATGAGCCCGAGAAAGCACAACTGAAATGTCAAGGCTCACCATTTGAGTCCTTCTAAACAGCAACAAGCCTGCCCTGCTTTAGCCAATTAGAGGTCAGCTTTGTAATTTCAAATTTTCTGTTAACATAATGAGAGTCAGTCTGCTCGTTTTTTCAGACTCTAAAGAGCTTTCTTCAAAAGTACCCTTTAGGAAAAAAAAGTATCTTATCTATTACTGGCTTGCTGGACTCTGGGGTGTATTTCCCCCCACCTCTCTCTTCCTGTCTTCCTCCATCTCGTCCACATTAGGCAGTTTTCACTTCCTGTCAGACGTTCACCTGACATCTTTGACATATGTTTTCATGTGATGGCTGCATTGCTCTTCACACTAGGTCTCTTCTCCTGATGATTGAAGCAGCCCAGCCAGATGCTCTTCCAGCTAAAGACGCTGGAGATTCTGATAGCTGGCTCCTCACTGGGAAGCTGGGATCAGTCCCAACCAGGCTGGAGAGATCTGCTAAAAATCCACATAATTAGAAGCATCTCCTTCGGATGCTTGAAGACTGTGCCTGTGGATTATCAGAGGTGATAAGCCAGTGTTTTACTCTTAGGGTAGCAGATGGGAGCAACAACTGAATGTTTGTAACTGCCTGAAGAGCTAATGTGACCTCAGGTTTTATTAAAAGGAGTATTGTGCTTGAAAAAGGAGGGGGTGGAACTTTAGCTTTTTCAAACTAAATTGTTCATTTATTGAACCAAAATGTATGATGCCTACTCTTTGAAAAGTATGGTGCCCCAGGAGGTACAAAAATAAGAAGTAGCACTCCCAGACACAGACCTAAATCGCATTAAATGAGAGCTCTGTGAGGGGACCACTGCTGCTCCAGTTTGCCTCATGGAACTGCCATGATCTTTTGTAAGAGCAGTCACACACCCCCAAGTGTCTGCAGGGGGCTGGCCAGTAAGCGAGGAAAGTGACCTGGCAGGGACACTGCCAAATTGGAAAGGATGAGCTTCCTCCGTGTATGGTGGGCAGCCGCTGTTCAGTTCTTTTGCCTTGGCCTCTTGTGAGCACGCAGGTCTGATTTTGCCCAAGGAAACTGGAAATCCAATCTGTGTGAAATATTTTATTGTTAAATGCAGATACTCTTGAACTTGTCATGGGGTCACTTCCTGATAAGCCATCATGAATTTAAAATATCATGTCAAAAGTGCATCGGATGCACCTACCAACCCCTCACCACCACAGCTCAGCAACACAGTACATTCGGTCACGTCGATTGTTCATCCTTGTGACTGATGGCTAACTGGGAGCTGTGGCTCACTGCTGCTCTGTAGCATCACCAGAGAGTATTGTACTGTGCATTGTCAAAATTCCAAATCTGCAGTGTGGTTTCTACTGAATTTGTGTTGCTTTCTTCATTGAAAAATGAAGTCCAAGCATCAAAAATTGGGGGACCCTCTGGAAATTCCTCAGAAAACTTAGAATGAAATCACCATTTGACCCAGCTCTCCCACTCCTTGGTCCATACCCAAAGGACTTAAAATCAGCATATGATAGTGACACAGCCACATCCATGTTTATAGCAGCTCAATTCACAATAGCTAAGCCATGGAACCAACCTAAGTGCCCTTCAACAGATGAATGGATCAAGAAAATGTGATACACACACACACACACACACACACACACACACACACACACACATACTGAAATATTACTCACTTACCAAAAAAAATGAAATTATGGCATTTGCTGGAAATTGGATGGAACTGAAGGCTATCATGCTAAGAGGAATAAGCCAATCCCCCAAAACCAAAGGCACATGTTCTCTCTCTGATATGTAGATACTAACACACAATAAGTGGGGAGGGAGGGAAGAATAGAAGTTCATTGAATTATATAAAGGGGAATAAAAGGAAGGGAGGAGGGATGGGAATAAAAAAGATGGTAGAATTAATCAGACATCACTTTCCTATGTTCATATATGAATACATGACCAGTGTAACAGCACATCATGTACAACCACAAGAATGGGATCCCAATTAGAATAAGTTATACTCCACGTATGTATAATATGTCAAAATATACTTTACTGTCATGTATATCTAAAAAGAACAATTTTTTTTTTAAATGGCAGCTTGACAGCATATATTGTCAAGATAGGGGGAAGAAATAGGGAAATATAGGTTAAGAATACAAAGTAGCAACCATGTAGGAAAAACAAGTACAAAGAGCTAAGGTGTAACATGATTGTGTGACCTGGTCAGGATCTCTGCTAAATGAGTAGATAGATGATAGTTGTCCTTGGCAAAGACGGTAAAATGTGTGACTATGTGGGATGATGGATGTGTGAATTTGTTTCACTGTGATAACCATTTTACTATGTAGGTGTATCTTATGTTGTATGCCTTTAATATAAACAATTAAATATATTTCAAGAAAAGAAACAAATAGGGCTAGTGATGTACCACAGTGGTAGAGCACTTGCCTCACATATATGAGGTGCTGGGTTGTATCTCCAGCACTGCAGGGGAAAAAAGTTAAATAATAAATAAGTCATCCCATTGGAAAGGAGAAAGAAGCAGCTAATTCAACTTTTTGGAACCTCTGTGGAACCATTCTTGTGTCTCTGGGCTATATCCTCCTTGTTGGCTTCTCATTTGTAAATTTTGTCCTAATAAGTAATATTTACCAAACAAAAGTATGCCAATATTTAAGGGGATTCTTTGACTTGAGATTTCACATTAAAACATTCATGTAGACTTCTTGGACTCCTTAATAAGAAAGCCACTGAGTCATATTGTGGCATGATTTGGGTGGGGGAGTTGTTCTCCATGCACCATGAGAAGTTTTAGCATATCTAACTGCATGTGACCTGCAAGTATCTCACACATCCATTCACATAGATCTCCCCCACCTGAACTCCACTAGGTAATTTTATTTACTTATATATTTAGTACAGGGGATTGAACTCAGGAGCACTCAACCACTGAGCCACATCCCCAGCTCTATTTGATATTTTATTGAGAGACAGGGTCTCACTGAGTTGCTTAGGGCCTCCCTATTACTGAGGCTGGCTTTGAACTTGTGATCCTCCTGCCTCAGCCTCCCCAGTCACTGGGACTACAGGCATGTGCCACTGTGCCCAGCTGCACTTGGTATGGAGGGTCACCAAAATCATTTCTCTGGGATCTCCCTGGGATGGATTTATGGTGGGCTCAGGCCACTTTCTCTGTTGATCTTTGAGATCATGACCACAGCATCATGTCCAGTGCAAAATAGCTTGATTTTTCTGTCCTGGCAAAGAAATGCACGTGGTTGATGATCAGAATTACCTAACTGTAAACTCTATTCCTTATAGGCTCTGATAAAATTCCAGCTCTTTACCTCCTGCCTGTATCAGGCCAAATAAAGAAATGCCTCATCATAGATAGGCAGCTCTCCCTTAGCTACAGTTTGGTTACCCACTTTGTCTTTGAGCTTTTGCAACATCTATGCCTAGTCCTATTCTTCCATATTCTATTGGGAGGACATTACAGTTTGACAGCTAAGGGTGTGGTTTTGGAGCCAGACTCCGTGGGTCTAAAATCCCAGCTCTGCCAATTTTTGCCAGTGCTTCTTTGTACCATGTTCTTCATTCATGGTGTTTTAAAATAAAATAACCTCTCCTCTCAGAGCTTGATATCAGGCTGGATGCAAGAATACACATTAAGTACTGAGCATAGACCCAGGAAGGGAATAAATGCCCCATCCATGTTACCCATTGTTATCTCATTACACCAAATTTAAATTGTCCATTTCCTTGTCTTTCTCTTGTCCTAAGCCCTAAGCATCATGAAGGCAGAGATTATATCTTGTTCAATCTTTTATCTCTAACATGTACTGCAAGGACTAGCAAAAAGTTAGTGTTCAATAATTGACCATTTTTAGTATAGTTCAAGTCTCTAAGAGAGTTCAGAATAAAACTTCATTAAAGCCCCCAGCGCACACACTGATTTCTGCGAATATTTACCACACATATGAAGGGTACCTCTCTAGTGTCAATTTATAATAATAGGATATTTTATTGTTATAAATATATATTTTATTTTTATTTAGCTGCCTGGTCCTGCGAGTTTACCCACACTGCTTTGCCTCGCAGACAGCCCTGCACCTGAATCCTGCTTGCTTCTCTTGTTCTTTCTGAATCATTGAGTACGTCATTGTGTGTCTTAGATCTTTGTTTTTCTCATCTGTAAAGTAGCTTGACCTTGCAGCAGGATCTGTAGTGTGGTATGAAGATGTGTTCTACAGTGCCTGAGATGGAAAACATCTTAAGTAAATTATACTTATTATTACATGGAAGAATGTTCCCTATGAATATCTGTTGATTTATTTTTGGGCTCTGTTCTATATTCTTTATTCACATAGCCTGATCTTTTGAATCAGATTTCTTTTTTTGGCGACGGGCAGGCAGGTGCCAGGGATTGAACTCAGGGGCACTCAACCACCAAGACACCTCCCCAGCCCTATTTTGTATTTTATTTAGAGACAGGGTCTCACTGAGTTGCTTAGTGCCTTGTTTTTCTGAGGCTGGCTTTGAACTCGAGATTCTCCTGCCTCAGCCTCCCCTAGCTTCTGGGATCACAGGTAGGTTAGATTTCTTTGTAAGCATTGTTATGGTTTCGGTCTGTGCCCCCAAAAGATGTGTTGAAATCCTAACACCCGAAAACCTCAGAATGTGACCCTTGATCTACCACAGAGAACCAAATTCTTGATCTACCACAGTTCCTAAAGGCTTTTATTTTCCCCTTGAACATTCAAACTTATTTAGTAAAGAAGTTTGGGTCCAAGGAGGACTAGAAAGCTTTCAGTTGTTCTTCTTCCTAAAGGTAAGAACATCCAATTTGCATTTACTATTTATGAGCTGTGTCTTCATATCGTCACGTGATCAAGTGATGCTCTGCTTTTAAAAACCTGGGAATGAGATGATATTCATTATTTTTTTTTAATGTAAAAAGGATGATGGCAAACTTCACAGTGTCATACAAAACTGGGCTGTCACTCCTCCCGGCACTTGTATGATGCTGACCATTGAGAAATTAATAGCTACATGCCATACTTACAAAACCTAGGGTTTGACATTAATGCAATATATATTTTTTTCCTTTGAAAGCAGTGTTTGAGTGTTTAATTGCAGTGGATGATTCACAGGGAGATCTTCAACCCTGAGCAGTTCCCTGGTACTTATTCAGGAGTGCATTTTTCCAAGTAAGACACACATCTACTGAGGAAGCCCTTTAGTTTGCTCTCGTATTTCTCTTTCCACAAGGGGGCTGCTGCTAAGTTTTATTTGGTTTCTAAGAGCATGGTGAATGAAATTAAAATTAAAATAGTCAAACGAGTTGAACTAAAAATTAACCTTATGGTTACCCAGAGTGTTCTGGAAGAAAATTTAATCTGTATTTATTTATTTTATTATAATTATTATTTTTTTGGAAAGTTCTTCTTCTGGAATGAGAAGAACTTTGGAATTGCAGACTAAAATGATGTGTCTGGAAATCTAATCCTTCCATGGAAAATCTGCAAGGCCTGCCCTGTGCACATGTTCAATGTTCATGTTCCCCACTGACCTCAGCCTCAAGGAATGTCTTACGTTATGCAATGACTTCCTCTCATTTTATGGAAGAAAACTGACCCTTATTTCTTTAGGTCATTTTTTTTATTAGCTACACATGACATTACAATGATCTTTGGGTCAACATTGGGTCAACTTTTGGCTTCTACTTTACCTTTGTAGTTTTTTTTTCTTTAGTACTTTTTTTTTTGCACCAGGGATTGAACCTATGTGTGCTTAACCACTGAGCCACATCCCCAGCCCTTTTCATTTTTTTTTTTTTTATTTTGAGACAGAGTCTCACTAAGTTGCTTAGAGCCTCACTAAGTTGCTGAGGCTGGCTTTGAACTTGTGATCCTCCGGCCTCAGCCTCCCAGGTTGCTGGGATTACAGGTGTGGGCCACCCACCGTGCCTGACTCTTTAGTAATTTTTATAGTTTGATTTTTTTCCTAGATTTATTCTAAAACCGCTGGGTTATCATAGAATTATTTTCTCTTCTTCTCTTGAAGTTCGTCTCCTATTGCTTCTGGTTTTATCCATCCCTGCTCCCTAAAACACCCAATAAATCACTTTCTTTCATGTGTTCATTCATGCAACTATTTCCTGCCACTGGAATCGGTACACTAGGGTCTGCTGCCTTATTTATACTACTTGTGAGCTAACAGTGCTTTGTACATTTAAAAAAGATTTTTTAAAAAAGTCAAAAGAAGTTTTAATAAAAGTTCACTGACCATATTGAAAAAAAAAAGTCAAAAGAAGAATGCTGTTTTATGGTAGGTAAAAATTGTATGAAATTCAAATTTCAGTGTCCATAAGTAACCTTTCATTGTAAGGAGGCCACATTTATCTGCTTACCTATTGTCAATGGCTGCTCATGGCCCATAGAAGCCCAATGGCCAATCTAAATTCTCAAGAGTTCTGCCTTCTTCTCACGGCTCCAAATCCACCATCCTTGCCCAGAGGTCTCTTATTCCTGTCATGCACCATTGCTTTGTACCTATTTTTCTTTGCTTGCTACTCAGCACCTTTTGTGTGACTCTCTAATACAGGACTGGATGGCTTGATCCCAATCTGTTCTGTTAGAGGCAGAACTAAAGTCCACGATCTCTCTCCTGACATACCCACTTCCAACCTCATCTCCGGGTTGGCATCCCAAGTGCTCCGAATCTCAAAGGGAAGCTTGGATAGTATTGAAATAAGAGTCATTAATACTTGTCCAAAAATAGGAAGGGCTCTCAACCTGATTTTTTTTCCTCTTCTTGCCTTTGTTTAATTGAATTTTTAAAAGCTTAGACGTTAAGAATCTCCTTTCTTAGATGTTAAATGTTTCCATGTTGGTTTTCGCCCAGGGTTGGTGCCTGCAGAGCTGGTTCTGAAACTTCACCTTGTTGGCCATTGTTCTGCCTTCTTGCTCAGTTAGGTGTTCCAAAGATTTTTTTTTTTTTGCAGAGGTATATTCTACATTCAAGAGCGTTCAATCCCAAATAGAGCTATGTGGCACCTTCCTAAAGACTTCTCTGCAATTCAATATTGATCTATTAAGTGGCACTCACTGGCTGTAGTTCATTCAAATAATTGCTGATCCCTTTAACAACACACAATTATAGAAGGCCATCAGGTGCTTTGCTAAAATCACAACAAACCACATGGAAGCCCTTCACCTACCTGCTCTAGTAGCTTAGGGGTTCCCATCAGGCTGAGGTTGGCAAGAATAAAAGAGAGTTTCTGGAATCAGGCAGACCTAGGTTAAACTCTGTGTCTGCCAATTCACCCAGGAGACTGCTTGTCCTCTCCTCCACGTGGTGGTGAGGATTCAATGCATGATCTTCCATATAGTCACTCCCCTCTAAATGGGAGCTTTATCACCAGTCATCATGATGATTTCTTGAAATCATCAAGAAAGAATGAGATCAGTTAAGAATGGCTTCTTAATAAGTTCACATTGGCATCTAGTGGAGAAGAAATGGTTTCTAAATGCCCGTGTCTCTTTTTTGACCCTAGGTTGCTATGGTTCATATGTGTTTAATGTTTGGTATACTTCTGTGGTTCCTGAAGTCCGCCATTGACTGAAATTTGTCATCCTACTTATCTGACTCCAATTCTTCCAATCTCCTATTTATTTAAATTCTTAAATAGCTCTGAAAAGTCTTTTTTATTTTCAACGCCCTAGCATATGATTGTCTTGAGCAAGTGGATGTCAATGTGTGGGATGAGCCAGGTGTTTCTGAACCTCTTTCTCCTGTAAGGTTTCTCTTTAGCTGAAAAAAACTTGATTTGGGGCTAAGCGCTCAGGATTGTGAATGAAAATCTTGAGATTCTGGTGCTTAATCTGCTCCTCAACTGGCTATGCATTCTGAGATGTGCTTTCTGACCTCTCAGCACCAGTTTATTTCTCTGTAAAATTATTAGGTTGTACCAGAAGCTTTCCATGCATATCTGCTTATTCTAGAACCTTCTTGTTCATGACCAGAAGCAACCTATTGAGCATGTGCAGGACACCCTTAGAGAAGACTGGAGACTCCTCTGCTCCCTGGTTGCCCTCTCCTGAGCTGCTTACCTCTGCCATCCACTTCCACCATGATGCTCTGCCTCATCTTGGGCCCAGAGCAATGGAGTTGGCTGACCATGGACAGAACCTTGGAAACCATAAGCCCAGATAAACTTTCCCTCTCCTACATTGTTCTTTTCAGGTCTTTTGCTCACAGCGATGAAAAAGTTGACTCAAACTCTCACCAGATGTTGGCAACTGTTCTTAGATTTCTCCGCCTCCAGAACCGTGAAGCAATAAATTTCTGTTCATTATAAATGATCTTTTCTGTGATATTCTGTTATTGTAGCACAAAAGGGACTAAGGTAAATTCTGCCAAAAGAAGAAGAGGAGGAGGAGAAGGAGGAGGAGGAGGAAGAAGGATGATGATGATGATAATGATGATGATGATAATAATAATAATAAAGTAGAGATGGCAAAGGATTGATGTAAGGTATAAAGAGTTTTGTTTTGTTTTCTTTCAATTCTTATTTTACTTTGTCAATGCTTTAATCCCCGCCAAGGTAATGCCAATGTGACATATCGACCTGCCCACCACTCTCTGGAATACTGCCTTGACCTTCTTTAGAAGAACTAACCTCTGTTTCCATCTCAGAAAAGAACACCATTTTGAGGCAGTGTACAATTTTAGTTGGAAAGAAATGGCATTTAACATGTAAGGATGTATAACACAAAGACAGGGTAATACAACAATTGTCTTAGGGCCTCAGAAGCATTTGTTCTAAGTAACATTTGGAGGCATACAACTCAAATAATTGATACTAAGTGTTTGCTTCTTCGTAGTTAGTCGAGGCTGAGGGGAGAATCAATGGAGGGATGGATGGCATTGCGTTTTTATGCTCTTTCAGGGCACACAGTGAAAAGTGCTGTTTGAAATCTAAGTTCTGGAGTCAGATAGTGGATCCACTCTTCTTTTTTAAAAATTATTATTATTATGTGTGGTGCTGGGGATCGAACCCAGGGCCTCATGCATGCCAGGCAGACACTCTACCTCTGAGCCACATCCCCAGTCCACAGAGCCACCCTTTTTGATTGGGTAAAGTTGGAGAAGTTACTTAATCTCTTTTACTTCATGTTCTTCTTTTTAAAATAGGCATAATAATAAAATTGCAGTGAGAGTCCATTCAGGGTGGAACACATACTCACACAGAAGAGCTTAGACAGGTCGTTGGGTTGGAGCAAATACCCACTCAATGCCATTTATTACCATTCTTAATGTTTTTTTATTCTCCCATAGATACATCCACATTTTATTAAAAGGAATAACGTATGGAAACAGGACTCAATGAAACGCTTATGGAATAGTATGAAAGGAAAAGAGAAATGTAAAAAATCCTGACTATGTCTAAAGGTCCAATTGCTCATAGCCGCTGTAAATTCTTCCTTCCTATCTTTTTTACTTTTGAGTTTAAAAGTGTTGCAGGAAATTTTTAAATTATGTTAGGTTTTTTTTTTTTTGAGTGATCTTTCTGGAGCTTAGAAAAACCATCATGCCATTTGACTCTGGTGACTGTATCACTTAAGACCAATTAATGTACTATTGAAATGTCATTAATGAAACATGGCAAGAACACAACGCATATCAGAAGGTAAGCATTGTTTTGCCGACACTGATCTCATTTTAATAGATGCACTGTGTAAAGGATTTAATTATGCAATAAAGCAAAATAAGGGGGAATTCATTGAAAATCATTAAAATGAGTAACAGAATGAATAACTCCTTTAGGAGTTTTTTCGGCAGGAGGAAAAAAAAATGATTACTACCTGTCAAATCAGTGTAATAGATCGGATGCTCTCAGAATCCCCGTGACTCTTTGTCTTGGGTGAAATCAGTGGTGGGAATCAACAACGGAAGGGTGTAGCGGGGCGAGATAGTGACAGGAGGGCGTGAAGAAAACATAAAAAGGCTTGACAGAATTAGGGGCACTGGGTGGGAAATATCTGCCGCTTTAGGGAATCAACTAGATGATGTTTTAAAGCACTTTGTGCATTCTGTATCCCGTAACAGAATTAGCAGCTATTTCTTCCACTCTGTATTTGTTTTCTTTGGGGAGCTTTCTGACAATGAATTCTCTCTCTGAGTGTTTTTCCTTTTTTTCTTTT
Source organism: Callospermophilus lateralis (assembly GCF_048772815.1). Lineage (NCBI taxonomy): Eukaryota > Metazoa > Chordata > Mammalia > Rodentia > Sciuridae > Callospermophilus > Callospermophilus lateralis. The sequence continues at coordinate 3,671,774 of NW_027510917.1, forward strand.
CTATCCATGCATACTGTTGTTGGGGACGAAATGGGAAGCTGGTGGGGAGCATCTCAAAGACATAATGAGATGAACTTGGTCCAATGGACATTTAAAGTGTAAGAAAGGAAACCTCTTGAGCAGTGAGAGCTCTTAGGCACTGAAAGGCTCTTTGCTTGATATAGTTAAAAGATTACTAAAAAGTCTAGAAAAATAGATGCAAGCAGGAACACCGCTCTGCATGGGTTAGATGCCTCGGTGGAATTTTCCCATCTTGAAGTTCACAGGGCATTCATTTATTGACTGGTGTATGGGAAGGATGTTTGCTTATGCAGACTGAGTAGATTTGAAACAGGAGAAAACAGCTGTAATGCAACCGCAAGACACTGGCTTGTGCCTCAAACTAAAAGACCCTTCACAGTGAGCTCCTTCCTGGATGCCAAGCCTAGGTGACTGCTTAGTAAGAGGTTACCTGTGAGTCCACAAAGGGTTGAAAGAGCCTATCCAGGAGGCATGTGCAAGAGAGAGGACACCTGCTTAGGTCATTTCTTTGTCATTGATTCTCTACCATGTCTTGTTTTGGCCTCACAGGATGAGTTTGGGAAACGTTCTCTCCTTTCTTTGGGAAGAGTCTGCAAAGACTGGGTGCTGATTTTAATGTTTGGTACAATTCAGTGGTGAAGCTATCTGGGCCTGGAATTGTCTCTGTGTGACTTTTAAAATTACTAAATCTTTTTCCTTGTTATTGCCAATTTTCTTTTAAACCTGCTTTTACGTAGGACACAAAATGATAAGGATATTATCTCTTAAGCCCATTTTAAATTACTAATTCTCTATTTTCCCTTGTTATTTCTAGCTGCATTTCAATGCAACTTTTAGGCAGAATCACAAGTGATAAGAATATCATCTCTTAAGTCCAGTTAAGTTCAAGAAGGAAACTAGGCACAGTGGTGTATGCCTGTAATCCCAGCAGCTTGGAAGGCTAAGGCAGGAAGATCATGAGTTCAAAGACAGCCTCGGCAACTTATTGAGGCCCTACACAACTTAGTGAGATCCTTATCCTGTCTCAAAATATAAAAAGGGCTGAGAAGTGGCTCAGTGGTTAAGCATACCTGGATTCAATCCTCAGCACCACCCCCCCCAACAAAAATAAATTCAAGAGGAAAATATATGTCATCAACGTTTGGAAGATTCAGATAAACATCTACCAAAATTATATCTCTATTCTTAATTCTGCTGTCTAGCTTCAACACAGATAAACATTTCATCACCTCTCGTGGTTTTGTGAAATTATGAACAAGAAATTTCAGTCCTTTCTACATAAGATTTATTTACAAACAATCTTAACTGACACTTGCATCAAGGTCCTATGATTATTAAATGAAGTTTATACATTGCTCAAGATAATATACAGATATGTGTACCTACCTACCTGTCTTTCAACCTATCTACAAAAGTAACAGTTGTCTCAGAATCTGTCAGGAAGGCAGGAGTAGAGAAAACATGGGAACAGAATTCTAGAGTCTCAGTTCTGATGTCAGCTCCAACTTACACAAGAGACTTTAATCTTTTTCTCCCACTGATAAAACTAGGTTAAGCATGATGATCAACAGGATTCCTTCTGGTGTAAAATATACAACGACTTATTCTACAACAATGCCATTCCCATTGCTACTAACTCAGAGTGATCAAAATGAAAAGATTTTTGTTATGTACATGTACTAACACACACACACCCACACTCACACCCATACGTCATTCTTACAGAACCAACCAACCACTTTCACAAAATCTTAAAAGAGAAAAAAGAGCAAGAGGAAGTCTGTGGTTAAATAATATAATTCCAACAACTCATAAAGTCCTAAGCCTGCTATGAAACAGTTGTTGCTTATTTTCTTTGTGTGTGTGTGTGTGTGTGTGTGTGTGTGTATATATATATATATATATATATATATATATATATATATATATATATATATATAATATTTTCCATTTCACAATGCTCACTTTTTAAAAAGCACTATTTCATGTGAGGCATCTAATAAGAAGGTCACTTTTCAGAAATCATGAGCCTATCAGAGAAACTGAATGGTATTTCATCAGTTGTCTCGACTGGCACATTACTGCTACTGAAGTGGCAGGAGTAATGATGGGTATGATAATTTGAAATAAATGCATTAGGAGTCCGGCTGCAATGACACCTGTCTGATGGCATAACACTGTTTGAATTACTAAGATATGAATGGTAGACACCATGGAATGAGTCCTGAGATGAATGATAGTGCCCTGCTCCCCCCAAGGTGGATGTGGAGCTATGGTAAGGCCCATCAGACATAAGACATGTAGGAAGGCAAGTCTTTCTTCCCAGACTTCGGTGCATGTCTAATTTAGCAATGAGAGGCTTCCCGACATTCACTTCCTGCTTCTCCTCCACAGTGTCTTCCAGTCCTGAGTACTGATAAGACAAACATACTGTGAAGATTAGATGTTCCTGAAAAGGAAAAGAAACGAGGTTTACCATTTTATCAATGTTAAAAATATGAATCTTAATATGTAATTCCCATACATAGAACAAAAAGCCATTCAGCCCTCTATCCCAGGTTCCAATTCTCAAGGCATCCTCTCCCTCTCCCCTAAATCAAAAAAGGCTGGCCATTAGCCATCTCCTTTTCCTTCCTTCAATACTGAACTGAACAAGATAATGGGCTAAACCTTTAAAAGATGACTTTAGCTAATACATAGTTATACGGCTATGAAAAAGTTAAAAACTCAACTTTTCTAAGGATATGACTTTATTAGAAAGTTTAACCATGTAGAGCTAGCTTCTCATTATCAAATCAACTAGAAATTTAAAAAAAGATTAAAGAGAAATTCCATACTAATTTGCTGTATATTCTGTGGAAAGTCATAGAACAAGGAAATGATGATTCAAAAATGCTAAGATATTTAAAAGTAGAATATGCTGTATTTTCCTAACTTCTCAAGAGTATGGATGATAAACACATATACTCTCACACAAAAGTCCTCAAGCCACTACCGGAGAAAGAATATAAGGACACTGAGAGGACCCACTGTAGATCGGTTATCTCAACTTCAATTTAATAACCAATAAAGCAGCATATGTATGGATTTTGCCAACAGACTTTTCAGTTTCAAATAATTTTTCATTAGTAGCTATAATTAGGAAAAGCAATAACCTTTAATTTTTGCAGTGAACTGAGTCTTGGATACAGGCAATGCTTGGGAAGATCCTTTGATACTAAATAGCTGCCAGTTTCTTCAGGAGTTCCTTTATTTGCATCTTTTGGATCAATATCCAGGTCCTGTGGGGGGGTGGTGAATCAATGAATGTTATTGATGAAATCAATCAGTCACACACTGTCTATGGTAGAACATCTTGACAGGTATTGCTTTCATGAATTTGACATAAGTAGTGATTCCTTACCCAGGATTAAAGAAGCAATGAAAACCACATTCTATGATTACAATAGAATTGTAAATTCTGTACTAATATATTTAAAAAGTAAAGTTAGCTCTGAAAGGGTAGTGCTAACTTTACTTCTCTTTGAAAAACTTATTATCCTACTCAAGTTTCTTTTTCAGTAGAGAGAACCCCATTAGTAATTAGCTCCTGAATTCTTTCTCATTATGATCATATGTTTAGAATATTTAAAAAGAATAAACGAATAAGCTAAAGTCAGCCTTTCCCTTTTTATTTTTTTAGAGTCAACCACTGGTGAAGGATACTGCCCTTCTGCTTTTCTGGAGGGACACCCCAGCAACACTGGGTGGCCTAATCTGAGCAGTGCTGCTATCACTGGAGGCCGGCTGAAACTAACTGAGCGATTCCGTACTAAATCATTTGCTGTCACATGAAGCAATGGGTTCCATGAAGTCTCTATAAATAATAAAAAAAAATAAAGCACATATTTTTGAGCTTACTTCTCAGTTTGTCATACCTATGTAGAAAGAGGGGTACAATTTATTAGATTCTTTTGATCAATAAAAAATAAATACTAGAAATAAATGTTTGGAAAGAATAGAATTAGATTTCTATTCTTCCAATATATGACCATAACTTTACAAGAAAGTTTTATGTGTTATAATAACACAATGGAAACAATAGATTTTTTTAAAAGAAAATCCCCCCACTCTATATATGTACGTGTATGTATAAATAAAATATTTTGTTCTTCTACATTTGACATCCTATTTAAGGTCTGAGAAAGGCATCCTTCCTGAGTGAACTTTAGACATTTTAAAATTAGACAAACTTAAGGTATTTTGGCAAAATTAATAAATATCATGATCAATGTTTCTAAACTACAAAGAAGTAACACTTATATAAATATATCTCCCTTATATTTACCATCAACTTTTAAGTTTTTAAAAGTTTAGAAGTTTTTTTTTTTTTTTTTTTTTTTGTGTGTGTGTGTGTGTGTGTGTGCGTGCTGAGTACTGAACCTAAGTCCTCCTCACATGTGCTAGGCAAGTGCTCTACCAACTGAGCTACATCTCCAGCTCAAAAGTTCAGTTCTTTAACATCACAATACCCCTTTTATTTTTCTTCCCAGAACTAGAATTTGAAATCAGGGGTACTCCACCACAGACACACATCCCAAGCCCTTTTTTTATTTTTTGAAACATTGTCTCATCTTGCTAAGCTGCCAAGGATGTTCTTGAACTTGTGATCATACTAGCCTCCTGCCTCAGCCTTTTGAATTGCTGGGATTATAGGTAAGTATCACCAAGCCCAGCTAATATCACTGATTTTAAATAAAAAATAAAAATAAAAAAGAAGAGACTTAAAGTGGGAAATCAGTAACATTTGCATCACACATTATTATCTCAGGTGGTTTGTGGACTATACTTGTATAGATTATCATGACGTTGGAAAACTCAGCTGCAAATCCTAATTGAATCTGAACACCACATTGAAATTTAAGACACATACTTTCTGGAAGTTCTGAAAAAGAACAATAAGGACAACTTACAAAGAGTGCTTGGTAAATTTTCTGATAAAATAGCTAGTATTCTGTATAGGATAAAATACAATTATAGACTTTTCTTTTGCTTAAAAAATGTTATATAACCAATATTATTTAAACACATATTTTTTCTGGCTAAACATATCAAATCTTTTATTATAATTCTTGCCCATCTGCATATATACTTTACTTAGTGGTAATCAAGAGTATATGCACAATGATAGATATATTTTCACTGATGTCTCAATCTTCATGACAATAATTTTTTCTGGTGCTGGAATGAAATCCAGGGTCTCATGAATGTTAGGCAATGCTCTACCAGTAAGCATTTTTCACTTTTATTTGAAGACAGGGTCTTGCTAAGTTGCCTAGGCTGGCCTTGAACTTGGGATTCTCTTCCCTCGGCTGCTGGAATTACAGATGTGGGCCACTGCACTACCTTCTCTTACCATTTTATGCTATTAAGAAACCCAAAAAAAAAAACAAAAAAGCTATCTACTTATTAAATTTGTTACAAATACCTTCTACCTGACTTTTTAGTCTTATTTTATAGAAGGTTTTGTTTCCTATTGATCTTTACCACTGTAACTTTGTGTTGTTCAGACTTATTTACAGAAAAGATATTCAATTTTAATTACTATGCAATTATCTGGAATGCCAAGATAATATGTTTACAGCACTTTACCCTTTAATGTGCTCTAATATGTTAATTTGCTAAAACTATTATGAAAAGAAATATGCTTTATAGGCATTCAATAAATGTAATTATTTTTCAATTATTTCTAGCAAGAGATTCACAGAATAGATATTTGGAACTCAAGGGAAAAATCTAAAATCTTTATTAAAGTCAATAATTCAAACTTATTTCACTAAATCATAAAAGGTAAACTGCAAAATAATTGCCAAAATGTAATTTAGGCTACAGATAGGATTTTTATCTCACCTTTTCCCTTTTATAACCCCAAACCAATAAAGTGTCACAGAGAGAATGGCAGTAATATTCATGGGCCACGCATGTCTTTCAATCACAGCAATCCTATCTAGTAGGATTTCACTCTCATGTTATAGATAACATGTTTACCAGGTGGTAGAAACCAGGTCAGAACCCAGACCTGACTACACAGCTACACATTTCAGTAGTCACAGTATAAGACAAGCTAAAGACTACATACTACACAAATAAAAAAAATAACTCATTTAAAAAACACAAAAATAAAACATACTATGTTAAATTTTAGCAATGGTAAAAACAATGGGCTAAAATTTTTGAAATCTTTAACATTATATAAATTGGCATAATATCTATAATTTAAACATTTGAATTTGCCCACTAAGCCAAAAATTTTCACTATAAAATTGGGAGGAAATCTATTTAATCAGAATAAAAAAACCTTAACAATTTAAAGTAAGTTTATGGTAGAAAGATTTCACAAGAAATCTACCATACCATGAGCCTTGGCCCACTGTAGATTGCACACTAGAGATTCTGCAGAATGATCTGTGCCCTGAATTCCTGAATTGGATCGGTGAGTGCTCTCTTCTCAGACAAACTGCTTTGAATCTCTAGAGCTTGTTTGCCTTTGGTAAGGTGACATTTACCCATATCTAAAAAAAATAAGAAAGTAAGTAGTATTTTTAAAGCCAGCAATTCTTTTGTTATGTTTATAACATTTAGCCAAGAACTCTCTTATAAATCAGATTATATTCTCAAAATGATCCACTGACTCAAAAAGTGTTTACTGAGCACTTACTCATACATAGATTAAGGTGCCAGTGATGTAGCAGTAAGCAAAAACAAAAATACTGGACCAGTTTCTAAGAGCTGAAAGTATTTTTCTAAAAAAGCAGTCATGATAATTTTATGTCTATATTGGCTTACACTATGACCCAGCAATTCTAAATCTTAAATTTATATCCCAAAGAAACTCTTGTAGGCACACCCTAGGAGACATATACAAGAATGTTACAGCAACACTCTTTCCAGTAGGAAAATGCAGAAGTAACACAAATGCCCATCAACAGGAGAGTAGGTGGAAAGAAAACTTAATATGTTTTAATAGTGAAATTTTTACACAGAAGTCACAATGAATGAACTATAGTTATGTAATAATACCAATCTTGGCAATATAATATTAATTGAAAAAACTTTTAGTCAAGTCCTGAGAGACTACATATTGTGTAATATCTCTCTATAAAGTTAAACACAACCTAAAACAAAAATATACTTAATTTTGGGGGACATATGGAAATTCTTTTTTGCCCTCTTTCTTGGTACTGAGGACTGAACCCAGGGGCACTTAACCACTGAGCCACATTCCTTGTCCTTTTTATTTTTTATTTTGAGTCAGGGTCTCACTAAGTTGCTGAGGCTGGCCTTAAACTTTCGATCCTCCTGCCTCAGCCTCCTGAGCTGCTGGGATTACTGGCATGAACCACTATCCCTCGCAGAACATATAGAAACTCAATAAAACTATGTAAGAAAGAAACTGAGGGCTGGGATGTGGCTCAGTAGTAGAGATGTTTGCCTGGCATGCATGAGATCCTGGGTTCCATCCCTAGCACTACAAGAGAAATTCACACACCGCGCCCCCCACCCCCCCCAAAAAAAGAAAAAAGAAACAAATTAAGAAATGATAAATGGTGGTATTTAGAAATGATTATTATCATGGAAGGTGGCAGGGAACAGATAGAGGAAACATAATTAGATGTAGATTTCTGTAAATGTCCTAGATTCTGGTTGTGCATCGGTTCACAATACATACCTCAGAAGTAAGTTTGTCAGTACTACTAATTAAATAAGCTTTTTTGTTTTGTTTCTGTAGTGCTGGGATCAAATCTACATACTAGGCAAGTCCTCTACTACTAAGCTACATCCCCAGCCTGTTTTATTCTATTTTTAGTCAGGATCTTGCAAAGTTGCCCAGGCTGTCCCCAAATTTGGGATTGTCCTGACTCAGTCTCCTAAGTCACTGGGATTATAGGCTTGTGCCATTGTGCCTGTCTAAATAAGTGTTTATTTCTAGCAGGTCTTGGAGTTTAAATATGAAGATCATTTTCAGATATCTGAAAGCCAAACTGATGAACTAGACTAGTGAGCATTCATTTTGCCATTTCAATCAATTGAATAGGCTGTACTGAATAGTACAAAAAATTATGTTCTGGAGCTACAACTATTACAGCGAGCAATTTATTTCACATTTTGTTTTACTTGTACACAGCTGAAATTGGCAATTTTAATTAAGGAGACATGGTAGATCTAAAAAAGATCAGCAAAAAGCAAAAAACTTTCCTGAGACGTTTATAAGAAATTAAAAAATAATCACATAACATACCAAGATGTCATTTGTTGTCATGGCAACTTGGTAAGTAATCCTATACGGGTAAGTGTGGAACTTTTTTTTTTAATACTTTAAAAAATAACTTTATTTAAACTGGAACAAGACAGGGATACCCTATTTCACCACTTCGATTTAACATAGTTCTTGAAACACTGGCCAGAGCAATTAGATGAAAGAAATTAAAGGGACACACATAGGAAAATAAGATCTCAAAATGGCACTATTGGCTGATGATATGATTCTATACCTGGAAGGCCCTAAAGTTCCACCAGAAAACTCCTAGAACTAGTAAATGAATTCAGCAAAGTAGCAGGATATAAAATCACACCCATAAATCAAAGGTGTTTCAGTATATCAGTGACAAATCCTCAGAAAAGGAAATGAGGAAAACTACCCCATTCTCAATAGGTTCAAACAACAACAACAACAACAAAACAAAAACAAAAACAAAAAAAAGACTTGGGAATCTTGGATAGGCAGAATTAATATTATCAAAATTCCAATGGCATTCCTCATAGAAATAGAAAAAGCAATCATGAAATTTATCTGGAAAAATAGAGACCCAGAATAGTAAAGCAAACCTTAGCAAGAAGAGTGAAGTAGGTGGCTTCACCTATACCACACCTTAAACTATGCTACAGAGCAATAGTAACAAAAACACATGGTATTGGCACCAAAATAGACTGGTAGACCAATGGTACAGAATAGAGGACACAGAGACTAACCCACAAAACTACAATATTATTTTATATTAGACAAAGGTGCCAAGAACATGCATTGGAGAAAAGAGCCTCTTCAACAAATGGTGCTGGGAAGTTGGAAATCCATATGCAACAAAATGAAATTAAACTCCTATCTCTCACCATGCACAAAACTCAACTCAAAATGGATCAAGGACTTAGGAATACAACCAGAGACCCTGTGTCTAATAGAAGAAAAAGGAGTCTCTAATCTCCATCATGTGGGATTAGGCCCCAACTTCCTTAATAAGACTCCCGTGGCACACAAATTAAAATCAAGAATCAATAAATGGGATGCACTCAAACTAAAAAGCTTCTTATCAGCAAAAGAAACAGTCTGTGAGGTGAATAGAGAGCCTACATCTTGGGAGCAAATCTTTACCCCTCACACAGAAGATAGAGCACTAATCACTAGGATATATAAAGAACTCAAAAAGCTAAACACCAAAAAAACAAATGACCCAATCAATAAGTGGGCGAAGAACCTGAAGAGACACTTCTCAGAAGATGATGTACAATCAACAGACACATGAAAAAATGTTCATCAAAACTAGCAATAGAGAAATGCAAATCAAAAACACTCTAAGATTTCATCTCACTCCAGTCAGAATGGCAGCTATTATGCATACAAGCAACAATGAGTGTTGGTGAGGATGTGGGGTAAAAGGTACACTCATACAATGCTGGTGGAACTGCAAATCGGTTCAGTCAATATGGAAAGCAGTATGGAGATTTCTTGGAAATTTAGGAATGGAACCACCATTTGACCCACCCAGCTATCCCTCTCATACTCAAAGGACTTAAAAACAGCATACTATAGGAACACAGCCATATCAATATATCAATGTTTATAGTAACACAATAGTAATTCAATTCACAATAGCTAAACTGTGGAACCAACCTAGATGGCCTTCAGTAGATGAATGGATAAAAAATGTGGCATATATATACAATGGAATATTACTCAGCAATAAAAGAGAATAAAATCATGACATTTGCAGGTAAATGGATGGAGTTAGAGAAGATAATGCTAAGTGAAGTTAGTCAAATCCAAAAAAACAAATGCCAAATGTTTTCTTTGATATAAGGAGGATGATTCATAGTGGGACAGGGAGAGGGAGCATGGGAGGAATAGATGAACTCTAGATAGGACAGAGAGGTGGGAGGGGAAGGGAGGGGGCATGGGGTAATTAATGATGGTGAAATGTGATGATCATTATTATCCAAAGAACAGGTATGAAGACATGAATTGATGTGAATATACTATGTATACAACTAGAGACATAAAAAATTGTGCTCTATATAATAAGAATTGTAATGCATTCTGCTGTCATATATAAAATTTTAAAAAATTAAAGTTAATACCTAAAAAAATAAACTTTTATTTATTGCCTAAAAATAACTTTATTCATTTGTTTTTATGTGTGCTAAGGAACAAACCCAGTGTCTTATTTGTGCTAGGCGAACACTCTACCACTAAGCCACAACTCCAGTCTGGTGCTTTCTGCTGTTTTAAAATAGTTGAAATATTCACTCATTCATGATACTAGGGATTGAACCCAAGAATATTCTGCCTCTGAGCTACATCTCTAGCCCCTTTTGTCCAAGCTGGTTTGTGATCCTCCCTGCTTCAGCCTTCCAAATAGTACACCGAGCTTAAAATATACTTTAAAAATGAAATTAGACTAAAAACACTTTAGAGGCTCTGAAGCACCTTAATGGATCTCAGTATAAAAATAACTAATATAATCCAAATATTTTACTTTTTTGTTTGTTTGTTTGTTTTAAGCAGAAGAACCTTTTCTTCAATTGACACTTATAGGGAAGCCCAATGTGTAAATGAATTGAATTAAAAGCAGAACTTCTCTGGAAAAAAGCAGGAGGGTGGGGAGAAAACCCAAAGCCCTGACAGGCTACATTAAGTAAGAGAGTGGTTAAGTCATGGGGTATAACTAAAATATCTACATTGACAAAAACATGAAAATAAATGTGACTGACAGTTGCTTGTGAAATAACTTACACTCAAACTGTTGTCTCAGGAACATTCATGAAACTCATTTTAGGGAGTGCTAGTTTGCACTAGCATTACCTTATTTTTGGTCTGGACCATAAAAGGACATTTCCACAACACTGTAATCTACTGATGTAACATATACTTATTCAGACCTGACATGAGCACAGACAGCAAGCACTGTACTAGAAGGCAGGGCAGGGGACAAGAGGATATAGAAGACACAACATTAGACCTCTAGGATCAAGCCTTTACAGCAGGCTTCAAAAATACTAAGCTCACCAATTAAAGAATGAACTTGGCTTTTTCTATCAGAGTGTCAAAATTTCTGTAAGATTCTCTCTCTAATCCCAGAAGAAACTGTTCACTGGCCTTTTTCCCCCCTTTCTTCCAGGCAAGTACAGTGGGCAGCATCAAGGCACCAGGCACAAAAACAAGGTATAGTTCTGAGGATTACTTTATCACTGTGTCTGATGTCAGCCCTGTCAGCTAAGTGATACTGCACAAATGCCATGAAGCTAAGACTGCACGGAGAGAAGAAAGGAATTAAATAGCAGGAGCTCTGATGAACATTACATTTAAAAATTGTTTTATAAAATAAATGTCAATTCCAAATCCACAGGGTACTAGTAAGAATAAAATAATCACCAAACAGGGAAACCTGAGTAGGTTTGTCTCCCACTCCTTTTTCTGAGTTGATTTCTTTCTTTAAATTTTACCTTCTGCAACTTCATCCAGTAACACAGTAATTTTTTTATCTTCTAATAATCTATCTTTTAAAAATTTCATGAAGATTCCATTTGCCAATCCAGAATGCTGGATTTCAAAAGCTTCTGCTTCTTGACACCTTAAAAACACCAAGAGAAAGAAGTGAAATAAACCAGGCACAGAAAGCCAAAAGCCACATTCTTATTTACATGTGGAGGCTAATCAAATCAAACACAGAGAAGCAGAAGGCAGAATGGTGATTCCTGGAGACTGGCAAGTAGGAGGAGTGGGAGTTGCTGGTCAAAGGACAAAATGCTATTAGACAGTAAATATCTTGAGGTGATGAATACGTTAATTTGTTTGATCCATCACTCCACTTTGTACTCCATAAATACATAAAACTATACTTTGTCAATGTCCACTGAATAAGAAATTAAAGAAAGAAGTTTTTAAAGAAGCAAATACTTGCTACCTGGAGTATCCATATACAGTGATGAGCTTCATTCTCTCTCCTCCTCCCCTACAATGACATCACTAATTAAAGAGTTATCTTTAAGCAGGAACTAAATGCATTGGTGCTTAGTAATAAGATACCAAGACATTAGGTACTGATGTCAAGTATTTAAAACTTTGCACCAAGAACATCAAGGAGGCAAATTTATGTCTAGATATCTATGCATCTAGGCCTCTAATCTCCAATCAAAAGAAAACATCAAAGAATAAATAAAGGAATCTCAACATAAGCATAAAATTTTCTTACGTGGCATATCCAAACACAATATTGGCAGTGACTTTTAGTGCATCCAAGAATGGAATGGTGTCATCATAATCATTTCTATTTAAAAGGAAGAAAGGAGAGAAGGACAGATATGAAAAGTTGAACAGAATTCTTTAAAGAATATAAATAATATAATGAAAAATACAATATATTTTTAGTATAAATTATTTAAAATTACAGGTTCCAAATTGCTTCATCTAGTCAGCAATTTATTTACCAAAAATAATCTCAGGCTCCTAAACACACAAAAAGGCAAACAGTCACATCTTCTGTTAGCTTTAAAACTGGAGGTACATTTAAACTTGGGCATTGGGTTTGATTGGTAAATGCTGAGAAAGTGAAAAGCAGTAAATCCAATAATCATTGGTTCTGTTCCTTAGCAATGCAGTGGCAGGCAAATGGGATCCAAACCTTTAAACATTTGCTTCAGCTATCCTTTCAATATTTGCAGATCCAGGGCTAACTGACGTGTCCCAACTCTAGAGGAATGGTTTTGTTTTAATTCCTGAAGGAATAACTGTAGTGACTGTCAGAAACATGTTCAGGCATTCTGGAGAGTTAACTCTTTGTAGTGTGATAACCATGCCTTTCAGTTCTTCACTTTTATTCTCTGACAAACAGGAATAGAATAAAAATAATTTGATATACATAGAGAAACAAGGAATTTTTTTTCTAGTTTTCTTCTTTCAGTTTCAATTTATAATCAGAAATTCAAAAATTCAAATTGTTCTTGACTTCTTACAAGTTTGCCTTAGGTTTATCAAGGTGGATATTTAACAACAAAAGTAATTTAATAAACATTAAAATTTTACCTTTTCCTACACATATCCAACAAGAATACATTCAGTCCAGTTTCTTTTTCTTGCTTCAATTTCAGTATATTTTGTACACTCAGGCAATTTTCAGACCTATATGGATTTGGAGCATCTACAGGGACCATAAAGCTGTTTTCAAAGTTTTCATAACCATGTCCTGCATAATATAATAACCCTTGAGAGAGGGGCAGGGAGAAAAGAGATAGATGTTAACTCTAAGAAACACCCAATATAAATTCAGTCAATGTTAACTTCCATTTTAAATTATTGAGGCAACAGTCTTTACTTAAATTCTGCATTTAAGACATCAAGATGCAGTATGAAGTGTATTCTAATTCATACAAGAATATATTTATAATATGAATTGCAGTTTTATCTCAGGTTGTATAAAGAAAAGGGTGTAGGACTGTTTTCCTGGCTCATTTATCACAAAAGGTGAAGATTTCCTTCAGTGCACAGAAGTCTTAAATTCATCTGTTTATTCCTGGCACAAGGAAGGAGCTTAGGAAATATATAAAAGATGAACAGGCAAGCAATGTTCAACATCATGAGCCACTACGAAAATGCAAATCAAAACCACAATATCACTTCACACTTACTAGGTTATCTATAGTAAAAAGACAATAAAAAGTGCAAGTAAAGATGTAGGGAAGTCGAGATCCAATTACTTCTGGAGGGAATATAACATGATGTAAGAAGTTTAGAAAGTTTAACAATTCTTCAAAAAGGTAAACAAAAAATTACCATATGACCCAGCAATTCCACTCTTAGGTACATACCCAAGAGAACTGAAAACTTAAGTCCACTTAAAAATGTGTACCCAAATACTTACAGCAGCATTATTTATAATATCCAGAAAGTGAAATCAATCCAAATACCTACCTGCTGATGAACAGACAGGAATAATGTGGTATATTCATATAATGAAATATTATTCAGCCCTAAAATAATAGAGTCTGATACAGGCTACAATATGGATGAAACTTAAAAATTTTACACTAAGTAAAAGAAGGCAGACATAAAAGACTATATATTAAATTTGCATTTATATGAAATGTTCAGAATAGGCAACTCCATAAAGATAGAAAAAGGTAGGGTATGGAGGAAAAGTACTGACTACTAATGGGTTTCTTTTTGGGTTAAAGAAAGTAGAGAGTTGGTGATCACCAGTGCACAACTTTGGGGACAGTCTGACCCACTAAATTATAGATTTTAAAAGTAAAATTGATACTAAGTATTCAAAATATGACTCTATTTCCCCATCAGTGACTTCGCTGCTTATTTTAAATCTTCATGACTTTTATTCATTGATTGCCCTATATTTTAACCCCTCCTCAAAGAGCATCTCAAGTTCAGACTCCTGGGCAAGTTATCATTTGCTTATATCTTTCTAACATACTGCAATCTCTCCCTGCTTTGAAAAGTGGTGGCAGTACATTTTAATAATCACTGACTTTGACTAACATTGTACAGTTGTACACACACTTCATTTTTTCTGATAGAAAATGATCATAGTGACATGTACTTTCATACAATCTAATTTTAATACATATAACACAATCTATAAATTACTCCTACCTACATAGATGAGAAAATTAAAAAGATTAAATGATTTGCTTAAAATCACACAACTGATAGGTGAATAGACTCCACAGACAGTGCTTTGTCCCATTATATTAAGGAACTATAATTTTCTTGGGAGAATAGATCTTGTTTTTTATTCTCTATATTGCTCTCAGCAGTAGCACATTTCTTATCTGGACTGTGGATATGCTAGGAATCCAGTAAGTACTTACTAAACTGCATTATATCAAACTGATCAAGACAGAATCAGATATAGAGCCCTTTTATAAAAGGTCTGATTTAAGTAAAAGTGGTGCTATTCTAACTATGGATATTAGAGAGCATCAAGCAGAAAGCCTGGGTGCTACCCACATCATATCATTGAACATGCATAGCTTTAATAAGATTTGGTCTGGGAGAAGAAGCAAATCAGGGAGGGAAGAGAGGGAAGGTTTGTTTCCACTCATCTAGGGGAAAGCTAGGTATGGTTCTACTATGTTAGTCATATGCTCAGCCTTGTAACTGCTGAAATCAAGGTACTTAAACCAAAATACGTCTTCTTCCCAAGAAGATTCATGAAAAGTATAAACATGTTCTATTACAGCCTGCAACCAAATTATATTAAGTGTTTTTATGTAAAGTAGTTGAGATTTATTTTAAAAATTCCATCTCCAGTAATAATAAACTAACCCATTACTCAAGGACAGAAGACAATATAGATGTCTATAAAATGTCAAAGAACCTAACATAGTCAGAGATATAATTCTGCACAATAGATCTTTAGGGTATTTATTTCTCTGGAATATGATTTTCAAGAATAAAATTTGCCAAAGCTATTTATTTCTGACCACAGAGGTGATATTCACTTCTCTAGAAAACTCTCCCTCCCGAGAGGATCTGCGCTCCACCTAGCACAGTGCTCTGATGAGGTCAACCCCACCTCTGGGAGACTCAAGAGAACTTGCTGTGCCAGGTCTGGCTCCAGGACAGCACTTCAGTTATGTGACCACATATAATCCTCAGGACAAGGTATATAATATTATATTATCATTACCCCTTTACAGATGTGAAAACAGACAATAATAAGTTTATAAGCTTACCTGAATTCAAACCACTAAGTGATAGAATCAGAATTTGAATGTAGGCCAGTTTATCACTGTGCTGTATTATACTGTCTCTATTATTTACTGCTGACTTTTTACTTAACATTATTCTCAGAAAATATAAAGTATAAAATGTTAGTATACCAGTTTCTCACCATTTTACTACTTTATGAACTCCTCTCCCCCCACCTCCTTAGAAACCTAATGGAGGCCCAAAGCAGAATGCTGCCTAGTCTAAATCCTCAACCTAAAAATAAAGGTTGAATTAATTTCTTTAATAAATTTTCAGGAAGTCGTCATTGCTGCAATATTTTGAGCACTTCAAGGTGCCAGGCATGGAAGTAATTATTTGCTCTTACTTTTCCTTTACCAATACCATTAATTTATTACTAATCATTTTTTGAGATCACTGTTGGCTTAGAAAAGGTAAACCACCTTAGTTACACTGCTTGTAAGCAGAAAAGCCAGAGCCTGGGCTAGCTTACTCTGAGGCCTCCTTCTTAACCACTGAGCTGCCATGAACTGAATGACAAACTCTTCCTCAGTGAACAAGGCTTCTGCCATCTTTTGACCAGACACTTTTATTTCTTCCCCACAAAAGCACAAATAAGCTGCAGCCAGTGATGAACATACTAAAGCATTTGGTGGATGGATAATAAGCCAAACAGCTACTTTTAACCTTAGCTATCTGTATAACTAAAAATCTTTATCTTACTTATCTTCAAGGACACCTAATATCATTCAATTATTCCTATTTTTAAGGCATTTGTAAACATAAGTTTCATATGTTTTGAATTACTTATTTTCTGTTCTACTGTAACTTATATTTTACAAGCCCATAAATAACATAAAAATAATAATGGCATATACTTGAGTCCCTATGTTTTTCTAACCTAAAGTTGTTCAAGCTGAAATCCCCATGACTCTACCTTCACCTCCTCTCCACCCCTCAGGCACTACCAGTCATCTGGGGATATCAATCAGAGTCAAAGGCACAGTCCAAACAAAAATGAAAGGTTTATTTATGAAATGCCCTAAACCCTCAGGCCTTTAACACACATTTAATGTAGATGTGTCTGATGTTTTGGATAGTCATAATACTTCAAAATAAAATGCAGCCACCCTGTTAAGACATGAATCAGTGGGATTTAAAAATGTTCTAGCTTCCTTAAGCTACCATTTTGCCCTAACATGTCTCTTTACTCTGTACCCCAAGATGATGTTTTTATAGTGGGGCCTCAACTGAAATCTTTCCCCAGCTTTTTATATTTCTGGTTCTCTATTTAGCATGGACAAGTAAAGGTTTTGATTTGATTAGCCAAATAAAAAGGCTTAAAAAGCAAGGTGACACTGACAATAAAAATAAGAATAGATACTCAAATACATACTTTTTCAGAGAATTCCTTCACTCTCAATAGTTTACCAATCCAGAAATCTAAATTTATCAATATTTTTTCTTATATCTCATTGCTTCTAAAGAAGTTTTGAAGACTTTTCCTGTTTAAGCCATTTAGGTACCTTAAAAACTGGGATGGATACACTTAAGCAATCCACCTTAGTCTAAGATGAAAGTATAAGTCAGTAATAGGGCATCTTAGTACAGTATATTCTTTCCTATTTTCATAAGAAAAATGGATGGTTGCACCCATCAGTTATCATCCCATAATGCTCATTAGCAAAGTAATACTATTACAACATGAACATAATAGCTGAAGTTGCAAATAGTAGTTACCTTGTTAACTTCAGCTGTGCCACAGTGGTAATTCTCATTATTCAGAAAATGAAAGTTATTTAAATAAGATTTTTTTCCTTTGGTACTTAACCACTGAGCCACATCCCCAGCCCTTTTTAATATTTTGTTTAGAGATAGCGTGTCACTAAGATGCTTAGGGCCTCACTAAGTTGCTGAGACTGGTTTTGAACTTGCAATCCTCCTACCTCAGCCTCCTGAGCCACTGGGATTACAGGTGTATGCCACCATGCCGGCCTAAATAAGATTTTAAGATTTTTCCTCATCTCTTATACTCAGTGTGCTAAATCTTGAAAGAAATGCTTTTTGTTCTATTAAAAATTCTACTTTGAGAATTATGAGCAATTCTGCCAACTTGCCTGATTAATCAATCTAATTATAAATAAAAAATCAAAATCCATAAATTATTAAAGTAAAATTACTTGAAACATATAAAAGTAAAATTGAAACCTTTTTTTTAATTGATTGTATGCCTAAGGATAGCCCTGGAAGTGTTATTTTCCTGGCAGTCAAATGTTATTGCACAATGTCATAGTAAGCACAATTTTCAGAAATACAGTTCAGATGAGCTCAACGGCTGGCCTACTAATGTTTCAGGTTGTGCATATTAAAAGAAATAAATTGACAAATTACCACTGAAAACATATTCTGTTGCTTTAAAAATTCTTTATCAGACATGCAGTGTCTTAATATATTTAAGTAAAAGAATGGGAAAAACCATTAACATTTGAATCATATCTGTATAAGCTCTCTTCTTCCAATCTGTATAGGCTCTCTCTCTCAGTACTGGGGATTGACCAAGGGCACTTTACCACTGAGCTCCATCCCTAGCCCTTATTATTTTTTATTTTTTCAAATCTGACACAGGGTCTTGCTATGTTGCCCAGGCTAGTCTTAAACTTGTGATCCTCCTGCCTCATCCCAAGTTGCTGAGTTTAGAGGTGGGCACCATCATGCCTGGCTATCTGGATTTTTAATTTCTAAACTGACTAGGCCAGGGGTATAGCACAATGGCAGAGCACTTGCCTAGCATATGTGAGGCTATGGGTTCAATCCCCAGCATCAAAAAAGAAAAAAAGAAAAAAAAAATATATACCTTGTTCACCAACATTTCCATATTAAAATCTGGTTCTCACTAAAAAAACTACAAAATACCACACAAAGATTAGGAAAAGGAAGGAAAAAACTCCCACAATGTATATTCTGGTACAACCTTTCATATTTATTATTTTACATATACGAAAGTATCTTTTCCTATTTGATCACCAAGCTTTACTCTATGGTAGCTCTCATAATCAATAAAAAATAAAATCACAAAAGACTGCTAATAAGTCTAATAAAAACAATATTGTTTTGATGAAATAAGAAACATAAAAGTAAAGACATTGAGCTAAAAAGTTATCAGTTATACATGGAATGAAGATCAATTTTCTCTTTTTTTATAAGAAAAATAAAACTCTTCAATAATGTATTTATCTTACCTTTACCCTAATTTTCAATTCTTAACTTGTACAATGAGAATAGTAGATAATTATAAAGAGATTATAAATATCTTACCATATACTCCTTTGTCTAGAAACAGTAAAAATTCATCCATGGCATTACGCATCTCATATTCAGTAAGATCCAATAATGAAACAACTTTGAAATCTAGCTGTCTTAGTTGGTCAATTCATACACATCCACCAAAGGAACTTTAAGTTTGGGATGCTCCCAGTAATTCATATTTCCTATCAAAAGAGCAACTTTGTCCTTTGCTGTAAAAAAAGGGGGGGGCATCGTAGGTTTAAAGGAGGATACACAAATTAAAACCTATGGAAATGATATCATTTTAATGTACTTTTGCTTTAAGATTGTATCATTTCATTTCAAATAAGATTTAATCATAATCTAATTTCATTTCAGTACTATTGCTTTATGTAGGAAATCAACACATGAAGGGACTTAAGAGGCTATATGAACAAACAACTGAAATTAAGCTTACAAATACTTTTGAGAACCAGGTAAAGGACATTTGTTAGCTGCAAAGAAATACAATGGTAACTAACATTAAAATACACTTTTATGGGACACCCATAGCACAACAGTTAATAACTAGAATCAACAAATGGGACTTACTCAAACTAAAAAGTTTTTTCTCAGCAAAAGAAACAATAAGAGAGGTAAATAGGGAGCCTACATCCTGGGAACTAATCTTTACTCCTCACACTTCAGACAGAGCCCTAATATCCAGAATATACAAAGAACTCAAAAAATTAGACAATAAGATAACAAATAACCCAATCAACAAATGGGCCAGGACCTGAACAATCACTTCTCAGAGGAGGACATACAATCAATCAACAAGTACATGAAAAAATGCTCACCATCTCTAGCAGTCAGAGAAATGCAAATCAAAACCACCCTAAGATACCATCTCAGTCCAGTAAGAATGGCAGCCATTATGAAGTCAAACAACAACAAGTGCTGGTGAGGATGTGGGGAAAAGGGTACACTCATACATTGCTGGTGGGACTGCAAATTGGTACTGCCAATTTGGAAAGCAGTATGGAGATTCCTTGGAAAGCTGGGTATGGAACCAACATTTGACCCAGCTATTCCCCTTCTTGGACTATTCCCCAAAGACCTTAAAAGAGTGTACTATAGGGATACAGCTACATCGATGTTCATAGCAGCACAATTCACAAGAGCTAGACTGTGAAACCAACCTAGATGCCCTTCAATAGATGAATGGATAAAAAAAATGTGGCATTCATACACAATGGCGTATTACTCAGCACTAAAAAATGACAAAATCATGGAATTTGCAGGGAAATGGATGGCATTAGAGCAGATAATGCTAAGTGAAGCTAGCCAATCCTAAAAAACAAATGCCAAATGTCTTCTTTGATATAAGGAGGGCAACTAAGAACAGAGCAGGGAGGAAGAGCAAGAGAAGAAGATTACCATTAAATAGGGACAAGAGGTGGGAGGGAAAGGGAGAGAGAACGGAAATTGCATGGAAATGGAAGGAAACCCCCATTGTTATACAAAATTACATATAAGAGGAAGTGAGGGGAAAGGGAAAATTAAAAAAAAAAAACAAGAGAGAGAAATGAATTACAGTAGATGGGGTAGAGAGAGAAGATGAGAGGGGAGGGGAGGGGATGGGGGATAGTAGAGGATAGGAAAGGCAGCAGAATACAACAGACACACTAGTATGGCAGTATGTAAAAATGTGGATGTGTAACCGATGTGATTCTGCAATCTGTATACGGGGTAAAAATGGGAGTTCATAATCCACTTGAATCAAATGTATGAAATATGATATGTCAAGAGCTTTGCAATGTTTTGAACAACTAACAATAATTTTTTAAAAAAGGCCAGGTTCTGATGTGGGATTACTATGTCCAGCAGCTCTAAACGTTCTTGCTTTCCATAAATCTTTGTGCTGCCCATTGCCATTCCTGTGAGTCCTCTTGAGGGCAAGATGGCTCCTGTGGGCCCACCACGCAGAAATTTGAACTGGTGGAGTCAGCCCCGCTGCAGACATGACCCTGCCCACCCATCTTCCCATCCCCTTGTAGTTGAAGGATGTTACACTTTGGTTGTGTTTCCCATTGCCTCTCCTTGCTCTGTCACTATTAATTAGAAGGTTATCCCTCTCTGCCTGGGAAGGGTTTGGAGGAGAATCAGCTGCTCTCCAAGCTGTCAGGTTCCTGGTCAAACTGAGGGGAACTTAGAGGCTTTTCAGAGCAGTTAGAAGATTCAGAGAGGCTCGGTGTTCTTCCTGAAGTAGCATCCCTCTCTGCTTCCCCTCCTGCTTTGTCTTTCTGTCGCTCATCACTAGCTGAGGCCACAGCACATGCCTGTGTGCCCATGGACAGCACCCTCAGGGATGGGATTCGGCGCTGCTCATTGTTGCATCCCTGGCATAGAAAGGAGCATAATACTCAGTGTGTGTTCAATGAGTGCTTGTTGGATGATCAGAGAAAAAGGGAGTCTGAGTCCTCCCAATAAGAGCGAGATCACTGGTCTGGGGTGGAGGAGAAGGGAAACTCTAAGTGGCCTAACCTTCCAGCTTCTTGGAGGATTGTTGCTGGGGAGGCAGCAAGAGCCAAGGGAGGGCCTGGCTGCATGGTGTCCTGCGAGATGGGACACCAGGCCCCTGGTTCAAAAGGCAGGGAGCCAGAAGACCTGAGGTCACCTGGGTCAGGGTGATGGCCATCTCCTAGCAGTGACCTCAGTAGATGAGTAGCACAAGGACAGTGTTGCCATACCCTGTGTTATTCCTGCAGTCTGCAGTATGGGACTCAAAATGGCCCTCAGGCAGAGCTGCAGCAGTCCTCACACCTGAGAGCAGGGCTGGGTTTTATTCCAGTGACTTCTGTGTGATGTACTGTGCACATGTGCCTATACTACTTCTGTGAGTGACAAGAGTGATCAGAGGAACAGGACTATGTGGTTATATGTGTTTCATCATATGTGTAAAGCAAATTAAGACATTTGGACTAGTGGTTCCTTTGGAGGCTGGGTAGAGATATCCAAAGGTATTTCAAATATAGCAGAAACACGTTACTTGTTTGGCATTTGGTGGCTTTTCTCCCCACTCCATAGGCCCTACCAGCTTCCTAGTATCATCTATGTAAGTTCCAGTCACACTGGCCCCGGCCTTCCCCTAAGCCAATTTATACTCCAATAAGGGCATTCTTCACTATGACTCATTAAATTGGAAGCTTATCTACACAGTAAAAACCAGTTAGGCCAGAACCTCTTTTTGTAAACTTTTCTTCACAATTACCTTCACTGTTTGCTAGATGGATTTGGAATTAATTAACCCTCATTGCTTTAGAATTCATGTTAAAATTCACATTTTTATGATCACAGCAATTAGCTTCAATTAGTAAGATGGCATTAAAGTTTGAATCACATCTGGGTGTCCACAATGGCTTTGGCCAACCATTTTTTGGTTAATACAATTTTCTCCTCTTTTTTAATGTGGAATATCACAGAAGAGAAACACTGGGCAATCAGACTCCTGCCAAGCTGTCTGAAAGAAGGAATTCTCATATATGCTTTTGAATACCATCATTTTTACTATTGTCATCCACTTAGCAAACTGCTCCTATAGTCTACCTACTGCAGAAAAGTCCTAGTCAACCAGGTAGCAACTGCACCATTTATCATCTGGTGGGAGGTTGCAGGCCAGCCTTGTTTTGCATATTCCCAGAGGATGCAAAGTGCACTACCAGGGTCCAAAAGAGCCCCCCCCCCCCTTGCATCTCCACAGTGATTCATTCTGAATGCCCAACATGGAGGCCTGAAAAAGGCCCAGCTATTGGTGTTAAGTTTTAACTATGAAGGCTACAGGCTATTTTTTTTTCTTTTTGACAAACTGTCTTTCAAAACTATTCATTAATTTATACACACAGTACAAAATCCACAAGGTATCCAGCATAATAGTATATAGTGACAAATATATGTCCCTCCCACCCCAGCCACCCAGTTATTCCATCCCCTTCACCAGAGGCAAGCCCACTTATCCATGAGTTTATTTTAATTCCAAAAGAAGTTACAGAACTCTGGCCTAAAATGGCATTAGGAAAGCTGTTCCACATTGTGGACAGAGACAAGGGCCTCCAGTGGGTTGAACTCTGCTCAAAGCGAGACATCACTGCTTCCCGCTGAAGAGCCTGGATAAGAGCAGGGTTTATCTCACAGGGTGGCTGAGATAATGAACTGAGTTAACCCAAGCAGAGGGTTTAGCACAGTCCCTGGCACACATTTCCACTCAGAATGTGTCAGCTCTGATCAGCCACTGGGCAACGGAGTCTGGCAGAGGAAGGTCGGGGAGGAGGGGGCACACTGAACACTGGGGGAAGCCCTAAGCCCTTGTTACCCAAAGTGTAGTCTCTGGAAATCCCTGGAGTTTGTTAGAAACTCAGGATCTCAGGCTTCCCACCACCGAGTCCTATTGAGTCAAAATCTTCACTGTGGCAAGCTCCCAGGAGGACAGGCATCTGATCCCCCAAAGCCTGAGGGGCCGGGGCTGTAGACCTCTGCTCTTTCTTCACCTGCAGGCATGAGCCCTTGGACTTGTGATGAAAACCCATGAGAACACGCACATCCCTCCCAACCACATTCATCCATGGCTATTCCGTATCTGATTTCCCAAGCCCAATAACCTGTGACCTCAGAGATGACTGGAATGTGTCCTCTTTTGTCCTGTAGCTCGTGGGTAACCTGATAGATGACCCTGGGGCAGAGTGGCATGTTGTTTTTAAAGTGATTCAAGAGACACAGTGGAGCCTGCCCAACAAGCAGTGGGGCTGCCAGGATGCCAACTGGGACACCTAAGCCCTGGCAGCAGGGGCTGCCTCAGCCAGAGCTGGTAATTAGAAATAAGGTCTGCAGGGGTTGAGAGGACAGAGGGGCTCCCAGGTGATCATTTCTGCTGTTTGCCACTTGTTCCAAACCAGCAGACCTTGGCTGGGAATCTGTAGCACATAGGACAGAGCCGTTTAGAACAGAATTACAGACTCTAGTGGTGGATACAGTCATAACACATTTGTGGGGACCCGTAGCATGCACAACACCAAGAGTAAGCCCTGATGTAAACACTAGACTTTGTGTGATGGTGATGTCATATAAGGTGATTGAGTGTGACAACGGGGGTACCTGTACCTATGTGGGGGCAGAAGGTGCAGAGGAACTTTCTGTACTTCCTGTTCAGTTTTGCTGTGAACAAAAATATGTTCTGAAAAATAAGGTCTACTTTTAAAGAGAGAGAGAATTTCAGCTCATCACTGAATAAGCTGCACGAGAGAAAAGCATCGGACTTTTAAAAAATCAGAATGAGGCCAAGTGTGATGGCGCACACCTGTAATCCCAGTGGCCCAGGAGGCTGAGGCAGGAGGATCGCAAGTTCAAAGCCAGCCTCATCAAAAGCAAGGCACTAAGCAACTCAGTGAGACCCTGTCTATAAACAAAAAATACAAAATAGGGCTGGGGATATGACTCAGTGGTTGAGTGCCCCTGAATTCAATCCAGTACCCTCCCCCTTCAATAAAAAAACCCAAAATGAAAACCAAAATGACTAAGAGCTGGCCTAGCCAACCTAGGAGCCCCTAGTTAGGTGTGGTTAGCAAGCATCTGAAATGTGCCTACAAAGGTACTAAACTTTAAATTTTATTTAATTTTAATCAATTCACAGTAAACTTTAAAATGTGTAATTCTGCTAGAAAAAATTTAAAATCAGTTTGGAACAACCTGGGCATATGAATCTACCCTTTCAACTGTTAATTATGTGAATTCTAAATACAGATCAGATGTTCCCACTGAGTAGTTAGCAGCCAAACTGAGATATATCACAAGAGTAAAACAAGCACCAGACTTGAAGACATAACAATGTAAGTATCTTATTAATGATCATATATTGTTTACATGTTGAAATAATACTTTGGTTAAGTTGGGTTAATCCAATATATTAGTAAAACTTACTTCACCTGTATTTTTGTACTTTTCAAAAATATAGCTTCCAAAAATGTAAAATTGTATATGTAGCCTCATACACTGTTGATGGGAATGCAAAGTGGTACAACTACTTTGAAAACCAACATGATGGTTCCTCCAAACATGACACAAGAATTACCCAGAATTTCTTTTCCTGGGTATTTACCCAAGAAAACTGAAAATGTAAGTCCATACCTAAGAGCCACAAAGTGAAACCAATCCAAATGTCCATCAGCTTATGCACAGCTAAAAACATGTGTGGTCTATCCATCATCATAGTATTATTCATCCATAAAAAGTAATCAAGTATTGTTAGATGTTCCTCCATGATGACCCTTGGTGACATAATGCAGAATAAAAGAAATAAGACACACAAAAGTCACATTCTGTATGTTTCCATTTATAGGAAATGTCCAGAATAAGCAGATCCACAGAGAAAGTACATCAGGGTTTGCCAAGGGCTGGAGGTGACTTCTAATTAGCAGGGAGTACCTCCTAACAGTTATGGGCTCCTTTGGGAAATGATGAAAATGTTCTGGAATGAAATTATGGTGATGGTTGCACAATTTGTAGATGTACTTGCATATGTAACTTGTATTAATTTCTGTTGGACAAAGTTTTTTTTAATGAAAAAGCTATTTTTCTTTCCCAATTAGCCAGAGCTAATCAATAAAGGTTGATTTTCACTTTCTTTCCACTCCAGGGGACATTTGGCAATATTTGGAGATATTTTTGATAGTCACCACTGGGGTGGGGTGAGGGAAAAGATCTCTACTGGTTGGGAGTGGTGCCAAGCATCCCACAATGCACAGGACAGCTGTCCATAACCAAGAATTCCCTCCCAGGAGGTCGGTGGTGTGGAGGTTGGGAACCCGTGTGGACGGCTGCTCAGATGTCCCCTTCTCGAATCACTGCTTCCTTTGCACCATCTCCTTCTCCTCCCATTTCCCCCAGGGTCAGAATCCAGGTGTGGCTTTCTCCTGGAACCCACAAGTAGGCATCTTCAGGCCCTGAGGTCCTCGAGACAACAGTAACTCTATAGACACAGAACAGTTTAAATAGTGGCCTAGACAACAGGGACTGACTAGAGACCTTGATTCTGGCCTTACTCTCTGAGTCTTCCTGGGTTCCAAAATGTTGAACTTAATTTAAGCTGGCCTGTTTCAGGTAGATTCCCATTTTTCTTGTGTTTTCTCTTCCACCTCAGATTTTCCAAGCCAAAGACCACTGAAATTTGCAAAGTCTGTGTCACAAACAGGCTCTTTTGTCTGACAGCTGAAGAAATGATGCTGAAGAAGGATATCCTACATTGGTTTACTTTGTTTTCAAACCACCCATTCTGTCTGTATTAGTTTCTTGATGGTTGCTATAACAATTACCAGTAACTTAGTGGCTTAAAAGTGCGTGAATTTATTACCTTACAATTCTGGAGGTCAGAAGTCCAACTTGATCTCCCTGGGCTAAAATAAAGGTATGAGCAGGGCTGTGTCCCTTCTGGAGACTTTTTGGAAAAGAATCCTTTACTTTTTCCAGCTCATCTAGAGAGGGACAGCATTCCTTGGCTCATGGTCTCATACTTCATCTTTAAAGTCAACAGAGTAGTCCTTCAAATCTTTCTATCTTCCTTTTTCACCTATCTCACCCTTGTGATTACACAGACCCATCTGCATAATCCAAACTCTTCCCCGTCTCAAGATAAATAACTTAATGCCATTTCTTTTGCTCAGTATGGTAACATATTCACAGGTTCTGAAGATCAGGATGAGAATGTCTTTGGGGGGCATTATTCTGTTTAGGATACAGTTAAGTGGGCATGGAAAATCTGTTGAGATGTCTCTCTTATCCAAACTTTGCAGCCTACATTCCACAAGGAAAAGGAATTTAGCATTTTTGCTTTTCTAGAGTTGGGGGTTTTAATCAATCTGAGTTTTGAGCTAGTTATATGCTAACTTTCCAGATCCTAATTCTTGTGGACCTACACCCTAGAATGGTCACTAAGACTTTAATAAACTACTGTTCCATATTTATATCTTTATATAGTTTAAAATAAATTAATAAAGTTAGATAGTTATTTTGGTGGTTTGTTGTTTATGGTGTTAACAAAATTGATGTCCCAACTGCTGAGTTTAAATCCCTTTTACAATGTGAACCAACTGGATCCCATGATTTTCAACTCAACATTTATTGAGTTTTTCTCACTGTCAGGTACTAGGTATGCTCAATAAAGCTAAAAGTTGATCCACAAAGAATTTATAGTCTAGCAGGGGGACAAACCAGTATACTTTCAATCTAATCCAGAGTAACTTACAGCAAAGCTTCTAAATTCAGTTAAATAAAGAGTTGCTAGATTAATCAGTTCTTAGTGAGGACTACTACTTATCAGGACTACAGAGGAGAGCATGAATCAGGACAGGGTGGTCATGCAGGAGATTAAGTCTTGAAAGTGCAGTGAAATCTTTCAGGATTGGGCCACAAACCTTTAAGGTCAAGCTTATGTAGGAATTATCCTCAGTGTTCTGGAGCCTTGGAGATTCAACCTTCATGGGAAGCCTTAGGAAGTTGTCTTGATTTGAGTTTCCACCAAAAAACAACCCAAGACAAGAACTTGAACACAGTTAGTTTGTTTGGGAGATGATCCTGGGAAGCATGGAGAAAGAGGGGGAATGTGAGATAGAGAAAATAGCAAGTTTTCTGCATGAATGAATGTGTTGCTTATGAGGACAACAGGGGTCTGATCACATGGGGACCCTTTATGTTGTGTGGCCCTTGCATGGGAATCATCCCATGAGCAGGACATTCTGAGATATTATATATCAACTGCCCATCCCCAATACACACACACAGGTTAAGAATTTCCCTGACCTCCAGATGCACTGTCCAGTGTGGCCAAGCAACCTCCCAGGACATGAAGAAGGTTCTCAGGCATTGGGGAGCTGTCAGGTGCTGGAAACTCTCAGGTGGACCAAGTTGCTATGGGATAGGGAATTCTTAGCATCTGCCTCAGAAACAATAAGGTAAATTCAAAAATAGTTCAGATGTTGGAGCTAGCCAATGGGATTTTTTTTTGCCTGAATGATTCTGACTCTAAGTCAAAATTCAGTGGTGTCATAATCTCTACCAACTTTCATTTGTTCTGTGATGGTCTGAATTCCTTATGGAATTTGAATACCAGTTTTGCAACTTAAAATAGATGTGCCCTGGGCAAGTTATTTTGCCTCTTAGAGCCCTATTACCAGCTCACAATTGTGTTCTATGAATTTCAGGAAATAGCCAATGTCATACTTTAATATAGCACTGGGAACAAACACTCAATGAATTATTATTTCTTGGTAGATGATAACAACTCTTGTTTCCCCAACCATCAGTGCAAACTTCTGACCAGGTATAGAAGTTGAAATGGTGATCTGAAAATGACCCTCCCAGAATGGTTCCATCTTTGGGATTTCTGACTATACATACAATGGAATGAATAGATTTGTGTCTTATTGCTTGGTTTTGGTAAACAACAATTCTATTTCAGAAAAATGCCTCACTAAAATGTCATCCAAGGGCAGTGAACACACTAACCTCTGGTTCATAGAAGCACACAGGAAAGATATTTGAGACTACAAGGAGACCTTTTCATAGTTTATTACATTTGTGTACCAAATCCCAAATGACTTGGGATTCTGAATATAATTACTTAGGATTCTGAGTGTGACCTTAAATCTTCGTTCAGGCTACTATCACAAAATGCCATAGACAAAGAGGCTTAATTAAGCAAAAGACACGGATTTCTCATAGTTCTGGAGACTGAGCAATTTAAGATCAAGTTGCTTGATTAATCAGTTCTTAGTGAGGATCCTCTTCCTGGCTATCAGACGTCCACCTTCTCACCATGTCCTCAAATGGCAAAGCAAGAAAGAGGAAGTAAGTTCTCAGTGCCTCTTCTTATAAGGGCACTAATTGCATTACAGGGACCCTGTGCTCATAATCTCATCTATTCATAATCACCTCCCAAATGTATTTCCTCCTACTACCATCACCTTGAATGTTAGGGCTTCAACATGAGTTTTTAGGGGACACAAACATTCCACCTTACTTGCCATAATTGAGTTGCTTTCCACCTGTGGGGATTGAGTACCTCATACACTATAGTCTCATGGAATATGAATATAGAAAAATGATAATAAAGGAGATTTTACCCATATTGATTGGTTTTGTTCTGTGTAATATTAACACAAATTCAGAGTCCTTGGGATCTCAGGGAGCCTCTAACCATCATCTAACTTTACACTCTGTGTTCATGTTCATGCCATCCTCTCAGATGGCAAAGAAAAACATCCCCTTGCTAGCTTTTGGGTAGTCCCTTAAAGGATTTAGAAAAGCTATAGTGTTGTAATATATAAACTATCTTTTTCAGTAAAATGGAGTGAAGATTGCAAAGTAGCTACTAGAGGAAAGTAAAAAATATTTTTGCTTAATATTATAAATATATTGCCAGTTTTTCTAAATAAGAACAAAAGAAATGACCTCAAGACTGATTGACTTATTCTAGACTCACAATTAGTTGTAAAGGCGTTAAATTGATAAATACAAACAGGAATTTGACCCAGGGTCTGCCAATGACAAAATGGTGTGACCACAGGCAAATATCTTAATTTTTCTGCCATAAAACCATGGAACTTTCTTAAAGGAAGAGACAATTTATATACATGTGATTTGCTTCAGTGAGACTCAGTATCTAAGTAAAATACAAAATAGGATTGGAGATGTGGCTTAGTGGTCAAGTGCTCCTGAGTTCAATCCCAAGGACCACCCCCCAAAAGAATATCATTATTCGGATGAATCTGTTTATAATTCTGATAATCTCACTAGGTTAATAACTGAGCTGAAATTTACATTATGAAGATATTAGTTAACAGTGTCAATCTGCCATCCAGAAAGGTTGTAGCAATTTACACTTCCATCAGCAGTGTAGGAGAAAACCTGTTTCCTCACAGTCTTTTCAGTTGTATTGATACTTTCAAAATAATCTCAGAGAATTGAGAAGCAGAGGAAAGGATGAAAGGAGGATGATAGGAATTGATAAGTGTATCTATACATCCTTTTGTGAATTGCCTTTTGATCCCTTTGCACACTTTTGGTTAAGGGAACCACCTTTTCTTACATCATTTTCTTTGCCTGTACACCACAAACACTTTCCTAGTTTTCAGTTTTTCAATTCTGCTTCTGGTGGGGGTTATGCAAATTCTTACATCATCAAATTTGTCCATTTCCCCCTTTTATGCTTAGAAAGTCTTTCCTTGTCTTGAGAGCCATATTTTATTCCATTTAATATTGATATTCACTTTGAGAGCTGATACAAAATTCAGGATTCACAGGCCTTGGAGATCTTTGTGTTTGACCTCTTTGTTATGGTTTGTGTATAAAGTGTCCCCCAAAAGCTCACGTGTGACACAATGCAAGATGGTTTGGAGGAGAAATGATTGGGCTATAGCCTTAACCTAAACCATTAATTTTTCCCTGATGGGATTAACTGAGTGGTAACTGAAGGCAGGTGAGGTGTGACTGGAGGAAGTGGTTCTTTGGGGATGTGGCTATGGGGTACATATTTTATATCTGGCCATGGGAGTCTCCCTTCCTGCTTCCTGTTCATGTTGTGAGCTGCTTCCCTCTGCCACACTCTCCCGCCATGATGTTCAGCCTTGCCTTGAGCCTGAAAAAATGCAGCTGGTCTTCTATGAACTAAGACCTCTGAAACTGTGAGCCCTCAAATAAACTCTTCTCCTCTACAATTGTTCTGGTCAGATCTTTCAGTCACAGCAGTGAAAAAGCTGACTAAAACAATCTTCCTTTGAGGAAAGAAATATCTCTTAAAAATAGATGCTGAGAACAGCAGGGCACAGTGGCACACATCTGTAATCTCAGTGGCTCAAGAGGTTGAGGCAGGAGCTTCAAAGCCAATCTCAGCAATTTAGCGAGGCCCTAAGCAACTTAATGAAACTCTGGGGCTGGGGATATGATCAGTGGTTAAGCACCCTTGGGTTCAATACCTAGTACAAAAAATGAAATAGATATTGAGAAATTAAACTATTTTGTCATGGGTGATACTGGTCTTATTTTTAAAAGATATTGCTAAATTACACTCCTGCTGGCATCATCCCCATTTCCTCAAAAGCTCAGCTTGATATTATCACCCTTCTTTTTTCTGTTATATTTCTTAATATTTTTTTCTACTATATTTTCTAAATTTGCATTTTCCTAATTACTCATGAACTTGAGTATCTTCTGTGTTTATTGACCATTTGTTTCTTCTGTGAACTTCATATTTATTTACCTTTAAATATTTTTTTCCAGGGTATTTTCTTATCTGCTTACAAAATACTTTGGAAATTAATTTTTGTTACATTTGTTACTGTCACATATTACTCCCATTATGTGACTTTCTCTTGATTTGATATTCCTTTTTATATTAAAAAAATTTAATTAGATATCAAAATCATGCAATTTTTTTCTTCTTTTTTTTAAAGAGAGAGAGAGAGAGAATTTTTTAATATTTATTTTTTAGTTTTCAGTGGACACAACATTTTTATTTTTATGTGGTGCTGAGCATCGAACCCAGTGCCCCGCGCATGCCAGGCAAGCATGCTACCCCTTGAGCCACATCCCCAGCCCTTCTTCTTCATTTTTAAAAATTTCCAAGAAGGCATTCTCTCTAGAATTAAAGATCATAAAAATATTAGTAGTTTGGCCAGGAGTTTATAATTTTGTTTTTTATGTTTAACCCAGAAATTCATCTAAAGTTATTTGGGGTCTACTGGGATATACTGGTATTTTCTCTTCATGATAGCTAATTGGGGCAGCATTGGAGATGTTATTTTTTCCCTAAAAATTGAAAGGTTACCTTTGTCATAAACCACATTCCAATATTGGAGTTGATTCTGTACTCTCAGTTTATTTATTCATATACTGGGGGGTCCCATCACACTGTTTGGATTACCCCAGCTTTATCATTTAGTTGGTTAGTTTAATATATTTCCAACTTATTTCAAAGATGCAAGATCATTATCACTAATGGAAAAAAAAAGTGACCCCAAAAGCATGTCTCTGGCACCCTGCTTCAACCAAAGACCATGGTAAGAGATTTACTACAGGCACAAAAACCCACCCTTGCAGCCAAGTGACCCTCCTTCCACCAGCTTCCCCTGCTGTCACCCAAATTCCTGTCACAACACTACTCCTCAAAATAAAACTCAGCTGCAAATGGCACACCTGTTTTGGATTAGTTACAATAAATCAGGGCCTGTGTTTATTTCAGTCGTGCGGACAGGTGAAGAACAAGCTGAGTTTATAGTGGGCCAAGTAGAAAGCAAAGAATACAAATCATGAGGGGTTTCTGTTTGTTTGTTTGTTTCCTGTTTTTGTTTTTTCCTCTTAGGATAAGGAGTTATGCTGGTCAGGCCCTAACCTTCCTTGATTCTATACTCCTGTGATTCTGTAGATAAATGCCTCCAATTATGGTAGTCATTCCATGTCCGCATGATTAAACCTATGGTTTCCAAGCTTTGTTACCCAGATAGCTTATGAAAAATGCCAGTTCAGAAAATTTGGGGTGAATTTAGAGGTCTTCGTCTCCTTAGGTGATTCCATGCCAATAATCTAGGCCTTGACTTTGAGAAAATGCCCTGAGGACTCAAAGAAAACCTGGGCCACCTGAGCAGAAGGCAACCGTGGTTCCTCAAAGCAGTCCCCCTTGCTGCCACAGGGTCCCTGTAATGTGCTACTGTGGTCATGTTGCTGCCCTGGTCTGTGTGCAGCATCTCCTGAGCAGAGAGACTAAATAACTGGAATGCATTCTAGAATCCTGAGAAGGAAAGGACAAAGCTTTCAACTTAGCTTTTGTCTCTGCAGCAAGGCCCCTTTCAAGATGTAAACTTTAGCAAAATTTACAATAGAGCTGCCCCAGGGATGCTTTGCCTAAGCAGCTCACTCTTGGCCTGGGTGTCAAAGGGCAGGCTGCACTGCCTCCCAGGCCCACCTCAACAGCAGCAGTGAGGACAGCCCAGAGAAACACTTCTGCTTTCAAGGTCTCAGAACCTCCAGCTTGTTCTGACTAATGGGTGGGCAGCATTTTTTCTCTGTTGTATATTTTTAATATCTGCCTTGGCAGCCACTAGCCCCTCTGAGCTATCTCCCTGGGCAGCCCACATGAGCTCCTCAGTACGTTTTGTTTTAAATGGTTTTAAAATGGTCTGTTTCCTAAATGACCTGAAGACTTGGATTTTCCCCAGAAGCCCTAGTATGTAAAGTGTGAGATTTTGTAGAATGTGAGATCTTTCAGGAATATATACAGGGCAGAAACATCTTAAATGGAAAGAATACCATTTGCCACTGTTAGAAAAGTTTAGTGTTGACTGATTGGATGCTTTGTTCCTTGGCTAAAATTGTGGGAAGTCAGGGGAAGGGCTCCAGAATCCCTGAGAAAGCTTTTCAAAATATGCATGGCCTTTACATCTCTGAAGTCCTACTCAGCAGGGGTAGAACCCAGAGCCCCCAGGAAAACCCTTTGCATTCCACTCCTAGGCTCCTGAACTCTGTCCACGTTGTGGGTCAATTTACATGGAGTTATGCAGAGATTTGCAAAAGTGCATGCCTTAGCCCTACCCTAGAGCTTCTGTATCAGAATCAGGACCTCCCGGACAGGGCTTGGGCATTTGTGTGTTTAGAAGTTACCAAGCTTGGTTCAAAAAGGTCCTCCACCTTAAAGGGATAAAGAGTCACCTAGCAGCTTTTAACATTCTTGATGTGCAAGCCACAGTGCAGACCTAATCACATCGGAATCCCTGCATTGTGGTGGCAGGGGGTGAGGGAGTGGCATGTTCAGGCAGCTCCCAGGTGATCCCATGTACAGTGAAGGATAAGACTACTGTATTGCACTTTTCCAATCTGAGAAAGATTTTATACTCAGTAGACCATGCTTTCCGAAACTTCAGTGTACATAGAAATCTCCTAGGAATTTGGTTAAGATGCAGATTCAGTAGAACTGGACCGAGATTCTAGAGTCTGCATTTCTAACCAAATAATCCAGACACATAGTGAGTTGCAGATCTACAAATATTTAATAACGACTTTCATTTTTGATTACTTACATGGACTGAGTAAAGTGGCTGCAGACAGCCTGGACACTAAAGCATCTTGTCCACCCAGGATGGTTACTGGTATTTGGCAGAAGTGGTGCAGCAGGCTTTGTGATTAAAAACAAAACAAATGTTTGTGTTACTCCCTCTGTCAGCTCTGGAGTGGTGCTGACAAGAGGCTCCACTGCCGTGTGCTGAGAGATGAGCCAGTGTGACCTCTGCCCTTCCCATCATCAGTGAGGTCTGGCTTCCGGGCCTCTCTGGAACATTCATTGGATTAATAGTAGCTGTTTGGAGGAGGTTACCACATGTTTT
This sequence comes from Callospermophilus lateralis, assembly GCF_048772815.1. Taxonomy (NCBI): domain Eukaryota; kingdom Metazoa; phylum Chordata; class Mammalia; order Rodentia; family Sciuridae; genus Callospermophilus; species Callospermophilus lateralis. The sequence goes on from NW_027510917.1 coordinate 3,706,472, forward strand.
GTTATGTAAACAAATTTGTAATCTCAAGTTATTCTGTCCCAGATATGAAAACTGCATTGCAAGAAGGTTTTAATTATCTGCTTTTATTTTTCTACACCCCCAAAATATATTCGCTAGAGACCTGCTATGCCCCCTGCCTGTTGCTGGATGGCCACACAGTTTTTAAATTGCTGTGTCGTTATTCTTTCTTGCCTACAGAGCATGTAGGTTGAAATTAGATTAACAGAAAGTGTACCCCCATCAGATCAAATCTGTTTAGCCCCAAAGAGGTAAATCCTCTGTTGTTTCCTAACAGCTGCAAATTAGTCACTAGTGGAACTAGTGGAGGGTGGCAGTTGGCTACCTTAGCAACCATGTTTACCCTCAAGGCATGAACGTATCCTTAATAACTGCTAGACTTGGACTTCAAAGAATCTCTGTTTCTTTTACCTCTGGATTTCTGTTTAAATTCTTCAATGCTCAGAATGTGAGCAATCTAGGAACAACAGCTCACCTAGATTTCTCCCTTCATTCCTAATCACACCCATGGTTCTTTAAAAATAAAAATTTCCTTGGTTTCTTTGACCCCTAGTTCAATTTGGCTTGAGTATCTATTTGGTCTGATAGGTCCATCTGGGCCCCTCTTTCCTAATTAGAATCCCAGTGCTTGATTCTGAGGCTGATGTTGTCCTAGCCACTGGGAAAAATCTCTGGCAGAAAAGCGGTCAATAGCTTTTATCTGAACCAAAAGAGGGGATGAGAGGTTAACATATTTATTGAGCACTTACTAGGTGAGTGGAGATGTGCTAAGTGTTCTTAAAAAAAAAGGTGAAAATTTTACCAATAAATTGTATTGGAAGTTTGAATATCTATAGGCCTAAGGAGAACCTCAATCTAAACCTCATGCCTTCTACAAAACCCAGCTCGAAATGAATTATAGAACTCATTGTTAGAACATAAAGCTTAGAAACTTATAGGAAAAACAGAATATTATTAGGATCAAGGGCCAGCCAAGAAACACTAAAGCACAAGCCAGAAAACTGATAAATTGGACCTTATCAAAAGGTCCAATCCTGAGCTCTGTGAAAGCTCACAGAAAGAGGATAAAAAGACAAGTCTCAGACTAGGAGGAAATATTTGTAAACCAACAAAAGGACTAGTATCTAGAATATATAGAGAACTCTCAAAACTCAACCGCGAAGAACAAATAGTCCAATTACAAAATGAATGCAACCAAAAAAGAATAGGTGTAGTTAACAAAGAAGCACATAAAAAAATGTTGAACATCACTAGCAATTGGGGAAATGCAAATTAAACCACATTAAGATATTATAACACACATATCAGAATGGCTACAGGAAAAAAATAATGATAATACCAAGTGCTCAGCAAGTACGGGAAGAGATTGGACCATTGACCCTTGCTGCTTTGAGTGTAAAGGGCTACAGTTACCCTTGTAAAAGAGTGAGCAATTCCTCTAAAAAGTAAACATGCTGCCACCATCTAGCACAGAGGGTGCAGTCCTGGGTAATGGTCTCAGAGAAATGAAGACCTATGTTCATACAAAATCTGTACACACATGTTTTATTCATAACAGTGAACACTGGAATCAGCCCAAATATTCTTCAGGTGGTGAATAATTAGACGAGCCATAGGACACACATCAGCAATAAAAGGAATGAACTTGTGACACACACACACACACACACACACACACACACACAAACGAATCTCTGGGAATTGTGCTGAGTGGGGGGAAAAAAGCTTCTCCAAACTTATATACTTTCTGATTCTATTTGCATAATATTTTTGAAATAATAAAGTTTTAGAATTGAAGGACAGATTAGTGGCTGCCAGGGAAGAGGGTGGGCAGGAGGGAAGTGTATGTGATTATTAAGGGTAATACAAGAAATCTTTATGGTGTTGGGGCTTTATCTCACCTATGGTGGGAGACATGGGAACCTACATGTGATAAATACTACCAATTTTGTGTGTGCGTGCTGAGGATTGAACCTAAGACTTGTACATGCTAAGCACACACATGTCCTCTGAGCTACACCCTTAGCCCCTATATCTATAGATTTTAATACACACACACACACACACACACACACACACACACACACAAATACAAGTAAAACTGGAGAAATCTGAATAAGATCAGTAGGTTGTATCCATATCCATTTCCAGGTTATGATATTATACTATAGTTTTGGAAATTTTTATCATTGGAGGAAACTGAGCAAACTTGGAGGAAACTGGGCCATCTCAGAATTATTTCTTACAACTGCACATGAATGTACAGTTATCTCAATAAAATTTTCAATTAAAAACAGGTTTAAGGGGCTGGGGATGTGGCTCAAGTGGTAGCATGCTCGCCTGGCATGCGTGCGGCCCGGGTTCGATCCTCAGCACCACATACAAACAAAGATGTTGTATCCGCTGATAACTAAAAATATAAATATTAAAAATTCTCTCTCTCTCTCTCTCTCTCCTCTCTCTCAAAAAAAAAAACAGGTTTAAAACCATTTGCAGCCAGCCCTCCAGAAATCTTTAAAATGAGGAAAAAGGATAGGTGTTAAGAAGGTAAGTAATAAACAAACTCAGGTCTCAAGCCACTATCCTATACAGTGCTCCCACCTTATCCATGGGGGACACATTCCAGGACTTTTAGTGGATGCCTAAAGCCATAGACAGTACAAAACCTTATCATTTAGTGCCTTTTCTATCATAACTAAATATTTATAATACACTGTAGCTATAACTTTTGCAACGTGATGTGCAATAACAAAACTAGTACAGAATTTCTTTCTCCTTCACAATTTAACAGATGAATATTCATTCTTACCATAGATTTAAGCAACCTCAGCATGTGGGTTTTTTTTTCTTTCATTATTGAGAACTTTCACATTTTCAGTTAAAGGAAGAATTTACAGCTTTTCTTTGGCCTTTCTCAATTTCCAGTATCACCATTGTACTTCAAGTAAAATAATGGTTACTTGAACATAAGCATTGCAATACTGTGACAGTCAATCTGACAACCAAGATACCTACAAGTGACTATTGGGTGGGTAGCACATACAATGTGGATACTCTGGATAAAGGGATGATTCATGAGTCACGTACAACAAAACTGGATGGTACAATATTTCGTGACATTGCTCACAATGGTGCAAAATTTAAAATTTATGAATTGCTTATTTCCAAAACCCCAGGAAGCAAAACTATAAAGAAGAGGTGGAAGAATGAAAACAAGAATGCCTTGAGTTTCTCTGAAGGAAGAAATCACAGTTAGGGATAAGGAAAGCAACTTCAAGGGCTTGGGCCTTGATGCACCAGGAGAGCTGAGCTAAAAATAGGTGGCAGGTATTCCAGACCAGAAAATGTACTACATGGATTTCTGTTTAAATTCTTCAATGCTCAGAATGTGAGCAGCTTGTATGCTCACTTTGCTTCCCAGAAATAGACAAAATGAAATGGTAGAAGGTTTTACGAGCTGGATGAATGTGATAAGACCTTTCTGGGTCCAATTAGCAATTTGTGAGATAATAAAGCAAGACTAACGTCAAGTGAATCACCAGAAGGGAAATTCAAAGTGTGCATGGTTTAGAACAAACCAATCCTTTCCAAGAGCCAAGGGAAGTACATCCTACTAGTAAGAGGTTGGCAGCAGCATTTGTATGTGAGGGCCATCAAAGAATGTGTTCAGGAAAATAAAGGCTGTCTGGTGGTTCAGATCAGTGATGATTAGAATTGCAATAACTAGGCATTTAACCTTGTATTACATGGCTTCAATGATTGAGAACCCATTATGTGGCAGTCATGATTCCAGGGGGTTAGGATTTATTGATGGCAAACTACACTGAGCAAATTACCTCCCAGATGGGGTTCACCTTCTATACTTAGGGCTGATTCCTGGTCAGAGAGATTCTTAACTACCAGAACCTGAGAATGCATTTCCACACTGTACGTTTGCCATCTCATGACCACAAACAGAAAAGCAAAGCTCTCTGGGGTGAAGCTGGGAAGAAGGACAGACACAGCACTTCTGATTTAAGAGTGAGAATGATCTTACCCCAGGGTGACTGGAGAAGGAAACTTAAGATGGGCAGATTGGCAGGCCTTGCCTCTGAGTTGAATCAGGAAAGTGAGCTCAAGACCAAGGTGAAAAGTTGGCGGTGTGACCCTTGAAGAGAATTCAAGTTAGCCTGGGGTACCCTCTCTGTTTTTCACTCCCAAACTAGGATTAACTTTGGAATCTTCCATAAATGTAGAAAAACTAGGGGCTTTCCAATCCTAGCTTGGGTAAGTACTATTTCAAGACTAATCATAACAAGATGGCCTTGTGTTGTAAAACAGAGAAAGAAAGAGAGGGGGACATAAAGAGATACCTAGAGACAAATGTTTAGGCAGGAGAAATTCTGCAATATAGCCTTGTTCATAAAACAGAAAACTAGAGACATGGAATTTTCCTCAGAAAGCTAAAAGCAATATGCAGATGAAGATACAAGAACCTAAGTTGCTGGTCACTTTCTACAAAAAGACAATTCAAGGTAAGTGAATCAGGCAAGACTAAAGAGTGGGAAGATTTATTAATATTATCCCTAACCCAGGATTTTTAATCATTTAAAGTTTTTAGGTGCTCACAAGTCTCAAATGTCTTGAGAATAAGTATATAAAATGTTTTTGGATTTAATTACAGAAGACTCACCAATATATATTTTTTCTTAAACAGTATTCTAAAAAGTTTCATTTAGTTCCCAGTGAACCCCACATTTCTGTGTCACATTTGAAATGATAATTAGCCATGTTCTATCACTTTAGCCACATTTTGTAGTGTGAAAGAAATACAAACATCTCCTATAATTAAATACTCAACATTTTTGCATGGGTAAAGGAATCTGCATTTTCAAATATGCCAGTCCTCTGGCAAAATTTTCCTGCTTCAGTCCAGGGAAAATAATGCCACAGGCACAAAGATCCCTTTTTAGCTTAAGGCTGTGCAGGCCTGCTCTTGAATGTCCAGCTCCCATTCAAGTTTCTGGCTGTCCCTTGAGTGAGAGGTCAGCCTGCTACTGACCACTACAAGGTGAGAGTCAATCTCATTGCCTGCAGAAAAATGCAAAACTCTTTGGTTGGCTTTCTGACTAGCAATGTTCTCAGTTTGGAGATAATTGCCTTTAGTCATACCACAAAGCACAGGTCAAGGTAGGGTGGATGTGAAGTCATAAATGTGTGTGTGTGTGTGTGAGCAAGAGTTCCATAAGAACTTCCACAGATACATGGCCTATTTTAGTTAGCTGTATTTCCAGTAAAGAAGCCTGCTAGTCAAAGGTGCTCTTCAACCCAGAATTCAGTTTAAGCCACAACCTGAGAATAATAACAGAGGTTCTTTCCTGATGCTCCTTAAAATCTTCCACAGTTGGAGGAGGGAGATATTGCCTCCCTTAGCGATGAGTCTAAAACTGCCTTTGTCAATAGCCCTTTCTCTTCTGTTTATCCCTTTTGAGCCACTTTATCTTTGCCCCAACCTATAGTAATAAAACTGATTTGTCCAATGAAGCACACTGTAAATGGACAAGCAATCGCAAAAAGGCAACTTAGCTGAGCAAGGAAGAAAATTTATGAACAGAAATGGAAATGCTGTGTGACATTGAAAAGTTAATGCTGCTGCTTTATTTTGTATTAGTATTTGACCAGTCACCTCCGTAGACTTATCTGGGGCATGAATCTGGGGTCACTGGTGTGTGCTGCTAAGTGGCATGCTTAAAGAACTAAATAAGATCAAGCTGGCTTGCATGAAAAGAAAAAAAAAGAAACATGGCTTTTATCTGGCTAATTTGACCAGCAGACAGAACGATTGGCTCAGTCAAAACTACCTTGGAACTGGAGATTTGTAGACTGGCTGTTTTAATACAGAATCTTTAGAAAGCTGTGTATAAATTCTTGTTGTTTCACAGAGAGTTCAGTAATTTCCATTAGGTAATATTTTGTCTTCTACAAATATAAGACCAGATTCCTACTACAAGTCTAGGGGGAGAGGAAACATGAAGAATAGCCAAAATAATTGATAAATGACTTTTTAAAGGTATTTATTTACAAAAGTCAAATTTTGACCACAGTGCAGCACCAGTCCAAAGTCCACTTGGAAGTCTTTAATATGTAAAATATGATTGGCTATCCAACACAGCATTATTTGTACATTAATTATTCTTATGAATGTAATTTTGTCTCTTTAAAAATCAGGATTAAAATCATCCTAAATCAAAATTAGGGAGAGAATGAATTTTATTCCTGGCAGTATGTTTTCTTGGCATCTTTTATCCCTTGTGTACTAATAAAATTAGAATAATACAAACATCCGATCAAAACCATCCCACCAGGAAGGCAAAATCAACTTTGTCTCCTTTCTCCAGCATCACCAAATAAACCCTGCAAGTCTATCAGACACACTGAAATCTTACATTTGTACTATGAATTCTGATTAAAATCAAAACCTACCAATTTCAAAGTAGATCCCCCCAAAGAAGTGGTTTTCCCCCTATTAAGCCCATGCCCCAAATCATTGCTTGAGAAACTTTCTGAATAGTGAACATTGCCTAGTAAAACACATGCAGTAGACAAAATATCAGATTTCTTTTTTCCAGCTGTCCAGAATCCCATTAGTGCCTCTCACTTCTATCAGTCTTTTGCTATAATTAGGATGGCTCAGAGTTTATCTGGGCCTTTTTCAAAACCAGATTTCCTTCCTAGCAGCAGCAGCTGTCATTCACAAGTACCCTGATGGTCCTGGGAGACTTCTTTTGATTTACATTATGGTACAGCAATCGAGACTGTAAAGTGAAAGAAAGTGCGCGCACACGCGCGCGCGCACACACACACACACACACACACACACACACACACCTTGTAGTTTTTAAAAAGAGGAGTCTTACCTGAGGCATCCCCTTCTACTTCCAAGTTTGTAGAACCTTCCTCGGGGAGAGAGTCTGCTGAAGGTGGAAGGGCTCTCGCGTCTTGCGCTGCCTCTGGTGAAATTGCACATTCTCCTGTGTGGAGGTGGGAATCCCCACCAGGAGCTGCTGCTTTGGCCCGGGGAGTCTCTCTGTGATGGCTCCACACTGGTGGGTGCCTGGTGGGTTCCTTGGGAGGGAAAGCGAGGGTGCCTCCTGCTGCACTTTCTTTGGGGCTCAGCTTCTTGGCTTTACCCTTCGCCCCCGGTAGCTGCACCCTAGCAGGTGTCCGGATACCCTTCCTGCTGCCTAAGTCCCTCTCCTCTCCTCTTTCTTCCACCGCAATCTCCAAACCCTGTTTCATCCCTGACTTTTCCCAAGACAAGGGCTTCACCTCTGTCTCTGTCACCGCTTCATCCATGGTTAGCAGATTGTCACTGGCAGATTCCTCTCCTGCTTGGTGGCTATCTCTGGTTTCTCCTTGAATTCCTGGATAATCATTTTCAGCAGCCTCAGGCAGTGTGGGGAGTGGACATCTCCCCTGTTCACTCACTAAAGCTGTCCTATCCTGGTGAGGTCCCAAAGCAAGAGTTCTCCCTGTTTGCAGGGATGAGGGACTGTGCCTGGAGGCTCCGCTGCTCTTGATCTCCACTTCTTGGAGTTGTGAGTGATAACCACAGAAGCCAGTGGTGGCATCCATAGGCCCTGTGTTACCCGACACCTGAGGCCCACAACCCATTTCACTGCTGAAATGCTCACGCCCACCCAGGCCACACTCACTGAATTCCATCTCTTCGTCATCGCTTTCTAATAAAAAAACGTGCTCAGTCCCCTGCAGGCTCCTTTGCCAAACTGCATTAGTGTAATCTGACATAACATCGGAACATTCCAGATACTCCAGGTTATCATCTGAAAACTCCTCTGTGCAGGTTAGGGTTATCTCTGGGCAAAGTTCATAGTCACTGTCAGAGTCTTCGCTGGAAACCTGGGGACTGGGTTGCTTGTTGACAGGGGTACTGTCCCCTGGGTAAATGTATGCAGTCGCCTCTGAGAGTGGAAGGCTAAAGCTGATGAATTTCTGTGCTTTGGGGTGTTTTTGAGTAGAGGTTAAGATCTCATCATTAGGGCCATCACTGTTTGGACCTCCATGTGTTGGCTGGGAGACCAAGGAACACTCTGTTCTGTGGCAACATACATCTTGTTTTTGAGGAGTATTATTTGAATTGAGGAAAATTTCTCCTGTGCTCTTTGGATCATAAGCCTCTGCAGTTTGACTTGTTCCTTTAATATCCGGAGCATTTTCATAGCTGGATGCACTAATATCATTATTGACCAATAACTGGGGTGAGCATAAGTGGTCGAATTTGAAGGAGGAAGAATCGGCTGGTGTGGGAGCCCCTGCAGAGATGTTTCCTTCTTCCTTACAAGGGTGTTTGCTCTCATCAGTTTGGTTTGTGCTTTTCTCCTCATTTGTCTCTTGTATGTCACATTTCCACCCTGTGTCCCTGTCATCTCCCAGGTCAGAAGGGGGTTGTGGGTTCTCTGATGGACACTCGACCTCAATGGTAGCAGAGCAGCAGATCATCCCCGCAGAGCTTTTAGCTGAGATTTGGTAAATGACAGCATTGCCTTTGGTACAGCTAGGATGAAGAGAACACACAGGTAAGTGTGGAAACACACACCAATGTTTTACACGTCATAGTGCACAAGAAAATAGCTTTTACTGCATGCTCAGAGAGATCTGTGGTATCTCTGGAAAAGGGGATTGTGGTCAGCTGCCCCAAGTGCTGAAATCCTGGGAAGTTCAGCATTTCCCCTTACGGCTTTCCACAATCTCACCCTAAATTGAAAATGCCAATCATTACTTGGATAAATAGAGGAAATATTTTATTTAGTTTCTCCTTGTCCCCCTTAAAGTCAGTTTTGAGCTGTAGGAATTTGAAAGAGCAGTATTTCTTTCTGGAGGGAGACATTGTACACAAGTAACTGAAGTATCATACCTCATGTGGTGGAACATATTCAACAGTAACTGCTTTTAAGACCACGCTGAAGGAGTGTAAAGACAGCACCACAACAGGATTATGTATGCCATTTCCTCCTTAATTTAACACCACTAAAGCCTGACACCCATTGCCTGGAAACCTATATCCACATGTCATCCCAACTAACATAGATCAAGCCAGGTGCTTGGCTTTGGCCCAGCAGGTAAGAAAAGAATTCTGAATCAGACTGAGCCTGCTCTCCCTGTTCCAAGAGGAACGGTGCTCCTGTGGCTCCTCCATTGAATAGGGCCAAAGTGAGTTGGAGCCTGGCATGCTTTACTGCCTCATTTCCTGCCAGGATCTTTTCCCAGGCTTTGCAGTCCCAAGAAATATCATTATATCTGTATACGTTGCATTCTTGCTTCTCTTGCATTTGACATCATTGTGATATTGCCAACTTCCCTCTATGTGTCATTTGGCTCAGAAGTCAACAAGCGTTTTCAGAATTTCAGGAGCTGTAGGTCTCACTTGGACTTAGAGCAATGTTTAGATCTTCATTGATGATTCCCTGTGTAAAAAAGGCACAGATGTCTAACTCGGAGGATGGGGAGTGGTGGTCGATGTTAGACAGAGAAACTCTAACTCTACCACATACTTTCTGTTCTTCACTGGAGGGAGCCCTCGGCCTTCTCAGACCCATACATGCGCATAAGCTTTAATTCACCAGGTACCTATTCACATGGGCCTCGTTTTGAGAAATCAGAGATCAGTTCCAATGTCAATAATGCTCAAAGGAGTGAACAAGACACGCCACTGTGGATCAGGCTTGGCCATGACCCAGAGCTGATATCTGGCTCTGCCCTGGCCAATAGCTCAAGAATTCTGAAATTTAAGACAACTTTCTGAAGAAAACAGTACCTCTTCCTATCCATTTTGCAAACTTATTCAGGTTTGAATGGGAAAATTAGGGTGAAGGAGCTTCATAAAGCCAAAACTTCACACCAAATGTGTTCTCCAAAAATGTGGAAGTGCCAGGACCCGGCAACCCCTAGCTCTTCAGAAACATACAGAAGAATCATCCCAACACTCTACTGGAAATTCTTAGATCAGAATCCCTGGTCGAGGAACTGAGCACATGTTTTTAAAGATCTGGAGCCATTCTAGATGACATGGTTCTCGGCCATGCTCAGAGCTGTCGGCATCCTCATCCTCCTTGACTGGGCTTAGGTCTCCTGGTGAAAGCCGAATGTTTAGCTGAAGAAGAGGGACTTTTGTTGCAGTTTCATATTACAAACATCACTCCCTTCAGGGACTTTGTCAATTAATTTTTTTGGATTTTAGCCCTTAATTAAGAGTTTATAGGTTTGGCATTGCATATGCCTTTGAAGAAATAAAAGCAAGAGAAGCAGTTTGGGCAATGATAAGACAATTACTTCTTGCCTAATGTAATGGAAAAATATGTTTGAGACTTGAAAAATACCCTTGAAAATGTTGATTATTCTTGTTCTAAGGGTGTTACATGCACAGTAAGAAGTGGTGTTGCAAGCAAGCCAGAGCTTGGTTTAAGTAGTGCTTCTTACCAGGCCCCAAGGAGGCACTGAGAGGGCCCTGGTTAGACTCATCCTCTTAGACAGGCCTCTAACTCCCTTTGTCCCACTGTTTTGCAGTGCTGAGAATCAAACCCAGTGTCTCACACATGATAAGCAAGAGCTCTGCCACTGAGCTACAGTCCCAGCCCTACTCAAGCTTTTTTTGTGGCTCTAAGTGAAGCATTTGACTTCTTGAACACAAGTTAGTTTCTTAGTTTGGATAAATGTACCGTGGTTATAGAAGATGTTGAAGTATAAGAATCTGGATGAAGGATATATGGAAACTCTGTACTGTATTTACAACTTTCATATAAATATAAAATTATTCCAAAATACAAAGTGTACTATTGTTTTGCAGTTACATCTGCTTATATACATTTAATGAATGTTTCTAAAACAATTCACTGAGCCACAGTTGAATTTTTATGATGATGGAAAATAATGATCTACCCACCTAAACTGTCACATGATTACTGTTTCCAGAAACAGATACCATAAGTAGGAAGCAGAGGATTCCTGAGTGAACGATGTTTCTTTGAATTCTTACTTTCTTTCCTATTGGACCTACTCCTTCCCTAAGGAACTTATGCAGGGGTATGGATGTCCAAGACATAAGAAATGTAGGAGGACTCCTATCTAAACTATCTCAGTCCTTTTACATAGTTATAACAGAATTATGTGGATTTGGTAATTTAAAGAACAGAATTTATTTTCTCAGAGTTCCAGAAGACAGGGAGTCCAAGATTCAGGGGTTAGAATCTGATGTGGGTCTTTTCTTCTGTGCTGTTCTCACAAGGCAGAATATGGTAACTCAAGGAAGGACAAACACCATGCTCTTAAGTGGCAGAAGTATGGAAAGGAAGCAAATCCACTCCTTCAGGCTCATAAAGATATTAATTTGTTCATGAGGGCTAAGTCTACTCCAGCACAGCCCTCTTTACAACGGCATTGATTTATTTGTGAGGGCCCTGCCCTCATGAGCTAAACTTCTTCAAGGGCACCACTTTCCAATACTGTTGCAATGGAGATTAATTTATTAATACTTGAGTTTGGGAGTGAACAAAATCATTCAAACCACAGCACTCACGAGTACAAGCAAGTGTGTTATCAGCACTACACTCCAGATGCCACAAGAAGACATGGTGGCACAAGTCTGGACCATGCCTGCTGGAGGAATAAACAAATAATTATCACAAGCCTCCTGGTGGACACAGTGACATTGATCTATGTGCCAGCTGAAATAAGTCCTGCAAATAAGTTGTCATCACCCTTGTCTAGACCACCATACTATAATAAAGTTGCAAAAAGAGTAAGTCATAGAGATAGACATTATTACTCATTCTGGCGTTTGGTGGTTAAATATAGCCTGCACAAGTTATTAAGTGTCTCTACATCTCAGTTACTTTATCAATAAAATGGGTTTTCTCTTTCATATCTCTGTACCTTCATCCTTTATTTATTTGTACTTAATCTTGTCAAACTGGTGACTGAATCATTCCAGTATATAATAAAAGGAGATAATGAGGCAGTCATTGTCATAGATGCTGGCTAGTTTCACTTTCAGCCACTAGACTGAGGTATTAGCTTTTATTTTATTCATCTTACCTTTAACAACTTGCTACACCAACTAGTGTTGAGAGCCACAGCTGAAGGGGAAACAGCCCAATGAGCATCACCACAGAGGAGCCAATCAGCTGGAAGCTGGAAGTTTGCTGGGGCCCCTTTGGCTGTGGCTCTCAACATCCTAGGTCTAATAAGAGTTTAGCAAATACTTAACCATCCTGCTTCAAGAGCTTAGTCCAGTTCTCATTTGTATTTGAGGATCCTGCTATTCTGACTTAAAGGAAAGGCCCATAGGAAATACAAAGGAGTTGATAAGAAACCAAATTTTATAATCATCATTTGGCATTTGGGGCTCAAATTCACTGTTCATTTGTAAAGTCAGGAGTCAGTCCAAGGAAAAGGAGGAAACATTGCAAGGGGAACTGTGCACATTCTATTTTGCTTTTAATTGCTGTCTTTTATGATCATCTTGGAAACTTAACTGCTGACACATAATAGGTGGAGGATATTTTTCTATCCCAATTCACATTAGATATCAGGCATGCATTAAACCATAGAACACTTGCTTTAACTCTTTTATAACATCATTCAACTCTTCATCTGACATCAACATGAGGAAAGCTAGTATGCCACACTGTGGAATCTCTCAACTCCACTGAGATGGCTCCTTCCCCTTCATTTCACAGTCATAGATTCACATACATTCTAAGGAGTCTAATGTGTTAGAGTCAGTCTTCTGGGTCCCCACCTTGTGGCATCAGTATTTCCACTTGTTCATGTCCTCTAGTTTCCAGGTATAAATGAATTATTGTACTTCTACCAGGGTTGTAAACTTTGATCAGTGGGAAAAACCTATAGTTCTTTTTGCCTTTCAGCAATCTTATTATTGGTAGATTCTAAACTCTCAAGAGTCTTTAATAAAATCCTGCAGATATTTGACCTCTTAAAAATCAAACTGTTAATATGTATATTTTTATCTAGCTTAAATAGCCAGTAGTCATTGCTGCAATTTTTGAAACCATAGGCAAATATCCATTATGTTTGAAGATCCATCTTGCCTGAACATCTGGTACTTTTTCAACTTTAACATATAATTCATTTCCTTCCTTGGTCCCATCTTCATCTGCCCTCATTTTAACAGATGAATCACTTTTTGCTGTATTAGGGTCTTCAATGTAGTAATATTGGGGAATTTTCAGCATAAATTGGAATTTTTGGTTTATCTGTTTATCTGTCATATTAGATAATGAGCATATTGGACAAAGGGTATTTCATTTTTAGAAAAAAGTAAGAATTATTCCACAGACATAATATATCTGTAGAACAGAATAATTAATGAATGACATCTATTTGGTTATTATGCATGATTAATGAGTAGATAAGACATATAAAACACTTTGCTTAAAAATCTTTTAAATTTTAGAATCATTGTAAAAGTAGATGCAATGTTGAATTTCCATGTACAAAACTTAACAAAACAAATCTTTAATAGTAATTTAACAGTTAAAGAAACTGAAATGAATATTAATGTTTTCCATTTTTGTTCCTTTAGTTTGTGAACTAATTGGTACTTAAGTATACTCTAAATTGTGAAGGTTTTTTTATGTTTTCAAATAAATGTATTAGATCTAAGCTAAGAATTGAGAACAAGAGTAAAAGATAAAGCTTGAAATTACTTAGTAGCAAACCAAAACAAATGTTTTTCTTAAAAACTATGAAAGTTTTCCCAACAGTATGAAAAAATGAAAGCCTCATTGTTAATATAACTTATTTCATAAAGGTGTACTTTGGTCTGGCACTTGCAAATGATTTAAAAGAAAAAAATAATACAATATATAATCTTATTTTGTGTTGAAACCTATTTATATGGAAATCAAAAGACACACTCCTAAGCACCATTTGATTCCTTTGTACAAATACTAAGTTACCTCGACACAAGACAAAAATAACTGTGTATTTACCCTGTAATTATGTGATTATGTAATTATTAACCTTATAATTAAAGGAACAACAGTTGCCACATACACAAAGTGCACTTACAGGAAGTAAGTGCACTATAAAATAAAGCAATTACTGAAATAAACTATAAAATTAAAAATCTCTTAAGGCAGCAACAAGGCTTGCCCAGCTTACTCCAAAAGTACCAGGACAGTTACTCTAGATGCATTATCTTGTAGTTTGCAAAGAATGGCAAATGTATCTTTTTCAGAAGCCTATTCTCTGGAAAAGAACACAAACAAGCTAAAACCTTTTAATTTGTTCCTAGAGCTGGTACACCCACCCTGTTTGGGGACAGGGCTGAAGTTGGAAGGGCATTCTGAACGCTAATGTCCAAATGCATTTTTGATAATAAGTGATGATTCAAAGCAGACCTATCCATTGGCATTGAGAGAAACAATGTCTCTTTTTAAAGGCTCCTCCCAGTACATACTGAGCCACTGCTCCATAGAAACCCTGTGTAGTTGGGGAAATGTTTCACTTTCAGAGTGACACATATTTGAGTCCAACATTTTTCTTACAAAGGTTATGATACAATGGAGTGATAATCAAGGAAGATCTTGGATAAGGTTCTCAATGACTTTTAGTATGTAACCATTTCTCCAGCAATACTTGAAGTTTTTACTCACATATTTGTTTACTTTTACTGTAATTATTTTTAATTTAATGCTTTGAGGGAGGGATCTTATAAGGCATTACTAATAAATCTCTTATCACAGGGCAGAGTTACCAAGAATGATTCCCAGGTTTTTGACTTATGCAGCCACATAGATGGGAGAACCTTTTACTGAGATAAAAACCACTGGAGCAAAAAACAATGTTAGTGTGAAATGTGATGTGTTTAATTTTGGACATGACAGGTTTGAGACTGTTTTGGAATTTACAAATGATGTTATTATTATATAGGTGATTATACCTCTGAGAACTCTGAAGAGAGATCAAGGGCAGAGAGGATAATTGAAGTCCTAAGTACAGGTAACCTTTTCTAAGGGAAGAGCCAATTTTGATAAAAGAACTTGTTGTAGAACCAAAAATGAAGAACACTTAAGAGAAAGGCAAAGCAGAAGGAGATGAGATTACAATGGAGGCACAAAACCAGCCTGGTAGGAAGAGATACTGGAGAATTGGAGGTCAAAATGCCAAGGAAAGAGAGTTTTTCAGTGAGATAGCTAACAATATTAAATACAGCTGACACATGATAGGACATGGGAACTGAAAAACATCCTTTGTCTGTAGTATAATAGAGGACATTCAAGACTATAAGAGAAGCATCAATGTGGAGCTTTCCAACATTTATGTGAATTTGAGGACTTTTTTATTTTAAGTCAAATGACTACAAGGAAGCTGATATAGTGGTAATTGTTCATTAGTATTAGAAAACTGATAAAACAGATAATATACTCTTGCCTAAATCATGTTTTGAAAGGAATCTCTGTTTAGCAACATGCATTTCAAAATACAGTAGATATGCATTTGAGATGCATAATTTATTCAGATATTTTTAGACTTCATATGAAGTTCTTTTCTATTAGCCATAACTCTGTGGTAGATTGTTCCTGAATCACAACTTTTAGCCCTACTTTATTTAGTTCATTTTTATGGACATCTTTACAAATAAGCAGAAATAATATATATATATATATATATATATATATATATATATATATATATATATATATATGTGTGTGTGTGTGTGTGTGTGTGTGTGTGTGTGTGTGTGTGTGTATTTAATATATATTTTAGAATGTTTTTATGTAAAAAGACTAATGAAAGAAACTATAATAAATGCCCTTTCCCTTTGGAGATTTTGAAACCACACCTTCATTTGTACACTTTTTTACCATTGACCTCTTGTGAAACTAGTACATCCTTCTTGCCTTAGTTTTTAATATTCCTATAATCCAATAAGTTCTTTTTTGTGGGGAATAGAGCAGTATATCTTGTACCTAATGAGATCTCTTTCAATACATAACCTAGAACCTAAGGACTTTTTACATGGTTTGTAAATAAAACAATAGAAATAGAAGTTGAGGTCCATTTCTTCCACTAAGCACACATAATTGCATTTAAGTTAATTTAACATTCATTGTGATTTTTGCAGAGGCAAAGCCTTGGAGTAGCATACCCAGAATCTCATGATGCTCTCATAAACCTCATAAGAATTCCTCTGTTTCCTACTATGTGCATGTACCATGAAAAACACTAACATTACTTTTGTATTCACTGAGGGATGATCATAGATATGTGCCCTGTTATAACAAAGCTGGAAGGAAATAATCACTTCCTTTTCTTTATAGGAAGAATAAGTTTCCTTGGGTACTTATGGGGTTTATCAATTTTGTCTCCTTTTTTGTTATCTTGTTTGACATTTTTATAGTTTTATTTCCTTTTCCTTCTCAATGTCAAAGCAACTATAACATTCAAGAGACATATAATTAATAGCAGGGTCTCTATCTCTCTTTTTCTCTTTCTCTCTCTCTTGCTTCACTTTTGCTGAACTCTATATGTTAGAAAACATTGTTGGGAATGGGTTGTTGGATGATGATGTTCTAATGAGAATCCTTTTCATTACTGCTGCATCACCATGACTGAGATCCAATGAGTTTGTGGTCTCACAAACTCCAAGAATGAAATCATGACACAAATAGCAGAAGAGTGAGGAAAGCATTTATTGAAACAAAGCAAAATAAGGCAAAACAAAATTCCCAGGGACCCAAGTGTGTTGCTACCAAATTGAGTTTGTTCTGGGGTTTGTATGGGTCGGTTAGCTTTAAGGAAGCACCCTCTTTGCACTACTGGGTTGGGCCTTTGGTCCAACCAGATTATGATGCTGCTCTTTGTCCTTTGTTTTGAGAGGGCCTCTGCTCTGGGGCACAGATGTGTCAATATGGCCCAGTTTCTTAAGCCCATATCTGCATCTGTGGTTTTTCTGCTGTTATGCATGAAGCTGACTTTGGGTGTGGGGGGGTCCAATTTCTTATGGCCGCCCATCTCATTCTGCAACCTCATTGCCCTTTTATTCCACCAGTTATGCCTCTCCCAGTGAAGGTAAAGTAAGTTAGGTTACCCATGAGTTAGGGAAAGAAAATCTTCCTAGCTCCCTGCCACACTCCTTCCTACAGTTTCTGCTGGGTTCTGGGCAAAACCCAGAGGCCCTGCTCTACTAATCCCTACTATAAGTTTTACAGAGGGATCTGTAAGGCCCTTGTTGGTCCAGCAGTAACTACATGTGCTTTTGTTTTATGTTAGAAATATCTTCCCTGTGCTATTCAGGAAGGCATAGAAGACTTGACTGCTCATTCTGTCTTTTAATGGGTTTCATATTCAAGTAGGTAAAAAAGGTATCATTCTACATCCCTTCTAAAAAGAACAACAAGTCTAAACTTTATGTGGAATCTGGCATTTGTTTTTTTAAGGAAAAGTATGACATGAGGTTTGAAATATTTTTAAAACAAGTATGTTTAACATGATAATATTCTTTTTTTTTTGAGTTTTTATGTGGCTAATTTTTAAAGTGTTAATGAATGGACCCAGTCGGTAACATTTATCTTTACATAGCAGAATATATATGGATCCCCTTTGAGATAGAATTCCCATGCAGAAAATACATTAAATTAAGAATCTGATTCATGTTCAGGCTTTTTATTTGGGGGGGAAGGGGTCCACAGAGTTGATCAACACAAAATCTTCATGTCTCCTCATGAAACTTACATTTATTTATTTATTTAGCTTCAGAGATTTTTTTTCATTTTTAATTTGTTCTGATTAGTTATACATGACAGTAGAATACATTATGACACATTGTACAAAAATGGATCACAACCTCTCATCCCTCTGGTTGTACATAGTGCAGAGTCACATTGGTACTGTAATCACACATGTATATAGGGTAATAATGTCTGTCTCATTCTACTGTCTTTCCCATCCCCAGATCCCCACTCCTACTCTCAGTCTCCTCTGCACAATCCAAAGTTCCTTCAACTCTTGAAACTTACATTTTAAAGGAAGTGGTTTACATATATCCATCAAAAGAATGGAAAGAAAAAAACTAAAGCATCATTAGTTTTGCAAGCAAATATCATTAAAAGTTCATAATAGGAAGATGTGTTTTCCCACTGAGGAAATGAAAAGAGGAATCTCCTAAAGGGATTGGTGTTCCACATGGCAAGGATGCTTAAACAATTAAAATCAGAGAACGAAGAAAAATATGTAAAAATATCCAGGGCATTTGATTTGTCAAACAGGAAGGAATTGTTGAGCAAAGTTGGAGCAAATGCACTGAAGTCTTTGTGGGTAGGGGGTGTGGAATGAAGGGAGAAGATGAAGACCAAGCCATAAAAAGAAAAAAATAAATTTAAAAAAATATGATGGACGCAGAGTAGGATATGAGCAATATGAGTGGAAGGAAAAGAAGACTCAGTTTTATTTGGTAGAGAAGAGGTTATTCTAGGAGGCATATGCCGAAAAAATTGTTTCAATTAATTTTTAAAGCAATGATCTGAAAACATATTTTGGTACTTAAGGAAGGATTTATAGAACTAAAACATAAGAAAATTACTTAAAATCACAACTTTCTTCTGATGTAAAAATTTATACACAATTTCATACACTTTTTCAAAAAAATTTGGGGAAAAAAAATCAAAGGAAAGAAAAAACTACTAAATACATCATTCCATGAAAAAAAGGAGAGATGATGTAACTAAAAAAGCAAAACAATATATCTGTCTATACATCTTTCTCTCCATCTATTCATCCATCTCTTTTTCTGTCATATGTATCTACTCATCATATCTACCTATTCTCTCTCTCTTTTTCTTTCTCTCTTCCACATCTCTTCCCCCTTCTTGCCTTCATTTCTCCCTTTTCCTTTATTTTTCCTTTCTTCCTCTCTTTTCCTCCTTCCTTACTTTTTCTTTTTTCTTCTTCTATCCTTTGTGTCTATTTGTCATCTCTATCATGTCTCTGTGTGTTTCCATGTCTGTACCTACCAACCTAGGTACTTTCTATGTCTCTAATCTCATGATACGAAAAGTGAAGAACACAGACAAGTAGATAGACATTTTGAAGTTGTCATCTACCCCTTTATCTAATGGTTCTCTTTATAAAGTCCCCTAAAATGAGCTAGCCCTAGATATGATTCTTTTTGATTATGAGATCTTTGCTTCTCATGACTAGAGGGCTGGAAAATGTCTGTCTGTGTGTTTTGTAGTGATGAGTAAACTTGAACATTCAAGTGACACTAGCCCACAAGAGTCACTGATCCCTGTGCAGGGATAAATTGGAATTAGAAATCTTGGGGTGGAAATTGCAACAATCATCTGTTCACAGAGGCCATTCTCATGTTAAGACCTTTAAGGGAAGGGTACTAGCCTTAGATATTTTTTAGAGAAGAACTTTAATGACCTATTTAGGTACATCACTATACAAGGAGAATAGAATGAACATTGGTGGCCTACGTTTACAAGACAGGCTGAGTTTGAATCCTGGTTCAGTCAGTTACAAACTACTTTGGTCAAATTCCTGACTTCTTCATGCTTTCATCTGTAAAATGGAATGAAAATAATACTATTTCACAGAGTCTTTGTGAGGAAGACATAAGTACAGTGATTATTCATTCAATATTCACCATTATTTTTATCATCAAAGGCAACTATTCAAGTAACTTTTTTCTGTCCAAATAAAGTTTAGTGATCATTGGACTTCTTGTCATATGGTATATTAAAATAAACAAAATGATAAACATGGCTGTAGCAGTGGGAACATTGACACTTACCTGGGATCATAAAGTATCCTACAGAAATTAATCAAGACCAATGCTATTATGAGGGTTACTCAAAAAATTAAAAATAGAATTAGTATTTGATCCATCATTTTCATTACTGGGTATATATTCAAAGGAAATGACATGGGTATGTGAAAGAAACTTCTGCACTTCCATGTTCATCACAGCACTGTTCATAGTAGCCAAGATGTGAAAAGAAATGCAGTGTCCATCAACTAATGAGTAGACAAATAGAATGTAATTTGTATACACAATAGAATACTATTAAGTCATGAAAAAATAAATTTTGTCATATATGACAAAATAGAACTGGATATCATTATGTTAAGTGAAATAAGCCAGGCATAGAAAGATAAGTACTGCATGATCTCACTCATGTTGAATTTAAAAGTTTGTCTCATAGCAGTTAAAGTAGAAATGATAATTACCAGAGGCTGGAGCAAATAGTGAGAGATCCATATATCAGTACTAAGTTATAATTAGATATGAGTAAGAATACCGGTATGCTTTTGCATAATATAGTGACTATAGATGATAATATACATTATATTTACAAAGCAAGAAAAATGATTTTTAAGTGCTTTCCTTAAAAATGATAATATTTGAAGAGAAATAGATGTTTGTCCTGATTCTCAATATTACAAAAGATATATACATTTTTTTAAAATATCATATGGTTGGTCATATATATACAGAGTTATAATAGGTATTGGTCAGCTTTCTGTTACTATTACCAAACATCTGAGTCAACTAACTTATTAAAAATAGGTTTACTTAGCTCAATGTTTTGGATGTTTCAGTCCATGATCCCACAGCTTTGAGCCTCTGGTGGGTGTGCCATATGACAATAATGGAAAGTACATGGCAGGGCAAAACCACTTACATCATGATCCCAGAAGCACCAGAGAGGGGAGAATAAAAACAGGAAGAGGAAGAGACTAGTATCCCACACTTCCCTTTGTTCCTAGGACGTCCCATGGAGCCCCACCTACTAATGTTTCCACTACCTATAAATTATGTCATACAAGGGAACAAACCTTTAATACACAGAGCTTTGGGGAACATACATCTCACACACAAACACACACATACACATACACACACACACACACACACACACACACACACACACACACACACAATCCTAGCCCAAAATCTCCTCTGGGACATAAAGAAAACTGCATAAATAGAAAAGAAAATTATATACCTCCAGGATACAATGGTGAGAAATACACAGGTAAGCATTCTTTTCCAAAGGAGAAATAAAAATTAGTAAATAATCTGGTAATAAGAAAGAGGGATTTAATTCATCCCAAAGCAAGACTAAAACCCATTTGAGAAAACATTTAATCTCCAATTTTCATGTACAGAGTCTGGGGCACACTTGGTCACCTGGGCTACCATGGGCTTGGGATGCTGCAACAGTATTCCTTTGCTGGTTGCAGTTCACATGGCCAGTCTCTCAGGCTGGCTTTGCATATAGACCCCCGCCTCTTTGCATGACAAGTGTTGCACATTGCTGACAGCTCTACCTTTTCAGAGTCGCCATTGCAGCTTCAGGTCCACTCCCTCAGTGCTATGCTTGGCCTTTCAAGGGCTGACTTCAGGGACTTAGACTTTGCAGGTACACTGCACGGCCTTCTAGGCTTTCCTTTGAAATTTCAGTGCAAGCTGCAGAACTTCATAACTCTTGCAGACTACATGGCAGCAAAGCCAGAATCACTTGAAGAATTCCCAGTTTTGCTTCCAGTGCAAGCTGTGCCTGGGGCTGCTGGAACCACAGCTGTAGCAGTCTCTGAGTGTCTTCATTGAACACTGGTGTAAAATATTCCTAAGGCACTTCTGGGCTCGCAGGGCACCTTGGGGCTCTTTTCTGAACCTATTCTACTCTGGAAAAGCTAAAAAAAAATCTTGCATTTTTACATCTCTGGACTTGTGACAATGCTGGCTTTGCCTTTTTCTGAAGTACCCTCAAGGCATCTTTCAAATTGTCTTGGTGGAAAACACTTGGCTTCCTTTTATTTGGTCTAGCAAGCATGTCCTCCCTAGCTGCACCTTTATATAAACTTCTTTTCTGTCCAAGCTGCAGGTGTTGAAAATCTTTCTGTTCTGCTGTTCTGTGCTCCTGTTCTCCTTGTCAGGCATGGTGACACATGCCTGAAATCCCAGCAATTTGGGAGGTTGAGGCAGGAAGATGTCAAGTTCAAGACCAGCCTCAGCAACTTAGCAAGAACCTCAGCAACTTACTGAAATCTTGTCTCATAATAAAAAACAAAAAGAGATAGGGATGTAGATCAGTGGTTCAGCACCCTTGGGTTGAATTCCTGGTATCAAAACAAACAAAGCAACCAGTACTAACAATACTGCAGTCTTTATGTTTGCCACCTTCAAATTTTCTCTGCTAAGTAAACTAGTTCATCACCTTTAAGTATAGCCTCTCACTAAGTCTCAGAACCTGGGAAAAAATGAATTCAAATTCTTTACCATGATATAACAAGACTATATTCTGGTTTAATTTCCAAGTATATATATATTTTTTTTTCTTTTTTTTTTTCTTTTTGGTGCTGGGGATTAATCCAGGGCCTTGTATATACAAGGCAAGCACTCTACTAACCAAGCTATATCCTCAGCCCAAGAGAAATTATTTTCATTAAAACCTTGTAATCATGGCCTTTACTGTCCACATTTCTATTTGCACTTTGGTCTCCTGAGCCACCAGCAGAATGGACATTTATGGAAACCATTGCATTATTTATCAGTTAATTTTTTTAAATAAAAATAAATGAATTGTGCTAGAAAAAAATACATATCCCAAATTACATTTTTTTTATTTAGATTAAAGCTTCTATTTTCAAGCAGATGTATCAGAGATTGACAAGATGTTAGAGACATGAGTTCTGAAAATAGAGACTTGCTAATTGCCCTTGACTGATTTCTCAAGTAGAATGTTAGGAGAAATAATAAACAATATGGGCTTTCCCCAAATCTGGCCCACAGAAATCTTGCACATCTAAATATTTGTTGTCTCATACCATTCCACAAATTCTTTAAAGGCCACATGTTGAAGATCTAACTACTCTAAGAGAGAATGAGATTCAGTTCAAGAAATCACTACTTGGAGCACGGTATGATTATCTGTGATAAGAACATGAAATCTATTTTATGGTTTATTCTATATTGGAAATTTGGGCACTTTTTAATTCCAATTACTAGCTTTATTTATCAGCCTAAAACAGAAATTGACACTTTTTAATTAGTGCTAAATGCTTTGTTACAGGAGCTTCCTTTTCAAGCACTGAAAATAGGAGCAGTGGTATAGTACTTAGAGGATAAATTAATATTGGAGGCTAGAAATATGATATTGTATGATTTGCAGTGATAAAAATTTTGAGAAAATGCTACCTGTCATAATTAGAAGACAGCGTTATAAGAAGTGATTGAAATGAGTCAAAATTTTCTTATGTAATTTTCTGCATTTGGCTATGTGAAACACTTTTTCCAAAACCAAAATGGTGTTGGATAAAAACGTTCTGGTTTAATTGGAAAAATGAAAGAAAATCTTGAAGTATAGGACCTGGAAGTTATGAGAAATATGAGTAATAAAATTCTTTAATTCTCAAGTTTGCAGCAAGAGCAAAATAAGCATGGTCTTTTCACTCAAGCCAACGGGCTTAAAGTGCCTCTTAGAGGGCAAAATCTGAAGCCATGTACAAAACAAGAGAGAACAGTCCCAAGAGAACGACTAGTTTCAAATCAAGGAACTTTACTCACCAATATGTTTGGAAGCCTTCACAATGTCTTCCCCAGCAAAATTTCAAAATTACCTTAGATTAGCATCTTCTGAGTGCATTCCATTCTCTTTTCATGATGGCATTTATTGTTGTAGCCATTGCAGCTACATCACATACTGGGTAGGTATGTGTTGGGGATGGTACCAAGGTGATGGATAGAATGTTGTACTTCTTTAGTCAGAGTTGCTGGACTGAGAGCCACATATAGAGAGGGGTTGACTATTACTTAAAGATAATAGACACTGAGTTGGAAGCAGTTGCTGGATGAGACCTTGTCTACCTCAGTGGAAAACAGAGAAACTCCATATGTGCTTGCTCAGAAAGTCAGATGTAAAGTTTGAAACTATACTTATCATATTTGCATTTTTATGATGTTTACTATGCAAATTCATTTTTTTTAGCCACTTGACTCAGCTCTGGGCAACAAACTATGGGTGAAAGTGGTAGATATCATTTCCATCTCTAGCTCATCTCCCTTTGATATTCTTTTCCATTCTCCGGTGACTTAAAGCCTCATATTAAAGGTAGCAATATTCTAAGGTGGAAGAAGCCTGAGTCCCTGTGTTGCTATATGGAGACGATCCATATGGACTATAATAGATGACGACATGAGTTAGAAATAAATAGTAAGTCAAGTCAGAGTCATTTTGGGTTTTGGGATATTTTCTCCTTACTAATATGCTTTTCTCCTTACTAATATGTTGTCAAAGGATCAATAACAACATTGAATAAATTAACACATGCAATGTATTTGGACATATGCCTGTTATATAAGTATTTCAGTTATTAGATGACAGATTGGACTAATTATGTCTCCCAATTTCTGGTTTTAAAGAAAAAAGAATGAATCTTTTTATTATTATTATTTTTTTGTAGATGGACACATACCTTTATTTTATTTATTTACTTTATATGTGGTACTGAGGATCAAACCCAGTGCTTTACACTTGCCAGGCAAGCACTCTACCACTGAGCCACAACCCCAGCCCCAAGAATGAATCTATTATAGAATTAGTGTTTATTCATGTCAAAGGTGACAACTGTCACAAATAAGAACTCTAGAATACAAAAATGTTATTTTTGTATGTTTGTGTACATCTATTATATGTCTACATGTATCTGTTTATCTATCAACATATAGATATAGATATCCCCTAATTCCTCTAGAGAGGTAGCTGTTTGCTTTATTCCTTGTAGTTTTCTGAAATCCAGTCACCAGAAGACTGGTTTCTCACCACCTGGTGTGAAACATGAACAATCTAGGCCAGAATTATTATGATTCTTTTTCTTTTCTTTCTTTTTTGCCCCCTTTTGTCACAGCAACAGAAAGGAAAAGCCAAACCCATTTTTTTTCTTTTGTGGTTTTGATTTATTTGTCAGTAGCATCTCTGATGAGATACATGGTTTGTTTTCTTATGATTTAATCTCAGTTCCTTTTCCATTTTTATGTTCAGAAGTGGGTAAACACACCAGGAGTGAAGTAAGTAAGAGGAGAGTCATTCTCCCCAATAATATGACCAATTGTGGTATTTCAGTCAGTAGTTACCCAGACTTCACATTGGATTAGGTAATTTCTGTTACAGAGTAAGAGGAGAGTCATTCTCCCCAATAATATGACCAATTGTGGTATTTCAGTCAGTAGTTACCCAGACTTCACATTGGATTAGGTAATTTCTGTTACAGACAACAGTCTTTGCTCCTAAATAATTTTTACTATGCCATTTTTGTATATTTTTATTGTCAAAAAATTCAGGTAGAAATACCACAATTTCTATACACATACACATTCAGAATTACTAAGAACTTTCCAGAAAGAAATTATCTGATAGTAGAAATATTTTTTCAAAAATTAATGTTCATTTATATTTTAAAAATAAAATATCTGTCTTCCCTGAAAGACTTTATACTCAAGCGTTTGGCCCATTTTTTAGTCTCTAGCACAGAGCAAATACTTACTAAATAATTTTCAAATTAATGAGTGAAAATGGACAAAAACTAGTACTTGCATAGTGTCTTCACTGAACACTGATCTATTGGAAAGTGACTTCTAATTTAAGCTGGCCTCATCTGGGAGGCACACATTAGCCAAAGTCCAGCAATCAGCAGTTGGTGCTGAGAGCTGTTTTTCTGGTTCTAGACTAATTGTTTCACTTCAATTGTTTTACATTATCCTCTCAAAAATCATACAAAAATATAATACTATAATAACTTCTTTAACAGATGAGTAAACAAAAGCTTACAGAGAATACACAAATTTCCCAAGATTAGACAGCTATTAAGAACCTATAAACTGAGCCATGTCCATTTGGGTTCCCAGGCATTGCCCTGGACTGATGAACAAGAGCATCAGAAATTAGGTCTGTTGTTCCATTAACTCTTTGTTTCTACAAGGTTGGTCAACTTGGACATGTAATTCAGGTTGTTAATAAGCAAAGAATTTTTCTCATTCCTGGGGAGTTCTTTCCTCCTTGACAATGAAAGAGTCACTTGGCTAAATCCTTTTGTGACAGGAGACTCTTTCTCTGATTTAGCTCTTCCATAAGTCTGGATTTCTAGTACACTGGGTAATCTTAAAGTGAGGCACTTGGACACTTGAGTCAGAATTACTTGGATTATCTAGGCAAAATGTGTTTTCAGCTCTTGGGGACTTAATTACTGGAACAATTGCACAGCTTTCCACTTCAGTTTGGCCCTTTAGACACAGTGACCCAGTAATTGAGATGGCTTTGTCAAATTGTGGTTTCTCAGTTTTATAGGTACTGTCTCTAAGCTGAAGCCCGCTGGTGCCTATCTTTCATTTTCTAAGATGATAATGTTGATAAAAGTTATGATTAGTATGTCTAAGCATGGCTTTAAACTTCAATGAAAAGCTATTGATATCAATAGCTTTCTGCCCCCCTCCATAAATACAGGAGGATAAATAATTTAAATAAAATAAAATCCTAAAATGCTTTAATGCAATAGAGCAATCTAATGGAAAAATATCAAGAAGCATTAAGACACGTATATACAATGTTTAATTGGAAAAGAAATAGTGAACATTTTTTAAAGCACTGAAATATTCAGCCATGTATGCACAAGAATAATTATGCATACAAATACATATCATCATTTAAGGGTTTTCTACAGAGACTTTATGAAGGCCATTATGCAAACTGGTAGGACAAAACACACCAGGAAAAAAATAAAAAGATAGACTACATCTCTAGTAATAAGTTTAACAAAATAAATATAACCCAACAAGAAAAATTAGTGTGAGTAAAAGTGTGAGTATATCTGACAATTTACTTTTAATCCTGACTTGTGAAATTCTCCTCAAGCTACATCTTTGATATCACATAGATTTTAAGATGTCAGTGAAAGCACTACTTGGTTTGTGTCACACACTGACTAAATTTGAAAGAAATTATGCTCAGTCTAAGAAAGAGATCTTAGCTGTAGTGACTGGAGCAATGAAATTGCCCAAATAAATTCTTGGAAGAGAAATTACCTTGACAACTGCCCATAAGCTCTTATTTGAAATCTTAAAACCCTAGATTAGGTAGCATCTGGAGCAGCTGCCAAAGTGCTGTAATGAACTTTAATACTGTCATATATTCAATATAAATATTTTCTGGAATACTCTAATGCAGATGTCTTTCCAAGGCTACCCTGAGAAATGTTATCACTGAGTGTAATCTAAAACATTTTAAAACCTCTTCTCTATAAATATTACAAATGAAAAAATGTAGAGGTTATTACCTTGGAAATAAGATTAAAAACAATTCATACATAAAAATGTGATTAGAATTATGTTCTGATTATGGTGTGAAATATCACTTAGTCATTTACATTAGCTATGATTGTTCTTGCCTTTAAAATTACTACCAACTTTATATAAAGTATTGTGTTTAATCTTCCATAAGAGCACAATGTAATAATTTAAAAACAATTTACCATATGTGTCTCTAAAACTTATTTCTCTATTCTCTTTATTTTATATGCTTATGCATAAAAATTTGTGCCATGGACAGAAGTCCTAGGTTGGGTACCTGGTGCCACTGTGTGTCATGGGCAACTATTCTGAATTGTCCCATCCATAAAATAGAAATTATAACTTATTTATAGACTGAAATAGAAAACATATACATTTTTCTTTATTTTTTTTTGTTATACTAGGAAAATAAAATTTTTGTAGGTTAATTTTTTTTTTCTATCCCAGTCTGAGCTTTGATTTCAACAAAAGGATAATTCTGCTTTAATTTAAGAGAATTATAATGGAAAACCTACAAAATTTCACCAGTATTATCATTTGCTCTCAGAATTGATGCTACATACACATCAGAGAAAAGAGATGAAATTCAATTTTATTATAACTACATGATAGATATGACAGAGGAAATATTAGAGGGAAAATAGTCTACCAGGCTCAACTGGAAACTCTGGGTGACAAATTGTCTTCTGGAACTTTCTAGTTTGCCATTCACTTTTTATTTATAAATGATTCATTGCTATTAAGGTCAAAATTATTGTTTAAATATGTCCTTACAACAGGTAAAGTTTGGTTTCTTAGTAGGAAATACAATAGTTGAAAATTCCCCAAGAATTTAATCATGCTTGAAGAAGAATGAGCTTATTTGAAATATTAGTCATGTTTCATATTTCTAAAGACAGACTTTACCTTTTATTTTTGGAATAAGCAACCACGTCCTCACTGTACAAAAATGATGCTATGTGTTTACTTCTATCTTGTTTGTTCAATAGGAAAGACAGCCCTGTTTCTGCTCATCTTCCTCCCAGTTCTCCAGTTCTCCACAGTTGTGAAATTGACCCATGGCACTCAATGCCAGGTTGTTTGAATAAAAGTGTATGCATCCACTTCATCTCTAAATGCATCTTCTCCCTTCCATTTACTTCTTTTAACTCTTCTCCACTATTTTCTTCAGTGATTGTGGCTCTGAATTCTGATGAGGCAATCTATGGTGCATCTGCTGAAATAAAAATCAGCATAGCTCCCTGAAAATGTTTTGAATATCCCATAACCAACTTCATCTCATTTTTAAAGAGACTTATTATTAAAAATGAGTAAGAATCCTGTGGAAAACAGAGGATATGAGTAACAGGAAAAAATGGTGCTTTCATTCTTCCTCCAGTTTAATCATTAGGACTTTAAAGGTAAGTTTAAAACCTCATACAAATTATTGAATATACAGCAAGCTAGTGTTGAGAAAATATCTCTTCCATATAAAGAAATGATTTTAAATGTACTGCATAATTTTCTTGGAAGATATCTGCAGGAGTTATTATACTATTGCTATTCTGTAGGCTCACATGATTTAGCAAAACTAGAAAAATGTCATGTTTTCTGTAGCATAAACTTGTCTGGACATTTAATAAGTTATGTTTCTGAAAAAAGAAAAACAAAAGTGCAGACTGTGCTTCTTTCATGCGCCCCAAATACTAAAAAAAGAATTCTAAAGACCAAGTATATAGCACTCTTAATTTTCTGTGTATTTTGTAAGTGAATCATCATACTCAAGTAATCACTTGAAAAACACATATTAAACAGAATAAATGCATAATTGAACTAAAATATTTTTACTTTAATCCATTTGTGAAATTAGTCTAAAATGTTATCACTGCCACTATATCACCAGGGAAAACAATAGATCTTAGAATGATGATGCTTTATTTAACTATAAAGCATTTAATACAGCTGTTTATTGTTAAGGCCTTTAATTATTGCTTTGCCTTCTCAGATTATTAACCACAAGTAATAATCATTTCAAGAATTTCCGTATATTATGTGACTCTTAAGTAAACATTTTTGGTTGGTTAACAGTCACATTTAACCTACCAAATCTATTTCAGAATACAGTTATTTAGCAATTCACCAAGAGATTCTCTACATAAATTCAGTCACCTAAACCATCAACTGCTATACATCTTACATGGTCCATTGGAAGATGGTTAAAAAATAAAATGATGTCAAGAAGTGTATGACACAGTGAACTCATGGTTTAAATCATCTTGTATCTGTATGATGTGAATTGAACTTGGTGAATCTGTCTACTGAAGAATGACTGAGTAAGCCTCAACAAATTTAGTTATAATGTAAATACTATTCTATGAATTAGTAGTTCCATGTCACATATTCTCTAATGTAAAAAAACATTACCCTGGAAAAAATGAAACAAATTCGGATTTTGCTAAAATCAAATGTACAGAACAATTAAACTGTTACTGAAATATATAGAATACAAATTGTAGATGCATATAAAGCATATAAAACCCTTTGTTACAATATTAATGTCAGACATGGTATCATAATCCACTATAAAATCTCATTTTATGACTCAAAGCTTACCTTTAATATTAGTTGCATAACTATCTTCCTATTTCTAGAAAACATTGTGGTTTAGAAAACAATAAAATAGAAGATATTAAACTATACATATCAATTGAAAAAACACAGAGCGTGTACATCATACAGCTGCATGACTTAGATAAGGGAATTGTATTCAAAATAGAAACTCACTTGCTCTATATCCTTATGAAAACTTCTTGTGCTATAATATTATACCCCAAAAAATTAATTTTCAAAGAAATATTACTATATATATATACATATATATATATATATATATATATATATATATATATATATTCTTCAAAAGACCCTGATTCACCTTTTATTTATGGAAATTTTAAAGCATTAGACTATTTAAGAATATATTCAGGAATTTGATTAACAGATAGATTGTGAAATGCCTCAAATCGACTTCATTTCCTTAATGTTTTTGTTTTTATATTCCAAACTTCTCAGTTGATTATTTTAGGAAGAAACTTCAAAGATTGGGCTGACATCTTTGAAGCATCATATGAGAAACTGACTCTGAATAGTCCTTTTTACAAAGCCTGAATCTAGAGTCTCACAAGTCTCTAAAAGAAAATGACCCTGCCTCTGCTCCTTATATAATAAGGGTCAGGCACGGTTTTGCATTTACATTATAGTTAACTTTGTAATTCTTCTGCATGCAATGGCACATTTAGTTATTACAATAAGTTCAATGATGATAAGCTTGCAATTTAGAATCTAAGTGAAAAATTTTAACATTTGTCAATTTGAAATGCACATCTCATCAAAGTCTGAACTCACTCCTAAGTTGCTTCTTCTAAATGCCAGACCATTTTTCTTACTAAGAATGAGCTTTTAAGTAGATAAAAAGAAAATCATTTAAAATAAACCAGGAAATAGAATTGGCAGTTCTACATTGAGGAAGTGAAGGAATGAGTTCTTGGCCCAATATTCATATCTTGAATAAATTTCATTGCAGACTGTCTTGACATAAGCATCCGCATTCCACTGACCTTTATTTTGTAGTCTAGAGAGACTGAGACCACACAGAATTGGTGCTGTTATAGCTAACTGTACTTAAACTTTGCGTCTGATCAACTTAAGTGTATTGGATTTGAAAACAGTTAGTCAATTGTTTCTAGTCCCTAGGTGGTGGTTTATGGTAATGTTTGCATCAATACTAACAAAAGCCATACCACAGTACAAAGTACATCAAGGAAATGAAAGACAAGGCTGCCTGTTGTCAGTTCTGTCTACAATAAAGGCAGGATTCAGAGCCAGGGCAGAGATCGTTAGAGAAACACAAAAATGAATGAACCACAGAAATCGTAGGGCTGATGGTTCACATCAAAGGTTTGGGGACTGGCTAATGGGCAAGGTTGCACACAGGCCACAAGACATATACCCTGGACTCATTTGGCCATACAGAAAGGTTACCATTAAAAGGGGAAAAGGCTCATAAGATAGCATAAAGCAGTCTTTTAGAGAAACTCTATAAAGAGAAGAAAGAAAAAAAAACAGCATTAACATTGCTATGTAAACTAAATGCACTTCAAATGATAATTTTGGTGAGAAAATCTATTTACATTTTAATTTCAAAAATTGAAATTCTTAATATTGAGAAATGCAATATGATGATGCTTTATAATTGAGTATTTTCTGTCCCCAAAAGAAATACAATGTATAATGTGTCAATTCAGTGAAATTTAAATATTTGGAGCCCTGTGACATACAAACAAACTATTAAACATTTTTTAATTGCTCAGAAACATATGCCTGGGGAACAGCTAGATGTATATGTAGGCAGATGTGTACAAATAATGACAACTGAATTGATTTTGATATTTTTCTCTCTTTGTCTGTATCAGCTTATCATGTATAATTTTAAAAGCACAATTAAAGGAACTAAATGCTACAATAATATCACATAGTCATACAATGGCATCTATTAATGTAAGAATGTAGTTATCCTTCATTTGAAGCCTAACCTCCAGATACCTGCTGTGCTGCTAGATGCTAGAATGTCAAAGAAAATTAAGTGAAAGCACATCTCATCATGGGGTAAATTGCCTGTTGAAAAGAAATGTACTTAGTTTCTCATTTGAATGCTGCTTTCAGTTAAAAAAAAATGGGAAGGATTGTTATCAGGTAAGGACTAATCTTTCCTTACCTAAAAGAAAAAGGGTGGGGTGGGGGGGCAGAGGGAGAGAGAAAAAGAGAGAAAGAGAAATGTTCATTTGAACAAAAGCAGCAATCCAGGAAAAAGAAAAGATAGAAGAGAGAAAGAAAGGCAACATTGTTTTCTCTGTATTTTAGGCCTATTTGAAAGCTTTTAGTATTAATTAATACAATGTAGAATCTACTTCAAATTAAAAAGATCTGCAAAATGAGTGGTTTGTTTTGTGAAAATATCTGTTATAAAGTTGCAATTCTTATAATATTTTTTAATCACCTGAGAATCATTTTTAATATGTGAGATATTTGTGAAATTATATTATTCTAATCATACATTGGTCGTACTTCAAATGGAAAGGTATTATCTCATATTTCATAGAAATAAAGATTTTTTTTAATAAAAATATGTATATTTACACAGGTAAACCACATTTGTATTGAAACTACTTTGTACTTTCTAAATAATATTGAACCATTTCACTTTAAGCAAATCTTCTACATTAAAAAAAATTGCCTAGCTTTTATGAAATGGCACATATTTCCCTGTATGGGAATAAAGATCATTTCTGTAAATTAAAACACAAAACCTATACTTAATTTATTTAATAAAATATCACATTATTACTAATAGAATATTAGAAACAAATTATTATAGAAGGAAATTTCTTCCTAAAAATAATGCCAACATATATTATCAAATTCCCTTGACTTGCTTTATATAATGCAAAGCATTAATTCCCTTGTGAGGTCTGTGACTAATTTACCCAACACATTTTCATTGATTCACAAACAAGGTTATTTTTTCATTATTTGCTAATATGCAATTTGTCTTTAAATAATGTATTTTTTAAAACTCACAAACTTAACATGATGGACACAGGAACGTTTATCTTTTAAAAAAAGAAAAAAACTCCTCTTTAACAATAGCTTGAACACCATGTTTACAGAGAAACATAACAATTATATTTCCATAGAGCAGTTTTTACACTCTATTTACAATTTCCATGACATTATATTTTCATAATATTCCAGTGCTCCCATTTAAGATAATTTTTGGAATCCAAAAGGAGAACACTTTTTTGAAACAACTTATTGATATTTGCTTGTAATACTTTTATATAATTTGAAGCTACTGACTGAAATTTCATTAGATGAAAAAAAAAATTCAAAAAATATATAACAATCAAAATCCAATCCATTCAAAATACCAGAATATGTATGCCTAGATATTTAAAAATCCAAGGACTTTTGAATGTTAGTTGTCATTATGGTCCAGTTCACCGTTTATTTCTTTGGTATGCATCTCCTAACCTGTATATAAAATTCATAATTTCAAAAGTGACATGTGCAAGCCTTGGACAACTGGGGAAAAGGCATATTTTCTGACCTTGTAACCATAGCAACCACTTGCTGATTGGTAGCAGGCAGGCTTTCCATCCTTTACAACTGAAGGCAAGTATGTGAGGTTGCTGGCTTTGTTTGTGACTCCAGCTATATTTACATGCAAACAGAAATACCAGACTTGAAATCATGGTTTTCTGTTAAGCATACTATCATAC
Source organism: Callospermophilus lateralis (assembly GCF_048772815.1). Classification (NCBI taxonomy): domain Eukaryota; kingdom Metazoa; phylum Chordata; class Mammalia; order Rodentia; family Sciuridae; genus Callospermophilus; species Callospermophilus lateralis. The sequence continues at coordinate 3,740,180 of NW_027510917.1, forward strand.
CATTTAAAAAATAATAATTTCATAGGTTTATAATAATTTTACTATTACAATAAAAGCAGAACACATATTTTTTTCCTCCATAGCTATGTGTAGAAGCTTAACTTAGCATCTTGTTCTCTATTTAGTTTTTCCTCCCTTTCCATCCAGTGCTCTATCTCCAATAGAGGGGTTGGGGAAAATATATTTGTATATATAGCAACATGTAGCTTTTTGAAGATTGTCACAAAATCAGTATGATATTTTATTTGATGAGATTTGTGTATGTGGAAAAATAATAAACTCCTTTAAATTATGCTAATGGTGATCTATTTCCATAATTTGTCTTAAATGGCAATTAGGCAAGCATTTATGTATTAAGTTTGCATCCCTGAGACACTAAGCCATTTAGAATTCCCTTCTGGAATGACTCATTACAAATTTCCTTGGATGTCTTTGCTTTACATGCAAGATATTTATCTTCTGAGAATAAAACCCTTCCAATTCATTGTCTTTTCCCTAACCTATTCTACTTTCTTCTCATAACCAGCTTCTTTCCTTCCTGTGATATAAATGAAAAAGTGGAAGTTTGTAAAATTCACTTTGGTGAATAATCTGTTCACAGGATTCAAGGGATGAATGAGGCATATACTGAATTTGCTGTGACCCTCCAATAATTGGAGCTCACTTCTTTTGTGAAAGTTATTTTCTCTTGATAGAAAACTTATATGAAAGTTCATCTTGGCAAATCCTTGCTTGAGTACAGTATAATGAAAGAATACAAAGTGAGGCTTCAACATTATATTAAAGGGCATTTATTTTATGTGTCATCTCATAAAAATCAAATGCTATAATTTTTTTACATAATTATTTTAAAGAGTTTGTATTTGCTAATGAAGTTTTTAGAAGCTACCAATGAAATAAATTTCATGAGTTATAAAATTAAAAATTTTCTGAAATTCCTTATTAATTAATATGGATACATTGATATATTATTTTATTAAAATGCTCTACATTTGCCCATGATATAAACTTACTTTCACAGATGCATACATTTTAAATCATATAATGTGATAAAAATACAATAAAATATTCCTAATAGAATTCAAAGTACAGGTAGAATATATTTTCCAATAAAATAGGCGTACATGATTGTTTAATTTTAAACAAAGTTGCTTAGAAGTATGTAGTTTAAATTATTTTGCCATAATAAATATAAAATAAGCAAAATAAAATGATTTTTTAAAAAATCAAGCTAGTTGTTTGATCTGATTAATGATTAATTTCAATTCTAAAAAACTGCTCTGCAGCCTACATAATACATATTATAATAAGATTTAGGAATTCACTATACATGTTCACAGTCTCTTTGGGACCTACTTAACAATTTCTCTATATAAAACTGTCACCCTTACTTTTTCCTGTTTTTTTTTCCTTATACAAAGGTCATTTTCTGATTTATTTGTATTTAAAATATATTTTTCAAAGTTATAATGACAGAATCATTATTTTTGTTGTTGTTTAATAAAAGATAGTTCAGATTAATTTTAATAATTGTATAACAAAAACCCATAGTTATTTCATAACCTTTAGAAGATATGAATATTTTAAAATTTTTAATACTTTGTTTCGTATTATTGTTTCTTCATAAAAATCAAACTGGTTGCCTTAATATAAACATTAAAAACATTGAGTTTTGTATTAGCACTTAGCTATGAATGGGGAAAGATTTTTCATTTTTGTACATAATGGTAGTATTCAGACATAATTTGATTTTAGTATAACCCTGTAAAGTTTGTTTCCTGCCCTGATGTACTATATAAAACATTTCTTAACTCATTAATGTCAAGTATAAATTAGTTATATATTGGAATTTTAACAGTCCAGCCTCTACGGGCAACATAAAAACCAGACCATTGTCAGAAATGGTGTTAGGCTGCATGCAAATTTAAACCAGGTATCATTTATCATCAAAGAAAACACAAGATGAATTAAACTTCTGGGTGTTCCAGTACCACAAATTATTTTGGATTATCTATACTTTAAAAATATCAACACTTTTTTCCACTGAACAAATGCAGAGCAATTTCTGCAATAATATTTTAATGTGCTCTCTAGATTTACCAAATCAGAATATGACTAATAGTCAATGTTCAAATGTCTAGGATGCATTTTTTCATATATATGCTCTGAATATCTGAAAAGGCATGTTGTATTGTATTAATATTATAATTCAAAGGGAAATTTATTAACCCTCCAGTATTCCCATCATTGCTAAAAGTTGCAAATTCTAGGTGGCAGAACCTAGACAGTAATATCAAATTTTAATAACAATTCCTCTTCTTCAGTCAGGGCTATACTGGAGAAAAGCATAAATTGCTGTGATTGACCGTTGGTTGTTAGAGAAGCAATCTGACTTCTCCACACCCTTATTTTAGTGTATCTGCTCTGTCCCTCAGCTATATTAATGATAGCATGAAAGGTCACATGATAAATGAGTGACAAAAATATCAAAACATATTAGCCTGTTGCTTTGTTATCAGTGTATGACAGAGATGACAGAAAATTGTATTTTTCCCCTGAATAATTTTACGTTACATTTTGCTGGCTAGGCAGAGTGAATTAGGAAGAAATCCCTGCCTCTGACTGTTTGTCTCCCTTTCTGACATACTTGAAGTAATAATATACATTAATAATAGGAACCGTTCACAGAAAAGGGATAAGAATTCAAGATCCGACAGTCAGTCTTCACTCGACAACCTGCTATCCTTTTTATTTCTTTCTAACAGAAATGAATTTTTTTAAAAAAATATGCATAAAATCAAGTGTTATTAATGTTAGGGATAATAAGCTAAGGTAGAATATAGTTCAATCATGTGAATCATTGAACAGTGATCAAAAAGATTTTTTTGAATGACTTACAAAGCAACTTAAAGGCTTTCACAACCTTGCATATCTAACTATATTATTTTGTATTCAGTGAGAAATATTTCTACTGACCAAATAAAGGCCATTTTATAATACCTAGTCTATCTTTTTAGGGTGTGGACCAAATAATTACAAGTTAGAAGTAGAATTTATAACTACTGATTTCCAGACTGTCAGGAATTGTATACCTTGCGGGAGGTGAGGTTTGTAATTTTTGAGAAGAGAAAATAGGAATTGGTGATGGTGATGTGTTTCAGGGATAGAGTGTGGTCTCCAGGGAAGGTAAAGTCCTGCCATATCTAAATAGTCTTCCCTGGGTGAATGATAATATTGCCCACTCAGATCTATGCCTACCCTAACCATCTTAAAAGTTATCAGTGTTGAATAGTCATAAAATTCTGGGATATGAATAAAATGAGAAATTTATCTTCAAAAGCTGTTCAATGAGCAACACTATGGAATGCTATATGAACATGTCTGAGCTTCAATTTTTAAGACTACTTATATATTAGATATAAAATATTTTTATATCATCATTTATAAGTAAAATTAAAGCAAATTAACTTTAATTTTAGTAAATGTGAAACAGGGTTTTGTGCCATGTATGGGTGATACAAGAATAAATGAAACCAAATCCTTGCCTTCAAGGAGTTTAAAATCCAGTGAAGGAGAAAAAAAACTAAATGGCTGTTCCAATGTAGTGAAAAGTATCTTGTAAGAGAATATGCGTACTTGCTATGGAAATAGACAGGAAGCTTACCTACTTGGTCCTGTCTTGTAGAGTAAGGGGAAGCAAAATTAAAGATACATCAGATGGTGCTTTTGATGCAAAGCCAAAGACCAGAGATTCCCCTGTTATTTCAGAGAAAATGAATTTTCTATTAAATATACTTCATTTAAAATATAATAGTGTCATATTAAACATACTTGAAATGAATTATCTTTGAAAATATATTAAAAATTTCTTTGAAATAATTTTTACACTTTAAAAACAAAAATAACAACAAATACCTTATAAGAAAATCTGAAATAAAACCCAAAGAATGACTCAAGTTCTTGAGTTGATGTTTTCCTCTAGCACCATTAGTGTTCCAAATAAGGGCACTTGTTAGAACTGGGGAAACATGAATAAAATCCTCAACCTGGATGAAACAGAATCTAAGAGGATTTATAATTATGCAAATAGAACTTTAAAAATCCCTTTGTCCATTGTATTGTGTTCCCCACCTCCTCCAATGGACTGTTATTAACATACAAGGGACCAATAACAGGACAGATTAGAGGTGAGATCTGACTGCCTACCAAAGAAGGAGATAAAAGACATTCAGAAACATAAATATAAGATGAGAACATGAGCAGAAAATTGTCCCACAAAACAATGTAGATATAGATGTACCTATTACGATTGGGAAATGATATTAAATCTACCTGCCAATAAGTACACCAGTGAGAATTACAACAGATTAGAAAGGAATATCATTTATTATGGTTTATGCTACATGTCAAGAAGCCATTAACAATTGTTTAAAAGACTAAGAATACAGTTTTTTTAGTTTTTTTATTTTTATTTGCTCAAAATGCAATCCAGAAGGAAATTGAAGATTTGTGGATGTTGTCAAGAATTCAAAAGCTTCAATGTTGAAGAGTGTTTACTTTTCCCTCAAACATAAAAAAGTGTTGATCTTCACCTTTGGGCTTATCACCTTGTGGTCAAATAGCAATTGCTGTGGTTCCAGGCAGTATATAATGGCCAAAGCAGAAAAGTAAGTAAGAAAGAAAAGAGGATAGTTACATACCTCTAACTCATTACCATGGAGGAAATTCTTGTCCAGAAGACCCTTGGTTTCTTTGTTCAAAACTAAATCATGCCTGTAATCCGAGTGGCTCCAGAGGCTGAGGTAGGAGGATCAGGAGTTCAAAGCCAGCCTCAGCAAAAGTGAGGTACTAAGCAACTCAGTGAGACCCTGTCTCTAAATAAAATACAAAATAGGGCTAGGGATGTGCCTCAGTGGTCGAGTACCCCTGAGTTCAATTCCCAGTACCCCCCACCAAAAAAAAAAAACCTAAATCATATGATCACCTTTATATCTAAGAAGAAGAAAATGAATATCTAAGTTTTTTGCATAGGAAAAATGAGCAAGATATAAAGAAGTTAGACATGACTGCCGGGAACTCAGACATCTATCTGTCTAGGTGTTTCTGCTAACAAAGACTCATATACTGTGGTAAGATTGGAATTTGCTAAGGCTTAAGATCCAATAGAAATAACACAATCTTTTAAACAGAGATATTTGACTTAAATTTCCTGTACTAGTTTTTAGAAGAAAAATTGTCTGTGTAAATTATGTCGTGATGTACCTAGTACATGAATTAGATAGATGCCTGACATTCAACTTGTCTTTCTTTCACTCTTTCCATTTCTTCCTTCCTCACTTTTTCTCTGTATCCCTCACTCCCTTCTTTTCTTCTTTTCCCCCCATAGACCATGGGCATCAGTAGAGCTTGTTAAATGAGTCAAACTGATTCAATCTGCTGGCTCTGAGGAGAAGACTGTCATGAAAAGAGGAGAGATGCTGTTGTAATCATTAAGGAGATGTTAGGAGATGCAGAAATCCTGATCACTGAAATATAATTGCATCTTAATTATCTCTTTAGAAAATATGAATTTCTCTGAATAATTATGGAACATTTATGAGCCATCAGAGAGTTATTTTACTTAGCAGATTTTTTTAAAATTTTAATTCATTTAGTGATGTAGGCAAGATTTCCTTATAGAACTTTTTATTATTATTATTATATCAAATTAGATCTTTTTAAACTACTGGTCCAATAATTTTCTCTGCTTTTATCCTTCCCATCCATTATTTATGTAGTATAATTGGGGTACATGATATCTTATAATTTACAATCTAAATTGCTTTAAAGCCATGGCTAAATCATGTATTTAAATTCTGATCCAATAATACCAAATACTAATTTCTTGAGTATTCCATGGAGATAAGAGGTTAAATTTCAATGCATGGGCAATTCATAATGGCTGTGCTTCAGACCTGATCTCTGAGGAATTTCTCAAATCTTGATTGTGGTTCACACACATCACTTATGACAGAAATGAATGTGATTACAATCTATCTGGTAAATAATAGCTTTTAATGCTCTTATTTAATATAAACATGCACATAATACATATGCACATACATATGAACATTATATACACATTTATAATACTTAATATGTTTATGCACCTGTATAAATATATGTAAATGCATACCTGTAGAGAGAAAAAAATATTATCTAAATGGAAGAAAATTTTTAGGTTGTTAGAGAATCTTGAAGATTTTAAAATTAAATCATTATTTTTCAATAACTACTAATTCAATAGTGCTGATACCAGTAAAGCTAATAAGTTATTGAAAGTGTCCTGAAAGCCATTGCACTAGGACATTCACACATTATGTTAATTGGTATTCAAGGTCCCCACCACTCCAGAAACCAACTGAACAATGATTTGGGCAAGATAGGTGTTTCTCTCTCACTCATCTAACAGCCCATGAGTAAATGTCTTGCATTCTTCATATTCAGAATTTGTTCCTTGGATTAACAGTGTAAATAATTTTAGAAACTTGATGGGCATGCAATATCATAGGTCCCACCAAGCTCTTCTCAAAGAAAATTTGAATTTCCATAGGATACTCAGGTGACTTATATGCATATAAAAGTTGGAGAGACTTGACTTGATTCATATTTGTGGATAGACTATCTCCATAGAGGGGTCCACTGGCCCAACTTTTTTATTTTGTTCTCAGTACAGAGCTTCCACTTTATGGTTCAAGATCTGAATTTCTTGTAGGAATAAAAGGAGACTCTGGTTTCTACCATGATGGGACCTGAAGCTTTACAATGAGCATAGTGACACAGTCACACTTTACCATGAAAGACTCTTTGGCTATGTGCTCATGAGTCTTGTAAAATCTGGGAGTTTTATTATTGGGTAGAAAGTCTGGAATACTATATTTGTTGAAAAACGAGTAGGTTATGCTAACATATGCTGCCTTATTAGACTACACAAAAGATATTTTTGTACATTCACAGATGAGATAGAAAATCACTCTTATATCTGTATCATAATCTGATTCATAGAATTCATACTTTCAGTACATTAATTTTATTATTTATCTTACTCCAAGGGAGGAAAAGTTTCACAATTAAAATTGGTTGTACTAAACAACATTTTAAAGCTTGTATTATTAGCATTGTTCAATAACATGCTTTATTAGAATTATGAAACTGTTTCCATAGTTACCAGAATTAAAATTTTGCACTGAGGAGTTTAATAATCAAACCATAGTGAACCTATATCAGTACATGAACTGTTTTAAAACAGGAAGTGACACATTTACTACTTATTGTTTTTAAAAGACCATATAAACTGTAAATCATGGTATGTTCATGTGTGAAAATGAGGTTGAAAGGAATGATGAAAATTAATGATATAGACATAGGCTCACATTTTTATCCACATCTGACTGGAAATGGTGTTTAATTGGAAAATCCTATAAAGCAACTTGCACTATCATTATTATTTAAGAGAATTTTTTTCCGATAAACACACACATACATGCTCCTAGAAAAACAGTGATATAGTTAAAACTTACATTGAAATCAGACATACTTGCCATGATTCTGCTATTTGCAAACTGTCTGAATTTGGACACACTTTTTGTTTTCTTGAAGTTTCTCCATCTACAAATAAGGGTAATTAATGATGATATTCTCACACTTGTGTGAATTGAATGTCATTGATACCTAGTTCATGTATGCTCAGGGGGAAGCTCAAACCTAGTGGCTACTCATTAAATGTTCTTCTTCTGAAATATGAATGAGAAAAAAAATAAACACAAACTCTAGAAATTAGCCATGAAAGTAGCATTCTACCATTGCAAATTAGTATCACAACCATTTCTTTTGTTCACAATGGCAGTATCCTTCAACTTCTTTTTTCATAAAATATTTCTCTAAAAATTCTCAAAACATGAGGCAAATAGCTCTATTTTCGTTCTCATATTGAAGATAGTAATCATGCATTCTTTGCTTCCATTCTATCTTTATGTTGATTCTGGGTTGCTTTGCAAAATATCTTACCCTGTAATGTTTTTGATACATGGGATTTCATCTTGACATTAGTAAAGTATAATTTTTTGTATCTAAATGTAAAGAAGTCTTAGTGTGGGCTCGGGATGTTGCTCAAGCAGTAGCGCGCTCGCCTGGCATGCGTGCGGCCCGGGTTCGATCCTCAGCACCACATACAAAACAAAGATGTTGTATCCGCTGATAATTTAAAAAATAAATATTAAAATTTTAAAAAAAAAGAAGTCTTAGTGTAGCCTCAGACTACTATAATGACAAATACTCTTTCTTTGTATTTTCACTTGTAAATCTCATTTCCTTCATTCAGCTTGTCAAAGGATAGCCTTATATTTAACAATTTGCTTAAAAGAATACTCATACTAATAATGTGGTAGTGTTAGTGCCTCATAGTTGATAAAGTGATTTTGCATTTGAAAGTTATTCTAAAATTCCAAAGTGTTGTTATTTAATATTAAAGAGAATATACTAAATTGTGCCATTTTAAAAAAAAAAAAAGTCATGTTATAAATTTAGATAGATGAAAATGCAAAAATCAGAATTGGAATTAATGAACTTATATATAAATATAATATTTATTTTTGAATAAATATTATACTTTGGGTTATTTGTATGTCTGGATATTTTTTAATAACCCACTATCAATTTTAATGCATTAAATAATTAAGATAATATTAGTAGTTATTGAAACAAAAGTGCTAACTCTAAAATACTGAGTTTTTAGGTCATCATTAATTACTTTTATATACCCTGAATTTGGGTTTTCATAGTAAAATGTAAATTGACAGTGATACACTAATTTTTAGTAGGGGTCCTGCTTTATACAATATTTATTTTCTGAAATATCTTAGATATTGTTCTGTGTATTTAAACATCAGTTAAAAATACCCTACAAAATAAAATTTCTGAATTATAGACTGTAGTAAAAGACTTTAATTTTATTAAAATGTTAATAGTTATTCCACTTATATCAGTCCTGATATTCTGAAAGTTATGTGGAGATATGTGGGCACATAAATGTACAGAAACCTCAGAAAGATGGTGAAGCATGTCTCTTCACATCTGGGATGTCAGATTTCAGGATTCCTAAACCCTAAAACCCTGTGTACTTATTATCATAAAGCACAACCCTTGATTAAATTATGGTCTAATTAACTTTTAAACACTATTTTATGACCTGAAGTAATGGTAAGATAATGGTATGATGAGGTTAGTAATATAAATGAACATTTATTGCTGTTTCTGTAGCAATGTGCTGAGCATTAAATTAATGCTCACATTAATCCTCATAAGAAGAAGAAGAAAAAAACTATCAAGTTTTACTGAATTGCCCATGTTTTGTTTTGTTTTTACTGTTAGGAGGGGGCTATGAACTGACATTAAACCTAGGTTAGCTGATTCTTAGTAATAATGTTATGGTGGGTAGGACTTACCTAGAGCAAATGATAAGAATGCACTTCAAACAGGCCTGCTATAATTTGGACCTGGAATTTCCTTATAGGCCCATATGTTAAAGGTTTGGTCCTCAGCTCACTGTTCTTAGAGGTGGTGGATGGGATACTAGTGGATGTAAGTTAGGTTATGGGCTTGTGTCCTTCAAGAGGCTAGTGAGACCCTGGCCTCTTTCTTTCTCAGTTTCCTAACTGGTCCACGTTTTAGCCATAGTGTGCTGCCTTGCCACAGGCCCAAAGCAGTGGTGCCAAATGATAAGGAACTGAAACCTCCAATACTATGAGAAAAACAATTTTTTATCTTATTAACTTTCTTTATTTCAGGTATTTGATACAGCCATGAAACACTGACTAACATAATGCCCAATAAACCAAAAACATGATATCTAAGAACTTACAGAACAAGGAAAGATGGGTATGGACTCAGAATTCACTAAACATTATTAATATGTTTTCCCTTCACCTTTTCTCAACTCTTTTGCTTTGTATGTTTGCTGACCATATTTTTCCACATAGCCACATATGACCAAAGAAACTTCAATTTATATCTGTTGGCTGAGCAAACATGAACACAAGAATTTCCTTCCTTGTAGTCATACCAGGAAATCTTAAAAGCACTCCCTGAGGAATCATAGGGAAAATTTGAATTTGCTGGGTTACTCATGTGTTGATTCCTGAGTCCAAGGAGAAGGTATTTTATCCACCAGAGTCATGTGGAGTGAGAAGGGGTTAATCACTCTCCTCTAAAAATTGTAGGGGTTAACTTCATTAATTCATTTATAGGAGAATTAGAAAAACAAAACAATACAAATCAAAAAACAATTTGGAAAGATACGTATATTTTTTAGACTTGAAAAAATGAACAATTTGTGATTTTTGGAAAGATATAACAAAAATGAAATTTTGTTTCATTGTACTTGCATATCTTCTATTTAAAATGATCTTTTAAGATTTTTTAACTTGAAGGAGAAATAATTGAAAGAGAATATAAAAATGAATAACAACTCACAAGAAATTATTTACCAAAAATAATGATACAAATCATTAGTAATTAGTATTTAGTGAAATATTTCATCTTATTTTTCATCACTGTAGAAACATGTAATTAATAACTAAATCAAATAACAATAACTATGTTTTTAAAATTGAGAGATACTTCATATGAATTTTTGCTTTTTTCTTATAGGCCTTACTTTCCAAATTTTGGAGTATCTAGATGTAGTTAAAATTTAGGTACTTTATGCATTAAATCAATTGAGACTTATTTTCAGCTAACATTTCATTAAAATTTGCTTATGCTTCTTCTCACTTTTGTTTGTTTTCCCAACAGATTTCCTCTGGCAAGAATTTCTCACTGGTTTTTATTTATTTTTTTAACTTAAATTTACTTTACATTGTTAAGGTACAGCAGAAATTTCTGATTTTTTGAAACATTCCTTGTTCTTTTAATCGATGTCCTTTGGTGATTGCCTCATCTATTTTCTTATGAGCTCTCAGAAACATGTAAATTTATACTGAATTGCTTTTTGACTATTACTGCTCTTTTTATTGCATTTGTTTCATACAATTGCTTTATCATCTTCTCATATGTGTATTAATTGAAGTATGTATATTTACAATAACATGCACAGAACCTAAATGTGCAGTTTTGTGAGTTTTGATAAATGTGTGAATATGTGTCGCTGCAGCTCCTGTTGAGGTACAGAAGATTTGTGTCACCAAAGTAAGTTTCCTATGTTTTTTTCCCAGTAAGTTTCTCACTACCATCATAAGCAAGATTACTCTGATATCTATCAACATAATTTGTTTTGCATATTTTTAAAATCCACATAAATTAAATGATAGAGACTTGTAATATTATATGTCTAACTTTCACATGATTTTTGGCATTTTGTATACTTCCAGTTTCTGAATTTAGCCTAGATTTGTTTTTATATTTAAAAATGTGCCTCTTTTTAGATAGTATTTAATTCCAATGTACTGTTTATTCTGTCTGAGACTCTCTGGTTTTAATTAGAGCATTTCATTTGTTTATGTTTAATGTAACCAATAATGGAGTTGTGCATGAGCTGGGCATCTTGATGCTAATTGTTTTACTTGTTGTTTGTTTTATTATTCCTTCTTTTCCTGACTTTTGCTTTTTTAGTAGCTTAATTCACCGTTTCTTTGGAAATTTTAGCTATTTCCTTTTTATTACATTGTTCTCTTAATGATTGAATATATGCTAACAATATATTCCAGTCTACTTAAAATTAATGTCCTATTTTTCTACATATATCGTGCAAAACTTACAGAAGAATAGGTTTGTTTTCTCCAGCTTTTCCAGTTGTTATTATATATTTTAATTCCATAAAGATTAATACCTCCACAGTGTTTGGTAATGAATGTTCTTGCTAGTAATAGTTAATTGAGTTTTAAGAAACATAATTTTAAAAGAAATAATCTTTTGTATTGACTCACATATTTTTAATTTTCAGAGCTATGCATTCCTTCACGCAGTTCCCAATTTCCATCTGGTACCATTCTCCTTCAACCTGAAGAACATTTTTTTTTAATTATTTCTCACATTGCAAGTCTACTTGCAATAAATTCACTCAATATTTTTGTTGGCTATAAACTTAAGGGTTGATATCTTTTTCTCTTAGTATTTTTAATCATGTTATTCTGTTGTCTCTGGTCTCTGTTATTTCTGAAGAGAAGTCAACCTTCATTCTAATAATTTTTTTTTCCCCAGAATATAATGTGCTTTTTCTTTTTGGCTGCTCTTGATATATTTTCTTTATTTTGAGTTGTCAACAGTTTGAATATGATGTGTTTAAGTGTATTTTTCTTCATGCTTATCCTGGTAGTATTCCTTGAAACTCTTAGAAATTGTTGTTGATATTGGGAAAAACCTGGCCAATATTCCTTCCTCATCCCATCTTGTCTCTCCTTCTGGAATTCTAATTATGCTCTCCCACTTGTACTTGTTCTATTGGTGTTCAGTTTGTTTAACTGTTGTTCAGTGTGTGTCATAGTGTATGTTTTTTTTATGAACATGTTTTCAAATTTACCAAATCTTCTCATGTTTAAAAGTCTCCATTAAACCCCAATAATATTTTTTATTTTAAATATTGTATTTTCTATTGCTAGGGTTTCCACTTGATTCTTCTTTGTATAGTTTTCATATCTCTTCTGACCCATTATATGCATTTTTGAGTGTGTGGTGTGTGTGTGTGTAGAACTGAGAATTGAACCCAGTGGTGGTCTACCATTGATCTTTACTCTAGGTTCTGTTTATTTCTTATTTTAAAACAGGGTCTTACTGAGTTGCTCAGGCTGGCCTCAAACTTGTGATCCTCCTGTCTTAGGCTTCCAATCAGTGAAACTGCAGAATTGCACCACTGTCCAGGGTTCATTATGTTTATTCTTAGTGAAAAATAATTAATATATTTATAAATTTTGTTTTCAGTTCTTGTCTGCTAATTCCAGTATTTGATATTTTTGAGGTTTGATTCTATTAACTGTTTTATTATCTCTTGATAACTTCTTAAATAAATATTGTTGATGATTAAAACTTGAATAATATTGACTAATTATTATTATTATTATTATTTGTTCTGGCGATTGAACCCAGGGGTGCTTTATCACTGAGCTACATCCATAGTTCTTTTTATTTTCTATTTTTACATTTAAAGGTAAGAAGGATGCTCTTGGATTTAAATTTATTTTTCATCAGCCTCTGCGGATGCTGGGATTACAGGTGTGTGACACCATGCCCAGCTTGAATAATAATAATCATAATCATAATAATTATTATTATTATTATTGTTATTGAACCAGGCATTTAACTCAGGGGCACTTGACCACTAAGCCACATCCTGAGCCCTATTTTGTATTTTATTCAGAAATAGGGCCTCAATTTGTTGTTTAGTGCCTTGCTTTTGCTGAGGTTGGCTTTGAACTTGTGATCCTCCTGCTTCAGCCTCCTAAGTCTCTGGGATTATAGATATGTGCCATCACACCCAGCAATCATGATTAATTCTTAAATAATAATCTTGAATACATGGATTATATATTATTGGCTATTCTCATAACTAGCATTTTTATAATTAAATTTTTTATTTTAATTTTTTTTCTATTGTCATTCCCAATCCCTTCCTGTCATTTCCTTTTGTCAAATCCACTGAACATCTGTTCTACTCCAACACCCCCTACCCCAATGTTGTGTGTTAACATCTGTATATGTGAAAGAACATCCAACCTTGGCTTATTACTGACAATTTTCAACTAGATACCTATATTATGGACAATGATATATGGTAGATATTATGTGTTTTACTTTTTTCATGAAGAGTATTGAGATTTTTTTTTTTCCTAGTAATCAATTAAATTATTGAACATCTTCTTGACTGTCAGGGTGATCTAATCTGCCTTTCTTCTTAGTCCAGTGAACTAATACTTAGTCGGGAAAATAATACTTAATCCCCTGACATGTTCTTCTGAGGACTTTATTAAAGCCAAAGATTTTAGTGAAGTCATGAACATGGAAGAATTTGTACTTCAAACTATGTTTACAGCATACGCATAATTTAATAAAATTTCTGCTGGACTTCTTTTCTTGCTTATTTTGTTGTTGCTATTATTTTTTTACTATAAAAGAATCATTCAAAGACTAAATGAGTATCTGTATGTAAATTTTGAGAATTCTTTCTTTATGGCTTTTACTTTTCCGAGTTTTTACTTTTCTCAGTTTTTAGCTACTCCAACTTCAAATTCTGGTTTTAGCATAGCAAGACTGCCACTCAGGCTTGAGGTTCATTCACTACCACCCCTGTGAGACATGAGGGTACCTTTGGGGAAAAAGCTAGTTAAATGTGAATTTCCCCTAGTGTTATTTTCTGTCAATTGTTGCTCATCTACAGTTTCTGCCTCCTTTCAAACATTTGCTGGTTAACTTTTTCCAGAGATAGTAATTCTTATGATAGGACGATTAGTCCAGTAAGTGCTACTGTCATTACTGCAAGAAAAAATATAGAGTTCCTTCTGAGTATGTTCTTTCTGAAAAAAAATCACCAATATGCTGCCACAAATGTCATTAGACCTATTTTCTATGTTTAAATAAAAAGTTTAGAAGGAAAAAAATGAAAGAATAGAGGAACCCATAATGTCATAGCAGCTCCTTGATAGTGAATTAAAATAGCATATCTGCTGTAGCAAACCATGAAAGAACCCTGATAGGAAGCCCAGAAGGCCAGCAACCCATGTGAAAACTGAAAACATTATTTAGAATAGAAAAAGAATTAATAAAAGCAACAGATGCTAGTAGCATCTGAAAAGTGGTGACTGAGTAGGGGAAGGAAATCCCCTTTCCAATGAGTTGAAAGAAATTCTCACACCTAGTTTAAGAAAATCAGATACTGGTAAATTCATAATCTAAGCAGAAGATAAACTAAGAAAGAATGAGCTGCACCAGTAGAGGAGAAAACCTTGACACTCCCCAGTGGAGATAAGGGGGAAGAGGCAATGGCTTGAAAAGACTCTTTGTTTAAACTTTCCACGTGGCAGACTAGGAATTCCTACAGGCTACCTTTGTTTTTCCTATTTTACTATTTTTTTTTATTTTTAATTTTTTCTTTCTGTGAATTTCCTTTCCTTTCCCTTCCTCCCTCCCTCCCTCCCTTCCTTCTTTCCATGCTTTCTTCCTTTCTTCCTTTATTTTTTTTTCACACTTGCTTTATTTTTGAATACTCAAGACCAACCAGACACTTAAGCTCGGCTGTTTGCTGGATTGATGAATGTCCATACTGTGAATCAGGCTGAGTATAGAAATGAGACTGCAGCTCAAACTAGAGAAAAACTAAGGGTGGCCACTCATTCAGACTGTAATATGGAGAAGAGAAGGATGTTTTCATTTGAACTTGGTGGTTTGAACTCTGTGAAAAAGATTATAGCTGATGGGGAGACTGAGAATAATTAGGGTCAGACAAAAAGCAGTGAGTATTGTACCACCTCCCCCACACACTGTCTGAGACTGTTGAAATGAGTGGGTAGAATGCAACCTGGGCCTGTCTGTAAGCAGAGCAGATGAGAGGATTTGCAAGTGTCCCTGCTAGACTTGCTGTCCCAACCCTACACCCAATACCAAAGCCATTTCTAGCAACCAACTGAGCTATAACACCCTAAATGTGCTTTAAGCAGATAATGCTAACAAGGAGAGAATGGATCTTAGCATTAAAACTCCTCTAACAAGTTTGGGTCAGAGCTTAGAACAAATAAAATGACTTTGGTATCACCCAGTCTTGCTCACAGAAAATTGTGAAATCAAAACCCTGGAAAGAAAGGCCGCTATTTCAAAACCCTCAGCAAGAATAAGTCAGAATCTCTATATGACTGATATTACATTAACTGTTTGGTATTAATTGATTCCTAGTGTGTTCCCATATTTTGTGTTAAAGTTCCATCCAATTTTACATATTTCATCAATTAATTGTATTTTCTCTTTATACCTCTTTTCTTCCTTTCCATCTCCATTGCCTTCCCCACTCCTTCATACTTTATATATTCCTCATTTAAACATTTGCCTCCTTTCCCTTTCCCACCACTTTCCTTCTTTTTTCTCTCCATTTTCTTTATTTTTCACCCCTTTTTTCTTTCTAATTCATCTTATTATAATATCCTTAAAACTTTATTCTAAATTATTTTTTACTCTTGGTTCTCTTTGGTCATTAAACTTGTAAAAATTATTGTTAATAAATTTTATAGCATATGTTGAACAATGAATGATTTTACAACTGTTATTGCCAGTTACTCTTTCCTTTCAAAGTGGTACTGTGGTGCTTTCAAAGTAACACTTTCATTATGACAATCAGATATGCTGAAATTAAGAAATATCCACAATGTAGGGCTTACAATATAAAGATACTAACTCACTAAAAAACCTCACATAAAAGAAGAAGAGCAGTCTATATCAACATATGTCTAAATATAGTATCCCAAAATATATGAAGAAACTGTCCAAGAAATCACCTCCAAAAATTTATAATTATCACACTATGTAAATACACAGGTACTAATGTGGATGTTATGCCAGATAAATAAATCAAAAGGTTTTTGATAAAAATGATCATTGAACTGAAAGAATATCTAGGGAATGAAGAAAGAGATAAAATAAAGGAAGTGAAAAAGGACCTCAATAGAAACAGAGAGAGGTATTTTGAAAAAGAGCCAGTCAGAAATCCTGGAAAAGAAAGATTTATTAAATCAAATTAAAAATTCAGTTGAAAGTTAACAATATATTAGATCATGTAGAAGACATAATTTTATGTTTTGAAGACAAGGTATATGAAATTGAATACTTAATCAATAGTAAAGAAAATAAGATACCATGACCAGAATATACAGAATATTAAGAGACCAAATTTAAAGAATCATTGGCATGAATGAGGGATGTGAAATATAGGCTATTGGCATAAATAAACTTTTCATAGAAATAATAACAGAACTACTTCCAAACTTGGGAATAAGATAAATATCCACATACAGGAGGTATTCAGAAACCCCAATTGATAATATTAAAAATAAAACTCTCCATGACACATTATAATTATAATCAAATATATAGAACAAGGATATAGTTGTAATAGCCTAAAGAGAAAAACCATCAAGTTGTATTTAGAGGAAACCAATATGAACAATTTCTGAATTCTGAGCAGAAACTCAAAAATATAAGAGAACATAGAATGAGGTGTTTGTAAGAAAATAATTGTGAACCAAGATTGCTTTATACAGAAAAGCTATATTCCAGAATTAAAGTAGAAATAAAAACATTCAAACACGAGCATAAATTTAGAAAATTTATGACTATGAGTCAAGAACTACAGAAAATACTTAAAAAATTACTACTTACAAAAGAAGTTAAAAACAAACTCAAGCCAAGGAATGGACAAATCACATTAGAAGAGCTGATATGAAATATGAGTTAGGATTGCATTGAATATTAGAAACAGAAAAGAATGGCAATAAATAATAAACATCTCTCTATATAACACTGGAAGTAATGGTCTCAACTCAATTAAAAGACATGGAGTGGCAGAGTGGATTAAAAAATGAGATGTGAATTATATGTGATCTTCAAGAGACTCATCTCTTAGGAAAAGACATCCATAACTGAAAGAAGAATGTTAGAACTGATATTTCATTCAATGGATCCTGAAAGCAAAGAGGAGTAGCTATTCTCATATCTTAATATAGAAGACATAAAAATCAAAATTAATTAGAAGAGATAAAGGAAATCCTTTTATCTTGGTAAAAAGAGAAATTCTTGAAGAAGATATAATGATAGTAAATATTTATGACCCAAACATTGGTGAGCCTAATTAAATAAAACAAAGGCTAGTCAGTATAAAGACTCAGTAACACCTAAATACAACAATAATGGGTGATTATACCATACCTCTAATACCAATGCATAGGTCATCTAGCTGTAAAATAGTAAAGACTCTTAAGATCTAAAATACATATATAGATGGGTCAAAAGGACCTAACAGGTATTTGTACAATATTTCACCTAACAACATCTAAATTCTCTTTTTTTATTTGCTTCTTATGGAACCTTTTCCAAAACAGGTGACATTTTAGGTCCCAAAGTAAGTCATAGCAAATACAATATAACTGATACCGTTTCTGCCAGCTTATCAAATCATAATTTAATTAAATTAGAAATCATAACAAGAAAAACTATATAAACACAAGGTGAGTGAGCTATACACCTTTAATGATAAATATATTATCAATGGAATGAGGAAAGAAATCTAAAAATTTCTAGAATCAGAGCAGCATAGATATATAACATACCAGGATCTCTGGGACACTCTGAAAGTGGTTCTAATAGGAAACTTTATAGTTATGGATGTCTGCCTAAAAACTTCAGAAAGATTCCAAATAAACAACTTAATAGTATATCTCAAGGTCCTAGAAAAATAAATTCCAAAGCCATAAAAAGGAAGAAAATTATTAAGATTAGAGCAAAAAATATTGAGAATTTAAAAATTCCAAGAATCAATGAAACAGAGTTGTTTATTGAAACAAAAAATAAGATTTATAAATTCTTAGTCAAACTAACAAAAAGAAAGAAAGAAGACCCAAATTGACATTAGAGATGAAAAAGAAGATATCACCACCATTAACTCTGGAATTCAGAGTAAGATTAGGGATTACTTTGACAAGTTTAAATCCAATATATTGGAATATTTACAAGAAATGGACACACAGATCTTCCCAAAACTTAACCAAGAAGATATAGAAAACCTAAAGAGAGCAATAATAAGTAGTAAGATTGAAGCAGTTATTGATAAAAGTGCTTCCAACAAATAAAGCCCAAGACTAGATAGATTCTTAGATTAATTAAATGATACCTTTAAAGAAAACTAATGTTAACGCTCCTCAAATTATTCCATAAAAAGTAAATGGAGGAAAATACTCCCAAATTCATTCTGTAAGACAAGTGTAATACTGATACCAAAATCATATTTAAATCAAGAAAAGGAAATTATATAAGATTATACTTGATGAACATAAATTAAAAGTTCTTAATACAAATCAAGGTAATCAACAGTCAAAAGCACATTAAGAAGATTATACATCAGGAAAAAGTTAGTTTTATTATAATAATGCAAGAATTATTCAATATATATATCAAAAAGTATGAGTTTAATCAATAAAAATAAGGACAAAAATCACATCAGCATCTCAATAGAGGCAGGAAAAATTTTATCATAAAATATAGCATGAATTCAAGTTTAAAAAAACTGAAGAAATTAGACACATAAAACTAATCTCAACATCATAATAGCTACATAAGCTAACCCCAAATTCAACACCACACTGGATGGCAAAAAACTTAAAGCACACACTGAAATCAGCAACAAAACAGTGATGTCTATTCTCACCACTCTTAATAAATATACTACATGAAAAATTAGTCACAACAATTATTATTTTTTAAAGAGAGAGAGAGAGAGAGAGAGAGAGAGAGAGAGAGAGAGAATTTCAATATTTATTTTTCAGTTTTTGGCGGACGCAACATCTTTGTTTGTATGTGTTGCTGAGGATCAAACCCGGGCCACACGCATGCCAGGCGAGCATGCTATGGCTTGAGCCACATCCCTAGCCCCAAACAACAATTATTTAAGAGAAGAAAATAAGGATATAAATAAGAAAGAAGAAAGTTAAATTATCAATCTTTGCAGATGTTGTGATTCTATACTTATAACACAAAAACCTCTAATAATATTTCTAGAACTAATAAATTTAGTAAAGTAGCAGGATATTAAAACAACACACAAAATTAAATTGCTTTTATATATACCAATAATGAATCTTCTGAGAAAGAAATGAGGAAAACATAGTAGCCATAAATAAATAAATGAAAATAAGTCTAACTAAGGTGGCAAATTACCTCTAAAATAAAATTAAAGACTACTTAAGATATTAGGAACATAACACAACATTGTAAAAGCTCTCTATGCTGAGCCCAAGGCCAAAATTATTCTTTAAATAAATAAATAAAAGCATTACCTCTAAAAACTGCAAGAAGACATAGATGTCCTCTTTCACCACTTCTATTCAACAAAGTTCTGAAGATTCTAGCCACAGCAGTCAGATAGGAAAAAAAAATTAAAGAGATACAAATGGGAAAAGAAGAACACAAACTATCACCACTTTCCAATGACATGAATCTATTTAGAAGATCAAAAAAATTCCACCAATAAACTTCTAGAACTAATAAATGAATTCAGCAAAGTAGCAGGGTATCAAATCAACACCCATAAATCAAATGCATTTCTATACATCAGTGATGAATCCACTTCAAGAAAAATTAGGAAAACCACCCCATTCACATTAGTCTCAAAAATAAATAAATAAATAAATACATACATACATACATACATACATACATACATACATACCTAACAAAAGAGGTGAAAGACCTATACAATAAAAACTACAGAACACTAAAGAAAGAAATTGAATAAGACTTTAGAAAATGAAAAGATCTCCCATGTTCTTGGATAGGCTGAATTAATATTGTCAAATGGCCATAGTACCAAAAGCATTATACAGATTTAATACAATTCCTGTTAAAATCCCAATGACATTCTTCATAGACCCAAAAAAAAAAACAATAATAAAATACATTTGGAAAAAAATAAGAGACTCAGAAATAAGAATACTCAAGTTAATTCTTACCATGAAGAAAGAGTAAGGCAAAAGGCATCATAATATCAGATCTTAAACTATAACACAGAGCTATAGTAACAATAGTAACAAAAATAGCATGTTATCGACACCAAAATAGACATGTAGACCAATGGTACAGAATAGAAGATACAGAGACAAACCCACATAAATACGATTATCTCATACTGGACAAACATGCCAAAAACATACACTGGAGAAAAGATAGCCTCTTCAACAAATGGCGGTGGGAAAACTGGAAATCCATATGTAGCAAAATGAAATTAAATCACTATTTCTCACCATGCATAAAGCTAAACTCAAAGTGGATCAAGGACCTAGGAATTAAACCAGAGATAACTGCACCTAATAGAAGAAAAAGTAGGCCCAAATCTTCATTAAGTGGGCCTAGGACCTGACTTCCTTAACAAGGCCCTTAAGCACAAGAAGTATAGTCAAGAATTGATAATGGGACGGAATCAAACTAAAAATCTCAACAAAGGAAACAATCAATAACATGAAGAGAGAACCTACAGAATGGAAGAAAATCTTTACCACAGGCACCTCAGATAGATAATTGATCTTCAGGATATATAAAAATCTCAAAAAACTTAACACCATGATTTTATTCTCTTTAAATGCTGAGTAATGTTCCATTGTGTATATATACCAAAGTTTCCCAATCTACTAATCTACTGAAGGGCATCTAGGTTGGTTCCACAGTTTAGCTATTGTGAGTTGTGCTGCTATAAACATCGATATGGCTGTGTCACTGTAGTATGCTGTTTTTAAGACCTTTGGGTATAAACCAAGGAGTGGGATAGCTACATGGCCTTTGCAGGTAAATGAATAGAGTTGGAGAATATAATGCTAAGTGAAGCAAGCCAATCCCTGAATGTTTTCTTTGATATGAGGATATTGACTCATAATGCTGATGCGGGCGGGGAGGAAGCATGGGAGGAATGAAAGGACTTTTAGATAGAAAAAAGGGGAGGAGTGAGAGGGAGGGGGAAAGGGGGTAGAAATTATGTTGGAATGAGTTAGACATCATTACCTTAGTACATGTATGAAAACACGAATGGTATAAAAATACCTTGTGTACATGTGACTTGAAAAATTGTGTTCTATATGTGTAATATAAAATGAATTACATTCTGCCATCATGTATAACAAATTAGAATAAATAATTTTAAAAAACTTAACACCAAAACCAAAAATAATCAAATTAATAAATGGACCACAGAAATTAACAACTTAACTTCCCCAAAGAAGCAATACAGCTAACCAAAATATATATGAAAAAATGTTCATCATCTCTAGCAATTAGAGAACTGCAAATCGAAACTACTCTAAAATTTCATCTTATGCCCATCAGAAAGGCAATTATCAAGAATACAAGCAGCAATAATTGCTGGCGAGGATGTAGGGTGAAAAGCTCACTCATAGTTGCTGGTGGGATGGCAAATTGGTGCAATCACTATGGAAATCAGCATGGAGATTCCTTAGAAAATTTGGAATATAACCACCATTTGACCTAGTTACCTCACTCCTCAGTTAATACTCAAAGACCTTAAAATCAGCATATTACAGGGACACAGCCATGTCAATATCAATGTTTATAACAGCTCAATTTACAAAAGCTAAACTATGGAACAAAACTGGATGCTCTTCAAGAGAAGAATGTATAAAGAAAATGTAATATATATATATATATATATATATATATATATATATATATATATTTATATATTTTATAAATATAATATATATATAGTATGTATATATATATATATATATACATACAAACACATATATACACACACATATGCATATATATGTGTATATATATATATATATATATATATATATATATATATACTCACACAATGAAATGTTACTCAGCCATGAAAAAGAATAAAATTATGACATTTGCAGGGAAATGGATGGAGCTTGAAAATATCATGCTAAGCAAAATAAACAACCACCCCCATAAGCTAGAGGCTGAATGTTTTCTCTGATAAGTGGATTCTGGTCCATAATGGGGAGTGTGTAGGGAAGAATGAAGGAACTTTGGATTGGGCAAGGGGGAGTGAGGGGAATGGAGGGGGTGGAGGGTGAAAAGACTATGGACGGTGACAGACTTTATTACCCTACCTACATGTATGACTATCACTCTGCAGCATGTTCAGCCATAGGAATGAGAAGTTGTGTACCATTTGTGTGCAATGTATCAAAATGTATTCTACAGTCATGTGTAACTAATTAGAACAAATTAAAAAAAAAAGATTACTGAAGAAAGAAGAGGGGTGCCAAGTTGGCAGAGTACAGAAGGTAACTTTCCAAACTGCTCTGTGGCAAGGGACTGAGAAAGAGGACAAGGAGCTTCTCTTTGTAATCAGTAAAAACAAACAAGACCAAACAAAAAGTCCTATTAGCTTTTAACTCTCAGAACAACCAAGGGACACAGAGGGTTCAATAGAATAAAATAAACAAAAACTAAACAACAACAACAATAACAACAAACAAAAAACACTGCCAGCTCTGGCTGCTGCCAATGTGGATCCACTGTGAGCTGGTCTGAGGGACAGAGACTAAGAGAACCTGCATTTTGGCTAGCACCGAGGTGTGTCTTGAAATGGAGATGACAGTGATCTGAAACATTGTCAAGCCAATCCTGTGGGTGGCTGCACTTTGCTTTCATGTGAGAGAAATGCTGAGCCTCTCCCAGTGACCTGCAGGGTCAGTGCATGTGGATCCAAACCCAGGTGCCCATACCTGTTTAATTCCAGCTGGGCCCAAAAATCTGAACTGGCAAAGATCTGTGAGGTGACCTAGAGTGTGATTTAAAAAAAAAAAAAAGGTGAAATTCAGGTGTGGAAAGTGTTGTATTCAGGGGAATTTAAGACACTCAGACCCTAGAGATCCTAGGTATATTTCATTTTTTGCATCTTGTGGTTGGCAGGACCAGTTGGGGATGACAAGGGACTTGATTAGGCGAGAAAAAGTGGGCTCTGGGACTGAATCCAGATGGCCAAGATATGGGAGCCATGGGAGGTTGAAAGACATGAAGAACTGGCTTGTCCACCACTTGAGTTGAACGCAGGGGACATTCAAGTGATGCAAATGTCCAGTGCAGACCAGAAGCACCTGGGGTATGGAGGAGTGCTGGTTTAAAAGTTTCACCAAACATCATTACAGAAAGCACCAGGGGTTGAACTAGACCCAAACCCAACCTCTAGGACCTCCACCTCTGGTAACCCCTTTCTATACAGAGACCGTTTGCTGTGAATGAAGTTCACAAAACCCTCCAACCCACCACATTTCCTACTACTGAGAACATCAGCTGAGAATAGACAACAAAAAGAAGAAATTGAGAGCTGCTGACTCCTACTCTTACACATCATACATACAATAAGAACAAACAGAAAGAAAGACAATTGGGAACTGACAACTGATATATAGTAATCAAAATTTTTGACCATCACTATGGAAATAATCCCTAATCTTCCCCAAGAACCTTTTCTTTTTTTGGGGGGGGGAGAGTTCTTTTTAAATATCCATGACAGTAGAGTATATATTATTGACATATTATACATATGCAAAGTATAATTCTCTTCTGTTTTTCAAATTGAGAACAAACAAGACATAGAGT
This sequence comes from Callospermophilus lateralis, assembly GCF_048772815.1. NCBI lineage: Eukaryota > Metazoa > Chordata > Mammalia > Rodentia > Sciuridae > Callospermophilus > Callospermophilus lateralis. The sequence continues at coordinate 3,764,549 of NW_027510917.1, forward strand.
TCTAGGAAAATAAATTATTAAACTAAAAAAAAGGCTTTTTTTCTGTTAAACTTTTGTGTGCTGAATGGTCCATGGACACTTGAACAGATACATATTTGTCTCACTCTTTTTATTCCAAACATTTTTTTTAAATGTATTTATTGTCTTGACTGTCTTTTGAGACCTAGGGTCTTTTAGAAGTATGTGTTGGTTTTGTTTTATATTGTTCCTTTGTTTCCTTTATATTGCTGAGATTGCAAATTAGTAAAACTAATATAGAAATTAGTGTAAAGTTTCCTCAAAAGATAGAAATGGGCCAACCATAAGATGCTGATATACCATATTCTCAGTATTTAGCATAAAGAATTAAAGTAAGCACACTATAAAAAAATGTAGTAAAATTCACAATAACCAAGTTTTTTTGTCAGCTATTTTATTGCTGGGACTAAAAGTTCTAACCAGAACAACTTATAGAGGAGGAACAGTTTATTTGAGGGCTCATGCACGGTTTCAGAGGTCATAGTACATAGAAAGCCAGCTCCATTCATCTGGGCTCAAAGTGAAGCTCAACATCATGGAGGGAAGAAGCTCACATCATGATGACCAGGAAGCAGAGAGAGTCTCCTATCTGGAGATACAAAATACATACCCCATAGCCACGCCCCCAGTGAATGAGTTCCTCCCACCACACCCACCTGCCTTCAATCATTACTCAGTTAATCCCATCAGGTGTTGACTCAATCATTAGATTAAGGCTACAGCCCAATTATTTCTCCTTCAAAACTTCTTGCATTGTCTCACATGTGAGATTTTGGGGGACACTTTACATCCAAACTATAACACAAGATATGAAACCAGGCTAGGGTGTCTTTTAATCAATGACAAGATAAAAATATGTGTTACATATACACAATGGAGCTTTTACTCACCCATTAAAAAAGAGTTAAATTATGTCATTTGCTGAAAAATAGACAGAACTGGAGAACATGTTCTAAGTGAAATAAACCCGACTCAAAATGTCAAAGGTCATATGTTTTCTATGTGGAAGCTAGAGGAAAAAAAGGCGGGATTAAAGGATCTCCTACAAATAGAAGGGAGACAGATGTAACAGAGGATAGAGATTCTGGGAAAGGAGAAACAGAAGGAAAGGGGATGTATGGGGGGAATGAAATAGAATACATTATACTACATGCAGACATAAATAAAACTCAACAAATCCTACTATTTTGTGTAATTAAAATTAACTAAGAAAATTATCTTTAAAATTGAAGAGCGTGGGGAAAATAAAATTTTTTTATCCTTTTGTTTTTTTTTAAAAACTAATTTTCATGGCACTTTAGTTTAGAATATTAATGAACAAAGTTCTATTCTTCTAGGGACACCTTTGCCATATCAGAGATATATGATTAAAGTTTTAAAACAAATGTCAAATGTTTATTTTTGGATCCAGATATTTTTATGTAGTAATTTTTTTTCTAGCTATAATAATTCACTTAGTATCATTTCTTCAATACTTATTTTCCAATAAAGTAACATTGCATATACTTATAGTTGGAACATATGGTATAATAAAATGGAGATTGCCCTTGGATTCAATTTGACCTGAGGTTTATTTATTTATTTATTTATTTGTTTATTTATTTATTTATTTTAGTTGTAGTTGGACACAATACCTTTATTTATTTATATGTGGTCCTGAGAATAGAACCCAAGGCTCTGCACATACTAGGCAAGAGCCCTACCATTGAGACACAACCCCAGCCTGTTGACCTGAGTTTTTATATCATACTTACCTTTATGAGCTAAATAACACTAAATATGTTAATATACCTGACCTTTAGATTTTTTATCTATAAAAATAGAGATAGTATCATCTATTTGTATAAAATAATATTAACTTGAATGAATCTTGGTAATACAAAGTAAAAACAAAATTATCATTATTATTTTTATAGCCTATAATATGCAATGCATATTTGTGTATATATATATATATATATATATATATATATATATATATATATATATATATATATATCAAATTACCAATGTATGTTTACTATAATATTTACTATGCAGTGACATTATTAATTATCTACTAGGCATTTAAATGCTCTTGTCCAATTTTCATTTTTGTAAGTAGCCATAGGTGAGCAATAATTATAGTCTGGTTCTTAAAGTAGATATGCCAAATGAGGTAGCTAAGCATGGTGTTCTTTAACATAAATAGAGGACTAATCTAGCATCAATAATAAGACTTCCATTTTTTTCTTTTCAGTTTTATATAGATACATTTTCAGTTTATTAACATTAAAAACAGTTTTGGTCATAAAATTGGTTACATAAACCTGTCTAATTCAAATGCAAAAAATTATGTAGACACAACCTGGGTTACTTTAAGATAAAGACCCATTACCTACAATGCAGGATAGTACAGACCCAAATTAATAAAAGGGGTTAAAGACTGTAAGGTTATAGGCATTAACATTAAAGCCTGGTACTCTTGATTTAAGAGTAGTGAGACTGCTTAAAATCAAGACTTAAAAATTAAAGTTAAATTTAAAAGGACAAGGAAAGCAATATTTGGCTCTTGTCTTCCAAGTCAGTCTGAATCCAGGGAACAGGGAACTTCTCTAAAGAGCTTTGAAACTCTGGGCCACATAACCTCCTGCTCAGGGAGATTAATGAGACGACTGGAGGACCAGAAAACCAATCGGTGAACTTGCTATGAAGAGGAGTCATTGGAGAAGAGAAACATCACTGATGCTTCCAAGGGAAGTCACATGGTGAGCCAGACCGTGACCCATCCTACTGCAAATGGCACTAGCAGAATTAAGAAGCTGCTTTCAAGTTCCCCCAAGAGTGACGCCCATGGGAACTCAGATGACTCTTAACAATAGATAGAAAAAAAGTCAGTTTGACCTGCTTCATCTTAAACACCTAGCAAAAACAGTTAAAACAAGCACAGCCATTTCTGGGCATTAAAATATATAAAATAATAGTAGTTAAATGTAACTTAAGAAATACATTGTGTTAGTCCTGAAGAATAAGTAAGACTAGAGGCTACAAAAGAGAGATTCTTAGGAAGGAATGCCTAATAAATATCAAGTCAAACTGCTAAGTCAGAAGATTTTTAGTTAAAGGCCTACAGATCTTCCTAACCATCTACATAGATAGGATTAAGGTTTTCTAATATAATCATCTAGCTCTAAGTACCAGAATAAAGGGGTCACTAGTAAACACAGAGGTTATACCAATAAAAAAGATATTTTACAAAATCAGATGACATTAAGTAGCTTAACTACATCTTATGAGGATGGACATCTGTGACATTAAAAAATAAATGTTGTATTTACATATCCCTGATAACTCTGACAATGTTAATGGTTTACATTCCCAAATAAAAGCCTTGTCCTCTCCAGCCTTGTTGTGGGGACAACTTCTCAGCCCTCACACCTCCTGGTGAGAGATTATTGGCTTCTGTCACCATGATATTCATTGACATGTTCCAGATGCTGCAACATTTATTTTGTACTGATGTCTTTTTGTTTATCTCTCATAGAAACGCCCATCCTCGGATGACGTTACAACCAGTCCTTTCCCAGGCAGACATTTACCTATCTGATCCAACTTCTAAAAAGGAACTTCAAAACTTCTTGCTCCACCTCACCTTGCCCCCTCACAGCTCAAAGCAGCCAGAATAGTTGTTGCCCCTTCTCTTTACAGCAGTAAGGAGTTCCTAAAATTAGAAGTGGGAATGAAGCCACATAGGCAAGGGTCAGATTCAGAGAATGGAGGAATTGAAATGTTAATGTCTTCAGAGCCCTTTCTCCACCCAATCAAGACAACCTGCCCCTGATCCAAACTGTTGCTAAGGTAACCTGTCCCAGGAATTACCCCTCCCTACAAGGAGTTATAAAGTTGCTAATTAATGTGTCCTGGGCTGCTCCATCCTGCCTTTCCCCCTTAAGCCCACCTGTTTCCCAGCTTTGGCCAACCCACTGAGCATTTCGTGGGCCTAGTCATCTGAGCAGGAAGGAAAGAGATAAGGGAAAGAGAGCAGGAGAACAAAGGAAGCCTAGGACATATAAAAAAGCAAAACACCCTCACTTCTTGGGATACTGGAATACCAGCTATGGCTGGGAAAAGTCTATGTTACCCCTTTTCAAATAAGCCCTGCTTTATATGCCACCCCCCAAAAAAATCAATGTAGAATATAGAATAAAATCTTCTCAAAAGAGTTTAAATTTATATATAATTATGTGCTGCAAAGTAATTTTACAGTTATTAATAGATTGATAGTCCTATGTGATTATAATAGAGCTGAAAATTTCCTATCACCTAGTGATATACTTGAAGAAAATTAAATAGAAAAGTAAACCGAAGAGCACAGAAAATTCACAGTGGAGAGGTTAGTAGTAGCTTTTACAGACCAAAGGACTTCTTCACCCAAAGGCTTTCTTCAGTAAAGAGCAATGTTGATGATGTATTACTTGTTTACAAGCAAATTCATCATTTAAAAAAAAAAAAAGAAACACACACACTAAGTAAACCAGTGTAAACTTATTTCTGAAAAGTGACACTTCCACAAGAGAAGCCTCAGGCAGTCCTTTCAGGAGGATTCCAGAAGAACCCATTTTTACAATATAACAGTCTCATGTCTGTTACTGCCCCCTAAAGCCCTTCTAATGGGACAATATATGGACGAGGAAGTTAGAGATATTGATGATCTGATAGAAATATTGATGATCTGAATCCTGTGTAGTCTTGGTTTAATGTGCATGTTTGTATCTTATTTTTAACAAAATTTTTTAAAGTAAAGAAAAAAAGGTTTGGACAAAGTTCATATAAAAATACAAAAAACAAAAATATTTTGTACAGCTCTATAATGTATGTGTTAAGATGTGTTACAAAAGAACTGAAAAGATTAAAAATTAATAAAGTAAAAGATCACAATAAGCAAGCTTAATTTTTTTTGAAGAAATAAAATACTTTTTTACATTGCATGAATTATATTGAAATATTAAAACAATCTTGTGATTTAGGAATACACATGCAATGTATACTATTTATTTTTTAACAAAAGCAGATCCATTAATTTATGTAATTTAGTAGTAAGTGGAACACTTACTACTGCCAGAAACTTTGCACATATATTCTTTCTTTTCTTTCTATTCCTTCTTTGTTTGTTCTGTTTGTATATACATGACAATAGAGAGTATTTTGTAATATTTTATATATATATATATATATATATATATATATATATATATACATATATATATGGAGTATAACTTATTCTAGTTAGGATCCTATTCTTGTGGCTGTACATGATGTAGAATTATACTTGTCATATATTTGTATGTGAACATAGGAAATGTAAGCCTGATTAATTCTATGGTCTTTCCTATTACCATTCCACCTCCCTTCCCTTCATTCCCCTTTGTCTAATCCAATGGACTTCTATTCCCCTCCCCACCCTCCCTTGTTATGGGTTAGTATCCACATATCAGAGAGAAAACTTGGCTTTTGTTTATTTGGGGGGATTGGCTTATTTTACTTAACATGATATTCTCCAGTTCCTTCCATTTAGTGGCAAATGCCATAATTTCATTCTTTATACCTGAATAATATTCAATTGTGTATACCACATTTTTTTTTATCCATTCGTCTGTTGAAGGGAACCTAGTTTGTTTCCATAACTTGGATATTCTTAATTGAGTTCCTATAAACATTGAGGTGGCTGGGTCAGCTGTAGAATGCTTATTTTAAGTCCTTTGGGTATAAACCCAGGAGTGGAATAACTGGGTCAAATGGTGGTTTCATTTCAAGTTTACTAAGGAATCTCCACACTGCTTTCCATAGTGATTGTACCAATTTGCAGTTCCACCAGCAATGTATGAGTGTACCTTTTCCCCCATACCCATGCTAACATTTATTTTTACTTGTATTCTTGATAATTGCCATTCTGACTGGAATGAGATGTAATGTCAGTGTAGTTGTAATTTGCATTTCTCTAATTGCTAGAGATATTAAACATTTAGAAAATATTTTTAAAGTAAATTTATTGTCAGGTGTTTCTAAAGTCTACAGTAATGAATGGTAGCATCCTAGTACTTTACATTCATTCATTGCTCACTCACCACTCCTCAGAAACAACTTCCTATCCTGCTAGCTCCATTTAAAGTAAGAGCCTATAAAGATGTGCCATTTTAAAATTTATACTGTATGTTTTTTACTATACCTTTTCTCTGTTTAGATATTCTTAGACACACAAATACCATAGTATTACAATTACTTATAATATTCAGCAAAGTAACAGGTTGTATGGGTTTGTGGCCTAGGAGTAATATATCATACACCTTAGGAAGGTTGTAGCCTGTGCCATCTAGATTTGTTTAACTACACTCTGTGACATTTACATAATGACAAGTCACCTCTATATACATTTCTCAGAGCATATCCTTGTCATTAAGTGATGCATAATTATATGCACATGAGGGGAGAGAGAGAGGTTTGCATTCTTACTTATTCTATAATCTTCTGCTTGTGTGCTGCTTTAAACTATTAAAGTATACCTTCAGAGTAAGATCAAATCAATTAAATATTAAAAAATCTACCTAATAAATATTAATATTTACAATAAAAAGACCAAATGATAAGAAATTTATATTATTATTGTGTTTGTGACTTTGGATTTGGCTGCACATTTCAGAGGGCTATAAGATCCCAGGTGACTCTCATCAAGGAAAATCACCTATGAGAACACTGAAATCATAGTAGAAATACAATAAATAACTTGCTAAGTCATTTCCATTTGATTGGAAGTTTTCATTGAATGTAAGTGATAGTTAAATTTCATCATACTCATTCTATCAATACCTCTTAATTATTGCAGAGGTAAACTATGATTCCCAAGGTCTTTGTTTTTGTCACTCTTCTTATTTGATCCCTAATGATATAGTTGTATATTGTTCTTTCTTGTGTTTCCTGAATTCAAACTCATTTCTCCAAAGTTTCTGTAGATGATGAATATCAAATTTGTACCATTGATATGGTAAGTCCTTTATTTCTCAATAAAATAAAAGCATCAATGATATGGTAGAGAAATTCCAGAGAACCAAAAGAAAAATTAAAACTAAAAGATAAAGAAAAAATTATACCCTATAGTAAAATTAGCTAAATTTTCACTGCATAAACACTTTTTTTACAATTTATCAGAATAACATTCTATTCAACACTTCCAACATTTTTCAGAAGTCAATTCTTTCATTGTCTGTGGAAAAGAAAAAGATGAATTCTGGCAAGAAGCTCTTACATGCAGCCAGAATCTCATCTTCTAATCTTTAGAGTCTTATCAGGGTTCTTATACCATATGTACAATTTTATATGACTGATTATAGGTGCACTTATTCCTAGGCATTTTTTTTTTTCTTTTATTGCATTCTGAATAAAATTTTCATGATTACATAGTAACATTGTAAATGATGTAGAATTTGAGAAGTATCTTCCAAGACTTAAAAATTTAAATTAATTTTCTATAAAAGAGTGACACTAATGTATATTATAAACTATATTGCAATAATATAGACCAAAAAATCATAACATGAACAAAATCTGAATTCATATTTATGTTCATTTTGGTATTGCTAAGAGCAACAGAAAGGTCTATCTAAATTCAATCATGTGAAAAATAACATTAGACGTGAATGGATGAGACTCACCAATTTAAACTTAGAAATTGGGACTGATGGCACAATTCATGTGTGCATAATGTGCTGGGTACTGGGTTACAACCTTAGCAACACATAAAAAAGATGATGTTAAGGAGAAAATTATGCTGAAAATAAAGAAGAATTTTAAAATTATGGATCATTCTTCCACCTATAAATACACTTAACAAAAAACTAATGTTATAAGTGTCTTCTTTTAAAGTTAAAAAAAAAATGAGTAGACTGACTAAGAAACATTGCACAATTTAGAAAATATCTACCTTTAATCAGTACAAAATGCTAGATTACACTGGGCATTAGATCTATGTTGAGCAAAGTACCACATTTGGGACCAAATTTCCAAAGGCCAGAATAACCCTCAGTAAAGAAAAATGTGGGAGAAGTGGTCCACATGTATCTAAGGCACAGAAAATGTCTGATTTTCCAGGTATGATGAATATATTCCCAACAGTTTCATGAGCTGGGATAAATGAAAAGAAGTAGCCAAATGTCAAAGGTGCCAGTTCATCTCAAGACATTATCAGCATATTTTCTCAACTGTTCTTGCTGGCAGTATTGTATTGTGGGTGTAGTAGTGTAAAATAAAGTGAATCACCAATACCCTGAGTGAAATTTTAGACCTTCCAGAGCCCTGTCCCAACTCTGCTGACCACAGTAATAACTCCACAACTACTGAATGCTTCTAAAATAAATTTGTTTGTGCATTGAGTTTTTCAACTTTAACAACTTTTTTTTCAAGTTATTATGTTCTGAAGTTTCCAATTTTAGATGCAAAGGTAACTGAGCATGTGCAAATATCTGTAAATTGCAAACAAATAAATTTGCATTCTTTTTCTAGGATTTTATGGACTATAGTTTCTAACAGTCATTCACAATAGAAGTCAGAAAATAAAATCCCTATTTATTCCCAAGATATCATTACACAACACTCTTACACTGGCTACTTTGCATAAACTTGTCTCAGGGATTTAATGCATAAATCAAGTAAATTTCCTGCAGCCTGTACAGTGCTTTTGGAATGGCTATTATAATAATCAAGTAGTCATACATCTAGTGGTAATATTAGGGTTACTAATTACAACAAACTGTGTTTTGCTTCGAAAATGATAATGGAATTCAAAAGTAATGTGTTATAAAAGAAATCTCATGAAAAAGCAAGTAAAGCAACATGGAAATATACATGGGTCCTGATACAGGGAGTGAATGAAAGTAAATCATATGCATATTAATTTGTGAATTGTGGATAAAAAGATACATCCTATGATGTACCATTTCTGAAGAAAGAGGAATATAACAATTTTGAATGAAAATTTACTTCAAAATACACATCATGTTCCATATCAATATATTTTCATCGATGTTAAACTGAGTCACTTACTTTAGAAATATTAGGGTTAGTACTCAATATTCTCTGAAGTTCATTTTGAGTATTCAGAAATGAATATCTATGCCAAGAAAATGAATATTTCTGAGAAATATCTTGTGAAAAATTGATTATAAATCCACACAGATGGACATGAAAGAATCAAGGTAGTATATGACACATATATTTCATGTTTGCAAATCCAACATATATATATATATATTTTAATACATTAAAATATAATAGTATGTATGCCAATTGAAATTCATAATGGGATATATATCCTTCACATATGTACCCAAAATATTTATTTTCCTCTACATTGTTTCATGTATAATCTTGATGAAGTATAAAGCACACCACAGCTTGAATTGTCAGCTACCTCAGTGTATTGGGGGGCAGTGAGCTCTTCATGAAATTCGTATTTTTCAAAGTGAGAGTACTCTCAAGAATATACCTGTGATAGCAGTAGGATTATATATATGTATATAGAAATATACATTGTGACCCAGGCGACAGAGACCGGGAAGCAGGAAGTTACATATTTGTTAATTTTGAAAATTCATGGAGAAGTAAAATGAGAAAAATGTGTGACAGGTTTTATAATATGTATCTCTGATGAAGAAAAAGGCAAATCCAAGTATACACCATGCCTCCTATCAAACATTTCTACTTCTATTTTTTAGGATTATTTTTATCAATGTTAGGATAAGGAGTCAGTGTCTAGTAGGTTATGGGTTAGTGTCAGAGATTCAATATTTCAAATGCAAAACAGAAAATGAGTCTAATATATATGCGAACATGTAGCACATAAAAATCTTCCACTGTCATCCACCACAATGCCTTGACATTAGTATCACCCCAAATAAGACACAATGAGAGGAGAAGAGGAAAAAAATCTGTGAATACATATCTGGAATTGGAAATTCTGAGGAGCTCACAAACTTGGGTGTGGCAGAAGAGATCCCAAAAGTAGGGGACAGGGTAAACATTCCCCAAACATGGGAGCTTTGATGGCCTAATGACTTCTTGACTATCTGCCTCTGACATTTGTGCACTAAAAATATAGCTTTGTGCTTTAGCTTCCTTTGTAGTGAGACCATCAAAGCTTGGTCTGAGTCTATGTGACAGGAGGACATGGGTTAATATTTTCCAATATGAACAGGAGAAGCAGAGCTGAATCCTCTCTTTGTAGGTAACTGTGGCTGTTGGGGTATGAATGTCTCCCTGGGTGGATTGTGAAGCCTTTGGCTCACCCTCCAGTTTTAATTGCATTTCTTGCAGCTTCCCTGGAAAATTGGTGTTTGTTTTTGAAATACAAAGAGGTCAACCGGGACACAGTGCTGGAGGGAGCTCTGTCACATGGGGTGAGTCAGGGTCTGAAGGAAAATACACAAACTGGGCTGCTATCCCATATATCTTTCCCACTTGAGCATAGCAACTTGATTCTGAGCATCACACCAAATCCTCTCCCCACAACAACATGCCTTTATATTTTAGGGTCTGCTGGCTGAACCTTGTCAGTCACATGTCATTTGGAAGCCAATGACAGAACCACAGGGGCCCACCACAGATGTTGGATCACACACCTACACTCCATTGCTCCAGGCCCAGTTCCCTGCTGGATCCTGCTCACTGGCATCTCTGTTCTTCACCATGGTCATGAATTCCACTCAGTCAAAAATGGCACTTGCTGGTTCAGTCATGATGAGCAGCAGGATATCTAAATGTTCTCCAGGGATTTCTGCTCATGGAATTCTCAAAAACTTCATGGTATTAGCCTAGACATATTTCACGAATGATGAAGTTGGCACTGTGGGTTTTGATTCATTCAGGAGCCATTAGGTGTTGAGGAATCTGCTTTCAGTAAAAGCTCTGGAGATCGCACACAGACAAGACTTTTCAAGGAGTGGCGAAAGGTCACAAGAATCCAGGCCCATTGGGGTCTAAAATATGAGGTTCATGTGAGTTTTGACTCTCAACTATAGCTGAGAAGGCTTTAACAGCAGAATCATGTGAAATCCTGGCTGAGATTCCCAGTGCTGTAGAGAAAGCCACCCTCGGCCTAGATCTCAATTTCCAAAGGCTCCTCTAATGCCTGGCCTTGTAAAATCCCAACTCAATTCATGGCAATAGTTTTCTGAGATCAGTTCCAGAACTCAGTCTCTAATGGCATCACACCAGAGTTCATGCTGAGGTGGACCCAGCCATTTTTTCCAACCAAAACACAAAAGACTGCTATTCTAACAAAAACACTCCCACATGGCCCTCATCTTCTTCCATACAGACACTCATCATAACATTCTGGCTGGGGGTTTGCATAGGGGGAGCAGTCTAAGATGGTGTGCAAAGTAAGCTCTCATGCCCATCATTTGCCAAATGTCTTGGTAGCCTGGACACCCTTCCTGAGAAATAGGATGCCGCAGTCCAGCTGCAGCAAAATAACTGGGGGGTGACGAATAACTTGTGTACATTGATACAGCAGGAATGGAAGCCATTTATTGTAGAATAAGAGCGGTATTTATACATTTTACACAGCCTATCTAATTAGCATAAAATAGATACAGCAGTCAACCAATAAGGAATCTCCACACTTAATGGCTCACTTTTGTTACTTCACAAACCACTCCCTCTGGCATTTTGCCAGGCACCTTGCAGACTTGTTTACAGACTCTAACATTTCTCTTGCAAAATAACAGGTGCCAATCTGACTTGTTTACAGACCTTAACATTTCCCCCTTTTGTTTAATTTAAATAACGACCATAGTGTTTTTTACAGAAACACCATAAATAACCTGCTAGAAACAGAAAGGGAGGATACAAAATGTCACAATACCAAGCCAATTGATGGCTCCATGCAAGAAGCCTTTGAAAAAATTATACCAGCAATGACACCATTTGTAAAGATATCAAGTTACAATTTGTTGTAAATTATAGTTTGTTGTCTCAGTCCAGATAAAGCAGTGTCTCGATAGATTAACTCACAGACCAGGTAAATCACAGTCCAGGTAAGTTCTGCAGGCAGCTAGCTTAAGTTGTAGCAGTAGAAACAGAAACAGCTCCGAAGTCTCCTTGGGTTCTCAGCAACACTGTAAATTCTTTCACCTTTGTTTTCACCGGCACTGGGATGAAGGCAGGAACTCCGGATGGCTAAAGAATATCCTGTAGCATTTCACTAAGAAAACAACCTTCTGAACAATTTAGTACATTATTTCAAGGTTTTTTACATTTGAAACAAGCCTTAATAGTGTTCATTATTCATCAGCTTCCAGGTGTGGGAAAACCAATGTAGTCACTGGCATTGGAAATGATCAAACTTCAGGAATGCCAGTAGCATCTTCTGCCAGCTGTAGCATTCCGGGCAGCCCCAGATGGCCCTGGGGAGAGTCCCAGACTCAAACTGCTTCCGGGCACAGGGAGCAAGAGCCTGCAAGACTGTGCCTCCAGGTCAGGTCTAGATTTGGGCTCGCAGTGGCGTTCTGCTCCCCCCGGGCAGGGGGGCGAGGAAGAGCTGGCAACTGACCCTTGGAAAATTCTTGCTGCGCCATGATCAGCTTGGGCACGTGGCAGCTGCCTTGTTGATTCACATATCCTCCGGTATTGAAAAGTATTCAGTAATAGCTTTTTGCTGTAACTTTTTTCCTGATAATCCTTCTTTTTCTGAACTTTCTCTTTCTTTCTGACTAGAGTTTCTGGGATTTTATCAACACATGCCCTAACTATTCTTGGTTCCACTGGGGTGCCTTTTTCCCTTATCAATTTACTTCTCACCCCTTCCATATTTTCGTCACAAAGACAATACAACATTTCAAGACAAAACAAGAGGCAAACATACTGTATCAATCTTCTCCATTTTCTCGAAATGGCCATTTTTCCTCTCGCCCTATCTGCCTAGGGACGAGAAGATTGCTCCCATCGAATCTATGGATGGGCAGCTTTTTTTGTCACTTACCCCCAAGTGTCCCGGGGCTCCCCGTAACGGGCCACCATCTGCCGCAGTCCGGCTGCAGCAAAATAACTGGGCGTGATGAATAACTTGTGTACATTGATACAGCAGGATTGGAAGCCGTTTAGTGTAGAATAAGAGCGGTATTTACACATTTTACAAAGCCTATCTAATTAGCATAAAATAGATACAGCAGTCAACCAATAAGGAATCTCCACACTTAATGGATTGCTTTTGTTACTTCACAAACCACTCCCTCTGGCATATTGCCAGACACCCTGCAGACTTGTTTACAGACTCTAACATTTCTCTGGCAAAATAACAGGTGCCAATCTGACTTGTTCACAGACTTTAACAATAAAAGAGATAAAATGGGCCTGTAGTTAATACTGCTCTGCTTCTCAAATTAGAGGCCTCCTGCCTGCCAGGGGTAGATTCTTTATGTGTACTGGACTCATGAAAAAACCCAAACACCTGTGTGCTAGTTACTGGAGGTCTTGCAACAATTCATTTGACCCAGAGGAACCCTGTTCTTACTTTATACGGGTCAGGAGCCTGACCAGAGGAAGGCAAGAGACTTCATCCAATATTACACTTCTTTTTCAACCTTTTAGATTAGGATGGACACATGGGATTTTTCTTGAGTTTCCTGGGGTGCTGAGAATGTAATTCACAGCCACACACAGGGCCAAGTGTCTGATTCAGACACAGCTTTTACAAAGCACTTTACCTCAAGGACACAGATTAGGCCTCTTCATTTCCATTTGAAACTGTTTTCTTGAGGATTCCCCAAGGAATGCCCCAAGGCAAACACCTCCCTGACATTCAGGGGAACAGAACAATAGGGAAGAAAGAAGCCTGGAGAAAAACTTGGCTTTAATTGAACACTGTGGCACTGACAGCTCCTAATCATGCAACTTGGGTTGCGATCTATCCAAGGAGGGATTCTCCAGAGAGATCCTTACCAGTCATGCTAATTTTTGAGTTTTCTGAGATGCTTGGCATTCCCTTCAGCAATACAGTCCATGGGCATGTCACACAGCATGAAGGTGATATACATCTTGGACACAAAGCCAGGAACCCCTTCAGAGAGTGGCCAAAATTCAGGAAGAATACAGGAACTTTGGATCTTGGTAGGTGTTGCCCATCTGCAAGGCAAGCAGGAGTCCATTCATAAATTGGCCATGAGGAGTCCTGCAAAGATTTCCACTAGACAGGACACATTCACGGCTGCATTCTTCTCTCTACTCTCTGTAAACACAAACCCAGTGGGATCCACTGACATAGAAAGACTCACTAGTCAACAGTCCATTTCAAACCAACCACAACAACAACAGAAAAACTTTTTTCCTTCATGTTCTCAGAACATAAGACAAAATGACAAATTGAAACACACACCCACTAAGACACACAAACCGCCCCTGTATTTGGTCTGCATCTATCCACTCTGTCCTCTGAGTAGTGGGTGAAAATATGTGCCCCAGCTGTGGCCTGCCCTGTCTCAGCTCTTGTCTCCTTGGCCGTCTCTGTGTAGTTGTCAGGAGCCTGCAATGAGCCAACACTTGTTTCTCAGGAAAGGTCCCTGTTCAGACCATTCAAGGCATTTGGCTATCCACACATCACTAGGTGCCAAGAAAGAATGACTCTGGCCTTGGTACAGACAAACAAGTGAGCCCACTGAGACTGGAACTGCCTCTGGGTGCCTTGCCTTCTGGATCCCAAGTTCAGAGAGTTCCATCACCAAGGAAGTGAGGTGAGGTCACTTCTTCAGGGAAGTGAATGAGGTCACTGCCTTGGCAACCACTTTGTCCTAACAATTGTTTCCAAGGGTCCCATGAGATGGAGGCTGCCCCACCTTCCTGTGACATTTTCACAAGACATAAAGCTCTATATACCCTAGGAGCCTGGGATCAGCAATCCACACAGGCCTGATTATGTCCATCTTCCCTGCATTGAGAAGAGAGAGGCTGATTCAGCCACATCCCTTCATCCTGACTGGGTTGTTGGCCATGGAAGAGACCTCACAGGTCCTACCTAGCTGCCTACATTTGCTCCAGGAAGCATTTTGGCATCTACCTTTGAGCTTCTCAGCAGCTGTAGGATTCCCTACATACCCGTGTGGCAAGATCAACTCAGGACCTGCTGTTATGTGAAAATAGATTGAGGGAACAGAGTATGGTTAAGGGTCATATCATGTTCGATTTGGGTTAGGAGTCATTCTGCTGGATGAATACGGGTATTGGGCAACTGGGATATTTGTAAGAATGTAAGGTGAAATGTAAGTATGAAAATAGAAAAGTAGGTAAGATCTGAAGCACAAAAGGGTGTTGGGCCCTTGATTTGGATACATAGTTTTTAATTATGTTCTGCAGAGATGAATCCTGTAAATCCATATACAATGGCATAAGATCTTGTACCTGGGACTACTGAATGTAAAAGAGAACTTCCAGTGAAATAGAGAGAGTAGGCAGGATTCCAGACTAGGGTAAGGAAGAAGAGTGAGTTTTGGATTTGGACTAAAGGCCCTTTTTGCAATCCAATGAATTTCCATTGGAGTGTAAATGGGAATGTCAGCACACAAGAAGAGTCAGTCACAACAAGGCACTTGGGGAAATAGATATCCATAGGGATGTTAGGAGATCGGGCAACGTATAAAATGAGTGATGAGATCAGGGATATTTTCAAGAGGGAGATGGGTGAATACACTATTCTAGGAAGAAACAAGTGTATACTCACTGTAGGATTGAAATTTGAAAACAATAGGCAATGCAGATGTAGATGATTTTAGTAATTCATGCCGTCATTAAAATTAGGCTTTAGTAGAAATATAAGTGTGAGTTTTGCATTTTGTGTCCAGAAGATGATGTGATGAAAAGAATACATGGAGCAGGTGACATGCATATTTCTTCCACCATTTCTGGGAGAATGTTTTGATACCCTATCATTCAGAGTTCGGGGATAAAAATAGGTGTACCCTGGGTCTACGTATATAGAGATGATGCATGAATAGACCATATGGTGAATAAAAAGTATAATAGTTTACTATTTTAAATAATGGATTGAAATGATATTTTCAAAAATACATGAAATCTGGTATTCACATACAAACATTCAATCCAAGTAGTCATACATCTACTGGTAATATTAGGGTTACTAATTACAACAAACTGTGTTTGAGTTTTGCTTCGAAAATGATATTAGTACAGTACATGGCACATCAAAAATGCTCACAAGTGTTAGCTATTTCTTATTTACATAGCAATTGCATGTGGAAGAACATTTCTTCTGATCTTTGCTCTAGATCTGTGAGCAGATGATCTAGCTGGAATAGCACAGTTTACACTGGATTGTGTGTAGTGATTTCTTTCTTATCCTTGTTAGTCTTCAGATTTTATGAATTTACTTGACTTGTTCTCATGTTACACTATGAAATTGGATATGTTAATTCTTCACTTAGAAATCTTCCTTTTAATGCATTGGCTCAATTTACAACTATCATGGTTTTATCTTTGATGCAAAAACATGCAACCTTTTTCATCTAACCTGGGAGCTATAGATGGTATGGTATTATTTTAGTATTTGATCTTCTTTTATGTTTATTATTTCTTCACTCATTGATATAGATTCTCTAGCCATTTGTTTACTAGAGCATGATAACCACTAGAACTGGAAATTCAGTCATTCATTCAATAAAATATTTCTTCAACAAAGATCTGTTTATTCCTTGTGCATACTACAAAAGGAACAGTTCCCACATCTTTCAGTATGCTTATTGTGTAGTCAGCAAGACAGAGCCAAAAGCACATGATTATGATTAGAGATGTGCACCAATGTCATAGGTTGGCAAAATGAAGGGCTGAGGGAGTTCAATAAATCTAGCCAGATTTAGGACTCACTGAGTATGTAGAATGTTGACCATGCAGAGAGAGAGAGCACATCATAGACCATTCTGAAACACCTTAAATAGGCACCTTTCTATGTAATCTATGATCTTAATTATAGTCAGCTTCCTTCATCATGGAGCACAATATTTGACATTCTACCTTGAATTAAACAAGAAATTCAGACTTGCAATCACTGCCTCCATATTAAATTATTCGAAGCATAATGATTACATTAAACCTTACTGTGTAGTCTCAGGCAAAAAGATTGTTGGTAAGGAATGTACATCAGCCCTACCATTTCAACTGAAAGATCTAGATGATCACAGGTTATAAAATTGACTCACCCCAAAGTAACAACAAGTTTAATATCAACTTGGAAACAAATAATCTTAACATCAAAAAGACTTTGAAAGCTGTAAAGCAATCGTCTTTTGACTGTCAAAAAAAGGGTAGTAAAGAGGTAAGACATAAAAGAGGTAACATTCTTGGGGGTTTTGGGGGGTGGGGTAGGGTGGGTTCTTTTTTTGTCTTTTTTGGAACTAGGGGTTGAATCCAGGATTTTGCAAATGCAAGGCAGACACTTTGCCACTGAGCTACATCCCAACCCAACATTCTTAATATATAAAGAAAAATTTTAATTGTAATAACCAAAGCCGAATACATGAGAGGAACAGACAACATGAGTGAGTGTGCACGTGTGCACACACACACACACATACACACACACACACACACACACACACACACACACATTTAAAAATACCCGTTAAACATATAAAAAGATACTCAACTTTATTTTTAATAAAAAACATAAATTAAAGCTACTGTTGGTGAGTCTTAGGGGAAATAGGTACTTATTAATCACTGGTGGAAATAGAAAAATGGTACAGTTCCTTTGGAGGGAAATTGAGCATTCTCTAAGAATATATAAGTACATATTTTTTCCTTAGCAATCCCATTCCTGAGAATTTACTCTGAAGATGCACCCGCAAAATACTGGAAAAAGAGGGGGAAACACTTGCATATATACCAGATTCTCTGTTGAGGTGTTTTTTATAATGATAAAAAGTTAGAAATAATGTAACTGCCATATGAAGATTGACTGAATAAACTATGATACATAGGATGCTGTAGAAAATAATTCAGAAAATCTCCATGAACTAATGAGTGATTTTTCAAAATATATTATTAGCAGAATTTATCAAGGTAGTTCACATTAGCAGATTAAGGGGAAAGATTTCATAATGTTGTCAACAATGCAGGAAAAGTTCCCAGTTAAGTTTGAAATACAGCCTTGATTTTAAACAATTCTTGGCAAAGAACAGAAAAACATCCTTAACTTGATAAAACATGGCTACATGACATTTACAGCCCAAAATCATTTAATGATGAATTTGAACAAAACAAGAGTGTCTATTACTTCTTTTCATCAGAATTGTTTTGGAAGCCCTAGCTACTGCACTAGGATAAGAAAAATGAAATATAAAAGGGGGATGTTCTTTATTTGCATATTTATGAATATATAGAGAATATGCAAAAAAAAACCTATTCATAACTCATTAATAAGATAATGCGGTTTCTGGATATAAAATCTGTACAGACAAATCAATTCTATCTCAAACAAGTAATAGTTGCTTAGAAAATGAACTATTATAATATTTATAGTAGTATTAAATAATATCAAGGACCTTATTATAAATTCAACAAAATAAATATAAGAATTTTATGTAGAAAATAAACCTTTGTTGAAAGAAAGAAAAGAATATCAAAAGGAAAAGGAAACTGAAGTAATCTTGAAATTAGGGAAAAAGATGGAAGAGTGACTTAATAATTGTTATGGTTGGTGAGATGTTTAATTGTACGTTCTCTTTTACTTTTTTCATTTCTCTTGATTGAATTGTTTATGAGAATGCATTTTATAAAAAACAGTGAAGTCATTATTCTTTTTTTCATTTGTTCATAATAGTTATTCTTGACATTAGATTCATTTGGACTAATTATAAATGCATGGAATATAATTTGCTCCAATTCAGTCCCTTCACCCTCCCCATCCTCCCTCCCACTGTTCCCTTTGATCCACTTTACTGATCTATTTATTTACATTTTTAAGAATTAGTATCTTATAGATATTCAAAATGATGAGTTTCATTATAGTATATTCACATATGTGCATTGGAAAGTTAGTTTGGGTTCATTCCACAGTTTTTCCCTACCCATTCCCCATTCCCTTCTTTTTCTTTGATTTTATTTTTTTTAAATACACGACAATGGAGTGTATTACAATTCTTATTACACATATAGAGCACAATTTTTTATATCTTTGTATAAAGCATATTCATGCCAATTCACGTTATACATGTACTTGTTTTTTTTTTTGCATTACAATTCTTATTACACATATATACCACAATTTTTCATATCTCTGTTTGTATATATAGTAGATTGACAGCCAATTTGTGTCTTCAGACATGTACTTTGGATAATGATGTCCATCACATTCATTCCACATTCATTAGGAGGCTAATCCCCTGCCTCCTCCCTTTCCCTCACTCCCCTCTTCCCTATCTAGAATCCATCTATTCATCCCATGTTCCTCCTCCCTACCCTATTATGAGTGAGCCTCCTTATATCAGAGAAAACATTTGGCATTTGTTTTTTGGGGATTGGCTAACTTCACTTAGCATTATCTTCTCCAATGCCATCCATTTACCTGCAAATGCCATGATTTTATTCTCTTTTAAAAAAGTTCATTGTGTATATATGCCACATTTTTAAAAATCCATTCATCCACTGAAGGGCATGTAGGTTGGCTCCACAGTTTAGCTATTGTGAATTGTGCTGCTATAAACATTGATGTGGCTGTGTCCCTGTAGTATGTTGTTTTTAAGTCCTTTGAGTATAGTCCAAGGAGAGCAATAGCTCAGTCAAATGGTGGTTCCATTCCCAGATTTCCAAAGAATCTCCATACTTCTTTCCAGATTGGCTACACCAATTTGCAGTCCCACCAGCAACGTATGAGTATGCCTTTTTCCCCACATCCTTGCCAACACTTATTGTTGTTTGTCTTCATAATAGCTGCCATTCTGATTAGAGTTGTATCTTAGTTTTGATTTGCATTTCTCTGATTGCTAGAGATGTTGAAAATTTTTTCATATATTTGTTGATTGATTGTATATCCTCTTCTGAGAAGTGTTTGTTCAAGTCCTTGGCCCATTTTTTGATTGGGTTACTTGTTTTTTCAGTGCTTAGCTTTTTGAGTTCTTTATATACCCTAGAGATTAGTGCTCTATCTGATGTGTGAAGGGTAAAGATTTTCTCCCAGGATGTAGGCTCTCTGTTCACCTCATGGATTGTTTCTTTTGCTGAGAAAAAACTTTTTCGTTTGAATCCATCCCATTTATTGATTCCTGGTTTTAATTCTTGTGCCATAGGAGTCTTATTAAGGAAGTTGGGGCCTAACCCATATGATGAAGATTAGGGCCTACCTTTTTCTTCTGTTAGACACAGAGTCTCTGGCTTAATTCCTAGGTCCTTGATCCATTTTAAGTTAAGTTTTGTGCATTGTGAGAGTTATGAGTTTAATTTCATTTTGTTGCATATGGATTTCCAGTTTTCCCAGCTCCATTTGTTGAAAATGCTATCTTTTTTCCAGTGCATGTTTTTGGCACCTTTGTCTAAAATAAGATGATTGTAATTTTGTGGGTTAGTCTCTGTGTCCTCAATTCTGTAACATTGGTCTACCATTCTGTTTTAGTGCCAATACCATGCTGTTTTTGTTACTATTGCTCTGTAGTATAGTTTAAGGTCTCATATAGCGATACTCCCTGCTTCACTCTTCTTGCTAAGGATTTCTTTAGCTATTCTTGGTCTCTTATTTTTCCAGATGAATTTCATGATTGCTTTTTCTATTTTTATGAGGAATGCCATTGAGATTTTGTTTGGAATTGCATTAAATCTATATAGTGCTTTTGGTAGTATGGTCATTTTGATAATATTAATTCTGCCTATCCCAAGAGCAAGGTAGATCTTTCCAGAAATAGTAAATAAATTCGGCAAAGGAGCAGGATATAAATCAACACCCATAAATCAAAGGCATTTCTGTATATCAGTGACAAAGCCTCTGAGAAGGAAATGAGGAAAACTGCCCCATTTACAGTAACCTCAAAAAAAATAAGATACTTGAGAATCAACGAAAGAAGTCAAAGATCTATACAATGAAAACTACAAAACCCTAAACAGAGAAATCAGAAGAAGATGGAAAGATCTACACATTCCCTTCTTAAAAGGAGAAAGGGAGGGGGAGGGAGGGAGAGGGGGAAAAATATGATAGCCCAAAGGGTGGGGTTTTGGCTTGCTGAGAACTTCTAACTGAAGGAGATTGGAATCCTGAAAGCAACCTCAGAAGCAAAGCCTCTGTCCTCCTCCTGCTCTCCTGTCCTTCACCCTTCTCTCCCAAAGCCTTCTCTCATAAAACCTAGAAAGCTCTCTCTCTCTCTCTCTCTCTCTCTCTCTCTCTCTCTCTCTCTCTCTCTCTCTCCTCTACCCTCCCTGCTATTCCCTTCCTGTCCCCTTACCCTCCCTTACCCCCTCCCTTAAAAACCCTCATTCCAGATAGGACCTGCCTTAGGTCCAGAAGGAAAGAAGGCTATACAGAGAGGCCAAGAAGAATCTGACCAGACAGGGCTTGCTAGGACCCTGGCAGCCTTTTACCATTAGCTCACACCCCCTTTCCAGTCATTTCTACATGGCCATCCATTCTTCATGGAACATAAACATAAAAACAGGAGTTTTCCCTGGATCTGTAGGTCTTTATTTCTGAAGGCTTTTAGGTCAAATAAACTTCTATTAAATAAATGTTGTGATTTTTAAAATGTAAAGACATATACTAGCTCATAAATTAGAAGAAGTAATTTATAAAGATAGACTCTTTCTGAAACTCATCTGAATTTTTATTGCAGTTCCTGGACCTCTTAAACAGCTATAGAATTAAGATACTGTATTAGTGATAAGAGGATAAACAGTTCGGTAAGACAGAAAACTCAGAAAGTGATTGCCACATGATTTATGATTGAGGTGGGACTGCAGATCAGTGGTGGAAAATGTCAGTCTTTTTAATAAGTAGTGCTGAGACAATTGAGTATTTATGTGAAACTGAATGAAATTAAAGCTCCTACTATACACCATAGACAATAATTCTGTGTGACATATAGAATTAAGTGTGAATGGCAAAACAATAAAATGCTTTCAAGATAATACCTTTATGATTTTGGAGTGGGGTAAGTTTTCTTAAATATAACATAAAAAGCACTGATTGTAAAGGAAGATATTAAGAAATTTGATATTACTAGCAGTAAGTATTTATCATAATCAGAAGACACCATGGCAGACAAAAGTCATTCTTAACATTCAAAACTAATACTTGGTGTTAGAAGTTAGCAACCGTTGCTATCTTTTGGAAGAGTGAATTGGATAGGGTGTGGGGAAGGACACTCCCAGGAGGCTGATCATATCTTTCCTAGATCTGATGCTAGTTATACAGGTGTATTCACTTTGTGAAAGTTCAGCAAACTGTGCTGACAATTTGTACATTTTAAAATGTATATGCTCTACTTCAACAAAAAGTCTTTATAAAAGAAAACTACTAAGAAGCTATTTGTAAAACATTTGTCTAGCAAAAAAATAGAGACCTCCTACAGCTGAATGAGATAGACATCTCAATAAAAAATCGAGCAAAATATTTGAACACACTTCAGAAAAGAGGAAATCATTTATTTGATTTATTCAAAAAGGTGCTCAACCTTATTAATCTTCAGAGGAATGCAAATTAAAATGATTGATCTCTTTATACCAAAATTGGCTAACATGAAGAATCTGAGAAAACAGTACCTAATGAGGAAGTGGAGCAATGGGAACACTACTGCACTTGGGCTAGGAATAAAAATTGGCACAACCACCTTGGGAAATGGATTGTTGTTACATAGGAGGTATGGAGGTAATATGCCAGGTGACTTAGTGATTCCTCTGTTTCAGAAATGGGTGCTTATGGGCACCAGAAGATGTTCAGAAGAGTATTTATAATAGCCTTGTTAACTATATCCAAACAGTTGAAGTAATTCAAATATCTATCAACACAAGAATTTGTACATAAACTGTAGCATATTTATACAGCCATGTACTACATAATAGAATGAACTTTTCTGCAGAAAAATTCATATATAATATACATACATGTGAATATGTATGTATATAAATATAAATGTATACATATTCACATTTTTCATAAAATTTCAGAGGTGTTTCTTAGCTCTCTGAAGTTCATCCCAGATGTCCAGGTACAAGCCCCTCTTGGAAAAGTACCCTCATTTGTCAATCAAAGAAGATGCATAAAAGGTATTATGCATATATTTAATGATATCAGCCTGAGCCCATTTAGGTTTGTTAATGCAACAGTGGAATGCAGCCTCCAGGCCTTCCCATTCTTGCATTTGTCTGTATTGTCTTCATATTTGTTTAAATTAGAAAGTAATACATTTTTAACAGCATTGTTGAGGTATAATTTGTATATCATAACATTTCCCTTCTGTAAGAATAAAATTCATTGATTTTTGACACCTCTATAGAGTTTTGCATCTGTCATCACTATACAAGTTCAGAACATTCCCATCACCTCCCAAAATTTCCTCAAGCCACATTTGCCATCAATCAAATGTGTATTTTCAAATATAGTGTGTTGATTGCTTCCTTTATTTCAAATAACTAATCATTAAAAGTAGCATAACACATTGATGAATAGAAACTTGAAAAACATTAACCAAAATCTTTTGTTAAATGTATTTTGAGGTTCTGTATACATACTTGATTAAAATCAGCTTATTTGCATCTGTCCTCTATTGGTAGTTTCGAAAAAGGGAACATACTGAACAGTTGATTTCTTTCTTCATATGTTCTTGGTGGGTGAATGTTGTCATGTTGTTCTGGGTGGGTTTTTAGTTTTAAAAATTTTAGTTGGTTTTGGGGAAAATGTTCAGTTATACAAATGGCCCTTTTATATGGCAGTCTGTATAGTACTAATTTCTGAGAATAAATCATACAAAATAGAATAAAGAATAGAAGTTAGACTATATAGTTAAATTAAAACATAAATATCAAATTGTAAATTATTCTTTATTAGGAGTAACTAAAGGAAAGAATGTATTGATCAACTCTGATATTAAATGTCTCAGACTTTAGAACAGAATAACAAGTATTTTAAAAGCTTTTCTTGTCTTTGTTCTACCACTTCATATTAAGATGCTGAGTATAATATAGAAGTACATATGGAATATAAATATTATGTGAGCATATTATACTATTATGTATAATTGGGCTTCCTCAAGTGATGTTTTTAACAAACTTTTATTATACATACTATACACTATTATTATAGAAATTATTATTTCTGCTTAAAGGTGATTGTATGGTTGGGAAATGCAGATATATTATGTGTAAAATTAAATATTTTTCTAAAAAAGTATAAATCAGATGTTCATGAATTTTGGAAATAAAAATACATAATGCCTAGCTAGTTCTTAAGAGGTAGGCTATATCTTCTGTTTGTCAAAGTATTTACTCTGAATTATTGGTGGAGCTAACTTTTATTGAGGTTTCTCTGTTGCCAGGTACTTTATTACCAAGGTTGCCATCAGAACCGGGAATGACATTACTCACTATCAGGATTGAGAAAATTGGTCTGAAAGACGCTGGACAGTGCATTGATCCCTATATTACAGTTAGTGTAAAGGGTAAATAACTGGCAAATTGCATTATGCTTTTTCTTATATGGGACAAAGTTTTTGACAGGGGATGGTGTTTTATATGTGACAACTTACTTTAATGCATTCTATAATGAGGCAAAATCCTAGAAGAGATCATAACAGAACACAGTTCTGAAAGACTTACAAAATATATTTCCTACTTGCTTTTGAGTTTGTATAGATTTTTGCTCTTCAGATTCCAGCTAATGTGCAGACTAAACATACACATTGTCCTTAACAGCAGCTACAGCCTTCAGGATGTAGATTAACAATAGCACTTCTCACCTTCCATGGGTGTGTAGTTTTCTACACAAAGCCTCATGTCCTGTTTTCCCATCTCTCCTGCTTCAGCCCCTCTTCTTCCTGTGCTACTGAGGTATCTACATAGGTGAGTCCTACAGAGGCAGATGAAAATCAGGGGACAGGGAAGTAGGGTGCATCCATAACATCCATGCCCTGAAAGCAATCCCGTGGGATGATGATATGATTAAGGAATAAATTATACCATTTTACAGAAATAACTATAATTAGTACAAATGGCTTATTTTAATCTGTAGTTTTGCACCAAAGGAACAGATCGGTGCTGAAATTAAATGGAGGAACTTTTATCAATTGCAGAAATAAAGTCAGATCCATGGGTTAATTAGTGCAAATTAAAAGAAAAATGTGACCACAAAGAAAAAGATTTATTTAAAGAACATAATCCACAGCACTAATACTGGTACACTTTTAAATTCCGATGTTACCACTTATCAAATATATAGTATACTGGAAAATATTTACATTGTTTGATAGACCATTTGTAAAACTGCATACTCATTCAGAAAGTATACTTAAAACACAAAAATATTTAATGATGTTGTAAATGTTAAGTTACCTTTGCATATGTTAAACTGAAATATTTTTATGTAAATATTTTTTAACTATTAAATGTACTAAATTGTTTTTGAGCTTTTTGAGACACATAAATGAATAACACATAAACACTGAGAAGTTATTAAATGAGTCCATGTTGAGTTTCATTAAACTGAGATTTTAAAACACAGAAAATTAAAACTATATATAACGTACCATCTGGTTGTTGTAAATTCAGGGTATGTTGTAAACAGTATAACCAGAATTTAGATAATATATATGAAAAATTATTCATTAACAAAAGGGTTTTTGTTGGCTGTTCTCATCCATTTTTGGTTCTTAACAGGGAAATTATGATAAGGTTAGGTTTAAAGGCTTTTCTAAATAAGCCATATACTTGATCAAAGTTAGAAATTGGTGGCAGAGCTCCATTGTGGCAAATTATATTCCCTAAGGAAAACATGTTTGTTCTTTTTACCACTTCATTATGAAGATCAAGTTTTGTCCACTTGGCCATGTAAAGGCTTCCTTGTCCCCTTCATGAGGACTCCTATCCAGTCTATATTCATTTCTCTCCACATACCCCATGAACTTCAACAACTCTCACATACTTGCTCACACCAAATAGGAATTTCTTAGCCTGAGAATCTCCTCTCAGCTCTTTCCATGCCTCTTTAGGAACTGTAACCTTTGCAGTTTCTAGATTTTCCGTCTGTATATGTGAATGCTCATAAGCAGAAACTTATTTGTTTCTCCAGATCTGAATGGCATAGATTTAACTCCTGTGCAAGATACTCCTGTGGCTTCAAGAAGATAAGATAAATATGGTCATTTTAATGTAGACATTGAGCTCCAGAAGCATATTAAAAAATTAACCAAAGGTTTGTAATTATCAGTTACTGACTTCTTAAGGACTTCTTAAGGAAAGTACTTATCTGGGTTTGTGTTGATAGTGTACTTAAAACAAGATCTTATTTCACATAGTTATGAATATTGACTTAAAGTCAAATCAACAATTTTTTTTTTTAAAATATGAGAATTAGCAGTTGCATTATCTAGTTGTGTAATAATGTGGTTAAATATTATTTGACAGGGAAGTATTTCTCATAATACAGAGTTAAGGAAAGCAGGTTCTCTAATAATTACCTTAAGTCCTTTTAGGAACCTAATGATTACTTTCTAACAGTTAAGAAATTATTTTTTTTCTTTCAATAAGATGCATTGGGTAAAAAGATACTATAACTGGCAGTTAGTTTGTAAGAATATGGAAAGGACAATCTGGGCATGGTGGTTTCAGGAGGGAGAGAAATAAAATATCAAAGGAACTCTTTTAAATTTCTATTGTAATATAGGTGCTTATTGAAACCATTTCTATAGGTACTGCTGATACTTAAGTAACTTCTGTTTTTCTTGTGGTATTTAATATTTTATATTCTTTGGTAGTTTATGATTCTACCTGTGTACATAACTTACATTCTTGCTATACAATTTTGTTGTACTTTGTAGAATTAAATGATATGGAGAAATGTCACTCAGACATGGTAGAAGAGCTTGGAGTGACAGCCACAGTGAGTTATCAACAGTTGTGTCATCTGACTGTTTGACACATGTTACTTTGTAAAATCATAGGCTTCTGGTGACACATAAGAAATGTGTAGTCTCTGGCTTATGTGGTTTGTTTTAATTCCTTAGGTGCAGCTATCTTCTTTGAATTCAAATACTACAAGCCTAAAAAAAGGTTTACCAGCACCAAGTGTTTTGCTTTCATGGAGATGGATGAGATTAAACCTGGGCCAATTGTAATAGAACTGTAAGTGACATACATATAGGATTCATACTGTACTAATGGTTACTAGTTCATGTTTCTTCTTAGTCCCTCTTATCTAGAATGTAACATTGGAGTAAATCAATCATCAAAGTATTTTAAACAATCATCTTTCTATTGTGGTTACAGATACAAGAAACCCACTGACTTTAAAAGAAAGAAATTGCAGTTATTGACCAAGAAACCACTTTATCTTCATCTACATCAAACTTTGCACAAGGAATGATTCTGACATGAGTAATGTGGAATTTCTGTGAATTATACCACTCAGTAGAAACCATCATAGCTCTGGGTAGCATATTCATCCTTCAGGAGGCAGGAAGTGAGCCGTACCTATAGGCCAGTGAGTCCACTGCAAAGCTGTACCACAGAACTAAAGTCCTGCACCTCATTGTTATGACTCCTTTGGATACAAGGTTTATTGTAGATTTTGAAACATGTTTTTACTTTTCTATTAATTCTGCAATTAATAGTCTTTTTCCTAATTTACCACTGTTCCTACCCTGCTTCCTGGAACAATACTGATGTAGTAGGTATGCTCATCTTCAAACTTTAAAATACAGCAATAAGAATGTGCTAGAGTTTACACATTTGCTCACTTTTGCTCCAATATGGTCTTTTGATTTGAATTAACTTCAAACTTTTGAATTGAATTGGGTAGGATAGTTCCAGATTGCTTTGAAAGGAAATTGGATCAGTTATGGTCTGTCTTATAGGCTGTTCCTTAGAGCTGGACTAAATTCACCCTTATCTGATAGTTCTACTTAGAAATAGTGTGCCTTGACCAGATCAATATCTTATAGGGGAGTGCCCCCCAGATTGTAGCTGTGATTTTTTTCCAGATGACCAGATTGTTTTTCTGAAAGTAAGCATATTTTTAGTCATGTTGATTAGTTGTTCTACATCACATTGCTATTGTTTCTAGGGTTAACATTAATGATTCTAGGGTTAACATTAAAACCATCTCTCTCAGAATAATTACAAATTTTTGGGTGGGTTTAAATCATGTCATCTAAATATAATTGAGTCAGATGCTAATGAGATACTGCAGGAACAACTGCTGTTTTTCTGACAACTGATAGTGAAACCTTAAAACCTGCATACCTTGTCTTTATAAAGTGATGGGTATGCAAAATCTGGAAAGATATTCTATTTTTTTTAAATATAGGTAGATACAACTGCCATTTATTTCCTATTTAGATATATTGACATTCATATGAAAATATGCAGATCATTAGCCTATTGTAATTTCACCATTTACATTACTTTTAACTTAATGATGAGACATAAATAAATCTTTCATAGTACACAAGGTGGATATTTGATACACAGAACATAAAAGTTTTGTGAGGAGCTTTTTTGTGGGTTACATGTAGAACCCATGTATTTTAATATTCACTATTTTAAATGAACAATGCATGAAGGGAATGCAATACTTGGCCTATTTTTAAACTAGTGTAAACCCTAATCATACCATCTGTTTGCTTTTTAAAACGAATAACAGTTATTTTAGCCCTTGCACTTCAAGAGATCTAGTCTTTAATTTTTCAGTTGTCTGTTAGGTCAATTTTGTTTACTAGATGAATGTTAATAAAACTATATGAGGCTGAAAAAATTCTCAACCAAATTTAGTCTTTTCTTTCATCTGGATTGGGTTAATTTCACAAGTGCAAAAATAGTTCAGTTTACAGTAGTTCTAGGAAATGAAGAATTTGCCTTAATAAAATGTTCACTCAACTGAAACTCTGAGTAGTCAAAATTTCCAGACTGTAAACTTCTCAAGAGAAGGGCCTCATCTTCTCCATGTCATGCTTTCCAAGGTGCTTGGCAGCAATCTGTACCCTGTGGAGTACTCAGTACCTTTTTGTTTGATGTTACTGATGTTGAAGTTGCTCCCTTAAAATCTACTATTAAAATGTAGCAAAACTGATACATTGTTCTTTCTGTTTTTTCATAGACTATAAAACATGTATATCAAAGTGATAATTAAAAAAAAAACACCTTTTTTTGTAGATGGACACAGTACCTTTATATTTATATGTGGTGCTGAGGATCAAACCCAGTGCCTCACAGGCAACCCCAGCCCCTCAAAGTGATAATTTATATGAAGAAACATTTAGCATCCTTCACATAAGAATGCTTTTTTTAACCTCTATTTATTTATGTGATGCTGAGGATTAAACCCAGGGCCTTGCCTGTGCTAGGCAAGTACTCTACCACTGAGCCACAACCCCAGCTGCCACTAAAGAATGGGGTTATATGAAAAAAAAAAAAAGAGGATGCTTTGTAGGAATGTCTTTCATCAGCATTAAACAAACTTAAATTGAACATTGTCATTAGCTTAGCTTTAATTCAGACCTGAATGATCAAACCTCCCCCGCCAAAAAAGGTGGTTTTATCTTGAAGCAATTAACACAAAACAATCTGTATCTCACAAATTAGTTGTTTAAATTTACTTTCTAGTGTGGAAGGGGATGAGTCACTGGACAATAATTACAAATATAGCAGTAATACTTTCAGGTTGAAACACTACTGCTTCACAAATGAAATGATTTTAGTAACTAAACTCAAACACAATTTGCTGGAGAGGACTTCTAAAACTTTTGAGATACAAAAGTATAATTGAATCAAGGGACAGTATTCTCTCACAACTGGTATATGGGCAGCTACCTTGGGCTTTGCTACAGAAGTGGTACAATCAGATGGATGTAAGGAGAGGCAACTATGGGTGGGTTCAGAACTGCTCAGATAAACTACGTAGAATGCATTATAGCTTACTAATAGAATAAGTACAAAAAAGGCTTTAGAGGGAAAACTACTGTTGCTTTGAATAAAAAAATAAATCTGGCTTTCCTTGAAAATCTATCTTCCTAGCTGACATCACCTTTATTTAAATGCTATTTTAAAATTAGAAGTTATAGTAACTTCAGCATTGCCTTGTGTCCTGTAGAGGTTGAAAGATACATTCAAAATTGGTGTTTGTGACTTAAATTTTATTTTACATGGTTAAAAATGGCATAAGCTATTATATGGTTTTCCTCTTACACACAGCTGCTGCTTCTGATATTAAATGGAGGCTATGTAGATTGAATTCTTCCTAATGGACTCATTCTTTTTGATTCTGAGTCATCTTCAGAAGTTTAGAGATTTTGTTTCACACTGAAGCTTTTTCCCCTATTTTGAGAATACTTAGGGGACATAAAAAGAACAATGATATATTCTAGGTTTCAACAATCCTATTACTTTCTAGTAAAGAATAGAAGAATATGGTCTAGCAGTAAACAGAAGTACCAGGCTTTTATAATTTTATTTAAATCTTAAACCTCTTAAAATGTACTGTTAAAATTGCTGTAATTAAAATTACAGCTCTGGAGAGCTAGTTGTTAGGAACATTGTTTTAAAGACAGTAGTTACAGATTCAGGACTTGCTTTAATTGATTTTTAAATAAAATATATTTGAGTATCTGTTAAAAAAAAAGAATTTAATTCAGCCCATAGTTGCTGATTAAAGACATTATAAGCCTTAGAGTTTCATTCATTCTCTCTCAGAGGATTATACTTTTCTAATTTTTTTATCATATTCCTTGAAAATCAGTGGCAAGGTATGGGAAAGAGAAGAGTGTGTGTGTACATTTTTTTTAAAGAAATTTCCTTATTAATTTTTTTTAAATTAATTTTTATTGTTGGTTAATTTCCTTACTTTTTATAGACACAACATACCACCCTATATTTTACTGTTATAATGCAATAATGGCAAAAGCAGTAGAACTTCAGGCCAAACAACTCTTGGTACTAATGTAAACTCATTTTCAGAAAACCATTCTCACATGAACAGTGGTTAGAAAAAAGTACATGAATGTGCTACAAAAATAGAGCCACAAGACTTCTCACAAGTAAAAGAAATTCCTCTGTATAAGTCCACAGTTGACCAAGGTCCAGCCTCCTTAACAGTGAGCAACAGGAAATATGCTGCCAAGTCACCATCTTCAGTTCTGAGAGTGAGTTTACATGCTTCCCCAATGGCACAAAGTCTCATGACGATCCAATGAATCAACAGACACTTGGGAAATATTAATAAACAATTTTTTATGAACTATTACAACAAAGAACTTCAGCAAGAAGGAAAATGAAGTTTATGATCTTTGAGTAAACATTTTTAGCGTAACAGTCTCTGTGACCAGATATTTAAAGAGAAAAATCAAGGTTATAAAACACCATTTCTCTGTTATCAACTGGAATACACTAAAAATAGGATAATGGAAATACATGTTCTTAAAGCATTTCCACAGGAAATGTCCATAATTATGACATTCTAAATCATTTAGCAATTGTATATGCTACATTAACTAAAACAAAGGTATTCCTTATTGCACGTTTTAAAGTTGGAAGGATACTCTAGTTTAAGTGGGGGATATTTAGGGGGAAAATATTTTGGCTCCAAATGTATACTGCACCAAGGCAGCTTCATTCTAAAAACATAAGGCATTTAAAATAAACTTTTATATATTCAAGCCAATAATCCTTCAACACAATGAATAGTTCATAGTCCACTTTCTGACTAAGTGTCAGAGGTTAATTTTATGGGCCCTGTTTTAAGGCCTGTGAACAGCCCTCACTACTCTGAGAATCGGGTGTAGGTGGAGGTTCATCTTTAAAGCCTGAAGACATTAAGTCTTTTGCAGCAGGTGGTGGCCCATAGTCTTGGGGACCATGAGTTGGAGGTGGTAATGGGGCACCAGGAATGAAGTACTCTCTTGGGCCAAATGAGCCTAAAGGTCTAAATGGTGCAG
This sequence comes from Callospermophilus lateralis, assembly GCF_048772815.1. Classification (NCBI taxonomy): domain Eukaryota; kingdom Metazoa; phylum Chordata; class Mammalia; order Rodentia; family Sciuridae; genus Callospermophilus; species Callospermophilus lateralis. Next base: position 3,796,717 of record NW_027510917.1, read on the forward strand.
GTCCTGGAAAAAAATCACGAGGGTCAAAAGGCAAATCCCATTGTCCAGGTGGAACACCTGGTGCATATTCTCTGAAGCCTATTGGTGGACGCATACAAGGACCTGGAAAATAAAAAGGAAGTGATGTAAATACCCAGAAATTTCTGAACTTGGGTGATTTCAAGTATGTTAATATAGTCTTTAATTTCTCCCAAGCCTAGAACATCAACTGGTGAACATCCTGACTTGCCAGATGAGGCAAACTGAAATAGAACAAGTTTAGGTTATAGCCTGGCCAACCAGCCATGAAGCAACATATTAAGGATTTAAACATGGCTCTACCTAGCTCCAGGCTTATCTTTTTTCTTTCCCTACTATATAATTGCAGAATTATTTCTATCTCAAAAGAGCTCCATTTATATTTGGAAGTACTATATTACCATGACAAGATGATAGATTATGAAATAAGAACTTTACTACATCAAAGAAATTTTGATAAAAGGAAATCCCACTATTTATTATTGTATCCATTAAAAATTCATGAAGTATTTCAGCATGGACTTTACACATGCCATCAGAATCAAGGTGCATGCCCCCTGGAAAAGGCCTTCCACAGCCACCTAATTAAATCAGCAACATTTATTAGGTCACTGTTAAATCCTCCTCTTTAACACTTCCCTCTGACTTTTCTCAAGGTAAGGAGGGTTTGACTTTTCCTTTTATATATTCTATAACCTACTTCTTATGCTTCCATTATGGGTGATTACAAACTTTATGTTATAGGATTTTCATATCTGTGACAAAATTTTAAGTTATGGCATGTGTCTCATCCACCTTTCCATCTATTGCAGTGCATATCAACATATTTTCAACAAACATCTGCAGAAGTAATATTTGTGGCTTTTCGCTATATAGCCCCTTATCCTTGTCTATGAGATAGCTATTGCCTATCTCAGTATAAGATTATGTAGTGTCCCATATATCCCAGAAAACTGGAGGAAAAGTTAAAATGTACTCAGTTGTATCCTTTCATTGTTAAGACCTGAGATAGCAACCAACTGTTTTAGCAAGCAATAGAAATGAAAGATGAATGTGATTTATAAGTCAATCACTACTGTTCAGATCATCATACCAAATGGTGGAGGAATTGGCCGAGGCCCAAAAGGCCTACCGAGCTGAAATGGCGGTCCATACCAAAAGGGAGGTGGTGGAGGCCGTCCCATTGGGGGTTCCATAGGGGGGCCCATGAAGGGTACCCCTGAGAAAGGAGGGGGCCCTTTCATAGCCATATTAACCTGCAATTTAAGATTTGAAAGCAGTTAAAAGTTTTAAAATTCCTATGTATTAAGACAAAGTACCAACACCGATAAAAGCTAAAACCCAAAACAGGCACCTGTCCAGAGAATACCATCAGTGCAACAAAACTCTACCCACCCCTCCTGTGTATTCCCACTGACAGCTTACAGAAGTTAGAAGGATTCCACAAGAGGGAGCAGTTTGTTAGTGATTATATCTGCACAGGAAAGGGAAAGGCAAGAGGACTGGCAGAGGTTATTAACAGAGGTGATTTCTGACCAGTATGTCATGCTGTATTCACTACAACCTATTTCAAAGGGAGTCCCCCCCTCCCCATCACTTCCCTTTCATCACAGTAGCTCATTACTTCCATATTAAGAATGAACAGAATAAAATGAAAAATACATTCTGTACCCATGTAATAATAGCTACTATTCAGAGTATCTTCAGTAAGTCTTTCATAATTATTCAACCTCTGAGATCTTTAAGTAGACTGTCTTGTTTTAAATAAGAGGGAACAAAAGCAAATGGATTATCATAATTTGTTGAAGGCCACACTGCATATTAAAGGGTCTCAATCCCAGGTTTGCCTCCAAGCCATGCTTTTCCCACCTCTACTCCTCTATAACAACGGGTCTTTGCTCTCTTTTAAATCTTCTACTACAAAGGGGTTTGGGGGTCTTATCTAAGCTGCCCTTAGATTGCTCCAGAGATGTATATTCCTGGAATATGTATACACTGGAACTTGAGAAGTATTTTCCAACACAATGCTATATACACAAATTAGGAAGACAAGGCTTTAATATTTACTTTCATTTACTGTACACCATTTGAGATATTGATTTATCATTTCCTATGAGTAGTGAGTTTGAAACTAAACAATTAAAAATTTATTTTATTATAGAGCTGCAGAAGACCTACCAGATATAATAGCAACACAGTTACAAGAAAATGCACTTATGTGAACAAATGAGACCATTGCTTGGGACTGGCTCAAGAGGTCATTTCAGATTATCATTGTTGCACTGATACAGTATTTCACTTTCAGAAAATCTGATACCAATCTAATTCAAATCACTCAAAATAGGGTTTGCACAAATGGAGGAATTCTTAAATAGCATTCTTCCAAACAAAAATAAAAATGATGAATTATATAATTTATAATGAATTTACTTTGCCTTAGAACATTCAAAACAAAACACCATATAAAGTTAGAGTGATAACTTTTCACATTCTGTAGTTCATTATAGTTGTACACACTTAAGCCACATTTCCAAGGAGAAAAGTAAGCTCAATATTGCATGCAGTTTAAAGCAAACAAGATCAGTGTCATGCTCTGAATATCCTTCCCAGAAATGCACAGAATAAAACCCAATTCAGTTCTCAACCTCTAAGTACTTACTCCAACTGGATGCTCAGTTAAAGAAGTAATGGTAGAAACTGAGGGGGTCTCAGGTTCTTGGGGAACAGTTTGCTTTTTAAAAAACAAATGGGATGGTACAAATAGAACACAAAGAAGGATAAAGCAAAGAGCAAGTACTGTAGGAAAGCAACATGTTCCTGCACCACCACGTGATTCACAGTAACTACAGAACTTACCTTGCCCTCATCCGTCACCTTAGCTGGAGAAGAACTTTTGGAGCTGCTGTTCATGTGAGCTGGACCACATCCTGGGTCTGTTAGAGATCAAAGAATGGATTCAGACTTATTCTAACATGAAGAGAATAAAAATCCTGCATCCACAATTACAGATTCTTTGAAATTACTTGGTCTCTTTACCAGAGGCAACGGGTTTCCCAGATGCCTCAGAAGACCATTGAGTACGAGGTAAAGGTCCATCCATTGACCCTTGGGAAAAAAGATCAGAGCCCTTATATGTATTTTTCAGAAGAAATAAACCACTGGTGGACAGGTCAGGGTTCAACAATAACTAGAAAGCAACATTAAAATGGGTTGCTCAGGGGCTGGGGTTGTAGCTCAGTTGCAGAGTGTTTGCCTAGCATGTGTGAGGCACTGGGTTTGATTCTCAGCACCACACCATCTACAATTAAAAATATTTTAAAAAAATGGGTTGCCCAATACATAAATCACAATTTATGAAGAGACTTAAGTAAAATAAAGAACTGCCTTGGGTTGATAGAACAGCAAATTAATACGTACTGGTCCTAAACTTTAAGCTACAGACTTGAAGTATGTGTAAGTTGGCTTTTCTTTAGTCTGTATAACCTGACTTCCAATCTTACCAAGACTACAGTCCTATTTAGAATTGGAAATAAGACTAAGTATTTCATATTGGAAATATGTATGCTACATAAAGTTTAAGGCTACTTTTATAATATGTGGAAAAGGAACACCATAGAGATTTAATTTAAAGATAAAGGTTTACACTTCACAGTGTAAAATTTAAAAGAAAAAACAATACAGGGACCTCCAGGGGAAAAAAAATGTTTTCTATTCTAGAACAGATTTTACAGAAAACATTCACTAAGATAAAGTAAGAAATTATCTTCTATATATTGTACAGGCCCAAATTCTATGTTTTCATTAGAATATTCAAAAGGGAAAAAAATCAAAACCTTGAAGCAGTTTACTATAAAGCAACATGTGAATGCTCACCAAATCCATTTCTAGGCATATCTCTTTGATTAAGAGTAGCAGAAGGAGGTCTCCCAGCTGGCTCTGCTGTCAGTGAAGGGGAACAGTCTCCACCACTCACGGGGGATGGACCAAAAGAGCCATTATGGCTCAGTGGACCTAAAGACAACAATGCCGTGTTACTACTTTAAGGCAGCCTTCTCCCTGACACCAACCCCCACACCTCCCGCTTTAGCAAATCATTCAGATTATTTCATAACCATTACACACAGAAATAAAAAGTAATTTACATACATTCTGCACCAAGAAATAAAATAGCTCCTTTTACAAAGTGCCCCCTACCTCTCCGAGGAGGATTTTGTAAATTTGGTCTCTCCGGCATTGGTTTTACAATCACAGGTTCATCTTGCCGCATTGCCATCTTTTGGGTCATTTCCAGTAGTCTTGAATATTGAGAAAGAATGGGCTGAATTATGAAACAGCAATCATAGATAATATCTAGCATAACCTTAAAACACTATAAAACATACAGTAAGATACCAAAAATCACATACTTCTGTCTCAAATTAGCAGCTTCCCTTTTCTCTTCAGCTATAGCTCTTTCTGCAGAACGAGCTTTGAGCTATTAAAGAGAAAATATTCAAATTCAGTTGCGGTAGGCTATGCAAAAATAAAGAAAAGGGGAAAAAAATCTTACCCAATTATCATGAGCTTTCTTCTCATGCATAGCAATCTGAAAAAGGCAACACATTAAAAAAATGTTTTTAGGGATTCATTATTATAGCCTATAATTGTCTGTATTAGATATCAAAGAATTCTGCAACTACAGGACAGTATTAATTACTACCTGGTTTTTAAATGAGCGCTCGGTTTTCTGTAATTCTTCTTCCATCTCTTCAATTCTCCGCCTAAGAATTACAACAATTGAATAAAATTTGAAACATTCTGACCATTTTCTCTTTATTCCATCAGCTATACTTTTAAAGACTTTTATCATACATAAGAAAAACATTTCTAAAGTTATATGAATCCAGTGTGTTCAAAACTAATACTACAGACCAGGTGCAATGCCACATGCCAGTAATCCCAATGATTGGGAAGCTGAGGCTGGAGGATCACAAGTTCGAGGTCAGTCTCAGCAATTAAGTGGGAACCTATGCAACTGAGACGCTGTCTCAAAGTGAAAAAAAGGTCTAAGGATGTAGCTTAGTAGTAAAGCACCAAAAATAAATAAATAAATAAATAAATAAAATAAAAACCTAATACTAATAACTTCTTTATCATTTAATTGCTAGAGATTCTGAATTGATAAATTATAATTTCCTTAACTGTTCATCAGTGTGTTCTCAAGTAATTCTGCTAGAAATATCTTCCTCCTTAAAACTTTTTCTTTTTTTCAAATTATATCCATAGAAGATTTCCAAGGTCTATCAAATGCCACACTTTTGTGGGTCTTGATATAACACACAGCAAACTGATTTCTTAAAGAATTACTACAACATACAAAACCCCCAGAACTGTTTGCATTGACCAAGTTCCCTATGGTCTTGCCCATTGGGTACAAGTAAATTTTTGTTAACATTTTTCATTTGTTAAGTTGAAATTTATTTTTTCTCCTGTGTGAATTGAATGTGTTCATATCCTCTCGTTATTTATACTTCCATGCTATTTTCTTCTATCTACATAATGTAAAAAAAAAAATTAAAAAGAAAGCTAACACTAATTCATGAGACATTAACACCCTCCTTTAGAAACTGAACTCACTTGTAATTTTTAACTTCCTGTACAGCGGAAACCACCTTTTCATCTGCAGCTGACAGCTGCTGCTCTTTTTCTAGTCTCTCACATTCTTCTTGACTCTGTTTCCTAAAAGAAAACCAGTTATCAAATCAAAAGTTTCTCTTTGTGAATATCACTTCCCACAATTCTATAAAATGCTTAGGCACATAAAATAGGAATTCAAACCTGCAATTTCATAAATCAAACTCTGGCAAATCACTTACATTTTCTAACTTATCCTCTTAATTCTCTACTTACCAGTAAATAAAATAAATGTGAAAACAACATGTGCCCCAAGGGCAAGTCTCCTGTGTGTAAGATAATAAAAACTCACTTTACTTCAATGTGGAAGATCAGGACTGATCAACCTAACATAATTAAACATATTAGGATAAAGCAGGGGATAATTCTTTTCTCGTTTCTGCCATGGGTAGGACACTAAGTATATCTTTGTCATGGAGGAACTCTTTTCTCAATCCAAGACTGGTACCATATAGTCAGTCAAAGAAAAAATCTTCTAGAATATATCTTTTAGCTATGCAATTAACCACAGAACATTTTTCACAATTTAGATATTTATTTCAAAAGAATTGTAAATTAAGCAAAAAGACAAATCTGAGTTTTGATAATGTCTATCAACCAGAAAAAGAAGCCAAAGTGACCCACTATCAGAGTATTATCTACTGACAAGTTTTAACTCTGATCATGAAACTCAAGATGTTCATCTACTGACACAAAGGTAGCCACATTTAATGATTTAAAAAATACTATTTTCTGCTATCTTTGTACTACTTTAGCCATATTTCCAATTCAAAAGATAATTAACTTGAAACTTAATTTTCCATAAATCAGAAGAACTATAGTAAAAAAGGATTACTGGTACCAAATAGAAAAAGGGGATAATATATTCTTATATAGCTTCTCATTTAATTCTTCAGCAAGTATTTTATGAGTGGCTATAATATACTAGTTACCTTGTAAGATGCTAAAGAATAAAAGAGCTCACTGTTTCAGGTATAAATGATGCCTAAAGGAATATAATAATTTTCCCCACTGGCTTAAGAAAGAATATGGAGAAAACTGAATCTTGAAGGACAGAGAGAATTTTGTTTCCAATTATCAAAGAGTTAGTCTGAGAGCACTAAGAACAATCAAAACATCTAAGAATATAAAATTGTGTTTGAAGGGATCCAAGCTAAAAAGTCAGTGAAGATATATGTATGTGGCCAAGATCCATTAGAAAAAGGAATCTCAGAATTACAAGTAAGGCTGGCACTTTAAGATACTTTTCTCCTATTGAAGATAACACAAAGATATGAGTCTGAACCAAGCCTTCATTAAATTCCTGGGCTTAGAGAAAAAATGAGGCTACCAATAAAGGGACCCTTAATAAAAGCCCTAGCCTTTGAGTTTAGATTAGAAAGTACTGCACACTTAAGTGATGAACAGGCAAAAAAATCCAAAAGGAACAATACTGAAAAACATTGAAAAGACAAGTCATTTTTTAATTATCTTAATTGCTGACTAAGTTTAAAGTGACAATCTTACTCAAGTAACCTCAACACTTTTCTATAAGAAGATAACTTCGTCTTAGTCCTCAAATTTCATCTATAATTAACACAACAATGTTGGCCAATCAAAACTGACCAGGCACTCCATAAGACAAAATTCTGTGAGAAAAAATCCCACAGAAAAGAAAACCAGCTAATGGGGTTATCCGCACATGTTTTAAAATCACTGTGCTTTATATAGTCAAAAAAGTAAAGTCAAGATTATGAATTTCAGGGCTGGGAATATAGTTTAGTTGGTAGAGTGCTGCCTTGCATGCACAAGGCTCTGGGGTTCAAACCCCAGCACCACAAAAGAGGAAAAAAAAGATTATGAATTTTGTCAAAGGATTAGAAACTATAAAACAAAGAAATAGTTGGGTGTGGTGACCTACCTACAGTCGAAGATACTCAGGAGGCAGAGGCAGAATTATGAGATTAAAGACAGCTTGGAAAGCAGTAAGACCCTAGTCCCTTATGAGAAAGAGCAAGGAGTCTGGGGAGGTAGCTCAATAGTAGAGCACATGGCTCAAGGTCCTGGGTTTGAGCTGTAGTACTGAAATAGGACTGGGGTTGTGGCTCAGTGGTGAAGCACAGGCCCCACATGTGTGGGGCACTGGGATCAGTCCTCAACACCACATAAAATAAATAAAATATTGTGTCGGGCTGGGGATGTGGCTCAAGCGGTAGCGTGCTTGCCTGGCATGCGTGCGGCCCCGGGTTCAATCCTCAGCACCCCATGCAAACAAAGATGTTGTGTCTGCCAAAAACTAAAAAATAAATATTAAAATTCTTTCTCTCTCTCTTAAAAAATCCTATAAACAATAAAATATTGTGTCCATCTACAACTAAAATAATATTTTAAACCCTGAATTTTTTAAAATCCTAAACTCAATGAATGATTTTAACAGCAGATTTGGGAAGTGAAATAAATCCTAGAGCTTTTAACATAGGTCAGAAGAAAATATCCAGAAGAAGTAAATCCAGAATGTAGGAGGCAGGGGAAATCAAATTCTAATATACATTATTAAAATCAGAAGAGAGAATGAGGTAAAATCAACATTTAGAAAAAGACTCGAAAATTCAAGAAGTGTTTAATGGTCCCAAGCAACATAACTGCAAGAGGAAAAGTGGGTGGGGTGGGGAAAACTACACCTAGGCACTTCCCAATACAACTGTTAAAAAAAGAGAAAGGACTACAGAAACTAGAAGAGGGATAAGACCAAAAAACAATGATAATGGACTCCTTAAAAAAAAATTTAAAACAGATGGTAATTAATTGGATATTTTTAAATTGCTAAAACTAAGTAACAGTCAAAATTCAGTAGCCAAAAGAAAGATCCTTTAAAAATGGAAACTGGTTTTAACTCTAATCATGAAGTTCATGTCAACCTAATACAGATTATAAAGGTAGCAATATTTAGTGAATAAAATACTATTCTCTGTTTATCCTTGTATTACCTTTGATACACTAATCAAATCTATCATTAAAGGACAATGTTCAAATAGAATGAAAATAATTTCAAATAAGAAACCAACAGTGTAGAATGCAGAACTACAGAAACTTTAAATATGTGTATAAATTGAATGAATGTCTTGTGGAGTTCACAGTATATGAAGTACTAACATACAATGCCACAACAGTTATCTGATTCAGGAGCTACTTAAAGCCCATAAAAAAAAAATAATAAACCTATTAATCTATGTCAGGTTTTTATTAAATCCAGAATATATACCATGGCCTTTAAATTATGAGAAGATGAATAAAATTATAATTATATAATTATAATTCCATTATAATTTATGATTACATCAAGCTTATACAGGGGATGAGGAAAATAATTAAAAATATTTAAACTATTAAAAAGATACAAGGAAGAAAAAAAGAACAGGTCATCAAATAGAAAGCAAATTCTTCATAAACCACACGCACATATTGACATGGACAGACTTATATTTTAGAAAGTCCACTCAAGCGGCTATAGAGAAAACTACTAAGAATTTGAAATAAGTTATATACAAATATAAAAAATGTAGAATGAAGACAGATGATCTAGGTTAGAAACAGAAAAGATGACACAGGCATGAACTAACATAGTACCTGGGGATCAGTAAAAAGAGTAAAAACCACAGATGATGACTGAATGAATTTTGGAGGAGTTGAGAAAAATAGTGCTACAATTTAACTGCATTACAAAAAAATTAATTGCCATTTAGGTCATTCAGATTACTAGTAGGGACAGAGAAAACAAGTGTTCTTTTAAAAAAAAAAAGTGATAAAATGAGAAATGTTTCTTTGAAACAGGCCAGGAATTTAGAACTGGCCTGAACAAAAATTTGAGATTCTAAAAAGGTCGATTGGAGATCACAGAATTTTAGAAAAGTTAATGGAAAGGTTTCAATATTTAATGCATTAATTAGGCAACAGAAGTCAAAATACCTAAAAATAGTTAGGTCTGTAAGAAGGTCTGTCTTTGCTTTACAAGATATATATATATATATATATATATATATATATATATATATGAGTAAAATCAGGTGCAAACAAATAAATTCTGACACAACCTATTTTTAGAGAATCCAAGTATTTTTGTGGATTAAAAACTTCAAATGAACTTTCAAAAAATAACTAGCTCCACACTAAGAAGATTAATATATAAATATATTCTACAAACAAGTACTTCTGTAATCATAACTCCTAAGGTCCTTGCCACTGTTCAATTTTGTGTGAACATCTGAGATATTCAAGTCCAAAACTTGTATCATCAATAAGTAAATATTATCCCTTTTTGAAGTTTTTATTCTACTAAAACATGTCATTCCAAATCACTCAGTATTTTTAAAGGTCCAGAGTTAGAGATACAAGTTCAAAACATTAGAATTACATAACTGATCACAATGAAAGGTAATTAAAATAAATAGGGAGATCATAGAAAGGGTCTAGAACTTTGAGAGGTATTTCCACATCAGTGACTGTTAATACCATTTTACCACTTCCTGCCTTCATATGAATTTGACAATTGATTACGATGTCCTCACAGCCTTAGTTTATGGTTCCAACTACCTCAGGACTCTTAAGACTGACAATGGAAAGAAAAATGCAACTTATAGGAAACAAACACAAAGGAAAAAAGACAAATCTCTACTTATTACAACTAGAAGAAATTGTAAATAATCTTAAGAATACATAAAATTATCTATTAGTTCACACAGTGATAACAATAACAAACAATGAAAATCTTACTTTTGTAGTGCCATCTCATTTTTCTGGTAGAGTTCATTTAAAATCTCCACTTTCTGCCTTAGAGTTTTGCATTCCTCTTCCAGTCCAACTTTAGAAGACTGTAGTGAATTGCAGTCACCTTCTAATTTCTTTATTTGGTCTGTAAAGGATAAAACAGCTTATCTCTATATGTGTACAAGGACTTAAGAACTTGTTTGAGGGAGTAGTGCCAAGAAAAGTAAGAAGCATGAAAGCAAGAAGCCATTCTTTATCTTTCCAATAAAATTTTAAGTCTTTCCAACATGGCAATTTCTTCTCAAAAAGAACCCACCTTTTAGATTACATTTTGTGGGCATCGAGGCTCTTAGCATAAGTTGTAAAAGTTTTAGATCCTCTTCAACTACTGATATTGTAGTTTGTGTCTAAAAATTGCAGAAAAGAGAGGTATTCTTAAAAGTGAGGCACAGGAAGAATTCACAGGCACTATGGGACTCTTACAAAGAACTATACCCGAGAGACATCCATCATCTGCTTAATTTGATCTTTGATCTTCTCGTTCCGATCACCTAAAAAACAAAAGACTTTTGCTTTTTCTTTCCTTACTTTTAACTCTATATTCTCCTAACTTCCCCAAACTAAATAATGATTGTGTTCAAACACCAGAAGAAAAAAAAATCAATTAAATAACTAAACTGATTAGACTAATGACTTTTAAGAGAATTGCAAGCTTAGATTTAAAAAAAGAGAGAGAGAGGTGAATTTCAGGCTGGGGTTGTGGCTCAGTGGTAGAGTGCTCACCTAGCATGTGTGAGGCACTGAGTTTGATCCTCAGCATAAAAATAAATAAAAGTACTGTCTGTCTTAAAAACAAAACAAAAAAAGGTGAATTTCTAGTTTGCACAACTAAACTGTTATCTATGCTATTCTTGTAAGATAAAAGCTTTTCTTCTCTCTCAGATCTATCTTCACCTGGGCAAGTAAGTGTCTTATTTAGAAAGATTCAATCCTCTATTTTCTCCCTGAATCTACTACCAGGTGTGGTTTGAAATACTTGCTATGTAAGCAATATCCAACTTGGGAGAAAACATCTGGAAATATTTTCCTCATCAGTAAACACTGTTACACTCCCTCTCTCTAGCTTTCTGATAGTCTCTAGACTCTGTTCTCACAGCCTTAGTTTATGGTTCCAACTACCTCTGGACTCTTAAGACTGACTGTGGACCTTAAAACCACAGAGCCATAGAGATGATGAGTATCAAAATCAACTATCATCTGCATAAGAAATAAATTTCTCTTACTGTACAATGTTCAATTCTCTAAGTATTGTACAGGATGTGACTATTGTAGCTGCAGTGTACTTACTAGTTTTCAATGGGATAGAAAAGGTCAGTGTTCTTCACATGCCTATTGCTACATTATACCCCAGCAACCCACCTCTGCCAATGCAACAGACATATCTATAGATCCAGTGATATGTGTCTACAACCCTGAAGCTTAAGAAGAAAATCAGCTAGCTGAAAAGTGGCATCTGTATAAATACTTAATTAAAGACAGGAAAGCAAAAAAAGGATTCAACCTCCCTGAGACTGATCTTACCTGCTACCTCTCCGTTGGTTAATTCATCTGACTCATCTTCTCTATTTTGATCCTCAGATTCAGATTCACATTGTAACCGATTCAACTGTGTGATATAATTAGTCAAAGTCTAGAAAAGAAGCAAAAGGTTGGAAGACTCTCGATTTTAATTCAGAAAATTTCAGGAGAAATCATGAGATGAAACATGTATTTGGAGTATAAACTTACATTAATAGTATCATCTTTGTGATTAAGAAATACAAGTAAATCTTTCTGGGACTTCTCAAATGATTTGATGTGTTCACTGAGCTCAGCGTGTGATGTACACCAGTCTTTGACTTCCTGCTGCAACTGAAAAGTCAAAACACATGAATTCCTGTGGGTTAGGGAGGGGTTTCTGCACTGGATACATCAGGACTACAAGACTTAGACAAAGAAATAGAGAACCATACTCCTCGGTGGCCTGCCTCAATGGAGGGGGTTGAGACCTTGGTTAAGGAAGAGGGCAGAGTGGCCCCAACTCTCACAGCTGCAGTAAGAACATCAGAGTTCTCAGGAAGTTGACCCTGTTTATTGCATTCCCCAGAAAATTGCTGCCAATTCAAATAATTTACCTCCAGCAGGAATGGCTGGGCATATATGACTGTCTCCTAAATTTAGACTCCTTATCATGTAATCTTCCCTTGGCCAGTAAATCAGTAACTACTCAAAAGAGGATCATAAAATACTTAATTTTCTGGTTTAAAAAGTTTCTTTGAGGCTATGCAAGTTAATAACTGATTGACATTTGATAAGAAAAGCAATAATCCAAAAATCCAAAACAGATGGAGAACATATACATGCACTCAATTTAGGGAGCATGTTTAAACTTTGCATATCTAGAAAAGGTCCTACATGAATATTCCTTACCTCAGAAACAGATCCAAGAAAGATACAAGATAATGATATTCACTTCTCTAGTTTACATTATGTATGACATCAAATTTTCTTTACCTGCTCTTTCGTCGTCTTAAGTATGGTATTTTCTTTCTGAAGCTGACAGCATTCCAACTTCACCTTCTCTTCACGAAGCTTAGCTTCATTAAAGACAATTTGAAGCTAATGCAAAACACTAGAGTTAGTGAATTAATTCCAAAGAAAAAACAAAGTTATACTTTCCCAAACCAGACATCATATAGTTCTCATTTTTTGCACATTTTAGCACACTTCAAATTTTTGGTCCGCAACAAAACTAAGATATAGTATTAATATCCCATTATGCCAACTATCCCATTAACAAGAGTTGGCAGCTTTACCTCTGAAAATTCAGAAGTATTCACTGAAATGACATCTTCAAGCTTCTCTATAGATTTCTTATTTTCAATTATCTGCCAGGTGAAAACAGAACACAAAATATGCATTAGGATTTCAGTAGAAATAGTGATATGTGTGTGTGTGTGTGTGTGTGCGTGTGTGCGTGTGTGTACACACATATATATACTAAAAAAGATAAACACAACAAAATATTTGTCAAGCCATCCCATTACATTTCAGTAATGCAGGGGATCCAGCTTTGGACTAAGCAAAAAATCAAGAACTGAAAGAGATGAGGGAAAATGAAGTCATAAATATTTCATGGCATCCACAACCTTACTGTTTATGAGATAACCAGAAAAAGAGGTCAAAGTATAGAAAATCATAATGCAATAATAAAATGTTTTAAAGCATAGAAAATTAATTAATTACTGTTTTAAATAAATCAGTTCAAATTAGTAATTTTTTTTTCTAGTGATAGAGAAAAAAAATTTCCCAAGATCATTTTTAAAATTTTCTTATCTGAAGTAAAAAATGATAAAATTTAAGGGAGAATAGACTAATCTCACATACAGAAGAATTCCCAAAAATTTATAAAGATATTCGCTCCTTAAGGAAGTGGACATAACTCCCCAATCTTTGTTTGCAATGCCTGGGATTGAATCCTGGGCCTCATGCATGCTAGGCAAGTGCTCTACCATGAGTTGCATCCTGAGCTCGTAACTCTTCATACTTTAACTGTGGGCTGTGCATGGTAACTTCCAAAGAATATAATATGAAAAGGATTGGAAAGAATTTTTACAGTGACGAAATCTGATAAATACTACCTCAGCTAGGTGATCAAGCTTACTTGGGGGTAGGATATTTCAGAACATACTCTCTACTATCTTTTGCAACTTTTATGTAATTACAGAAACTTATAGAAATTGAAAATGAAATATGTAAGTAAAATTTTTTTAAGTACAGAAAATTGATTAATTCATTACTCTTTCAAGTAAAAAGTAAACAAATACTGTTCAATTGGACAATAATTTTTTAGTTGATCTGCATGTTTCCAAGGGCAGAGCAAAGCAATATGAAAATTATCCAAGGTTGAGAATAAAAATATTTCCTAGGCCCATAAAAATAATTTGTTGTATCAGTACTTAAAAGTTCCACAAAATGGGCACAGATGTGGGTTCAACTTCCTTGACTCCTAATCTTACTTTAGTTAACAGCTAGACTAAGTTCAACTTAACCAATTTTACAAAATATTTCAAAAGCCAAATTAAAGCAACACTTAGCAGCAAAACTCTTACCAAGTCGTGATTCTTAGCATTCTCTTCTCTTTCAGATTCTAACATAACATGAAGACTTTTAGCTCTCTCATCCAGAAATTCTTTAGCTTTTTCAAGAAGCTTTATTTTATCCTGGGAAAAAAGGTGTCAAGATTACTCACTCATTACATTTACTTTTGAGTTTAGAATGTAATTCCCCCCAAAGAAGGGATTTTTACCTTATATTTAGTTGCTTCATCAGAAAGAATCATATTTTGTTTCATGGTTTCTTGGATCTGTTTCTCTGATTCCTTTATCTATGTAAATAAAGCATTCAGAATTAAGATACACAAATTATAGTGCTACTATACAAGTTACTTCCAGACAAGTGACCCTTTCCAGAAGAAAGCAGTACTTAATACATATGACTGCTTAGAATTTGGATGATTTGTAGGAAATGAAATAAAAACTTTAAAATATGATTTTTAAATTAAAACAGGTAGAAATGATTCAAGCTAGAACCAAGGGAGAAAGAAACAAAAAAATAATTATACCTTCTGTTCATACTTTGAAAATTTCTGTATCAGTTCTTCATCTTTTTTCATAAAATTGATTATCTTTTGGGCAATTTGCTGTTCAGTGACTAAAAGGGGGAAATACACAAGATTATTACAATCACTAAATGAAATCCAATTACTCAATCTACTAAAAGCAAAGACATGTTATATGGTACTATGAGGAAATACTTCTTAGCATAACTATTATGCTTTTAAAAAGCAATCTATGCTTATTAGCAATAAGAGTATAAAATTATTAAAATTTAAGAAAAATATAAGAACAATGATATTTTGCTGGGCGCGGTGGTGCACACCTGTAATCCCAGTGGCTCAGGAGGCTGAGCTAGAAGGATCCCAAGTTCAAAGCCAGCCTCAGCAAGAGCGAGACACTAAGCAACTAAGTGAGACATGGTCCCTAAATATAGGGGGTTTGGGATGTGGCTCAGTAGAGTGCCCCAGAGTTCAATCCCAGGTACCCTTCCCATCCAAAATGATATTTCAATTTAAGCTTATTTCACAGATGGGAAATACAGTAAAGTGTTGTAGCTCGATATTCCTCCCTTCTCAAAACACTTTCTTTTCAGAAAATGGAATCATTTAATTCTTTGCAAAGAAAAACAGAAATGAAAGCATACTGATTCACATTACCATTCTTTAAATTATCCACTCAATTACTTAATGCATGATTAAATCATTAGCATAGAAATACTCTTCAAATGTAATACATCTGCATTACATCAATATTCAAAGTTAATCTGCCCCAAATTAAAACTTAAATTAAATCTCCCTATCCACAATTTGTTCCTCCTCTTTATCTCCTATCTCAGAGTTGGAACCATCATCATCTACTCAGTTATCCATGCTAGCAACCTAGGAATAGTAAAATTTTCAGGAGGTAAAAAAAGTAATAGACATTAAAAGTCACTGTATCTACTTCTAACATACATAAAACACACATCAAACACCAATACAAGTTTAAGAAACCTAAAAATTTACCTTGATATACTCTATCTTTTACCTAGAAGAGAGAAAAAAGATTAAATTTGATGTCAAACATCTGCTCAATAGAAACAGCATTCCTAAAACAACAGTCAGAATCATAACCAAGTGAGAATTTAATAACATTCTGGTTCAGAATAATAAATTTATAGGATTAAAAATAAGTAAAGGTTAACAAGCATTTTAAATTTAATTGGTAGTTATATTTCATAAATAGGCTCTGACATAAAAACACTAAGATATGTACCTTATTTCACAGTAAAGATGTGTGTGTGTATGTGTGTGTGTGTATGTGTGTGTGTACTCAAAATCATTTACTTGAGAATTCTAAATAACCAGGATAAAGTCTAGAAACAATGACTATTCAAAAGGAATCTGAGGAAACGATATTAAGGCATAATCTTTGTACTAAGATATGCCACTTTCACTCACCAGAAAACATCTTAGAATTCCAATTTAAATTTGGCTATTGGTTGAATTTAGAAACTAATAGGCTACATCATCTTATTTCTACAAACCACTAAATATATAGCAAGAAATCTGAAAGGGAAGACTGCTAGAAGAAAATGCACAAGCAACAAGAGAAATGACAATTAACATATTCTGGAAAGGACAAAAACAATCATTTCCTAAAGACAGCAATAAACTGCCTGATAATAAAACCTAAGCAGAAATTTTTTAAAAGACATCACTAAATTTCTTTGTAACTTAGCATATACTTGTCCTTTCAAATGTTATAAATGGTGATGGAATACTCAGATGTGTCCATGGATCATCCATGGGATCTTCGTAATAGGAAATTGCATTCAGAAAACTCCAACACAGAAAGAAATGGCATTTCTTTAATGTCATAGCCTTGCTAACCTTTTACTCAAAATGACAACAGAAGAAAATGGGAAGTAGCATAAAAGCGGTCATCTAAGGAAGAGACTAAAGCTCCAAAGTCAAATGCTGAAACTGAGGAGCAACAGCTAGGAACCAGATCCCACATAACCTAGTGAAAGAGAAACAGGTATTGTTTCTTTCTTGAAATGAAAGAAATAAGAGAGAAATATAAAGTGTTTTCATGTTTTTCCCTTCTCTTTATCCTTCTATTTCCTTTTTCCTTTTAGCTGAGAAAAAGTTCAATGAGATTGAACTGTGAAAATTCCTCACAGGAATCCAGGCAAACAATTCTTCTATTTAAGAAGGGAATGCTTTTTAAGAGATTTTACACTCAATTGTACAAGGAGAGGAAACTTATCTTAACAATGACATGTCTGATATAATTAAGAAATTAGAAAAAGAACACTCAGATTTGAAAAGATTTGTATTCAATGCTTTTGGCCTCTTTAACTGTTAGGCTTTTCATATGCAAAGTTCATTTACCTAAAATAATTTTCTTCCAATTATGTTAAATAACTATGAAACAGAATGACCTACAGTACAAACATATGTATGTATAAGCTTATATATATACGCTTATACATATGTGTACACACATACACAGAGATAGACTAATTCTGCTCAGAAAAAAAAGACTTAATGAACAAAACATTTAATGGATTTTTGGACAACACATAATCTATACTTCCAAATAAAAAGGTATTTTCTGAACATAAGATCAAATCATAAAATCTGGGAAAAATATATATAAAAGACTGGAAAAATTATCTTATCTCCTTTTTCTCATATTACTGTATTTCTTTGTAGCATTTCCCCCTGTTTATATGTGTTTATATTAACATACAGTTCATCAACATTTAAATCTTAGTTTCTGCTTTTTTTCCACTTCACATTTAATTGTGAGCATTTTCTGTACCTCAAAGCTTTGAAATAGATAAATCTGCCTACTATTCCATTAAGCGAACATACAGTATCCCCTAAATGAATTATGTTGTGCTAAGTCTTCAATCTAATACACTGTTCCACTGAAAAACATTACCAAAATCTTCAAAGCATAGTTATTTCTTTAATATAGATTACTAGACATATATGCTACATAAAAGGATATTTATCTAACCTATCCCATCTTTTATTCCACTTTTAAGACTTCGGATACGTATGAAACTACTGGTCAGGATGGCTGTAAGAATTACCAGTTCTACCAACTGCACCCACACTAAATTATTTTATAAGGTTAGTTTGACTTAAACCACTAATTTGTGTTTTAGCAACTGAAAAGGAAAAAAAGTGTGGGGGCAGTGACTATATAAAATAATCCTTGTGCTTATGTGCTAAGGTATAAGTAAGTTAATTTACTCACAACAAGAACAGTTCTCCAAAAGAAAATGACAAAGGATACCAATCCAAAGAAAACAGTGAAAACTACAGGCTCCCATGGTAGTCCATAAAAATCAGGCCCAGGTTGATACTCATCAGGCAATGTAGTAAACAGCTGAAACAGACAAATTAGAAAAAATGGGAAACCTTAAATTTATAACAAAACAGTCACAAAGAATCATGGCAATTCTAAACCAACCTCCTCGTCAGAAATCCACCTCCTCAATATTTTCCAATAGTTTCTTCAAGAGAAAGGATACTGACAGTCTCATATTTTTTGTTCACTTGCAGTGTTTTCAAGTATAATGAATCTAAATACTTTTTTAAAAAATTTATTTATGTATCTTTAGTTTCAGGTGGACACATTATTTTGTTTTTATATGGTGCTAAGGATCGAACCCCTAACCCTAACCATCTAACCCTAACCCTAACCCTAACCCTGTGCCTCATGCATGCTAGGCAAGAGCTCTACCACTGAACCACAACCCCAGCCTGAATCTAAATACTTTAAATTGAGCATACTTTAAATTTTCCAGTTTGTAACAGGCCCTATATCATCACATTGTCTAACACCTGGCTAGAATCCCTCTGGATCATTCTTTTCTCTTAGATAACCTGGTTTTTATAATTTAAAAAAATCATTTAAGACAAAAACTTAAATATATGAAAGAACTAATTAATTTTATGGCAACAAATAAAAACAATGAAACAATAAAAAGATTTCAAGCCCCTTTGGGTATCATTTGATAAGCTAGAAGAATACCTTACTATTCTGAAAAGTGTTTAAATAAAGAAAAGGAATCAAATATTTATCTCCTGCCTTAACTATACAAACCAAATATCTGTGTAAAGAATAATCAATCATAGCCAGGCGCCATGGCACACACTTGTAATCCCAGTAGCTAGGGAGGCTGAGGAGTAAGGATAGCAAGTTCAAAGTCAGCCTCAGCAAAAGGGAATTGCTAAGCAACTCAGTGAAACACTGTATATAAATAAAATACAAAATAGGGCTGGGGATATGGCTCACTAGCCAAATGCCCCTGAGTTTAATTCCCAATACCCCCCCCCAAAAAAAAAGAATAATCAAATTTTTATTTGTGTAGGCATCCCATCCTTTAAATGAAGAAAGAAAAATCCAGCAACTCAGACCATTGCTATTTTGCAACCTATAATATATTAGCAAATCTCACCAATGTCACTGTTGACTAGTAGTCAACATCAAAGGAGAGGATATGCATATGTCAATGCAATATTTCCTATTAAGTTTTCATAAGAAAAAGAATTGAACCTAAACCTGACTATGAATTTCCAAGAAATATAAAGCAACAGAGAGAAGCTGAGGTTGTTAGCTCAGCACTTGCCTAGAATGCATGGAGCCCGAGGTTCAATCCCAGCACCACCAAAAAAAAAAAAAAAAAAAGGCAATAGAGAAAACAGGTTAAATTGTTGTACCAGGGGGATGTCATTTATTTACCAAAACTGCAATATATCCTAGAAGTCCCACAAACATATTTTTTTCAATTATTGCAAAAAGTTACAAGAAAAGGAGAAATCAATTAACTTATATGAGACTTGTTCTCCCACTGAAAGCAACCAGAAAGTTGGAATATATATATATATATTTTTGGTACCAGGGATTGAACTCAGGAGCACTTGATCACTGAGCCACATCCCCAGTCTCAGCCCCATTTTGTATTTTATTTAGAGACAGGGTCTCACTGAGTTACTTAGAACCTCACTTTTGCTAAGGCTGGCTTTGAACTCATGATTCTCTCTCAGCTTCCCGAGCCACTAGGATATTAAGGCATGTGCCACCATGCACAGTCAAAATATATTTTTAAAGAGCTATTTTTCAGATAGAAAGCCACAAGGGACATGCAACTGTCACCCCTAAGAGAAGGAGAACAAATAGGTGAGCATTCTACCTTGAGGCACCCTCTAGACCTCAGTTTGGGAAGGGGAACCCAAATGTGGCCTAACAGTCTCACTGAGGAGAAAGAGACCAGAGTTCCAGGAGATTAAGCAGCCAAAAACATGTAGAGAAAACTACCAGAAAGATGGGAGCCACAAAGAAAAAGAGTTCCAGAAATCTGCATGGAGGTGGTCTTCAGTTTGGGGCTACATTCTAAGCAGTACCTGCGAGGGTCAAGAACAACTATAAGCTAACCAATCCCACAGTTGGCACTGAGCTGGGAGAAGTCTGGATTCCAGCTAACCAGAGAGAGTTGACATACAAAAACAGTATGGTCAACAAGCTCATGAAGAAGTATTTGATCCAGGCATGATAGCACATGTCTGTAATCCCAGCAGCTCAGAAGGTTGAGGTAGGAGGATCCCAAGTTTGAGGCTGGCAACTTATCAAGAGCCTAAGCAAGTTAGTAAGACCCTATCTCAAAAAAATAGTTCACTCAATATCATTATAGTTATCAGGAAATAAACTCACAAAGACATACCCACTAGAATGGCCCAAGTGCTAGTGAAGATGAAGTCAAGTGGAAGTCTCCTAAATTGCTGGTGGAAGTATAAAATGATTATGGTCATTTATTAGCATGGCTTGACAGTATCACATAAGATAAAAACATACATTAAACATAGGAGGCAATTGCACTCCTAGATATGAGTCCACTTATAGGGGCATATATATGAAATAGTACTGTAGGAAAAATGAATCTATAGTTTAAAAAAAAAAAAAGTTATCAGTGGTTGCCTGGAACAGGTGGTGAAGGAACTCACTGGGAAGGATCCCAAGGAAACCCCTTTTCTAGTGAAAAAACTGTTCTATATCTTGATTATGGTAGTTTTTACATGGGTATCTACATTTGTTAAAACTCAGAGTGTGATTGCTTTGGCAGCACATATACTAAAATTGGGACAATACAGAAAAAATTAGCATGGTCCCAGAGCAAGGATGACACCCACATTTGTGATGCATTCCATAGTTTTGTGGAAACAACCCTTCAACAGATGAATGGATAAAGAAACTGTGGTACATATACAAAATGAAATGTTACTTATAGCATTAAAAGAGACAAAACTTATGGCATCTGCGGTGAATGGGAATATCAGGCTAAGAGAAGTAAGCCAATCCCCAAAACCAAAAGCTGTATGTTCTCTCTGAAAGTGGATGCTGACCCAAAATGGGGGTGAGGTGGGTGGCAAGGGGCATGGAAAGAATGGAGGAACTGTGATTGGGCAAAGGGGAGGTAGGACAGGCGAGAGGGCATAGGGATAGGAAAGATGGTGGAATGAGATGAACCTCATTACCCGAGGTACATGTAGGACTACTACACATGTTGTGTACAACTAGGAAAAGTTTTGTTCCATTTATGTACAATGAATCAAAATGCATTCTGCTATCATGTATAACCAATTAGAACAAATTAAAAAAAAAACTCACTGATATTGGCTATCAAGGAATTACTGTTAAGTTGGGTGATGGCCCATGGGTTCATTATACTATTCTCTATGCTTTTCTTTAAAGCTTTTCTAATTAAATTTATTTTTTAATTAGTACATAGAAATAAACATTATAATTATTGAAGTAGGTAACATGACATTTTGACGCATGTATACACTATGTAACGTTTAAATCAGGTTAAATATATCTACCTCCTCAAACATCATTTATGGTAAAACTTTCACAATATTTTCTTCTAGTATTCTGAAATGTACAGTATGTTATGATTACCTATAGTCACCTACTATTCTCTCTGCTCTTATTTGAAAGTTTCCATGATAAAAATACTAAAAATAATTTTTAAATTAAGATATAACTTCAAATATTTAAAGGATTTCTATGTAGAAAAGAATTCAATTTTATAGAGGAAATCATGTGGAGGAAAATTTGGAGTCAATACAAGGATGAACTAGACAACAGAAGAACATATAGCCTTGTAAGAGAGTGACTCCTGCTAGGAAATACTGGTGTACAGGCCTCATAACGACTCGTCAGGGCCACAGTAAAGAAAATTACACCAATGAGTGAGAAACTAGACTAAGAGCCTTCCAAGGTTTCTTCTAACACTAAGATTCTACTAAGATTCCATTGATCAATGAATCTGATTGGTGCACATCTCCCAAACACATCAGAGCCTATTACTCTCCAGTCCTATCAGATATCATACTACTTGTTTAAGATTTTACATTGACTTGTTCATAATTTTTGCATATATTTGTTAAGTCCTTTTCTTAAGGCTTTCAAAAATCACAATCATGCCTTACACCTGTTAGACTCTTTTAGTCCTCACACAATGTCCTGTACATACTGGGCCATCAAAATGCCTTTTTGAAGGCTCCTTTCAAATCAGTCTCATAACATTGTGCCTCTTCTTTGCCACTCACGTCAATGTCTTACCTATCACCGCAAAATCACTGACCATACCTGCACCACATTCGTGTACCCCGACCTAGACCTAGAGGAGGGCTCTGTGCATATGTAAAAATATGAATAAAGAAATCCTTCCCATATCATGAGGCTGTAAACTTTCCAAGTGATGTTGATTCATTCTGATAATCAAATTATGACTGTAGAAGACTGGGCTTTAATCACTGGAAATATCATTATTGTTACTGCCTGGCTTGTACATACTCCTTACCCAGGTGGCTGCCACCACCATGAACAAACATGGAGCCAACTGAAAAATGATTCATTTCTCCCCATCACATCTTTTCCACCCTGGTGGTCTCTCCTCCCCAGGTATTCATTGTCTTTATACCACCTCTGACTGCCTACATGAGAATTAGGGTGTGCGTGGGGGTAAAACCCTACAAAATGCCAGACACCTCACCAGACACTTTACCTTGTCAAATCATTTAATTCTTATGATTGGAGTAAGCATTATCTACATTTTTCAGATGGGGAATCTGATATTCAAAAGTTTAGTTATTTGCCCAAACTTCTAAATGATAACCTTGGGATTTGAAACCAGATCTACCTGGCTTCAAAGTCTATACATTTTACAAGGAAAACAACAACATCACTTTTCTTACACAAGTCTTAAAATAACACAACTTAGAGGAAACAACTTCAGTTGAGAAGGATTACTGTCACAATGGCCCTAGGACCATCTTATCCTCCAAGCTCTAAAAGCTTTCTCATTCCTATAATTAAACTCTAAAAGTCCAACATCAACAAATACCATGAGGGGGAGGTAAGTCCTAAAATGCTTAGATAAGCTTCTAGACAGATTAAATGTCTTGTTTGGATCATGATTTTCTTTAGAAAGGTCAGTCTTAAGTGACTCTTTCTAAGAAACATATCTAACCTAATTCCTTTCATTCTTAAAACTTTCTAAGGATCCCCACTATTAATGGTCTAATGCTACTTTGGCTCATGACTTCCTTTAAGATTTGCTGGCCTCTCCAACAGACCATCCCCCTCCAACTTCACACGTTATACAACACCAAATATTTACATTCTCCTGGCCTCCCCAAATATACTTTTCTTCATGTTTCCATTTCTCTGAACACATTTCTTCTGACTGCCAGCTTCCCCCAACATCCTCCACCCCAGCCTGTCTAATCAACAACAAACCACATGCCACACTCCTGTTTGCCCTTTGCCTGTGCTTCAAACACATCTCAACTACTTTCTGACCTTATTGATCACCCTTCCAACCATAATAAATGCATTTATGGACAATAATGTTCTACCATCAAATAAATACCTCTCTTTCTGCCATTATCTTACTGTGTTTCAAGTGAATGCTATTATCTCCCTGCCAGAATGAAAGGTTCTGAGGGGAAGAACCAAGTTTTTACAGGTGTTCAAATGTCCAGCCTTGGTAGACAGCAAATCTTCCTCATATGCTAAACTAAGTAGCCATTAAGCCACACCCCTATGGCTTTTGTTTTAGGAGCTATCTACTCAAAGGGTCAGGAGTCATTTTCATAAAGACATTTTAAGTTCTTCACTTCATGACCAGAAGCCACTTAAAAACTAATAAATAATCAACATTCTAATTGAAGAAACTATGTCAAACTTACCATCTTAGTGAAATAAAGCAAGTATGAATATAACAAGGAAAGCATGTTGTCCAAAAGGGTGGCATCTGCTGGCTCTTCCACCTTTATGTCCTTTAGTTGTTTTTCTGTATCAGCATCATCAACAGGAGTACCTTCTGTTATAAGTAGCTCTAAAATTGAAAGGGGAAATGGCTATTTTATTTTATGCTATAGAATAAGAATTGTCTCTCTTCCGTTTCAATATTCATCAGTGTTTCACTAAATATATGAATCACAGTGCCTGGAATATGTGGCTCTCCTAAAGACAATTAACACAGAGAAGAAAACTTCAAAATCCTAATTAGAGCTGTCAGACCCTTCAATTATAAAATGAACAATCTCCAGTCTACTCTCCACTACTTCCATGGCCATAAAACTGCTATCAGAACAATATTTATTAAAGGAAAATTTTTAAAACCAGAGATATATAGACAGGGTCACATTCAACAAACATGGATTTAGTGCTGGTGAAACTTTGTGTTAAAAATTTTAGGAAAGCTGAAAGAGAGGGAGTCTTGGTTTGCAGATTTACAGGTGGAATGAGCCAAGGCTTAACACAGCATCTGGCACCTGGCAGAGATACTCAACAACTATTTATTGAGTGGACAGATGACAGCTATTTAAAAAGAACACAGTAATACCAAGAGAGACTAAAGGTAATTGGGTACAGACCTGCACTGAGGCTCTGTGAATGAGGTAGAATTCCAGTTAGACCTGAGAGCTTGTAGGGGTGGAATTTCAGTATGAGTTACATGAGCCTGGGGTACGTTTGATTAAACAGCTAGGGGTCCAACATGCAGTTATTAAGAAGTTGGACCAGTTGGGCTGGGGATGTGGCTCAAGCGGTAGTGCGCTCGTCTGGCCGTGCGGCCAGGGTTCGATCTTCAGCACCACATAAAAAAAAAAAAAAAAAAAAGATTTTGTGTCCGCAGATAACTAAAAAATAAATATTAAAACTAACTCTCTCTCTCTCTCTCTCCCTCTCTCTAAAAAAAAAGGTCTTTCTCAACCCTGAGATTCCATTCACTACTATTTTTTTAAGCTTTTGCCTAATTTTTAATTTTTTTTTAGTTTTTGATGGGCCTTTATTTTATTTATTTGTATGCAGTGCTGAGAATCAAACCCAGTGCCTCACATGTTAGACAAGCACTCTACCACTGAGCTACAACCCCAGACCCTCCATTCACTATTGGTCTATGAATTTGACTGCTGGTGAAGTCTGCCCATTGGCTCAGCATCTCAGCACCTGAGACACATTAAATGACATTTGGGAAGATTTTACATATAAAGGTGATTGACATCATTTTGTGGTGGAACCTAAAAGGCCAGGGAAATAATTCATGCTTAATTTTGTAAGCCAAGTTTTCCCTAATCTTGAAAGTTTTGGAGCATGAAAATAACAAATCTTAATGGTGCGTGATTCATTTTCAGAACCTTATGGAGTTAAACACAGTTCAGAAGTCAGTAGTGTTCATATATGAATGCAATGTCTTCTGGAAAATGGGAGAACTGATATGTTATTCCTTCTCAAATTAACTGAATCCCCCCTGCTATGAGTTCTCCTACACTCTGTGTGTGCAGATGGGGGCGGGGTCAGGATCAGTGCTGCTAAGCCCTGCACTGGTGCAGGATAATGCTATAGCTATGCTTACAGACCAGAACCTTTAAAAACACAAAATACAGTAATTATGGCTTCATAGCACCATACTGGATGGATAAAATAAAACAATTAGTCATCATCTAATTTACTGATAAAATTAGAGTGAGCAACACAAAAGTAGAATGCTATTGATGCCATTATTGGGGATTTTTTTGAAAAATTGTTTCTCATCTCCCACTGGATACTGTGCACTATGATGAAGTATTCATAAGTGTCAGTCTAAAATGGATTGCAGTTCTGTACTGCTTCCTGTAAGTATATAGTATAAAGATCTGGACGATTGACTGCAATTGAAAAAGTTTAATTACCATGTCCAGGAAGCAAGTCAAAACAGGACTTGAGGTATATTACATTCCATTTAGAAGAAAAGGGAAAAAACACAGAATTTAAGAGACTATGAACAGTGATTCTCAAGCTAACTTGTACCAGGCCAGACTTTCCTGGAAGGCCTGCTAAACACAGATTGTGGGTCCCACCCCCAGAGTTTCTGGTGCTGTTGGTCTGGTTGAAAATTACAGTTTTAGAGCATTAGGCCTTTGAAGAATAATATTTTAGTTGTAAATGGTTTACACAAGCTAGTCATAGCTAAACATTTGCTTTTAGGTGAGTTACAGTCTCTGGCCTATTTTTGATTTCTAGTCATCTTTATTCTTGATTTTCTCTCACTTAAGAGATTTTTTTTTGAACTCACATGTACCTATATTACTCTCTGCTCTATTTTGTACCTTTGGCAAACAAATATCCTTGAAAGCCTTCATTATGATAATGCCTCTACTTTGTAGAGAAAAATTGGCAAGCTTTACCTGGGTCTACTTTCTCAGTATTTGGGATCTGAGACACTTCTAAGACACCCATGTCCTCAGTCACAGGTTGACTCAAGAGGCTGGGCTCTTCAGGATGGTTCATATTTAAATGATGACTCAGGAGGCGAGGCTCTTCATGAAGATTTCTATTAAGATGATTTGTGTTCTCTTTAGGAAAATCATCTTCATGGGGTGGCTGCATCTCTACAGGGGAGAAGAATGCATTGAGCCAGCTGGATGACAGTATCTACCCCCACTTAAGCCCAATGATCAGCACTCCCCCTCAGCACACAGCTCCAGATACCTCAACACTGCCCTCCTTGTCCTGGCATGCGCCCATGAGAACAACTGGGCAAGGATACGGGAGGGTTAATTGTTTTCATCCCATTTAAAGGATGACTGAACTATACAGTCAAATTTATAAAGAAGCCTTTAATCCAAAGTATTTCATAAACAAATACATTTATGATAGAGGCTTCAATAACTTAACTTCCCTTGGCAAACCAACATATACCCACATGAATAAATGTGCAGAAGAGAATTCTGGTCCAGAACAAAAATGTGAAGTGTCTATTCTGCTCAGAAATAACAGGAACTCTTTCATCTACAAGTGTGCTGGTCTCACCGAGCCAGTATAGAGAAGGGAATTCCGTAAGTCTAGCTTGCTAATGTGACTTTCAAATATGTTCCAAGTAACCTAGGAGCCAAATGGTGAACCTATCTCCTTCCTGAGCTCAGGACATAGACCAATAGGATCCAGAGCAAAGATTATCTCTTTACAGCTTCATATTTACCCTGAACATTCACTTGTACTTTGCATTCTTATCCAAAATATATCTGCTTTGATTAAATGTACAACTGTTTTCTTCCCCAAATTATCAGGTAAAATTAGCATTCTTGGGATGTAAATTTTCCAATGGCTTTATGTCCTTCTGGAATTCTTATCATATACTCTCAGTTGAAATATTTCATTTTGAAAAACAATGAATAGAGATGATCAAATATGAAACCAGGAAACAGAAAGCTTTTATCAGGATATTGGCTCATTGTCAGTTTGACGAATATTTAATTGAAAGGCTTCTATGTGTCAAGCACTACATTATAAGGCTTGTCATTCTGGTTCCATCCTAGATTAATATGAATGCAAGGACCTTAGAACCCAGAGGAGTAAAACCAGAATAAGTGACCTCTCCCCCAAGAGACTGGAAAGAGCATGGTATCCACAAAAGATAAATGCTGGGGAGGGGAATTCAGGCAAGCTATCCATTAAAAGTTATTCTAGGGCTAGGCTTGAGTGACAGAGCACTTGCCTAGTGCAGGTGAGGCACTGGTTAGATCCTCAGCACCACATAATAAGAGATTAAATTCTAAAAAAAAAAAGTTATGTTAGTCACTCCACACCCACATGATCTAGTAGAGATATTTTATGATTAAGAAATTATGTTTAATAAAGCCCTTTTATAATTTTAACATAAAATCTGTACTGTTAACAGGTCTACTTTTGTGCATTAGTTTCTCATTTATATCTTTCTCTTTAACTTTTTATAAAATTTCTCTTTGAACATGCTAACCAATCCCAACTGTCCTAAAGGAAAAAAGAATAAGCAATGTCCTTTCATGCTCTAGCCCAAAAGAATGCATAAAGGAATATATGGTGCTCCTGAGTCAGCCTTCTTTCTCCTTTAGGCACATGGAAACTGAACAGAATTTTACAATAATACAAAAAAACACCTGGATGGAACAACTCCTTTTCTCCAGCTCAAGCCGCAAGCAGGTATTTACCTTCAGCTTTAGTCCAGATTTCCTGTAGAGGAGGCGCTGTTATCAATGGAGCAGTCTCCTCCACTGTGAAGTGCTTGTACCTCACAAAATAGATCAAGTATTGGATATCATCAAGCACTGCAGCCTCTTCAAATATGTTACTTTCCTTTATTCCTATGTCTCTAATATCATTCACACGATTATCAAGCATTTGCTCTGCTACGCTCAAAATGTGTGACTCAGAGGCACGAAAGACCTTATCTAGAACTTTTTCCACGTTATAGGGCAGGCTCTCCTGCTGTGCCGATTTCAGCTTTAATGACATTTCCTGCAACATGGCTTCCAGTTCTTGGACATCAAAGTACTTCAGGAAGCGTTGCAAGGACTTTTGTTCTGTAAAGAAGCTGCGGATTATGGGCAAGTCTTCCTCCTGATCGCTAAGCTCTGGCTTTAGGGCTATATGTGGACTCTGTGGGAGTATATCATCCTCAAGATCTGCATAAGCAGGACCCTGGCTTTCTGCATCCGTGATATGCCCTATGTCCTCAAGGTCCTCTTTTGAGATTTCTTTTCCAGTAGCCTTTTCTGTAGACCCTGAAGTGTTCAGATGTTCCTTAGGGTTGTCTTTTTCAAGATCATCAGAATTTTTATCCTGAAATACTTCACTTATCCCTGAAGTCTGAGTGTTTTCCTCATCACTTCCATCAAAGAGTCCCTGGGCTTCCTCATCTGCCAGAGGACTTTCCTCCTTTCCCATTTCCATATCACCTCGTTCCTTGTCCATCATGTCTACCCTTTTGGCTGTGGTTTCACTTTTCTTAAAAATCTCCCAAATTATACTCATTTCTTGTTTGTTTTCTTTGGTTCCTAGATCAGGATTGATAGTCTCTAAAATTGCTTTCTCAAGAACGTGCTGGTTAACATTCTGAATCCCAGAATGTTTTTCTTTTGACTGTTTTGCACTTACAGCATTTTCATCCTCCAGTAGCTCTTCAGGGGGATAATAATCCTCCTCTACTGATGCTGGCCTTTCGGTATGGAGACCCGGTACTTCTACCTCGTCAGTTTGCTCTGTTTTTTTAATTTCCTGTGTCCCCTGTGTTGCCTTATGCTGAATCAATTCTTCAGCCAAGGACTGCTCTTTACCCTTGTCCTTGGAAAGCCCTATCTTCTCATTTACATGACTAACTGTAACAATCACATCTCTTTCTTGTTGCCAAGAAAGATTTTTTCTGAGACTGTGGACCTCTTCTTCCGGTTCTCTTAACAAACCAATTCCATCTGGAGAGGAGAATCCAGATTGATTTTCAGTTTTCAGAACTAGTCCCTCTTTAATTTCCTGAGGTTGATGCTCCACTGAGTCTATGTGCAGGGTTGGTGTATTTACTGAACCTGGCTCCTCCATTCCATCTTTGGATGCATCATTTTGATTATCTCCCAGGAATGTTGCAATACCCAAGGATTCTGGTGGTTTACTCTGTTCTTGGGTCATCAGACTCCCTACAACTTTATGTAGAGATTTATTCTCAAAGCTATCTTCCAAAATCTTCTCTCCAGGTGAAGAGAGTTCTTCATTCACTTCTTTTGAGTCTTTTGAGATATGGATAACTGCTTCTTTTAGGTCATTCTCTTTGTTTTCAAAGGCTGATTTTAATGTGTCCTTGCCCTTTTCAACAGCTGGCAATGAGCTGAGCTTATTGCTTTGGGGAGAAGTATATGCAATTATCCCTTCTATCTTCTCATCCTCTAATTCTGAAACATCTTGCATCAGGTGCTTCTTAGGCTCCTGAACATCTGTCTCTTTTCCTTTAATATGAAGTTCGATGTCCACTTTTGGCTCTTCATCATTATCTGTCTTAGAGGTTTCCACAAAAAGACCATATTCTGCACTTTCAGGATAAATATAATCTGTTGCTCCTTGTGGTTTCTTCTGTTTTCTATCTGGAACTAAAGCTTCCTCATCTTCTTTTTCTTCTTCTGAATAAGAATTCCCCAAATCCATCATATCTGTTTTCTCGTCACCACCTGTGTCAATAAATAAAGTATCCTCCAAGGTTGTCAGTATATTTTTGTCATCATCCTTGATGCCTGGGGGCAGAGTTACCTCAACCTTATCTTCTTCATTTGAATTCTGCTCTTCACCTATTGAATATTTCTCCACTCCAAACTCCACTGGGAATTTCATGCCTTCTTCACTTATAAAGGTTAGTAATGGAAGCTCCCCAAAGCTTTCCTCATTCTCCTCTTCTTCCTTATCAAATGCATAATGATCAGCATCCAATTCCTCATCATCAAAATCTTCATCTAATGAAGTCACCAGTCTGGTCGTCTCATAATCAGACACAAGTGCATCAGCAGTATAGCCAAATTTGGTTTTCAAGTCTAATGTCATTTCTTTTTTCAAAAGTGTATAAGCATTAGTCTTCTGTTCATTTGAGACCTGAGAACTGTTGTTGGTTTTGTTGTTTTCACTTTCTGGCACTTTCAATTCATCTTGTAGTATTTCTTCAAAGGGTTCAAATGAAGTTTGTTCACCTTGAGCATTATCTGTTTCACTATCTGCATGAGGATGGTTCTTCTGAGCCAGAAATTGTTCCTCAAGATCCATAGTGTTTTCTGAGAATGCACTTTCAATTTGCTCTGAGTTTGCTAGTACTGGTTTAGGTTCAGGTTCAACATCCTGGGAGACTTCAGGAAATTGTTCCACTTTTTCTATAGCTTTCTCAGAATCTTCATTTGCAGAATCATACAATTCCAAAAATCCTAGAAGTTCTTCTACACTATAATTATCAAAATCATCTCTTCCACCATCAAAACAGACAAAATCTGTCTCCTGTAAGGAAAAGGAAAACATTAGTGTGTCAATAACAAAGTGTCACAAAAGCAAACTCATCCATGCTCCCAAATTCAGGATTGGTTCTAAAGAATCTTTGGGGTCAACCAGATTACCTTCCTCCAACCCCCATTGGCTAACTCCTTCTATGGCTGAGTAAATCTGTCTTTTTCTAGACTACAGTGTTAAAAAGTCTATTCTTTCTTTCTTTCTTTTTTTAACATGGGTCATATTCTTTAAAAAGCATAATGAGTAAAAATGGTGACAATTTGGTCTCCAACAGCCTGACTCTTGGGTCTCTCTCAATTTGCTCTGAGAATAAGTAGGGAAAGGCAAGGTATCACTTGTAGGATCCTCCAGCTCTAAAATCTACACCTATGTTTCAGGAATTTAATTCTTAATCATTTGCTCAGGAGAAGCTGGAAGATCCTGCAGCATTGAGAAAGATGAATCAGTTTTAAAGTATCTTACTGAGATACAAGTACATTTGATGGAATAAAGAATGATATTAAGGAGGCTCCTCACATTATTATTACCACAAGAACAAACTGAAAACAAGATTCGACAAGTTATACACCTTCCTCTTCATCAGGGTTTCACAGTCACTAAGACCTCTCTCAGGACTATCTATATATTTATTTAGTCTTCCTTCTTGCCACTAGTAAGCAAATTGACATATAAAAGGAGCCATAGTATGAATGGAAATTTTTTAAAAAATTTCCATCTCCTAATTAAATGTTCATAATATTCTGTGGGGGTTCTGGGGGTCGGGGAGGCAGTTCAATGTAGTAGGGATGAGTGATTTCCTCTCCCCATCACATGCATTTCTAAGCCATGAGGGATGCATGTAATGGGAAACATAATGAAAAGGCAGAGTTCAAAACAAATGAGTTCTCTGTAATCAGTGAACTGCTGTCACAGCTTAAATCCCAAGAACTAACTCTCTTTACCAACAATGAAGTCCAACAAGCAACAGAAGTGATTTTATGGCCCCTGAGATTATGAAGAAATTTTAGGAACAGCAACAACAAACAGGATGACTTTATCCATTCACCCCATCTAATCTAAGAACTATCCTAGCCTAGCAGCTTGCATATTCTACAGCCAATACAAAGAGCTGCCCAAAGATGTTTCAATGTTGGTGGGCATAAATTACTACACAATTTAAAACTCTAGAAAATAATCAGCTGAAGTGAGAATTCTAGAACACGAAATCCTTTCAGTCACAAAATCAATTTAAGTCAGAGCACAATACAGGAATGCTGTATAAAGGAAGCAGTTGGGGCCTTAAAAGATCTGAGACTGAACATCACCTGAAACGCTCAGGTCCCCTTTTCCAAATCTATAACATGACTACGATAACATATATGACTAAGAATAAGAAAACCTTTGTAAGTACGTATTTCTAGCCTAGTATAAAAGTTAGAGTTTATTAATTTAACCTAAATATACTTAAAATGTCTAATAACTATCCAATGAGTAGTTTTCAAGTTGGAATACCTCCTTTTGCCTGTAAAATGAAATTATTTACCTCTTAAATTTAATAGCCAAGTACAAATATATTACATTATTTATTTTTCACATATAAAACAGAAGAGAAAAGCCCTATAGTTGAGTAAACAGCCTTCTATAAGAATATCTGTTTCAATATATTAGAAAACTCTCAGATTATAATATAATCACCCTTGAATGCCTTTCAAACTTTTTTTATAGGTAGTCTGATTTCAAATGAAAATCTGATACACAAATGTTATAAACACATTATAAAACTTTCAGAAGCAGTTAACTGAATATAATGGGTGGATTTATAAGCCAGTTTACAATTGAGAACAAAAAAGAAATCCATAACTTACAACTGTTGAAATTTGTAGCTCTTCTTTAGTATATTCACGAACTACCTTGATGAAATCTTTCGGAAAATATCGAAAAATATGGCCAACCTATAGTGCAAAGGAGACAAATATAAAATAAATTCTGTACAAGGAATATAAATAAGAGATTCTCAGAAGTGGCAGGAAATATACACATAATAGATAGGTATATGGTATAACCAAGAAAGAAAGTTGCTATAACAATTACACTGAGATTATTATTCCAAATAAAAAGTAAGTACAGAAGTGTTAAAACAACATTTCCAACCACTGAAGTTTTCTTTTTTACATTTAGCTTAATTCTCAACACAGAGCATATAAAGTTAAGACTTCTGAAGTAAATAAAAGATCTGCATAGGAGATTATTGTATATTATATGGTTAAAACTATATAAATCAAAGCTGGTTATAAATGCAATTCCAAATAACCTCTAGCAAGAATTTACCTGTACATTTTGTAGCATTGCTCATAAACCAATATTTATGTCTTTCTTAACCAATACACAACAGTCATGAAAATTAATAAGTAAAAACAATACAAAATCGCTAAAATGTATTACCACTATAGCAAATGTATTGATAGTATATGCTTTCCTAGCTTTTTCCAAATCTACTTTTACAAGTACTTGGGGAGAAAATAAAATTACAATATAATGCACACTAAACCACATATCAAGCTTCAGTTTCACCCAAAATAAATCCTCTGCAGAAAAGAACCCCATTTATTTTCAGCACCAACAGCTAAATTATATGAAGTTACATAAAGTGTACAAAAGGTATATAAAGTTCCCCTTGAGAAAGACACTCTTATTACTAACTACTGACTAAAAGGAACAGAAGATTCTTGCCAATAATTAAAGGAAACTGATAGGCAAATCAAACGCCCAAAAAAGAAAATTAAAAAAGGCATCTTATCACTAACTCTAAAATATCCCCATTCATGAATGTTCTTGTTATATCTAGAAACCATCTGAGAGCCAGTATTAGTGGTAGAATACTGCCATGAAGATTAGATAAGACGGAGCAATTAAAAGCTTCATCACTGGCAGATAAAGTCTTGAGACTCTAGAAAATCAACAACATTGCAGAATGAAAACTAAAAACCCAAAAGGAGAATCATTTTGAAAACTAAAGAGTTTTTAATTTCCTAAGTATAACATTCATGACATGAGAGGCGAGTCTGAGGGGAAATACACTTTTCCCTTCTGATGAAAATTCTATTAAGGTTAAATTTGGAAAAGGAAAAAAACTAGAGATGTATGGAGAAAGGAAACACATTTATCTCTTCTTAATCTGTGTCAATTGAGACCATAGATTATATAAAGCTCCATAATTACACACTGGGTGGTATCCCATTTCTTGTGACATGAAAAAAAAATGATGCAGAATCAAGGAGGCTCATGACTGGAAATAATTTTTATACCTAATTTTGCTTCCATACATCATCCCTGCCAAGGTGCTGCTGATTTGATTTGTGGGTGGGGAGCAAAGAACTGCCACAAGAGAACAAATTCTGCATAAGCTACTATCAGAACAAATGTACTTAAGTGCCACTGCCCTGAAAGGAAATATTCAAAAGGAAGATGGATTAGACAGGGGTCCTTTCCTAACGGAGTTTTTCACTTTATAGGGAGCTAAGATAAAACACAACCTGACTGAAGGCAAAGAAGACAAATGAATGCCACAGGAGTAATGCAAACAAAGTGCCACCCAAACACTCATCAGTCGGCAAAGATCCTTTCTGGTCAGGTGCTGAAAGCAGGGCTCCTCAGGAAGGCAGGATGAGTGCTGCCACCCAGAATGGCAAGAGTCCTAGGGATGAACATAGTTAACAGGCTACAATGTGACAGGAGAAAATGTAAATCAAGCCCATTTATCCAAAAGTTCAAAGAAGGGGAGAAAGACGACTACTGTATGAAAAATGCCACTTAGGTACATGGAAAAACAGTTCCAAGTTTAAAGATTACAAATCCTATTTGGTATACTTGAAAGAAACAATAGATGGTTCTTTATATGGAGCACTGCAACTGGGACTCTGTCTAAATATAAAGTTTGTACCTAAAGGCACCAAGTTTCAAGATCATTCCCTAAGAATCAGAAATGGCAACAAAATGAAACTAGTTTTCCCATAGGGATTACTCTTATTTTCTGCTGTGTGGTATTTTATTTAGGGTGAGAACTTTCAGGGATGCAACCCAGAATGTCTCTAAACTGGAACATTCCTACAGTCATCAAAGACCCTTGCTACTATTTTAAGTAAACAATCCACATATCACATTTAAATGAAAAGGACAATACTCATAAGTCTCTCAATGAGGTCACTCCTAGTGAATCTCCCCATTTAAAATATCAAAGCATGATATAAACAATGTCATGTCTTTCATCAGAAGATCCATACAACTGGCTAGAAGTAGAACCCCTGGGGGAACCTTCAGGCATAGATTATAGGAAAAGCAGGAAATGGATGACCCAGAAGTTGCAAAAAAGAAAAAAAAGCACATAATGAACATAATATTCTGCTTTTTTAGAGTAAAAACAGCACAAATGATTAGGTAAAATACACAAAAAAATCAACTTTAAATATGCATGCCTGAGTTACTATCTCAGACTTAATTTACAGGATTAACTCTAATGTCCTTGAATCCTTCCCTTTTGAAGCAGCAAAGCTAAAAATTGTCAGGTTTTCACCATGACAACCTTTATGATGTGTAGAGCCTTCTGGAACTTGATGTGAGGGGTAGCAACCACAACCAGTTCAGTTCTGTTTCAGAAAGTCTACTGACTTTCTATGCTGTGCCAGGCCTAAGGCATGTTAGGAGCACAGGGCCTGGCAGAGAGGTTAGGTTAACTCTACAAAGACCCCAAGAAATCAGTCATTTAAATCTACACTGCTGAAAAACCCATCAAGTGTAAGAATATAACACCTGTCAAACTTTTACTTACACTTCTGGCCCAAAGTTCTGGTGATACCTCTGCCAGTTTATAGTAGACATATACAGGGTCACCTTTTTTAAAATTCACAAAACGACAATCTGGGCCTCTGAAATCTTCAAGACCTTCACCTCGGTACATTAACACTGTATATGAACATTGAAAAAAGAAAAACAAACATTAGAATTTGATTTTTCACAATCCACATTGACCCATCAGGAAATATGAATCCCACTATGAACAAAAATCAAGTTTTTCCAGTACTCTCTGGAATCACTTTTAATTCACCTGCTCAAAGTATCTAAAATTCTTTGAGATTTTATTGCTATAAAATACAATATTCCCTGCAATTAGACAAGGGAAAAGGAAGCTTCTCTATTTTTCTCTGTGCTGAGAAATAAAAAGCAATGTGGCTACCACCAATCATGGCTGGTTTCAGTGAAACTCTTGGTTCTTGCAGGCCTCAATTTTTTTCTGTTTCATAATCATAAAAAGCTTCATTTTGCAAATATGTAAATCCAAGTGTAGACACGGACAGGCTTAAGTATGGCTTCATGCAGAGGTAATAGGGAGGGAAGAGGGAAGAATATCCAGGAACCCCCAAGGGGTTAATTAACTTGAACTAACCGCTAAAAGACATTACCTTTAAGTGGCTGCAAGTGCTACCATGCAGCCATAAACACTGTCAATTTCATTTGCAGCAGAGTTGCTGTCTCTGTGTTCAGGATCTGGGTAAATTACCAGGAAATGTATTTTCTCTGAGCAAATATTGTTGACTATATCCAACATAAAGATTGTTTCAAAACATCCTCATTCGTATTTTTTTTTAATAAACAAAATCAAAAGTGGGTATCCTATCTGACAAGGAACAAGTTTAACCATGAGAAAAGGTCAGGCAATACCTTCATGCTTAAAATGCAGGACTAGAATCACAATTGATCTAGAAACTGATAGAAGCAACATTTCTCTTTTGGTTGACCAAATACACAGTTTCTGACTTAAGATGAAATGGACAATAGATGTATGTAAAAAGCACAAAGAAGAAATGGAAATAACACTTTTTCTAAAGGCCAATTAGCAGTAAAATACACAAGAATGTGTGTTTTATAAAAATATATGTCTGAGGAACAAACACAGATTTGGAGAGGGTAACTTGTTATTTTGAAGCTAAAATAGGACTATTTTCAAAACTGTCAGCATCCTAATTCATATATAATTAAGAGGCCAAGTTGAAGGTGAGAGACACTTTAAGGTGGGGAATGCTCATCACAAGTGGAAATGGCAATGTTTCTCTTGTTCCCCCTTAGGTCATAGAGGATTTACAAATCAGTAATATATTAGGTGACAACATAATGCATACTATGGAGCACCTATTTAGTTATTTTTTTTTGGAGCACTTATTTGGAAGGCACACAAGGACACCTGACATACACACCTCACTACTTCCTACAACACAACACAGACCCACCTGTTGTGTTTGGTCACATCTGTTTGGACACAGGCCATTTCTCAAGTTATGTTACCCCACTGAACCTTACCAACACCATGTCTTAGTACCGAGGAAGCATCAGTGATGAGATTGTCCAGGTAGCCCATGTAGGATAGCGCTTGATAGCCAAGAATAGCAAACATTCTACCATGCTGGAAGCCTGATTTTGTTCACCCAAAACTGAAAGGAAATATCATGGCAGCTGCTTTGCTTTTCTGAGTATTTATTTACTCCAGCCTTAGGGTTACCTCTAGGAACTGCTTAACATATATTGGAGACATCTTTTTTCTTTATTGGAGTGGAACAAACAATTCAAATTATAAAATTTGTTTTTGGTAACACCAATTTAGGCATAAAGAGCTCAATGGTAAACTTCTTGGCCTTTTTAGCATGAATATTTTAAAATATGTACTGCTTACAATTTATGGACAACACGGTCATCAAGTTACAAGGTTACTAGAAACCAAGCGGGAGGCCATAAGAAGTATTCTGGGCCAGTAAGTATATAGAGGAAAGAGGTTCCAACAACACTAGCGACTGAGTCTAAAACTGAATTGGCTTATAAAATCTTGGAGTATTTATTATTGTTATTGCAACAAACCTCTTCATCTGAATCTGAATGGCTACATCCTCCCCACCACCCACCTCCAATCCAGGACTGGGAAGCAATTCTGTCCACTTCCTGCGCAGAGAAGAGGCTGCAGTTCCCAGGTGGCCAGTGCAGATCCTTGGCCTCTTTCAAAAGCAAAAGATTACTGGCCCACCTGCTACCCCACCTCAAATATGAAGGGAGGCTTCTATGCACAGAAATGACAGGATTGAAGCAGAGTCAGGGCCAAGACCTCGGAACACAATGCGTGCCTGGACTCAGTGCTCTTCCCAAGCCTAAACTCTAGTCCCTGTTAAAAGGCAAAACCAGCCCAATCCCCAGTGCAGCAAAAGGACAAAGGGGCCAGTGAGCCTTTCCCAAGGAGCCCCACCATCAACCTGCCTCTGGGATTAGGGCCACCGAGCCCTGGAGAGCATCTGCCCTGATATTGCACCGGCCCAGGTCCCTGTGGCGGGGGCAGAAAAGCGCTCTGCTACAGTGTGGGGAGCCCCAGGCGCGTGGCGCGCAACCCCGTCACTCACTGAGATCCTAGGCGAATCCTGGAAGGGAATAAACTGAGAGCTGTCCCTGGGGAATCCTGTTTCCCAACCCCACCTCAGTCAGTAGAGAAAAATAAAACGCTGGCAACAAGTGGGAGTCGAAGCCCCCGCAACCCGAGCGGGCTGGCCGGGGTGCCGGCAGAGTCGGAGGGGACACACTCAGGGTCCCGAGGCTCTTGTCACTCCTGCGCCCCACCCATCGTCCTGCGACCCCCTAGTCCAGCCTGCGGGGCTGGGGACTGGGGGGGATCGGAGCCCCATGCAGCCCCGAAGAGCCACCGCAGAGACCCTGGGCCGCCCGCCCGCCTGCGCACTCACTGCTGCATTCGTCGTCTGCACAGAATTTGTGCTTCCAGAAGCGCTGGCCGGTGCTCGGGTCCGGTTGGCCCAACACTCGCCAGGTCGGACAGAGCACGAACAGCCAGAAGAGCAGCCCCGGTGCTGCAGCCATGTTGTGGTCACATCGGGGAGCCTGTGACGCTGTGGAGTAGGCTGCTGCGGGTGTCGGGGCTCAGGGGGCGGGTGGGTAGCGAGGCGCGGAGGGGCGGTGCCTGGGAAGGCCTCAGCCTTTCCTGGTTGACACGTCAGCAGGGATATATGGGGGTCGATGCACTGGCTCTACTGGGGAACACACGGAGCCAGAGCTCCCCGTCCTTCTCTAGCGGAGACCTTCTCCTCAACTGAAGACCTTCTCCTCTAGTCGCTGCCGTGGCAACTAGGACTCTCTTTCTTGTCCAATCACCTGCCTTTGCTTCTGTGCCCTCAGAAGCCACCTTCTGCGTGATTCCATTTGTCACCCACCCATCCCCCGCCACTCCACCAACTGGTCCTTTCTGGCTTTCCTCAACGGTCTCATTTCTGGTCCATCCTGAACTAGCCTACTCCACTTCACCATCACTCCCATCCCCCATTCCAGGTCTGGTACCTCCTTTTCTGAACTACCAAATCCCACCCATGACTTGTGAGAGCTAGTCTATGGTTCCAAGCTCCCTCCCCTTCAAACTCCTAGAGGTTCCTTGAAGCCCCACCGCAAGATCCCTCTGATTAGGAAAGGGGAAAGTGGGAAAGAGAATGGAACTGTGAGTGAGGGTGTAAACTGGAGACTATGGCCTGCTTTTTTTAAGGCGGGGACAAATGAGGGCAGAGAAATGGACAGTAGTCTTCGGGCTAAGATCTTGAGATTCTTATCTTTATCCATAAGGGAAGAAATCATTTAATTCAACAGCATATTTTTAACTTTCATTTTGTGCTACCATTCTTGCCAGATGCTGGACAAAGCCCTAGCATGGTGTGGGAGTGGATGAAAATCAAAAGACAAGATATCTGGTCCTGGTCCGAAAAAGTCCACAACTTAGTGGGAACCAACTGTCAAAACCGAGTGTCAGAGAAGAAAGCTATTAGCTAACATTTCTTGAACACTTTCTTTATCTCCAGTTGTTATTCTGAAGGTTTTATACATATCAATTCATTTAATCTTCATAACAATAGTACCTTACAGTAGTAGTAGGTCCTATTCCAATACTTATTTTAGAGTAAATTGAGGCAGTCACACATCCAGTGAGTAATGGAGCTAAGTTTCAAACCCAAGGAGTAGACTCCTTTTCATCACAACCCATCAACTAACAAGCAAATGTTGTACTTTCTGACAAGAGGAGCAAAATTTGATTTAAATCATAATATAGCTGAATTACTGATATGTACAGTTAAGGGGGGGAAAGGCACAAACTAGCCAGCCCAAGGAAGAGTGTCTGCAATGCTCCCATCCTTGGTGGAGCCATTCTCATTTGTCTGTGACCAAGGGCTTGTTACTATAGTCTCTGCTAAAGTTATTCATCAACCTGCAACAATGAACCCATCAGTTGTTTCCCCAAATTAACTGAATCTTTAAAACTTAGAGAAAAGAATGTAGTCCACCATGTTCATAATGTTAAATAAAGAAAACAATGGAAAAAAGGTGTGCACAAACATTTGTCTACAGGGACCACGAGAAGTCCCCGTTGGTCCAGTGTACTTCTGTGCTTTCTGGAGAACCAGTGGATCATAGAGAGGAACTGAGTCATTCTTCATTTCTTTTCTACCATGTATTTATTATGTTATAAAATGTATCTAGTAGGCATCTCTAACAACATGTTGAAAACTGAACTCATTTTTCTCTCAAAATCTGCTCGTTTCAGTCTTCCCTATCTCAGAAATAAGAATGACAATTTAATTCCCATTATCCAGCTGCTCAAAGCCCAAAACTTACAAACCATCTTTGATCTCTTTTCTCTCACATTCCAACTCCAGTCCATTAGACAATATTATGTCTTTATTTTTATAATTTTATTGAGATATAGTTGACCTACAATAAATTGCAAATGTTTAAGGTGTACAATTTGATAAGTTTTGACATGAATATACCCATGAGACTATCACTAAAATCAAAAGAGTCTTTCATCCTTCTTTGTAATCCCTCCCCTCTCCTTTTATGGCTGTCTCCAAACATCTCCTGTCATTATAGATTGTTTTGCATTTTCTAGAATTTGATATAAATTATACAGCATTTTATTTATTTATTTTTCTGACTTCCTTCTTTCCAAGTAAGCATTTGAAACAGGCCCAGAATCTGACCACTCCTCTGCATCTGCTAAGCCAATATACAGGCCAAACCCACATCATAAGTTACCTGAATGATTTCCATAGCCTTCTTCTGTCCTTGCTTCTGCCCTCATTTTCCCCCAATATCTATTGTCCTGATGGCAACTACAGTGATATTTTTAAATATAAATTTGATTGTCTCTCTCTCTTCAAAATCTTCCTGTAGCTTCCCATTTCCAAATAAAAGGCAATGAGTTTAGCCAGGCCTGGTCGTACTCATCTGTAATCCCAGAAGCTCAGGAGGCTGTCAGGAGGATCCTGAGTTCAAAGCCAGCCTCAGAAATGTAGTGATTCCCTAAGCAACTCAGTGAGACCCTATCTCTAAATAAAATATTTTAAAAAGGACTGTGGGTGTTGCTCAGTGTTTAAGTGCCTCTGGGGGTTCAATCTCTGGTATCAGGAAAAAAAAAAAGGAAAAAAAAAGCCATGACTTTATTATGGACTGCCCTGCCTTATTATGGACTGCTCTTAATCAATGTGACTCCCCTCATCCTTTTCTCCCCATTTCCTAACATTCTTCTCTTGCTCTGTTAGTTCCATTTAAATACACCAAGCCCACCCGTGCTTCAGAGCATTTACACTTGCAACTTTGCCTCAACCTTAACTCCCCAAATCATCTGACTAGCTAACTACCCCCTCACTTTATCATGTCTTTGTAACAGTGGCATTTCATGTGATAAAGGCCTTCCCTGGCCACCCTACACAAAATAGAGCCTCTTGCCATGACTATAAAGCCCATCACCCTTCTTTCTCTTCAGACTTGCCTTACCACTTTAGACTTCTCTTACTACTTGCCTTACATTTGTTTATCTACTTGACTGCTCCAACCCAACCTCAAACACAATTTCCAACACGAGCAGGAAATTAGTTGTTTTGTTCACTACTGTTACATCAGTGACTAGGGAAATGCCTAGAATGTATGAGAGAGTTAACAAATGATTTTTTGGATAAACTCATGGTTCCAATGATATTATAAATATACTACACTATTAACCTAAACACATATATTAACTATTAAGCCCCCATATATAAATAGTACTGAGAGGACATAAGCTATGGGAACACGGCATTTAAGGTCCACCTCTCAGCAGCATGCATCCTCAACTCCAGGAATGTACCCCTGAATGTTTGTGTTGAATAAAAACATAGTTGTTGTGGAGAGTAGTTGTTTGGTTACATGATACTGGAATATTTAAGCAGATCTTTAAAAACTAGTTTTAATTTTTTCTTATTTTTCTTATTATAGAATATGGTATATTGTAGAATTTTTCTTATTATAAAATAGAGATTAATGATAATTCATTGGTGAAAAAATCAGAATAGCAAAATGATCTAATTGCATATTATCTTCTTGATATTTACTTTGACTCATCATCAGATATAATTTTATATGCATAGTTAGTGCTTCCAGTTACTGAATAACAAGCTGCTTAGTTTGTAGAGTTTTCAATATTTTGATTTATCAGTATCATTTTTTAAACTTATTGCTTTAAAGACATATTAACTAGTCTGGTGGATAATGAGAAGAAAATTTCTCAACTGGCCACAATAAGGTAGTGGTAGTTCTTTCTACCAGGATACATACAATTAGTGGATGAATCAGCATTCACTTTTACTCATAGCATTTAAATATGTGGCATTGATGTTTAATATAAGGTTATGTTAAAAACCTTCAGAAAAGTAACAGGATAGAATGTGGTGGTGATTCTTGGCATGGAGATAAATAATCTCAAGTGCATTATTCTTTAATACCTCAAAGGGAATTCTTAGGGGGTAAGGGTTGAGTAATTGTTAAAGGTAAATGTATCCAGTTTGGGTGGAGGGGACATAAAATTGTAAGTATAAAGGGTTCCTAATGTCAGAGTACAATCTAAATGAGACAAGAAAAACATATCTGAAACAATTAATTGGCAGCATAATAACATATACCATTGGAAACTTGTGAAGGCACTTGCCTAGGAGCATTCAGAAGGCCTAACACTGCCGTTACCAGGAAGAACCTCATCTATTGTAAATGATGTGCCAGAGAATAGTGTTAAACATTATGGAGGACTAAATCTCTCCAAGAGGGGCAACAGATTTA
Organism: Callospermophilus lateralis; assembly: GCF_048772815.1. Taxonomy (NCBI): domain Eukaryota; kingdom Metazoa; phylum Chordata; class Mammalia; order Rodentia; family Sciuridae; genus Callospermophilus; species Callospermophilus lateralis. The sequence continues at coordinate 3,840,297 of NW_027510917.1, forward strand.
CCCTCGCATATGAAACATTGGAAAAAAGTGGACAAAATACAAACAACAACAGTTCTCAGATATTAGATAATAAGCAGCATAAGAGTGACCTCTAAGATAAAGTTAAGCATGAGAGATGAGTGCTAGGATTATCCCAATTTACTCCCTGGAAAGAATTTTTCAGGCCACATTCAGAGAAGGGAAACTCAAATAGAAAATCTCCTGAGTTGAAGAGATGGATTTTAAAGTCTGAAGAGACCGATGCAGCTAGAAGTCACAGATCAGAGTAAAGGAGAGAGTAGAGAACTGCAGAAGGAGAGAGAGTGTGTACATGTACTAGCTCTCTAGACATCTATGGAGAGTTCCCCTGAAGTCTGTGGCTAAGCAACAATGGGCACACATGTAAGGCCAGAGAAAGAATCTTCAGAAAGGAACAGGATGGAAGGTGGTGGTGATTGTTGGCATGGAGATCAATTTTTGTAATCACCAGCTGGAATGGAAAATCTATAATAAAAGGGCATCAAGTAACACAGTCAGTATAAGGCAAAAATTAGCCCAAAATTGAAGGTAATTCCTGTCTAGCAGAATCTTAAAAAGATAAAAATGTTTCCAAGATAGTTCAGAAAAAAGCTGTACACAGCTCAAGAATATTTAAAAGAATACAAAATATGTTTCCAAGATAGTTCAGCAAAAAGCTGTACACAGCTCAAGAATATTTAAAAGAATACAAAATATCCAATACTCAACAAGGTAAATTCACAATGTTTGGAATCCAATAAAAATGTATGAGGCATGCAAAGAACAGGAAAATATAACCCATTTTGAAAATAAAATTAATAGAAATGATCATTAATTACACTCTGATAGAGTTATTATACAATGACATTAATACAGTTGTATACCATATGTTCAAGATGCTATGGAAAAGCATAAGCATGTAAAGGAGAAAAAAAGAAGATATAAAAGTGATCTAATTCAAACTCAGATAAAACAATGGCTAAGGTGAAAATTACACTGAATGATATTAACAGCAAATTCTACATTGAAGAAGTCAATATCAGCAAACTGAATATGCAGTGATAAAGACTCCCCAAAATGAAACACAGCTTCAACCAGTCCAATATATGTGTTATGGTAGTTCCTAAAAGAGGTGAGAAAAACACATTTGAAGAAACAATAAATAAAAATGTTCCATATCTGATGAACAAATATCCAAGGGTGCTCTACTGCTGAGCTACATCCCCAGCCCTTTTTTTATTTTATTTATTCATTTATTATTATTATTATTATTATTACTATTATTATTTTTTGCTATCAGAGATGGAACTCTTGGGAACTCAACCACTGAGCCACATCCCCAGCCCTCTTTTGTATTTTATTTAGGGATAGGTCCCACTGAGTTACTCAGGGCCTCGTTAAGTTGCTAAGGTTGGCTTTGAACTCCCAATTCTCCTGTTTCACCATTCTGAGCCGCTGGGATTACAGGTGTGTGCCACCATGCCCAGTTTAGTTTTTATTTTGAAACAGAGTCTGGCTCAGTTCCCCAAGTTTACCTCAAACTTGCGATCCTCCAGCCTCAGCCTCCTAAACATCTGGGATTACAGACTCTGCCACCACCTCCCAGCAGATTCAGTTATATTTAAAGGTAGAAAGTTATAAACCAGGTGAATCCTAGTAAAGGTCTTAGTAAAAAATTAATAAAAATAAGAGCACTATGCTTGGTCACAATATGGTAAGTCAGAAAATGACAACAAATATCTATTTTCTTTCAGGTTGACCAGAACAATATCATTTCTCAATGGATTTCAAAGGGTCTCCTTCCTTCTTTCCTTGCCCTCCTTCCCTCCCTCCCTCCCTCCCTTCCTTCCTTTCTGAGTTTTGGCGTGCGTGTGTGTGTGTGTGTGTGTGTGTGTACATCATCTTCTGTGCCAGTGTAAGAGGTTTAGGCAATGGATCAACCTTTACACCTGTGCCTAAGGACCCCAATCTTGGATCTATCTCCAAGGGTGGAGGTGATTCTAGATCCTCATTATAATCTCAAGAGTGGGAACTCCTAAAAAATAAACAGGTCTTTCTTGGTAACACCAGTTTCCTCTTTGGTAAGAGTTAGTGTAGTGGGAGGGTGGCAAGGGCCCTACCCTGCCACAAAATAAATGCTAAAATGTATTTTGGTACAAATTGTAAACACTAAAGAGTTAAAAGTAAGAGATGAGTCTTGGGATTTGAGTTAGACCTGGATAAGTACATAGGATTCAGATTCTAAAAAGAGAATAAAAGGCAAGTGAATTAAACAGCATAAGAAAGACTCAGGAGAAAGAAATATGTTCAAAGGACAGTAAAGACACCTCATTTTGCTAAGAGGAAAGGATTCTATAAAGGATGACATATTTGTGTGCTTAGGTCAGATTATGAAATTCCTTGAAAATCAAGCATAAGGATTTAGACTTAATAGAATAAAAATGCAGAAAATATTAGACTTTAAGTAAAGGGATCATATAACTTAAGTGGAATTTAAACAAGTATCCTGTCCTTAAATCCAGGGAAGATGGAGTTTTAGGCTGGGGATGACCAGAAGGGCTGAGGCATTCCCCACAATTAAAAAGTCATGTCAAAGTGTACTGTACTAATGGGAGTGAGTCATATACAAGGCAAGGTCTTCTGCCAGCATCTACTGTTTGTCTAGCCCTGACAAATATTATTCCACTTTCAACTGTACAAAGAAAGAAACTCAAACATCTGAAATTGCCACTAATATATGGCATGTATATGAGTTCCTGTTTCTGGTTCTGCCTAATTTACCTTGGCATTCTTTTCATGGAGGTCAAATATTTGGTGTGTTGAAATAAATGCAGAACAGATAATGGGGACATGTGGCCTATACATCTCAATTTCCACAGTGCACTGTTTGGCTTTTTTTAAATATTTATTTTTTAGTTTTCAGCAGACACAACATCTTTGTTTGTATGTGGTGCCGAGGATCGAACCCGGGCCGCACGCATGCCAGGGGAGCACGCTACCACTTGAGCCACATCCCCAGCCCTGCACTGTTTGGCTTGATCCATTTAGTTTTCAGAAATATAAATTACTTCCTTACCAGAACAATAGCAGAAGTAAGGAATATAGCCAAAAGGATTGTAGTAAGAGTCAGAAGTCTAATTCTGTGACTATAGGCAAATCATTAACTTTTCTGAGTCTCAGATATTTCATCTATACAAATATGGGTCAAAGTTAAAATTGTATAGTTCATTTTTTAAGAAGAAAATGAGATAATATATGAAAGATTGCCCATTTATGTGCTTTAAATAATTAAACAGCAAAATCCTGGCTGTTACTGCCAATATAGACAATTGACGAAGCAACAAAAGTCTTGGCAATAAATGCTTTCATCACTAAGGAGCCATTTTTAGATAGTGCCTACTCTGGAAACTGTTCTCTTCTCACTGAAACAAAGTAAGGCTGATAACATCCTCCCAAAGTGTGCTTGGAAGATCACAAGCACCTCTTGGAGGAGACAGGGAGAGTGGAGGAGAAAATATGTTCTTTGGGATAACATATAGTCTACCAGAGCATACATTGAAGCAAAGCAAGCCCTCCTGAATCTTCAGCATTTTAACTGATGCATGCAGTATAAAATTATAAACAGGATCATAAACACTATTATGAAGACTATACTCAGTGGGGGACACTGATCAAACATATATGGGAAAGTAAGTTCTCTGCGATTAGTATGAAAGCTCAGTCTTACCCAAATCCACATGAAATTTGAAATGGTTTGGAATACATAAGAGGATCAGTGAATGACATCAAACCCAAATGATGAAATAGAGAATCTGAACATGATCTTTCTCTTATTTCTCACTGATCCCTTAGAACCACCAATAGAAATATAATATTAACTCTACATGTAAATTAAATTTTCTAGAAGTCATATTTTAAAAAGTAAGACAGATGAGCTTCATTTAATAATACATTTTACATAATTCAATATATTCAAAATGTCATCCTTTTAACTTGTAATCAAAATAAAAATATAACTGTTATTTTACACTCTTCATAATAAGTCTTTGATATCTGACTTATGGCACATCTCAGTTCAAACTGGCACATTTAAAGACAGTCGCAGCATAAGAAAGTAGAGATTGTAAATTAACACTAGGCCATATCACACATTTGCACTTATTTTAAAGAAAAGCCAAGTTTAAACGTATGTTTTAGGTTTTAAAATATTTTTGGCCAACCTCTCTTGATACTTACGCAGAAGTGAGAAAAGATGATTGAAGGTATCTCAACATCCCTCTTTTTTTTTTCACTCAGAGGTTAAGATTTCTGTTGCAATAGCTAGGGATTGCATTGTCATTTCAGATGAATCTCAAGTCTGTAATCAAAAAGTGTAAATCATCATTAGGTTCCTACACTTGTCATTCTTTTATTATTTTTCATTTTTATCTTAAATATATTTACTTCTTGACAAACATAAAGAAATAAAGAATTATATTTAAATGGATAATAAAACAATTTGACTGCATAAAATCCCTTTTCATTTTAGGTAGACGTACTGGTACAAACAAGTCACCTGGGTGGTCTATTTTCCTTTGGTAACAGGGATTGAACTCAAGGGCTCTAGACCACTGAGCCACATCTCCAGCCCTATTTTGTATTTTATTTAGAGATAGGGTCTCACTGAATTGTTTAGGGCCTTACTTTTGCTGAGGCTGGCTTTGAACTCAGGATCCTCCTGCCTCAGCCTCCAGAGCCACTGGGATTACAGGCATGCAGTACTGCACCCGGCACCTGCTCTGTTTTCTTACTTAACTGCAACTGTGTTTTCCTTGCAGTTAAGGAAGAGACCTTGGTAGATTACTTCTTTGCACCAGGGTTTCTTGACAGAACTCTACTGGTACTTTGGTTTGGACTCTTCCTTCTAGCTGAAGGTTATATACTATCTATGGGCCTGGCCAAAAAATGTTAGTAGTTTCCTCAGTCATGGTGAAACAACAACAAAATGCCCCCAGGCATTTCTAAACTTCTCTTGATAAGATAGTGTCACTCTCCCAGTTTGAGAGTCACTGCCTGAAACTTAAGTTAAACTCTGATCATTTAACAAAGCACCTTTAGTTGTAAGTATCCTATATTTTGTAGTTTGCAAGTATTCTGTATTTTGTAATTTCTCTTATCAGCTAAAAAGAAAGGATTATAAAATGAACATTTAAGACCGGGCTTCATCATGCACACTGTAATCCCAGTGGCTCTGGAGGCTGAGGCAGGAGGATCTTGAGTTCAAAGTCACCCTCAGCAATTTAGCAAGGCCTTTAGTAATTATGGATTCCCTATCTCAAAATTAAAAAAAAAATGTAAAAAAGGGCTGGGGATGTGGATCAGTGGTTAAGCACCTAGATTCAATCCCCTGTGCCCATCCTCCACAAATCAACATTTTAAAAACCAGAAGCACTAAAACATCAAAGAAACCCAAAGGCCCTTGTAAACACAACTGACTTTGCTTCAAAGGTTTTTTTGCTTTTTGTTTTTCACTTCAAGTTAACACTACCTTTAAAAAAATTCACATTTTTGAATTTATTTTTTCTGACATCTAAGAGGGATCTTACATTTTTCTACTTCCCTTTCCAAGACTATTCCCTCTTTTGCACTGTGTAATCTTAAATTTAAATCTGAATTAGTTGCATTGATTTTCCTTTGTGTTAACAGTCAAATTATGATACAATTTGAATTATTGAAATGCATATGGAGGGGTTTATTTTCTTATTTTTAGTGAAAACTCATGTTTTTAAAATTAGCACCTAGGGGACTATAGGTGGAGACTTAATATGTAGAGTCATCAGCATGATAATTGTAATTAAATAAACACAAATCAGTTCATGATAGCTGATTTCATTTACCATTATAATCAACTTTCTCATATATAAAACAGCACAATTAGTCCTAAATTGACATTCACTATTTGTATATTAGAGTTTCAAGGAAAACACTGAAGAGTTAGTGACTATCATAATGATTGAGATGTGTTTTGACATCAGTAATTATTATTATTTTTAATATGGGGGTCTTGCTATGTTGCCTAACCTGATCTCCAACTCCTGGACTCAAGCAATCCTCCTGGCTTGGCCTTCTGAGTAGTTAGGACTACAAGTCACCAAACCAGCCCAGTAATTATTGTTTAGTAGATCTCTTTTTGGACACTAAAATCACTACTAATATGATTGTATATGTTTGAAATTGGTTTTATGAGCAACATACAGATTTGATGCAATTCCCATCAAAATACCCACGAATTGGTGTGAACATACTTTGTATACAACCAGAGATATGAAAAACTGTGCTCTATATATGTAATATAAATTGTAATGCATTCTGTTGTCATATATATATTTAAAATAATAATAATAATGATAATAAATGTCATTTTTCCAGAACTAGAAAAAACAGTCCTGAAATCCATTTGGAAGAGCTCCATCCCCCACTGTTTTCATCTCCCATAGCACCACACTGAGGCCCAAGCCAGTAATCATAGTGTGTCTTTGGGCAACAAAAACCATGGCAATATATAATATGCTAAACTCTTTCCAAAGTAGTACCAATTTATATTCCACTGGTAATCTGATGAGGGTTTTCTTTTGTCAGTATTTCCTTAACATGTGTTAATTTCAGAATTTTTTTTATATATGCTAGTTTATTGGGTATAGTGGTCTCGTATTTTTTTAAGAAAATAATAGCTTTATTGAAAATTGAGAATATAGTTTATATGCCACATAAATATACCCACTTAAAGCATATAGTTTTTAATACATTCATAGAGTTGCCCAGTAATCATCACCACCATTAAATCTGGAACCTTTTCATCACCCCAGAAAGAAACCCTGAACTCTCCATTTCTTCATAAGCTTCTAGGCAACCACTAATCTACTCTCTGTCTTTAGAGATTTATGTATTCTAGGAATCTCATGCAAGTGGAACCATCTATACAATATGTGATCACTTAGCATAATGATTTTAAGGTTGCAAGTAACTGTATTTCATTCCTTTTTGTTGTTGAATAACATGCCATTGTACAGAGATACCACATTTAACCATTCCATGTTTATCAATTGATCGACATTTGGGTGGTTTCTACTTTTTGAATAATATTGCTGTGAATATTTATGTTCAGTTTTATTTTTCTTGAATATGTTCCTAAGAGTGAGATTTCTGGATTATATAACTATGTTTAACCTTTGGAAGGAGCACTAGATTGTTTTCCAAAATAGCTGCACTGTTTTACTTATTTATTTTTTTGCATTTTATTAATATTTAAAATTAGATTTATTTTAATGTAAGCCTCCTTAACTTACAAATGTAAATTATTATTTAAAAATATTACACATTTATTGGGCTGGGGATGTGGCTCAAGCGGTAGCGCGCCCGCCTGGTGTGCGTGCAGCTGGGTTTGATCCTCAGCACCACATACAGACAAAGATGTTGTGTCCGCCAAATACTAAAAAATAAATATTAAAAAATTCTCTCTCTCTCTCCCTCTTTCTCACTCTCTCTCACTCTTTCTTTGAAAAAAAAATATTACACATTTACATGTGTAGTGTTTGCTCCCCACCAGTCTTGAGAGTTCTAAGTCAAATCATGTACAGAATGACATGGAAACTGCATGAAAAGCTGAGACACCAGCGCTCACCGAACTTTAATAATGCACATTACAAGTCACACTTTGGAAAGCAAGCCCTAGAGCTCAGGCAACATCATTCCATAGAAATGGCAGTTCAAAGGCACAGCACGTCTGAGCATAGCGTGGAGCATTAGATCCAGAGCCAATATTATCTGCAACCCTCCCTTCTCGGAGTCCTTGTTTCCTACCTCTACCTCCAAAAGGAAATGTCAGGGACTGAAAAAGGGCTATTTGGTCATTACTGTGTCCATTCTAGGCAGCTCAGAAGTCATCCCTACAGTCAGGTTCCAGGACTTTGCAGAATCCAGTTCTAATCGTCTCAAACACGGCTTCCTTCACTCGGAGAGACTATTCCACGGTTAGCCTTTCAGTCCGGGCCCCAGAAGTAATGTTGCCCCAGCGGCAGGGACATCCCAGCACCCCGGGGAGAGGGAGGGAAGCGAGCGGGCAGCAAACACCCTACAGCACGTATGTCGCCCTTTCCAACCACACTCCACCGCCAGCCGGCCCTCCCCCGGCAGGGGCGGTGACACTGGAAGAGAAACCGCGGCGGCCCAGCCCCAGGAACGCCCCTGCGGCAGGGTTTCGGCTGCGCAGGGCCTCGCCCACCGCCCGGGAGGGCTCATGGAGCCCGGGTTCTGGTGGCCTGGGCGGCCGCACCTAAATCGCGGGGTCCGAGGGCCGCGATGCGGAGAACAAAAGCGCGCTCCCAGCGCCGCTGCAGTGTGCATATTGCCGCCGACCCCACGGCTCCACCGCGCGTCGCGTCGCAGCCGCTGGGGCGCACGGCCAGGCGTGGCAGAGACAATCCCTTCGGCTATGGGCGGGACGCCAGCTGCAGCCGGAGCCCTGGGGCAGGCGAGGCGATCCTGCCCCCCCCACACCAGGACCCCATGTCGGCGCCAGGCGGACCCGCGAGGGGGAGGGGAGGGCGGCAGGGGCGGCGCGACCCACCTGTCGATCAGGAGCTTGTGGTCCCCCATCCAGGCGATGAGCTGCTGTCCCTGCTCCTGGGCCAGGGCCCGCTTGTCGTCCCGGAACGACTTGCAGGCATAGCTGAACACCAGCAGCCGGCTCCACCTGGGCCGGCCTCCTCCTTCGCGCTGCCTTTCCTCTCGGGCTTGGCGCGGCCCCACCCTCGCTTACATGACAGCCTCCCCGGTGTCTGGGCCGGTCCTTTGCTGCTCCCGCGACGTCCCCTATGGCTCGCCTGGCTTACCCCCTCAAAGGCGCTGCATCCTGGCCGCAACCTTAACACCGCCGCCATGGCGGGCCACAAAATGGAGGAAGGTCAGCTTCCGGCAGGAGGGCCACACTTCCTGCAGGGTAGTGGCAGATTCGCCAGGGCCAGGAGCGTTTCAGCCGCTGGAAAATCCGTAGGCCTTCCTTTTCGATTTCCCACGTGCTGCCACCTTGGGAGCAGCCGTGCTCAGGGGACCCACATTGTTTTCGTGTTCTCCCCGGAGGTGCTCGGCAACATGACGAAAGCGCGGCGGGGCACCGCGCGCCTGCGGCCGGTGGGGCCTTGATGGCGTCTGAGGGGGGGGGGGCGGGGGGCTCCCAAGATGCCGCGCGTGACCGCGGTGCCACTGGATTTTGGGTCGCTTAGGGGTCTGGGTCCCAGGCCCCCGCCTCAGAAGGTGCCCGAGGCTCGTGAGTGCCCCAGACCTCGGGGCTGCGTGCTGGGCGGCGCGTCTCCATTTGGCCCGCAGCCTCCGCACGTGGAGCTCTGACCCAGCTCTTTTGGGTCAGAGGGTCAGGAGCTGGAGGGCCAGGGGTCCTGCGGATAGACAGCCCATTTACGCCAGGACCGGAGGCAAACATTACCCTTTGTGTGCCTGGAGCCCCCCGCGCTGGCCGGGGACGTCTTCCTGCCAGGAACGTGACAGCGAGGCTGGGCCCTCGCAGGGGTGGGCGGGTCCTGCGGTTTCCCGTGTCGCCCCTTGGCTCCCGTAGGTGGTGCTTGGAGGTAGCACCCTGGGGAGTGCAAGGGTACTGTTGCCGCCTGTGCTCGGGGGCTGCTCGGCCTGCCGGCCCCTCCCTGGTGGGAGGCCTTGCCAGGTGCGGCCCTGGGGCTGGAGGAGCACCACCCACGCTCCGTGCAGCCTCAGGTGCTGGGCACCAACCGAAAACATGCCGACCAGCAGTACCCCTTTCTTGAAAATTTGCTGCACTATTTTAAATTACCACCATTATCAATGGAAGGATACTGAAGTCCATGGTATCTGTGGTTTTGATTTGCATTTCTATAGGGACTAATTATGTTGAGCTCTTTTCATGTGCCTGTGAGCCATTTGTATGCCTTTGGAGAAATTTATATTTATATCTTTTGCATATACTTTGATTAAACCATTAATTTTTAGTTATTGGGTCATGAGTTCTTTATATAGTCTAGACAGAAGTCTCTTAATAGATAGACTTAATAGAAATCTCTTAATAGGAGATATTTTCTCCTATTCTGTAGGTTGCCTTTTTACTTTCTTGCTGATGTCCTTTGATGAAGTCCAATTATGTGTTTTTGCTTTTGTTGCTTGTGGTTTTGTTGGCATATCCAAGAAACCATTGCCCACTTCAAGGACACAAGAGATTTTCACTTACAAGAGTTTTATAATTTTAACTCTAGCATTTAGGTCTTTAATCTATTTTGAGTTAATTCTTGTGTGTGATATGAGTTAGGAAACAATCTAACTAAATTATTATGCATGTGAATGTTCAGTTGTGCCAACATAGTTGTTGAAAACAAGTATTTTCTTACTGAATTGTCTCGGTACCCTTCTTGAAAATCAGATACCATAAACATGAAGGTGTTGTTCCTGTACACTCAGTTTTCTGTCATTAATCTATGTATTTTCGTCCTTACACCTATATCATACTGTCTTGCTTACTGTAGCTTTGTAATGAATTTGTAAAGTCATGGTATGAATCTTCCAACTTTGTTCTTTTTAAAAATTTTTTATTCTATTTTCAGTCCCTGGGATTTTCATATAAATTATAGTTAGCTTGTCCATTTATACAAAAAGATTACCTGCGCTTTTGATAGAAATTATAGGACTCTGTAGACTAGTTTAACAATAGTAGTCTTCCAACCTATGTATCTGAGGTGTCTTTATATTTATTTGGGTCTTTTGAAATTTGTTTCAACAATATTACTTTTCAGATGGAAATTTTCATCTCTTTTTTAAAACTTACACCTTTTATTTTTAGTTTTTGATGCTTTTACAAATGGCATTGTTTTCCTAATTTTATTGTTTGCTTCTTCATTGTAAATTCATTTATTGTATTTATCTTGTACCTGGCAACATTGATGAATTCATTTATTAATTCTAATAAATTTTTAATGGAATTTTAGAATTTTCTAGACAGAAAATATAGTTTTCCTTTTCAGTCTAGATGTCTTTTCTATAATTTGCTGTAAGCCCTAGCTAAAACCTCCAGTATAATGGATAGAAATAGTGAGAGGGGACATTCTTATCTTGTTCTTGATTTTAGGGAAAAAAGCATCAATCTTTCACTATTAAATTTCATGTTTACTGTGGGTTTTTCATAGATACTGTTTAATCAGATTGTGGAAAGTTCCTAGATTGTCGATGGTCACAAGATGATCATGTGGTTTTTGTTCTTTGGTCTACTGATTTGGTTTAGAGCAGTAGATCTTTATTTACATTAATAGATTTTCAGTTGTTAAGCCAACCTTGCATTCCTAGAATAGATCCCACTTGAGCATGATGTATTATTCTTTTAACAATAGCTCAGTTTACTATTGTCTTAACAGAAGTTCTCAATACTAAATGACTTTTCTCTCTTTTTTTTTTGTGATGCTGGGGATTGAACTCTGGGCCTTCACCAAATGACTTTAAAATTTTTTTTTTATATTTGGGCAGATGAAAATGATTATGCATACAGTTCAGCAACCCAAAGTATGCTCAGTGACAGCTGGAAGACATCTGTAAATATTTGTGGATTGATTAAAACTCCTGGAGTTTGGGACCCTTTTGTGAAGAGTTTTGTAGAGGTAAGTAGACTTTTCATAAAATTGTATTGGTTTTATTTTTGTCTTAAGCCTATGCAGAGATTGCATGCCTAATTATCTTTATTGATCAGGAGGAAATTTAATGGAAAAAATTGTAAATCTAACTAAATAAATAGAAAAAGAATATGGCATATTTCTTTCTTGGTCTAAATAATTTGGGTTTTTTGTGGGGAGGAGGTGGTGGCAGGTACCAGGGATTGAACTCAGGGACACTCAACCACTGAGCCACATCCCCAGTTCTTTTTTGTATTTAGAGACAGGGTCTCACTGAATTGCTATCACCTCGCTTTTGCTGAGGCTGGCTTTGAACTCTGTCCTGCCTCAGCCTCCCAAGCTGCTGGGATTGCTGGTGTGCATCACTGGACCTGGCATTTTGTTTATTAATAAGCTGTTGATGTTACTTTTTTTTCATTACTGGATAAACTGTCTGGGCCTTCACCAAATGACTGATCACCAAATGGTGATCAAGATGAAGCCTGAAAGATAGCCAAATATCTACAAAGTAAATAACAATATAATTGTAAGTGTCTGTTCTGTATTATTCTTGTTGAGCTTAAAAGCTGAAAGATCTTTTATGATTTGGTGGGATATAAAAAGAAGTGAACAAAAAAATCTGAAACTAGGTCACAATATATGAGATTCTTAGAATAATGGCTTTTAGAAAGTTTATGAAGATTCTCTATCATCTCACAGTCATTGTAAAAAGGCCATTTGTGGGCAGTGGTTATAGCTCCGTGGTTGAGTGCTTGCTCAGCATGTGTGAGGTACTGGGTTCGATCCTCAGCACCACATTTTTAAAAAATAGTAAATATATAAAATAATGGTATTGTGTAAAATATTTTTTTAAAAAATATATTTTTTAAAAAAAGTCATTTGTCAGAGGGCTTTGATACTGAACAATTGGAATAAATTTTCAAAATAAATCATTCTTTGAAAGTTTGAGTACTTAAAGTGCTGAACATGAAAAGATGGAAACAAAATGGAAGAAGCTATAATTGTTATGCACTCTTTTGTGACTGAAGTTATAAATGGGGCACTGAGGTTAGTAAGCATCATATTTTAGTCATTATTATTTTTGCTGTGAAGCTGGGTGAGGTGGGATTACACTCCTGTAATTCCAGCAGCTGGGGAGGCTGAGGTAGGAGGATCACAAGTTCAAAGCAGCCTCAGCAAAAGCGAGGTGTGAAGCAGAGACAGGTGAGACCCTGTCTCTAAATAAAATACAAAATAGGGATGGAGATGTGTCTCAGTGGTCGAGTTCCCCTGAGTTCGATCCCTGTTCCCCCACCCCCAAATTATATATATTCTTGCTTTGAGGACATGAATTTCTTATAGGAATAGTTCTTATGTTGAAATTACTATATATATATATATATTTAGTAACAAAATAGCATAAGGAAAAATGAACTTTATAGTCCTCTATTTTAAGGTGGTTTTTTTTTCATTGATGATGTAACATATATGCTAGTGGAAGCATGTTCCTTCTGTGGTACTATTTGTCAATTTTGTACTCAGCAATGAAGTTGTGTATTATCTTTTGTATCTTATAAAATTCAACTAAGATATTATAACTTATTTTATATAGATGTTGGAATTCTATGGTGATCAAGATGAAGTCCGAAAGATACTTACTAATTATGCTTATGATGAAAAGTTCCCATCAAATCCGAATGCCCATATATACTTATACAATTTTCTAAAGAAGGAAAAAGCACCAAGAGCGAAACTGTTAAGTGTGCTTAAGGTACAGATTTTTTATTTCACTATTTGAACAGTTTTGGAGGTTTATGTTCAAACATTTCGGGGTTATCGTTTTCTAACTTTTTATATTATAGCACTCATAGAAAATGACATTGTATGAATAGTATGCTGAGGTATACAGAGAAAGTTGCTCCCTCTGTAGGCTCTAGGAAGACACTCTACTACTGAGGAGAGAGGATCTGTGTTTTAGAAACCCTTTGCCACTCTGGTTGGAGAATTCTGCATTTTTTTTTTAATCAACGATTGAAATTTAACTTATATATAGTAAGTGTACTTATTGCAAGCATATGCTTGGATATGTTTTAACATATATCCATGTCACTTTCATAATAATATGATATAAAGCATTGCTGTCACTCCCAAAAGTTCTTTATTTTACAACCCATTACCCACATATTCCTGCCTTCAGGCAGTCACTGGTCTGCTTTTTGAAATCATGGATTAATTTCATCTTTTCTGGATTTTCATATGAATGTAATCTTAGTTTTATACTTTTTTTTTGTTTGTGGGGGGTGTCTGGCTTCTCTTACTCAGCATGTTGTTGAGTTTTTGCCATGATGTTGTTTTAGCAATTTATTAATGCTGAGTAATACTTCCTTTTTATACATTAAATTTTTGATGAACATTTGGCTTTTTGACTGTTATGAATAATGTTGCTAAGAACATTCGTGTATTTCTGTGAGTGCACATATAATTTTGTTTTTCTTGGGTAGCTGTGTAATTGCTGAGTAAGGAAAATAAATATTTAACTTCTTAAGGAACCATCAGCTGTTTTTTGAAGTGATTGATTGTACCATTAACATTCCCACCATCTATGTTTCAGAGTTCAGCTTCTCTACATCCTGTCCAACATTCGATATTGTTTGATATTCTATATTTTTGGGGGGTTGTAGTCATTTTAGTTATGTCTGTTTTACATTTCTACCAGCAATGCATGAGGTTTTCGGTTTTTCTACATTGTTGCCAACTCTTAACTTTTTTTCATTTTGATAGTAGCTATTCTAGTAGTATTGTGTTCCAGTAGTATGGTGTCTCATAATAATGGTTTGTGATGCTAGGACATCTTTTTATGGCCATTTATCATCTTTGTAGAGATGTCTATTCCAAGTATTCAAGTCCTTTGCCCTTTTTTGAATTGGATTGTTTGGTTTTGGAGTATTGAATTGTAGAAATTTGTGTGTCAAGATTAAGCACAGGGCCTCAGATATACTACGGGTGCTGTAAACTGCACCCCCATCTCCTATAGTAGTCCTTTATATATTTAGTGGTCAGTTTTTAATCTGCTGTTTTAGAGGAGAAAGAAGAAAGGTTCTTTTCAGCCTATACAGATGACTAACAGAAATTCTTATCTGTTAGTCTTCCTTTAAAAGTCGATTAGGAAATCAATAGGGTGAACATTTATTCTTAAGACAAGATAGACTTAGGGAGAAATGCTGTTTTCCTTTTCAGAAGTACAGTATTGGGATCTAAGAGCTCAAATTGTTGGGTTTAATAGCAGATTGGGTATGACAAAAGAGAGGGTTGGTGTAATGTGTAGAAAAAGCAGCCTAAAGGACAGAGCAAAAAGGGTGGAGAGTGTAAAAAAGATTGTATTGGGGGCTGGGTTTGTGGCTCTGTGGTAGAGCGCTTGCCTAGCATATATGAGGAACTGGGTTCAATCCTCAGCACCACATAAGTATAAAATAAAGACATTGTGCCAACCTAAAACTAAAAATACTAAAAAAAATTAAAAAAAGATTGTATTGGGGACTTGGTGAAAACGTCTGATACCTTTAATTGGAGTTTTGGAGGAGGCAGACAATGGGACAAAAACAAATAATAATAAAAATATATATGTATTTGAACAGTTAATGGCTAAGAATTTTCTAAAGTTGATGGAGAAATTTTTTTAAATATATTTATTTATTTTGTTATATATGACAGCAGAATGCATTTTAATTCATATTACACATATAAAGCAGGATTTTCATGTCTCTGGTTGTACACAAAGTAGAGTCACACCATTTGTGTCTTCATACATGTACTTAGGGTAATGATGTCCATCTTATTCCTCTGCCTTTCTTACCCCCATACTCCCTCCCTTCCCTTCCCCTCCCCTTGCCCTATCTAAAGTCCCTCCATTCCTCCCATGCTCCCCCCACCTCTCCCTATTGTGGATCAACATCCTCATATCAAAGAAAACATTTGGCATTTGTTTTTTTGACATTGGCTTACTTCACTTAGCATGATGTTCTCCAACTCCATCCATTTACCTGAAAATGCCATGATTTTATTCTCTCTTAATGCTGAGTGATATTCCATTGTGTGTGTGTGTATATATATACCACATTTTCTTTATCCATTCATCTACTGAAGGGCATTTAGCTTGGTTCCACAATGTAGCTAATTGTGAATTGTGCTACTATAAACATTGATGTGACTGTGTCTCTATAGTATACTGTAATCAGAGTCTTGAAAAAGGCAGGGTATAAACCAGAGTGGGATATAGCTGGGTCAAATGGTGGTTCCATGCCCAGTTTTCCTAGGAATCTTTCTGATGGAGAAATTTTATAATTCTGATGGTCTTTTATTTGACCTGGGTACTGGTCACCTGGATGTGTTAAATTTTGTGGTGATTTATTCAATGTCATAGGACTTATACATTTCTAGCACATATATTTCAATTAAAAAGTTAAAACTAAGTGACTTGAGCAAGTATACAATGTGATTTTGGTAGGAACCAAGTTTTAATAATATTCTCTGATACTGGTATGTTGATCTTTATTACTGAACCTGGTTGATTGATTTTTTTACAAATTATTAAGAGAAGTTAACAAACTATTTTTTGTTTTGTTGGGAATTATTTCATTTTAAGTTCAAAGTACTTTGGAAAGTAGACAGTGAATTTGTTTAGTATTATGTGTATTGAAATGAGAAATAATTTAAAATTTTGGGGTTTTGTATATTCATAAAAATAGTCCTTGTTTTCAGAGAGGAAAACCTTTAAATTTGTTCCTGTTGTGTAGAAGAATTGTTAAATTGTGGGCTGGGTTGTGGCTCAAGTGATAGAGTACTTGCCTAGCATGTGTGAGGCACTGGGTTCAATCCTCAGCACCACATAAAAAAAGATATTGTATCCACCTAAAACAAAAAATAAATACTTTAAAAAAATTGTTAAATTGTTTACCCAAATAACTTTAGGGTACTGTGTTCCTAAATCCAGTCTCCAAAATTGTTGCCCCTTTTTGAATTTTTGTTTTATGTATTATATAAAGGCATTTCACAATATCTTATATGTAATGTGTATATAAAACTTTGTAATCTGTGATCTCTTCTGATTGGTATTTTCTGTGTGATTTCTCCCCCCCCCCGCCCCCAGTCCTTGCTTCTGAAAATAAATTATTTTAAGTGTGGTAAATATCGTAGCTATGTATAAGATGCAAATTAAGAATTCTCCCCATCTGTTTCCTCTGATAATCTTGTCTATCATGTTAGCAGGATTTTTATTTTAAAAAATTCTTTTGAGAGATTACTTACTACTAAGACAAGTACCCACGGAACCTGAAATCCTATAGGAAGAGATTGGAAAATTCCAGAAAGTTATATATACTTTTTATTTTTTATGTGTAACAAGGTACTAGAAAAAGAGATAAATCCACACACATTTTAACTAGTTTAAGAGGAGAAATTAAAAAGAATCATTTAGAAAAATGATTTTTATCTGGACAGTCCAAACAACTGAAAATAAGCTTGAAAAAGTATTGTGTTATAAAGCTCATTAAAATGTTTTAGTTAAACGAAGAGGTTTAGCAATCAATTTCAGAGTTTCCTTCCAGTCCAAGCCTGTTGTTTCAGATGCCTAAAACTGATAGCTATAATAAAGTTGAAGAGCAGCATTTGGACAAAGAAGCAAGGAAAAAAGTCAAATTGGGAACTATTTCCAAGAAATAGTTTCTGCTGAGGTTACTGGCAAATGAAAACGACTGCAAGTAAATTGAATAGAAGTCTACTAAGTTCTGTAATTGTATTGCAGGGAAAAAAAACTAAAAAACAATGAAAAAAAATTTGAATTTGACTGAAAATGCATTGACTGAGATTTTGCAAGAGAAAATAATGGATGGTGGAGAACCACTCAGAAGGCATAGGCTCTGGATGAACAATGGATAAGGAAATTTCTCCCCCAAAGCAGATGTCCATGAGTGCATTGAAGAGGTCTCAAGGGAGGGAGGCACAGGGGAGTGAAAGTAATTAGATTATGTTATGTGCATGTATGTGTATATCACAATGGAACACACTATTTTGTGAAATTAATAAGCAATAATCAATTTTTTAAAGAAAGAAAAGGCTTTTTGCAATGGTGGACCAGTAGAAGTCTATTATTTTTTTGAGTAATTCACAGTTATATGTTCCTGCCTTTTGTGGTGTAGATGTGGTGTCCTGGAAAAGCTCAGTGTGAGACAATGCAAGAAGTTTTGGAGGAGAAATGACCGAGTTAATAACTTAATTAGTGAATTAATCCTTGATGGGATGAACTGGGTGGTAACTGGAGGCTGGTGGGTTGTGGTTGGAGGAAGTGGTTCATTGGGGGCATGGCTATGGGGTATCTATTTTGTATCTGTAGAGTGGAGCCTCTCTCTCTGCTTTCTGATCATTCTGTGAGCTGCTTTCCTCTGCCTCACTCTCCCCTAGGAATGCAGCTGGCCTTCTATGGACTTCTGAAACAGTGAGCTCTCAAACTTTTCTTCCTCTACAATTGTTCTGGTTTTGTTCTTAAGTTATACTAGAAAAAAGCTGACTAAAACACTACTTTTTCTTTTTTTCTTGGTGGTGCTGGGGATGGAACCCAGGACCCTCTAGCATGCTAGGCAAGCACTCTATCAATTGAGCTATATCCCCAGGACCTACTTTTTCTTTTCAAAGGAGAGATTTTAATGCAGAGATCCTGACTCTTCTTCACCACTGTAGTTTGGATATGGAGCAAGAGACAGAAAACTAGTCTTTTTAATTTACAAAATAGATCATAAAAGGAGTACTATTTTGACCAAATGTGTAGGACTACAATGAGATTTTGGAATTTGAGCTAGATAAGGTAATTGTACTTAATCCCTTAAGGAGAACAGGTATGTCCTAACGTGTGAGAGAAAGGTATAGAGAGGCATAACTTTGTAAACTGTGCCAGTTATTTTCTACATTTTGTGCTCTCCTTTTACATAATAGAGATCTCACTGGTAAGAACCATTTTTATATACCCATATAAAAAATAGAAATTATAAATTTTTGTAATGCTTGCTAGTCTGATGGATTATTATTATTATTATTTTACAATATGCTATAGTGAATTTGTGAACATGACAGGATATATTTACTGGCCATTTGTCATTATTTCTGTAAATTGCCTGATTGCATAGAAGATACCATTTATGTTACACTTTCTATTCTTTTTTTGTCTAATACCTCCTGAAACCTTAGACATTTGTTCTGTCCCTACTACCACTGGGGTGATGAACTCTCTATGGGATATTATTGCTTTATATGGGAACAATGTGACAGTTAATCACCTCATACCTCTCCCGTGTGCCTTTCAGCTTTCTTTTATGAGATCTGTTGGGATTATACATGACTAGTACTCTGCGAAATTTAATGGCCATGTGCCAAAATTTTCACACAGGTGAAACAGAGCCATAAATAATACCAGGAGTGAGTGACCCTAGATGACGGAGCCACAGAATGGGATTTTGGAGCTAAATTACTTATTATTTTGAAGGCATTTGGAACTTTATTGCACATGACAAGTGGAGTGACTATGATCTTTACGATACAGTGGACTCACAAGTACTGTTGAAGCAATGAAAAGTAGAAAGACTGTAGTTCTTTGATAAAATCTGCCTATCATTTATCTATGTATCTGTTTCTTTATTTTCTTTCTTTCTATTGGAGTACTTTGTTGAAAATAAGGTATCCTATCTAATTAAGAAGGTTTCAGAGCAGCAAAAGAAAATAGAAAGTGCAACTTTAAAAAGTCTTTTATGAAAAATCAGACATTGACAAAATAAGAGACGCTGAGGCCTGGGATGGTAATATTTGAATGAATGAGCCTGAGACTATTGAATATATAAATCTCCCTGAGGCTTATAGTTGAGCAGAATTGTCTTAATGCAAAAGTCAGACACTGATAAAATAAGTGATGCTGAGGCCAGAGATGGTCATATTTGAATGAATGAGCCTGAGACTACTGAATATGCAAATCTCCCTGAGGCTTGTTGGTAAGCAGAAGTGTCTTCCTCCAACTTGCCAGAAGGAAATGCTTTTTCTTGCCTTTAGGCCATGTAATGGTCTCTCTTGAAAACAGATGATTTGTAAAATGAGTCATATTCCTTGTGTTAGTCAGATTTTTATCTCTGTGAGAAAATATCTGGAAAAAGCAACCTCAAGGAAGAAAAATGTCTTTTAGGTCATGGTTTCAGACATTTCTGTCAATTGTTGGCCAGTGCCATTGTTTCTGGGCCTGTGGTAGATACAGTGTGTAATTCTTCTTTTTCATTCTTTTTTCTTTTAGCAAAATAATAAGATTTTTTTTAATGTTTGTCTATATACATAAAAACCTTTGCACTTGTTTGTGAAGTCTTTTCTTATTTGCTAATTTATATAATTTTTATTTGAGTATTTACATATTAATGCTTCCTTTGGGTTTTATTTTTAAGTAGTTTTTCTAATTGAGTTAATTCATATTAAGTCTATTTTTTTGTATCCAAGTACATATTTTTTTCCCAGCATAGATTTTGATATGTAACAGTTTCCTTTTCATAGAATGGAATAATCTGTTATTTATTATTTTCAACTTTGCACTGAAGTTTTTATGAGTGATTATCTCCAGGCTATTCTTAATTTTGGTGTTAGCTAATTACTGTTGTACATAGATTGTTAGATAATATATTATATAACTGGAACATAAGAGATAATGTACTATATAATGTCACTCATAACCTCTTGGAGTTTCTTCAGTAGTATTTCAAGTATAAAATTTGGTGTTTTATGAATAATTACAAAGAAGCTTATTTCTTGTGTGTCTGGGAAGTGAGAAGACAGGTAGAAAGTCTAAGATTTATCCATTTTTTAACATTATTAATAAAAGTGTTTAGATATTTTTCTTTAGTGATCTGAAACTGATAATGCAATTAGAAAAGTGTCCACAAAAAACTAAATTTTCCTTGTATAATGTATAATTTTGACAGTATGATGATTCAAAACATTTTTTGATTTAATATGGATTTAATTCTTTTTAATATGCAAAACCTCTTTTACTACTTAGTACTCTAGGATTGATTTTTATTAAACCTGATTTTGATATGCTGATTTCCGCCCCCTTGGATTTGCTTAAATAGACATCATGTAGTTAGATATGAATAAATGGTAATATGCATAATAAAGATCAAATTAATAGTAGTACTTTTAATATCTGACATAACAGATTTTAAATAAAAATAAATAATGTAAACAGTTATTTTAAATCAAATTCATCTGAATGCATATTGGTCTGAATTTTTTAAATAAAATTTTTAAATAAAAATTTTTAAATAAATTTTTTTAAATTAATTTTTATTGTTGGTTGTTCAAAACATTATATAGTTTTTGATATATCATATTTCACACTTTGATTCAAGTGGGATATGAACTCCCATTTTTACCCCATATACAGATTGCAGAATCACATCAGTTACACATCCATTGATTTACATATTGCCATACTAGTGTCTGTTGTATTCTGCTGCCTTTCCTATCCTCTACTATCCCAACTCCAATAAAAAAATTTTAAAAGAGTGTCTTACTTTCATTTTCCAAAAATATGCTGAAAATATTTACATTTACTTTTCAAACACATTTTCAGGTGAAATGTCTCTAGATTTAAAGAAATGTTTTAAATTATTTTAAAAAGCAACACAAATATTTGGAAAAGGTTGATAATACAGGTATTAAAACAACTTTTATTGAAATACCTTTATGTAGGGCAACTTTAATAATGATAATTTAGAATTAAACTAGGTGGGTGGTTGTGCCCATTGTCTCTTATTATGGATTAGTGGTAGCTGGATCTCAGTGCTGATCGTACTTACCATATATATATTTCTGGTCTTATTAGCTAGATTTTTTTCTTAGACACATGATAACCCTCTTGCTCAGTCATTTTTAGAATCTTTATTTAATTTTTTAGGTCTGCACTGAGGGCCCAAATTGGATTTCACAACAGTACTGGGTTAGTTGGTGTGCCTATTTGCTGCCAAGACCAATCCCCTGGAATAGAAAGCAGATGTCCTCAGTGGTTCTGTCTTAGTCTATTTGGGCTGCTATAACAAATGTCATAAACTGGATGGCTTATAAATGTCAGAACTTCATTTCTTAAGTCCAGAAGAGTGGTAAGTTCAAGATTACGGCACCAGCAGATTCAGTGGCTAGAGAGGAATCTGGCTATATACTCCAATGGCAGAAAGAGTGAAGGCATTCTCTCCATATTTTTTTTTATAAGGGAACTGATAGTATTTATAGGGGCTCCACCCTCATGACCTCCTTTCAAAACCACAACTACAAATACAATCTTGGCTATAACATTAATCTGACAGGATACAAACATTCATTCTCTAGCAGTTTGTATTACTTTAAAACTCCTAAACACTCAGAACTGAGTACTGAAAATGTTGATGCTGTTAAATTCAAACTTCTCATCAATACTTACAAGTACAAGTGTAGTTGTTAACACAGGTCTACTGCTTTTCACCTTGATGCTCTCATTAGTTATGCCCTTATCCTACTTTTCAACAACTCTCTTGAATTGTCATCTTTTTCAACTTTTCATTGAGGTACTGAAACTTAGTCTGTTTTCCACATCATGAATAGTATCTGGTGCTGATTTTATGCCTTTCGAAGGATATGACAAAAATTAAAATCTACAAAATATGTCACAGAAGATCTTTCCAACATTACATTTGAGACCTTAATATCAATTACCTTAGGGCCAGAAATAGACATGAAATGTACCCAAATCCAATTGAACATCATTTAAATAAACCTGAAAAGGAGTCAAAAGCACTAAGTAGCAAGCCTAAGCAAATGGTGATGGAGTAAGACTAGAGAAGTAAAGAATTCAAACAAGAAGTGATGAATTTATGATTTGAATCTAAAGAATTTGTTAAATAATTAAATAAATAGTTAAAAATAGAATACACTGGATTTATAAACATAATTATGTTTATGATAATTTTATTAACTAGGTTTTGAAAACGTTAATTTCATAGTTTTTTATAATGAATTCAATATTCTCTTCAAAGTGACACTTTACTTTGCAAGCTTGATGAGATAAGTTGACCTTTTGTATTAGTTCTCTGCTGCCAGGGTAAAAATTTACCACAAATTTATTGCTTAATAAACAAAAATTTATTATATTCTGGGTCCTGAAGTCAGAATTCTGAAATGGGCCTTGGAAGCTAAAATCAAGTAGTTGGCAAGCTTCATTCTATTTGGAGACTCCTGGGACAACATATTCTCCTTAGCTTTCTCTCTTCTAGAGACCATTTAAATCCTTTGACCCTTAGCCCACATAGATTTCCTAGCTAATGGCATAGCATCTTCAGATCTCTTTGATTGCAATTTTTCTTCTGTTATCACACCTCCTCATCTGACTCTGACCCTTTGCCTCCTTTTTAAGGACTATATGATTACATTGGGACCACCAAATGGTCCAGGATAACCTCTCACTATCAGATCATTAATTTTTTTACACTTGCAGAGTCCCTTTTGCCATATAATGTTATAGGGATTAGGATGTGGATGTTTTCAAGAAGGGATTATTGAGTCTAAACAACCTTAAACATATAAGAAAACAAACTTTTTGAATTTATATCTCAGATACATTTAATAAGAATTACTATTATTTGTACTGGGGGTCAACCCCAGGGGCACTTAACAATTGAGCCACATCTCCAGACCTTTTTATATTTTATTTTGAGTGAGGGTTTCACTAAGTTGCTTAGGCCCTTACTAAGTTATTGAGGCTGGCTTTGAACTTGCTGTCCTCCTGCCTCAGCCTCCTGAGTTGCTATAATTATAGGCATGTGCCACCATGCCTGACACTAATATTAATTTTAATACTTCAGTTAGCTTCAAATTTTCTTTCCCAGAAGTGCCAGTTCAGGTAACTGTTAAAAAAAAATGCCTACATTAAACAACAGATTTTCAATGCAGATAGAACAGCCTATGTTAAAAGAAGATGCCATCTAAGGACTGTCATAGATAGAAGTTGATTTCTGTCTTTAAAATATTTAAAGGACAGGGTGATTCTTGTGTTAGGCATTAACTCAGACAGTGACTTGAAGTTGAAGCCAATGCTCATTTACTCTTCCAAAAATCCTAGAGCCTTTAAGAATTATACTAAATCTACTCTCTCTGTGTTCTGAAAATGGAATACCAAAGCCTGGATGACAGCACATCTGTTTACAATATGGTTTACTGATACTTTAAGGCCACTGTTGATACCTACAGCTCAAAAAAAGATTTCTTTCAAATATTATTTCTTATTGACAACAATCAGGTCTCCAAGGAGATTGGATGGAGATGTAGAATGAGATTAATGTTCATTTCTTGCCCTCTAATATAATATCCATTCTGCAGTAAATAAATCTAGGACATTTTTTCTCATAGCATTAAAGCATAGTATTTGGAAAAGAATCTTGTGGTAAAGCATAATTTTTGAGCAATGAATAATGACATTATAGATAAATCTTCTTTAAAGAGTTTTAACTAGGGCTGGGGATGTGGCTCAGTAGTGGAGCTCTCGCCTAGCACATGTGAGGCGCTGGGTTTGACCCTTAGCATCACATAAAAATAAATAAGTAAAATAAACGTATTGTGTCCAACTACAATTAAAATAAATATATATAAAAAGGTGTAACTATAATCTTTATTGTGATAAATACTATATTAATATTGAGTTGCAAATAAAGCCCATTTTCTACATACATTAAGATACCAGAATCCAAATAGATGGCAGAAGCTCATATTTCACCATGCTTATCTGTAAAGCTCCTGGAAATAGCTTTAAGAAGACAACTAGAGACAGACCAGTCCTCACTTTTCCTGTTCTATAAACTTTTAATTTCCCATTACTGGCTTCCATTGGCAGATTTTAGCTAGAAGTAAGTTGATACAAGAGTCTGAAAAGCACAGCTTGCGGAAATAAATATATCACCTGCCATAGATCTTTCTTTGGGTAGCCACATAAGTTAGATGTAAGAAATCTGAGGGCAACATTTTCTGGGTCCAGAGCACAAGTGTCCCAAGAGTTTAGAAGTGAGTTGTAGAAGTCAGCTAGACATTTAATCTCAAGTTATCTCCTGATCAGTAAATCTATAATAGACTTCACATTAGTATTCATGAAAGACTATAATCTATATGAGGGATATTACCTCAAGATAGAGGACTGGAATTCATATTTGAAAATAGAAATCCCTTGAAATTAGGAGCAGACGTTCAACTTGAATTTTGCTTGGCATTCATGGCAAAGTTGTTTCACCCTGTCCTCCCTCTAGGTGGCCTAACAACCCTCTTGGGACTTGAAGTTTCCCTCCTTCATAGGAACACTGCACTATTTCAGTCTCAGCCCGGCCCCTGGAGTTTATTTCACACCATAAACTACTTCTAATATTGCACAACTTCAAAATTTCTTTGTCCTCTAGAATTTCTCCAATCTAGAAAAAAATCTAATTTATAAAAATCCTTTTAGCTGAAAAGAAGTAGATTACGAATATTAATCAACATGAACAAAAATAAAATAGTCACTCAAAATTCACCCAACTACAGAAAGACATCATCACAGACTTATCAGTGAAGAAACTTACTTCCTGGCAATGGTAACCACTTTGCAATTTTTGTTTTTTAAATCTCCTATGGCTGACCTTGTTCTTTTTCTCAGAAATATTCAACAAGGGTTGGAGGTATATAGCTCAGTAGTTGAGTAGTACTGGTGGTGGTGGGGGATTAGAGAACTAGATAAATAGATATAAAAGTAAAACATCTTTTTTGACACTCATTTACTTTTCATTAAAAGAGATTTTTACTCACAAAGGAAAAAGAAAGTGTTCTATGGTAATGATGTCTGGTTGCACTCTGTGCTTCAGGAATGTGAAAGAATAAAAATTGATTAGTGGATGAGATGCTGCGGTGGGAAGGTAATCAACTAAAGCACTTTGGTCAACTGGTTAGCTGATCTGTGAGGCTGTGGGATGAACTTGGTGTACTGCAATAGCTGAGAAGAACCCAATTTCTGTATTTTCATGTGTGCACTGACTGTTTAATCTACTCCAAAGCATATGCTGTGTAAGAAAAATAGAACCTCTATCAATGACTCAGGTTGCTTTATTTTCTATAATGTGCTGTTTGAAATTATTTTGCACATGACTCTGCTAGACAAGACTGATCTGAAATGGAATGCTTCTCAGCGTGAGATCTTAAATTTAAAACAGTGCTCTGTTCAGTTTTATTGACAATAGTTTCTAAAAATAATGATTTTTTTCTCTCTACAGAGCAGCAAATTTATCAGAGATAGACACAAAGATATGTATGCACATAGACATGTTTAAAATGTTATTTATTCTGGTGAAAAAATGAAAAAAATTTTAAATGTCCCAGAAAGGAGACAGTAGGATGGTTGAACTACATTTTATATATACAAAGGATACCATGTTCTTGCACAGAATATTTCTCTCCCCAACCCATTTTTCACAATGAAGAATATCCACTAAAGTTCCCTTCCCCATCTCTTATACACTCCTTCTTACCTGGTTTGTTTCAAAAGGGTCATGTTCAGATCAACAAATTCTCCCTATTTTATTTACAGAGCAAGCCTGTCTCATGAATGTATGTACACATTGTACCTTCAATGTCATGAATTCATAGGATCAGGATCCAGGAATGTGTACCACTGTTAATTCAGGATCAATTATTAACAAATTCACTTAAACATAAATCTAGCCTCATTTTACCATAATATCAATAATAGAGATAATATTTTGATTACACTCTCTGTGCTTTTCCCATATGTTTATCATTCAATTGGTTCTTTTTAAAAAGCCAGATTGTTTCTGTCCATTTTTGTTTTTATTGACTCAACTGAAATCCTAAGTCTTTGTTGGTCTTGCTATCTTAAAAAGTAACAAAAAGCTATACTTTAGAAACCAAAATATATCATCAAGATAAATTTCTGACCCAAGATGGCGGGCTAGAGGGAGGCTGCATTCTGTGTGGTTCCATGACCAGGGATTCAAGTAGTGGAAATACTGTTTCTCTGCAAGTTATTAGAGGGCCCCCAACAGCTGCTCCCATTCAGGAATTATGGCCACTGTGCTCATGCAATTCTCCAGGCCTCAGCACAGGACCCCAAGCTACTCACCCACACAGGACCTCCAGGCCCCGTGCCTGAGCAGGGCTACCATCAGCACCCACACAGGACTCCTGGCCATGCACCAAGGGAGGACACTCAGCCACTGCCCATGCACTGGACCCCCATCTACCAACATGGGGCTCTCCCAGTTGCCTCCATCTGGGGACACTGCAACCACTTCCATAGTCCCCTACATGTGGTAGCCTGCACTTGGGGACACAGGACAGGGGCTGGAGAGAGCCACCAGTCACCACATTGCATGCCACAGAGCTATGTCTCAGAACACACCACCCAACATGACCACCTGACCCAACCCAACAACTCCCCATCACTGAAAGCATCTGTCTCCATCTTGGAACAACTTTTTCACCATCTTTAGTTACGGCAACTCCCAGCTTGGTACATCAGCTGGGTATTAGAAGCAATAGCCCTCAATCGCCCCCTCTCTTCTGCAGACACTAACCCAGCATGGTGCTTACCATTACATGGCCAGTCCTTAGTTCACAAAACCTGGTCCTGAACTGCCTTATACCAAACAGTTCTCTGAGACAGGTATGCAGCCCACAAGACCTCCAGAGAGAGAAAGGTTCCTGATTGGGAAGTAATTAATGATTTAGGTATCTTTTTGTTGCCAGGTATGATGACATGCACCTGTTGTAGTCCCAGCTACTCTGGAGATTGAGGCAGGAGGATTGC
This sequence comes from Callospermophilus lateralis, assembly GCF_048772815.1. Lineage (NCBI taxonomy): Eukaryota > Metazoa > Chordata > Mammalia > Rodentia > Sciuridae > Callospermophilus > Callospermophilus lateralis. The sequence goes on from NW_027510917.1 coordinate 3,867,837, forward strand.
TTGAATCCAGAGTTTAGGGCCAGCTTGGCAATTTAGTGAGACCCAAAGAAGAGAATATCCATTGCTAATACCCATCATTATCCATCAATGATAAGAAAACACTTGAGAACAAAGTTTACAATGGGAGATTAAAGAAGGCATAACAAGATCCAGATTAGAAATTAAATATATACTTAATTTTAATTAATATTTTATTATATACAGAGGAGCAAAAGTGAGAATTCACAGGCAAGTGAGGGGCAACAGAGTTTTCAATAGAGGAAATAGAAGTCTGAAAAGTGTGTGTGATTCTTTGTCATGCAACACCACCAGCCACTGTTTCTTCTGTAACCTGTGTAGTGAAAGCCCCTCCCCTCATGGATGATGTTAGTATTTTACAAAGTACACCAGGCAGGTGCCATTTTCCCATTGAAGACATGTATGAACAGACTAACGTCTGAACGGAGCCATCAGGAGCTGCATTGGCTCATCCAATAAAGAAGCTTTAATTTATTGACTTCCTAAAAAAAAAAAAAAAAGTGGAGGTTCATGGTGTGAAGGTAAGTGATGTTTGGAGTATGGTTACTTTGGAAAGGATGCTCCTGAACAGATCATCTAGGGAGTGGGGTGATTTGGAAGCATAGAGGGTATGGTGGAGTATCTATGCTCCTATGAGTAGGCATGAGAAGGGGGATGGAAACAGATGCATAAAGTAAATACCACTGAGGAAGGAGGAAGTAGAAAGTACCTGGGGAAAACTCTTACATTGGCATTTTCCCCAAAGTGCTCCTGAAGAACTGCAAATATCTTGGTACCAATATGAATAAGCACTCTGTTCCACACCCATTTGCAGTGTCAGAGAAATTAGTCCTGGAACAAATTATCTGTAGCAATGGCACAGAAGGCCACATGAATCAGGGTGGTGTTTGAGAGGGGTATTCTATTTCAGATTTTTTGGAAAGGAAAATGGTAAATACAGAAGTCAGAAGATAAATGGTTTGTAATTGCCAAATTTTTGGATGTATTACAGTAACATTTTATTCTTTTTTATTATTGTTGCATTAGTAACAGAAACTGGAGATGGTTCTATCATTTTTTTAATTCTCTAAATTTCTAGCATACATCAATTTTTTTTGCAGCTAATGATTGACACATGTCCTTGAAATGCTTGTCCCAAAGATGAGCTGTAGACTAAACAGAGACTCACATTGAAATTACTTTTTTGCTTTATCAAATTTTAGATTTAAGTCTTTGGAAAATATTCATGAGAAACAAAATGGTATAAATTCTATTGTCATGAAAAAACTTATGGGACCTAATTTTAGGTTGCATTAGGGAGAATATTGGATTGACAGTCTAGAACTTCTTTGAAAGTACAAATTTGAATTTTTATGAAATATATACCACAGACATAATTTATCATTGAAAGATTGAAACATAAAGGACTTTTAGGGCTGGACTCTAGGAAACTGGTGAATTAACAGTTTGGTCTTTTATTATCCTCAATCTTCCCTTTTTGTTTCTTGTACATGAATGTGTCTCCTGACTGTGTCCCTCAGGCCAAAGAGATATCACATTTAATCTGAAATTGGCTATATTTATCTCACTTTAACTGCTTTTCATTCTGAGGTTATATATATATATATATATATATATATATATATATATATATATATAAAAACCTTGGAAATTACATATATATGTTATATGCACAGATTATACACACACACACACACACACACACACACACACACAGTTTATAAACCCCATGTACATGTGTATATACGTGGGGGTTGGATCCGGAGGGGTAGGGGTGTGTTCCTTATGTTTAGTACAAAAGCTCCCTAGAAAAACAAAATAAGGGTAATCATTCCTAACTACTTACGCCCAGCATAATATTTTCTGCTCTGGGACTTCTTAATAGATACTATTAAAATATTGAGATTTTCAAAATTTATTGTCTTATTTCTTTCTTCTCAAATACAATGTATGCTCATAAATTCAAACAAATCATATAAATAAGATTTATAAGTACATCTGACACCTATCAATATTAGAATTTGAAATGTATGTGCTTTTTGATTGTTGGTATATTTTATTGACTGTACCTATCCTTTAAAAGTAATTCTCTCCGAGTGTGCTGGAGCATTTCTATAATCTCAGAGGTAGGGGAGACTGAGACAGGAGGATTGCAAGTTCAAAGCCAGCCTCGCTGTGGTTTGTAGATGGAATGGTGAACCAGGCAGAAGGAAGTAGAGAATACTTCCATTTAGAATTGGTGGTTTGAACTTTGTGACAGGGAACAGGACCGGGTGTATGTGGATTTGTGGGAGGGCTGGGTCTGAGAGTACCACTTCTTGGATGGGCAGAAGGGTTAATGCTTGCACAGATCCCATGAACTTGGTTGCCTCCTCCACACTCATGAGCATTAATTCAGAGTACACCCCCAAGTACACTGACTGAAGATGTTGGGAACAAGAGTACACAATCAGAATGAATCCACAGGCTCAGTGGAAGAGGTTATCAGGTGGTGCCTACTGTAGCTGCACCCCTGTAGTTAGGTACAAAAACAGGAAGAATCAGGGTAGAATCTAATCCTTCTGTTCACAACTTTGCCTTAACACTTAACATTGGGCAAGGAGGACAGAACTCAGTCCATGGACTGCCTTAACTGGTTTAGCCTCTTTGAGCTAAGAAAGAACCATCATCAGAGTAGCTCAGTCCCACAAACACCACCACCAGGCCCGATACCTGGTGGATAGCAAAATTAAAACTCCTGGAAAGCTGGAAAGAAGAGTCTCCATTTTAATTATCTCAGCAAGGAAGAAGAAATCCTAGAAGATTTTTGTTTGCTTGTGTGTTTTTGCTTTTACTTTTATTGTATTCACATTGTTTTGTTTTCCCTCATTTGTTTTTGTATTCTAATTTTATGCATTTGTAAATTTTCATATAATTTAATTCAACTGTCATTAATTAAATCTGAACAAGATAGTCCTCTGTGAAGGAAGGGACAGTGGCATAGAATAAAATTCACCAAGAGGGTATCATTAGCCCTACATGGAATGTCAGAGCCTGCGAGCCTGCAAGAGCTTCAGTGTACAACCAATTGACAGTGGACAGTGGAATGACAATGCTAAGAGTAGCATATTTGTTGCACACAGTGAAACTTGCTTGTACAAATACAGTGCGGAAATAGGGAGCTAGGTGTTTCACTGTGGAAGAAAGAAGATACAACTAAGAAAGAGGAAGAAGCTGGAGAGAAGCTTGTTTTAGAGAGTTCTGCATTCTGAGCTAGCTTCTTGACACATTCAAGCAACAGTGTTTCCCCTGTCCTCACAGTGCACAGCCTCAAAATCTCCAGAAAACTTGAGAAAGAATCAGGAGTTTAGCATTCTGAGCTAGCTTGATAACATGTTCCATGCTAGCAGTACCAACATTACCCTGCCTTTAAAGGGTTCCATCCACCCCCTCCCCCGCAAAAAAAAAAAAAAAAAAAACTATGGAAAGAATTGTTGCCTAGCAATTCTAACTTACTTGCTCCAATGTGCAAAGCAGCTAAGAGGATCTTCAATTAGCTTCAGCAACAAATTACTCCTGCTAGTCAGCAGGTGAGCACCGCAAAGGAAAGAATTAGGGGAGAAAAAAACCCCAGCCTATGCTTTATTTTTGTTCTTTTTAAATTTACCCTCCTTTTAATTGTTAATTTTTTGTTTCTTTTTTTCTTTCATCACTTTTTTTTTTACTTTTTTCCTATTTTATTCCTCTTTTATTCCCCTGTATTTTTTTCTTTTTAATCTTATTATTTTCTTACATTTTTACTCTTTCTTTTCTGTTGTTATTGTTGTTGCTGTTGTTTTGTTGCATGTGTGCATATGTGTGTATGTGTGTGTCTTGCTAGAGATTGCACCCAGGACTTTATATAAGTTGGATAGATGCTATGCCAGAGCTCCATTCTCAACTAAGCTGAGATGAATTGCAGCCAGCTCCAGCCATAATTTTGTCCTGCTGCAACCTTGACAGATACATCAATTTAAAGAATGGTGGGGTTTGAACAAAAGACTCTAGCCAGCAATATTTCTCCAAGTTGGCACAGCTAAGGGGGTCTAATATTCTGCTCTTGGAAGACAAGGTCCTAAGGTAAAATAATTAGCTTGAGTTTTATAGTTTATCAACATGTTATAAAATCTCTTAAAATTAATCATCCATGATTATCTTACAGTTGATAGTGTAGAGGAGATGGGAACATAAAATATAATTCCACAAGTGACAATTGGGGGGTATGTGATCTTCCGAGTACATGGATCTTATAGAGCCTATGGGAACATGGATTGAAGGATTCCAGGACATAGCATCATGGAAGGAAGGCACAGTAGGCTACTTCCTTGTGTTTGGAATAAAGTCTCTTCCAAGGAAGAACATTAAAATATATCAAAGTCATCAAGTGGATGACATCTGATGGATGACAGCTTTTGATTTCATTTCTGTTGTTCTGCAGGCTTGAATTGCCACTTGATTTCTGTCTTTTGTAGGGTTGATATACATCTTTCACCTATGCTGTTGACCTCATTTTCATCAGTATTTATTGCCCAGAGCAGTTGTAACAAATCTCACAAACTTTGACCTACAACCAAGGAAATGTACTTTCTCTCCATTGTGGAGGCCAGAAGTTGGAAGTCAAGATATGTGCAGGGCTGCATTCCTTACCAAGCCTTAGGGGAGACTGCATCCTGGCCTCACCCTACACCTAGTGGTTCTGGGTGTCCTTTGGCTTCTGACAGTATTTCTCCAGTCTCTGCCCTATCTTTACATGGTCTTTTTTCCTGATTGTCTATTTCTTTTCATTGGTGTCTTATAAGGATACCGTCACAATGTAAAGACTTAGATAAACCCTGCCCCCCCCCCCCAAAAAAAAATACTGGCTGATTTCTACATGACTATGTCACCAATAGATAGGTCATTCAGACATAAATTTAGTAATGAATGTTAACTGTACTTTAAACTGTGGCAGCATCTTTGGAATTACCGGCAGGTTGGAAGTATGTGGAGAAACAGTCTAAGAAAAACCTAGAATTCTATATGCAGAGCACTATGGGCAATTCTGATGAGGGCTCAGTAGACGAAACTGGGGAATTAGTCTTAGATGAAAATAAGGACTATATTGAAAATTGGACTAAAGTCACCCACTGTTACACGGTGGTAGACAATTCACATACCTTGTGCCCATTCTCTAAGACTTTGTGGAAAGGACAGAGTTAAGAATAGTGGACTATGTTGTTTGGTGGAGGTAATTTCAAAACAACAAAGCTTTCAGGCTGCAGCATAGGTAGTATTGGTTCCATTTAGTCAGATTTACATTGAGACTCAGGACCAAAAGGAAACAGAGCAGAAAGTTTTGGTCAATTTATAGCCTAGTAAGGGAAGGAACTAAAAGAAAGAATACAAGGGTGTGGCGAAAAAGGATGCTGTTGGTTGTTGGAGCTCTTGCTAAAGAGATTAGTACAAATAAAAAGACGTCAAGTGTTTTGCATCAAAAAAATAGGAAAGATGCCACCACATCATCTCAGCCATCTTTGAAGAGGCACCTCCCTTTATGGGCACAGAGGCCTAGAAATGCAAATTGGTTTCTGAGAACTTCTACAGCAGTATTGTTTCTGGGAAGGATCCTAAGACAGTCTGTACAGGCTCACTGCCTGGGACCACCTTGGGATCTGTTTCTCTGCCTTTAACCTGGGAAACACCCCAAAGCTGTTGTTGTGGCTCACATGGGTCCAGGCACATCTCATGCAAATGACAGACCTTGGTGCCTACATGGTGCTTGTTTTGCAGGTGTTTTGAATGCAAGAATTATGGGATCACAGCAGCTTCCATTAAAATTTCTGAAAAAAAATAAAGCCCAGAAAAGTCAGGAAAACAATTTACCAGAGCTGGAGACCCCGCAGGAAATTTCTGACTGATGTCTAGTACAGCTGTGGGAATGGAACTGAAGTGGAAGCCCTAGAAAGGTAGAGTGAGCAGCAACAGGCAGCTCAGACCCAGGGAGATGCGAACATTATGTGTAGCCTCCCAGCTGCCATGTGGGCTATGACAGGTAAAGCCACAAGGGTTGGGCTACACAGGACCCTGGGGGCTCACCCTCTGATATCATATGTATCAGAGACCAGACTTCAAGCTTCAGGATTTAAAGTCTGCCCTACTGGTTTTTGGTCTTGCTTTGGGCTGATTAATCCTTTCTGCTTCCTCATACTTATGATATGGTAATGCAAAACTGGCTAACATACTATCTAAATAACCATCTGCTTCCTTCTTATTATAAAATTATATTTTCCAAACTCTTTATGGAATTCATGCTTTTCAATGAGTACATAGTGAGTCATCATGAAGGTAGATTTCAAATTATTTAACCCACTTTTTTCTTGTTCTTTGAAATTTACTTGGTTCCCAGTCTCTTAATCTTTAAGTGAAAAAGAGAACACTTTAAAAAGACAAATTGTAAATGTGCTAATTTATTCCAGGATAATTATTCCCCACACTCACTCTTTCTTTTTTTGAAAATCTGGCAGCAATGTGTTAGTGATAAATGTGCAGTTTTATATGCGGGTGTGAACTTCATGAGCTCTGACATCTATTTTTAGTAAGGGATAACACCAAATATATTTTTTTCTTATTTTTACAAATCTCAGTTATTTAGAAATCTCATAAACTCCAGTGATTCTATTACAAAAACTGACAGTCATGAAAGTGATCGTCAACATGTTACCATGTAGCTGAGATGCTTCTGTTAGAGCTTTGCAACTTTTCATGAGATGGGAACTTCTTTTTGGCCTCCATTTTATCCCCACCCCCCAACAGTGATTCATCACCCACAGCCCAATTGTTCAGTGCTAAGAAGCCACCATATGTTCATTCCTAGTCCTCAACAGAGGCACTCCATTCAGACTTACCCTTCCAGGTTCTTTGTTTCTCTTTTGAGTTTACAACTGTAATTTCTTTATCTAAAACACAAGAGTTCAAGGCAGACTAAGATGATAGCCATATCCTTTCCTAACATTCTGGTTCTCAAAGAAAGTGAAAAGGATATAACTTTGATGATCCAGAATCACTCCCCCAAATAGTGTCCCCCCAAAAAAAGCTCCAGCTTTTATCTTGTTTTCAGTCAGCTATTGGTAACTTTTGCTGATGTAATTCTATATTTTGATTTTTCAATGTATTACATTAGTATCTGTTATGAGATAAGAAACTGAACTTTCTTCCACAAAGACAGCAGTATTCTCAAAACCACTAATCCTTGACAGATTGTGGAGCTGTTTAATTTTATACAATGCTTGAGTTGTCATTTGACTGACTTTTAAATAAAGGGATAATTCTATTATCTCCATCCCTGATGTTATAAAAATAGTAAACCAGAAGTAAGTTGTCATTTAAAATCAATTATTTCAGCATATAACAATGTAAGCATGGAGTGAGCATTGACAAATACAGATCCATGCAAAACTGAAACCATTCAAAGATAAGATATGTGCTAGTAGACATAGTAGAATTCAGATTCATTTAAATTACACAAAGGGACTGGGGGAGAAGGAAAGAAAACTATAAAGGTTATATACACTAAAACTTAATAAGCCACTTTTGTACTAATATTAACATAGACAATGATAATTAGTTCCTAAATTTCTTAGTGGTAATAAATGGCTATCTTGCATTACTAGAATATAACTTACATAGAGACGGCTATGCTGGTATGAGCACATTGAACCTAATGGGAAAGTCTTTATGGGAAATGGATTCTTCTGTTGGTATTATTCTACCTTCCTGATTTATTTTCTACTATAGCCCATGAATCTGCCTCCCCAACCTTACTAATTATTGAATCTGTTCACTGCCACAGTCTTTCATTTCTTTATGATTTTGTTACATATTTTTTTTTGTTCTTGGAGTGTTCTTCCCTCCATACTGTAATAAATTTCCCTGATTGATATCAAGAACTTCCATTTCCAGAAAGCTTCCTCAGACTTTTTTGATATATTCACCTTTAACCCCAAACAATCTACTTTCTATCTTATTATGCATCACTTCAACTATTATTTTTAAAAATTTTAATATCTTTATTTATTTTTATGTGGTGCTGAGATCGAACCCAGCGCCTCACGTGTATGAGGCAGGCTTTCTATCACTGAGTTACATAGCCCCAACCCCTTGATTTTTATTAACATATTGAAAATTTACTTTGCTTTCCCAACTATCTTCTATGCTTAAACGTGAGTAACATGTTTAAAGGCACCTGAAAGAATGCTGTGAAGTGATAAATATGTGATGTATCAGCTAACATGCCTTTTGATTATAACATAAATTTATTTAATCATTACTTGTGGCTTTAGAGCATATATGGGATACCTGATCATAACGTACAAAGCTGAAACTGAGGCTTTATAGAGGCATTCCTACAAATCCTCTGACCTAAAACAGAATTAGAAAGAACACTAAACCCAAAACGTCTATTTTCTATCAACTTTTTACTGGAATCCTAGGCTGGAGACCCCACTCTTGGACTTCTAACAGACCAGACTTAGCCACTTGCCATTATAATACAATTACCAGGAGGAGGGTGGTGGTGGCCCTACCAGATAGAATAGTGATCTTGTGACCTAAGATATGTGCTCCAGGGATTGATAATAGGTCTAGGATTATACAGGGGAAGGAACAAACAGGTATGCACAGACAAACAATCTTGATCAATTATGGTCTGGTTATTTCAGGTCTGGTTTTGTGGGGTTTTATTAACAACAGAGGAAGCATTGCCCATGAGTCTCACTGTTCTTGGATTTGAGATGGGCTGAGGAGAAGAAATTACTCAAAATGAATAAACAAGTTCAAGGAACAAAATGAAGCTAGTTAGGATACAATTCGACCTTACTTCAGGTTTAGTGCAATGACTGGAGACTTCAGGGCACTGATGCAGTGGTCTGGAATAAGACACTGTAAAAGCTGGTGGTTGAAAAACCTGGTGATTATGATGTTCCTGTAAGTCTTGAAAATATCTTAGTTCCTCTTAATGTCTTCAGCCATTAAAGGAGAGTAGAGAAATTAGGAAAACTTAGAGGTAATCATTCTTGGATTATTTTTAGACAAGCACTTCTTGAATGGCATACATGTGTATTTGAAGAACCAACTGGAATCTGACCTGAAGTTTAAAATACGAAAGGAACTGATGCAATAGGAAGGCAGAGATGCCAAGCTTTGATCCTGCTGTCAGTCACTTGTTGGATATGTGCAGGACCAGGTAAAGAGTTGGGGCTCTTAGCAAAAGCAGCCTCTAAACCTCAGTGACAGACTAGCTTTCATCAGTGGCACATAGGCTGAATGTGGCAATATTTCAAGTAAGAGTACCATATCACTTTCTGCTCCAATTACAAAGCTTTGTGATTTCCTTTTCTTGTTTGAATTAGACATTTGCCAGTCCTCTGTACTGAGAATAAGCAACATTTTTTGAAGAAATGAGGAAGTATTCATTTAGCCAGTAATAGTATTTAGTATATTACAACTTCTCATTTAATACAACAAACTGAAAGAATAAATATCATTTTCACTTAAGGAAACTGAGGTTCAGGGAAATTTTTTAAAGTCCATTGATTGAGTTGATCAAAAATATAATCTTTTTATCATTTGAAAAATGATAATAAAAATGGTGAGATGTGTTTGGCAAACTGGCAATTATAGAGAAATAATATATATCACTTTTTAGTTCACATTTGGGTGGTACTGTTTGTACCCAAACCCTTTCAACACACCAATTTGAACCTTAAAACATATTATATGAAGAGCTCGGAACTACACATTTTTTTTTCCCCTGAGTTTCTGTTCAAGGACAAAAACAGCAAACAGACTATGTTTGCTCATCTGTTCACTTTCTTGTGAAAGACCTTTCAAAGTTCTTTTAATACATCACTTTCACTTCTGCTTTTTAAATATTGTTTCCATGAGATCTCTTAAATGATTTTTTCTAAAATGTTATCATTTTCTGCAGCAAATAAGTTCCATCAGTTATATCTAGCTTTGTTTCTTTATAGTTTTTTTTTTGTTGTTGTTGTTTTGTTTTGTTTTGTTTTGTTTTTGAGGAAACTTGCAAAGGCAAACAAAACAGAAGAAAAATTGAGACTTGCTTAAACCAGCATGAAGACCTTGAATTTTTTTTCGGTTACTTTCAAAATGATTGAAAGCCTTTACTTTGATATATCCAAAAGAGCAAAATGCTCCAAAAACTTTAGTTTAAATGATTAGGGATTTTTACTTTCCTTTGCAAACACTCATTGTTATCTTCATAGCTCGGAAAGTGATCTCTTTAGAGATTTGGATAATTGAAAGTGTCTTTGTAACAGGGTTACTTCTTTGGAATTGTCTTTTGCTTTCCCCTCCCACCTGATTACAGCAAACTAAACAGTTTCTTGAAGACCCTTGTAATAAACATTATTTTTATGTTGGCAGAATATTACCCTAAAACAAACACCTGATGAGTCTTCACATCATGCAGTATATAATAAGCAAATGGCTAGTCTGTAGAACTAGCTGAAAAAAAAAATCATTAAATTACAATATTGCTTCTATTTTTAGAAAAGGAAAGTGTTATATTAGTATTTTTTAAATTTCAAGAAACGCTAAAGTAGAGGGAGAAAGAAAATAAGTGAAAGCAATCCTATGACTATTTGACCTTAATTGCACTCATTAATTAGCAATAATTGTTGAGTCTCTCCACGTGCCCAGCATAAAAAGCACATACTAGAAATACAGAAATGAGAACCAGACTCTTCTGTAAAGAGGCATCTCAGAAGACAAATCTATTTTATATATTGCAAGAGGCAAATATTTAAAAAATAAATCATGTAACACAGGGTCATAGTTTAAATAGCAAAATTTGAAATACAGAAGATGAAAGACATACACTCTCATTTCCAATAATAACTGTAGTTGGCTGTATAATCATGCCCAAAGATATGAGCTTCTAATCTCTGAAGCCACAAATGTTATCATATATGAAAAAAAGTGTTTTTTTCAGATGTAAATAATTCATGATTTTTGGAATGAGGATATCCAGAATTATAGTCCCTAAATTCAATTTCAACAGTTCTTATAAAAACTTAAATGTCAGTAAAGGGAAGACACTAATCTGAAACCAACTACTTGCATTAGAATCATTAAAAGGAAGATTTTTTAAAACTATGTTTTCTAATGTGTATTCATACTCTGCAGATTAGTCTCATTAGATACTGACTACACTTTGCAACAAATTTGGTAATTTCTCCTACAAAATCTTTTGTATTAACACTTGTGTTCTCAATTTCCTTTTATTATTCTATTGTTTCAGTAATCAATTCTTGGTGAATTTCAAAGAGATGCCCAAATTCATTAAGATAAAAGGCATCTGGTCCTGTACCTAGAAACTAAGTATGTTTATTTTCTAAGTTTATAAGCACAGAAGCAGGAAAGAGAATTTTTTTTGTCATAATAAATATAGTCTTCTCCTGTTTGACACTCCGTGTGGTTTTCTTCTGCTTTTGTCTGTCTCACCAAAAAATTTAAAACTATACAATATTTTAATAGAGAAAGCTAATTTCTCTGTGAAAATTAATTTTATTTTTTTGTCTCATCAAAGACACATCTTTGTGTATTGTTTTACTGTTATCTTCACCTGGATCTATTCAAAATCAAAGTAATGTTTACAGTGATTTTGGAAGCAGCATTTTAAATCTTGAAGTTAATTTTAAGAACCATTACAGTAATTTAAGTAAAATACTTCAAGAATTTAAGCTTGCCATTATCTGTCATCTTCACTCATCATCTGCATTTTCCCCTTACATAGAGTATTGAAAGTACTTCAAGATATACCTATGGAATTATTCTCAGATACTCTGGAGTCATTGGTGTCTTTCTTTCCTAAATTTCCATATCACTTAAGAATCATATCATGCATTATATACAGCTTTCTTTTTTTCATGTGGCTTCATACACCTACATTATGACTTTGCAACAAATTATATGCTTCTTAAGCAAAAAGTAGATGGCTTTACTTTATTTCAATTTTCCACCCTTGTGAAATGTTCTAATTTATGCACACTGTTCTAATTTTGGGTCCAACTCCATGAACTATCTTGAATGAGTATTTAATGTTGAAAAAGCTCATTTTTTTGTTATGCCTTGGAGTTTACAAAATGGAAAAGCTTTCTTTAGCTAGGATTTTATGTCTCCAAATAAAGTCTTATCCCTTACTCAAGAGTTGTTAAATTATGCAACATTAAAGCATTAGAAACATGCCAAAAGCAACAATTTCCTTTTCCAATGGAAACAAATAAATGTTATGTAGATAAAATAGTGTAAACACTTGCTGATCTTCCTTTGAGGTGTACAAATATATGACTCTAATATTTAGAAAAATTATTAAAATTTTCACTGAAGTATAATTTTACTTATTTATTTGAATTGTCACAACAGCATGCAGTAGTCTGCAAATATATAAAGCATATTATGGAACTTCTCAGTGTGTGTTTTAAAAAAAGTTTCAAACAGAAAACGTCAAAGACAGCATCTCAAAGCCTTTTTGTTCTGTATTTCTTACTAATAACACCATGAGTTCTCCAGGAGCCATTTTTGGAAATTTTGGAGTTTCTTCTGTAACTTTCCCTATATCCTCAGAAAATTTTGCATTTGATTCTTCTATTAATCAAAAATATTAAAAAGAGTAATCTGAAACATATATAAAAGACCCATATAGTATAATACACTGTTTTTCATTGTTTCTCTGAAATGAATTACATTTGCTGTAGATAAAATTCAATACTCTAGCTGCTTACTTAAAATAATTGAAAGTGAATCTAAAGATTAGTATTATTATTTTTCTGTATTTACCTTTCTACTTGCCTATATTATTCATATTTTAAGACTCCAAAATAGCAAAAACTTAATCCTTAATCATTTCCTTTCTAAAAGCTTATAGGAATCTAGTTAATCATAAATTTTAAATCATTTCACACAAAAATCAGATAAATGATTTTTAAGTAAATACATTTGTAAATTTATTTCAATTATAGATAATTTAGTTATAGCAGTAGACATCTTCATTTTTCTATGTTTGAAGATAGACAGGTAAAAATATTTCCACTCTAACACCTTTTTTTAATAAAAATAGAAAATAACAACAAGAAAAAAAAGCTATAAGAAAAACTATCTTTAATAATACTATGCCTAGACCTAATAATAAGCTGTGAGGATCAACATATAAATACTCAAAGAATGTAATATTGTACTAAACATTTGGTATTTAATTTAGTATACTAATATAGAAAGGAAATAACATCAAACGATTTTGTGCATAACATATGCTTCTTAGAAATTTTGAAGTCTTTAGCCTTAAATACTTAAAGATTTCTTACTCTGAATATTGAGCTTCTGGGGATTTGGATCTGTCCTGTCCACAAATCTTGTACCATAATGTAAGAGCAAGAAAAAGCCACAAAGAAAGTCCACATCTTTCAGATGAAGTCAATGTTTTAAGAAAAGGCAAGGGATATGTTTGATGATCAATTTAATAATTGTTGGACAAAGTCCATTCAGTGGTATGAATAAGTAATTGAAATAGTTAGTTTGCAATTTCTGTTCACTGTTTTAATGGTATAAGTCCTGAGGGAAAACACTAGAAGATGAACTTGTTAGTCTCCTTGTCAGCTGGACTTCTAAAAAAAGGAACTATAGATATTTGCTAGAGAGAAGAGAACTTATCTCTAAAATGCCCTTTGCAGTGTCTCTTACTCATGGTGGATAAAATTCAAAATCTATGGGGCATTATGTGGCCTTCTAAAGTATTCAATGAGATGCTTTATAACTTGAATGCTCTTGTGGTATAAAGTAACCCCATGAATGTTATTTAGAGACCTAATTATTGTTCGCATCCCGACATGCATGTCTAATGCTGTTAAAATCTCAGATCTTTATCTGCTTTGTTGGAAACTCTTGATTGACTATATAATTAAGATTATTAGTAAAGACTGAGGTTGGAATCAGAGATCTCTGATTTACATATGTCTGATTTTTACAAACCATTCTGTGGGTTATCTCAGAGGGAAATAAAACTCTCTCAGATCAAAAAGGAAACCTGTAACATAAAATGCTTCATAATAAGCCATACAGATTTTCTGCTTGTTCTGGGGGAAAAAAAGCTAACAGGAAAAAGTATTAGAAAGAAAAGAAATTATCTTGGCGACAGATATTATACATTTGAAGAAAAATGTTTTGAGATAATATACACACCCAAGGAAAATGTTCCAGCTAACCGATGTTTCCACTCCAATCCCAACCCACATGCATATGTATATACACACATAGTTTTAGATTATGCGTAACAAGAATGGGTAATAATCAAAAAGGAAGGTACACATGTCCTATATTAACTAACATTAAGGAAGTAAAGGAAGATAAACAAAAGACAGGTTGCTGAGGCTGGCTTTGAATTTACAATCCTCCTGTCTCAGCCTCCCAAACCACTATGATTATTGGCATGTGCCACCACACCTGGCTTAAGTTTTCTTTGTGTGTTCTGCGGATGAAGGAAAAAAAGAATCACACAATCTTCAAGAATGCTACTTTCTTTAGAATTTCAGTTTTCAGCCTTGCTTGGACCACTAAGATTATGGAACAATTCTTGTTTTCATTCTTATTCAATTTCATGTTCTTTTTTTCTCAAAATGTTTTAAAACTTTTGTCAGGAACTCAGGGCATCTTCATTGCTACTTTGTTTTTTCTTTAAGTGGATGACCTTTGAGGCAATTTGAAGAAAAGTTTCTTACTATCTTAGTCTCTTTGTTTTGCTATTGCAGAGTATTTGTGACTGGGTAATATATAAAGAAAAGTGACTTAATTCTCACAGTTCTAAGCACTGGCTGATTTATTGTCTAGGGAGGGTCTGGTCTCTGGTGGTTTCTGAGATAGAACCTTGAATTCTCTGGAGAGGAGGAAAGCTGGGTCCTCACTGACATAAGGCAGAAGGTCAAAAGAATTTCTCGTCCAGCAAATAGTCTACCAGGACTACATTTTTTGTTTGTTTTACTGCTTCTGAACTTTGATTATTGTAAGAACTAGAAATATCTTTCATCTCCAGCTGGCAATACAGTTATACCCAATTTTCCAAGTTGGATTGCTATAATCCTCCTTAATGAGTCTACCATACTCACTCTCCAGAGCCTCCAACTGAATCAGAAAATAATGCTTAGCCAAAGAAGCAGCAGAGCACCATGGGCTCTTCATTTTGGTGCGGTGCTTTTTTTCAGTAGTTGCTATTTGATTTCTGTTCCAACTAAGAGGTGTTTTGAAAGACTACATAAACAATGAGCCTCGAAAACCCAAGCACTTTATTTACTTGTGCCTAATAAAATAAAAAGTAGGTCCAAATCTTCATCATGTCAGTTTTGGACCTGACTTCCTTAACCAGACTCCTAATGCACAAGAATTAAAAATTTAAAAAATCAATAAATGGGAGGGATTCAAACTCAGGAAAGGAAACAATCAATAATGTGAAGAGAGAGCCTACAGAAGGGGAAAAAAATCTTTACCACATGTTCCTCGGATAGAGCACTAATTTCCAGCATATATAAGGAGCTCAAAAACCCTAAGAGCAAAAATAAATAAATAAAAATAAAATAAAATAACCCAATCAATAAATGGACTAGGGAACTGAACAGACACTTCATAGATGAAGAAATGCAATTGATCAACAAATATATATGCAAAAATGTTTAACATCTCTGCAATTAGAGAAATGCAAATCAAAACTACTCTAAGATTTCATCTCTCTCATGTCAAAATGGCAATAATCAAGAATACAAGCAACAATAAATGAGAATGTTGGAGGAAAGGTACACTCATACATTGCTGGTGGGACTGCAAATTGATGCAACTACTATGCAAAGCAGTATGGAGATTTCTCAGAAATCTTGTATTAAAACCACCATTTTACTCAAGTATCCCTCTCTTTGGTTTATACTCAAAGGACTTAAAATCAGCAAACTACCATGACGCAGCCACATCAATGTTTATAGCAGTTCAATTTATAATAGCCAAACTATACAACCAACCTAGATGCCCTTCAACAGATGCATGGATCAAGAAAACATGATTATTTATACAATGGAATATTACTAGCTTTAAAGAAGATTGATATTATGGGATTTTCAGGTAAATGGATGGAGCTGGAGAATATCCTGCTAAGCAAAATGAGGCAATCCCAAAAAACCAAAGGCCCAATTTTTTTTTTCTGATTTGTATATGCTAGTTTACAATAAGGTGGGGGAGGCTAGGGAAAAACAGAAGTACTTTGGATTAGGCAGACAGGAGTGAAAGGAGAGGATGTGGTATCAGATTAGGAGGGACAGTAGAATGAATTGGACATTATTACCCTACATGCATGTATGACTGCATGACTGGTGTGATTCTACATCATGTATAAGCAGAAGAATAAGAAGTGACACTCTATTTACATATGATGTGCCAAAGTGTATTCTACAGTCATGTTTACCTAATTAGAACATTTTTTAAAGTGTTGATTAGATGCTCCTCATATCTTTTCTCATAGATCACTCACCTTTTGAGATGTCTTAACTTTCTGTCCAACCTTATGTACTTCTTTGACCCTCTTACTTTCTAGAATTTCTCATACACAAGACAAAGTAGATCATTCTTGATCTTTAATAGGATGCAAAATTTAATTTCCCTATGCTTTGCTCATTTCTTATCTTTGTTGCTAGGCCCAGGTTAATACAATACAAAATCTAACTAAACAAGATCCTAAATCTCACTTTCCTAAATAAGTCTTTACTGATCAAGATCCCAGAATATGTTTAATTGTCCCCACTGTGTGTTCTCATTGTGTCTTGTATTTGTGTAATTACATTTGTTGTACATGTGATTTCCTTGCTTTTCAAAGTCTCCTGTTTGTTTATTTATATAAACACAAGTGATTCAAGATCTGGCAAATAGAAACATTCAACAAGATTTTTTATTCAAATAAATTATTTTTATTTCCTGGAAGTACTATATATTTGAGAAGAGTTCGCTATAACCTAGGGCTTTAATTCTAGTTGGGGCATCCATTCCAACTCTAGCAAAACCAGTTTTTGCCATGACCGAATTAATGAGCCAAGTTCTCTGATTGTGTCTTACACTTCCACACGTGTTCCTCCTTCATCTCTCCCACTCTTCACATCTGATTTATTTGCTTTTGGCTTATAATTATCTCTTCACCTTGAATACTACATCGCTCCTTTACTCATCCTTTGCAATTATCCTTGAGTGTAATTCTGCTCTAGTTAGGCTTCTTGTTCTGTTTCCTTTCCTGCTCTGTGGCATTCAAAATATCCTAGGAGCTCAGCCCAGGAAAGGTGTTATGTTCATCAACAAATAAAAATATTTTTAAAATTAGACTAATTTCCTCTCCCAGCACTCTAAGCCTAGTAAGTTAAGGAGGAGTCTATTTATGAAATGATCCAGAATTTCCTAGAATAGCAGGGCAGCCAAATGAGTGATGATTCCAGGTGTTCTTCCCATTCATCTGGAAGATGGCTGCCTTTACACAGTGGCTGTCCTTATTTCTCTTGAGTGTTTTTACTGTTACTACTAAAAAGAATCACAAATACCCATAAAGATTTCATATGATAAAGAACGAGGATATAAGCAACATTTTTCTTAGTCAAAATAAATACAGAAAAAAAAAAAAGAACGAGGATATCTATAAAACAGGATGCTAGGTTACTAGAACATTTACCTGAATGATAAATCTGAATGTCACTAACAGGATTTTGTCATCCAGTCCAAAGAGCATGCTTGGGTATAAATTTATGAAGATTCAAAGTTTTTGATTCTAGGTGCTTGATGGGTGGTATACCTTCCCAATTCCCCAGCAATACCAGACCTCCTTGTTTGCCTCAGGAAGACAAGAACTGTTTATTGGTTTAATGAATGAGTAAACATGCCTGTGAATACACAAAAAGCTAAAGATTATAATTCATTACCTTTATAAATATTTTCTATTTTAATTTTATAATTGTTTCCACATAATAGTAGCTCATATTTTTCATTGAGATAATGGCTTCCATTTTTCTGTCAATTGTACTTGCAAAGAACACTGATTGCAATCTGATTTATCTCATAATCAAGCAAAGCTTTCTTACATTTTGTATCATACTATTGAGAATTTATGCTTAAATAATGTATCTTAAAAATTTATCAGGACTTAATGATTCCTCAGAGAGTTTAAAAATAAAAAGATTCTTACCATTAAAATTTTTTCTATTGTTTTGTCATGTTGTTCATGTGTTTTCCCATCTAGAGTATGGATCTAGGGCAGCACAAATTCTATCCTGTAACCTATAGTGTCCCTGAAGGTTTCTAACACCTCGCTTTTAATGGTGAGAGCAATATCAACAGCACCCTGTATAAACATTATATAGTCTTAAACCTGCTAGCTCCCACTCAGGCATCTACTGCTTTCTCTTATCAAATCAAAATGATGAGTTCAATAACTATCTATAGTATAAACATAAAGTTTTCTAAAATGGTTTACAATTTCAAATGGTGGATGAGAGAATGGAAGTAGGGTAGAACTTGATGTTTGTGAGGGAGGAAGAGAGAAGCTAGCAGCAAAAACTTACAGGAAGAGTGAAAGAAGAGCCAACAAATTTGCTGTTGATTGGAGAAAAGTTGGAAAGAAAACAGACAAGTGACAGGAAGAATATAAACAAAGAGAAAAAAATTAAAGATATAAGAATACAACAAAAATGCAAAACACCATCCATATATCATCATCCTCCAAACACTGATGCATTGACAACACCCTGTTCCAAATATGGTAGAGATGTTAGGGAATAGAAAAATCAAATCAAATCAAATAACTCTCAATGTAAAGTTGAACTATCTTCATCAGTATTGAAAGTTTCTCACTTTGCGATGTAGAGTCCCAAGTCTGTCAAAGATTATTTGAAATGTAAAGGAAATGGCATTAACTGTCTCTGATATCTCATGGGATGACCAGGCCCAGATCAGTCCTCATAGCCTATTCAACAAATGGTGCTGGCAAAACTGGAAATCCATATGGAGCAAAATGAAATTAAACCTCTGTCTTTCACCCTGCACAAAAATCAACTCAAAGTGGATCAAAGACTTAGGCTCTAGAATAGAGACCCTGCACCTAATAGAAGAAAAAGTAGGCCCAAATCTTCACCATGACAGCCTAGGATCTGACTTCCCTAACAAGACCCCTAAAGCACAAGAAGTAAAATCAAGAATCAATAAATAGGTTGGATTTAAATTAAAAAGCTTCTTCTCAGTAAAACAAACAATAATGTGAGGAGAGAGCCTACACTTCGGGAGAATATCTTTACCATATGTGCCTCCAACAAAGCATTAATCTCTGGGATATATAAAGAATTCAAAAAACTTAACTCCAAAAAACCCAAATAACCCAATCAATAAATGGGCTAAGGAGCTGAACAGACATTTCACAGAATAAAGATATGCAATTGATTAACAAATATATGAAAATATGTTCAACATCTCTAGCAATTAGACAAATGCAAATCAAAACTAAACTAAGATTTCATCTTACTCCAGTCAGAATGGTGATCATCAAGAATACAGGCAACAATAAATGTTGGTGAGGATGTGGAGGAAAAGATACATTCATACATTGCTGTTGGGACTACATATTGGTACAACCACTATGAGAAGCAGTATGAAGATTTCTCAGAAAACTTGGAATGGAACCACCATTTGACCCAACTATCCTTCTCCTCGGTCTATACCCAAAGCCCTTAAAATCAGCATACTACAGTGATACAGTCATGTCCATGTTTTAGCAGTTCAATTCACAATAGCTAAATTATGGAACGAATGTAGATGTCCTTCAATAGATGAATAGATAAAGAAAATGTGGTATGTATATATTCAATGGAATATTGCTCAGCTTTAAAGAAAAATGAAATTATGGCATTTGTCAGTAAATGGATGGAGTTGGAGAATATCATGCTAAGCAAAATAAACCAATCCCAAAAGAGCAAAGGCCTTATGTTTTCTGTAACATGCAGAAGCTAATTCACTATAAGAGTGGGGAAGAGAAGAACAGATTTACCTTAGATAAGGTAGAGAAAAGTGAAGGAAGGAGAGAGGAGGAGATATGGGGATAGGAAGGATAGTTGAATGAAACAGACATTATTGATTTATGTATATATGTGACTGCATAACCAATGTGATTCTACAACATGTACACTCAGAACAACGAGAAATTATATCCCATCTATGTGATATAGCAAAGTATATAAATGCAGTAATCTATAACTAATTAAAACAAATTTTTAAATTTAATTAAAAATTCCATTAAGATTTACATTTTAGATTTTTTTAGGACAATCTTATTTTAGAGATTTAAAATGAGGCTCAGTTAGAGTAATCTTTCAGTTTACTCATCTGTTTAGTATGGAAACTGAATCCGAATCCATCACTTTTGACTCTAAATTTACAATTTTAAATACTTTCCTCAATATACACTTATTTCTTCTGAAATGATATGTTACTCAAAACAACCAAAAATCTCAAGATATTTCCTACATACAAGCAATATGTCTCCGTTGTGGATTTTTCCTCCCATGTTTCTTGTTATCTATACTTTTATTTACCTTGGTTACTTTGCAATTATCCCTCTTTCCAGGAAGGTCACAAAATCCCAAGTGGAGACAACATTTTTAAAAATGGACATCCTCCAAATAATTGCAAGTTAACCCTGTCTGAACCATCACTATCAGCCTGTTGCCAGGAGATGCCCACCAGCAGGGGTGAGGAGGCACTGCTGGCTGCCGGCCTTCAGGGTGGCTGTCATCAGCTCTCCACTGCTTCCTACATGGATCAGGTAAAGGGGTGCAGAACACTTGGCCCGAGAGTGAGAGGTCCCCATGCCTCCTGAGGATGATTTCTCCAGAAAGGGCTAGTGAAGAATAGAGGGTCCAGCAGGAGAAACATCATCACTCAGCTGCCATAGAGGTACAAAAATTCCTCTTTCCAAAGAGACCCTCTGGCAAAGGGTATCATCCACTTACAAAAAATTCTTGCTCTTCAGTCTTGAACTGAAAATAAATTAGGAGAATAACAGACATCCATTACTCTTGGTGAACATTTCCACTGACAAGACCGAGGCTCGGAGTCCCGCGTCTGCATGTGTCTGTGGGGGTGATGCATCTCTTTTGGGTTTGCGTTAGCATCTCCTCGTCGCAGACTGAGCACTTTCAACCACGACACATTTTGAGCTGCTGCTGTCCTTGCCTTTCTCTTTCAGTTTAGAAAACTAACTCAATTATCCCTTTCTATCCAAAAGAATTCGCATCAAATGCAGACAAACATGGCCGGGAGGGTGTGCTTTCCCTGTTGTCACAGTGGGAGGGAGACAGCAGCAGTGGTGAGCAGCTGTAATTGCTCCTATCTTTGTGAAGGTTAACTCTCCCAAGGTGTCTTGAACATAAATGCTCATTCCTGATGTTTTCCAATTATTTTCGCTTAAAAGAAATACTTTAATATATTTAGTTCAAATTGCATGATGGTAATTATGCATCTAAATCTGATTAAGTGTCATGATAGAAGAAGTCTTTGCTTCCATAAGGGGATGTTTGTTGTTCAATAGATGGGTCTAATTTTCCGTAGTAGGAGGATTCATATTATAAGCATCGAGACTGCCTCTTTTTCATTAGTCATTTATAAAGCTCATGGTAAGCTGGTTAAATTCATAAAAGGGGAAAAAGAGAAGTTATCTTAAATCAATTTCTAATTTATTCACTACTTAGCTGATAGAAAACTGCTCATTGTGAGGATGTTTATTCAAACTGCAAATCATTATCTTGCTGTCAATAAATAGAACATTCAGTTTTTTAAAATTGGTATTCTTGTTTATCATATTTGTTATGTCATTCTTTTCCTCAAATACCCTATAATTTTTCCCTCATTCTGTAGTAGGTGAGAACGCAACCTTTGGCTTGCGGTGCAAGCCTGACCCTGCCCCACCATTGAACTCAACTCTGATCAGCAGTTAGAGAATTTTTTAATATTTATTTTTCAGCTTTTGGCGGACACAACATCTTTGTTTGTATGTGGTGCTGAGGATCGAACTCGGACCACACGCATGCCAGGTGAGCGCACTACCACTTGAGCCACATCCCCAGCCCCCCTTTTTAAAGTTTTTTAAAAACATTTTTTAGTTATAGTTGGACACAATATCTTTATTTTATTTATTTATTTTTATGTGGGGCTGAGGATTGAATCCATAGCTTCACATATGCTAGGGGAACACTCTACTGCTGAGCCGTAATCCCAGCCCCTGTGTTCAGTCTTAATCTAAGAGCTTTCTACATGTTCTAAAACATTAGGCTTCCTAACAACTCTATGAAGTAGGCACTCTTACTATTACTTTCATTTTGTAGTTGAGAAAACTGGAACACAATTTAAGTAATTTTCTCATGGTCACACATCCAAAAAGGTTTATTAACAGGAATAGAATCAAACTATATAAATTATGCCTTAATAGTTGTATTAAACAGGCATTATTATTGTTATTATTTTCTTCATTTTTTACATGAGCATAAACATGGTTCAGAGATAGCACAATAATTTGAAGTCAATAATATTCTACTTCCTAAATCTGGGGTTATAGTTTATAATAATCTGTACATGATTTACCTAAGATTCATACATTTCTGTAGCTATCATGTGATGTCTTCAGAAATTTAAATTTATTAGTCCATTTTTAGGTCTTTTATGTAAATTAGAGAGCAACATAGCCTCAAACACTGACTTGCTCATTCTTCAGCTAATATTTTTACATTTGGATAAAGTATATTTTCATTAAATGTTTCACAAATCCCTTTCACAGCACTCTGTGATTTTTTAATCTGAATATTATTTATTCTATCCTGGTCTGTGCTACTTGCTTTGCTGTGCAAGGAGGCAGTTGCCATGTGCAACTTCAATGGATTCCTTCCGATGTCCCAAAATAAATCAAATTATACAGCAAGCAGGGCTATCACTAAAGTCTATGTAAATAAAGATATAAAAAATTAAATATAACCTGTCATTTGCCTTGTGACTATTGAAAGTAAAACCATTCATGTTGCTCCAAATAAAACTCCTGAGAATCACAGTTTTTTCCTAGGAGGGTGGTAATGAAGAATGAGCACTTTTTAACAGACAGAGAAAAGGCCTTTTGAAGACCTGGTCAGGCCTATTTCCCATGATTCCTATGCTTTACCATGTCCCAGACCTGCTTCAAGATTACAGGACATTCTTTCATCAACCCATATACCACTGAGAGTGACTTCAAAGTGAGCAGGGCCCCTTATACCAAATGGCCAAGTTGTGAACATGGAGAACGAGTTGAAGGAAATGAAAAGTGCTACTTCACTTACCATGTAAATAAGAATGTGAAATAGCCTTTTTGCTGATAGGGATAAAGTTTTAGTTGTCTGGCTAGATCAAACCAGCCATACCATCTCCTTAAACAAAGCTAATGCAAAAGGAAACTCACTCTTCAATTCTATGAAGGGTGAGAGAGTTAAGGAGATTTCAGAAGGAAAGTGTGAATCTAGAACTGGGTGGTTCCTGAGATTTAAAAAAAGGAATCCATCTTCATAACATAAAATTGCAAGGTGAAACAACACATGTCAATGTAAATGTTTCCATTCAAAATTACTTCCTCTTGAGGCCCTCCTTGAACATATTGTCTATCACCACAGAACCATTTCATCTATTGAACTCTTGTTCAATTTCTTTCCCTCACTTGGCAGAGAGTTAGTCCATAATTGGTCCACTCCAGTACTCTGGGCCCAGGGAGAGGCAGAACATTATGGCAGAAAGACAGGGTGGAGGATAGCTGCTCAGCTCATGGCAGCCAGAGGGGAGCAGATTGATTGGTGGGTGGGGAGAGTGGACAGAGCAGAGGGGAGAGTAATTAGGGTTTTTCTATTGGATATGTTTATTCAATGCAGTTTCTTTACTAGGGTATAAAATATAAAATCCATGGGGCATAAACATTATTCAGTGCCATGTTCCAAGTGTCTGGAACACTGGTGTAATAAGCACTTAGTTAATATTTGTTTGCTAAATAAGTTACATATGCACCTACTTCTTCCAATATACATGAACACTTAATTGGCTGAATTCCTGGGTCTGCATGGGTGTTGATAGTAGGTAAGCTTTTCTTTCTTGCCCTGGTTAGGGAGGGGCTACACTAGCTCGGGACCTAATTTGATGTGAAAGTAAGGAGACATTGTGAGATCTCCCCTGTCCATTTCTTCCCTCCTGCTTCCTTTGTGGTAGTCCAGTAGTCCAGAATTACCTCAAAACCTTATTCTCTCAGGGTTAGGGATACAGCTCAGTTGGTAGAGTGCCTGCCTTGCATGCACAAGGCCCTGGGTTCTAATCTCCAGCAGCACACACACACACACACACACACACACACACACACTCACAAATGAAATCTTATTCTCTCTAAATCTGCTGTTTGTCAGCAAATCCCCCTGAAAGTTTATGTTTTGCAAGCATGATGCCCAGTGCAGCAAGGTTCAGAGGTGAAATGGAGGGATTATGAGAACTGTAATGTAAATTCATCCATTGATGAATTACTAATTGACTGTATCACTGGGTGGTAGCTGTAGGCAGGTGGGATGTGGCTGGAGTAAGTAGGTTATTAAGGGAATGTCTTTATCCCTGGCTCGCTCTCTCTCTCTCTCTCTCTCTCTCTCTCTCTCTCTCTCTCTCTCTCTCTCTCCCTGCCTCTAATCTACTTGCCCCCCTCTGGCTGCTATGAGCTGACCAGCTTTCCTCCACCATTTCTTTCTGCCTTAATGTTCTGCCTCTTCCAGAGTACTGGAATGGACTAGTCGTGGACTAAACCTCTTAAGTGGTGAGACTAATCTGAACTTTTCCTCCTCAAAGTTCTTCTTGTCAGGTATTTCAGTCACAGTGACACAAAGCTGAGTAACACATAAACATTTGGAAATTTCCCAGATACATATCTTGTTGACAGAAAAGATTTTTCTTATGAAGTCTAGATCTACATGTCCAGCTGCTCACTGAGCATCACTACCTGGAAACACAAGTGTTCAAATATGAACCAATGGCCATTGTTTTCCTATTTCATTCACCTCCAATTCTTTGTTACTACTCGTTTATGTTGGCTTATTCACTTCTAATTCTTTACACTCTTAAGTCCTTCTTTTTCACAGTCTGTCGGTATATTCCGTCAGCAACCACTTCCACTTCCTCCATGGGTTTGAGAGTGTTTGTTCTAATTCTGTCCCCGAAGTACTGCTGAGGCCTTCCCATCTCCAGCCAGAAACACCCTGATTAACTTCCTGAACTCATCAAAATCATCTTCCACGCTAAAAAAAAAAAAATCCTAAAAACACAATGATTTGTTCCTTTTCATTACTACAGTAGTTACTTGTTATCTTCCTTCCTGAATCACAGGTATAGTATGTAGACACACAGAAAGTGTGTCCCCCAAAAGCTTATGTGAGAGACAATGCAAAAAGGGTGAAGTGATTTGGTTGTGAGAGCCTTAACCCAGTCAGTTCATGAATCCCCTAATAGCTGTAGGCAAGTAAGATGTGACTGGAGGAGGTGGATCCCTAGAGGCATGCCTTTGAGGTTTATATTTTGTCCTTGGAAAGTAGAGTTCTCCTGCTCACCCCCTGCTCACCCCTCTGTCTCATCTCTCCGCTTTCTGGTGTCATATCCCCAGCTGCTTAACTCTAGGAAGCCACAAGGTGTGCCCTTGTTCTTGAAGATTATCTTTGCAAAGATAATGGTAACCTAATTGAGAAGGGAACTAAGCATCTATGTCCAGCCAATTATTTCTCTATACTCATTCATTCATTCATTCACTCATTTAATAAATATTCTCATAGCTTTGTTTTTGAGAAGTTCCTATATTTAAATGGGCTTTTGACCACTTGGAAAAATTATTTAACTTCACTGAAAATCATTTTCCTCAGGTATGTGATTTATTAGAGTTTAACTACTCTGAACTTGAACTGTCTATAAAGAAGACAGTAACATTCACTGGATGTATTTTTTTATGTATTGTGATTATAATCTTTATCTAATTACCTTCAATAAATGTTGGTTACATTCCTACTAAATCCAACATTAACAATGAAATTATCATGAAGCAAGATTCGTCTCAATGTACCTTCAAATTATGGCCTTGTTGATTATTTGCCAAAGCACTTATAAGTAACTCTAGCCTTATACACAGAATCTTGGTCTATTGGAGAGCATCTGTGTTTTCTCTATAGTAGGAGAATCGTGCTTCCGACAACTCATTTCCTTTCTGTTGCTGCTGATATTACTGGGGAAGAGTTTGTCCCTCTTTTCCTTTCTATTCTCCTGCCAAAGTCGTGTTTTCCTTTTACAAAGTAGAGGGTAGTAATAGAAATTAATAATTGTATGCTAAATAAAGATGTCTTTGTGCATATGTAGTACACATTAATATCTAGAATTACTTTATCTTTTATTGAGTGAAAATTCAAGATAGCCTAGAGGGAGCAATTGTCTTTTGACAGCAAAGTTAAAATGCCTCCAGATCAATAGCATCTGATACTTTTCTACAGTCATGGAAGTTTTCATATACTGAGCTACCTTATATGCCACCTACCAGCTACTAATGGATGTTAAGCACTGGAAGTATAGCTGCTTTGACTGAGCAACTAATTTTTAGATTTTATTTAATTTTAATTAATTAAATTAACTGGTACACATAGCCAGTGTATTAGACTATGTATATCTGGATGGCTCTCACCAGTATTATTTTATTTGTTTCACAACATTTCTAGCTGTGTGACTGGTTTGCAGGTAAGGCACACAAAAGGAACCTTCTGTATTTACAAACAGTTTCAAAGCATGAAAAAACTCCAGTGTATTTGGAAAGGGACCCAGGATAGTGCGTATATCTGACTTTAGTTACTACTTTGGCAATAAATGGTGGGAAAGTAGTTGCAATATAAGAGAAGTGATGTTGCTATGTATTTAAATTAATACCTTCCTGCTCATATGTTGCCAAGATACCCTGATGATTCAGCCATGTCTTTTCTGGATCTTAAGCCTGTCCTCACCGAGGTTGCCGGTCTAAACATAATAACTCTTAGCAAAGGGACAGATCCAGGCTAAGTCAGTCATGCTCTTGACTACACTGCAGGACAGAGCTAGGTGCTAGAATTTAGGAAATCACATGGAAATCATGCCTCTGTCCCCTCATTTTAACTGCTACAGAAGTCTCACTCTCAAAATCTGCCCAGATCTGTTGGAAATATGGAAATGAAGTGGGCCTCAGCCCCATTCCCTCCCTGGATCTTTTTAATCTGATGATAAATCAGTCCCCTTCCATGTTATAGAAAATCACCTGTGATCTTAGTATGCTATTGCCCTCTGGTATCAGGCTCTTATTCTCCTGGTCTTTAGACATGGTCTATCATAGATTATAAGATTCTAGAGGGCAGGGACTATGCCTTCCCCATTATTTAAATTCAGTACCAACTTCAGCAACACAAAAAATTATAGCACCGAAAAGTCCACTTTTTCTCCTTACAGCCACGAGAGAGAGGGATTTCACAATGCACCAGGAATATTTTATTGTTTTAACAATTGACCTCAATTAATGATCACGTCCAATAAGTCTTGGAAGAAATTTAAATCTTTTGCAGATTTGGAGTAAGGAAGATTAAGGATGGATCTGGTGTTGAGCGAGGAGTGCAGCTGTTTCTGCAGATCTCAGATCCCAGAAAAGGGAGGCATCTGGTAGGGAAGGCTGAACAAGGAGAGGGTGATGACAGAGATCCCACTGCTCCTTCCTGTCTTTCCTTGCCAATCATTCTTCTGTCAAACAGCCCAAAACTCTGAATTTTCTAATCATGATTCCCTGATTTACCATGGAATATTCCTGGTTGGTTCCTTTGCACTGCACATTATAAAATTGACATGGTGTGTTGAGATGTTGTTTGCATGGTTCTTTATTTTTTAACCACAATATAAGAATTACATTTTATCCCAGTTTCTTTAATGTTTGCAATATTTCTGTAATGTTTGTAATATTTTAGTTGTTTTCAGTTTTATAGAACTTAATGTAGAAAAATCTTTTTAGGAATATAAAATAAAAATAGGAAATTTAGAACTAAGAGGAACAACTCTGAAGTACCAGATGTTCAACAGCCTGGGTGACAAGAAGGATGACCATACATATTGGTTTAGCATGCTTTTCTGGTGTATTTGTGAAGCGCATAAACTGTCATATGCAAAAAAATGTTCTCACTTGGACAAAAAGTTATGTGGTTAACTGCATATATTTACAGATAAAAATTAGCTATTCAGACATACATTTTGTTGTTTCTTCTTCTGTGGAATTTTATATTTGAATTGCAATTTTCATATGGGTGACGAGCTTCAGTTACAAGTATTTTAGAAGAGAGTATAGTAACTCCTTCTCTACCACCATTCCTATTATTTCCCTAGAATATATCTTTTTAAAAGCTTCATCAGCACATCATTAACATATAAAAATATGTATATTTAGGGTATTTAAATTCCTGGGTTTTTTTTTAGACAGGGGGCAGTACAAGGATTGAACTCAGGGGCAATTGACCACTGAGCTGCATTCTCCGCTGGCTTTGAAAACTCACAATCCTCCTACCTCAACCTCCCAGCTACTGGGATTACAAGCATACACCACCACACCAGGCCCTGTTTTGATACGTATATACATTGTGATACAATCACCACAATCAAACTAATTAACATGTCTACCATCTCTACATCACTTGTGATATATAGACCACAGTAAAGTAAGATGTTAATTATAAGAGAAACTATGTGTTAAGTGTAAGGGAACTCTCTGCACTATCCTTGCCACCTTTAAAGGCCAAAAATTAGATAATTGAAGCTTAGTTTTGTAGAAAATTAAATTTAGAATTACAAAGTTAGACCTACTCTGTTCAAAGATTTTTAAATTTAAGAGAATGCTTAATTCACAATTGCTGTATTTTGGATGCGGCTTGTTTCCCAAAGATTCTTTTGTTACAAACTCCAGCGTGGTGCTAGTTAGAGGTGGCGGTGGAGTCTTTGGCAGTGTTATGTTTTATATATGAGGTGTCTTGAAAAAAGCTCATGTGAGAGACAATACAAGAAAGTTTAGAGGTGAAATAATTGGGTGATGAGAGCCTTAATCTAATCAGTGCATTAATCCACTTGAATGGATCAACTGGATGGTGATTGTAGGTAGGTGGAGTGTGGCTGGAGGAGGTGGATCATAGGACACATGCCTTTGAGGTACATATTTTGTCCTTCTTAGGCAGAGCTTAGTCTCTCTTTTGTTTTCTGGTGGCCATGTCCTGAGCCACTTTCTCCATCACACTCTTCCACCATGATGTTCTGCCTCATCTTGGGTTCAGAGCAATGGAGTAAGTCAGCCATCGATGGAAAGCCATGAGACCCAAATAAACTTTTCTTTCTCTAAAATTGTTCTTATTAGGTCTTTTGGTCACAATGGTGAAAAAGCATACTAAACTAGGCAGGTAGAACTTAGTACCAAGTAAAAAGATCATCAGGAATACTGCACCCAGAAGGAATTAATGTTGGTCTCATAGAGCAAGTTAGTTCTTATGAAAATGGGTTGTAAATCCTCTCTCTTCATATCTCCAAACAAAATCAATTGTATCCACCTCTGACTCATCTTGCCCACTAGCTCTAGTGTCCAAGTAATTAATTTTGCATGACTCTTCTAACTTTAAATTGTAGGTAGGAATCATACTTAATTGTGATCTCACTCTCACAGTAAATATCTAATCCCCAAATCTAAATGTTGTCTCTATCATCAAAATATCCCTTTAATCTTCCTACCACATGCACTGCTACTGCTCTCATCCAAGCCACCTTATGCCTAAAAAGCTAATTTTTCCACAAATTCTCTTTGCACACTATCTTCCCCCAGATATTCTGTTTCTTTCTCAAGACAGCAGCCAAAATGATATTTTGAAAAAAAAAATAAGCACATGTAACTTCCCTGCATAAAATCTATCATACATGGGAGAGATTTTTGGAGGAAAAAAAATCTTAAATTAAGAACTGGCAACATTTCCAAAAGGAAAAATTCCTCAAATAGTTGTTAAGAAAAAATTTTCAAAAGTTTATATTGCATTAATAGTACTTTAAGTTATATTTCATAAATATTGCAATAATTTGAGAAAAATTCATAAAATAAAAAAATTGAGAAAAACAAATCTTTATAATTATTTAAATACCTACTTATCTAAGGATACATTTAAACCTTAACACATAATTTGCTATCTGATATAAAGTAGGCTTTAAATAAAAAATTTTGAATATATTGATGAATATTGAAAGAAAATGTATTTTCTCATTAGATATTAATATGCAACCTTGAAAAGTAGCTTATATATAAACCAATATAAATAATAAAATAATATTCATAATTGAAAAGAATCAATTTTTATATTGTAAAAGTATTTTGGGGTAAGACAGACCAATTCCTCCTACTGGATTTTGTGACTTTGGGTAATTTAACTTCTCTGCACTTTAAGTGTTATTAGTTAATTATAGGAGAAAACACCTAGCTTACAGAAAATTGCAGAAATGCAGTAAAATATACAGCACTACTTTAAAGAATGTGTAACAAATTAAAGTTATTAATCCAATAAAATTTTATCTTGACTAGAAATAAGTAAATAATGTAATTATATAAGTTAGGATAAACATGAACTGTCTAATTAATTCAAAGGATTCTTTTCCTTAAACATCTCTGAGTCTTAGATTTTTGTGATATTGATTTACATATATTGAAGTAAAAATATAAATAAATAAAATTGACTTTAAAGTGGTAAGAAATTTAATTCAGCAATTATATTATTATGCAGCCATCAGAAGTGTAATTTGGAAGAGTAATAATTTTTTATTAATTTTTTTTGTTTTAATTAGTTATACATGATACTAGAATGCATTTATGCACTTTGATATATCATACATAGATGGGGTATAATTTCTCATTTTTCTGAGTGTACATGTTTCAGAATCATATTGGTCATGTAGTCACATACATGTGTTGAGAGCCAAAGACAAGTCATGATGGCGCCTGGCACTTTGCCAAGAGGAGTGGTTTGAGAAGTAAGGACAGCAAACCATTAAGATGATAGAGATTCCTTAATGACTGACTGCTGTGTCTAGATTATGTCAATTAAGTTAAGCTGTGTGTAATCATTAAGATAATGAGGATTCCTTATTGGTTGACTGCTGTATGCAGTTTATGTTAATTAAGAGAAGCTATGTGTAATTAGTTTTATATATATATATATGTATATATATATATGTATGTATATATATATATATATATATATATATATATATATATATATATATATCTGCTGTCCTGCAATAAAGTGGCTCCTGCTGTATCAACCTTCACAAGTTCCTTGTCACTTGGCCCCCGGTTATTTTTCTTCAGCCAGACTTCCGCATATATGCACAAAGTAATAATGTCTGTTTCATTCTACTATGTTTCCTATCCCCACATCTCCTCCCCTCCCCTCCCTTCACTTCCTTCTACCTAATCTAAGGTAACACTATTCTTCTCTATTGTGAATTAGCATCCGCATATTAAAAAAAAAAAAAATTCAGCCCTTGGTTACTTGGGACAGGCTTATTTTGCTTAGCATGATATTCTTCAACTCCATCCATTTACTAGCAAATGCCCTAATTTCACTCTTCTTTAAAGCTGAGTAGTATTCTGTTGAAAATATATATATTTCATCACATTTTAAAATTTATTCATCTATTGAAGGACACCTAGGTTTGGGCCATGAGCTGTCAAGTCCTTCCTTTTTATTGTGTTACTCACTAAGTTGACTATTGGGGTTTAAGACTTCCCAATGTCTCTTCTTGGGAGATTGGTGTAGGCAGGCCATGCTGCGGGCTGGGTTTTGAAGCAACTTACTGGGACAGCTATGAAGTGGTGGACCAAACAGACTGGGCTGTGGTTGGGTGGAGAAGCAGCTGGCCATGTACAGCAGGTCTAGCTGGCCTGGGCCAGATGAATCAGGGGGTTAGGCCTTGCGGGCCAGCAGAGAAGCTGTGGTCAGAGCTTGGCAATCCCAGTGGCAAAGTGATGGCTTGGAAGGCTGGGTATGGGCTGGAGGTAAAGCTACAGACCTAGTAGGTGGAGTGGTGCAGGTCAGGGGCCAGGAGTCAGGGGACTGAGGGCTGGGGGGCCAGGGGTCCCAGGTGGGTGCCAGACTGTTGCCAGTCCCAACAGATGTAAGGGACCCAGTGGATGCCAGATTGGTCACCAGAACATGTCAGCCAGGCAAGTTGAGAGCCAAGTGCCCTCACACACACACCTCTTACTTGCTGACCTGCTATAGCAGGCCTTATTAACACCTGCAAGCTGCAGAACTCACAGGGTTGGGGAGAGCAAGGTTCTCTCTAGCCTCTCCAACTTGTATTTCCCTCCAAAAAATGTCTTTCTGATTTTCCATGGCTTTGTTAGGATCAGTTAAATCTTTACTAGGCTCAGATAGGTTTACTCGGACTTAGCTGAGAACTCATGGATCTGAGTTTCCAGTTCCTGTTGGTCCCACTGTGCTATATGTCCCAAGATAGTTCCTGGAACATCTTTCCCTGGACAATTGATAAACTCAGGGAGACTGTTTCTTTGTTCCATTTAATGAGTCGAATAGTCTCTGGTTCAGCTAGGCAGACGGCTCCTTCAGTCAGGAATTTTCACTCTAAGCCTCAGAGAGAAGCAATATTCACAGTGCTAGAGTTCTGATAGCAAACTAGGAGAAATGCTGCCTCACTCTAATCTGCCATCTTACTCCTCCTTTTGATATGTATTTCTATTATTGAAAAAAAATCCATAAGCAGTATTAAATTAGTCTGATGATGTTTAATTGGACTCACTAATATTTAATACTTTTGCCTTTTAATACTTTCTACCTACTTTTGTAGGTGAAATTTTTCTATACTTCAGTACATGTTTGGGAAAAACTATAGAAGTTTTGGTATCCAATTGAATGAGAAGATTTTTATGTCCTCAAAGAAGTTGAATACTATAGAGATGACCTATAAATGAATCAAATATAACTTTCCTATGTTTATATATGAATACACAACAAGTGAAACCAAATCAGGTACAACCACAAGAATGGGATTCTAATAGAATATGTTACACTCCATGCATGTATGTCAAAATATATTCTACTCTCATGTATATATAAAAAGAACAAATTTAAAAATGACCTGTTCTTTCACAATTTGATAGATCTAGGGCTAGGGATGTTGCTCTGTAGTACAGTGAGAGCTTACTTAACATTTACAAGGATCTGGGTTCCATCCCCAGTATTTAAATAAAAAAAAAGATGATGGATCTCACTTCTTGCATATTTTCAGCTACATTTCAATTGTGAGAAACTTGATCTAAACTAGATTAAATGTAAGTACATACATACACACATTTTTATATGCTTGCAGAATTGTCAAGTCCAGGCTTCAAATTCTTCCATCTCCAGGTGCTTAAATGTTGTCTTGAATCTCCTATACAATTCTTCCCTGCTCAGCTCTGCTATCTTTTGCAATGTGTTTATTCTTTGCCAGATTTATTTCATGCAAAAGAAATGAAAAGAAGACAAAAAATTAACAGAAGCTCTGAGCTTCAAAGTTATACAGAAAAAAAAACCTCTCACTCCACATTGATACATGTAGTAATAATAATGACCAAGATTGTTTGAGTGACACACCAATCACCTGCACCCATCCCTGTGGACAAAGAAGTGGGAAAATATAATCAGCCACATCCAAGTCATAAACCTACCTGTAGGCAGGATCTTCAGTATGTTATGAAAGTTGATTAACTTAGTAAGTGATCCTCTGCATCACTGTCTTGAAAATTTTAGTTTTTAGTTGAGATCAGATAAATTATTGCATCTGTATTTTCATATTCCTTTTTGTGGTTTTTGGAGAAAATTTTTAAAATGTAATTGTGGAAGAACAAATTACTATAGTAAAATTAATATGGAAAATTTATAACTTAGAACATAATAAATAAAGAATAATCAAATATATTTTAATTCAAGAATTATTAATATTCTCATTATTCAGATAATTTTATTAAATCCCATATCTATAGTAGATGCAATATTCATATTTTATATTAGGCTAATATTATGTTTTATCCTCAAGAATAATCAGAATTCTAGAAAATTTATTTCACTTTATAAAGACTCACATGCATGTTTACAATTTCAACAAAATAAAATTGCAAATTTAGAAAGTAATTTTCTGATTTTCTAAACTTCAGTCATCATTTAAATCCAACAACGACAGAAAAAAAGACAGCTGGCAACATTATTTTCTTCCATAAAATGTATAAGAAAAGCACACATATAAAGACACTGCTGTGGTTGGGAATATGGCTTGAGCGCATCCCCCAAGGTTACACGTGTTGAAATTTAATCCCCTTTGTGAGTAATTAGGAGGGGAGCCTAATCCAACTACAGGTGGGAGCTTTGGGAGGTAATTAGTAAGGTCCAAGGCAGAGACCCCATGTCTGAATCCTGATGGCTTCATAAGAAGGAGAGAGATCAGAGGAGGCAGAAAGACACCTGTGCACTCTCTGTCCCTGGGTTTGCGGTGCCCTGTTCCACCTGGGTCTGCCTGCATCTCTCAGTGTGGCCTTCCTCCTTGGACCAGAACCAGATGCAAATCAGTTAATAAAGAAACCTCTCTTCCTTATTATGTACCCAGTTTGTCATATTGTGTTATTGGCAACAGAAAATGAACCAACACATACAGTGACTTCAAAACTTTGTATCTTGGCAATCCAATTTTAGGATATTTGTACATAGAACATATGATATTTTTAATTAGACAATTTAAATCAAACAAAAAGTTATATAAACTCTGGTGGGCATGTAACTGCTAATTTCTATTTCCATTTTTATAATCTCTTCCACTTTTCATATTGTATACAATGAACATGTATTGTAATAGGGCCATAAAAATGAATAAAAAGCATTTTTAGTGCTGTGCACCTAGTGACAAGAAAAATATTCCCTTTCTTTTGAATTTTTTAAAATTCTCTTTCTTTACATGAATTTAACATGCAAAAATATTTAACTGTATTTTGAGCCTTGGAAAATATTATATAATTATGGCTGCATAAGTAGTGTTTTCACTGTGCTTACACTAAATATATTTTCTTATCCTTGATCAGAATTCCCAAATGAATATTCATTTTTGAATATGGCAATTGTGTTTTAACATAATTAATGTTGAAAAAAGTGCCAAGAGAAACCAGTTTCTTGGCCACTTAATTAATTTTAATTGGTCAGGGATTTAGAATGAACTGCTAGTACTTTTAATTACTTTTGAATTATTTCCCACAATTATGGATTAATTCAGGTCCTTTGCTCATGTGTTTTTTTTTCTGCTCATCTCTTGACCTAGTTAACACCTTCTTGTCCTGCAGGTCTCATTTCACACGTCATAATTCATGAGATCTTCTTGGGCTCAGGATCAATTATGTTGCAATTGTGCTCAGTAATTTTTCTTCTTGCCTGTATCATTGTTGGTGATTTTATGTGACTAGAAGGATAACTTCTTGGTAACCAGCATTTAATCAATTTTTTTTCTTTCACTGCTTGATCACTGGCACCTAGAATAGTAATAGAGTAAATAAAATATGTATTAAGTTTGTTGCATAAACTGACTTAAACATTTGACGCTATAGTAAATAACAATGCATTACATACTGTACTTGAAAATTGCCAAGAGTAGACTCTGAAGTGTTCTTGCCACAAATAAATAAACTAATAATAAGTACCTGAAGAAATGCATATATCAATTACCTTGATTTAGTTGTTCCACAATGTATGTGTATTTCAAAACATCATATTGTGCACTAAAAATATATATAATTGATATGCTTGTCCATTTAAATAAATAAATATTTGATTAATGTTTCTATCCTCTGAGCTGTTAGCTGGAGGACAGGAGAGTGTGTCTTATGACTACCATATTCTCAGGAGCACACACAGCTTCTTTTAGAGAGTAGGTGCTCAATACATATTTACCAAGAGAAAGAGAAGAAACCTCAGCAAAGGGAATTCAGTTCTGAGGTGGTGATGATGGAGAAAGCTTTGTAAAGATGATGGAGAAAGCTTTGTAAAGGCCCTTTGTAAAGGGCCACATAGAGAGTGGCCGCAGCAGACAACAGCTACTCTGTGGCCTACAGTGGAGGCTGCGTCAACCACAGGCAAAAGGAGAGCTGGCATTTCAATTGACTGGAGCTAACAAGCACTCTTTTGGACTTTCCTCAGTGATCAAGGACTGAATACAGAAGCAATTACACTCTCCGTGTCTCTCTTTCCAGCACAGAATAAGAATCAGCATCAGTGGGTGCCAGTGAGGAGAATGTTTCCCCTGAACTTTTCAGGGTCTATGTGTACATAACAGGTATTTTTTCAATATAAGGTTTAGCTTATTATATTTCATATAAAAGGTGCTGAGAAATTGCATAAATAAAATCCTGGTAGCACTTTGAATGCATAATTATCTGAAGAAGTTCATCCAAAAGGAAATTGACTATGTTTGAATGAATTTCATAGAATCACACTGTTGTATGTCAGAAAACTCCATTTTATTTGGTTTTAATAAGTGGAAAGATTTCAAAATTTTGTAGCTAGAGATCAGCATAGCAAAGAGTAGGCTCTCTTACTGAGAAAATCTAAATTGCTGCTAATAAATGCTGCCCAATTGGAATCAAGTATTCAATTTTAGTCCAATGGCCTGTGCCCAAGGGGTGGACTGATATATCATCCAACTGGCTATTAGGCAATCAACTTAGAACCTTGTCATATGTGAGAGCCATCAGTTCCCAGAGAAAAGCAAATTGGGTAGATGTCATCTAAATGAACTCACCTAATTTGGTACATTACTGGCATTTTAAACTTGAACTCTTAATGAAAGAAAGCAAAATCAGTTGAAGAATATTCTCTAAAGCTTCCCTAAAAAGTCTTAAGAAGCTGTGTGGATTCACACCAAGCAAACTAACCATCATACAGAGATGTGGTCCAAATATTTACTTGTTCACATTTTTTAGTCTTTGTTAAACTTCATACTTGTTCACATTTTTTAGTCTTTGTTAAACTTCATCGTCAAACTTTAATCATGCTGAGCACTGAAGATCTTCGTTAGCATTCAGTGAATTCATGCCAAATACCCTACTCACAAGCAAAGGGGGGGGGGAGGAGTGGCTGGAATCTTAATGTCCCTTTCAATAGCAAGCCTCTAGTGACAAAATTTTACATGTCACACCAGCCCCCACCTCTTAAAGTGTCCACCACCATCCGATAGGATCAAACTGGGGTCTACAGTTTTAACACATGGGACTTTGGGAGACAATAAATTCACAGAAGTACAAAAATCAATGGCATTCTGAAAAATAAGCAAAAGTACTTGGTAAAAGGTATTTAACAGTAAAGCTATATGCTACTTAAACCTAATAAAAGATGTAAATTGAGTGTATGAAGAAAATTTCTAGTGTTTTCAAGACACACACACACACAAAAAAAAATGGAAATATGTTTCATGAATGAAATTCTTGAAATCAAAAGTGTGATAACTGAAATAAAAATTCAATAGAAAACTTGGAATGTAAAGTTTAGAAAAATCTCCAAAGAAACTCAACAGAAAGATAACAGATGGGAAACAAAATGGAATAGATTTAAAAATTTAAAAATTACTTCAAGAAGTTCATAATTCAATAAAAGGAATATTATGGGAAAAGAGACAAGAGCCTTCATTCCCCTACAAATATAGCAATCAGTCATCCATGGACCAAAAACATATCTAGGAAAGCTCGTGGGGTGAATCACAAACTTACACTAACACAATGGAGCAAAAACTGGAGAATAAGCATAGAAAAGGAATTCTGGGAGACTGGCACACCTGGCATATTTGGAAATAGTTAGGAAGAAAGGTGAGGGTTCACTTGCGGCACGTTTGGCTGCTGAGGCAACCAATGTCCCTTGTTATCACAAACCTCCCAGAAATGAAGATACTCTTGACCCTCTCTCTCAAGTAAAAGCCACTGTTATAGTGTGTTATGGTTTGAGTATAGTTTTTCTGTACTAAAAACCATTTTAAGGCTTGGTCTCCAATCTGGGAGTGTTGGGTAATGGTACTTTTCAGAGGTATTGGTGGCCTTTAAAATGCATTAATGCTTTTCTCACAAAGGTGAGTTCTTACTCTCAAAGGAGTGGGTTGGTTTTTGCCAAGAGCAGGCTATTATAAAGGAAGCCTTCAATCTCCCCTCAGTCTCTTTGGATTTACACAATACCCTGTCTTCTTCTTTGACATGTTGTGATGTAGTCAGTTCCATTGCCAGATGCCAGAACTATATTGTTTGGGCTCTTCAGTCACCAGAATCTAAGCCAATAAATCTCTTTTTTAATGCATTACTCAGCCTCAGGTAATCTGCTATAGTTACTGAAAATAAATTAAGACAACATCCAAAGAAAATAAAATAACTATCTCCTATGTTTGTTACAACATTATTCATAATAGCCAAAATATGGAAACAACTTAAGTGTCCTTCTACTGATGAATGGATAAAGATATTGTGGTATGTCTGTATATACAATTGCCTTAAAGAAGAAGAAAATCCTCCCATTTGCAACAACATGGATAAACAGGAGCACATATGCTAAATAAAATAGCCAAAGAATGAAAAATACTACAGGTTAAAGCTTGTAAATTGTAGGTATACAAGGAATAAGTTAATATGGTGACTATAGTTAATGATAATGTATTTATACTTTAATTCAACTAAGAGAATGGATCTTAAGTATTCTCAGCATACACACAATGTGCAGTGATGCCTATGCTAATTAGCCTGATCGTGGAAGTTGTTTGACAATGCATACATACATGGTCTTCTTCAGTTTCTTTTTTTAGTGAAGTGCAGTTTTCATTGTAGAGGTCTTTCACCTCTTTTGTTAGATTTATTTGCAAGTTTTTTTTTTTTTGAGGCTATTGTGTATGGGGTAGTTTTCCTAACTTCTTTTTCAGTAGATGGGTAGATGGACATTTATTGAACACATCTATTATTCATAAAGATACAAAATTTCAGATTTTTTCAGATTAATACAAGACTTATGGTTTAGATTTATACTTTTTTTACTCTAATTAAAAAAATTACAATACATTTACTGAACACAATTTAAAACTATATTTGCTATTTTGCATGATACATTACTGTGCATCAACTGCTGTATTAATGTTAGCTACTGTTCAAAAACTTATAAACCAGCAACGTGTGATTCTTGAGCAGAATACATAATACCTTTAGATTTCTGAGAGAATGATTTCCAACTTAGAATTGTGTAGTCAGCAAAACTATCAATCATGATTTGTGTGAGGGACTAGACATTTATCATATGTGAAAACCATAACCCCATAGGTTGTTGAAATACTAATAATCAATTAAAGATTATTCTTTTACTAACTTAGTTTTTTTGTTTACTGATCCTATTTTCAAAGTATACCTAAATATTAGGATAGTTCTAAGTTATCTGCACCTAATTGCTGAGCAAACTCAAATTTTTTACTGCTAAAGAATAATAACTGATCTACTATGTTTGAGTCAAGTTTAAATATTCCTGCTAATTTTGTGTAAGGGAAATAGAAATTATGAAATTATTCACTTTAAAATTGAGAAGTCTTCTGAGAACCAAATAGGAACCCCATACCTAGAAAGTTCCAGTAGCAGATTCTGCAAAAGTAAATATAAGAGATAAACAACAAAAATAAGTATAAGAATAAAGTAAACAACAATGATAAATGAAGACCCTAAAAACCCTGTGAAGACTCTACATCCTACAAAAGTAATACAAACTTGTAAGCAAATGGTACTATTCTATCTCTAAGAAACATAAAATGCGTGATATTCAAGGAAAACCTCAAGTGAGAAAAATCTTAATAGAAACATTTTACTTTATTCTGTACTTGCTATTTTTCAAGATTAGAATGCATGTATAATATGTAATTTTATGTATTAGTATAAATTTTCTTTTTACTCACTCTGTCGCCTTTAAGACCCATGTCACCTTTGAATTCTGGAAAGCCGTCTTCACCCTAAGAAATACATGGAATAAACAAAAGTTTAGTCTGACCATTGTAAGAATCTAAAATATGATTATCTAAAATGAGTGCTGATTATTAGGTGAAATTATCCTGGGAATTATGAATTCTAGATGTGAAATCTCCTTCTTCTCTACTCCATCTGTGTTCCTATTCCCTTATTCCCAGAATCTTCCAATCTTTCTTCAAATATTGGCTATGAATTAAGGAATTTTTCATAAATGTGTCCATCATGTCTTCTGTAGCTCATGACAGAAGTAATTCTGTAATAACATATATCTTATGCTATTTACATAAAGAAAGTAATTATCATTTAACATGATTTACAAAGTCTTATTCTATCAAATAAAAAGTTTTACCCTTAATTTGCTAATTTTTATCAAAGAATTTTACATTGTGCATTTAATATCCTGTGATTTGGTTGGATGCCTTCTAACTTAATTTGTTCTCTATATTATACTCTCTTCAGGTGAAAATGGGAAGGAGAAAGTATGTCATCTGTGTGTGCAAATTGCTTATTGTGGAACCGTATGCACAGAGCAAAGGTGCTGAAAACTGGGCATCCTTTAGCCATGGAGACATTGGGGCTATGGGAATATTTCCTGCTGTTCCTACTCAAATCTGGAAGCTTCATGAACAACTTTATTGTCTTTTAATTTCAATAAAAAATAATTTTCTTAAAGATGATTATTCATGTATTCAACAACATTAAGAGAGCAATTCCTATGTTGAAAAGCACTGTGGGATATTTTGAAGTTTTTATTTTAACCAAAACACAGAAGGGAGAACATCTGTAGCTATTTTGGTATAAATGAAGTAGACTGGGAAAGAGAAAAAGAAAAGATGTTGTTGAAGATGATGATGATGATGATGATGGTGACGGTGGTGGTGGTGGTGGTATTCTGGTGGTGCTGGTGTTTTTGAGGCAAGATGTGAAGGACAGAAGGTATGCTACGTAGTTTGGCATTTTATTTGATAGCACAAAATGGATACAAGTTTTAGAGTTGGAGGAAAGAACTCGTTAGTGTGGTTATGAGAACGGTTAGGAAGGACAAAGACATTTATCTCCATATCCTACTGGCAAAATAACCTCTTTGAAACACAAAATTGATCATATTACTTTTCATTTTTATATTCCTCAATGTTTTCAAACAGGTAATGATGAATATAAGCTGCCCTCTTCCACACCTTGAGCTAGTTCTTGTCCATTTCTTCAGACTTTTTTCTTGAATCTCCCCTCTATCTCCACCCAAATCTTTGGATTGCATTCTAGAAAAACTAAATTATTTTATTTTCATTCATAACACACCTGAAAAACCTTTCCTTTCTCTGTACATCTGGCAATATTTTACTCTCTTCACAATGCAGCTCATGATTCTGTCATGAAGTATTCCCTGACCTCAAACATTTCCTCCTGAAATTAACCTGTCCATTCAGTGTGTCCTAGCTACATTTCTTATTGCAACAACATGACTTCCTGTTTTGAGTAGATCACAAATCACTATTCCATTAAATACTAGAGGTAGGAATCATATCTAAATAAACACTGAGTTTCTGGTATCTAATATATTTTGACTTTGGAAACCATGATACTCTGTAAGGATTTACCAAAGGAAGATTTGGAAATTATCCATGCCCCAATGGGAATTTGGCAAGGTATGGGAATGTTTAGAAAATACCAAATAGCATGCAATTTGAGCGTGAGACCAAAAACTAGAAAAAGCGATCCAAAGCACTATCTTGTCTAACTCTGACAGGAATAGAACTTTTCCTCAGGAAAACAGAATAAGGTTTTCACATTTTGTGGTGAAGTGACCTTTTAAGGAGCAGAATTATCTTTATATCAAATGCAACTGGAGCAATGGCTGAAGTGTAAGAGTTGAAAATGACCACTTAACTTCCATTAGCTGTTGTCTTCACTACCTTCTCCCTGGAGAGAAGTTGCATTGGAGGAAAGAACACCTGCCAAGTTTAGTTTAAGAAACATTGAACTCTACGTCCAAGAATCAATAACTGACACTAGGATTGTTTCAGGCAGACTTATTTGTTTGTTTGTTTGTTTGTTTACTTAGAGCTAGAACCCAGTGAATGGGATTCAACTTCATTCAAACTATGTTGTCAGTATGCATAATTAAGGAAAAGAAATATATGACTCAAATTCATTAGGCAAATTTTTAAACAAATGGCATAACAGATTACTGATATTTCCAGTACCAAAATTGTCAGATCTGAAGTAATCTTCAGAAAAAGGAAAAAAAAAAAATGTATGGTTTTGGAAGATGAGTACCACAAAAATTCACTAATACCACTTGGTCTATTGGGCTGTGTTACTAGAAGTTTTAAGGAAAATATCTAAGACAAAAAAAAAAACAGAATTTTAATGCTATGCTAGTTAAGGTATATACTTGCTATTTAAGCTTTTGATAATAATTCGTATCATATAGTAAAAAATATCTAATGGTATAATTGTCTAATTTATTCTTTATGTCTGATTTATTCTTTATGTCTAATGGGATATAAGGTGGATTGTTTTACATATACAGAGAAAGAAGTTAATGAGGTCCTGAGCAACTTAGTGAGTCTCTGTCTCAAAATAAAAAATTAAAAGGTCTGGGGATGTTGCTAACCAGTTAGACACCTCTGGGTTCAATCTCTGGTACAACAAAAAAATAAATAGGAAAAAAGACTGTTTTGTTTCCCCAGCAGTTAAGCATCTCTGTACCAAAAAAAAAAAAAAAATACAACTACAGAATGAATTACTATTCCATTTCATGTTAGTAGGTGATGAATTCAATATTTAGAAAGAGAAAACTTTCTTTCAGTGTAGAAGAACCACCTAGGAGAATCTACCTCATGAACTAGTGACTTAAATTGGACCCCTGCTGATCAACTTGGCTTCCACCTGAGGTTCTGAAAGGAAATAAAGGAATGAAATAAACAAAGCCTGCATAAGGACAGACAGAGAAAGAGGACTTAATGTCATACTAGACCAAACAAATAGTAGAAATGATCTTACTAAATCCAAATCTGAATTGGAAAAAAAGAGAAGGCCTTATAAAAGTTTTTGTAATACAAGGAAAATGAACAACTCAACATCAAAATAATATATCTCTAAAATTTATAATAACCCAAAGTAAATAAATATTCTAGAAACTTGAATTCTACTCAGTCCATTGAAAAATATGGCTCTATGAAAGGTAATCTGGAACACATAAGAGTAAAATTAATTCAGACTAAGAATTAATATAGAATTAGCTAAAAGATGAAAGGGAATTAAAAATTAATAGCTCAATTAATGAGTGTCCACATGAAGACAAAAACAAAGAAGAAATCATACTACAGAAAACAAAATCACTAACTTTCTCTAGATAAAACAAAAATAAATAAATAAAACTATAAAAGAAAATGCATTATAGAGGACAGATCAGTGTTACTAAGCCTGAGAATTATGATCCTACCCTGCTAGGAAAGAAATCTGAATAATTGAGAGCAAGCAATAACCAAATATTAAATAGAAAAACATTTTCCTCAGCTGAAATATTGTTCAAGTCTATGAATCAATACTATTAGCTTTATGAATCCAGAAAAAGTAATGAATGAAAAAAAAAAGATTTAAAATAAAGTATTAACACCCAAATAGGGATAGAAAATTGTTACCCATGAAAGAGCAAAAGTTGGGCTGTCCTCAACTTTGTCTTCTGCATAACTGAATGCCAGAGGACAACACAGAATTTCTACAGAATTTTAATGTGAAAAGTTTGTGACGTGAAAATTCCACATCAACCAATTTATTGTTCAAATATGAGAGCAACAGAAGACATTCCTAGGTTATAAGGACCTGGAAAATATTGCAGCCAAGCATTCTTCTTGGAAAAGAAAAAGAATCAATGATTTAATTCAAGTGATAAAACTATAAATCAAAATAAAAGTACTAATGCTAAGCACTACTTAATGGTGTTAAAGTAACACAATTGA
This sequence comes from Callospermophilus lateralis, assembly GCF_048772815.1. Classification (NCBI taxonomy): domain Eukaryota; kingdom Metazoa; phylum Chordata; class Mammalia; order Rodentia; family Sciuridae; genus Callospermophilus; species Callospermophilus lateralis. The sequence continues at coordinate 3,912,057 of NW_027510917.1, forward strand.
ATATTTGTTTAAATAGCCTTTAAGAAATATATTTAACACCTACTGTGTGCATGTATTCAGATGGGAGAAGTGTGGAATAACTAGTATGTCAGATAATGATGGGTGCACTGAAAAACTAGAACATGGTTAGGAAATAAGACAGAGCTGCAATTTTAGACAGATGGTCTTGAAAAAGCCTTTTAAAAATTAGGACCTGATTTAAATAAGGGAATGAAGATTTTGAAGGTCTTAGGAGAAGAGATTCTGGGAAGCCTCAAGTATCTGAGGTGAGAATAATTGTCATGTTCCAGGAACATTGTTAGAGAAATGCAGTGATAGGGATTCTGCAGATGTTTGCAGATGTGAACTAATAAGGATTCACATAACATAGGGAAATTCAGTCACATAAGGACTTTGGATTTTATTCTACAGTAGTTGGAAAACCAATGCTGGGTTTTAAGCAGGGGGATAATATGACAGATCTTAGCTTTGAAAAGGATTACCTGGCAGTCATACATAGCAAATACACAAAATAAGGAGTCAGGGACACCAATTAGAAGGCTGCTGTACTAATTGTCTCTATGATCACTTACTAATATAGCAAAGAGTGAAATGTATTGCAGGAAAAGTGAAATACAGCATTTTAAATTTATTACTGTGTCTAAGAGAGACTAAATTTACTGTACTTAATTGATTAGGAAATATATATTAGGTGTTTGATAAGCTTAAAGACAATTATTCAAATTTAAAAGAGATTGCTTTTCTGTTCCAAGCAACTATTGAAAATAAAAATAACAAGCACGAGTCCTACCTTCAAGTGCCTTATGATTTTTGTGCATCAAATAAAGTCACTGAAGTAATATGTAACTCTTTTACTTAATATGTGTTCATTAGTCATATTTCTCCAGAGATACAGCAAATAGGATATATCTCCTATTATATAGATCATAAGATTTATTTTCTCACATGATTATGGGGGTTAAGTCCCATTAAGTGCCATCAACAAGCTGGAAATAGGAAAGCCAGAAATGTAATTCCAAGGCCTGAAAGCTGGAGAGGCAGAGTGTGATTCTAATTGATTCTAGAGGAAAAGTCTGAGAACGCAGATTGCCAAAGGCAGGAGACAACTCAAGTTCTACCAGAGATAGGTTAGAGAATGAATTCAAAATTCCTCATCCTTTCTGTTCTGTTCAGGCCCTCAACAGATTGGATTATGCCCAACCATACTGGGCCAGGTCATCTGCTTTAGTTAATTCACCAATCCAAATACTAATCTATTCTGAAAACACCTTCACAGATAAACTGAAAAATTATGTTTAATCAAATATACAGGCATTCTATAGTACAGTTAAAGTGATGCATAAATTTAACTGTCACAATATTCTTCTCCATGTAAAATACATAAGGGGTTCAATTTTCTAATGATTTTAAAAAGAACTCATAGGCTGAAATCTTTAAATATTTTTAAATATATTTACATCCTGTGGATCTTAAGAAATTAGGTAAAGCTATGAGATTCACCAAAATCCAAGGTCAAAGGTAAAAAATGAAAATATGGATAAAATTAAATTCTGTGCTGACAGGGCCTTGGAATCCTAGTGTGAGATACAATTTTTGGCAATGTCAGTGAATGGTGGGAATAATTGTGCACTCATCAGTGAGCTACTGTATACAATGATCTTGTACTTTGTTTATCACAGAACTCAGAGAAATGGATCTAAAACTTATTATACATTATTATCACCAGCAAATTAAAATAATTATAGATAATTAGCCAAGTGAAAGGCAATTTGGTGAATTTAAGGGCCATTTTTAAGGAGTATTTTCCCTGGTACCTTGGAGTGCTTTTTAGATAAGGCAAGACTGAAATCCAGCTGGGCAAACAAGTCTTATAGTTCTGTGTTCAGCAATTGGAGTAAATGCCATGATGTCCTTGCCAAAAGGCATGTGTAGTTCTGCCCCTGTGGCCTTGTTGGTTGCAGTTCAAGGGGCCTCTCTTCTTGTCTCTGCTCCATTCCTGCAGCTTTCCTAGGGCAACATCCCATGTTACTGGCATTTCTTAATCTCAGGGGTCTCCGATGCAGCTTTGGCTTCCTCCTCAATTCTTCTGTTAATTGAAACTGCTGAGTAACAAATAGAGAATGCAGCTCAGTACAGAGTATCTGTTGAGGCCAAGTTAATTGGTGAAAGGAGCATAGCCCATAGGAACACAAGGCTATAAGTTTCAATAATTCAAATCTCAATTAGTCTTGAAACAGTTAATAAATCAATTTTAGAGGCAATTGTTTTATGTTGAAAAATAAAATCAGATATTTGATAGACATATTTGAAATATAGAGATTTTTGGTTTTGAGTGCCACAGTTACAATCATGTTCACATTATAGCAACTCTATACCCTTACCTGTCCCTTATGGCAGGAACCCAGTCTTTTACGAATAGCATAAGCTATCCATACGGACCCCAGCCTTGCTTGCTATAGCTTGTTGAACTTGTCCTTCTCCTAGCTAGCCTGCTAACATGGCAGACTCATGACTGAGAACTCAGGTGTACTCCATGAGGTGAAAGGTATATAGTGGCTGGCCCTCTCACAGCCTCTCTTTATGGTTCAATATGCTCTAGTTCCAAAGTCACACCCTTGGCTAAAGTTCAGAGCAGTTCAGATTACTTGGAAAGGCATTTTACAGAGCTGGTGAAAATTTAGGATGACTTAAGCAGATTTTTAAAGTTGCTAAGCAAGTGAAAATTAAACTTTATGAAAAGCAAAAGCTGTTGTCTAAGAAAGACAATGAAATATTATTATAATATAAATCAGGATGAAAAAATGTTTAGAGTCATAATACTGAATGCAGAAATTTTGGATTTAACTAGTTACATTGAGTGAAGAGGAAACAAATGTTCATGTGTGAGTGCAATATTAGCAAGACACATATTGCTACAATTATTTTATCGTATTTTAATTAAATAAAAATATGTGCTATTTGTAAAAAATAAAGTGATGAATAGAAGTTAGAAAAAATTTTAAATGGATAAAACTAAAAATGAAGATCTCGATCATGTATTGAAAGAGTAGATTCTTCATCTTTGCAGTGAACATGTGCTGATCATCAAACAAAAAAAAAGGTGTGTTAAAATGATCTAAGAATGGAAGGGAACTATAACTATTCAACAGATTGGTTGTAAAGTTTTAAGGATATGCATTAAATTTTTAAAGATTTGTGGTGATAAAGCATGTGCTAATCAAAATGTAGTGTGGAGAAATTCATTGACAAACTTTTCAAGGTCATCACTGATAAAAATATGATGTCAGTGTAAGTCTATAATGCTATGAAACAACACTATTATGACATTATTGCCCCAGAAAGACAGTCAACAGTTGATGAGACAGGCCTTACAGCAATTAGGGATACCAAGGACAGAATAACTGTGCTGTGATATGCTAATACAGCAAGTATGCTTAAGTATAAACTTGCTGTAACAGTCAAAAGCATGCATATTGAATGTTTTAGAGGAGTTTAATTTTTTTACCAGCCCATTATTATGCTGAGAAAAAAGGCATTAATCGTCAGGGCCATCTTTTCGGATTGGTTTCACCTTTTATGCTGGTGGCTTGTGGTCACTACAGGGAAGCTGGACTGTATGATAACTGCAAGCTTCTGTTATTCCTTGACAACTATTCTGCTCATCTGACTTCCAAAATCTGTTAAGAAATAATGCTTATGCCTTGCACTTTCCCCAAATTTGACTTTATTAATTCAGCCATATGATGAGGATTTCATTAGCAAAATAAACATGAAAATAATTTCCAGAATAACATGCTAGCACCAGGGAACAGAAAAGTGGGTGTTAAAGGTTTTCAGAAGAGATTTAACATGAAGAATGCTGTATATGCTATAGGTGATGCTTGGAACATAATTACTAAAGACACAGTTTTGCACACATTGCAGAACTTCTGGCCTGCAACCATATTCATTGATGATGATGAATATTTGAAGGATTCTACATGCAAGTGAAAAAAAAAAGATCTCACCTTCTAACATATGCAAAAAAAACCCAAAAAACCAACACGCCTTCCAAGTCTACTACTAAGTTGAAAGAAGGGAATATTAAAAAAAATTAACAACATTAATGAGGTTCCAGTTGTTCATTCATTGATGGTCACATAACCAAAACAGTTCAGAATCAAGGTTATCATAATAATAGTGATATTGGAGATGACATTATTAGAATGACAGAAAAAGTGCTTATAGACAAGATGGTAAAAAATGTGTGATGGGCTTGACCAAAGCAACACCACTTATAGCAACACAAGAAATCATATGAGTACATAAAAAATAAGTCCCTTCTATGACAAAAACCCTTGTAAAGCAGATGACTCTGGAAAAACATTTGAAAAGCCATACAGCAGACTGCCTCCTCATCCCTATGGGAACCGGTTCCTGGCCTCTCAACTGTCTCAGATGTTTCCTCTCACCCTCAAAATAACTTATGATGTAGAGTAACATTTATATCAAAACACAACACTGCAGATGGAGTCTGAAGGCTGCCCTTGTTTGTTGTTGCTGATGTTTAACAGCTGACACAGGTGTCCTGATGATGCCACTGTGCTGTTTGATCATCTGGACACTTGACTTTTTTCACTGTGATCCTGATCTGTCATATTTTTACTGGTAAGTATTTATGGGTGAATAAATATGAGAAAATTATTGCTTATGGGTAGCCTATAAATTCAAAGTTTAGAATGATGGTGATGCCTAACAACCACATTGTCCACCAGTGTGGCTGAGGGATTGACATCTTTGATGTCTGATGGTTCAATGTACATAGACTTTCTTTCATGAAAAAAAATATTAGAAATATTGTATAAAATTATCTTCAGGCTATGTGTATAGGTGTATAAGGGTATCACACATATAAGGTATATACATGAAACATAAGTGGTTTTGTGTTTAGACTTGGGCCCTAACCCCAAGATATATCATTATGTATATGAAAATATCCCTAAATTTGAAGAAGTCTAAAATTCAAAACACTTCTTGTCCCAAGTGTTTCTAACAGGGGATCCTCAACCCATTTTATCGAATTTTCCCTCTTCCTAAAAATATGACTTTTTATAGGGTTGCTCTCAGAGTTTTGGAGCCTGGAAGTCTGAAATCCAAGTATCCAGGGGACCGTACTGCTAGTCAAGAATCCTTCATGTCTCTGCCAGTTTCTGGGGCTGCTGGCCACCCTTGACTGACTGGTGGTTGTTTCACTCCATTCTGTTTCCTTTTTCTCTTTGCCGTGTGTGTGTGTGTGTGTGTGTGTGTGTGTGTGTGTGTGTGTAATCTCCCCAGCCCCTGCTTCTCCTATACAAATATGTTTGATGACATTTAGGTCACACTTAGGTGATCTGGGGCAGCTTCCCCATGTTAACATCTTAAATCACCACATTTCCAGTGAGGTCACATCATTTAGAAGTTCCAGGGATCAGGACCTCATATCTTTGGGGCCACTGTTCAGCTCTCTGTACTTGGTAAGTAGGATCTCAAATGCTGGTAAATGATACTCACAATTTTAAGCATGATTCATCAAAGAAAAGGAATAGATATATTTAAACCATTTCCTAAAGTAAATAGCAAAAAAAAATGTGTTGAAGGCCAAGAGAAAAATAAATTTGTGAATAAAGTTGTGAGTAATGGCAGCAGGCAGAGAGAAGAGAAAGTAGAAGCCAAGAAACTGGCTTTTGAAAGCATTCAAATAATTCTCATTGCTAAGGAAACCACTTCACAATTTCCTGTCTCTATCTCAGCTCTGAACAGCTGCTTTACTTATAATTTGGCTTCGCTGAAGGGCTCTAATTGCTAGGTAAAAGAGATATTCAGAACCAGGCACAATGGCACATGCCTGTAGTCCCAGATCTCAGGAGGGTGAGGTGGGAGGATCACTTGAGCTCATGAGTTCAAGATCAGCCTAAGCAACACAAGGAAACTTGGCTTCCCAATTCCTCTGCCTCTAGTAGGCAACTACAATATGATTGAATCAAATATTTATACTTGTGGGATCTGCTCTCTCATTTTATTTTTCATAATGTTACCAAAAAAATGTAAGCATAATTTTCTCTTTTCTTGTTTACAGACATGCACTTTAATAACATATTGCTAAATTTTCAAATAAAAATGTTTAGAATAGAATGCAGTCTTGGTGAATGTAGTCCTCTGTGGTGGCATTCATGAAAAATTCTGTTTAATTTTTAGAATTTCTTTAAAAAGTCCAGAATTTTGTTGAGAAATTGATACTTAACTCTGTCATGTGAATTCTCAAAAATGCCATTTTCCCTCTCATGCTGTGTGTGAGTATGTTGTTATGAATGGCACATGCATTAAAAGCTTCATAAAACACGTTGTTATTTCTCTAAATTAGTAGATTATCTGATTTTTTGAGAAAAATTCAGGCATATCTTTTTGTAACTTGATATATTTTACTTTCTAGATCGCTCTGAGAGGCCCTCCTGGCCCAATGGGGCTAACTGGAAGACCAGGTCCTGTGGTAGGTTACTCAAAAAAGATAATGCATGTTAAAATTTCCATATTACTAGTTCCTTGCATCTTCTGTCAGGCTTGTTCATACTCTGATTGGTGAACATATTGTGCTTGATATTGTTTCCATCTTTAAAAAAATATTTTTTATTCAACCTTGAAATTTTATAATACTTTATTTTGAAGAACTATACATTCAATGGTATGAGCTCATGAGTAACATGTTCTGATAATATAATTGATAGAATTCAAATTGTTGCATTTTTACTGTTGAATTTTTCAAAATGTAAGAAGGAATATGGAAGATTTCTATTTTAAAAAATATTTTGTTTTAATTGTAGTTGGACATAATACCTTTATTTTATTTTTATTTGGAGCTGAGGATCGAATCCAGCGACCCCCATATGCTAGGCGAGTGCTCTATCGCTGAACCACAACCCCAGCCCCATGGAAGATTCTATGTCAAATAAAATATGGAGGAAATAGAGCTAACTTTAATTGCTTGTTATTGACAGGTTCATATAACTGCAAAAAGGCATGTTAGTGTTTTATATAAATTGGGGGCAGAAGAAATACCAGGGCATTTTATTAAAAGTAAAAATCACTGAGTCCTGGAACTTGGGGACTGTGATGATATAGTTTGAGAGCTGGAACTGGTGAATGGTATTTTTCATGAGTGTCACAGGTTGATTCTTATGGCCAAGCATGTTTGGAAAACTCTGCCTTATGCTTTGTAATTTACAGTCTAGACTCTCTAAATTTATATCATACAAAGGAATTTCATGAAAAACACAAACAAATGAATTTGAAGTAAGTAAAGACAGAGGAGCAGAAGCAATAGAAGTAGGTTATATTGGCAGTCCTTGGCCAGTCATTAAGGCTCAGCCATTTCATCACAACAGGTTGGCAAAGAGAAAACATTGACAATCATGAATACGTTTTCAATTTCAGTGTCAAGATCAATGCGTTTTTATGTAGTTTATCTCTTTGTTATGGAAAGCTTTAGCTTCCTGAAAAATTGTGGGATAGAAAACAATCATATTATGTCTTTTCAGTGTTTCTCTTCTAGTATACTTTGTTAAAAAATTATTTAAGGCTTTCAGATTTCTACTAATTCTACAATGTAAAAAATAGTTTCTTCATTAAGATAGAATCAGTCTTTTAATTCTTACACAAATTGTAAAGATTGGAACAAATTATGAAGCCTTCCTTTGATTCAGTTTATCTCTACATTAAATTGCTTAATAATCTCCCGAGAATATTTGATGGGTTCAAACAAACTGTATACTGCTAACTAAAATATGTACAAATAGAATTACTACAACTACTTCAATCATTAAAAATGAAACCAGCTGTGGCCCTATCCCTTTGTCTAGCTAATGTCTCTGGATATTTTCCCATTCTATGCATTATACATTTCGAGGTGGCCAGGCTATCAACATCATCTATATATTTGATTCAATTATCATGGTTTTAAAGACAAAGGCTTATGGTATTATCTAGAGAAATTCCATTTTTAACCCTTTAGGTTCTACCTGTAATGATAAGGAGTGTAAATGTTTCCCACATTTTCTTCCTGGGAAAGAGTAGAATAGAGGAAAAATCATTTGAAAAGTGCAGTAGAAATTCACCATTAGAAAGGTCATCCTTCAAAAATATTTCCTAGACAATTTACCAAGTAGAACAGCAGACCCCAACTGGAATGTGCTGAGGGACCATCACCTTTCTCTCAGGAAGGAAGTCTTACTAACACTTTCATTTTTATTAAGGGGAAGTTTTCTACCTACTAAAAATACACTGAATTAGAGATTTACTTTTAGGGATAACTTACCTCTTCACACCAAACACCAGGAATTGTACGGATTTCTAACAGAGGATAAAATTGTCAGGCTCTTTCCCATATTGGATTAGCCAATATCATTATACATTCAAGTAACAGAACTAGTGCCAACCGTGCCTATGTAAATTCCCATCATTTACTAGAGGTTTCCACTTCAATTGTAGGAATAACCACGGAAGTTATATCCCATATATTCTGTTTTTTGTATCACATGAGCTTTAATTACCAAAGAGATACTACTCTTGAGAGATCTACAAAGAAAGTCGGTCCCTCAGCGTCTCTTATAATATTCATCATATTAAAACCTACAAATCACAGCCAAGCAAACCAAAAGGACATTATGTTATGAAGTCCAATTGGAATAAAATTAAACACTACACAACAATCTGATAACTTAAGAAATATCAAGAAGACCATATATGAAGAAGGCCCTGACATGTAAGTGTAATAGTTATCTATCCCAACAAATGTGTGCATCTCAGCATAGAAACACAAGAACACTAGAAAAACAAGGTAATAGGGCATCTCCTAAGTTCATGATTTTATAGAATGATTTTTAAAAAGCTCAATGAATTAAGTTAATACAAAAATAGAGTGAATTAAGGAAGACAAAGCAGGATATGAATAAGAAATTCAGTAGAAAGGAAGGTATTTTGGAAAAGAAGCAAACAGAAATCTTGAAATTAAAAGGCTTAATAAGTCAGATAAAAATTCTAATTGACAGCTTCACAGACTAGTACAAGCAGAAGAAAGAATAGCAGGGCTTTTATTATAAGGCTTATAAACCATTCAAAGAAGAAATGCACTAAACATGCAAGATCTCTGGGATTCACCAAAATATCATATGCACTCAGAACCAGAATAGCCAAGGGAGAATAACTAAAATCTGAAGGCATAAAAAATGAATTCAATGAAATAATGGAAAATTTCCCCAATCTTATAAAAGACATGAAATCCAGCTATTTAAAGCATTTAGAGCCCCCAAAAATATGAAATAAAAGAACTCTTCATGACATATTAGAGTTAAGTTAGCAAAAGTATGAGACAAGAAACATTAAAATCTGAGAGGTGTCAAGTTACATTTAAAGACAAACCCATGCATTCACAGAAGATTTCTTAGGAGAAACTCTGAAGGTCAGGAACATGTAGTACTATGTATACCACCTCTTGAACAAAAGTAACCACCACCCAAAAAGGGTTTCCTTCAGAATTGAAGAAAAATAAAACCCTCCAAGATTAGTAAAAACTAAGGGAATTCACGATCACTAGAACAATATTATACCCAGAAAAGGAAGATAGATAAATACAATCTTGAGAACATGTGAAAGAATTTTAGAAGAATAGACAGTCAAATGAGAGATAGGAAAGAATCAAACTATTAAATTTCTAAGATGAACAATAGAGGAAGAAATAAAATAGACTATTCAAAATAACCAGAAGAAAAACAACAAAAAGAACAAATCCATAGTATTCAGTAATAACCCTGAATGAAAATGGTCTTCATTCTTCAATTAAAAATGCATACTGGCTAATTGGATTGAAAAACAAGACCCAATAATATACTGACTACAAGAAACTCAACTCACCTGCAAAGAAATGCATGAACTGAAAGTGAAAGGATAGAAAATAATATTCTAAGCAAGCAAAGTGCAAGAGCATTGAGGAATAGCAACACTTACATCTGACAAAATGGACTTTAAAACAAAATCATTTGGAAGAGACAAAGAATATCACTATGGACCAAGGGAAAATTTTATCAAGATTTAATGATCATAAATATATATCCACCTAATATCAGAGTACTCATTTTCATAAAATAAATACTACTAGATATAAAGGTATAAATAGAATACAATAAGAGTGGGTGACTTCAATACCTCAAAAGGTCAATAGATAAATAAACCAGGCCAAAAGTAATCAAAATAGAAGCATGAGTGCTAAATTACACTACAGATCAAATGGATTTAAAAGACACCTATAGAATGTCTTCTAGACATCTAAAGAATCTATCAATTACAAAATCACATTCTTTTCTTCAGCACATGAAACTTTCTTAAAGGAACCATATTTTAGGACACAAATCAGGTCTTAACAAATTCAGGATGTAAAAGACCTCTAAAATGAAAATTATTCAAGAAGGTAGAAAGACCTTTTAAAATGATGATAGCAATATGCAGGTTCAATGCAATCCCCAACAAATTACCAACATTATTCTTCACAAAATTAGGGAAAACACTCTGCAATAAAAGTGCAAAAGGTCAATAGCCAAAGCAGTATTAAGCAAAAAGAGCAATGCTCAAGGTACCATAATGACGGATTTTCAAATATACTAGAGTCATAGTAACCAAGACAGCCTGGCACAGACACATATATGTAGAACAATGGAATAGCATAGAGGACCCAGAAATAAACCCGTGCAATTACAGGAATTTGATTCTTGACAAGTTGCCAAAAGTATACATTGGAGAAAAGACAGTCTCTTCCACAAATGGTGCTGTGCAAACTGGATACCCACATTTAGAAGACTGAAGCTGAACCCCCTATCTCTGTTCAAAAATCAACAAACTCTATCAAATACCTTAATCTATGACCTGAATATCTAAAACTATTAGAGGAAAACCCCAGGGAAACACTGCAAGATACTGTTACAGGAAATGTTTCCTGAGTAGGATTCTAGTAGCTCAGGAAATGAAAGCAAAAACTGACAAATGGGATTACGTCCCACTTCAAGGCTTCTGTACAGTGAAGGGAACATCGAACAGAGAAAGAAACCTACAGAATGAGAAAACATCTTTGCCAGTTATACATCTGACAGTGAATTAATATATAAAATTTATAAAGAATCCAAACAAATGTAACAAATGAACAAGTAATCCAGTCAAAAAATGGGCAGATGATCTAAAAACAAAAACAAAACTTCTTAAAAGAACAGAAGGTCAACAAATACATGAAAAAATGTTCAATATCTTTAGCCATGAGGATTGGAATGCCAATGAAAACTGCATGGAGATTCCATCCCCCTCAGTCAAAATGTCTATTATAAAAAAAAAATCGCAAAATGCTGGCAAAAATATGGAGTGAAAAAAACCTTATGCATGGTTGGTAGGAATGTAAATTAGTGCAGCTACTATGAAAAATTATATTGGGGTTCCTCAGAAAGCTAAAAATTATCTACTACAAGATCCAGCTATATCACTCCTAGGCATATATCCATAGGAAATTAAGTGAGCATACAGAAGAGATACTTGCATATTCATGCTTATTGTAGTGCTATTCACAATAGCCAAGATGTGAAATCACCTCTTCAGTTCTCATCACCAGATAAAATATAGCACATAGACACAATGGAATATTATTCAGCTATAAAGAAGAATAAAATCCTGTACTTGTAGGTGAATAAATGGAACTGAAAGTAATTGTGTTAAGCAAAATAAATTCAGACAAATAAAGAAAAATAACACATATTTTCTCTTGTAAGTAAAATATGAAATATTTGTTAATGATAAACCACATTATTAAAAAATATTAAGAAAAACTTTGTTGCTAAAAGTGTAATCAAATAATGAAAATTTTACTTTTGACATTGATATTTACCAGGATTTTGTGTAGTAAAATTTCCCTTAACTTCCAAAGGCTGTTTGATTAATTATGTGTGCCTTATAGAATGATTTTTACTTGACTGCATTCCAAATAGAATTTTTCAGAAACAAGTTGACCAGATATCAAGTTGTCTTTATAAAAATAAAAAGAAACATACCGGTAACATTAACATGGTACCAGGAGGACCAGGTAGACCATCAGCACCTGGTAAGCCAGGACGTCCTGGTGGACCCTAGTAAAAGAAATGAAGCAATCAAAAGAATGCAATCAATCATATAATAATAAAGAAATCATAAAATGTATTAGAATATAATATATAATAACCAAAGACTACACTATCTCATTTGAATTTGACTACTCTGAGTTGGTTAATCTTCTTTGGGTAAATACAACTAGAAAGGATGGTATTTCATTGAACTAGTTTTGAAACATTTTATAATGTGTGCTTACTAATATAGAATTAATATATAATCAAGATGTAAACTCTGCTAAGTGTTTACTTGAAGTTGTAAACTATATAAGATAAAGAGTTCCTTTGTATTCTGGGGAGAATAAGTCTGAGGAAAATAAGTGAATAATGTTTGGATGTTACAAAATTTAAGTAAATGATAAAGTATGTTTAACTATTCTTTAATAGATACTTCAATAGCATCAATAAATAGACTACTTAAATACATAGACTACTGAAATACATATTTAGGTGGCTTAAGTATCATTTAAAAAGTAGTTACTTTATTAATATAGATGATCAATAATTAAACATAAAATTTACATGCTAAATTTAGTTATAGATAATTACCATTTTATTTTGAGTTCTTAATGATAAAATACATTCAGTCCATGCATGGATGCACACGTGGAAATTACTTATGACTATGATATCTCTGAACACAGATATGTATAGAAATGTAAAGAATATTAAATATATATATACATATATATATATATGTATATATATATGTATATATATATATGTATTTGTATATTAGATGCAAGGTATATGTCCATAAGATTGCAATAGAACAAGATTTATTTCTACATAGCCAAGTCATATTTAGCAGAAAAGGGGGTAAATTCTAATACAATATATTTGTCTTCTTTAAATTGTACACATCTTTGACTCTATTGTTTTTAAAAGAACAAAAGAAAAAGAAAAGCACACACACACATATATATACACTACACAAAAACAGTGTCTACTCAAGAATGAGAAAAAGAAAGACAAGATAATTTACAAGAAGAGTCTGGACAGACAGTACAAATGATCTACTATGTAATAGAACCCAGAATTTGATTGATCTTCAGACTAGAATTCAAGTTGGTTACCTCTTTCTAACAGCATTCAAATAAATGCCTATGGCAATGTCTGCAATACAAAGTTGAAGAACTGAAACTAATGTAGAGAGCTCATGGAGATGTGAGAATTGACTAAAAATAAAATCTGCTTACTAATGATACCAATTTTACCAGAAATAAACATTATTTAGCCTCACTCTTAAACAATAGTTTAAAAGGTTAATTAAACATTACAGGACATTGAATTCTTAGACTTCTTACCCTCCCAACCCTCCTACCCTCAGGAAGAATAGCATTTAGAAGTTAGAGAATTTAACATTTTAATGTTAATGAATATATTTTAATTCCTTTAATCTGTGGTTATATGCTTTTTTAATGAGAGGACCCTTTACTTACCCTATCACCAGGGTCACCAGGAGGTCCAGAGGGGCCTTGTAGACCTGGAGGACCCATTAGACCCTACAAAGAAACAAACCATGGTCTGATTCAAATTCCTGAGCCCTTACTATTCATGAAAAGTCATCCTTCTAAATCAAAGAACAGCTCATTTATATTTCATAAATATAAACTTGTCTCCCAAACAATTGCCCCATTTAGGCTCCTGTGAAAAGACAACATATAGGAACAACTTTGTAGCTAGCACACTACTCCTCTATGAAGCAGCTCTTGGGTGGAGGCAAATGTCCCAAGGAAAACAGGAAAGGAAAACATGCCAATGTAAAGTCCCTGAGGTTGAAGTTGGTTCCCAGTTCTTCCTGAAGAAATGGCACACTCACAAAATTAGACCTCAAATATGTGATAGCTAAGTTGAAAATGTAGAAATCCCTTTTTACATTTAGCTTGTAGGCATTTTCATATTCTCTTTTGTAAATCTTTGAAATCATAAGTATTTTATATTATTTTCAGTAAATGAGAATATAATTAATTCCACACACACACATTAAAAAAAAGATTTGTTACAAGGTCTATTCAGTTCAACTACCTTAAAATAATGACACAATGAGTGATATCAGCCTTATAAGGAAATGACAATGGAATCTCATAATTATTCCTTCTAGAAGTATATATAAGACAGCTACAGTCTTCCTAGAATTCTCACCTATGCACTGAAATATAATTATATCTCCCTGATAAAAAGAATGACCTTTTCCTAAACTTTTATAATTTTCAGGTAAAAAGATGAAAATTGGTGACAAGATATAGAGACATGTAAGCAAAAAAATATTCAAAACAAAATTTAATTCAAGTGTTCTTTAGAGAATAACACTTGGATAGCTAAATCAGAAGGTAGTTCCAGTTCACCAGACCCTCCAAACAAATGTTTGCCCCTAGGATTCAATATTCAATTTAGTAAAAAAAAATCTATTAATAAAATAGAAATCTTATATTCAATCATTGAAAAATCAAGAAAAAAATAATCATATGTCATTTACTTACCGCAGGTCCTGCTGGCCCTGGTGGTCCTTCAACTAGCATACCCTGTAAAAAAAATGATAGAAAATCTTTGATCAGGGAAGTGAAACCCCCAACCTCTTAACTAAGTGAATGTAAGACAACACTAAACTATTGACTTTTAAAAAGTGAATTCCCCATTCCTATTAAATAAAATCAATTACAAACACTTTTGCATAGGAAAAGAAAGAAAAGTAAATTTTCAAAAGAATATTCTTATATCATTGCATCACATATTTGGATCTGATAAAATAAGCTCTACATCCAATAATATATTTCTAATATTGTCATTACAGAAATTAGAGGAAATAATCATAAGATTGGGAATCAGAAAAACTAAAGTCATGTTATAACTCAACCACCAAATCATTTGAAACCTCAGAAAAATCACTTAAACCCTTCAGATTTTGGTCTTCTTAGCTGTAAAATGAGAGAATATGAGTAGACAAATTCACCCACTTTCAAATTTTGAAATTTCATTTACATAATATTTTTGTTTATTGAAATTGCATTTGTTAGAAAAGGCTTACTGATGGAAACTCTTTCTTCCAACAATGATGTGCTGCATGAAGTTTGAAATCAGTCTTGCCTTTTAATCCAAATATATCACAAAGATTTTCAATTACTGAGCATAATTTCTGTCTTCAGACCTTAATTGTCAATCTTTGGGAACTGTCAATTGATAACAAACCATCAGAGGGACAGAGGCAATGGTGTAGTTCTCAGAATCACTTCTTTCGCCTTAACTTTTTGATCAAATTTTACTCTTTTTTATGAGTTCTGTCCTCAATTTTTCCTAATCTTTTAGGAAAGAGAGTGGTCTTGTCACTTGCAGTCTTTCTTCATTGACTGAATTCTATCAGCAATATAATTGAACATTCTGAGAATCCCACCATAAAATAAAATATTTCACACTGGATGCATAAGACATCATGAGGCTGGACGTGGTGCCCTCATTCTTTCAAGGAGAGGGCAGGGTAGTGAACACAGGGTCTGTGTAGGCTAAGCACACACTACCATTGAGCCCTCATTTTTGTCATTGGCTTAAATTATGTAACACTACTCTACTATGACTAGAACTTATATTGGCACTACATGAGCCTTGGTCAGATAAATGGAATAACACTGAGGATCTAAGTGGTTTCATTTGAATATTTAAAAGAGTTTTTTCATCAGCGCTATAGAGAAAATATTTTAACTTTTTTTTTAAAAGTTTATGTATAAGCACATAAAAGCCATAGATAATATCCCTGAATTTTATCACATTTCACTAATCATAGGTTCCTTTTTGGTTATTATCTTTTTGGGAAAACAGCAAAAATCAGACTTTAGCCAGTCTCAAAACTGAAGAATATTGTCTATGCAAACAATAAAAATGATAAATGGATGGATAGATAGATATGAAAGGAAAAACAGAAATAAGTGAGAGGAAGGGAGAAAGAGAGCAAGGAAAGAAGGGAGAGGGAGAAAGGATAGAAATGTGAGGACAAAATGAAATTTTTATATTATCATTTAACAATTCAAAAGAATAACCAGTATAGTGTGACTAAACCTCTAGTAGACATACAGAAAGAATCAGCTGTGTGTCCTGGTTCAAATTCAAAATACATATGACGACAGTGGTATCTTAAGTCATGCATGGGGCCTTTCTCAGTACAAGTCTTGTGCAGATTCATAGGCCATCACTGCATGCAGCCAGCCTTGTGCATGGGATACACGTTTGTTCATAATTCTGTATGTTTTCACAGGTCATATAGCAGAAATTATTCATCCAGGCATCATTTTCTTGGATGCATAGGGAAGGAGTATTTTTCTCAGTGGATCCTTCTCTGTTTATGGCCAACTACCAACCAACTGTAGTAAAGTAGTTTCAGCAGGAAAAATTATCAAAATTTAATGAGGAATATCAGGTCTATTGGTATAAATTAACCATTAAAATATATATATATATATATATATATATATATATATATATATATATATATATATATATATAAAGATAATTTGAGAAACAAATGACAGTCTTTCTAGTGAATGACATTTAAAAAAATTTTATAACATCATTATAAACATAAATACACATATTGAATAATCCTTCTACTTTAATTTTCCCATTTCTAAAATATATTTCTATAACATTTATTGGTTACAAAATTTAAAAAGGTTTAGATGAGGCTTTAATCCCACCATTGCTAGAGAGACTTCCCACATTTAACATCACTGGAGGTCTTTCTCCCCTCTTTCTTCCCAAAGCACCTGCCACCTACACCATAGAGCATACTCTGCTCCCATCACAATGATTTCTTTTTCTAGACTAAATCCCTATAGATCACAAAATATGTCTTAAGCACTTTTATAAGTGTCACAAGGTCTAGATAAGTTTCCTCAGACATGGTAACAGCTCAGTATAGGTTTCTTCAGTGGACAAACCAATAATTGTTTGGTTTAAAATGTGCTGTGTTTTTTTATAAGGAAGATCCAGAGGATCAAATGTAATTGTCAGTATGCAGATAGCCTCTTTGGTATATTATTGTGGTTAGAAAATGATGAAAAATGACCACTTTTGTTAAAATGGCTTTCTAAATATGCCAAAGTACAAAATATAATTGAAGTATTACATTTCTCCCAATCTTTTTCTGTATTCTTAAACCTTTTCTTTGAAATTATTTTTTTTTGCAAGAGGAGAAAACAGCATATTTTCTATAGTTATAATATTTTCTATAGTTATAATATTTTAGTGAATACCAATTGAATACCAGTTGAAAATGAACAATTTTAAAGTTTACATATATGTGTATTTGTGTTCCATAACTTAATAATTTTAATGTTTTCCATTTATATGATTTGCTGTTATCTGAAATACAAGTGTTCAATTAAATTTTAAAAGAATAAGATCATAATAGAAATCATTCAATATATAATGTTCTGTAAATGCATTTTTGAAATGGATACAGATGCATTAACCCTTCATTTTGTTTTTCTTTATTAAGACATTTTTGTCCAAGGGATACACATTACTTCATTGATTTGGTAGCTTTTGAAGTAAAGGCAGAAAACATTTATACCAAGCAATGCTTTTTATCCTCAAAATAAATTTTTAAAAGTTTATTCTCATGGAAGGAGTTAAAGGGGAGGATAAGAAACTCTTCCTTTCACATCCTGGGAACAATGGTGGGAGCATGTGAATCAAACTAGTGAAAGACAAATGAACAACAGAAAAAAAATACACAGATTTAATTATGTAGGAAGCCAAGGATGCAACAGGTATTATTTTGCCTGGTTTCCTTGGTGGAAGCCTCCGTGACATTCTAACTCTAGCATCCTGCATTTCTGCAGAACTAGCACCATATAGTTGATGCCAAGGTCAACTGCCATCGTGAGCAGTAGCCCAGCCTCCCAGGGACCCTTGCTGTAGCAGCCTCTGAGTGGCTGAGCATGTTGAAAAAACTTCCTAGGCCTCCTTGTGCAAGAAGGGTGCCCCACTGGTCTCTTCTCAAGAAAATTTTCACCTTTACTGCCTCAAGTGTGAGATAGGTGTGGTCTTGCCAGTTCCAGAGCTGCCCTCCAGTCATCTTTCTTATTGTCTCTAGGCAAAATCTTTAGCATTTCTGTAGTGGTGGTAATGTCTTTAACAACTGCAACTTCCTTAGCCCTAGTTTTACTCCAGCGTTACAAGTCCATGTTTTTCAAATCTTTATGTTCTGCTTTCTACTCCTGAATATCACAATGATCTTGGCTAAAAGATGCAGGAACATCTATGCCACCTCCTGAATGCAATGCTGCCTAGACATTTCTTCCATGAGATAAGGAGTCCATCACTTCTAAAATCAGTCTCAAAAAAGTGTCTGGATGCGGGGAAAATAAAAAAAGCTTCTCATTCAGAACATAACATGAATGGCCTCCAAATTTCAATAGCATGAATGGCCTCCAAATTACTTTTCTGAACCCTCTTGAGTCCTACCTTTACTGACCAATGACTATTGGCATTCTGGTCTTCTGAACTCCCACCAGAATTGGCCATTAAGCTCAACTTATGACAACATAAAGAATTTCCAGCTTGCACTGTTAAACACCTCAAAATTCCTCCTACCAATTATAAAAAGCTCAAAAAGCTTTGAACCACATGGTCAGGTTAGTCACAGCAACAACCCCACTTCTTGGTACAAATTTCTGTTTTAATCAGATTTTTCACTGCTGTGACTAAAGGACCTGACTAGCACAATCATAGAAAAGGAAGAGTTTATTGAGAGTTCACAATTTCAGAGGTCTTTAGTCCATGGAAGGCTGACTCCATTCCTCAGGGCCTGAGTTGAAGCTGAACATTATGGTGGAGTGTGTGGCAAAGAGAAGCAGCTCACATCATGGTGATCAAGAAGAACAGAGAGAGACTCCACTTGCCACATACAAATATATACCCCAAACCGTGCCCCAATTCCCACCTCCTTCAGCCACACCCTCCCACTTCAGTTACCACTCAGTCAACCTAATCAGGGGATTAACCACTGATTCAGTTAAGGCTCTTACAATGCAATCATTTTTTCCTCTGGCCTTCTTGCATTGTTTCACGAATGAGCTTTTGGGGGACACTTCACATCTAAACCATAACAGAATGTACACACATACATTTATATATATATATATATATATATATATATATATATATATATATATATATATATATATATAAAATCTCCTCGATGTATTAAAAACTATGAGCTCATAACATTATCTCTAATTTTACTCTTACAGCTGCACAGAGTCTATTATATTTGCTTCCTTTTTTATTAGCACATATTAATTGTACAAATAAAAGGACATCATGCATTGATTATATCAACTCTGCCTTCTACTCTTTCTCATCCTCCCCTCTCTTACTTCCATTCCCTTTCCCAGTCACTGACTCCAGTTTCTGCTGATGATCTGTGGAGTATACTAATTAACAGAGCTACAATATGATGTCAATAGCATGTGGGTGAAAATAATATACTTTGTTAAATAAGTGACTTTACTACTTGGTACTTGGTATGAATGAATTTTCTAAACTCAAAATGCTTTTCAATTATTAATGACATATTTTTCTTTCAATTTTAATGGTTCATATCACAGGTAGCACTGACACTCATAGACATGTAGCCCACACACTGTCGATGAGCACTGGTGCATGGAACCCTGTGTTAGTACTCCATCATAGGCCACAGCTTCTGCCTTTCTACTTCTTCCCCATCCCCAGGACACTAAATGAATTTGGGTTAAAGTAATTGTTCAAGGTTGAACCAATCTAGGCCACATCAGAAATCTATTTTAGCATATAAGCATTCAGGTTAATTATGTTTCTGGAGCATATTTTTCCCATACTCTGGTAAAATAATAGAATGTCTTTTATGGAAATTCCCTTAGGACAGCAGCCCTGTCCCCAAGCTCCTGACCCAACTAGAGCTGGGTGCTCAGAGACAGAGTGCTTTTTATTTTATGTTGTAACTCTTAGAACAAATGGAAGAGGTCTGACTGAATGGTGGGGTGCTTCAGTTATCTGTTACCTTCAGAGGGGTTACACATTTCAGTGATTGGCAAGTGGGAAAATCTGCAACTTCTGTTTTCCTTATTTTGGTGCAGAAATTACATTTCCTGTTGATTATGGGTTTGTAAACATTCGTGTTCCACCTGAAATTCTCACCAACACAATAAGAGTGAAAATATTTAAAATTGTCTATGCTTTTGGATGGAAAGAGTCCAGAATTTGTTACCACCATACCCCCCCCCCAAAAAAAAAATTAATAATATGTAGAAATTTCATCTGGTATATTCATGTGCTCAGTAGACATTCACTATCATAAAAATAGAAACGAAATTTTAAATGGAGAATTGTTTTATTTGTTAACGTACATCCTCCAGCTATTCCCTGCCTGCCTACAGTTATCACCAAGTAAAAATTTTCATCCATCAAATGGATTAATTCACAGATTAAGTCACAGCTCTCATAATCTGATTATTTCACCTCTGAGTATGTTTGCATTGTCTCCTTCATGAGCTTTTGGAGGACACATCATATCTAAACCATGACCCATATCACCACTTTGAGAGGAGGTAGAATGTGGGGCAGGCAACTCAGTGACCCAGCTACACTTTGCTGCAACTTCAGAGAAACCTCATTGCTAATATTTTTATACATCCGTAAGGATTTTATACAACATTTTAATTTTTTAAAGAACCAGGAGGGTTGTTTTTTTTTTTTTTTGCTAAGTTAGAAACAAATTTGTAACCTACTTCACTACATAGTCATCTTACCTAGAAAATTGGAAATTTTCTTACCACTCCCGAAAATAATATTGATGTGTATTGTAATTAAATTCAAGCACAGATACCTTCAAATAAAAAGTAAGAAATTATGTAAACTGTAAATGAGTGAGGAAATACCTTTTTCCTCCTAGCCTAAATAATCCTGACTTTTATTTCCTCTCATACTTTAATGTGTTAATCAAAATATGTCCTGTATTAAAATTTGAAATGTAAAAGGTATTTTCATTGGGAAGGGTACTGTTCTTCAGAAAGAAAAGAAAGCATTTTATTGTTTGCACTTATAAAGACCTATATATCTGTAATGCATGTTTTACTACTAAGTAGAAAATTCTTTTTAAAAAACCTTCATATAACTCTTCAACTGATATGTAAGTGGACATAATTATGAGAGATTTTAACATTTAGAGCATTCTCTTTAACCTTAATTTCAAAATGACTTGTAGGCAGTGACTAAGATTTAGTGTTTGAAGATGACCCAGAACCTATTAAAATATCTGCCCCATCACAATGTCAGTACCTCTGGGTTATGATATTATCTTCAGGAGATTATTTTTATGATTATTAAAATTTAAATTGCTTAATAAAGAGAAACTATACTAAGCCATTAGTACCTATTAAAACCTTAAGATGAGGAGGAGAGATTAATTCAATTTTCTTTAAAATCTCTTCTTCTTGCTTGGTAGCTTTATAAGAAACTAATTCCACAGGTCTAATTCATTACCTGGAAATTCTAATTATTCCAATTCTAATTATTACCTGTAAAACTAAGTAATAATACTCACGGTAGGTTCCAGAGCCACCTTTCTAATAGAGTCACCAATTACCGAATCTCCTTATATGTTTATTGTACTATAAGGGTGGAGCTCCCCACCTATCATCTACTACACTTTCTGTGATTCATGCAATCCAGATGTTCACAACCAAAGCATGGCTATGGAGTAATGAAAGCTCAGTAGGAGCATATGTGTTTGTAGCATTCCCCCTATAAGTCTATTATCATATTTACTATAATGAACTTCGTATCTCCTTGGAATGATAGGTCTGTTACTTTTTCAAATTCGTTAGCAAAGCAATAAAAACATTTTTTGAAAAAGAGGAAAAATAGAAAAGTTTTAGTTAAGCATTGGGGAGAGTAAAATTATAAAATTTGGGAGTGTTGTCTCTGAGTTCTCCAGGTCTAAGTGTTGGAGGGTAGGAGGGTTCCAGAATAAGGAGGAAGAAAACTAAAGACACAGGCTAGAAATCCTAAAACCATTCAAGTATTAGAGAGCACTCTGAATTTCTCTCAAAAAGTCACTGGTAAATAAAAGTGAAAAAATGTAAAAGAAACTCAGTGATGGTATTTTTGTGTTGTTTCTTCTTTTTCTTTATCCCCTTTAAAAATGTTGATTTCAATAAAAAGACATTCAATGCTCTTATAACAAACCAGAAAGCATGGAGATGATTTTTTCTTATTCATTGTTTCTTCTTCTGAGGAACAGCTAAATTTACGAAACACTCTAGATTATTGCTGCCCCTTTACCCAGTTGGAGTGGATTAAAATCTTTTTTGATGGTTTTGGAAAGAAATATGGCACATACAACCCAGCTCCTTCTTCTATTTCTCTTTGCAGTAATTCCCCAGGCCTGCTCCAGAGCCACCACCTTTCTGGGAAGGTCACATTCAAAAGCAGTCCAGCCTGCATGTGTTATTTTTAAAAAGGGTTGTAAGCAACATTCACAACACCACAGGGTGGCTACTACACCATGTCAAATATGAGAATTATTGTCAAATAACAGGAATTTTGAGAATGACAATGACATCAGTGACCCAGCTCTCTCTCTGCCTTGTCAAATTGTCCTTGCCGAAATATACCATCATGGGCCTGTGTGGGTAGTGGTTTTAATCAGTTTTTTCTTCTCTGTGAACAAAGACCTGACAAGAACAATGTTGGTTTACATTGTTTTGGCTCATAATTTCGGAGTCTCAGTCCACAGAAGGCTCTGGGTCCAAGGTGAGGCCACATAACATTGCAGAGGGCACGGTGGAGGAAAGCAGCTCAGGACGTGGCAAACAGGAAGCAGAGAGAGCTCTGCTCACCAGGGACAAAATATATCCTCCAAAGACACGCTTCCAGTGGCCCACTTGCTCCAGTCACACCCTGCCTGGCTGCAGTTTCCACCCAGTTCACCCGCTGATCAGTTATCTCTCCATCAAATTATCCACCTCGGAAGGTTTTTGGACATGAGCTTTTCGGGTCACTCTTATCTAAATCATAAGAGCAGCATATCTCTTTTGCTTTATCCCTGATCTAGATTTTAAAAACTATGAAACTACTAAGTTATTTCTCTTGTCATAAAAGGAAAAAAATTACTATTTTATTGAAAATTATCCTTACTCATGATTAGACTCTCATTTTCAAGTCAAAACTTAGCAAACAAACTTATATTTGTCAACCAAAATGGCAAGTTGAGGCTGCTGAGATCATGGGAACACACACTTTATTTCAGCCAAATTGAGGATGACAACACAGGAAAATACTAATTCTGGCTGCCCAAGATAAGTATCCCAAAATGGGATCTGTTTTTCTACATGATAAAAAAAGAAAAAGAAGTTATAGCAAACAGGTTGTTACTATCGCTTTAGTTGTCAAGAATAACTTAGGACTTTAGTTAATAATGTAAGAGTGGCAATAAGCAAGGACAGGGTATTTTCTGAGTTACTTATTACTCTAATACCATCTACAAGGAACTGTGTTAATTAAAGGCTTACATTAACTAGGATTGGAATTCAGAAGGCATGTTTCAGGTCCCTTTTATTTATGTCTTTGTGATCACGCAGAATGACTGACCACAGAGTATAGCTGGAGCATCTGCTCAGTGTCTGTCCAAAAAGTAAGTTCAATATTTTTATCATTAGCATTGTTATTATTATCATTGGGCTTCCACATAAAGATCATTTAGCTGTTAGATCAATATATAATAAAAACTTCTTAAAAGATGTTACCAGAATTAAAGTGTCAGGCTGTCCACTTCTGGAAGGCCAACATTCAGGAAAAGAGAAAGGTTGTAGAAAGAAATCAGATATATTCAAGGACCAGCAATCTTGAGAAAATTGAGAGGTTATTGCCCCAAAGGTGTATCTTGGCAGGGGACAGGGGCGCACCAGGCGTTTATACCCAGGGAGGGAAAGGAGCAACAGGGCAGGAAGTTTCTGTGCTTAGTGAGGACTTTATCATCTTAGGCACATCTATTCTTTTCTGAAACATTGTAATAGACTTGACCTCCAGAGGCAGCCTCCGGCAGTTTCTTTGTTTGTTTTTTTAAATTTACCTGCTTTGTGCTAGTTAATGTGTAGAACCAAAGACTAAGTAAAGGTGATCTTAGGTATCAGATGTTCCAGATGCTATAAATCTGAAGAGAGATTTAGTAGTTAACATCTCAACCATAGGGATAGGGTTTCTCTTCAGCAATGGTACTAGGGAAAGGCAAAAAGGAAAAGCCTTGATGATATTCAAGTTAAGTTCTTTGGGGGAAGGGTGGTGTGAGTTACTTCTGTTCTACCCCATAGTGTGTCAATTACAGTGTCAGGTGGTCCTCTTTAGTAATGTTTGCTAAAAAGGGGCACTGAAACATTACTGCATTATGAAAGTACATTTTTCCCCTTTGCAGTTAGTAAAGAATCTGTACTATCTTGACCCCACATAGAGGTATTATTCCCAGATTTTCACCTCATAGATTTTGTAATCAGATGATTATTTCCTAATTCTATCATTCATCTTATGTTTGTTACCTGGCATTTTTCCATAGGAAGATTTATGTCCACATTTTTAGTGTTATTACAGACCATGGAGGCCATGGTGCATACGGAGAAAAAGGGCAAAAGGGAGAACCAGCAGTGGTTGAACCTGTAAGTACATTTTAAAGGTTGGTGCAGTTGTTGTAGTTTATAGTATGAACCGCCATCATCTTAAACTATTATATATGTTCACATATTATCATTGAGAATCCTGATGTCTAAATGGTTATAATTTGCCAAAAGACACATCATATCACTCTGTTTTATTGTAGAAGGAGATACACAGGCTGATATGGGTGTCCTGGTTTGGATGGCAGTCCATTCCCAGAAACAAGGTTTTCACTGATTAGAAATTTAAACACACACTTAATTTAAACCCAAGAGGTCTGTTGCTCTTGACCTATCTTCCCTCAAAGCAGCTGAAATAGATATAAAACAGGTTTATATCATTTAGCTCATCCTTGAAAGATTAGGAGAATCAAGTCTGTATTTTTAGTATGTGGGTTTTGAATTTTTAAAATTTTGCAGGTTTAGTTTGAAAAAAAATATGTGATTTGTCCTGGGACTATTGATTGCTCGTAGAATTAAATCATCTGCATTAGTGAAACTGTACATGCTGCTCGGTCAGGTATGCCCCACACTCTTATTGTTGCCAAGTTAGTCCATCATTACATGTCACCCAGAAAAATGCTGACATATTGCCAATTAGGGTGAGTCTTCCTGTCACCCGGTCCTAGATTTTTATTGCTTTGGAATGAATACTGTGCAAGTATGAATCAATATGTTAGGTCAAGTAAAAAAAAAGTGTAAAAAAAAATCTTGTCCATATAATTGGAACAGTGAATCAGATACTGGTAAGGCAAATATCTATGCTCATATTTATTAGGGCTTTTTGATGAAGATTTTCTTAAGGGACTATCTATATATAGGATTAAAGTGTTTTGAGACAGGGTCTACCTCCTCAGACCTACCTCACTGGCAAACTGCTGAGAGAAAGTCTTAATGCAAGAACCAGGGGAATCAATCTCAGAGAGAAAACAAGCACATTTTGTTTTACCTGGTAAAACAAACAAAAAAGATTGAATTAAAGACAGGAAATAGACATGCACACATCTTGCTCTCCAGACTTAGCATAAGCCTCTAATGCAACACTCCAGTTGTGCTTCCCATAACAGGGGCTGTGTACATCCTCGAATGCCAGCTCATACAGCATTACACTTGATGCCTTAGGGGCCTGCCTTCTTTCAGCTGGCGGATCTCCTGCCTTGGCTGGCAATAATAGCCATAGGTTTGGATTGCTGCCTACAGGAAACCAATAGCCATGGTACAACAAATCTTCAAAGAAAGGTGATTTCTCTTGCATTGCTTACTGCTGACAGAGAAACAAAAGATTAATAAAAATATAACATTCTGAAATGACTTTAAGCTTAAAGTTGCCTGCTTTTTTTTAGTTATTATAACAAGACTTTAGCCAACAAATACTTTTTGATTGTAGAATTAGTACTAGGCATAGTTTTAAGATGGTGAAAATTTAGCAGTGAGCAAAAGACATCTTTGCCTTCATAGTACTAACCTTCTGCTGAAGGCCTGATTTATATAACACCAAAGTTATTTACTTTTAAAGCTTTAGTAAAATGTATTTCACATACCATACAA
Source organism: Callospermophilus lateralis (assembly GCF_048772815.1). Lineage (NCBI taxonomy): Eukaryota > Metazoa > Chordata > Mammalia > Rodentia > Sciuridae > Callospermophilus > Callospermophilus lateralis. The sequence continues at coordinate 3,938,470 of NW_027510917.1, forward strand.
TTCATCCATGCAACCTGAGAAACTCAATAGTTTTTAGGATATTTGCAAAGTTATGGGAGTCATCACAATCTAAATTTAGAACACTTTCAGCACCTTCCAAAGAAACCTCCTAACCAATACTCCTGCTCAAGGCAAAAAGTAACATAATTCAGGTCTGCATATGTTTGCCAATTCTGGACATCTAATAGGACAGGAGCCATACAACACGTAATCTGTTGTTCTTTAACCTACCATGTTTTCAAGGGTTATCGGTATTGGAGCATGAATCAGTTTTTCATTTCTTTTTGAGTTTATCTGCTTCAAAATAGTTATTAGTTTAAAATGAGACATCTCAGTTTATGACCTTTTTTAGATTTTCTCATGTATCATAGAAAATTTGAGTTCTAATTGAGCATGCATCTTTGAATGTGATAGTTTATTTTTATAGTAGAAACATTTGGAGAGGATCCAGTCAACTTGAAGATGTGAAGAGAACTACAAAAACACATAGTTTACTGAAGGCCTATTGCAAAGGCAGGACTAAAACTACCTTCTAACCCTGCTGGCTTGATTCTTTACCCTGGGGCTTATTTGGTGTGAATTTTGTTAATCTTTTACTTATCTTTGAAATTCTGCAATCGCTTTACATTGAAAAAAAAAGATTTTAATTTCTTACAGCTTATGGACTATTTGATTTTCCTATAAGAACAGATTTTTATTTCTCTTTGATAATATAAAAAAACTATATAAATCAAGAAAATAAGACTTTCCCTGATCAAAATGTAATGACCCATTTTACAGTACTTTCACAAAAAAAATTACAAAAAATTGGTCACCCATAAAATTGTGCACCTCATAATTTTCACAAACAACTTCTTTATCTCAGTTTAGTAGGCTACTTACTGTATAACCTTTTAAAGTGGAATAACCACTTGAATAACTATCTGCTTATCATCTGTATCCCCTGATCCATCTCTGTTTTTGGACTGCCTAAAATTCTACAGCCTATATCTTTTAGAAAGTCATAATGAATAGTGTTTCAGATTATTTTGATATTAGAAAAGATGAAATTCATAAATGTTTTCAGAATCAATAGTTTGTTGCTGTAGCTTCCAGATGAAGTGAATCTAGCCCACTGTCATCTAACCAACACCCCCCATGATTTTCTTGAAAGCACTCAGCTTCCACTCCACCCCACATTCATAAATCTATTTGAGCAATTATATATCAAATTACTCAGAAGCTTCTGGAAAAAGTCTTTAAGTTTTCTTGAACTTTATTTAACCCATATCTTCAAGTTGTCTTCTGGTCCTCATATTTATTTTGTATTTTATTTCCTTGGCAGCTCCTGGTGTTGCAGCATTTTACTTTAATTTCTTCTCATTAAGTCCTTTCGTTTTCTTCCCCAAGAACAACAACCACTAAGATTTTTGGTTTGTTATAAGTTAGGTTTAGATTTTCTTATCTCTGATTATGATAATGTAATGTAGGTACCCTTCTCAGACTTTGTATTTCAAAATCATACCTACCTCTTTGGAATGCTGGTAGGAGCCTACCTCAACATATACTCAGAATTACTTAAGTAGTATTCATTTTAGCTGACTTCCTATTTTACTACTGAAGGTAGAACTTGAGATACCAAGTTCATGTTAATTTCATCTAAAAACTTGCTTCCATTTTATATATATATATATATATATATATATATATATATATATATCAAAAAAATCTCCTATCTATATAGAAAACTAATATTGGTTATTTTCTATATCTATTATGCTATTAAATTCTAACAAATCTTAAGATATGTTTTCAAAAGTACTCAAGTTGTATATAAAAGTATAGGTATTAAGAACAAGAAAATTGCATATGGTTGAAAAAGGTAAATAAAAAATATTATCTTAAAATGAGACCTGAGAACCAATTTCAAAGGAGCTGCCTCTTAACTGAAGCATGAATTCCCCAACCTATATTCTCACCTCCACTTTTCCTCTATCTTTTTTTTTTTTTTTTATCAAGGCCTCAGGATTCTGCAAAACTTTAAAACCCCCATAATAGAGATTGAGTAGAGGTGCTCAGGCCAACTAAGCTATCCGGTGCTGAAATATTGGAAGTTCTCTAATTCACGGATGTTCATTTTTACAGCATAAATCTTTTACTATTGAGTCCAGTAAAAACCAGCACCTACCAATTAAACATCTTATGGTTGGCATGCTGGGGATAAATTATTTGCTTGGACTCTAAAGCTATCTTTGCTCCACTCCTGTAGGGTCACCTCCTTGCTGTCTTCAGGTATACAATGCGAATACTTGGATGCTATCTTCAGTTCTCAGGTTAGCAATGTTCCTGGTCTTCTCTCTCCACAGTAGCCAAAACTGAATCCTACCTCAGCCCCTTAAGAAGTTCCTGCAAAGATCCACAGGCTCTGTAACCTCACAACTAGAGGTTATAATTTATAGAAAACAATATCTGCATTAATATTTCAACACAAACGTGTACATTCTTTGGCTGGAACATTATTTTATACAATTGTGTTTGTTGAGTCATTTTATGGACAAATGGAGATCTGTGCCGCAAAATATACAGAAAACAGGAACCAGGGTTGTGGCTCAGTGGTAGAGTTTAAATGTAATAAAGTTTTGATAAAAATTATTTAGAGTGAAAAATTATCTCACATTGCATTTTGAATTAAAATTAAACAGAGCTTTATAATTTTATAAAGGGATACTAGTTAGGATAGTTTTCTTATATAAACGCTGAGGAATGAATAAGCAAAATAAATATATCTCAAAATTTGTTTCTATGTATTTATGGAAATTCAAAAAGTTTTGATCAATGAAACATAGATAGGTCTATATTTGTAACTGAAATTATGTAGGTATGACATTTTTACAAATGAATGAATACTATGGGAAGCATATTTGTAGATCAAAACATCATGATGATTCATTTCAGAGGTTATAGATTTTGAGATTAGTAAGGAGTTTGTACACTCTTTTACTCTTTTACAACTGAAAATGTGTAGAGAGCTTCTATAAGAAGTAGAAGCAGGATTTAAAAAAAAATAAAACTAGGTCTTATGGTACATTGTGGAGTTAATTTGGATGTGGGGTAAAATTACTCCATTTTAAGTAAATGTTTTTTGTCTATTAGTTAGGACACCTAGTTTATCATACGTGACAAAGGCCAGTTTTCAACTTCTTTATGCTCTCTCTTCCTAGTTCCGTTATGGTGGAGATAGTTCTAAAGGACCAGCCGTCTCTCCTCAGGAAGCTCAGGCTCAGGCTATTCTTCAGCAGGCTCGGGTAAGAAAAAATAGAAATATATTCCCATAACCAGATGCTGTGTCAAATTTTTGTGTGTGTAATCCTATGGAAGATGCTACCACTATGAACAGAAGATGTTGAGGGCCACAACCAAATTAAGATGGCGCCTGGCAGTATGCCAGGAGGAGTGGTTTGTGAGTCAATGCCAGTGAGCCATTAAGATGATGAGGATTCCTTAATGACTGCTGTGTCTAGATGATGTCAATTAAGTTAAGCTGTGTGTAATTAGTTGGGTATATGTACCTCTGTGGTCCAGCAGAGAAGCTGCTCCTGCTACCTTGGGTGCACTACTTTGAGTTCTCGGTTCCTGCTGAGTTCACTCGCAGTAAAGTAGTTCCTGCTTCAACCTTCTAGTTGCTTGTCACCTCTCGGTTGTTTTGCCCAGCCGGACTTAGGCAGCCCAGCTGGACTACGGCAAGAAGACTTCTGGAAAGTATATAGAATAAACAAGGAAAGAATGCTAAAAATATATTTTTCTCATTGTGATACTTATTGATATTAAATAATGGACTCTTGCTTTATTTCCATATATAATTCTGACTGTCTCCTACCATAACACTGAAAATTTCTAGTCTTTTAATAAAATTGATGAACTAATACCTAGTACTCCCCATCTTTCACATCCGATTTTTGTCTAGTGATTGATGGGTCACTAGATTAATAATGTTTGAAAGAAATTTGTCCCTCCTAACCTCTGGATTATTTAAAATACCGCAAATAATCCAAAAAGTTATGTTTCTTCAGATACCTTGTATATGAAAATAAATTTCAAGTATGTATTTTCAGCTGTAGTATTTATAACTTACAGTTTTTTATAAAAGCCATTCAATATTTATCCTTTATAATCCTAGTCAATTGAAAGCTGCTACTATTCTTTAGATTTATAAAACAGATAATCACAATATGTTTTTAATTAGCTGCAATAATAATCATTATGGGCTTAATCACATTAAGAAATTTGTGGAAAATTTGAAGTGCATAAAGAAGGAAATTGGATTCATTTAATATAGCTTATGGCCTGCTGTTTTGTGGTGGTGTTGTTTTTAGCTTAACATGTTTTTCAGGAGTATTTTCCCATGTCATTAAATCGTCAACAAAATTTTATTTTTAATGGCTGCATAATTAATATAATGAATTCTGAAAACTATTTACAAGTTTATTTGGTGACAGGGTCTCACTGCTTAGCGCCTCGCTTTTGGTGAGTCACTAAGAGAGATTAATGTCTTTTCTACAGAATGGGTTAGTTATTGAGAGAGTGGGACCCAGTGAGGCTGCCCCTCTTATTTGTCTCTTTTCCAGGAAATGAAGTGGCATGAGGCTCCTACCAGAAGTTGCCACCATGCTCCTGGACTTTCAAATACACTGTGAGCCAAGTAATCTGCTTTCCTTTTTAAATGACCCAATACCAGCTATTCTCTTATAGGAAGAAAATGGACTCAATGAACTAAGCTACAATTACACTCTGGAAGTTTAAGTCTTATTATTCCTATTTTTTAAGGTGAGCAAATTAAGGTTGAGAGATGGCACAACTCAATAAGTAGTCAACTTGGAATCAAACCCAAGTCTGTGAAATGTGAAAAGTCAAAATTCAGGATGTTTGAGTGATTTAGTCATTTTGTTCCAGGGTTAAGATATCTTCTTATAGGAGGTAACCATCCTGTTTACTTGATATCTTCCTCGTTTGATAAGCCATATTACATTGCCCAATGTTTAGTTTTAATTTATGTGGTCTCATTTATGATTGACTTTAGTTTGGAGTTGAAGTTTCTTAAGTTCAGGTGATATAATAAAGACAAAAATATCCACTTAAAAATAATTTTTAATCCTCTGTGGTATTTCCTATTTTTTCTTTTTAATTATCAAAAACAATATTGAACTAAAAGAATCAACACTTTGCTTCTCATTACTATAAGAATTCTATGACTGACTTCCTAGAAGTTGGCTCCAGGCCTCTTCAATGTTTATGTTTTCTTGGCTTTATATTTTCCCAAGATAAAAAATCTGGGCAGAAGAGAAAGTTTTAAAAGGGAGCCTATCAGAACATATTAACTAAACACCACCTACATTTGAGGAAAAGCCAAAAAATTAGGTGAATGTCCCATTACTCATCACCCACACAAAAGGGTTGTTCATTTGTGGTTCCACCATAGAAGAGGAAGTCAGTGTGGGTGTGGACTTGAAACCTAATTGTTCTCTGCTATCCTTTTTCTGAAAAAAGGCACTTGTCAGTGAATATTCCATATCCATGGCAATCTCTGGTATTTAGAAAGTGCTTCTTGGCACCTACTTACCACCCTCATACTTAACCAGCAGGGACATACTTCTTCTGAGGCTTTGAAGGAGAATCTGTTCCATTGCTCTCCTCAAAGCTGCTGGCAATCCTTGGGATTCCTGTCCTTTGTAAACACAGGACTCTAACCCTTCTCAGTAGTTTCCTGGTATTCTGTGATCTCAATGTCCTTGTTTCCCTCTTATTATAAAGATACCAGTTGTTGGGGTAAGGGAAAGCCCACCTTAATCCAGTATGACCTCAGTTTAATATATTGACACTATAGAGATCCAAGTAAGGTCAAATTCTGATTTTCAGTTGGATATGAATTTGGGGGGGACACTCTTCAACCCAGTACACATTAGAAAAAAAGGGTGCATTTGCATTGTCATAAATTCCAGTAATTGAAGTAAACTAGGAGACTCTTTTCCATGTAATTTGATGGTGAAAACAATCCTAAAGAAGTATACTCTGGGGGCTGGGGATGTGGCTCAAGCAGTAGCGCGCTCGCCTGGCATGTGTGAGGCCCGGGTTCGATCCTCAGCACCACATACAAACAAAGATGTTGTGCCCGCTGAAAACTAAAAAATAAACATTAAAAAAATTCTCTCTCTCTCTCTCTCTCTCTCTCTCTCTCTCTCTCTCTCTCTCTTTAAAAAATTAAATGGAATTAAAAATTTTTGATCATCTGAATAGTAAGTTTCTTATATCAAATAGCCATTATATGATGTTTAATATAATAAATACATCTGAAATGAGTAACAAACAGAATCACCTTAATTTTTTCTGAAGAGTCTCTGTTTTCATTTGAAAATAATTATTTATTTTAAAAGTTGCTTTTAGTTTTTAAATATGGATTACATAACTCTACTAAATGTCAACCATCTTGTTTAGTCTCTTAAACCCTGAATGATCTTTCATCTTTGATGCTATTGTTTTTAAAGATTAAGAAAATATTTTAGGTAATGTAGTACTAAATTTCATGTTAATATTTAAAATTAACTTAAGACATTATAATTGTGCAGTTTGTGCTTTTTGTTGTTGTTGTTCAAATTGTTCTTTTAACAAAAGTATGCTAACTTATAATTACAAATATTTGTGATATCATCAGTCATTCCTCACATGATAATAGTTATAAAAGGTATAATGGTAAATTTTACTCTTCTTTCCTTAATCTCCAGTATTTTATTTACCACTTTCTATATAAATATTCCAATAATTAGATTGAAAAATTACTGATTACCCTGAGGATCTTTAGGTGTATCTTTTTAACTAGAAAGAAACACTAATTTTACTGGTGTTTTGGGAAAACTCAGTGACTACAAGAACAGAAGATTTGGACTCAGACAGACACACAGGGCTCAAGGCCACATGCTGAGAGAGGAAAAGATTGGAGGGATCCATCTATAAGCCAAGGAATGCTTATGAAAGACAGAATCCCAGAAAAGACCAGGAAAGACTGTTCCCTAGTGCCTTTGGTAGGAGCGTGATCCTGCCAATACCTTGATTTGGACTTTCAGCCTCCAGAACAGTGAAGATATTTGTGTTTTTCCTTCTATGTGTTTCTACTTGATTTTGATTTGCTTTTCAGGCTGGCTCTTAGCAAATGTGAACCACATTTATAGTTGAGCCACTGCAAATATATAAATTCATTAGTAAATGTATTTTTGTAGTGGTTTCATTGCTCAGTCCATTTTATATATTTATTTGTGCTTTCTTTTTATATTTAATCACTGTCTTGTATGTAGTTTCATAATCTTGATTAAGTTAGGACATAAAATGAAGTCTGAATACATTCACCTGTGCACATATCCAAAAGTGATCTTACTGATCTCAAAGATCTTTTTGAGCTCCTTATAAATCACAAGATAAAATATAAACACTTTGGCTAGGTTGCATTGTCTAGCTCCTATAATTATTTTACATTGAATCCCATAACCTGAGTTCACTGATTTCTAAGGATTCAGACTAAGCATAGTTTTTCAATTTACCATGTCTTTGTACTTGTGCAGATATGTTCTAATATGCTCTACTCTGAGGAACACAATCATTTCACAACACACAAATAAGACTTTCTCGTACAAAAGTTAGAGTCAGGTAAGTTTGAAAAGTAATATATAGCATATTCTTCTCAAGATCTTAACTGAACAAGTGTTTAAGCAGCAGTATTCCTCAAAGTTACAGATTATCAGACTCACCCAGGACAGCTGCAAAAAGTCACCGATTTTCAGGACCAGTTAGGAAGTATTTTAAATCATGTATCTTAGGTGAGTTCATAAAATCTGATTCATTGCTTTTATTAAGAGAACTATAATCTTTTTACAATTTAAAACTAATGGAAAAACACCTGTTAAAGTGAATTCTTCAAAAAGAAATCATTTACCTTTGTTTAACTCAATATTTTTTGGACATATTGAAGTATAAATGCATTTTTTCTTGCAAATTGGATTGTCTTTATACAAATTGAATCAATTGTAAAATTCTGTTGAACAATAATTGTTTGCTTTTTATAAAGACATTTAAAATTCCACACACTCATAGGTATACATGTATACAATATGTAATGTGTAATGCAATCAGTATTTTCTTCTGCCTTGAACATTTATCCTTTTTCCATGATGGGAAACTTCAAGCTTCTCTTTTCTAGTTCTTTATAAAATATATAATATCTTGGTATGAACATATTTTTTAATCTGACATCTAGTTCTCAGAAAAATATATTAAGGAAAACTGACTTATTATTTGTTCTATAAGAAATTTCTTTCTATCTAGAAAAATGCCTGGACATGTTTCAAGACCCAATTCAAAGAAACTCTCACAAAGAATTTTCCTGATCTCTCCAGTTTCTAGTGCCAGTGTTACGTCATTGATCTAGTCATGATGTCTGGTTATTTTAGCATGCCAATTTTTCTCCCTAATTTCCAAGCAACTTGAAAGAAATGAATATGCCTTAGTCATCATTGTGTATCATTGTGCTGATATATAGATACACACTTTACATGATGAATTCAATTGAATGAATAAATTCATTAAAACTCCATAAATGAATTGTAAGATATCATCAGGCAACCTAGAATATTATGGACCACTCAGCACAAGATAATCATAATCACTGGACTAATCAAATTCCAGTTTTGTTCTTCATTCATGAATGTGGCTTATGTTAATGTAAAGTCATCTTCATATGAAATCTTAGAAAAAAATTTTACCATATTTCTGAACTACCACCATTCACCATGTTGAATTTCTCTTCCAATAGTTTTTCTTTGATTCAGTTTTCCTGAGATGATTTTTCACTGGAAAACAACAGCAAAATGAATACATTCTCCCCTTGTCATCTTGGGAATTTATCATATTCCTCTTGAAATTATAGTTTAAGCATATAGTGGATTCGTGACATATAAGGAACACTTCTGCAAAGTACTTGCTTAGATAATTTTTACGAGGAACAAAATATGAATTCAATATATATTTTTCTAAAAGCATTATAATCTTCCTCTTCCTTATGGGCTCACCAGAGCTAATAATAACTAACATTTGTGGGTGCATTCCAGCACACCAACTGCTTTTTCACAAGGGTTGCTTCATTTAGTCTTCACAATAAGTCTTTGGGTAGCTGTTATTATCATCACCCTGCTGCAGACAAGGAAACTAAGATTAAAAGAGGCTAAGCAACTTTAATTTTTTAGTGTCCACCGGCCTGTTGTTGGTACCAGTACCATGCTGTTTTTGTTACTATTGCTCTGTAGTTAGTTTGAGGTCTGGTATTGCTATACCGCCTGATTCACACTTCCTGCTTAGAGTTGTTTTTGCTATTCTGGGTCTTTTATTTTTCCATATGAATTTCATGATTGCTTTATCTAATGCTAAAAACATGATGGCTTTTGCAGTATTGAGGATATATCTTTACCTCAGCAGCATAATGGGTACTTGACTTTTTCATGACTTTCATATATCAAGAAATCACATGTTCAAAGCCAGCCTCAGCAACTAAGTGAGGTCCTAAGGAATTTAATGAGACCATGTTTCAAAATAAACAATAAAAAGGGCTGGGAACAAAAGAAGTGGAAGACCTCTGTGAAAACTACAGAACACTAAAGAAAGAAATTGAAGAAGAAATTAGAAGGTGGAAAGATCTCCCATGCTCTTGTATAGACAAAATTAATATTGTCAAAATGGCCATTCTACCCAAAGCACTATACAGATTCAATGCGATTCCAATTAAAATCTCATCATCATTCCATATAGAAATAGAAAAAGCAATCATGAAATTCATTTGGAAAAATAAGAGACCCAGAATAGCCAAAGCAATCCTTAGCAAGAAAAGTGAAGCAGGAGACATCACAATACCAGACCTTAAACTATACTGCAAAGCTATAGTAACAAAAGCATCATGGTATTGGCACCAAAATAGGCAGGTAGACCAATGGTACACAATAAAAGACACAGAGACAAACCCACATAAATACAGTTACTCATATTAGACAAAGGTTCCAAAAACATACATTGGAAAAAAGATAGCCTCTTCAACAAATGGTGTTGGGAGAACTGGAAATTTATATGTAGCAAAATAAAACTAAACCCCTATCTCTCACCACTGCACAAAACTCAACTCAAAGCAGATCAAGGACCTACTAATTAGACCAGAGAACCTGCACCTAATAGAGGAAAAAGTAGTCCCAAATCTTTATCACATCAAATTAGGCCCCAACTTCCTTAGTGAGGCTCCTAAAGTGCAAGAAATAAAATCAAGAATTAATAAATGGGATGCACTCAAAAAGCTTCTTCTCAGCAAAAGAAACAATCAATGAGGTGAAAAGAGAGCCTACAGTCGGGGTCATGCCCTTGGATAGGCAGAATTAACATTTTCAAAATGACCACACTACCAAAAATGTTATACAAATTTAATGTAATTTCTATTAAAATCCCAATGATATTCTTCATAGCAATAAAAAAAAAGTCACCATGAATTTCATTTGGAATAACAAGAGATCCAGAATAGCCAAAGTAATCTTTAGCAAGAAAAATTAAGTACAAGACATCACTATATCAGACCTTAAACTATACTACACAGCCATAGTAACAAAAATGACAAGCACCAAAATTGATAAGTAGATCAATTGTACAGAATAGAAGACACAGAAACAAACCCACAAAAATACAGTTATCTCATACTAGACAAAGATGCCAAAAACATTCATTGGTGAAAAGATAGCCTGTTCACAAATGGTACTGGGAAAACAGTAAATCCATATGTAGCAAAATGAAATTTAACCCCTATCTCTCACCCTGCACAAATTTCAAAGTGGGTCAAAGACTTAAGCACTAAACTAATGATACTTCCTTTAAAAATAGATGAGGATTGTGGGTCAAATTCAAATTTAAATTAATACAGCTGCAAAGGAGCTAGTATGTGTCTAAATGCTTTGTTAGTTCATGAAAGGGATACAAAATGAGTAACATTCAAGTTTTAAGCAACTTAGAATGAGATGAATGTATACAGAAATAAAAAATTAGTTCAAATAAATGCAGTAACAGAGGTAAAAAGTTCAAGAGTGATCACAGGAGGAAATATTTGAGGGACTGCCAGAATTTTGATGGATGAAGATGGAAAAGCAATGATTTTATGCCTGTTAAGTGATGGCATAATTGAGAACAATAAAAGGCCTATGGGCTTAGATATTCGGCAGATGTGCATGGAAACAAATGGAGACAGACTTTAAGGTCTTAGATTTGTTTTTACAAGGAAAGAGGAAAAGAGAGAGGAATGCAGGAGAAGATTCTCATGGTTGACTCTTTAAGACAAATTCCAAGATAAAACTGCATCCCTACGAAGGCTGCAAAACTCAGGCTACAGGACCAGCAAACTTTGAGGATTCCCTCCACCTCATTCAAAGGCACCTGAGGTTGCTCAGCAATACATTTATTTTTACTTTGTTGAATAACATACTTCACAGAAGAATAAAATGGTCAAGAGACAAAATACCCATTTGACATTGACAGTTCTGGCTAAAGAAAATGAATTAGCATTATTGCTTTCTTTTTTTAATCATAGAAAACTTAAAAGCACCACTTTTAACAAGTCACTCCCAATAACTATCAAAGTTGTTGAAGCCATCCGTAGGGTACATTTAGGAAGAGGGAAAGGAGCGATAATCACTTTTTGTAAAGCACCAACTTTACCAATTATCTTAAATAATTTGTTTTTATGTTATTTTGCATCACCCTGATTTTTCTTTCCATTCTAACTTTGGTACTCTGGCTTTCTTCACCTAAGTTTAGTTCTAAAGGTTGACATGGACAATGTATGCACAATGGCATACTTTACATATTATTAGTTTTTTAGCTCTTATGTTGGTTTTAAAATATATTATTGTAATGAGTCAACCAAACTTACATGTTTATTAATTGAATGGATGTGAGTTAATAATGCTATAAAAAAAGGTGTCGGCATGTTCTGTCAGCTGTATAATATCAAAAAAGCTCCATTTTATCATTCAAGTATATAATGAAGCCCTACGGAAGAAAATATTCTTCCTGAATGTACTGTACACTCCAGTGATTCAATGGGCCACATTTTTTATACTAAATAAACAAAGTATTCTTAAAATAATATCAGTATAATGATGCCATACTAATCTAGATATAATAAATTTAAAATTCATTTTTACTATATTCTTAGAGCTTTATAGTACTGTTTTATTTGTAATAATTTGTTACTGTTTTTTTTTTCTTTTTAATATTTCATTTTAGTTACAGAATTAATCCTGCCAAAACATCGTGTTATTTACTTTGAATATATATAATTTTGATTAGCAATCCCTATTTTAATAAAGCTAAAATATCATCTAATTAAAGTAATTTTTGAACAAAGTTTTATGGAAAATTAGAGGAAATAATGACCTTAAGATTTTGAACTTAAACTTTGGGCAATCTTGAAAACTGTGGGGACTCTTGGAAATGAAAAAAAAAAACTGTGTTTTATATTGTGAGATGGTTTTGAGCTTTGGGGCACCAGGGGCGGAATGTTATTGTTTATACATGAAGTGTCCCCCAAAAGCTCAAGGGTGAGAAAATGCAAGAAGGTTTAGAGAAAAAATGATTGAGTTTTAAGAGTCTTAACCCTATACCCTGATTTAATCCCCTGATAGGGATTAACTGAGTGGTAACTGAAGTGGTAGAGTATGGATGGAGGAGGTGGGAATTGGGGCATGGCTTTGGGTATGGGTATATATTTGTATCTGGCAAGTGGAGTCAGTCTCCCCCCGACCCTCCACCTCTCTCTCTCTCTCTCTCTCTCTCTCTCTCTCTCTCTCTCTCTCCTTTTGATCACCATGATGTGAGCTGCTTCCCTCTGCCACACACTCCACCATGATGTTCAGCTTCACCTCAAGCCCTAAGGAATGGAGCTGGCCTTATATGGACTAAGACCCATTCTTATACAGTATATCACTAAGAACCATAATGTGTTGCATACTAGGTGACCACAGCTATGTTTTTAAATACTATTCTTCATTTAAAGGAAACAAAGCTCCTTGAAAAGTGCCGGGTTCCAGAGTTATAACACATTAAGTACAATCCTGAAATTTTTTTTTGGTCCTGAAAGAAGTAAGTTCTTGTTAATGATGGGATATGTCAAAAGTACATAAATGCCACCTTGACATAGGTTCTAATGGCCAAATCTGATATTATTTAATGATCTACACAAATTGTGATCATAACAAGATATAATATATTAAAAATAAACATCTATGCTAATGTAGATGATTGGTTGGTAGATGGTACATAGAGAGAAGGAGGAGGCAGAATGGAGGGCAGGGAAAGCTTTGGAGCTTTTAGTTATGGTAGACTGACAGCTAATAGATGTGGAAGGGATAATGGAGTTATTGAAAAAGCTGACAAAATTGGAAAAGATTTGTGAATTGCATTATAGTAATGTTAATTTACTGATGCTCATGCTGATTTTCTAAGAGAAGATAAGAGATTACCCTATTTTTAGGTTCATACACTAGACAATCATAGTGATAGCATTGTGTCAATAACATGATAATAATGTTTCTGTTTAAAAAAGATGTTCTTTGTAATATTTCTGCAATTTAGTTGCCAATTTTACTAGGTCAAAATTAAAATTAAAATTAAAACTTTTCAAATACCAAAAATTATATACTTTTTGCTTCAAAATTCATCTGGTTTCCAAGGTTTACATCTTTGGAAAATTAGTATAATATTTAGTACAAAACAAGTGTATTTTCATTGATTAAACTATTAATCTGCAAGGTCCATGAAATGTCAGATATGTCTAGGTTAGAAGCATTAGAACTTACAATACACTCTTATTTGTGGTAGGTCAAATAGATATAAATTATTTAGGTTGTTATTAAATTAATGATTTATTCTTTACCCAGAACAAGTGTCTGACAATAAAGCAATTAGTCTGGTTTGGTCATGAAGATGATGGATGACTAAAATGAATCTAATTTTATAGTCATTTTTATTCCCTAATTATCTCAGTCATATAACAATTGTCTATTGTCAGAACTAAAAATGTAAGGCAGAATGAAATCTACTAGATTCTGATATCTTAGAATCTTTTTATATTTAATTCTTTACATTTTTATTGAATAAATACTACATTTTAATCTTTTCCTTAACATTAACATGAAATTTGCTTTCAAGGACATTATAGTTTCACTGAGGATACAAGTTTTACAAAGAAACAAACAAACAAAAATCTTTCTTTATGGTTTTTCTCAGGAATTATGGAGATAGAAGTGGTTCCTCTTTGACTATATGCTTTAATTTAGCATGCTGGGCACTTTCACAGAACTGTTAGAAACAAACATAAGGATCAATTTCTAAGGGTGGTTACCTACTGAGTATGAGAATAGATTTCATCTGTTTTTTTGGAATTTTTATTTTACTCTAATTTTTGAGGTAAACAGGAAAGAGAATAAAAGAAAAAAGAAACATGTAGTATGTGTCTGTCTAAATGCTAATCCCATAATACAACCATGGACTATTATCTGGGCCCTATGGACACAAAGTCTGCAAGAAAAAGCTACATTTGCTGGTTTCATATGGTTCTGTTACGAAGACAAGAAATGTAGATAGAAATGAGGCACAACATGGGAGAAATAATCATCTTTCCATGATTTTGTGTTGAAAACAGGCTTTGATTTATCAGAATTCTTCGATCATAATTCTGCTTTGGCATTTTAACTGTTTGCCCTTTTCAAAGTGTCAGGAGGCAGCATTCTTGGCGTGCTCAGTGACATTCTAATTACATTGTCAGTAGCAGCATTGATGAGGCACCCTATTCAGTAGTTTTGAGAGCAGCAGAACTCAATGGCAGGAAAGAACAACAGGATATGGGAGAGCAAGTTAAAATTGCTTATATATCTCAGGAAAATTTAAATTTGGATGGAACAAGGAAATCTACATTTTGCAACAGGAGTCATTGAAAACTTAAAGAGTTATTGATGGCATAGGATATTTTATCATCGTAATTTAAACAGATGTCTGTATATTTATATATATGTGTGTTATGTGTATATCAATAATATTTGAAAATAATCTAGCTAGGTGTGGTGATGCATACCTGTACTCCTGGTGGTTTGGAGAGGCTGAAGCAGGAGAATCACAAGTTCAAAGTCAGCCTTAGTAGGCCCCGAGCAACTTACTCAGACTCTTTTTCAAAGAAAAGAAAAAAATGTCTAGAGGGCAAGGATTATGGCAAGCCAGGAAAGAACTTAAAATGAGTACACAGAAGGTAAACAGTAAAAAGAAGCTACTCAGAGGAAAGCATGAAGAGAGGCCATTGCAAAGAAGAAACAAGGATAATGTCTTTGTACTATGTACAAGCCTCTCTTCTATGAAAATTGTATCATTTAACATAGCATCATATTACAAATATTCTTCCAAAACTTTTGCATTCATTTATTTTTATTCCTTCCCCTATTAATTTAATAAATTATTATTGAGCTCATTTTGAGACTGTAGAGGGTCTTTGACATCTTAGAGCTTATGCATAATTATCTTTAATTCCTAATGTCTAACTATTTGATATAATAAATTAATATTAAATATTGTAGTATATTAAATGAAGTAATAAGGGACAAATAAGTTGTTAAAACATTTTTCTTTTATCATTATTATACAATTATTATTAACACACTGTGTATATTAATAAATTTTACTGTGATATTTTTATGCATGCATATGTCATGCATTCTGTACATCCATCCTTCTCCTACCTTTAGAACCCCGTCTCCCTCTCCCCCAGCCAACTTCACAGTCACTGAAATCTTTCTTAATTTCTATCCCTCCTCCATCCTATGATTACCTGTGCCTAATAACCACTGTTCAATTCTATACTTCTACCAGGTCGTCTTATTGTTTTCCATAGATAAATAAAAGCATGTAATATTTATCTTTCTGTCTGTCTTGTTCCAGTCAAGTTTACTTATCTCTAGTTCCATCCACATTGCTGCAATTAAAGAGATTTTATTCTTTTATGTCTGAATAATATTCCATTGTGCAAATATAAACATTTTCTTCATCCATTCATCCACTGAAGGGAAATACTATATTTTGACTATTGTAAATAGAGCTGCAATAAATATGGAGGAAAAATATTTTTGATATAAAGATTTTTATCTCCTTTGGGTATATACTCAGTAGTGGAATTGATGGATCCTATTGTAGTTCCATTTTTAGTTTTTTGAGAACTCTTCATACTGTTTTCCATAGTAGCTGTACTAATTTATATTCCCACCAACAGTGTGCAAAGTGTTCCCTATTTTCTGCACCCTCACCAGGATTTGTTATTTCTTATATTTTTGATGATAGCCTCTCTAATTGCAGGGAGATAATAACTCATGGTGGTTTTCATTTCTCTGGTGATTAGTAAAATTAAGCATTTTTTCATGTAGTTTTTGAACATTTGTATGTCTTCTCTTGAGAAATATTTGTTTACTTCTTTAGCCCATTTTAAAAAATCCACAGTGTTATGGCTTAAATATTTGATATCCCCCAAAAGCTCATGTGTAAGATAATGCAAGAGGATTTAGAGGTTAAAGGATTGGATTATGAAAGTCTTGACCTAATCAGTGCATATCTAGAACAAAATAGTTAAGCACTCTATAATCTTAATTCTTTTGAATGCTGAATGATCCCCGGGAGGATACAAAAAAATGTTAAATTCTCTAAAGACAATAAATATATTTTGGCTAGTACATTTGTGTTGATACACACTTAATCTGATGGCTTTTAGGGAAAAAGAATGAGGACAAAGTAATGATTTTATTAAGAAATTAACTCATTCATCTACAAACTCAAGTTCACTTTTTAAAAACTTATGTTTGTATGCTAGGACATAGATGGAGTTTCTGTAACAAACATGGATTTCATAAACAAGCAGGGGTTTCTATCCTCATATCAGACAAAGTCGACTTCAAGCCAATGTTAATCAAAAGGGACCAAGAAGGGCATTTCATACTGCTTAAGGGAATTATACATCAACAAGACATCACAATCTTAAATATTTATGCCACAAACAATGGAGCATCTACATATATCAAATGCTTGGCATTGAACATAGGGCTTTGCGCATGCAAGGCAAGCACTCTACCAACTGAGATATATCCCCAACCCAATTTCAAGAATCAAATAGCTCAAAACACAATAATACTGGGTGACTTTAATATGTTTCTCTTTACACCAGTAAAATAAAAAAAATACTATGAAGACATTGACCAGTTTCTAGAGATATAAGGCCTACCCAAATGAAACCAAGAAGACATAGAAAATTTTGAATCAAGAGGACAAGCAATGAAATTGAGGATGCCAACCAAAGCTTACCAACAAAGAAAAGCCCAGGACCAGATGGATTCTTAGCCGAGTTCCACCAGACCTTCATAGAAGAACTTATCCCACACTCCTCTTTTCCATGAAATGGAAAAGAGGAAACCTTTTCTAGACTCATTCTGTGAAGCTACTATCACCCTGATACCAAAACCAGATAAAGACAAATCAAGGAAGGGAAACTTCAGACCAATATCCCTGATGAACATTAATACAAAAAATTCTTAATAAACTACTGCCAAATCATATACAAAACAAATTAAAGGTAATGCATTATGACCAATGAGGTTCATCCCAGGGATGCAATGTTGATTCAACATATGGAAATCAATAAATGTAATTCATCACATAATAGACTTAAAGATAAGTATCACATTATTATTTCAATAGATGCAGAAAAAGCATTTGACGAAATCCAGCATCCATTTATGCTCAACACACTAGAAAAACTAGGGATAGTAGGAACATACTTCAATATTGTAAAAGCTATATATGTTAAACCCAAGGCCAACATCATTCTAAGTGGAGAATAGTTGAAAACATTCCCTCTAAAAACTGGAAGCAGACAGGGATGCCCTCTTTCATCACATCTTTTCAACATAGTCCTTGAAAACCCAGCCAGAGCAATTAGAAAAAAAATTAAAGGACATGAATAGGAAAAGAAGAGTTGAAACTATATTTGCTGACAACATGATTCTATATTTAGAAGACCCAAAAAGTCCATCAGAAAGCTTCTAAAACTTATAAACAAATTCAGCAAAGTAGCAGGACATAAAATTAACACCCATACATCAGCTGGATTTCTATCCACCAATGATGAGTCATCTGAAAGAGAAATTAGAAAAACTATTTCATTCACAATAGTAAAAAAAAAAAAATGCTTGGGAATCAATCTAACAAAAGAAGTGAAAAACCTCTCTACAATGAAAAAAAAAAAGAGAGAGAGATTGAACAAAACCTTAGAAGATAGAAAGATCTCTCATGTTCTAGGATAGACAGAATTAATATTGTTAAAATTGCAATATTATCAAAAGTACTCTACACATTTAATGCAATTCCTATTAAAATTCCAATGACTTTCTTTATATGAATAGAAAAAGCAATCATTAAGTTCATTTGGAAAAGCAAGAGGCCCAGAATAGCCAAAGTAATTATCAGCAAGAAAAGTGAAATAGGTGGCATCACAACACCAATGCCTGAAAATAATTTAGGACATGACCTGGCACATGTTAATCACTACATTTTATATATATTAAATACTTATCAAAGAAATAGGCAAATCTCTTTGCAGACTGAGCTATATAGTTATCATAGCTTGCTTCTACCTTAGATAGGTCTTCAAAAAGAATGAGAGAGTCAAATTTTGAGTAGAGAGAGAAAGGAAAATAAAAGAACACCTCTAAGAGTGCAGGTAAGATTGAGTCTCAAAATAAGCTATTTGAGAATCTGGATACCACTTGTAGATCAAGGACTGGATCTGAGAACAGATACTTAAATGAAAACGACGATCAGCACAACAGTGGTAGCTTTGTTGAGAGCAAGTGCAGGTGGATAGAAGCAAATACCAGACACCAAGCCATTTGCTGAATGAGTTAATACTGAACAAAAACAATGAATATGAATTTATTTTTGCAAAATCCAGGTCATGAATGAAAGTTTATCAGATTTAACAAAAATGGCCTGAGCACAGAAGAAATAGCAAAGCAAGAAAGATGAAAAATGTCAAAGAAAGAATAGAAAACTGCTAGAATCTGGTCCTGATTAATGAAGGAATGAATGGGACTCACTTGTAAAGTTTCACCTTGGACCTACAAGAAGGAGCCAAACCTTTCCCAGTCTAGGGACTAAAAGGAGAAGCACATGAAAACAATATTTTAACCAAAGTTAAAGAACATGATGAGCCTATGCTAGAGGATCTCCATCTCCCACAACTATGTCAGCATAAATCTTCACAAAGAGTAGAGGTTGGGAAAAGGTTGAAAACCTCAGGGAAATGAGAAGTATTTTGGTTCATTGCTATGTGTATCACAACAAGCATCATAATAAGAGACGAACATAAATGTTGACAAGTAGCTCTTGGATCTAGCTGAGGTTGGTCTAAAGAGAATAGGTAGAAAATCAAAATATTGATAACAATGCATATTGTATTATTTCAAAATACTGAAGAAGAGAAAAACTATTCTAAAAACTTAGAGAGAGAGAGAAAGATAAAAGTTAATATATGGTGGATCAAAATAAGATTAGCATAATTGTGCCAGAATAAGAAAACAAATGGGGGTTATTAATAAGCTACTGGCACCAGGATCTAAAACAAATAAATGAAAAGATGTGATACATCTTGGCATCAAAACCAAACATTTAGAATTATTTATGTATATTGTCATTTTTAAAAATAAATAAAACAATGTACCTTTCATCATCTTCCTACCCAAATATAACCAAGCATAACTTTTTCCTGTCTTTGTGAATAGCTTTAGAAGCTTATTGCTTCTTTTGTCACTCATTATGCATTGATAAACAAACCTGGAACAAGATGTGTTTTAGTCATTTTTTTTTTCTGCTGCAACTAAAAGATCTGACCAGAACAATTTTCGGGAAGGAAAAGTTTATTTAGGAAAAGGGAGGGGGGAGTGAGATACAGCTTAGAGACTAATTTAGAGACCAGAAATTTCAAGGTCTAAAGGCAATATATGGAGATAAGACCAGACACCCACATCATACAGGCCCCAAAGGAGATATGTGGGGTTCAGTCTCCCATTGGGGCCCCACAAGTGCTGTACCCCACCCCCAGGAGCTCCGTTCCCAAGACCAATACCTCTCATCCTAATGACTTTCACCACCCTGAGGGTGGAGATACCAGAAAACAGACAACCACACCTATTGGATGAGATTTGAAGAAGGGAAGATACTGATCTCCAACAAAAACAATTCTTGTATCTTCCTTGAGATTTTTTCTTCTTTTTTATCTCTCTTCTCCTGCCCTCACATCCTTAACATTTGTGAAACCAAGTACTTTTTATGAATTAGGCTACTGTAGACTTGGATGTATGAATAGTATACTATGGTTGTGTTGTATATTCTTTTATCTTCTATTTTTACCATTTTTAAAATATATTTGTTTGTTGTACTCTCTCTATGGTCTTCCCACTTACTTGTCTCCCCCAAACTACTTACTCTCTTTTCTCCTGCTACTAACCACATTCTTTAGATTCCTCTTTCATACTTTCTAAGATCTAATAACTCTATAACCTCACCTTCTACCTCCTTAATATCTCATCCTATACCTCATCACTTTGTTCTCTCTTTGTTCACCATCAGAAACTGTAGACCCTGTTGCAAAGCTACTGTTTATATTGTAGAAAATAATTGAACTCACCATCTCTGTATATCATGACAAAACTGTAAACATCTTAATAGCAGATATTTTGTTTAAGATTGTATATTCTTTGTATTGGGTTCTGTTAATATTGTTCTTCCCCTTAAAGGAGAGGTACTGGAACCCTGCATGGACTCTATAAGTCTATAGTAACACCTTAGATGCACAGTGCTACTAGGGAAGAAACACAAACAACATAAAAAAAAAAAAAAAAACAAAGGAAGAAAGTGCCCCAAACAAACCAAGACACTACATAATTAGGATCCATGGACAGCAAAACCAAAGAAATTACAGAGGAGTTTAGGATGTACGTAATTAAAATGCTCATTGAATTAAAGAATGATATAGAGAGCAAATACAGGCTGCCAAAGATTACTTCAATAAGGAGACAGAGGTTCTCAAAACAAAACAAACAAACAAAGAAATCCTTGAAAAGAAACAATATACCAAATTAAAAATTCAATAAAAAAACACCACTAACAGAAAGAGTGGTGGGAGGGAAAGTGAGGGGGCAGGGGAGAGTGGGAGGAAAAGGAAGGTAGATAAGCTTCTAGAATTCCAAGGAACATTGAAGCACTTCTGGTAACTTAAATAATAGAAATTATAAGAGTATATGCTGAAATAAGAAATTTAAATATCATAACCATGATTAGAGGTCTCAGAACCCAAGAAAATCTCAACAATCAGGCCTCTCGGGAAAAGTAACAATAGAAGCATTTATATAATGTAGCCAGGCCTACAAAAAGGAAAATGGTTCGGCTTACGATTTATTACAGTTTTGATATGGTATCTTGAAATACCTTTAAGACCAGGAATTGATGTATACCTCTGTGGTATTCTGCCATGTTGGTAACTGAATTGTCTTTCAGTCTCCTGTTTTGACTTTTTTTTTAATATCTATGTTTCTGTTCTACTTTCAGGATGAATATGATAAATCTTCCCCATCTGATGCTGGGTCTCCATTTTTAATCCCCAGGGTTGGTCAGGTGATTGCCACAACTGTTGTTTAAGCACAGTCTTGATTCATAGCTTTGTGTATTAGTATGCATTTTACATTCTGTTGTGTCAGGTGGCCACACATTCTAAACAGCTAAGGTCAGTGTTATGATAACATGATTTAGATATGCTCACATGTGCTAACAGAACTATCTGGAGATGTTTCATCAGCAAAGGCATACAGTCAGAGCAATTTCAGTTAACAAAATGTATAGTGTGATATGTATACAGAAATGCTTGATTACATTTATATATGGGAAATGAAATTTTCTTACAGAAGAGTTATCACAAAAAGACGAATCAAATAACACACACATATATGTACTGTCATTCACAATGAGATACCTTTGCGATTTATATTTATTCACCGCCTTCAATTATATTGATTTTGAAATAAGAGAACTACAAGGAATGGATATTATAGCAAAATAATCTGTGTATTATTGAATTCCAAAACAAGACTTTGACATACAAAGAGCTTCCACCCCCAAATAAGTATAGCAGCCCTTTGCTATTCATAGTGGATTCGTTCCAGGACCCACAGAAGATACCAAATTTTGCAGAGGCTCAAGGCTCTTATATGAAATGGCATAGCATTTACATGTACTGATGTACACCCTCCCACATACTCTAAGTCATCTTTAGATTACTTAAAATCTTAGTACAATGTAAATATGATATAAATAGCTGTTATACTAGATTGTTTATAAAATAATGACAAAGAAAAAAGTCTGTATATGTTCAGTATAGACACAGTTTGCAGGTTTTAAAAGGTTTGTTTTTTTTTTTAATCCATTCAATTCACAGATGTGGAAACCACAGATAACTGAAAACCAATGCTACATAAGCCTATTAGTGACTTTGACCTGAAAGTATGGCTTCACTGAAGCATGGTATTTTCTACAGAGGGTTCACTTTAGCAGGGAAGGGACTGGTGGTCTATATTAGCTAAAAAAAAAAATTTCATGTGTTGGCGTAACAGATATCTAGACAGTCATAAGTAGGAAGGTAGCCATGTGGTTCTGAATATGTTCATACATGAGCTAGGCATGAAGCCTTTCACATAGAGGATTTGGGATACTCTGAAGGAAAATTGGTAGTGCCATAGTCATAGGTGTAGTCAGAGTCTGAGGCATAGAATAATAAAACAGTTTCATTCAGACCTGGGAATTAATATCCATGCCAGACTGAGAAAACAAAGTTGTTTAAGAACGTATTTTATTTAGCAAGGCTACACTCTCAGGAAGTAAAATACATGAATTAATCATTAGTCCAGGACATGGTGAAAAATTAAGGTCACAGGGAAATAAATGACCCTTGAAACATGTGTGACAGAGAGGGTGATATGACAAGTGAGTCCAGAGAAAGGACTTTGGAAGAAGCCTACAGAAAAAAAGTAACAGGTGCTAGGACAAATGTTTTGGAAGTGATAGCCACGATTAAATTGACTCAGCATAAAGAAAATTTTTAGTTTTTATAATATGGAAGTACAGGGATTCATATGACTTCAGATTGGAATTAGGAGCTAAAAAAAAAAGAAGAACACCTTCTCTCTCTCTCCATCTCTTGTCTCTGCTTTCCAAGTTTTGACTTGATTCTCAGGCAACTGCTGTTCACATGCAATATCAAGTTTACTTTCTATCAGACAGGCAAACAGAGAATAGTAAGCACCACTTTCCCAACAGTTTCCTAGTTCCAACACCTCTTTCCCAAAAGTTCAATCCAAAGTCCCAAGGCTGACCCTTAATCCATCTAGCTTGGTGAATAAGCCCATCCCAGAACCAAGCATGTGGCAAGGGAATAGAATGCCATGATTGTTCCAACATAGGTCTTATTCCACTTTCTCTGGAACTGAGAAATGGGTCAACAGTGCCTTACAACATAAGTGAAACATTGTCTCTGGGTCTCTGAATGCTTACTTCAAGGGAGTAGTAAATTATTACCAAAAAGGAAAGCATGCTTGATGGGTACAAACAGCATTCATCACATGCCTATATTGAAAGAATCTGGTTCCTGTGGACCTAGAAGATGTTATCACTAAAAGTTACAGCTAACTATAATGCCTTATTATAAAAGGAAGCTATCCAATCTTAAAATAACAGTAGTAGAAAATGCGCACATGAATGTACCTGTTATCTAAAACATTGTTGAATCATTATACCATATTTGTTCTGAACTAACCACGATAAAACTTGAGTTTCCTTTTATTTGACTTTGATATATTTTGTTTGATTATTTCAAACTCTTTACTCCATCAGTGTTAATCATACATCCATGTCTTTGTCATATGTTTTTGATTTCCCTCTGTTAAAGCATACATAGTGGATTGTCCTACTTGATGATATTGGGCTTATCCAGGTGTCTTGCTTTCACCAACATTATTTTTTGCCCACTGAGAAAATCAAAAGGTTTCAATATACTTTCTCCATGAGACTTTGTCTTTTACATTTCTACATTGTAGCATGAAAGGAACATGCCTTGACTAGTCACCAATTAAAATAAAATGAATCAGAACTAACTCCAATGTACAATCTAAAGTCAAGCCCAGGGAAACTGCAGTACAAAGCAGATCTACCCACAATTACCTGTAGACTTGGAAGCAAGAAAAATATTCACTGCTCTAAAATATTTAATAATTCTGAAAATAGCAGGAAAATTTCTACATGTAATAGATTATTGTTTCTTTAAAAGTTTTAACTATGAAACATCAAACATTTCTCATAAAAGATAAAAATTAAAATAACATTTTAAAGTCTTTTTCCCTATATTTATATTTAAAAACAACCATATTGTTTTAGTTAGCTTTGGTCACTGTGACTAAAATAACTGACAGGAGCAATTTAGAGAAAGAAAGGTTTATTTTGGCTGTTTCAGAGGTTTAGTCTGTATCAGCTGACTTCATAGCTCCGGGGCCTAAGTGTGTCACAACATCAGGGCAGAAGGGCATGGAGGAGGAAAACAGCTCAGTTTATGACAGCCAGGAAGCAGAGCTTGAATAATGTTATCCCTGGCTAACATATCTCTGAGGGCACACCCCCAGTACCCAGCCAGACATTTTTCTTTATCTCTTGGGGACAGATTGCCCCCACTTGACAAACTCTGCTATAATATAGTAACTGTTTTCTCTCCCAAACCTCATAACTGTCCAGTGTATCCTTAGCATAATGAGTGATTTTCTTAATGTACTTTAAATATTCATAGCACTTACCTGAAATCCACTAAGGATGATCCATTACCTAAGGAATAAAGATCAAACCTCTGAGCATGACATTAAAGGCTATCATTTCAACCCTAACAAACCTTTTCACTCTCAACATCAAGTACATCTCTTGCTTCCGTCTTCCATCATGGTGATAGTTCTGGACTTATTGTTTCTAAACATGCCCACTTTGCATATTATGCATCCTTCAACATTCCATTCATAATGGCAACATGCCATGTGACCTTGAATATGTTATTTTACTTTTAATTTGTCATTTTTTCATCTCTATAATAGGAATTTTAGTAATAACAATTTTATAAAAGGTTGTGAAGACTAAATGAAAAGATAGTAATAAATATTGATAGATTGTAGATAATAATTATAATCCCTGATTCTTCTACTGTGAATACTATTCTTCAAGGTCATCTCATGTAACACCTTTTTGAATTTCCTTGTGACATTCAAATTAAAATTCAACATGGATTTTTAATGTTACTTCCCACATCTCTTGGTTTTTAATCACTGTGATTCCTGTCATTTTAGACCAGAGTTTTGTCATGTGTCTTCCCCCATATTCCATGAGGTCCTCCAAGGCTATACTTTGCTATATGCTGTATCCAAGTGCAAACTCAAGTGTCCTTATCAGGATAAATATTATAATACTTATTAAGTTGAAAGTGGTAAAAAGAAAATCTATTTAAAGATATTTGTAATTGTTAGCCTTTTTTGCAGTATCAATTATGGTTTGGGTATCATTCTGGGAATATCATATAAGCAATTGACTCTAATTGGCAGCTTTTCAAGAGCTAATATTGATATTGGTAATTTATAGTCATGAAGTGAAGTGTAAATGAGAAGACTTGAAAGTGAGCAGAAATGGAAAATAGAACATTCCCGGGTGCACTAATTACCAACACCACATAACAAACTGCCCCAAATCATAGTGGCTTACAATTCATGATCACTTATTTTATTCATATATCTGTAATTTGCTCAGTATTTAATGGCAGTAACTCATGTTGCCCTCCTGAGGAATAAGAGTGCCTAATTTATACCTGGAGTATCTATTTTCAAGATGATTCACATGTACTTAGGGTACACAGTCAGGCCATTGTGTTACTTCCTCAATATACAGGCTTTCCCAGCTACTATGTCTGCTTGATTGCAGTGACAGCTGGGTTCTAAGAGTGAAAATTTCAAGAAAATGAGCTCAAAAGTTGTACTGCTTTTAATGACAGTCCTTGGAGGTCACACAGTGTCACTTCTGTTCTAGTCACAGTTCTCTTCAGATTTCAAGAAAGCAAACACAGATGTCACCTTCTAGTAAGAGAAATGTCAAGTCCCTTCTGGGAAAAGGGAGCGAAATGGAAGTATTGGAACCTCTTTTGGAAAATACAATTTGCTGCATGAGAAATAAGTAAATACTGAATTCAACCAGTGTTTAGTGAATTCTTGTTTTGTGCTAGGTACATATTTAAGTACAATGAGGCAGAAGTAGACAAAAGAGACAAAATTTCTTCCCTTTCCTGGGGTTTTCCATTCTGTTGAAATAAGGATGAGTGATAGGAAATGAAGTTAAATTAAGAGACAGAGCTTTGTAGGCCATGTAACGCCTACATTAAATTTTGTTGTAGTAATAATAGAACCCCTTGATTCCATTTTTTATCACTATCATGAAATATCTGAGGCTGACTAACTTTATAAAGAAAACTCATTTAACTTACAGTTCTGGAGTTCAAGGTGAGAGAGCTGGCTTTGGGTTTGGCTCTGGTGAGGACTTCATATCAGTAGAGTCACAGGAAAGATCACATGGAAGACGAGAAATCAGAGGAGAAGAGGCTGGGTGGGGGCCAGAATCAGGCTTTTATGAAAGTCTGCTCTTGAGGACTAATCAGGGTTCCAGGAAAAACACTCTTACCTTCTTTTGAATGCACTTTGACCCAATGACCTCCTTCTAGGCCCCAATTCTTAAAATTTCCATTACTTTATTTAATATAGAATGTTAAACCGTGCTTGTTTTTAAGTCCATGTGAGTGGTATTTTTTTTTCTCAACCTTTCACCTTCAGTCTGTGGATGTCTTTTCATGTGATATGAGTCTCTTAAAGGCAGCATATTGTTGGGTCTTTTTCTAAAATCCAGTCTGCCTGTCTATATCTTTTGTTTGGTGAGTATAGGCCATTAACACTCAGGGTTATTGTTGAGACATGATTTATTTTCTTGGTCATTTTTGTTCATTTTTTGGTATTTAACTCGACTTGGTTTCTTCTTTGATTGGTTTTTCCTTTACTGTAATACCTCCCTTTGCTGATTTTAATTTTTGTTTTTTATTTCCTCCTCATGGAATATTTTGACAATGATGTTCTATAGTGCAGGCTTTCTAGTTGTAAATTATTTTAACTTTTCTTTATCATGGATGCTTTTCATTTCATCATCAAATCTAAACTTAATTTTGCTTTATATACAATTCTTTGTGGGTATCAATTTTCTTTCAGAGCTTGGTATATGTTGTTCCAGGATCTTCTAGCTTTTAGGCTCTGGGTTGGAAAATCTTCAGATATCCTAATTGGTTTCCTCCTATATGTTATCTGATTCCTTTCTCTTGTTGCTTTTAAATTTTTCTCCTTATTCTGTATGTTAGGTGTTTTCATTATAATGTGCCTCAGTGTAGATCTATTGTGATTTTGTACATTTGGCATCCTGCAATTCTCTTGTATTTGATTTTCCAATTCATTCTTCATGTTTGAAAAATTTTCCAATGTTATTTCATTGAATAGATTACTTATTCCTTTCATTTGTAACTCTAGGTATTTCTCTATCCAAATAATTCTTAAATTTGGTCTTTTTTATGATATCCCATAATTCTTGAATGTTCTGCTCATGGTTTCTTACCATCTTCACTATGTAATACCATTTTTTCAAGACTATATATTTTGTCTTAATTGTCTGAAATTCTGTCTTTCAAGTGATCGAATCTGTTGGTGGTGCTCTATTTTTCTTCCTTTTTTTGATTGATTTTTTTAAATACATAAGAGTGGAATGCAGTACAATTCTTATTACACATATAGAGCACAATTTTTATATCTTTGTATATAAAGTATGTTCACACCAATTCACGTCTTTATACATGTACATTTTTTGTATTACAATTCTTATTACACATATATACCACTGTTTTTCATATCTCTGTTTGAACATATAAAGTATGTTGACACCCAATTTGTGTCTTAATTCCCTGCCTACATATACCTATCTGCCTATTTGTGTCCCCTACTATCCAGCTAAATTGTACATTTCTCCAAGCAAGGTTGATGGCTTATACGAGATGATCATCTTTAATAAAATGAAAATAGATGCACTAAAAGGTGTGTTACTGGAAAGTTTTTTATGCACAAGACAATTCATATAACAAAAATTTAGGCAGAATATTTAATCTTCATTTCAGCAGGCCAATTGTACATCTCAGGAAAATGACTGCTGTTATTAGATATTCACAGAACACTCCTGAGATTGACTCAGTAACAAGTAAATTAAAATGAAACCAGCCCTCTTTAGTATATTTAATTACTAACCAACCAGCATGATTATTATGGTTTTATGATCTTCTGAATTTTTTGATAATAAAAAAGGGTTTATGATGTGATCAAAAGTTAGTTGGACATCTGTTTATGGAAAATGACACATTAATCTCTTTCTTATGCCACAATTACTAATTTTTATTGTTACAATGTTTTTATCTCTTGTCATTCTTTTAATGTGCTTAAGTTATAACCACAACCAACTTTTATATCAAATGCCAAAATAATCTCCATATTGGGTCTTTTTCTCTCATTAAGGTATGAACTAATTCTAATTTTTTAGTCAATGTTCCAATAATGAGCTTCAGCGTCATGGCTTACACCAGTATGTGGTTTTGTGTGTGTAGGCATGTGTGTACACACCATATTTTTGATGGTAGGAAAGACAGATAAAATAAATGATCTGATAGAAGAAAAAATAATAGAAGGAAGGGAATATGCAAAAAGATAGAAAGGAAGAAAGGAAAGAAAGAAGAGAGAAAATTATTAATTTTTTTTATTAATTATACTATTAATTTTATTAATACTATTTTTATTACTAAATTACCCATTATGAATATCATTTATATTGAGATAACATTAATATACTATAAGAAATCCAACATTTATTATTATGGTTTGGGCAATGATTTTTATAGCATACCATTTGAGACAATACAATCTTGTAATTTTTATAGGCAGATATTATAAATAATTTCCCAAATGTTAGAAGTAATGTTATTATTGTCTATTTTTAAAAAATAAATAAAATTTTAATGCTTTATTTTTTCCATAATGCATACAGTTGAATTTAGTAATAAATTATTTTAGAGTTATATCAAGCTATACTGATCTCATAGATTTTCACATTGATAAAAATGCTATTGTTGATGTCCTCAATATTAGAAATTGAAAAAACTTGACAATTAAAGTCTATTTCTAAAGTAATCTTAATTTACAAAAATGGACTTGAAAATCTAGTTTTGGGTTACTCCCTTTTCCCATTCTAATTAGCCCAAATTATTTTCTGCTTCAGCTTTAGTGAGTCTTTTGATAATATTTGTCCTACATATAAAAGAGAACTTAATTTTGATTATTACAAAGCAGCATATAAAATATAGAACTCATCTTAAACTCTAAAGTGACTCCAAATCCTATGTTATTTGGTTTGATTAGGAACCATCATATTTAATTTACTTCACTATTATTTTTAAAGTTAAATTTCTTCTAAAATAAATTCATTTATTAGAAAGTTATGAAATTTCAATTTTATATTGAAAAAATATAGTTGAAAATTTGATGACTACTTACTTGGATATGAGTCAATACATACTAGGTGGGTTTTGGATTATTTTTTAGCTATTCATATGTTTGAAATTGTTAATGATATACAAACTGAATTTTGTATATAATATATAATGTTTCCCAGCTCAATAAAAAGATAGGTATTTGATGTTTTTATTATCAATTATTCAGTAGTAAACAATTATTTTCTTTAAACAGTCATCTTCCCATACTGATTCTGATGTTTTCAAAAGAAGGAAGCTACATGGGAACTAATCTTTGGGCTAAGAAGTTAATCCAAGAAGTATAGGTTAAAATCTTACCTGTTGCCTACCAACTGTGAGTCTTGGGTGAGTTAACTCTCTGTTCTCTCTCCTTTTGGTCCTTTTTTCATCCTTCCTGTGTTGGATCCTTGACAGGTATTCATTGAACCTGTGAGGATGTGATCAAAAGTGATATGTACCATTTCCAGGATTCTGTAGTAAAAACTTTCTGCAGGCTTTTCTGCATAGACAGATCTTGCTGAAGATGACAAGACCTGGGTTCTTGATTACCTCTAAGACTAGAGCTTCCTACTGATCAAGAACTTTCATTTGGTACTTTAATTGAGAGGAAAATAAGCTACTATTATGTATGCCACCAATATTTTGAAATGTATTAAAGTTTTAGCAGTTACCTTACCCTCAGATAATAACTATCATCCTTCCTTCCTCCCTTCCCTTTCTTTTCTTTTCCCTTTTGTTCTTTCCTCATTGCTCTTTAGTTCATTTAGTAAATATTAATTCACCATCTCCTAAGTATAGTGAATGTAACTGTTAGTATAAAAGTGCTTCCTCTTGTTTTGAACGTCTGTTTGTTCTCTAAAATGAGCACACCAAAGAGAAGAAAATCTTGAGGCAGGAAGACTCATTAAAATACTGTTGAAAACAGCCTGAAGTGACATGAAGTAGGGATTTTTCAGGGACCTGATTGACAGAGTAGAAGTTGGGAGAAATGAGGATACAAAATAGGTCTGGGGATGTGGCTCAGTAGTTGAATGTCCCTGAGTTCAATCCCCAGTACTCACCCCCACCCAAAAAAAGTAATTCTCAGTCAGCTAAATGTGGAGAAAAGTACCTAATTATTTCATGTGGAGAGAAAAATGGAAAATGATTCTCTGAGGTTCCCAAGAAATGTTAATGACTTTTATCCCAAGCATCTCTTTCAGGAAGTTGGTGTGAAGACAGTCTCCAGAGTTTGAAGATACAAGAAGCAGGAAGCGCTGTGTTTGGTGTTGTCTTTGCTTCCAAACAAGTGGGTTTACAACTGGAGTTTCTCCTATGCTTCATAGGAAAGCCATGATTGTCATGAACATTGAAACACCATAGAAAATTATGTTTCATTCATATAAAAACGGTCTTTACTGCAAGATCAAGAATTACTTAACATCGTCGTAGGCAAATAGTGAGCAGGGAGAATCAGAGAAGACTACAAACACACACTCCTACAACTGGTGAACGTGTTATAACAAAAGAAACAACAATACAACCTACAACAACAACAAAAAAAGACACATATCACATGCTCTACAAAGAAATCCTTCTCACCTTGATTCTAACTTGTAGCATTCAGAACTGAGACAATGAATGGTTGTCTTAAGCCACCTAGCTAATACATAATGTCACAATTACAAGTTTTTTGTTGTATTTCCTACCTTTGGGTTTTTCGATTAGATCACCCCACCTTTCTACCTATGCATTTTATGGGTGAAGCTAATAAGAAGGAATTTCTGTTACTTGGCCAAAGGAGCTTCAATCAAGAAAATATGATGTACTAACCATAGAAAAATCCATTGAGCTACTTTGAGCAAAATGGAACTGTGACCTTAACTTAAATGGATAAGTTAAGGTCATTATTAGTACAAGTTTATTAGTATACATTTCTAATATAAGCCTAGAACTGCTGAATACATTGCATATATGTGTCAGTCAGAGTCCACTCAGCAAACAAAATATTATTCAGAGTCTAAAACAGAATTCCAGTGAGGTAATATAGCTAGTGGAAGAGGCTGAAGAGCTAACAGGGAAGAGGAAATGAGGGAAACTAGGGATTAGGCACAGGAAGTTGTTTTCACCCTTAGACCAGAGGAATCAAAGAAAAGGCCGTTACTGCAGTGCAGAGTAGGGTTCCCAGGCAGGAGCTGGCAGCCTTGTTCAGTGTAGGCTGGAGCCACAGAAGACAAGCAGCTCCTGTTGGAGACACCAGTGAAAGAGGGAAGAAGTTTAGCCTTTGGTTGACTTAACCTAGTTAGAACTTCAGAGAAGGAGCCTGGAAAAGGAACTGGAACCTTTAAAGGTCAGTCCCTTCTCTTGTTTCAGTGATACAATGATAAAATGTTTGTAGTTTTTATCTTCTTAAAATAAATAAATATACCTTGACAATCAGTATAATTGTACATGCATGCATACTACTTAATAACCAAATATAAATTCCAAGGACTACAGTTAATTGAATTTTGTTTTCCATATTTATAATCACAGTTTTGGAAATAGCTTGTCTGCCAAGTTTCTTTTATTACTCATCTTATAGTGAAAGTACCATATGTGTATTTTTTATATATATTTTAGAAGAAACCCAATCTTTTTTAATGGGTTGCTGTGTTGTAGGTTGATGAATGCACTATTTATGAGCAAAACCACAGTATAAACAAGCCTAAAGGAAAGTATGGAAAATTCTATGGGACACTAGCCAAGGTGTGTTTATCAGGAAGAGGGGTTTGGAGTGAGGTCAAGGACACATATTTTGCCTTAAGTTTACATATGGATATAATGAGGTGTAAGAAAGTAAAGGAAAAGAATCTTAAAACTTACAGGAATTATTATACTGCCTTTTCTATTTCCCTAGATCCATCATCAGTTTAAATATTTGGAATATAAGTATGAAATATTTCAATTAAGTTACACCAATATCCCAAATCACAACATTAACACAATAAAATATGTCTTTTGTCATTTTAAAGATCTTTAAAATGCCCAGAAAATTGTATATTTATACAAATATTAGTTCTTTGGCTTAGAAATATAGAGAATGTTTGTACTTCTATTTGGAAGTACAACTTATTTAATTAAATTCTTGCACCAATAAATCAAGAAGCTTTTTATAGAGCTTAAACAGATTTGGAGTGTTTTACCAAGTTTTGGTGCTTCAAACCTTTCTAAAACTCTTCACATTGGCAATGGATGCCTTACAAATTCTTTCAGGTTTAGTTTAATTTCAAGATATTTTCTTATTTTAATAGAAAAATAATGACAATTACAGGCTATTCTATACTTTCCATCTGTGTAATTATGTAGTCTGAAAATAACAATAGTGATTCTCAGCCTTTCTACTGCTTCTTATTTTGTGTCTGATTCAATGTGCTGTAAAAATATTTTTTGTTCTAGAATTTAATGTAGGTGCTTCTAATTTTTCAATGTCAAATAAAAGGCTACTATTAATTAAAGTTAGCTATTCTTATAACATGAAACATTTCTCATTTTGCTTAATAATATCTTTGCTAATCTGAAATGCAGATGCATTTTATATGAACTGAAGTTTACCAAGATGATTGAAAACTTTTCTTCTTTGAATATCAATGGGATTAACTGCGTTAATAAGCTTCCACAGCAATTGTCTCAGGTGATAATTTGTCACTCATCCAAGCACAGCCACTGTTATTGCTACAGTAGGTGTTGAAGGAGGGATAATCATGTCCCACATGGCTGTAAGATTGAAGTCTGAAGTCTCTGGTGACCACCTTTTCTAAAACATGAACCCAGTGTGCCTAAGAACAAAGTCATTGCAAAAGATACCAAAGATTGAGTAGAGGCAGTGGTTTGGGGGCTTCAAGACAACATTTGAGCCTCTGAAACCAGTAGAGTTGGAAGCCAATATGTATTTTATTTTAATTTCCAAGTGATTTGTTCCTTGGGTAAGTTATATTTTTACAGCATTTCAACACTGCCTTTCAGGATCCTAGGCTCTTGACCCTGGGTACTTCAGATGTAATACCTTGGTGTGGCAATGCCACTCCCCGCTGACTCTTCAAGGCCCCTTTGGCATTACAAGAGGATTTTCCTGAATCTCTCCTCCAAGAGTCTTTAAAGGGGCCAGGATAAGTATCATCTAATCTAGGGAAGTTAGTGGGAACATACAGAAAGAAACTATTCTGAATATCCTGGAGGAATTGTTTCTCTGTGTTGAGAAGGGGCACTTCTACCCTGGTAGCTAAGGCAGGACTGCATTAGCACTGGACTATGGGTGATCCCTGAGGTCATATGAAAGCTGACCTTGGCTATGTTGAACAGACATGTCTATTCTGCATGTCTTAACCATTTTCAGAGGGAAAAGAATTTTCTTGATTCTTTACCAATTTATTCTTTCCTTCTTTTTTTTACCCTTCCTTTCTCTACTTCCTTCTTTCTTCATTTATTGCATAATAATTGAAACACCCAAGACATCAGATTAGAGGCACTCAACATTTACATGTTGCTCCAGGATATTAAATCAAATCAATATGTGTGTATCTTCATGATAGGTAAAGGCCATAGGGCAACCACAGAGTGTAGCTTGAGAGAGTCTGTAACAGAAATATTGACATTTAGAATAATAATAGAGCACACTAGTGCTGAATACACTATGACTTGGTGGAGAAGAGGAAGCACCCCTCATTTGACTGAAAGAGAAAGCCCCAGTTTTTTTTCTAGTAATGCAAACTCCGCTATAAACAAATACACAGTCTGAGCAAATAAGGGATCTGGTTTTTGCATAGCCAATCAATGTGAGAGAAGAGGAGACAGTCAATGAGAGAGAAGAGGTTCCTCATACATCCTGGTAAATTCAGATGATGTCTTAATGGTGAGTCATCATAAGAATAGGCCTGTTGTTCAAACTTCCTGCACAGATCAGGAACCCTTGCACTTTTTGTGTCTTCTAGACTCACCAGCTACTTCTTTTTACTGGCACAGTAGGTGCTCACCCCAAGAGTCAATTTGAACCCAGAAAATTGAGTTTAACACAGATCTGCTGATACTGGACCTGATTTCACATTACAGAAATGAGCAAGACAGAGGAGCAAGTTAAGTGACATTCGAAAAACAGTAAGATGAATCCACAATTTGAGAAATTCTCAAATCCAACTCTCCTGTTCTCCCTATAAAATAAACATGATGGAGGTGTGGTGGGAGAACAAGGGTATTATTTTAGATCAAAAGGGACTACAGATATATGACCAAATGTGATGGATGAATTTGCCTTATGTCCTGTGTAAAATAAATGAATAACTGACTGTAAATACTTGGGACAACTAGGGAAACTTCACCATGCTCTGGATATGAGATGATAATTTGAAATTACTGCTCATTTGACTAGGTGTGATATGGTATTGTGATTTAGTAGGAGACAGTCTTTTTTCTTTTGTGACATATGCTTACAAAGATTTACAAAAGAGAATATGAAAATGCCTACAAGCTAAATGTAAAAAGGGATTTCTACATTTTCAACTTATCTATCACATCATAGTCTGTTTGCTGTTTTTGTCCTTGAACAGAAACTCAGGGAAAAAAAATGTGTAGTTCAGAGCTCTTTATATTTGATTTAGAGACAGGGTCTCACTGAATTGCTTAGCGCCCCATGCTTGCTGAGGCTGGCTTTGAACTCATGATCCTTCTGCCTCAACCTCCCTAGCCACTGGGATTCCAGGCGTGCACCACCAAACCAGTATGAAAATATAAAATGCTGCCTAAAATGAGATTAAATAGCCAGCAAACATCAGCGATGCATGGTACTGCAGGAGCAGAGAGAACAATTGTAAAGGAGGCAGAGAAGGAGGGTGTGGAGGAAGAAAGTGACAGAAGACACCTCTCCTGACTCCCCTGTGTGCTGGCCCAGAGGGGAGCCTGGTACACGGTCAGCTTCTAGGAACCTGACCCATGGCCTGACCAGGGCCATGCTACCTCAAGTGTGGTGTCCCCCATCCCTGCCCCCAGGGCATTTTAAAGGATTAAATCAGCATATGCAGAGGCACACAAGAATGTAATGTGGTTTTACCCAAATGTTATATGAACATTGAGGGCTGATGCCACAGACTCATTTGACAGCGGATGGTCCCTTTCACTCCACAGAGGTGAACAAGCTTTCAAATGCCCAGCCAAAAAGACGCCTTGACCAAAAGTTATCCATACCCAAACAAACCTTCTTCAGAGCTTCCTCTTAGAGCTGTGGAGCCTGAGGGGATGAGAAGCTAGAGACTCGTCATCTGCCACCCACCCATCAATGGACTGGCTCCAATGCCAGTGTCACCAGCTGAGCAGAGGAAGTTCAGATCCCTTGGGGAAAACTATGATTTTAAGAGAAGGATTTTTAAAAAGCAAACGTTCTTCCTTACAATAGACCAAGATTGCCTTCCAGAAACTTCCATTTGCTGCCCTGAGAGCTGCTCCTCAGAGTCCCTGACGATGGTGGAGCTGCCTTGCCACTGTGGCCTCTGTTCTGGAGGCTTAGCCTCCTCCCTGCTCCAGCCACACAGCGCCCCACCTGCATGTGCTGAAGTTTGCTAATTCCTCAGCATGGCTCCCCAGACTGACTCCCTGTCCTCCAGACCATGGGCAAAGCCAGCATTGGCCCACATCACACTTATCTAAAAAGCAATGCATGCATAATAAGTTGGTGTTTCCCTTTACATGTAGCATCAGTTGGCACCGGCTGTCTACCAGGGAGCCTCCCAGCAAGACTCTAGGTGCCCCTCTTTTACTCACCTGTGACCCTGGGAGATCCGTGGATTCCTGTTCAGTGCCTGGCATGGAGCAGTTGTTCAAGAAGGATGTACTGAGTAATTCATTAACTAGGGAGCTAACTGTTAGCCTTACAAAGTTAGCAGTTGACCTTCACTGAAGATCCCCAACATCCGCTCAGCTCCCTGCTGTGTCCCTGGAGCCTGCAGTGGCTCCTGAAGAATTCTCCTCCCTAAATCCACCCTGCATGCCTGAGACCCACTCCTCCCAGATCCCTGCCCTTGGTAGCGACTCTCCCAGATGAGAGAAGGGTCCCTGATTGGTCCCCAGAGCAATCCCCTTGGGCTCTTCCTGAGGGCAGACTTTGTACTGCTCTGCTCCCTGAATTTCTGATGGTAAATTTTGGCCCATTCTTCCACCTTTGAGGCCCTTTGGATCTATCTTCAACCCTCTTATTTATTGAATATCTCATCATTGTTTGATCTCGGAGTTTTAAAAAAAAATCACATTTCCTGTTTCTATGCCCATGTCATGGCTAGGACTTTAAAGATGTATCAATACCTTTCTTCATTCTATGAGAATAGAGATGGTAAAATACTAATGAACTCTAAGTCGAGGGGTTCCATAGTTATTGTGAATTGAGCTGCTATAAACATTGATATGGCTGCATTATTGACTGATTTTAAGTCCTTTGGGTATAAACTGAGATGTGGGATAGCCAAGTCAAATAGTGGTTCCATTCCAGGTTTTCTGAAGAATCTCCATACTGCTTTCTATAGTGGTTGCACCAATTTGCAGTCTCACCAGCAACACTTCAGTATTTCTAACAGTACAGAAACAATTTTAATGTAAAGGTCATAAATCACAGTATGGTAATTGCTGACGCATACTTTTAAAATGTGAAAAGCTATTTAGCATATGATAAAATCTAGCATATACATATTGACACTGTTCTTCATTATTTAAATTAAATAGTTATTTCTCATGTTTTATTAATGCACACAGAATTCTCATTTTTATATAGTTAAGGGCTTAACTCAAATTATATAGTATCTTATAGCAAAAATGAGGAATATATGACTATTTTTTCTGAGCATTTTTCAACATGCATCATAAATGATGCCTTAACTTATGCTCTAATATATGAAAGATAGCCCCAAATTAAATTAAAACTTAGTAATTAGCTTTAAACCATCATTTAACTGAATATGGGAGGAGATTTAGTTTATTGCCTGAAAACTAATTTGTACAAATAACATGCTGAGCATAAAATATTTGTAATTATTAGTAAATATAAAATTTCTGAATCTTCAGATTATAGTTTAACAGTAACTTAAGTTTACCACAATGAAATTATAATTAGAATGAAATTGTACATTGACATCTAAACTGATGAAAATGAAGGGAGAAGATTTGTTAATTTCATAATCCAGTTAAAGTATTATGCTATAGGAAAATTTAAATACAAGCATGGCTAAGAATATAAAATAATTGTCCATTTAATAACTGAGTCTTTTTAAAATTCATTAATGTCATTTATATAACTATTATTAAAGGCAATGCCAAAACTTTCCTGAAAGATTTTATTCTATCAAATGTCTACAGTGATAGAAATAATTTCTTCAATTGGCGTTTATTTTTTCCTCTATCATGAGACAGTTTTAACAATAAAAATGTAATTCTAGTTATTCTCGAATCAAAATTAAAATTATAAGGTGTATTATATAACATGCATATATGTTTTTAATTCATTATTCTCTCACAGTGTGGCTGACATAAGCCAGGAGAAATGATGCTAAAGAGACCAGCTCATTCTCTGACATTCTGGAATATAGTCAAATGTTTAATTTCTATATGGAAACAATGAACTTGCTTTAAAAGAAACTAAGAAAGCAATCCCATTTAAAATAAGTATGAAAGAATATTTAGGGATAAATTTAACTGAGGAAGTGAGCGATCTCTACAATGAAAACTGTAAAATACTGATGAAAGGACTCATAGAGGATTAAAAAAAGAAATGAAAATATATCCCTTGTTCATGGATTGAAAGAGTCAATATTGCTAAAAATACCCATACTACCCAAAATGATGATTCAATGCAATACTTATCAAACACCAATGATTTTTTTTGCAGAAAACAAACAAAACAAAAAATATATAAATTTCCTATAAAACAAAAGACCCAGAAAAATCAAGGTGATTCTGAGCAAAAAGACAAAGACTGGAAGCCTCAAAATACCTGACATCAGAACATATTGCACATCCAGTCAACTGATTTTTGACAAAGGTATGAAAAACACACAATAGAGAAAAGGCTGTTTCTTCACTAAATCTTACTGGCAAAATTGAATATGCAAATGCAAATACATTGAAAATAATCAAATGGATTAAAGACCTAAATTTTAAGCCTAAAAACATAAAATTTATTATTAGAAAATAGGGGAAAGTCTTGGAGTAACAATCATTTTTTTTTAGATAGGACCCCAAACCATTTGCAACAAAAGTGGAAATAGACAAATGAGATAACTCTGAGCTAAGAAGCCTTTGTATAGGAAAGGAAATAATCAACAAGATTTAGAGAAAACCTGCAGAATGGGAGAAAATATTTGTAAATTGTACACTGTAAAGGAATTGGCATCCAAAATATGTAAGAAACTCAGAGCTAAACACCAAAGAAACAGTTTATTTTAGTCAGCTTTTTTACTTTTGTGACCAAAAGACCTAAGAAGAACATTTTTAAAGAATAAAAGTGTGTTTGGGGGGCACATGGTTTTCTGAGGTCTCCCAGACAGCTGATTCTATTCCTTGGGGCTTGAGGTGAGGCAGAACACCATGGTAGAAGAGTGTGGTGGAAGAAAGCAGCTCAGGACCATGGTACTAGGAAGCAGGAAGGGAGGGAGAGAGAGAAAGTCATCAGGAAAAAATGTAAACCTTAAAGGCACACCTATTTAATGAGCAAGTATTGCATTAGTCTGCAGAAACTTCAGATTTCATACTCTTAGAGAGTGCATACTCTAGTGGAAACAATAAGGAGAAGACTAATGACAGTTAATCAACAGTTTTTGAGAATGACAGAAGGTTGATATCAGAGATAATAATATCTGCCATTTTTACATGTCTACCTTAATGTCAAGCACTGTGTTGTATTTTTAGTCTTCTTGATCTTCGCATCAAACATCAGTAACAGATATTTACAAATGCGACAGTGAGATGAAGACAGACTAAGTTTACCAGAAGGTGAGGAAAGTAATGACTGATGAAGTCAGGATTGGAATGCCATTCGGCCTGGGTCGAAAACCCAAGCCTGTTAACTTTCTTATGCAGCTTCTCAGAGGTTGCCAACAAATAAAGGTAGAAAACAAGTGCCTTCCTAAAAAAAAGGGAAAACATTATGCTTCATTTCTAGAAGCAGAATATCAAGAAAGAAGATGACATTTACGCAAGAGGAGTTTATAGAAGTAGTAATTGAGTCCTTAATTAGAGCTTTATTTTTGAATTGAAAGGAGAGAAGAGGGAGAAAAATGAATACAAAAAGAGAAAAGGAAAGCACATAAAAATGAGCTGTTAAGGGCAAAAAAAAAAGGCTACAAAGGTTAAAGTCAGGATTTATCAGACAGGATTTAACAGAAACCAAAAGAGCTAAAGTAAGGGAAAATAACAGGAGTGGGTATGAGAAAGTTCGAATAAGACAATTAGTTACCTTCTCTCAGTGACCATGACAATTTCAGTGGAGTAGTGTCAGACTGGAAACCTCCTGTCTGAGAATCAGACCTGGAGGAGAAATGAGCAATTTTATATTTAGATATCTACATCTTAAACTCAGGAGGAACATAAGAGTTATTTGAAAATTATCCAGATTACATGGCACATTGTAGAACATTAAATGATTTTACAAAAGAAATGTATGTTTCGCCAGGTAGATGTTTGAAAACAATGTAGATTTTTTAAAGATTGTAATTTAATTGTATATATTTTTGATAGTTGGTATTTTCACAGCACTATGGAATTTTAGATTTTTAAGCTCAGTAGAATTGCTATCTGAAATGAAATTGATAGCTTAGGTTTTTCAATTTCCATTTAAATGTTCAACAAACTGTCACAAGGAAGTAGTTTTGCGTGGTTTATAACAACTTTGAAAGATTTGTAGCTGTGCTATGAATGCATCCAATCATACTAAATATGCCTTTAAAAATTACTTTTTGCTATTACCTGGACAAGTTAGTGTAGAATAACGTGGTTTTTCTAGTACAAAAAGTAATATAGACTTGAACATTTGATATATTCAAATAACTCTATGCACAGAAAAAGGGAAGATTATGGCATCTGTTTTTACCCTATGTCGGCTTTCAAAATGTCTTCTTTGCTAAGCTTTTGATTTCTCACTTTTGACCAAAAATGAGAGGTATCAAAATGGCAATTATCAAAAATGCAAGTCACAATAAATGTTGGTAAGGATGTGGGGGAAAAGGTTCACTCATGCATTGTGATGGTACTGCAAATTGCTGCAACTAATATGGAAAGCAGTATGGAGGTTCCTCAGAATACCAGTTATCTCACTCCTCTGTTTGTACCCAAAGGACTCAAATTCAGCATACTATAGTGACACAGCCACATCAATGTTTATAACAGCTTGATTCACAATAGGTAAGCTATGGAACCAACATAGGTACCCTTCAACAGAAGAATGGATAAAGAAAATGTGGTTTATATATACAGTGGAATATTACTCAACCAAAATGAAGAATGAATTTATGGCATTTGCCAGTATATGATTGGAACTGGAGAATATAATGCTAAGTGAAATAAGCCAATTCCCCCAAAAAACAAAGGCCAAATGTCTTCTCTGATATGTGGATGCTAACTCACAATGGGCAGGGGTAGAGAATAGAAGTACTTTGGATTAGACAAAGGGAAATGAAGGGAAGGGAGGGGAAATGGTAATAGGAAAGATAGTAGAATTAATCAGACATTACTATCCTGTATCATATATGATTACATGACCAATGTAATTCTACATCATGTACAACCAGAAGAATGAGAAGTTATACTCCATATATGTATAATATGTCAAAATACATCATATTGTCCTGTATAACTAATAAGAACAAATGAAAAAAATTTTTTTGAAGTGAGAGATGTGACTCTTTCACTTGAACAATTAGAAGCTACTGCAAAGTTATGAATTGACCTAACTCCAAAATTGTTGTGTCTTCAGGAATAGGGAGATCCAAGGAGAGGGACGAAGACAGGAAAATGACTGTAGTTAGAGTAGTCAAAACCCACACATTTTCATCAATTTTATTTGTCATTTTATATGAAAGAGGTTGGTGGGACACCACTACCAGTTACAATAGTAACATCAAAGATCATTGATCATGGATCACTGACAATCTCCTTGCCAGCTTACTCCCATGCTGTCTAGTGGAAGGACTTCTGAAAGGTGACCTTGCTCAAGGACCAGGGCAGGATCCGTGTTTAGGGTGTTCCCCCTTTAGCATAGGGCGGTTTAGCATAATAGGAGACTAGGGTGTTCCCCCTTTAGAATAGGGCAGTTTAGCATAATAGGAGATTAGGGTGTTCCCCCTTTAGAATAGGGCGTATCCTGCTGCTGAGTTCCTCTTGAGTGCTTAGGGTCAGACAGTATATTTTGGGAGACAGAAGCCCATGCGGAGTGGATTTGGGCAGAGTAGTGGATTTGGGAGAGAGTGGATTTGGGCAGAGTAGTGGATTTGGGAGAAGTGGATTTGGGCAGAGTAGTGGATTTGGGAGAAGTGGATTTGGGAGAGAACGTGGATTCCCCCAGAACGTGTTTGTAGACGGCCGGTGTGAGTTCAGGAATAAAGAATTGCTGTTTGAATCTACAAGCTGTGTGGAGACTCCTGATTTGTGCCCAGCCGGAGACTGCGGCAGATCACTCTAACAGATATAATAATAAAGTCTGAAATAGTGTGAGAATAACCCAAGTGTGACCCATAGACACAAAATGAGTGCAGTCTGT
Source organism: Callospermophilus lateralis (assembly GCF_048772815.1). Lineage (NCBI taxonomy): Eukaryota > Metazoa > Chordata > Mammalia > Rodentia > Sciuridae > Callospermophilus > Callospermophilus lateralis. Next base: position 3,981,066 of record NW_027510917.1, read on the forward strand.
TAGAAAAATGTTGTTGATAGACTTGTTCAATGCAGGGTTACCATGAAAGGTCAATTAGTATAAACTGCAACATCTGCAAAGTGCAATAGTGAAAGCACAGAAAAATGTGGACACCTGCATTTTAATTTTCCTGAAAAGAGTACGTCGGGATACTTGGACATTCCAAGATCTCAGATTTTACATGGTCAGTGCTCTTAGTCAGTGCTTCTCTCTCAAGAGTATTTGCAGCCAAATCTTTACCTGAAAGCTAGAGAGACTTGCCATTGTAAGAATAGTGGAACCATGGTCTTTCTCCTTTAGAAGAATCATTGCATTGAAATACCCTGAATCCCAGGATGGGGCCCATTCAGGTTTGCCATCAGGGAAGGTTAGAAGGCATGCCAAGTGCAAAAGACACTCCCCATGGGCGGTTGCACTTGACATTATTTTAGGAAGGGTTGAATTTCAGTACAATGTATGGTTTATCCTGGAATCTACTGAGACCTATGATTGTGGGTCTTGAATGAAACAGAAAGCAAGCAAACTGAAAAATCTTTCTTTGAAAGCTGTCATGGTTAAGGTTCAGAGAGATTCCTTTTGTTGTGGAGCCTCCTTAATGAACATAACACTGGGAGAGATCCTTCCTTAAAGAATGAACAGCTGCATTGAAAAAGCCTTTGCCTTACAGCTGACTTGATTTTTAGATTTCTTTCACTTTGGCAAACCCAGACCTTCAGCTCTATGGCAATTCCTGTTGCTAATGGCCTTGTACCAGACTTGAGAAAATCAGCTTCTGTTCTTATCATATGACTAAAAATTTCTTTCATTAACACAAGCAATGACAGTTTCTGAAAAACTGGTATTTTTCTGTTTTTATTCACCATGTAGGACTCTTCAACAATTGAGCCATATCGATTCTCCATGAGTTCATTTTACATCAGCAGGCTTGTCTCACTTATTTCTTCCTTATGGGTTGCTGTCCCTGTTTCCTTTAAAGGCTCTTCTAGTGTGCATTAGGCATCACAGTTATATCTTAGACTTTCTTTCACTCTATGTACTTTAGAGAAGATTAAATCAGTATACATGGCTTCTATCAGCTTGTGATGTATTGCCTCCCACATCAATGCTTTTACCCAAAGCAGCAAATTGGTCCAAATGCCCTCTGGACTTTTCCATTTGGATATCTTATAGGCACCTCAAGCTTAAAATGTTCCAAGCTGAACTTTTCACCTTTTCCTCATTCTTCCAACTACAAAATGACTCTTTCTTCTATGTTCTCTACCTCTGAAAATAACATTAGCGTCTATTCAATTCACAAAGCCAAAAGTAAATATGTAATGTTTGGTTTTGTTTATCCCCAGATCCAATTATTAACAAGTCTTACCGTACTCTTTCTTCATTTTTGTCAGTACTACCTTAGTGTCAATCACCATTGCCACTCACCTGGATACTGTAACCATTTCCTAATTAGTCTCATTAACCCTCCTGTCTGGTTTCCTTCAGCATAATTTTATATCAGAGTTGTACTTAACTTTTAAAACAAAAATCAGATCACATCATTTTAAATAATTAAATCCTATTTCTACTGTACTTAGAAAATAATCCAAATATATGAGCGTGATTTGCAAGGTCCTTCGTTATTCAGTCACTGATTGATTACGTTACCATCCTCACATCTAACCTCATATCCTTCTGTACATGCAACAGTCACTCTCACACACACATAGACACACACACATTTTCTGTAAGTACTAGCCATGTTAAACTGCTTATAGGTTCCTAAAGCACTAGGTTGATTTCTTCCTTCCAGTTGGCTATCATCATTTTATTTGGCTATCAGCTACTAACATTTAGTTTTCAGTTAAGGTGACTCTATTTTCCAGAAGCATCCCCTAATTGCTTCTCTCTGGGCTCAGAGTTTTTGTTTAATTCCTTCCTGGGTATCTTCCCTTATGTCACCTAACAGACTAAATCTTAATTTCCCATCTCCTCCTTGTAGACAGTAAGCCATGCAGTTATGGCTGTCTTACTCACTACCCCATCCAAGAACCAAGCTTAAATACTGCAACTCAATATGTTCTCAATAAATATTGATTAAGCATATAAGAATACAAAATTCATCAATTGGACTTTTGTTATTAAGGTATACAATTGAACTTTTAAATACAGCACTTACTATTTTATTTCAAAAGCATGCTTTGTGGAAAATTCAATAAATCCAAATATAATTCTTAAAGTTGTATGCACTCACAATTATACCATGTAGCAATAATAGCATTTCCTGAAAATCCATCATTTATTTTTACACAATTCAAAAAAATATATACTATTTTCTAAGTTGCTTTTTAATATCTATATTATAGTATACATAAATGTGACTTGCTTTGGTTTTAAGTCAACAATATTGATATTTACTTTTTCTCTGATCTAGTCTTAATAAATAATTCAGTGAAACACACACTATTTTAAAATGTCCTATATATTAAAAATATGTTTTAGATATTATAAAAATACAGAAGCTGGATCTTCTAAAATTAGTCTCTCCAAAAAATAGATTATTAAATGTTGAGAAATTCCTACTTGACAGTGTTAGGGTGCATTTTTGTTTGTTTAAAATACATTGGTCAGGTTGGTAACACTGGTTTGGTAAAGTTAAAGTGACTTCAGTGGTAGCATATAAGTACATGTGTCCAAGAGACAATGTAAAATTCACTCTAGCCTCACTGATTTCTGTCCTATAAATGGCTGACCTAGAACAGTAAATATGTTAAAATCCTCATTTGAGGCAGGTAAAGCAGGTGTTTCAAAATCAGTGTCTCAAATGCAGTGGATACAAAGACCCCTGGATCATTTGTTCATATCTTTCATCCCCCTGCAGAGATTCTGGATTATTAGACTTATGGTAGGGCTCAATAATATTCTTATTATCCAGTTTCCAGAGTGATTCTGGTATGGGGATTGTGGTATAGGGTGATTTTGGATCTGCCTCACTTACAGACAAATCACCTAGGGATTTTAAAATGCTTTTATTAGAGAATTATAGTTATACATGACAATTACTTTTTAAACCCACACTGTTTTTTACACTGAGGTCATCCTATAATGACATAATTATTTCCATAATAGAACTACTGTCAGAATTGGAGGCTCATGTAATATAGAATGGATTTTGACCTAGAAAGAAATGCATTTAGTGTCTGTATCTCTTATTTTACTTTACATGATATTTTACCACTTATAAGGAATTTCAATTCAAATATATCATTTAGATAAGTATAAATATCATTTCCATAAAAGAATTTATGTAAATATCTCTGGCTTTCTTATATTAAATATATTAATTAGTTTAGATTCTAATTTGCAATCCATTATGAATTTTAATCATAGACTATTATTAGTTTTCAACAATAGGGAGAAGAGACAGAGTAGAAAGTCCACATTTTAAAACATAAACCTCATTTCTCATTTTATCATTCACAGAACTTTATTGAATTCTCTCCCCTTCTTCTACCCTCCTTTATTGATCATTAATTAACTGAACATTTGGTGAACACTTTCTTACTGCCTAGAATAATGTAGAGATGAAAACATCATCTCTTTGCTTTGCCTTTCTTTCCTCTCAGTATTTTCATGATGATCAAATGAAACAACTCTGTAAAATATAGTTCCACATCAATATAGAAATTTTATTTGCTGTGGTTGTATTGATTACGTACGAAAAAAAGTTTTCTTAAAAGTTGGTTTTATGAACTTCCTAAAGAAGCTCACATAACTTAAAAAAATGTGCTGCAGATAATTATTTTCTAAACTTTTTATATTTTCCTAAGAACCTTCTTTGTTACTGATTCATGTATCATTTGTCTTTGTTAATGCTTGTCTTAAAACTAAATTTTTTCTCAAGTCCAAACTAGAATTCATTGTCTTGGCAATATATCTAGCTTTCCTCTGAGAATATGTCATTGCTGATAACTGCTCTATTCTCATTAAAATTTCTTACTAATTCCACTGAAATTAGGAACCACCTGGATAATTCAGGACGATCTCCTTTCAAGATTCTTAATTTCATTTGAGGAAGACCAGACATTTTTATTTTTCTCCTCCTCCTCCTCCTTTTTCTCCTCCTCCTTCTTCAAAATAAAGCAGAATTCACAGGTTTCAGAGCTTTGGACTTGGATGTATCTATTTTTTGGGAAGGGTCACTATTAACCCCATTATATCACATGAATCCCATTTAAAATTTTTTTTTAATCATGGTTGGACACAATACTTTTATCTTATTTATTTATTTTTATGTGGTACCGAGGATTAAACCCACCGCCTTGCATGTGCTAGGTGAGCACTCTACTGCTGAGCCACAACCCCAGCCCCTGAATCCCATTTTTGAGTATTTGAAATATACATATTTTATGAAAAAAGATGGTTTTAAAATTGTGTTTTAATCTCCAGTACTCATTTTTCCCCAGCTAACCATACAATTTAGTGAAGACTGTAGTTGATTCATTGACTAGGTACATTAAGATAGTTTGTAAATGTTGATTATTAATATTGGAGGGTTCATTATATACTGTATATGTAGATGAAAGTCTCTATATTAATCTATTTCCCTATATATAGCACAGTTTGACCCATTCACACATAATGCATAAAGTAGAAAAGGAGAATCCTGATTGTATAATATTCTATTATATAATTAACATATATTTATTAATCATTTCGCAGATAACTAGGGTGAGACAGAAATGTCCCTCCCCCAGTGAAAGGTAGACTACATGCAATTCGCAGATAACTAGGGTGAGACAGAAATGTCCCTCCCCCAGTGAAAGGTAGACTACATGTATAACTCATTGTCTAGTGATGACACTATTTTAGGCTTGTCTTGATTTTTCTTATAATTTTTGATAAGAAACACATATGATATTTTCTAAAATAAGATTCATAAAATTTATGATTTAAAAATAATACAAGTATCATTTAAATGTTTTCTAATACACTGAAATTTTGAATAGTTATTTTGAATAATTATTTTGACCTTTTAAATATTATCTCTAATATATTGCTCTGACAGTTACCTTTCTTTCAAATGTCAACATTTTTTCACAAATATTGTAAGAAACTATTCACTGCAGAATAAACGGCCTTACGCTTCATGAATTCTTGATCTATTTACTAGGCTGAATTACAATTGTGGTGTTGTTTTGTTTTGACTTGAATACTTAGAAAACTGCCATAACATTACTTGAATGAACACAATTTTATGAGTTTATCTGAAATTCTGATTATTTTTTGTTTCTTCTAAGTCATTCCTTTGCTTAGTATTCTTTGAATTCTTTTTATTAGAAAAATGCAACAGAATGACTAAATAGAAATATTTCTTCCTAGAGGAATCAAATGTATTTCTAATTCGATAACTTAAATGTCTGAAATATTGGCCTTTATTTTTTATATTTCTTTTCTGCATAACTAAATTTTTTTTTCTATGATCAAAGAACTTTTGGGTTTCTCATTTCTAAAACAAAAGTTATGGGTGCATTAAAGATCAAAGATAGCCTCACTTTTTTTCTATGTGGAAGCCAATAAATTTTGAATGGAATTAAGTCTTTATTATATTAAGAGTGAAATTTGATTGCTCATCTCTTTGAAGCAATTTAAGGACTATAATTAGACACTTTAATTTATACAGTGTCTTTGTAGCAATATAAACCATAATGGGAATTCAAAAGTCACACCATCGTATTTTAAGATGATAGCTATTTCAAACTGTAAAATCTCTTTCTGGATAGTATACTTTAACAATTCAAATGGCATTTAAAATAATTTTGAAAGTTTCACTTTTATTAACTGATATAATTTTACCATTAGTCTTTGACATTGTCGTCTCTTTTGTTTTTTTGTTTCTTCTATCTAAAAGCAGGTGATGCCTTTTTACAGAGTCTGTATTTTGTTGATAAGTCCTTATACAGGAAAATAAAGATACTATCCTCATATATTATAAACTGCTTAACTTGTGGATCGGACTCTTTGTGTTTATTTCCCACTGACTTCCTAGAGCAGAAACCATGTAAAAAAATAAATGCATTGAAAATAAATTGATCTATGGGAACAATTTGCTTAAATTAGTATTTATTAATATGATTAGTTATCTGGTCAAGTCAAGACAGAACTAAATATTTGTTCCCAGGTAAAATTTAATGAAAATAAATTTTTATATTTTCTTGTCAAATTCCTGAAATAGCCATACCGTAAAACTCTATTAGATGTAACCAATGTGATTCTGCAATATGTATTTGGGGTAAAAATGGGAGTTCATAATCCAATTGAGTCAAATGTATGAAAGATGATTTATCATGAGCTTTGTAATGTTTTGAACAACTAATTAAAAAAAAACTCTATTAGATGCACCTTTATCTGATTCTCTGTAGAGAAAGGAAAGAAGCTTCAAAAGCCCTTCACAAAATATAATTAGTTGAGACTGTTCCGCTAGTATGTGGAAATTTCATGTCTAACAATTGTCTTTAGGTTGAACAGAAGTTGACTCTAAAGTCATGAATCAGAATATGTTGATAAGTGGTGGGTTATTATTTTAACCATCAACTGCCTTAGGTCTTTACATACAATTTTCCTGATTTACTTTAATAGCACTTGTGGAAGATATTAGTAGAATTCACCCTATTTTCTAAGAATGTAATATTCATCACTTTCAAATTTGGAATAAAGCTAAATAGTTATCTTCTTTCTGCATATAGGTAATATTTCATACTTGCCTGTTCTTACTGTACATGTTTAAGAAACAGCTTCCAAGAATTCTCAAACATTAAAGTACATACCGCCTGAAGAGGTTGTTGAATGAGCAGATTCTTGGACCTTCTATCAGATTGTGTGTTTTAATTTCTGTAGATATGGAGTGTGACTTGCCAATTCATATTTTCAGCAATAATTAGATTATTCTCAGACAGAGGGACCACTTACCAGTTGGAGAATAATTGTTTTAGTGTAGGTCAGTACAAGTCAGTTGATTCCAAAACCCACAAAATTTGTTTAAGTCAAAGGAGATTTAGTTATATTTCCTATCTGCTAGAGACTTTACACATTATTGAACCTAATTATACAGTGGTCTAAACAGGAAAGGCAAATATTTAGAAAACCTCCAGCCATCTCCAGGGACTTATAGTAAATAAAATGATTTGAACCTTGATCTGTATTTCCTTATTCAATTATGAGGAGACTGGTCTCAGTCTTGATTAAAGAAATATCTGACAAGATGAAAAATCTGAGATTATACACAAGGTCAAAAGGAGGAATTTTAATATTGGAGATTATATTATATTTTATCTGTAAAATGTGGTCATGTGTGGCCTAAATGAAATAATGTTTCAGTGTATTTATTGCATTTAAAATGATCATTGTATTATATGTTGTTATCATTAATTATTATTGTTACTCAGCATTCCTTTATTCCAATCTCCCTTCACTTTCAAAATACCTGTAAAATATGTGTCACTGGCCTCATTTTGCAAAAAAAAAAAAAAAAAAAAATCATACTCAAACAGGATAAGTAATGTATGCAACTTACTTAACTGGTGCATGGCAGACAGAAACCTTGAATTTTATCTTTGGAATATTAAACATAGTATTTAATTGTTCAGTACCTTGCTTTGTTTGGTAGTCACATTCAAGGGTCAAGTAGAAAACATGGAGGAAAGGTGGCCAGCCTGTATGACTTATAAAGTTCTAAAAGTACACAGATATTCAGCTGAAATGATATACATATGGATACAATAATGTTAATTCAGGAAAAACATCTTCATGGAGGAAAGGTGGCCAGCCTATATGACTTATAAAGTTCTAAAAGTACACAGATATTCAGCTGAAATGATATACATACGGATACAATAATGTTAATTGAGGAAAAACATCTTCATAAAGCCTCTGTTTTAATGTTTGACTAGTCATGCTTATGAAAATAGGATTTTTCTTTAGAGTCAAAGCAAGAATGTAGACTATTAAGTTAAAAATACATTTTACACAAAATTGGACTGCTTTTTTATAATAGGAGTTATAATTTTTTATTAATTATTTGACTTTTGAAGTTAAATACTAAAACATGTTTTATTAATTCATGCTTTCAATGCTTCCAGGATTTCAGATGTCATTGTAAGTTCAATTTCAAATACATAAGTGGAGCTCGTGTGGTCCCTTTAAACTTATATATGATTTTAATTATATTTTTATTTAAGTATTACCAGCTGTGTCAGAATTTCTGTTTTCCAAAATAATCACATCTTTTGACCTGCTAGTTTAAGTTATCATATTCACTGTTTATTATTTTTTATTATTTTAGGGTTCCACTGGATTTCCTGGGTTTCCAGGTGCCAATGGGGAGAAAGGTGCACGGGTATGATATTTAATTGTTTTATCCTGAACTAGCTAATGTCAGTGTCCTTGCATGAGAAACCATATTTCAACGCCAGACTTCATAATTTACTGTGGTATACAGCACATGGAAACGGTTTGAACTGTCTTTGGCAGGGAGTTGCTGGCAAACCAGGCCCGAGGGGTCAGCGTGGTCCAACGGTGAGTGCTTTCATTTAAAACAGTAATTTTCATTTGTGATTCAATTTTTCAATATAATGTTTCTGTGCCTTTGGATTTGCTTGGAATTAGATCAGTTTCATGTTTTGCTCTCATATGCAGGGTCCTCGAGGTTCCAGAGGTGCAAGAGGTCCCACTGGGAAACCGGGCCCAAAGGTATTGTTGGCACTTGTTTCAAATGATCTTTGTTGCAAATTCCTTTTCTGGAGGCTGCCATAACAAGGAATTAAAACTGATTTTTTCTTTTCTCTTCTGTCTCTTTTTTTTTTTTTTTTTTGCTTCTAGGGCACTTCGGGAGGTGATGGCCCTCCTGGTCCTCCAGGTGAAAGAGTACGTATGATTCAGTCACCTAAAATAAGATGAAAATGAGTACTTCTGCAAGTGTTTACCCTTCTGGAAAAAAGTATCTGTATCCATTCATCCACAAAAATTTTGTTTTGAGTTAAAAAAAAATCATATTCTTTAATTTACTTCGCCCTGCCAATATGAAAGCTTTATGAGTTATATGCAACTAATTTTATTAAAGAAATGAGAGAAATAATGTAATTGGCCTAAGATATTACTCTTAAACTCAAGCCAATGTAAATTTTTTACTTAAAATGTGCTTAAAACACCTATGCCCTTTCATCCACTTGTCTTGTTTTCCATATTAATAGTCAATTTGTCTGTGGAGCTGGCAGCAAAATTATGCTGGTAGAATGCAAGCTACCAGTGGCCATTAAGCCACAATCAATATAAATTTAACTCAAGACAAAACATCTATTCCAGTAAATAGAAAAACTATTTAGTAAATTGATTTTCAATTGATATAAAATAAAGCAAAATACAGATGAGCAAGCATGCCCTTTGTTTGACTTTTTTGGCAAAATGCTGTTTTGCATGAGTCCAGATTTTTTTTTAATGCTATCCTCTGTATTACAGTCAAAGATATTAGAATTATTTCTTAGTATCTGTAATAGCTTTTGATATTATATAGTCATGTTAGTATTTTTTATTGATTATTATTTGAAACTTATGATAGGTGTTTTATAAAAGGAAAACTGAGAAAGAGTAGTTTTGTTACTTCAAAAAAGAAATAGTGAGTAAAACTTAGTTTTTATATATGACCAAAATGTGAGTACATATGATGTAAGAATAAATATTTAATTAGTTACTTTCTGATTTTGGCTCATATTTAATTAAATTAAACTTTCCTAACATTTCTCATTCTTGATGAATTATTCCCAAATCAAGTCCATTCCTCCTGCACCTTTTGAGTTAATAATGGACATATTTGATGTATTTGATGATTACAGTTATTCAGCACATTAGATTAATTAAACTGACCAAATCACAAAACAAATTAGAATAGTTTAACAAATTGTAGCACACTGATCTTTGTTTTTAAAGAACAGACTATATTCTCTTTTAGTGCTTTATTTATGCATTCCAGAATTGAACAATCAACATGTTTCTTTATAAGTAAATATGCTTTTAGTTTTCTTTTTTGTTTGCTTTTTATTTGCTTTTCATGGTGCTGGGGATCAAACCCAGGTCCTCATACGTGCAAATGAGACAGGTCCCCAGCTTATAAATATGCTTTCTATGTTTTCACATTTTAATTTGGACATAGTGGTTAGATCCAACAGTATGAATACTTGTAATTGTAAAAACACTCTGAGAGTGGGAAAAATACATTTTGAGAATCAAAGCAAAGGGTAATTTTGTCTTTTTTAAATATGAATCTAGAAAGATGCATTTTCAGGCTGGGGGTGTGGCTCAGCAATAGAGTGCTCCATCTTCAGCACCACATAAAAATAAATAAATAAAACAAAGGTGTTGTGTCCAACTACAACTAAAAAAATAAATATTAAAAAAATAGTTAAATAGATTTAATTGGGTCTGAGGTTACCAGATTTAGCAAAACAAAACAAAATATAACAGAACCAACATACCTAATTACATTTGAATTCTACTTAAAAAGTGAGTAATTTTGGCATATGCATGCTCCTTGTAATATTTAGGGGATATGAAAAACTATTCATTATTTGTCTAATAATAAAATTTAACTAGACACTAGATATATTATACAGTCTTCATACTTGGGTACAAACACAATCTTTACACTGATTCTTTAAACATTTTTTACCTTACCCAGAAACTATAGTAGTACCTCTTTACCTGTACCTGCCATGGTTACCTTCAGGACTCTAAGGTATTTGAAACAGCAGATAGTGCCAAACCCTATATAAACCATGTTTTCCCCCCTATACTTTCTACATATGTATGATAAAGTTTATCAATTAAGCAGAATAAGCTATTAACAATAATAATAAAATAGATTATGACATACTGTAATAAAATTACCATCATCCTTATTCTTGTGCTTTGAGGACCTTATTTAGTATAATAAGATTTAATTGAACACAGCCATTGCAATACTATGACAGTTGATTGATAATTCAAATGGCTACAAAATGACTAATGGGTGTGTAGTATTTACAATGTAAATGCCCTGAATAAGGGATTCTTTATGTTCCAGGTGGACTGAACCAAAGGAGATGAAATTTTACTATGTGTAAAATAATACATAATTTTAAACCACTGAATTGTTTATTTCTAGTATTTTCTCTTTCATATTTTCAGATCATAATTTATCACCAGTAACTTACACTGTGGAAAGTAAAATCAGAAAAGGGGATACTACTATATTTGACTAATATAAGGAAAATATGTGAACAATTTTTTGTGGAACTTTATAAAACAAGCTCAATTTTTTAAACTTTTCATTGAAATAGTGATTTTTAAAATGTTTCTTAAATTTAAAATCAAATTTTATTTTAAAAGTATTAAAATTTTAAAAAGCAAATATGTCTGAAGAAGTTAGGGGAATAGAGAATACTGTAAAGCCTTAAAATACTATTTAAAATTTTTTATTTAAAATGCTAAGTTTTTTTATGATGTATATTTAAGAATCGTATTTTCATAGTTTAAAGATAGTACAAAAACTTATAAATTACAAATATTTTCTCAGTATTTTATTAATTTCATGTTGTATATTTTTTAACTATATAAATTTGATGAATCCTTTTCATTTCAGGATGAGATGCTGGTAATAGTAAAAGCTTATGCTTATTGCAGAACTAGCATTGCCTTAAGAGTAGTAATGAAATTTCTCCTGAGAAGTCTAAACTGATACTTTAAAAGAATAAATTCTATTAAAGTTCAACACCAATAAACTTTTAGAATGTAGATAAATCTTATTAAATCTTTATTACTTATTAAATTTTATTTATATTATCTTTAATTTTGCGTATCTTCTTTTTATGAATACAATTATTACATTCTGGCATACACAGAATTAAATTTTACCAATTTTTTTTTTGCCACCAACACAATCATCATAATAGAGTCTACTTCATGCATTTTAAAGATATGTAAATAAGAAAGTTGAATAATATTGTTAATTAAACATCGAGCCTAGAATAATATTATAAAAGCATATTTAGACTGACTGTTAATGAGAATACTTATACAATAAAGTTCTTTTTATCTTTCTACCAAAGAAGTTTATACATGAGTAAAATGAGATAGTAACATCCTCAAAAATAAATACATTTTATCTACAAATATTAAAGATATCTTTTATGATTATTTTGAGATACTTTTTTGCCCTTTTTAAAATATTTTTTGGATGCATGGACCTTTATTTTATTCATTTATTTATATGTGGTGCTGAGAATCGAACCCAGTGCCTCATACATGCTAGACAAGCACTCTACCACTGAGCCACAGCCTCAGTCCCTTATTTTCCCTTTTATTTGTGACTCACTAGAGCCAGAAAATTTATGGAGTCACTTTTAAACATATTTTTCCTTTGGAGAAGTATGGCATTGAATTGAAATTTTCCTTTTATGAATGTTTATAGCCAACATTCAAAGTAAAAAAAAAAATCTGTGGAACTTATTGCTACTATTGTTCTATTAGTTTTTTTATATGAACTCTAAATATGTACAGTGCTCCTATGATGTACAATTTTAAGTAGTAAAAAACTATTTTGCTTTTCTATTAGTACTATTTACCATATCATAGTACCATAGTTTTGTCACTACTGTGAAGAAGTTGTATGTTGTTCTGTATTTTATCTGAATAAATAAGCCATGAGGCATGGAGGTTTCTCTTTCCAGGCATATCATTAAGCTTTCTATACTCTTTACTTTAGGGTCCTCAAGGACTTCAGGGTCCAGTTGGATTTCCTGGACCAAAAGGCCCTCCTGTAAGTGTCATAATTTCCTTTTCTTTCTTTATTTTATAATATTTTCACATTTTTTGAGAGTTGCAGTTTAAATTATGAGATGTAGATGTAATTAAATCCTTATAAAAGCAAAATTGAAAATAAAATGTAAAAGAATGTTTTCCATTTATGAATTCAAAGAATTTTAATGTAATTTAAATACCTCTTATTTTGCATTGTTTTAAATAATGTGAATATTATTTTGTCAATTACTTTTCTACAATATTTATTATTTAAATATTGTACAATAAATATTTTTAATTATTAAATATTTGGTCTGTTGTCATTTCCCTGTTATCTTCCACTAGCAAATTACATCTTGCAAATGGAATTTTGCATCCATCTTCAATTATCACTTCCTAAACTTCTTCCAACATTCTGACACACTTATATCACATTGAGATTTATATGTGTTTATTATTTTTCGCTCTAGAATGCATTTTTTAGAAAATGTAATCATAACATTTATTGACTTATATTCTTCTTATAAAATTTGTTTATTATAATATTGTTTTGAATGTCATCATTAAATATTTTCCCAAAGTTAATTGAAATGCTTTATTTTTATATTTAAATATTAATGGGAACATAGTCCTGTTCAGTGGTTTTCTCTTTCTTTATCTTTTGTCCTCCTTTTCTCTCTTTCTCTTCCTTCCTTCCTTCCTTAATTTAGTTTCTTTATATACACTAGAATTACCTCACCCATCTGTCTAGTGCAATGGTTCTCAAAATGCTTGTTTGGGCCCAGTAGCAGCAGCTGCCCTTGGGATATTAGTAGAAATACAAAGTTTCACCTGATAGCCATATTTTAATTAGCCATACAGATAGTTCTGTTTCACAACAGTTTGTGAATCATTGTTCTAGCCTAGACTAGAAAATATCTTCCAAACTTTAGTGTGTATACAAATAAAATTGGTGAATCATTTATTTTGAAAAACCTTCTTGAATTAAAGGTTAACCATTTAGGTAATCACTTACTTTTTGCAATAATTTTAGACACTGCTTAAGAGTATCATTTTAACACTTAACAGTTCTGCTTTATGACCACAAACATATCAGGTTATTATCTATATTATAGGATTAAAGTGGATTCACACACAGTTACTATTAATATATTGATATTTCCTGCACATAATGTCTTGCTCACTGAGTTGTGTTCCAAATGCAATATCATATGTGCAGTTTCACAGAAAAGTGAAAATGTGGTTTGTAAAGTGACTGTATATACACATTTTCAAAGGTAAGTCCAAAAGTATTCTGAAGCCATGTACATGGATCATTTAGCTAAAAGAAAAATCCACTTGAGACATATAGCCTTAACATTATTGTATTTCCTATGTTAGATATATTTATACATCATACTTATACATTTACATATTTGTTTACATTGTTGCAAGTTGTTTCCCCATGCAATATGATAATCTTATCAAAGAGAGCCATTGGACTCATTTTTTCTCAGACTTTTTCAGTTTGTTCTTTCACATGCCTTTTAGTTAAGTTTGGAGCCATTGATCATGCACTCATTTTATCTCTAAGAGGTATTAGAATTATAATAGATGCCTAGACTTTAGAAGCCCACAGTCTAGTTGGAGAGACATGGCACTATTAAGAAGCATTGCTGTCCCTGCTGAATAAAGTGCTTTGTGTACTGTTTACTATCCAGTGAAATATTAAAGTATGAACTAAAAATGCTTAACATGTTTCTGGTATAAAGTTTTATGAAATTTGGAAAAGAAATACCTTCATCTCTTTGACATAGAAAGAAGAAATTGATCCCAGTGGTTTGGGAGGCTGAGGCAGGAGTAAGTTCAAAACCAGCCTCAGCAACTTAGCAGCTAGGGTTGTGCTCAAAGGTTAAGCACCTCTGGGTTTAATCCTCAGTACCAAAGCAGGGGATAGAAAAAGAAAGAAAAAATTGAGGTGAGGGATAGAACCAGTCTCCTCCTACAGACTAATTACACACACACACACACACACACACACACACACACACTCACACAAAGACTGAGTGTTTGGAATGTTCTCTTTTGGTTCTTTTACTTTTATGTCATTTTTGCCATATTTGGAGAGTATACAGTTATCTCATTCAAGAAAAAGTTTAAATGATTAAAATTTATAGCATCATTATTATGAGGAACATTTATATTTGTAGGAAAAATATCAAATCTAGTGTTCATGAGGGTGTTTTCTCACTGGATAGTTTAAAAACTATTTGGAAGGGTTTTTTCACAGTTTGACTTCCTGTATATACACACCTCCCATTAGATGAACTTGTTTCCTCCATCCTTCATTAACTAAATCAAAAAGGCAGCCTATTTGGATGGATAAAATTATCATTTATAAATAAACTATTTAGCAATTATTTGGCTTTATTTTATTGGGTAGTAGTGGAAAGCCATTAGAGTTATTTAGGATTAATTGCCTAATATTAGAAGTACATACTTAAATCAAGAAAAGTGTTGATGATACTGATCCTATAGACCATTAACTCTGTTGCCTTAGACTGTCTAGAAACACCACTAAAAATCATGTTGCTTTCATTCCAGGATATCATCATTAAGAACTAAAATCACTGTTTTAAAGGATTATAATTTTTTAATGAACATTTCATCTCTATCAGCAAATATAGTGAGATATTTAACTTTAATATTTACAGATTTGTTAGAAACGTGTGTATGTTTTATACTGATTGCAAAGCTCAGCATTTAAGAAGTGTTTTAGTTTGATAGGGAAAGACCACACTCAATTTTATTATTCTTTAGCTGTCTTCCACTGCTTTTTGTAAATTTTTTATAATTATCTGAAACTGATATCATATTAATTCCATCTGTATCAAAATAGAGACAAAGTAGAAAAATTGTTTTTATTTGTTGTTTTGAAAACATGAACCTGGATGAAATCTTTTAGAATGAACTACCCATTTTTGTGTTTCACTTCTAAACCGAGGGCAAAACATCATCTTATATTACTCATGACCTAGTGAGAAATGGAAACATATGTAATATGTTTTAATGAAAAAATGTTGAAGTGACATCTAAGAATGTTTGGGCCCTTGGAGCTCCAGTTTTGTTCCTTGGAGAGTTGTTTGCTTTAAGTACTTAGTTAATTGCTTCATCTATTTCTTCAGACATGACAAAGATTGCACCCATTAGAGAAAGCAATACCATGGCAGAGTTGCTCTCCAGTACTTCATAAGAATTTTGCTTCCAAGAGGGTTTTTAAGAAAACTGAATGGGAAAAAGTGGCCCTGATAATTTCCAGAATTGAGCATAGTACATTGTTTCCTTTACTTGAAGCGATTTTAGATATAAAGTGCCTTTGTTTTTGTAAATTTCATTCCTTTTTCATTCTTGTCAGTTTGAAGTTTGGATCACCACTAGAGGACACTATCTTTCTCTATTATCCATGTTTCAATGCACAGGGAATTGGCTTACAAACACATCACACACACACACACACACACACACACACACACACACACACACACAAATTGAAGAATAGTTTTATAAAAATAAATTTTTTTATTTTAATCATGTGGAAGAAAAAAAATAAAATGCAGATCTATGTAAACATTGTTTTAAAAAGATGCAATGAGATAAATTCACTTAATTGTAAAAGGTATAGAATAGAATTCTACATTTTTTTCTTTAGTCTCAGTTATAGCTATAGACTTATGTTAAAGAGATACATGCCATATATAAAACTGAACATCACCAAGTATAAAATCAATTAGAACATCAAAATATAATGTCCAGTGAAATATTAGTAAATTGTCTAACATTATTCTTCTAGTCTATAATTAAAGAAATATTTACTTCATGGGTATTTAAAACTTGTGATTTCAGGGTCCACCTGTGAAGGATGGGCTGCCAGGACACCCTGGGCAACGTGGGGAGACTGTAAGTAACTTATTCTGAGTGGAATTTTCAATCTTTAGTACCTCATTAGTTCACAGAAGCTACTTATTTTAACATTTAAATGACAAGCTTGAGAACAATGTAGGAATGAATTCCATTAGACCTTTTATTTAAACATGAATAAATACATAAATAGACCAATGTTTGTACCTAAACAAATATCCTTGAAAAAACTGTTATGTTAATTTATTTAATCGATCTTATTGTTAATAATGGTACTTTAATAATGAGTTGATGGACAAGAACCCATTATTCTTTGGATGCTTTCATGATATCGTCACACATTACTGTAAGTCATGCACATAACACAAAGTTCTTCTTTCCAGAACTAGAGAGTGAATTCTGCTGATGTTACAACCATAAGGGTATAAGTGGTATGGAACTATTTCAAATGCTTCCTCTCTTGTTGAGTAGGGAAATGTAGATTGAAAAAAGTAATTTTGTATTATTTAGAAATGGAGAAATATAACGTTAAACAAATTAACTGAATAATCCATCTTATATACGATGATGATTGGGCACAGGAGAAATTGTTAACTCCTCGATGGCTTAAGAATTCTCATGGGTTAGTGATTTATTTTATCACTGTTATGAAACTACATATCTGAATGTACCAATGGTTTGTTATTCTAGTCAGAAATCCTCAAGGTTTGGCATATATCCTTGGAACATATTCTTGTTTCTTAATATTGGTTAATTTTATCCAGATTTCTTGAGAAAACCACAACATAGACTATCTTTGACTGCATGGTTAAAAAATCACTTCAAGGCTTTCTGCCAACATGAAGACATATTTGGAATTGCATAGCCATATGTGTTAACAAATCTTAAAATATTATTAATTTTCTGCCATGGGAGAAACAGTCTGTCAGCAGCAACCCAATTCCTGTCTCACTCTCCAAGTGACAATTCTTAGTTTAACAGCTTCCTAATTTTATCCAGGCTAGAAATTTCAAAGTCTGGACTTTCCAAAGCTAAATCAAAATGATTTATAGTGGGACCAAAAAATAAAATTGTTTGAGTTTCCTCTTGGGAATGATATCTCCATGATGAGGAAAATATAGATTCTCTAAATAAGAATCCACAGTGAAATTTACACTCAAATTCCCACACAACATTCCCACTTAAATCTTGCATCCAGTCATTTTAACCATCACATTATTTCTTGGGAATAACAGGAATATTTTTGAAATTGCTTTTGAGGAAGGAATACCTAGAGCATTACCATTTTAAAATCACTTTGTCTTCAATTTAGTCAAGAGCTTCTGCTTTTCTCTGAAATAACTATGTCATATATAACATCTGAATTTAAACAAAGAAGAAAAGAGCATATTAACTAATGCCTCTAGGAAGAATCCTTCTCTCTAGTAGTTTCTCGTAGACAAAGGCCAGGATTATTTTTGGGAAATTATATTTCTGATTTCACAACCTCTTTTCATAGAAGAGTGAATCACCCTATGGCCAGGAACTGTTCTTTCTCACTTTATTTTGCTGCCTAGAATTCAAAAGATTTCTTTGCATAAGATCAGAATCTAGACTGGATAGGCTTTGTATATATGTGTTATCTTATTTCAAAGAGGAAATTATTTCATTATTTTTTAGCTTCTTCCACATTCATAAATTCAAGATTCATTTTGATGCCTTACATTTTCAAACTTTTTCAAGTCTCCAGGAAAAATCAGAAACAGCTCCTATTATAGTGAAATATCCCAAATCTGTCTCAGTGACACTGCTAAATCCAGGATTGATGCCAAAATTAATAAAGTCCCTTAGAGATTATTAGAATAGGAATTACATTTTGGTTGGGTCTTAGATATTCCAAGCTACCCATGAATATATCAAATTAATTTCTGTTTTTAAGGACTTTAAAAGGGCGTCATTTATTCTAAAATTAAAAAGTAAGTTTAGTTTTCTTACATAAAAATATCAGACAAGAAAACCCCATTCTGGTCTGTAAGAATTCTCCTGTGTGTAGTTTTTCTGTACAATCTCTGGTGTAAATTTATCAGATACTTGCAAATGCAATAAATGTCTTGAATAAGCAGACATATGGGCAGTGCTCTCTTCCAGCTCCTCCAAAATCCATCACTTCCACAATTGGGCTAGCAGCCAAGCTTTTCTCTTTCCCCTTAGGATGCATGAGTGCAAATGTGGAATGTAAATTTTTCATAGACTTTCCTCAATGAAATATTGATTTTTAATCAATTAATTTTAATCAATTGTTAAATACACTTTTTGCTCTCACATTCACTAAGGAAAAAGATTTTAATATTTTTTAAGTTCAGAAAAGCATTTGCTCCTTCAAGTCAAACTTGAAGGGGAAGGGTGATCCAAACAAAGGGAACAGGTCATACAAATGTATGATTCAGATACAGGTGAGAGGATTAGTGTGGGTAGAACCTAGGACACATTTTCAAAGCAAAAGATGTGACTGGAGTAGCAACAAGGTTAAGATTGTGCTGAACTTTGTCATCAATATTACTTGACATATGATTAGCAATGAGTTGATTAGATTTGCTTATGTGAGATAGTGATTCTGGCTAAAAGTAGATAAATGAGTGAACCTGATTTGAAAAACTGCAATCATCAAAGAAAGAGTTGAATAACACAAGTCTACTGGGACATGAGAGAAGCTCAATGTTGAGAGTCTCTTAGGTGACACTCTAGGTTTAAATGACTGAGTTTGATAGCTGCAGGAAAGTGTGTAAACAGAAGATACTTCATTAATAAAGAAACAAAAGAAATAAAGAAAACCACAACTCAGAGAAGGTACTTCCAGTGAGCACCATGTTGGAAATGTTGGAGACAGAACCACATACAATTGGAATGACCAATAGGCCCTTATTGAGAAAGTGTCAGGGTTTAACATAGATGAGTGTTTTAGAAATAGTTTGGAGCAGGTGGAAGAATGAATCATCATAGAGGTAAGAAATGTAGTCATGGAGGTTGTTGACAAAATCCAGGAGAAGTGTACATATTCATACCCACATATATTGTGCACATGTATATGTGTGTTTATATGTGTGTGTGTATATAATCTGAAAATATGATGACAGATTTCCAAACTTCCCAGTTGCTAAAAAGTTAAAATTAAGCAAACTGCTATTTTGACTATAAAATTCTAAATAAATTCTGTGATAATTTCATGCAGGATTAGTGGGTTTGGCTATTTAGAATGATAGCTCAAGTGGAACCCTGATAGTCTTAAGAATTATAGAGTTTTATGAGACTGGGGTTGTGGCTCAGTGGTAGAGCGCTTGCCTCCCACATGTGAGATCCTCAGCACCACATAAAAGTAAATAAATAAAATAAAGGTATTATGTCCAACTACAACCAAAAAGTAAATATTAAAAAAAGAATTATAGAGTTTTATGTTTCCCTTCTGATATAAATTATAATAATTATAAGTTTAGATTTCTTTTAATTATAGAATTTTGCTATTACAAATAATTCAATCATAATTACCTGGAAGGTTGTGCTACAAATGTGGACTACTAGCTTCTTTTCTTGCTAATTTTATTATTTCCAGTTTTATTACATGTTACAGTGAACAAAACTTTTGTAAACACTGTTCACTTTATTTAATTTTATTCTTTGAAATGTTTTCCTCCTAGTTTTTTCTATGTGTTCTCTTAACTGTTAAATGTAACCTTACTCACATGAGAAAGCACTTTGTCTATCATAATGCAATTATACGGAATAAATAATCCACGAGTCTAGAGAAATGTAGGTACCAAAATAAATTCCCCAAAGCTTGATTTAATAAAGGCATTCTGTTCACATCAACCAGATTCTATTTTAATGATTGCATTATTTGCAAGGTGTATTTATAACAATATTCTTTTGGGTTTTTAGAAAGAACATTTGTAAAAAGATGAAATGATTACTCATCATGCAAAGTATTCTCTTGTATATGTAAAACATGTATTTTTGTATCCTTTTATATTTTATGAGATTTTTGGAATGCATTAAAAAGAAATATATGTAGATCACTGACTATAGATTTATCTATGCATAGAGAATCAGGGGACTGTTTTAAAGAATGTCTAAATCATCATTTATTTCATCCATAAACATTGCTATGTTAACATTCTATATGTTGTTTGACCTGGTAGAACATGGCTAAGAATACATTTGTGCTCCAGCTTAATCATACTGCCTTATATTTTAGTATATTGAAAATAATTATTGCATTACAATGTGAAGCAATGAAGATAGCAAATTTTGGATTTTTAAAAGAACTGGAATATGTTAACTCAGATTTAAGCACTTGAGGTATTTTTAGCCAATAGTTGACTTTCTTTTAATAGTTATTCAATTGTCAAATTTTAATTTATGCTTTGTCCTTTGCATAGTTTTTACAGATAATACTTTGTTTCTTTAGGGATTTCAAGGCAAGACTGCCCCCCCTGGGCCAGGAGGTGTTGTTGGACCACAGGTATGTTCCTTTATTTTGCTAATGAGATATATTTTTATGTTTATCTTTTCACCTTAATAAGTTGTGTAACATGGATCCATGTTATTATGATTCCAAATGTTTTATTTTTAAATTTCAGATCACATTTAAGTATCTGAAGATTACCAACATCAAATGATATTTAGCAAATAACTGCTTAATTGAGGCAGGTTCTCATTTGCCTGTATCAATAAAAGAGAAGAATATATAATGAAAGTGTATCAGAAATTCACAATGAGTTTAACACTAAAGCCTGACCATGGCACCATCTATATTTTATGAACCCCAAATTCTTTCTAAAGAGTTTGTCCATTTAGAATTTAAAATTACAAAATGACTTCAGGCCTTTGAGTATTAATTAGGCCTAGAAGAATATGATAAAGCTCAGAATTCAACAATATTTATAAATTTTAATATTTGTAACTTATTACATGTTTTTAAGGGGTTTTGTCATCATAACAACAGTTATTCATATCAGGAATAAGTGTTATTTTGTTTTCTTGAGCATATGTGAAATATTGGTTAAGACAAGAATCTCTCTGGGGGCTGGGGATGTGGCTCAAGCAGTAGCACGCTTGCCTGGCATGCGTGTGGCCCGGGTTCGATCCTCAGCACCACATACAAAGAAAGATGTTGTGTCCGCCGATAACTAAAAAATAAATATTAAAATTCTCTCTCTCTCTCTCTCTCTCTCTCTCTCTCTCTCTCTCTCCCTTTCTCACTCTCTCTTTAAAAAAAAAGAATCTCTCTCAAGACAGGTAGCAGACAACTAAAATATTAGAGAAATATCCTGAATTATGGTATCACAGAGCTGCATATAATAATTAGTGTGCATAAAAAATAAAATTGTTATCCTTTCCCAAAACATATGGACTGGACAGAACACTTTTAGTTTACTCAGCAGGAATTTTACCCCTGGTAATAGCAAGTTACAGTAAAGCAAGATCAGTTGGAGAAATGTTTTAATTATTTAATTTTTTTACTCTTTTTCCTATTAATAATTTGTTCTTAGTACTTTGTAACTCATGTATTCACACATACACTAACATGCACATCCATAAATATGCATCCCTCCCCAGAGAAACAAAAACTACACTCCTTTTCTAAGAATTTGTGTGGCAAAAGCAAAAATGAAGAATTATTGGATTTCTTAATAATTTTATTTCAGAGAATAATTTCAAACCTAAGGGAAAATTTTAACTCTTGATTCTTTTTCCAAGGAAATACAGCATGCATGTCATCATGCATTTTTTTGGTGTGTGTGTGTGTGTGTGTACTCAAGGGTTCTTTTTAAAGATCTTCAGTTTTAATTATATATATACAGTGAAATCTATTTTTTAGGAAATACTTTTATATATGAATAAGTATATAAGTAATACAAATATATTTCAGTGTATACCATACATAGCAAGAGTATACATATATTAAGTATATATTGCATATTATATACATTAATCAATAATTTGAAAGCTTCCTCTGAAAATACTTTTACTTTCTGTTTCAAAAAACTTCATAACCATTTTTTTTCAAAAAAAGAAAGAATAACTAGAGCATAATTCCTATTATACTCAATATCTCTGAGGAGAAACTGAATTAGTCTATCTAGAATGTAAACATGTTGGGTGTCTTAGCTGAATATTCAGGAACTGATACCTTTTGAAAATGTATCCCTGCCCAATGCAGACATCTACAATTCTGGGACCTGACTTGTTTTTTTTCCTCCTACTTTATGTTAAGGCGTAAAAGTAGCAGGTATTTTATTGAGTATAAATCTTCATTGATATATTTTTCCTATTATGAATGGAAATCCAACTATTTTAAAGACAATCTTAATTCCCACAGTGGCACATGCCTATAATCCCAGTGACTCAGGAAGCTGAGGCAGGAGGATCACAAGTTGAAAGCCAGCCTCAGTAACTTAGTAAGACCTGTCTCAAAATAAGAAAATAAAA
This sequence comes from Callospermophilus lateralis, assembly GCF_048772815.1. Taxonomy (NCBI): domain Eukaryota; kingdom Metazoa; phylum Chordata; class Mammalia; order Rodentia; family Sciuridae; genus Callospermophilus; species Callospermophilus lateralis. Next base: position 4,004,232 of record NW_027510917.1, read on the forward strand.
AGGGTTTGCAATATGACTCCATGGTTAAATACCCCTGGGTTCAATGCCTGGTACCAAATAAATAAATCAATAAATAATTGAACTCCCTGTTTTAAATGTAACTATATTTTCATGTTAGAATAAAGGGAGTGAAGTAATGGAAGAAATAGTTCATCTTTTTTTGTATAAATCTCTGCCCATTTTTGTCTCACTGATATAGTTATTTAATTAGTAACAATTTCATATTATTTTCTTGTGAATCCTGGCATTTGGATAAAAAATTATCTCTGGGAGAAAAACTTTTGCCCAATAATAGTTGAAGACTTCCAGTTATTACATAAAGAAATATAAATCTAGAAACGTGTGCCAATATTTGGGGCACATGTGTTCTTTATACAAGACCAAAAGTTAAAAATATGTTGCATTTTTAGAAAAATAACAAGGAATGATATTCCAAAGCAACTTCAGTAACACATTTCACTGTATAACAACCTTAACATTTGGAATTTTCCTCTTTATATATCTTCAACTTAAATCCTTCATCTTGCTGTTTATTCTAAGTGAACATAGAGACCAGCTGATCACCATTCCTTGTTTATACTTGATAGCTTGTTACACTCTAGGACCACAAATGGTACCAGTCAGGGGACATATTAATGACCTGACATTTTTCATTTTGGCATTTGCTGCAATTTAAGGGACCTGGCTATTTGTTATACCTTTGGCCTCAAGGAACTTCTGGCCCAAACTCACTGCTTTCAGGGGACCCCTGCCACATTCCTTAGACTTTTTCAAATGAATATAAATTAGAAATAGAGAGGTCTCCAGTGCATGGAAATTCTGAAGAGAACTACTTGAGTTTTTGAGTTCCCAGGGTCTAGGCTTATTATCAAGTAGTGATTCAGTAGAGTACCTATCAATATATCACCAATGTCTCTTTATTGTTAAACTGATTTAACACCTTATATAAAAAGGGAAATGGCATGAAACTTTTTTTTTTGGTACTGGGGATTTAATCAAGGGCATTTGATCACTGAGCCACATTCCCAGCCCTATTTTGTATTTTTATTTGGAGACAGGATCTCACTGATTTGCTTGCCATTGCTAAGGCTGGCTTTGAACTCAAATCCTCCTGCTTCAGTCTCCCAAGCTGCTGGGAATACAGGTGTGTACCATCATACCTGGCTTCCAAAACAGTTTTTAACAATACTTGGACTGCCCTTACACTGAAGCAATTCTAGTATTAAACAAGGAAAATATCTTTTTAGACTTCGTGTATTTTTTTTCTTTTGTACCCTTGGATATCCTAACCACGATTGCAAGAAATCATTTCAGACTTTTGTCAGATATGTCACTGTCAGTGTTTGATAAGAAGTGCTTTTTAGAACAGCATGAAAATAAAGGAAAAGGATAAACTTTTGTAAAAGGGAGTAAGATATGTTTTGAGTATGCATTATATTGGTCAAAAATTAAAAGAGCAAACTAATGTGGTTTTGCTTATCTAATTCAGGGACCAACAGGTGAGACTGGTCCCATAGGTGAACGTGGGCACCCTGGCCCTCCTGGTCCTCCTGGTGAGCAAGGTCTTCCTGGTGCTGCAGGAAAAGAAGGTGCAAAGGTATGACATCCTTAAGGACTTTTCTTAGCTCCAAGCATTCATTTGCTTTTAACTGTACTGCTTACCACTTCTCCAGAGAGTCTCTCTATTTTGTTAGTATTTAAATTAATGTCAGAAAAACATGTCAGGAATATATTTAGTATAAGGTTATTATACTTGAAGATATTACTGAATAATGGCACAATTAGCTCATTGACCATAAAACTATTGATTTATACATATAAATCCTTAAATTGAGGTATTGTTATTTCATTTTAATGTACAGGACATTCCACACAAAATTTTCATTATTAAGTAATTTTAAGCTTTCCTGAGAGCAGGTTGGAGGTAACTACAATTTTGTTCATACAAACGTGTGTAGAAATTACTCTTTATTGATGGATTTATATTATCTTCTTTAGGGTGATCCAGGACCTCAAGGGATCTCAGGGAAAGATGGACCAGCAGGATTACGTGGATTCCCAGGTGAACAAGGTCTTCCTGGAGCTCAGGTATGATCAACATATAAATATGTGTGTGAATGGAAGTGCTTATTACAAGCATTTTTTTTTCAGAGCTTAAATAGAATCCTGAGTATTTAAGACAACATATGTAAACATAAGCATTTGATTATCGTTGTATATATGTATATATGTTTGTATCAAAAAATACTTTCTGACTTTCTCATTTTATCAATCGTACATCTCCTTACATTTATATTTAGTTCACATTGATTCATTTTCTTTGATTTTACACTTCTCCCAGGGTGCACCTGGACTGAAAGGAGGAGAAGGTCCCCAGGGCCCACCTGGTCCAGTTGTAAGTATGATGATAATCCATAGCTACACTATCTATGATTGCAAATTACAACTATTCTTTCATTACTCTCCTGCTGTGATCTCACAGGGTGTAGGAGAGAAAATAAACACATGCCAATCAAATCAGTCAATGCCTGGTTTCTACTAATTGCATGCGCTAATGAGTACAGAAACAGAAGGGTTTAGATGATTGGAAAATATTTGCTTCTGCTTCTACTTCTCTCCAGAGATATAAAGAGCTATTTTGCTTCTTACTATTAGCAAAGAAATAAATCATAATTATGAAGAATAGAAACTCATGGTCATGGAAACCATAGAGAAGCTATAATTTGAATTCTTTTTACTCCATCGCTTTTCCTCTCATTTTAAAATTAATCATAAAATAAGACTGAATTGCTTATATATTATATTCAGTCATCATTTGCTACAAAACAGGCTTAATTTGAGATTCTAAGTACTTCATAAGACTCATATTTTGTTGGTGATATAAATAAACCCCATAAACATGAAAAATACATGCCATTTTACATATGATACATATCGATTTAGTCAATTTAACATTATGAAATAATTGGCAAATGAGTAAACATCAGACTTTTAATCTCTTTTTTCTGATGATCATATGTCTAAATAAACTCCTTTGAGAACCATTGAATACAGTCTTCATGTTTTTCCTCGAATTCAATTTTATTCCTGTCTGTACTCTGAAAAGCCACTGTAACAGACCAAAGGCAATATTTGGTGGCCTTTTCTCAATCTCCATCTTTTTTCATCAGCCTGATTAGTGGAAAGTTGCTTTAAATCCCTTCTTAACTACCATCCGCAGCATGTTGAAGTCATATTAGTTCCACTTCCAAATGTTTCTTTACCCCTTTTCTTCATTTCCATCACCATACTCTGTTCAGATTCCTTTCTTTTCCTCCTTGTCTCGCAATGTATTTCTTCTTGACTCCATTTTCCTTCACTCATCAGTCAGTTTTTAAGATCAGTTCTAAATTTTAGTTTAATGCACCTCCTTACCCATGCCATTCCTTTGCTTATACCTTTCTCATGACTCTACACTGTGCCTTGAGAAATCAAACTCCTCATGGCTACTGGGTCATCTTTCCAATTTGATTCTAATCACCATAGCCTATTTTTCCCCCTAATTCTTCCCCTTTAAGTCTACCCAGTCTAAGGTACTGAACATCTTCTTGTTCCCCAAACCACCTTGATCTTTTCTACTTTGAGAGAGTATAATTTATACTCTCATGTTCTTCTAGGAAACTGCATTTTTTTCTTTCTCCTTGGAAAAATTGCAATTATTCATAGATGTAGAAATTTCTATGTATCATTTATTAGTGAAACTCCCCCTGCCTCAGAGTTCTGACTTCTGTTTTATAAATTATATTGGAATATCATCAGTTGCCTCTTTTATTACTCTGTGAATTCCCTGTATTACTTTGGTTATGTTCACAGTACAGCACCTGGCACACAGAAATCATTCCATACCTTTCAATTTAATTATCATAAAGCCTGATATAGGAGTAAAGTCTGTATTCCATAACTAATACTGAGAACACAGCAAGCATAACATTTTTTTAGGGTGATTGACATTATTCTTAGACCTGAAGATCTATAAATCATTCAAATTGGTGAAGATTTTTTAAGGAAAAATAATATATTTCAATGAATATATTTGACTTTCCATGAAATTTATAAAATCCTATGTATAAGATTGTTTTACATCTCTCACAATTTAGTGGTGGTAATGTTAGCAAGAAAAATAGTTGAATAAGACAAAAGTTTTTATTTGGACATAAAATCTTCAATAACTCTAGTAGAATGCAATCCATTTAATCAGACTTTCAGGTTATAAGATCATCTTATTTTAGGCATAATTTTTTTTTAAATCAATGATCATTGTTCTAGTGAAGTCTGAATTATAACTATAAGAATTGTTTTAAAATATTTTTTAGGACCCATGCAAATAAGTGTTTTCAGGTTTTCAGAGCAACTGAAACCAATATATATGCATGGTGCATAATAAACCCTCTGGACATATAGTTTACAGAATATTTATTAGAAATTGTCCAGTTAAATATAGAACAACATATAATATAAAAGTTAATGTGCTGTTTATTTAGTTGCCTTCAACAAATACTTACATAACGATTACTAAATACTTTTTTCTATACAATTAAAAACCACAAAAGATGTCACTTGACTCAAAATATGATAAATGGTTTTGAAGAAAAAATGTCCCACTAAAGATTAAACAGCACTATCAATTGATTGGTGATTAAAAGCCTAATGACATACAAACAATAGATATTAATTCTATGGGGGGAGGGAGAGAAGAGAAATCAGTGGAAAGGCCCTTCAACTTGGCTTTACAAACAAAGCACAGGAGATTACAAAAACATAAGAGAGAACACATGAGGAAAGGGATAGAGTGTTTGAGGTCATATCTAGTTTTACTAAAGTAGGGTAAGCTTTGGGGGGAAGAAGAAGTAAAATTTTTTTCAATTCTTGCTGGGAACTAAGTACTTAGCTAAATATTTTGCATCATGTAAAGCTAAAGCAGAAATAGAATATGGTATATGATTGTTGAAGCTCTAATATGGTAAGTGGGAGTTAATTTGAAGACTTGACATCTTTGGAGCAAGTGGATTAAATAAATAAATAATGAATAAATAAAATTTTAGGAAAACAAGCTTTTCCCTTAGTGTAAAATATACAATGAAGATGGGAAAGGCTAGATGGTTTTAAACATTCAGGGGCTAATTTATAATACTATAGTGAGCCCTTGACCAGGCAAGTGGGGAGTCATAGCACTGTGCAGATGTCAACACAGGAAGGCAGAGTAACAGCACTTTTTTTTTTTTTAATTTTGGACATGGGCAGTGAGGAAAGACAAAAACTGAATGATAATGTCAGGCTTGTGTTTTTGAGGGAATGACAGTTTAATGTTGCCTTCCAAACCCAGAACCATTTTGCTTCATCTGTATCAACAACAAAGGGAAAATTCATACATAAAAATTTAAAACCTCATGGAAGTCACAAAAAATGTTTAAAGATTTTTATCCTTTATTAGTAGAAATGTTTCTCAAATACTCACTTTGACTTAATCTTGAATAACTACTTATTCTGACAGTAAATTTTCATCCGATTTTTCAAGCATAAACCAATTAAAGCTATTCCCCAATTGTTGGAGGAGGATGCACTGAAAAGAGAGGCAACCTTCACGGGAATGGGTTTCCAAAACTGTGGCTATGATCACAGTAAAAAATGGAAGAGGGACTCAAGTTGAGGATTCCAGCCTGTAACAAGTGCCAAACAAGCCTCCATTGGCTTCAGTTATAGCAGTCATTCAGTCATGTGCATGTGGAAGTAGACTTTGAAAAAAAATTTATTCCAACTGACAGAGATTAAAGCAAAGCAAAGCAGAGCAACAACAACAACAATAACAACAAAAAATTGGTCTTCTAGATGCAAACTCTAACCTATCTAGAAAATTTGTTTATGTTAATTATCATTTTATAAGATTTGATAATGTGTGGTTTTATTTAAAATGAAGGAATCAGGAATGATGATTTTTCTTGGCAAGAAAAGTAACAAGTTCTGTATTGTGATGTTAATCAAAAAGATAACAGTGGAATAGTAGAGGGAAATGTCTGATCTGTTGGGGACAGATCTAAAATTATAAGTCTTAATAGGAAAACAGCATAGGAATATTCTATAGAAATCCTTTGTTTTATAATGGGTAGGTCTGATTTTATATCAATCTCACATTAACTTTACTTTGGGATATTGGCCAAGTAATTGTAAGTACAGAAGAAATGCACAGAAACAGAGAATGTTGGAGATTTAGCAGTTACTCACATTAGGGGAAAGAAAATTAAAAATTGAAGAATTGTCTAAGGAAAAGAATGTGAGTAAAGAAGAAATGGGAAATAAAAAGGAAATAGAAAAAGAAAACAAAATATTATTGAGAGTGCATTCTTCCAACCCTTGTTTTGGGTACTATATATTCATTATATTCTTGAAAATTGACATGGTCATATTATTGCATTTCATTATTAAGGCAAATGATCTTAGACTTAGAGAAGATAATTAGATTGTATAAGTTTAAAGTCCTTTATCTGCAGATGAAATTCATGATAGCTCATTACATAAATTCCTTTCTAGATATGTAGATCTCTCACTCTGTAACATCTCTTAACTAAATTTCCCCCTCTCTTTTCCTTCCTCCCTCCTTTTTGATTACATTTTTCCAAGTTGTCCTGACATTTCTGTACCCTTTTTATTTATTTTTATTTTTATTTTTTTGGTACCAGGGATTGAACTCAGAGATACTTGGCCACTGAGCCACATCCCCAGCCCTATTTTTTATTTTATTTAGAGACAGGATCTCACTGAGTTGCTTAGTGCCTTGCAGTTGATGAGGTTGGCTTTGAAATTGTGATCCTCCTGTCTTAGCCTCCCAAGCCACTGGGATTACAGGCGTGTGCCATCACACCCGACTTCCATACCCTTGTGAACAATTTTGTCTAAAATAAGAGTCAGAAGAGCTAATATTCCAGATAACTCGGCTTTAATACTCTTAGTTTCCCTGTAACCCATTGACTGTTTGAATGATCAAAGACTAAACTGCTTAAACTATCATAGCAAAGGTTGAGTCCCTAATGATTATAGATGTTTTTCATGTGTCACAACCATGCACCCTAAACTCTGTATCCTATCTATGTTTTCTAATCCATAGAAAGCGAATACAATATTTGTAATCATCCATCTATCTCTGTGTCCATCTGTTTATTCACCTATGAATATATTTTGCACCTGTTCTCTTTATTCATAATTCATTCAGAAATAAACAGAGACCAGAGAATTTGCATCACACTGTTATCACATTCTCTCACACTGGGCTTACTAAGCTCTGCCTGGTCTACATGGAATGCCATCGTCTTGTGTTCAGAAAGAAGGTGAAGCATAAAGACATGCCTAAAGACATGTCTAAAGAATATGCTTGAGAATATGGGAGATTGCTTTAAACAGGATCCTATCTGTAAATATACTCAGAAGAAATCTATTGATAATCATAACTTTAAAAGTATTCATTTTAAGTCTGCTTTTATAGAATTATTTTATTTTTGTGTGGTTTCTTGTATAACTATTTTTCTTTCAGTTGTTATGAATTGTGAAATGCAGAATTTCCTTCTTCCTTTGGCTTGCAAAAATCATGGAGTCAAAATTAAATCTCAATAGGGAAGATGATGCCTTATTATCATTTTTCTAATCTTTTGAAATACTTATTATAAAAAGTACAAATTGTGTACATATTTTAATATTATTTATTATGTTTTATTTTTATTATTTTTTAACTTCTGGATAAGATCCACTAAATTGACTTTATAACTCATCAATGGATCATGGCCTACAGAGGGAAAATCGCTTGTCTGTAGGCATGTTTAGATTGTTAATATTTTTAGCTTCATATAAAGCCAATAAAATGTTATTTGCTTACCTGTCTTTCATGCTTACCTGTTTTTTACTTATATTCTCTTATATATTATGTATTCTCTGTAAACTACTATAATTTTTTTCTTTTGGAATGACAATATATCTGAATATACCATCTATTAAGATGAAGTTATACAGACTTTTCCTACAAAGAACTTATGTTTTACTGAGGATGACAGATAAGAAAAAAAAAATAATAAGTATTAAGTGATAAACTAAAAGGCCAGTGAGACAAAATTGAAAATAATGCTTTTTGTCTAAAAGAATTATGTTGGAATTGGAGCTATAAATAATAAAAAACAAACAGTTTTATCTATGAAAAATAATTCTTGTGTGTGCTGAATTTAGTCTTGAAGTTCTCATTGCTGTTTTGGTCCTGTTAGGAAAGAACAGGTATTTTAAGACTATGATTTTCTAAAAGATTTTGCTACTAGGAGTAAATGTATATTGAGAAACAGTTCATAGTTCTTGCACTTAAAAAAAATTACCAACAGAGTTCTGTTACTTTGTTCTTTTTAAGTCAAGCAAAATCAAGTGCTCACTATATGCATGATGTTGTATCCAAGAACTGGCCATAGATGCCAGTCAAAGCCTAGGCAGGACTACTGATCACAGGAGTTTAAGCACGTAGTAGGTGACTTGTTACACACAAGAAACAAAAAGCACCAAGGAGTGAAGAATGAGAGAGGCAGGCAGTGCAGCACTTTCCTGCATATTGAAGATAAACTGGGTAAATGTTTTGTATATATATATAAACATGCCATATGTGCAGATATGACATGTACAAATTCTCAGCTTTAACTTACCCCCTCTATTTTCCTAAAGGAAAATCAGGAGAATGTTTTCCCTAAGTAATGTTTTCTCTGTATCTTATGATATGAAATCATCTCTTTACAACAGTTTTTTTTTCTTTAAAAATATGACTAAAACAAATATGATAGGGTGGTTGGTAAAGCCTTTTATCTTTATATTTCTTTCCTTCTCCTGGGAGTGTTAGGATTCAATATGGGGAGAATATATTAAACAGTCAAATAGCTGCTAAAGGGTAAGTGTTCAGTATTTCTCAACTGAAATACTGTGATAGCCATTTCCTATAACTTCTCTTTCATGGTTTCCCCCCGAAGATTCTAAATCTGTTATACTCTTCATATGCTATTATTTCATCTTGGTGTCTTCTCTTCTTTAAGAGCTTACATTTATTTCCTTTCATAATTACTATTTCTTTTCATTTTTCCCCCCTGCATCCTGTTCCTGGGAATCTTCTTTGCACTGACAAGGGAATAGACAAGGTTTCAGAAGGATGGCACCTGCTGGCTTATTGGGTCATATATGGTACTTTTTATGATAAAGCATACCCTCTTGTGGCCATAACATTGTGGCCCAGGATGATCTCAGTAAGCCATTCTCACATTCAGCTAGGGATGAGAGACAGGTAGAGACAGGGTTGGAGACCAATGACCAAAGGTTGCATAACTGCATGACTTTGACCATTCAGAATTTATGCTTTAATTTCTAATAATGTTTGATATCTCATCTAAATTTTTGGCCTGTGTGATCTAAAATATATCATTTGAAGAGTAGAATTATATCATACTAGTCTTGCCTTGAAGGTCAATTTGGCCTTTAAATTGACCTACTTGAATAGCTCTGTATTACAAGAACCTCTTATAGAAGCATCTTATGTTTATGCTTCTATTCTCCCCATAGTAGATACATGCTAAGTGAATGCTAATGAGATCATTTGTCTGTTTATCAGTTTCATTTACTTTACAGATGCTCCTCAGAATATGAAATACACATATAAAATAACTGATAAAATATCTATGCTATAAGCATTTGAAAAACAGCCCCTGTTTTCACTGCCCCAAGAATGTAGAATGATGTTATTGTTGCTTGTTTTGTTGTCATTGTGAGGAAGAAAAGACTGAAAATTTAGAGAGGAGGTTGCAGAAGGAGCTAAAACTAACAATCTACTTAAAAAAGGAACTAAATATAGATATTTAAATTCCTCTTTTTTGAAAGCATGATCAATTTTTATTTGAAAATGAGAAAAAAAATCCTAAGTTTTCCATAGTGGTTTTTATTGAGTACTCAAATATAATGATACTGTCATTATAATATGTGTAATTCAATACATATTAAATTATTGCCTTTACAAAAGGTTTTTGAAAATATATTTCAGGTTTACAACATGATGTTATGGGATACATTTAAATAGTGAAATTATTACTATAATAAATCGAGTAACTTTCTATCACAGTTACTTTTTTATGACAAGAGCAGCTGAAATCTACTTATTCATCCTCAATGCATAGTACAGTGCCCTTTTATTAACTTGAGTCCTCATGCTGGGCAGTAGATCTCTTCACTTGTATATCTTACATATTTCCTATTAGCTCCTGTATGAAAATGCCACATCATAAAAATAGTGCAGATATTTAGACCTTAGCAAGGTCATGTAAATAGAACTTTTAAATTGTCATGTGTCCATTGGTATTTATATCACAAATTAGGAAACTGATATTTCTCTAGACTTTAACCTTTCTTGAAAATTCTTTCCAGTTCAATACTTTTAATATATAAAATAATCATTATCGCTCTAGGGGCAAACACAAAAACAGTTTAATGCTGTGTGGAGAAAGTTCTTCCTCCCCCACCTTACTTTAACAATACCATATTATTTCTTGGATCTTAGTTATCTCTTCTATAAAATTTTACATATACAATTATTTGAGATTATATAATTATTTAAAAATATATAGATGCTTATGTATAGTTTTCCAACATCTGTTGCATTCATACTTTAAGACAAGAATTGTTCAAAGAATTTCAGGTGTTATCAACATATTAAATATCACACAAGCCTCATGATAGGATGTGTCCCTAATTTATTGGTTAGCAAATGACTTTTAGAGAATTTGCTCAAGATCAGAAAGTATGTGCTCTGACTCTGGAACAGAAAAGATTGCACATTCAATTGATACACTTACTTAGGGCCTGCTGTATTCCAAGTGCTCTACTCCAAGTGCTGGAATCATTGACAGAAATACGCAGAAATTTCTACCTTTGTGGTTCTGATCATTGTGACTTTAACCTGTATTTAAATCTAAATATACATCTTAGACATAATTTTTCATTTATTGCACAGTTGTAAAGCTTCTTATAACTGTACAGCAATGCAAAAATTTTATCATTATACATGTCTACTCTTTATGAAACATAATTCATTTACAGTGCAGGTTTCTCAAGGGCTGGTGGTACCTATTGTAATATATTTTGTATCTCCAGTAAGTGTCACTAGAGAGTGGATCCTCAGTATGTTTTTTATTGAATATGTAAACTGGACCCTCTTTTAATATTGGATTTAAACTTCAATTTATAAAAAGAGACAGAACTTCTCCAGTAGTTCAATTGAGATTAAAGGATTCATAAGTCTTATTCTTTTAAAGTTGGCTTGTGAATATTTAAGATTTGCAAATTTTCTATGTATCACTTGCTTAATCAGTAGGTACCATCAGAGATTTTCACTTTTCATTTATTTATGTATAAAATAAAATCACTGCAGAGCATGCTGTTATTACAAATATCTAGGCTTATAGAATATTTGAAATAACTAGTAGGAAAGGAAATTGAAATTGTACTTTGGGGCACAAATATACATTTTAAAAGTCTCTTCTTGTTTTCATCATTTGTTTCAAAGTTTATGAGCTGTGACAAGATCATGAACAATATTTTAACTACAAAGAGGTAATATATTTTTGTTATTAATTTTAATGCAGGTTTCACAGAAAGATGGTAATCTGAAATTTAATCTTATGAATGCTTCAAGGGAGAAATTAAAATAGTTATGCTTTGTAATAAAAGCATAAAATATCTACAAACTATACAAACTTGCATAGATTCAAATCGGCATTTCAACTATACTTGAGACACATTAATACAATTATTTGAAATAGCTTGATTAACCTTAAATATTAAAGATACCTCATTGTTAATTTAATATGCATTCTTTTTAAAGAAAGAGCCATAAATTATTTCCTTGTGACATATCAATCATAATGCATCAAGTTAAGGCAGCATGTATTTCTTTTAATTCCAGTACCACATCTTTTTAGGGAAAACACACAATCAACTCTGTTATTCTGCAAGTTTTTAAATTTCTGTTGATTAGCAAGAGAGCTTTTTAAAAAAATCTAGCAGGTGAGCTTTTATAAAAATATAAATGCATATCACTGATTTAATTATGTTCCATATTTATTGCTATTGTTTCTATTATTTAATGTACATAGTACATATTTTACTTTTTGGTAATATCAAAGAAGAGAGTGGGGATATTTTTTAAAAGGAAATTTAGTGTCGAGTGCTATGCTGATTTATTTAGAAAATAATTGTAGCAAAACTGAAATACTATATGTAAGGAATATTTAAAAGTATTTTTCTCTTCTAATTCTTAGGGAAATACTGTTTTTTGGTTAAAAGGTTTTTTACTTGTGACTAAAGAATGGCTGGAATTTTTTTGATAGTAAAGGAAAATACCAAGACTTCTCACATCAGGAGATAGTGTAACCAAATATTCAGAGATAAATTGGACATACTGTGTAAGTAACAGTGAGATGTGTAATACTAGAAAAAAATACTTTTCACCTGGAATTCTAAAACATAAAGTAAAAACACTCTTAAGTATTTGTGTATGAATGTTTTTATGGAAAGATCAGGATGAATATACTCTGAAGAAGGTGTATTTACTCAAGTAATTTTAAACTCAGCATCAATAAGAGAAAGATTTAATTTTTCAGATCAGGGCAGCAATGTGATAAAAGAGCCTCATGGTGTCTTAGGTAAAAGGTTTGTTGAGTAGTTAGCCAAGCTGAAAATAGTTCCTTGGTGGTCTTGAAAATGGAGAAGAACTATTTGGGTAAAGGAAAGCACTTTTATCCATTGAAAGTGTTTATAACCAATTTGAACTTTAAGGAAGAAGTGGCCTTAAATGGCTCTATTTCTTCTACTTATCAAAATTTAACACAATACGTACGGGTTATATGGGTACAAAGAGAATCAGGGAAAAAAATGTTCCCCATTTATAAAGTCCTTAGTAGGTTATTTTGAATTATACATGACAATAGGATTCATGTTGACATAATTATAAAAGCATGAGATATTATTCACTCTAATTCAGTCCCTAATACTTCCTCTTTCACTTTCCTCCTTCCTCCCCTGTTCCCTTCCCTCTACTGGTCTTTCTGCTACTTACTTAGTGTCTTGTGGATGTACATGGTGATGAGATTCACTGTGGTATGTTAAAATACCTTACATATGAAAAGTACTTTGCACAGTTATTGTTACATTTTAGGCTTGAAAATCAGAAAATAGCAAATTTTCTTTACATAATCATCTTCTTTCTAGTAATCCTCTTTATCTTTCCATTCTCACAGTTGTCCACCCCCATAGCCTGTGGTGATACCATAAAACAACAGAAATGAGAGAAAATAATATTTATTGGATTACTTGGGTAGACTTTCAACATTGGGGTTTAGACAGGATTAAAAACCTAATGATTTTATGCCTTGATTTATCATAACTGCATCTCTTTTTGTATAATCAATTACAAATAAAATATCTCATCACTTATATAGGATGCATATTTTCTCTTTGAAAAAACAATGGGTGGTAATCCTTTCCTGAGGTTTACAAGTGGAATATTAAAATAAAAGATGTCATACCTTGTAGGTACATTGATCAGTTTTTCTGATAGTGAGAATTTATCTTAAGGGGTTGTCAATTGTAACCTGAATGAAACAGAATAACCCTTGTTGCATTATATATTGTATTTTGTTGATGTATTTCTATTACCAACAAAGGAGTATATTACCAACAAAGGAGTATTTTTATTACTGAAACCTTTCTCTCATTTTATTAATTCAGGGAATATCTGTGCATCTCACTGCTCCTCCCAATTCCTCCCTTTTTTCTCTCTCTGTTTGGTTTCCCCTCTAATAATTAGCAGCATATCTTTGAGCTATTTTTCATTTAGAGGTGCACTTCTTGACACTGAAACACTCCAAAGACTCTGCCATCATTATTTCTCTTCTGCACTGGCCTCTGCAGTCACTCATCAGAACTGTGCCACTTGACTTAACAGATAAGTCACTTCTACAAAAAATTATTTTATTATTATGAAATTAAAATAATATAGATTGATAGCACTTCAGAAGTTTATTACTTGAAAAATGCTAACTTATGTTTTACCTTGTAACTGTGTATGCATTTTTAGTATTTGGGATACTTGATTGGTAAATATGTACTATTTACACAATTTTTTCATTATTATGCAATATGAAGACTATTTTCTAGATTGGTCTTTGTACATGTACTTAGAGCTCAGAAATGTCATTATTTATTTAAGTCCACATCTAATTTCATAATTTCTTTAACCATAGTTTGGCAAAGTTTCTCCAATTATTTCTGCATCCCCGTGTTTAAGTTACTCCATAGTAATGATAGTGGTTCAATTAGTCATAAATCAACAGAAATGAGAGAAAATAATATTTCATGGATTACTCTATCTCCTATAAATCTGTATCCCTTTCATTTATTTTATTTAATTGTTATATTCAGACAACTGGCTAGATAAAAGTACTTTATGTAGCTTGTGAATTTATTTAGAAAAATAAAGTCAGGAAATTAAGAAGTAAATTTACTTGTAATCTTTTTGTAATCAATGAGGACTTGGTGAAATTGAGTGGGTGCTGAATTTAGGGACATTCCCCAATAATGGTCCTTGGAAATTATTGATGTCCTCATCAGAGAGCAGCAGTGTGTGTGTGTGTGGGGGGGTCCTATGGAGAGAGCACTGAACAGAGTCCAATGTCGGAGTTCCCTCAACAACTATGTAATCATGAGGAACTCTTGGAGCCTCAGGTTCTTCATCTTTAAAGCTCAGATGCTGCCATTGCAGGATCAATTCCCTCAGATTTTGGAGAGAATAAAATGACAAAGTGAAACAAAATAATTTGTAAATTTTAAAGCATATGGAAATATGAATCATTGGTTACTATTTTCGTTATTGCCATCTGTAATTAATTACTTATATAATAAAATATAAATTAGAATAAATTCAGTAATTCAAATTTATATAATAGAATGATTTCCACAGTAGGGGAAGTATAGCACTAACAAATAAGTGTTAAATAATGTTTTTTCAGGTTTTATAAATAATTGATTATGAATTTTAAAATGAAATTATATAAAGATACTAATTATTAGGTAAAGGTACTATATTATCTCATGGAACGAATGAGCCCATTTCCCCATTTTATTCAATTATAAAATAATATGATAAATTATAACAATCACCCATCTAAGAATCTCATCCAAAGGTAAAATACTATTTATATTAAATAAAAATAAAAATAGAAAGTATATAATACTTAAGCTTTACATAACTTAGTAAATATTTTTAAATTTCTTTTATCCTTCACTACTTAATTTTTTCATAAATTGTTGAAACAGAATATAAAAACTATAAGGTTATTTTTAAAAAATTTTACATATTAGATATTTTTCAAAGCAAATTAGTTTTAAAAAATGTGGTATCTTTCTTAGTCAGTTTCACAAACCTAATCAGATGTGAATTAATAAGACCCAATGTTTTCTAGAGAATTCTATAATAAGTTTAAGGCCTTCTTCTCCAGGAAAAAATTGTAAACTTTGGTATAGTGATTATCAAACTTTTCTATGTAAAAGTTGTACTTGAAAATATTTTATGACATTTTTTGAAGGCAATTTTTAGAATTAGAAATTCTAATTTAGCAAGTTTGGAGTGAAATTCTAAAATCACTTCAAGAAATAATAGTGTAAGGAGTGGATTCTGCCAATTTTTTATAATATACACAAAGAAAGCTTATGAGAGATTAGATTGGATAGATATTTTATAGAGCATTGTACACAATTGCAAACACAAATTTAAAAAGCTAACATCCATAAAACAGTAAATACATATATAATTTTGAAGTGGTTGTTTATCTCATTAGTCTTTCCTAAAGTCAACAACTGAATATTGTAACAAGAAATTAGTCTCCTGAATAGTGGATTCAGCTGTTCATATTTGAGATCTTAAATTTTTCTAAAAGTTCTTTTTATATTTTTTACTGGACTGTAAAATGCCATTGTTACCTAAGTGACTTAAGGCAGTAATAGTTTTATTTCCATTAATAACAAAATAATTATTTTCCTCTGTTCTAGGGCTCACCAGGAGAACGTGGATCAGCCGGTACTGCTGGCCCAATTGGTTTGCCAGGGTGTCTGGGACCCCATGGGCCCCCTGGTCCAGCTGGAGAAAAGGGTGCTCCTGTAAGTAATGTTGAGGAAAAAATACATTAAAATACTACCTTGCACAAGTTATTACTTTTTATTCAAGAATATTAGCTCTTCCTACCTGACTGTACTCTTCCTATATATGTGCCTGGCATATCAAGACACCTCCTTTTATATTTATAATAGAGGAAATTTCAAATTCAATTAAATGAGGTGACATTTTCCCACACTTTATGAAACCCTAATATCTGTGAGTGAGTTGGATATTATTAAGTAAAAATCTTCTCATTTCGCTCCTTTTTAAAAACAAAATTGGGAGTTTTGATTAAAACTAAACTTGCTGCTTTTTATTAGAAAAGTGTGAACTTTTCACACCTGTTATGATACAACTTCAGTTTCAGTCATTTCTATAATCCATAAATGAATCCCATAGAAAGTGGCTGTATATTTGTAATTTGAGTTTTGATCTCAACTGAGTGAGATACGAGAACTCTGACCAATTATTCAGGGTATATTTATGGTTTTAAATTTTGATATTTTAGTGATGAAGGACTTGTGATTTAATTTATGTTTTTTTTTAATTTCTACTTTACTTTTTTCCAGCTTTTGATTTAATCATATTTTTTTTGAAAGAGCATTCTCATTTTCAAGATTAAAATACAGCCTATTTCAGTAAATGTAGATGAAGGTGCTGGCTAAGATCTCTCAAAATATAAGTTTAATGCATTTGTATGCCTGTAAGTCTCAACATCCACAATTCAATTATAGTTAATCCTCAGCTCTAGCAAATATATTGCATTTATTGTCCACATATTTTCTCTCATTACTCTGTGATATCATTCAGAGTTTCTGACTAGGTGCTGCTGTAAGATAATATCACAGACTGGGGAGTTCATAATGAACAGAATTTGGATAGCTTCATGGTTCTACAGGCTGGGAAGCGCAAGATCAAGGGGCCACATTTCACAAGAGCATCCATCCTACATCATCACACAACAAAGAGAGTTTGACAGAGAGTAAAGGGGGACTGAACTCCCTTTTATAGTAAACCTAACCCTGTGATAATGAATCCTCCCCTGTGACAACATTGACTCCTTCACTCCACCCTTATGACACAATTATCTCTTGTTGGGCCCTACCTTTCAACATGGTGGCACTAGGATCAGCTTTCCATCACATGCTTTATTGGCAAACATTTGAATCATAGCAGTTTCAAAATAAAGCAGTTTTTTTCCCTTTCTCTTTTGCTTTGCTTTCCTCTTATTTCCTTTTCATTCTTTATTTTCTTTCATCCATTAATTTATTCATTCATTCATTTCTTCCTTCCTTTTTTATTTTGATCCCTGTAATCCAGAATAATAAAAAACAGAAACATTTAATAACACCTGTGTTTAGAATTATGGGGTGGCAGAAAAAGCTTTTCTAATATATGCTGAGAAATTTTCTTTAAGCCTTACATTTTAGAATTGTCTCTGCATGGAGGAGATAAAAAAAAGAAACAGATTCAAGCCCTTTGATAAAAGTTCACTGAGAAATCTAGGTCACACATATCTTGGCATAATACAGTAAAGAATGCAGCTTTGGGATGTTCATTCCATTTTCTTTTATTCAACAAATACCTATTGAGAAAACTAACCACTAGACACTGTGTTAGGTAGTATTTTTTTTTTCAGGGAGGTGTCTGTTTAGGGACAGTAACAGAAAGTAATTCCAAAATGTTAGGTAAAAGGACCCATAAATATTCATGCAAACATGCAAAAAACTAGTAAAAAATGTTGGAAATATTGACCAAAAGGTTAAATGCATCCCTTATATTCCTTCCTTTTTCCAAATATAAGTTTTGTTTTTTAACTACCACTCAGTGACTTTTGTTATAAAAATGTTATGTAATTATCAGTAGGTGTAGACTTTCATGACAAAATGACAACATGGGTGATATAGAAGTCAAGCACATTCCCACTCACCCAGCATCTTGGAAAGGAAGAAAGTGGAAAACAAGAGCCATGCATATCCACATGACCCACTTGGCAATAACTATGTCCCAATCAGCATCCCTTAATTATCAGATTAGAAACTCACTCAGGTGGGCTAGAGAATGGTGCTAAAAACCTCTTTCAACTTACTGCATTGGTAGAAATATTTTGATAGGGATACTGATCCTTAGACCTATAACTGCATTGGAAGGTTATTACACATAAGAATACAGATAGGAAACTGAATTGTTTGTCTTCGTGAAAACCAGCTGTAGAAATAAAGGGAAGCTAGATTTAAAACACAGTGAAGTTACTGCATTAACAATAAATGAATTATATCCTAGGAGTTAGAAGTTTTGGAAAAAATTGCTCCAAGTACTTATTACAGTATCAAGCATATATATATGAAATTGCAGAGAAAAGGGTAAGGGCCAGGACTGTAAATCTATGACCCATTTAGAATAAGAGCAATATTTAAAACCATAATATTAGATTACCTTATGAGGCAATGTTAAGAGAGAATAACAGAGAATTCATTCTATGGAGAATAATAATGGATGTTAGTTGTAAAAGGATTCAGTAAGAGATAGAGTAAAACATCCATGAGTGATAAGAAAAAAAATGTGTGTATACATATCTCCAGAGGCATGCCATCAAATAGGCCCTGAGAGAAGAGTTTCTTTTTGTTCAGTGCTTTAAAAGGTAAAGAATACTGAAAATAAAAAGAGCAAACAGAGGTACTGGGATTTGACCCATTGGACATTATGACCTTATTGTAAATGCAGTGGAGTTCAAGGAGAAAGTGGATTCAAGAGACTTGGAGTCAGTGCATGTGGATCACCTCAAGAAAGCTATGTAGCAATATGTAGGGTGAGCAGCAAATAGAAGTATTAGTAGGACTGAATGCATTGCCTCCTCTTGTTATTGTTTTGTACACACATTTACCTCCTTCACTAGTAATAAGAAAAGAGTCAACTTAAAATTTAGGAAATTGAAGAAGTCAGAACAGAAAAAGACTACCAGCCTAAAGCTGATCAGAACTGGGATGTGCATTCATCGCTATCATTTATTTAATTCATGATTTCTGCCTAACATTAGAACTTCTTGGCCACAGGAAATCAAAGAGCTGAAACTCCAAACCTTGGTTCTTGTGTTCCAATGAAAGAAAATTTAAAGTCGGACACCAAAAATCATCAAGAGAAATTTATTATATGTGAAAGTAAAGTAGAAGCATAGTGAGGCTTAAAAGCAGAGAGCACTCTCAAAAGAGAGAGTAGGCTGTTTTCAAGCAGAGAATGACAAAGGAGACAACCTTGTCTCCAAGTTTATTACTGATAGATGTTTACCAGGATAACTGGGGACCACCTTCTCTACTCTTTGCTAATCAGGCATTCAATCCCTCCTTCACATTGGGAGGTGGAGTTTGTGACCTTAGTTGGTTTTCTCCGGAACTGTCATGGTGGCCATCCTATTTAGGGGGGCTTCATCTACAAGTCAATCCCATGTTAATGTGGGCACTGGGGTCAATAGCTGGTCAGAAGTTACCTTATTGTGTCTTCACTGCTAAAAGAATATTCCTTGCAGAGAGTTAAAGACACTTAGAGCCATAATTCCTAGCTTCACATCATTATCAATGGAGTCTGTCAAGAGTTAGTCCCATTAATCCATATGTTTTGATGTATTTTCCCATTAGGTCCTTTGTTTTTGCTTATTTTTTTTTAATGAATTAACTTTGCTTTCTTCTCTAATTTGGAAGCAGTTTAAAAAACCCTAACGTAATTTAAAGAACACTTGTGACCTTGCCTGCATTTCACTGCTCATTGCTAGCTACTATCTAACACTGTTTCCTCATTTCTGAAAAGAAGATAATCACAGTATTTTGTGAGGATTAGGTGAGATTATTGTTTTAAAGCATTTTCCAGAAATTGATATGTTTTTAGTAAATAATCATCATTATTTACACCAGAACTTTTATAGAGCAGAATGAAATAATGATCTCAAAATACATACATAAATTAACATTTGAGTAAGTAGAGATGGATTTTGCAAATTGTGATTAAAGTTGAGGATGTGCATATAGGTTAAATATAAGACCAGGCCAATTACAGGGCCTGAAGGAGTGCAACTCACTGTCGGTTTTTAAGGTAAGATTTAGTATTTAATGTAACCAGAGGGGTATTAGTGGTGAAATAAAGACTGACTCTTAAGGATAAATGGATGTTCCAGTAGTTGTGTAGGTGTCAGTCTAAGAGATGCATAAGGAGGAGAAGTGATGTCATTATGAGGAACTGTGAGTGGAAAATCTAAATTTAGAGTGCCATAGATTGTGGAAGGATTTTTCTCAACTTCACACAGACCAGGAACAGAAGAAATAGATAGCAAGTGACTCCAGGCTGGAAATTACATGTGCTATCATGAAGGCAGATGAGGATAAATTCATCTTAATTTGCAGTTGCCCTTGTACAAAACAATTAACTTTACGAGTTAAAGTTAGCAGGGGAATCCAAATTAAAAGGAAATATCTAACTTGGCTTTTGAGTGTGAAGTAGTGAAGTTTAGTAAAAGCAACACAGCACATTTTATGAGTATAGATAGGTTTGAACTATAATATATTATTGAGGGATTTTTTTTAAAAAAGTCTTCAGAATGATGTGAGAAGTATGTTCTATAATAAGTTTGTCACACATTTTGAAAACAAAAACATATTTAAAAAGTATCAACAAGTTACCTTTGTTTAATAGTTATTTTATTTAGGTTGGCATTAATTAATTAATTAGATATGGTTGCATCAGAAGTAGAAGCCACCAGTAAGCTTGGTCTTTCTCTTAGGAACAGCAACAAGTAATTGACCTAAGAAATTATGTAATATGATCTGATTCTCTGGTTACAATGTAGAGCATGGTTTGAATGGAAGTAAAAATGAATGTAGGGGAAAGCAGTGAGTTATTTCAGTAATTTAGACCAAGGACATTGGTACTTAGAATTCAAGAGTCAGTGACAGAGATAAAATGGAGAATAGATAACTAGGAGGGCTGGTAGTACAGCTCAATGGTATAGTGTTTGCTAACATGCAAGGCACCAAGTTTGATCCCCAGCACTGGGTGGGACTAACTGGGAGACAAAGCAGATAAAAGTCAGTATAAAGGGCAAGAGATGGATGGTGGGGGAAGTTTGGAGAGGTGGGCAATGTGAAGGCTGGATCTAATAACCTGTAGATGGCCAGCTGGTATAAAAAAAGAAAAGGGAATCACTGAATACAATTGAGAATACAGTGTTATTCAAAACCTATGAAAGTTTGACTTTTAGGAAGTAAAATATTTTAAATTCTGAAAGGATGTTTTCTGGAAAGCAGAGGTAGGTTTTATTATTAAGAATTTTTTTTTTAAATTACACATTGTATGTAAATAAATGCCCCTGTCAAAAACAAACAAAAATAAAAATAGGAAAAACTAACACCCTTGTCGTTTTGAATTAGGAAAAGTAGCAATGAATTAAAATACCAAAATCCAGAAAATCCATGACAGGTGTGTTAAAATAGGAAAGAGTTACATCTAAAGCCTATTGTGAAGTTGGACATAGAAGGAAGTGGATTTTATGATTTTTTTAAAAGCCTTATATCTTCTGTATAGCTACTTCAGTGACACTAAAGAGGAGTTGAGGTTCAGCAAGTTTTCACAAACATCAGGCATCGGATCCTACTTGCCAGTACTTACTTAGAACCTATGTGTCTGAGAGAAAAATTTCTCAGTTGAATCATAATTACTTCTGTGGACCATTGCTTAGATTCATAAATAATTTAAAAGACTTAGTCATAAAATGATATAGGGATCTTTTATGTATGTTATCATTTGCTGCTTGAATTTTTTTTTCCTTAGAAACATTAAACAATTTCCTTGTCAAGTATAGGAACTAGGTTATATCTAGATTATATATATATATAAATTGTAGCTGCACTTAAAAATTGTAGCATAAAGCTAGTTGTTAGGTTTGTTAACAACAAATTAATGATCTGTTTGATTTTTCAATACAGGGAGAAAAAGGTCCCCAAGGCCCTGCAGGGAGAGATGGAGTACAGGGCCCCGTGGGTCTCCCAGGACCTGCTGGTCCTGCTGGCTCCCCTGGTGAAGATGGAGACAAGGTCAGTGTCCAATATTTTATACAACGTGTTTGAAAGGTTAATTTTTTTCTCAAATGTTTTATAATTAGTCTAAGATTGGATGACAGGTGGAAGGTGATCTTTATCAAACTTTACCATACCTTCCACATGTTGGAAAGTTTTATTTTAGAGGTTGAAAGCTAGTATATCTTCCATAAAACAGTATGTGGGATACAAATAGGAAAATGAAATAAGAGGAAAGTGACAGTAAGTAAAAATAGTAGATGCCAACTAATATTTATCTTAAAAAATTTTTCTGAAATGAATGTAAAATAAAAATAAATACGTGCATATATTTAGCACTTGCATCTTAGATATTATATAATAAGACTTAAGAATGAGTTACATACTGAATTGACAATTATATGCTCTCTTACTAATATAAGTATATAATATATAAGTAAAGACTTTAAGCATTTTATTCCAAATGCAAAGTTGTGTTTGAATTTAATAAATTTTCTAATATTATTCTAAAATGCTATAGAAAATTTGTGAAACAGCACATATTCAAAATGTGCATTATCTTACTATTTGAAAAACTAGGAGAAAAGCACTTTTTGATTAATGTAGGGTTATTTGTCTCTACACCAATGTGTTCCCATTATCATTTTACAGTGGGATATTTGAGATAAAATCAATTTTTTAAATTCTAAATCCAGTTGCAATATTTCTCCATGTTAATCTGACTTTTTGTCTGTATGTTTGTCAAAACTACAAAGCTAAACACACAGATCCCAGGATTATACATCTTAAAACAGTGATGTTAAATGCTAACATGGAATTGTGTTAAAGATAAAATGTAATAATTCAATGATAATGATAACAATGCAACGCAAGTTACCATGTTACAAATAAACTTTCACTTAACTCTGTCAAATACAGGGTGAAATTGGTGAACCAGGACAGAAAGGCAGCAAGGGGGACAAAGGAGAAAACGTGAGTTTCCAGCTGCTTATTTCCAGCGTCATTCATTTAACAGCTTTTACTGTTTACCATGGATAGTTTCCCATAATACTACTTACTTACCTAGCCAAATGTTTATAATATCAATACTTTATTACCTTTGTGTTATATCATTCCATAATGCTGTACATTTCTGTGAGGTCTTCTGCTTATGTCATTAAGTCCAGTATGATATTTGTAGGTTATTTTTAAACTCCACTCTAGCAATGAAAGAGTACTGTAATGCAATAGCCAGCCTGCTTTTCCATGTGGGAAATACTATGCAAACATATGCCAAATTAAATACCATTCCTGTGGTCTTTACCTGTATATAAATTGATAAATCTGTTTCCATATATTCTAAGTGCTTATTTTGGAATATTTTTCTTAACAAATCTTGAAGCTGGTGAAAGAATTTCTTTTGTGTAGCCAAATGGTGTGTTCATTCTTGCCTCTCAGGCTTTTCTTACTCACTGTTTACCAGTTTAAACCCTAATTGAATTATATTTTTTAAAATTTCCCTTCTTCTTAGATTAAGTAAGGTAAGTGATAATATCTCATGTACTTTTCCTCTGCATTTATTCATTAATTCATGCTCTTTAAAGAGCATCTACAGACATTTAGTTCTTATTTTCCTCTTTTTCTTTCTTTAAGTGTTCCATATTCTGCAATAAGAAGGCAAGGTGGGGAAGTACAAAGTAATGTTCTACATTTGTTATTTTTTCAACTAGTATAGAAGTTTACATAACATTCTAGAAATTATATTCCATTAAGCCATGACTCTGTCCTGTGACCTATTTATCATCCTGATGCTTTTCATGTTTCAGTTATTGCATACATTAAAACATAACTTCGAACAAAGTTTTTTTTTTTCTTTTTAGAATTGATTCTTAAACTGAATAGTCACCAAAATCCAGTGTGATGAATGGTCCTAACTAAAGAGAATAATTTGTATCAAAACAAGAAGCAGCTTTCAGATAATGCAATATTTAACCCATCGTTAGTCCTTCATGTATTTCTATATCAGGAGAACACAACCTTAGTGAGTGATGGGCAACATTGATATTCTGGATCTATGCTGTACAAGTATCACAGGAAATTGTGTATGGAAACCATATGCCTAAGTGTGAGGCAGTTGCTATTGGATATAAATTAAAAGTTCTATTTTAGTAAATTACCTTTTCTTAGGTTTTGTTTAGATTTCTTAAAGATAAGTAAATACAGTTTGTCTAATTAGAAAACCTTATGTGATTTCCAGAAGCCATGTTTGAAAGGTTTTATTTCCTCCTTAAAGCTATAATTAAATATGACTGGTTGACTATAAGCCAGAAGTTCTGAAAAATTTTTGTCTCAGGACCCTCGTAGATTTAAACACTTTTTAAGAATGCCAAAAAGCTGTGCTCCATGTGGATTATTATACTATGAATTAAACTGAGAAATTTTAAATACTTACAAATTGATTCATTAAAACTAAGAATGATAATCCCCAGGCAGTTTTAATGAAATATAGCTATATCCCCCCCCCCAAAAAAAATATATAGTACAAAGAGTAGCGATGCCTCATATTTTGGGGGTCTAGATTAATAGAAGAAGCTATATCCTCAAATGTGCTTCTCACTGCAGTCTGTAATGATAGGTTGTTTTGGTTGAAATCCAGGCTCACATATATATGAAGTTGGAAAGGCAAGAGTGTTTTGAAATCTTTTTTCAGATGATGTGGGGTATTTTTGATTCTACCTCAACATTTAATAAATCGTAACTTTTCTTAAGGTCAATTGTGGTATGGAATTTGCTGTCAAATCAGTGAGCTCCTTATGCTATTACGTTTTTATTGGTCTACCTTGCATTTGAATGACTCTTTTCCTCATATATAATTTTATATCATCCTGCAATGATCATTTGAAAATTATTGGTTGACTAAGTAAGATCTTCAAAGTATTAACACGTTACTTTATACAATATCAATAATATCAGAAAATGATTTCAGATTGGGCAGCAGAGAGGCCTGCAATGGCAGATATAAGATTTCAGAATTCTAATATTGCTTGAAAATTTCAATGTTATCTTTGATGCATTTATAAATATTGTCAGTTTTTTTTAATTCACAAACTTCCTTTATTTTCATCACATCTCTGCCAAATTCCCAAGTTAAATAATTACAATCTTACTGTTTGTCTTGTCTTTTAAGTAAAAATAGAATTCCATATAAAAAGTGCTGCCTCAGCATCAAATCAAACTACAGTCCAAGTGCCTTTTTGAAAGAGGCGTTGTACTTCAATATATAACAAAAGAACTTTTTCCTTCAGTTTGGTCCTATGAATATCAAAGGACATGTGCTATTTTTATGTGCTATTCCTGACAAAAGAAAGTCAATATTTAATAAAATGAAGGATGATTCATGCTTCATCAAGAACATAAACATCATTTTATGATGACAGAGTTCAGGACTATGAAAATATAGTTATTGCTTTTATAATTTGTAGCTATTGACATGATGATTGTTAAAGTCGTCAGCAATTTTATCATCATTAGTGCATCATTACTGCAAATGCCTAGACTGTATAAAAGATAACATCGTAGTAGTGTTTTTATATGAAGAATTTTGAACTGGAAGAAAACTCAAATGGTCTCAAATACCCTCAGTGGTTTGCAGACAACATTTTTGGAATCTTTGCTGTAAGCAATCTTCCCCAAAGGTGGTAACCATAGAATAAAATAGAATTCAATGACTCTTGATTGCCTTCATATCTTTTATAGAGCCTGACTAGTTTTAATGCAAGAAAATAAGATAACAAGGATATATCTATGCAAGTAAGGCTCATAATGCCTTTGGAATCTATTGTTCAAAATAAAGAGTCCAATATACTTGATATATAACATCAAGTTTGTGTGTGTGCTCATATTAGAAGTTTGAAATTTTCATGTATCTAAATTACATACTATCTCTAGGGAGTCTTCAGAATTCTCATGTTCTGTTAGAAGATATTACATAGACAAATTTTTCATGTACTATTCCTGACCCATACATTTTCACTAAAGAAATCTGGTATTGTGAAAAAATTTTAATGTGAACCTTCGACTTGATGTATATTAGTGTACAAATCTATTTTTTTACATATCTACCACATATAGATGAGAAGGCTTTCAGTAAGTGTCAATTTAAAATTGACTCCAAATATAAAATTATGGATCTCCAAGGAGTAAAATAAGCAGCAGTTGACAGTTCTAAAAGTGAAAATTTTCTGAGTAATGTTGCTGTTTGTCCAAAGGGTGTAGAGAGGTTTAATAGACCTTGATCCGTCAAAGGTTTTGCTTTTTTATTGCAAAGGTTTTGCTTTATATAGGATTTTCTGGCTACAGTTTTAAATTTACTGGTCTTTATCTCTCTCAGGGTCCTCCCGGTCCTCCAGGTCTTCAAGGACCAGTTGGTGCCCCAGGAATTGCTGTAAGTATTCCATTTTGTTCAACCAAGATCTCCTTCGTGAAATTTATGAAATGTCACATAACCCAATGATTTTTTTGTGTGGTAATGTTTTATTTGTATGTTTGACACTGACTCACAGTTAATTTTTGTATGGTAATAAGTTCTATTTGTATGTTTGATATCGGTCATGTTTAAATTATATTGCATAGCTAACCAAGCTTATCCTTAGAACAAGAAAACGTGACTTTCTTTCAACCTAGACTATAACTAGTTGAAAATAACTTAATATGTAATACATTTTTCACTGTTAAAAAGCTTTTGCTTCATTCATATATATGATCAACTCACAATCAGCAGTACTCCAGAAACATGAAATGTTAGCAACATGAACAATGACATGTTTGTAGCGAATAGTGGGAATTTGGTTTACATTTTACTTTGGTTATTCTCAAATATATCAGCTTTGAACAAATTGCAATGGAGACATTTTATGACTCGTATCATAATGGTTTTCCAATTCATGATAATTTTCCTTGCTGCTCCCTAGGGAGGTGATGGAGAACCAGGTCCCAGAGGACAGCAGGGGATATTTGGGCAGAAAGGTGATGAGGGTGCAAGAGGTTTCCCTGGACCTCCTGGTCCCATAGGTCTTCAGGTAAGTGGTTCTCTAATTGTTTACTCCATCATTTCCACCTGGTTCTTATGTCAGGTTCACCTAGTGGAGGCAAGAAAAGCATCTTTCCTTGTTTCTATGTAAGAACAATATTTAACTATAATGGTTATTTTACTCACATTATATCTGAACTTCAACTGCCTTTTACCAAGTGTTCTTAATTTTTCTGAACATGTGTCAGCCTGATTCCTGTTTTTGCAGTACATTTAGCTCTTAGGCTAAATACCTCAGGTATTATAACACCCCTTTCTTCATTCCTATATTTTAAAAAAATCAACTACATATGTATAAGTCTGATAAGTAAGGTAAGACATTAGAATGGTTGTTTCCTGGGTCTTATAGCAGAAATTTTAATAATTCAGGTAACAACAAACATTCAGAAGTATTAAGAGAAATATGACACTGCCAAAAAATAGTAAGATAAACAATAATAGGTAGATTAATAGTAAACCAATTGAATTTTTTTAATTAAAATAATTTGTGTTTTATGAAGCATATCTGGGAAGGAAATATTATATTGCAAGACATTGTAGATGAGAAACTTTTATTTCTGTAGCATAGATCTTACAACTGGACTCTTCTTGGCCATCTCTATTCTGAGTATGATTCGCTTTCCACCTGATGTTCACTGATCCCTATAAACTTTGCAACCGTCTGGTCTTTTTCCCCTAACTTATTCTATACTTACTATTCTCTACATATCTAGTGATTCCTTGTAAGATTGTAAAGATGTTTTAAATGGAATTTAGGTAATGTGGATGTTGCTTGTGCTCAATTAGCAATATTAGAAATGATACATTAAGTAATCTGGCTTACCGTACCTTAGAATTTGTGAAGTCATAAAAAAGTATATGAAAGTGAAATTTGTATATATTTAATCATCTTTATTTTCCTAAATAAAATCGTAAAAGTATTGGATTTTGGTATTAAATAGCTTGTTATGTACATAATTGTTCAAATTACATCTTGTCACATAATAATTTTAATGTAATTATTATGGTTAAAATAGGGGTATTTTTACTCGTTAACATGATATTCTAATTATCTGCTTCATTTTAATGACAAAATTTTTTTATGCTTGAAAAGTACAAAGCTTTACTTTCATATTTGTATTTGACATTTTTATAGTTGTAAATAAATAGTCATGAGTACTACTTACAGTATGTGTGAGAAATACACATATTTGAAAACAAGAAAGCATTAAAACAAGATCACCAATGGACGTGTTACTATTCAATTTCTGTTTTTGTCATGTATGTGATTACTCTGAATTCTGTAAGGTTGTAATTTAGGAACTTGTGCTCTCATGGTTAAAAAAAATTGCCTTGTAGTTTATATTTATAAAATTGCCATTATGTGCTTCAATAGAAATTATCACCTTTTTCATGAAATAAGAAAAAAGTGTTCCTTGGTGAGGATGACTCAAGAAATCAATTTATTAAAAAATTGTTCATATTGTCCCATAACTACATCTTTAAATAGGGATATTGAAAAAATGCTAATGTAGTTAATATGTACACAATTACATCTATCCTTTAATTGATTCTTCATAGAGTTAGGAGCAATCACAAT
This sequence comes from Callospermophilus lateralis, assembly GCF_048772815.1. NCBI lineage: Eukaryota > Metazoa > Chordata > Mammalia > Rodentia > Sciuridae > Callospermophilus > Callospermophilus lateralis. The sequence continues at coordinate 4,033,181 of NW_027510917.1, forward strand.
AGACATTGAATAAAATTACTTAATTTGATATTTATTGTTTATCTGCATATGAAGAGAAAGAGAGTGGGTTTTTTTGTTGTTTGTTTGTTTGTTTGTTTGTTTTTGTGTGTGTGTGTTTCAGAGAGAGAGTTTTTGACCTAAATTCATTTTTGGTGTTTCACTGAAGTGGCAGATGATTTTAAATTCACAAACCCTACAATAGAACCTCTCCATGCATAAATCACTCCCTAGGAGAAAGTTAGGACATATGAAAACTGATTATCACTAGAATGCCATTAAGCACATTTAGTTATTTGCTGAAAGAGAATTTTGCTTATTATATCTCTATTAATTTCAACAATAAAAATATTATATCTTAACTCAAATTACAATACAACTTAATTTAAAATATTTTGATTTTTTTTTTATTTGGAGGTTTCTGTTGAACTGATCATAAGCCTAAAATAAGATGACAATATAAAATGTACTTGCAAGAGACAAAAAACTATTAACATATTTATGTAACATTTAATATGGGGATTTTCAATCAAATGTACTATATATTAAAATTATATATAAACTTGGACTAAAGATAAAGAATGTGACTTAATATTTGTAATGTTTTTAAGAACTTTACATTTATGTTGCAGTACATACTTCTTAAGAAAATTGTCTGAAAGTGAAATATTTGTTTCATCTGTGTTAAACTTTACTTGCATGTTTAAGTATTTAAGTTCTTTCTGCATAAATGAAATGGAGTGTCTGAAGTTGACGACCTTTGAATCTAACATTTTAGTAATCTGCCCCTGGTGATTCTGCATAGAGTACTATCTAAGAAACAATACGTGGTTACTTCTTTGTAAAAAACTTAAATATTAATTCTAGACACTGCCTTCAGAGCATGGTAACAGCTTAGAAAGCACATATAGCAGTCTCTTTTCTTAGATATCTTACTAATGTTTGAGGGAAACAAATTAAATCAGTATATATATATATATATATATATATATATATATATATATATATATATATATATATATAACTGGCCATTATAAGTCAGTAATTAAGTTTTACACATAAAATGAATATATACAACATTTTAAAAGTTTACAGATATATTCAGTAATGTACTCTTTCCTGCGGGTCATGTGGAATTAGCAGGTCATAAAAACAATTTCAGGGTTATTACCTGCATTTAAAAAATGAGATAGAACAGGATATGGTAAAATAGAATAAAAATTTCAAAGGTCATTATCTATCAAAATGGTGAACATTGCCTTTTGAAATTCATGGTTCAGCTACTTTGCACATGCTTGCATGTGTGAGGATTATAAGTAAATATTATTGTGGGTCAGGGTCAAATAATTTACAACCATGGCAGTACTGCACCAAAATCAATCATTTTATTAAAATACTAGCATTTATTTAGATCTTTAGCATTGTTTATATTTTTTGTTAGTTAGAATACTTCTGAAATACCATAGTAAAAACATTAAACATAAATTTTGTGGATACTGGAGGAAGAGGTCAGTGGTAGCATGATTGCCTACCATGTGTAAAGCCCTGAGATTGATCACCAGCACTAAACAGCAAAACAAACAACAAACAAATCCATGTTTGAAATGCAAATATTGTATACAAATGACTATATCACCAAAAAGTTTAAAAATGAAAATAATTTATAATCTTACAATTGAAAACTTACCATAAATTTCTGTCCAACAACTATTATACCTATTTCACATACATATTCTACAGTTAAATTTATACCATGTATCTTCATTGGTATTTGGCTTTATTATTATATATAGTATTCTTGTTTAGAATATTAGTATCAAATTAACAGTAGTATACTATTCTATCAGTTTGTTTATGTAGCTATTTTTCCTGAGATTAAACATTTTAAATAATAGAGAATTTCCAATTTCACAGTCAGCATTACAAGAAACTTTTTTTTTGGCTTGTTTCTTTTGATTTGTTTGCTTTCTTAGGTTTCATGCTTTCACCATTTATTCAGCAGTATTTTATTGAGATCTTAGTTTTTGTTTTTTTCTTTGTTTGTTTGGCCTCTGCCAGTTCTAAGGAAGAAAATAATTGACACTGCCCAAAAGTAGGCCAATATTATAAGTATGTAGAGGAGTCACACAGTCATGTATATAGGTATACAATTCAAGTACACACAAGTACTGTTGTGATAAGAGAGAGAAAATATAAATTCTTCTGCTAATTGAGTAAGTGATATGGAAGAAGTAAAATAATTTTCACATAAAGATGGTCAAGTAAAATTTGAATCCAGCCTATTCTAGTTTTATACTGTAACACAGAATTTCTCCTAAAGCAAATGGATACAGTGGAAATTAATTTGAGGAAACAATGTATAAATTTATAATTTTTATGGTCATGTGAATTTTTTTAAGATTCAGAGATGAATTAACAGGCCCAGACTTCAGAAGATATGTATAATATTGAAGATATATTGAAATATCAATTTTACAAAAGAGTTTTTCAAAGTGATACCTGTCTATAAAAACCTCCCCTAGATGAGATATTCTGAAATAATCTGGGATAATATTTTTCAGAAGATTTGTACCGTGGCAATGTTATTATATCCAGTTCATTAAAAAGGTAGAGTAAATGGGTAGGTGTTCATAAATTCCAAAATCATATGATGTACTTAGTTATAGTAAAGAAAATTGAACAGTATAATATTGAACAAAGCACAGATTTTATCTGTAAATGTAGGTATAAGATTTTATCACATGAGAGCAAAACTTCCATTATAAGTATTTTAACAAATGTTAGCTTCTGCATTTTAATTTCCATGTATTTATCTTACTTTATACTTAATTCGTGACTTTTGACAAGATGTATTGAGTGATTTTTATTTGTGTACTATGTTTTCCTAGGGTCTACCAGGTCCACCTGGTGAAAAAGGTGAAAATGGAGATGTTGGCCCCATGGTAAGTTTGTATTTTCTACTTTTTGATGATTATTGTGAATCTCCACACTGTTAATTTATTTTAAAAAAATTTTTGGTTCTTTTTATTTATACATAATGTTATGATTCATTTGGACACAATAATAAAAGCCTGGAATATATTATATGATGCTCTATTTCAGTCCCCAGTATTTCCTCTTTCCTTCCCTCCTTCCCTTGCCCTGTTTGCTTCTGTCTACTGTTCTTTCTGCTGTTTACTTTTACTTTCAGGTTTTTGCTGCTGTTGTTAGTACCATGGGTTTGTACATGACAGTGATATTCATATATGTCCATAGGAAAGTTAGGTCAGATTCATTCCTCTGTTCTTCCCTTATCCTATCCCCTCTCGCTTGTCCTTTTTCTTCAGTCCTGTATACTATAGGGATGCAGCCACATCAGTGTTTATAGCAGCACAGTTCACAATAGACAAGCCATGAAACCAAAGTATCTCTCAACAGATGAATCAACAAAGAAAATGATGTGTATATATACACAATGGAGTTTTACTCAGCCATGAAGAAGAATAGGTGGAACTGGTAAATGGGTGGAACTGGAGAATATCATGCCAAGTGAAATGAGTCAGACTGATAAATCAAAGGTCTAATGTTTTCTTTGATTTGTGAAAGCTAGTCCAAAATAAGTGGTGGTGGTGGGGAAGACAGGGAGAAAAAGAAAACTAGAAGGGGGACATTAAATTGAAATAGAAGAAAGATTAGTGTACTACTAATTTCTTTGTTAGAATTTATTGATCTGCACAAAGTAGTCCTAAAGACAATGGTGCTTTCTGTTTTACCCCTCACCTTTTTCCTACTCTGTCTCCATCTGCAGCCATTAAATATTGATATCATTATTTCAGCTATATCTCCTTTTCTTTATTTCTCACCTCAGAATAATATTGTATACATGTTTGGCCTTCATATGTTGTTACTTTCTTACCTTTATGTCTTTTATAAAGATGCCGTATTTTAGTTGCTTCTTAGGCTTTAACTTTGGACTTTGATGTGGAGCAGCATAAAATAAATAATAATCATACCAGATTTGTATAATTAGCAATTGTTGATGGATAATGAGATTTTCTTGTAATACTTTGAAACAAATTATAAATTTAATAAAGAATTCAGTTGTAATTAGCATGATATGACTTATAACGATCTACATTTATTAATTCTGACTTTCTGCCCTAAAACCTTAAACTAAAATTTGAAATGCATATATTTGTTTATTAAGCACTAATTTTGATAAGAAAATAATTTGCCAAAGTAATTGAAATCTATAATGAAATGTTATAAATACATTTCATAATTGCTCTTTCCTTTCAACATTGCCCCCAATTTTTACTTTCTTGAGAAAACAATTTTGGTAATTTCATACCTGTATGTTAGATTTTATTCTCTTTAAGGACCACAACCAGATTAAGTAGAAGAAATGTGGAATAATCATTGCTGATTCAGATAGCTGGTTAATAAAACTTCCAAGCAGCATCCAATATGTAGCAAACTACTCTTTAGATATGGTTGCTATGGTTCCATGAATCATTTATAAAGGGGGTATTTTTCATATGGATTATGTAATACATAACTAGAGTCATAGTTTTAATCTACCACAAAATCATCCTGTAAAATTTACCTGACTTCCAGAGTAGAGAGATCAAAATTTTGTTCTAAGTGTCAACTGGAATGATCAGACCTGCAAAGACTACTGCTCTACATTAGAAATTCTGGAGAATTTGAAAGTCAATGTGCTATATTAAATTATTTGCTGTCAGTACATTTGACAACAAAATTCTAGCATATGTTTCTGTCTCTGAGAAAAACTAGATATATATTTATGAACTTATGTTTCAACACAAGAATAAGGATAACTGTATTACCTTTTCTACACTAAAGGGACCACAAGGACCCCCAGGATCTGTTGGTTCAGTTGGTGGTGTTGGAGAAAAGGTAAGAAATTTAGTAAGATGCCATTTGAAATAGGTGAAAGTAAGAGCTTTTGATAATATTGTATACTTTTATATATTTTGATAAAATTGTATTAAGTGCTTCTAATTTAAAGGGATCTTTAAGTATTTTACATATAGTTATATGACTTACATGACATCTACTCTGGTACTTAAACACATTAAAAGTTAAAGTACTTTTGAGATATCATGTTTTTGATTGCCAGATATTGTACTGAATGCTGTACATGGGTTATTTTCTTTAATCAATGCAACAACTTCATAATGATGGTGTCATCATTATCCACCTTTGAGAGCTGGAAAGCTGAAACTAAAAAATCTTCAGTAATTTCATCAAAGTTTTTTCATTTGAAAATATGATACTCCACTCCATGAATTTCTGATGGGAGTTCAGTCTCTAGATAGTCATAGGACTGAACATAGAAGAGATTGTTCAACGTAACTGACTTAAAAGGGAAATAGAAATGTTCATGACACAAAAGAATTAGTCATTGATTTTGTCATGTTTTGAGTTATATTTCCATTACTAATAATATGACCTGTCTTTGGCACTTTTCAAAATAGTTAGCATATGCCAAAACATCCAGGTTTGGAATAGCTTCCTTTTCTGATGAACATGATTTCATTTTAATAATTTTCTCTTCTTTTATGAAAATGTCAAAATGATTCACTGATTTTTTAAAAAATTTGTATTCATGCTCACTTCTTAATAGAATTATGAAGAAAATTATCATTGGTATTTTCTTGATTTAAAAAATAAATTATTTACCAGTTTTGAGGAAAGAATTGTATTTCATAGCAGAAAATATTATATGGTAAAAAATTTAAATTTTTCCTGAATTTGATGATTATTTAAAGATATCAGATTTATCCCAAACTTTTAAAAGTGATTCTGCTTGTCTATAATAACAATGGCTTAGGAGGCTGAGGCGGGAGGATCACAAGTTTGAATATAGCCTTGGCAACTTAGCAATGCATTAAGCAATTTTAGTGAGATCCTGTCTTAAAATAAAAAATACAATGACTGAGGATGTGGCTCAGTGGCTAAGTGCCCTGGGTTCAATTCCTGGTACCAAAAGGAAAGAAGTGATTCTGCTCCTTGACCTCAAGTCTTGACACATTTTATCTTGTACTGAATTATTAAAAGAAATTCATTGATTTTTAATTAAAGAATTTGAAAGTGCTGGGGTTGTGGCTCAGTGGTAGAGCATTTGCCTTTCATGTGTGAAGCACTGGCTTTGATCCTCAGCACCAAATAAAGATAAGTAAATCAAGGTATTATGTCCATCTACAACTAAAAAAAAAATCAAAAAAGAATTTGAAGCTCAGAAATAAAATGTAATAACAGAATGTGTTATTTTGATGTTTACTTTAGAAAATTTATGTGACTATTCCAGTACATTAATTACTTCATTGGAAAATTTTGTGTTAGTGCATCAATGGTGTAGTTTATTTGGATATCTTTTTTATATTTTGAAATTGAAAGTCGAGTGTTTAAGTTGTTCTGGTGGTTGGAGGGTGGGATTGAAAGAGCATTTGTCATTGAGGTCAGTTGTCCTAGGAGGAAAAGCTTAAGACAATGCTGATTTGTGGATACTTGTGTATCAGATCAATGACATCAGCCTTGACCCTTTTCTTTGTTACACTATCCCTTTTTGGTTCTAATGCTTTCTAGTAGTGTTCCACTCAGCTGTTTCAGCTTGTTTCCTAAAGTTTCAAATACAGGGGAATAGTTTTAAGTTCCTCATTGGCTTCTTTTATGCTTTTTCTTCTGTGAAACTCTTACAGATAGACACTGATGTTTGGAGTTCCAAGGAAGTCCCACACTGTTTCCATTTTGTTTAAAGCCTCTGTGGTAGCACCTTACCAACTATGAGTTTTATGAGAATGATTCACTCTAGTTGGTGATTTGATTTTTATGTTTTAAATGTACCTGATTTGAAATTTGTTATATGACAAAAGAAAGTTCTAATTTTGTTCTTTTATTATATTTCATTTTCTATGTGACACCAAACAGTATAGAAATAAAACACTTTAATCTTATTTATTTATTTTTTTTATTTTTAGAATCTGCTATATATTATAGATTTCTGACATCATCTTTCATTCTGGTTGAACATATCCTCATTTATATTTTGGAAACTTTATTTTCAGTCATTAAAAATGAAAAATAGAAGAAGGCAGTGTCTTTAGTCATTGTGTGCTTTGGGTAAACATATTTAACATGTACATGTAATGTATATTTACCATAAATAACTTCTAAACTTTAATAATTCCCTCAAAAGAGGATATTTTCTTAATATTTAATATGTCTATAGCTCTGAACATACAAGCAAGAATTATATAGAATGAGGTAAAAAGGTTATAAGACATTACACTTTCATAAGCTAACACTTTATCATATACCAGTTCTCTATCATATACTTACATCAAGTATTATTCTTTAGAATCAGTATTTTGTAATCTTGTTGATATATTCCCTGTGGCATCATTTTATTCATTTGTAATTTTGTCCTGCCCACTTTCAAAAATTGGAACTGAGGTATTTCTAGAAAATATTAATTACATCTTATGGAATTGCTATATATATATTGTGCATACTTGCACAATAAAGGTAATTTTCATATGTGTTTCTGGACAAATTAATATTAATGTATTGTTCTTAAATTTGACTTTATAATTTAAAAGATCATCCTTAAATATTAAAAATTATTTAAAACCATCTCTTCACTGCCTATCATTTTCTATATTTAAAAAAATGGAAGAAGGCTTATAGAATATGTTTAACTTTACAGTTGACAGGGATTTAAAAACCTATAGTAATTTGACCGCTAATTGCCACCTCTGCATTATTGCCCTAGCTTAATATGACACATAAGAAAACATTTTGTACAGGACCAACATATTTTCTATATTCTAAATAAATATTATATGTATACCATATATAAAATATTTAACATGAGCATTTTATAGTTGATTTGAATTGCAAACTACTTGTTTCCATTCAAAGGTATGAATAACCAGCTCATAAAAATATTACTATTATATATCAATCCATTAGACTGAGATAGCACAACAATTTCTTTCTTCATAAATAATACAAATGTAATATTTTACTTGTAAGGTTTATCCAAAATTCTGGAAATACTTGCTATTCACCTTGAGAGTTGAAAATTTACACACACTAACTACTACTGATAAATTTCTTGAAATACTTGATGTCTTCCACAATTATGCAGATAACATAAGGAGTTAAAATATATATATATTCTCAAAGAGTGAGAATTTTGTACACAAAATAGTTTCCTCTGTGCTTACATTTAATTTTCTACCCTTGAAACCATTGAGAAGCATGGAGTTTGTGCTACAAATATTGGAAATACCAGAGTTTAAAACTAAAGGAAACTAGACATCATGTATCTTTTTCAATTTAGACGTACACAGCCCACTTCAGAATTGCTAAGATCTCTGATTTTAGAGTTGGTAGCACCATGATTATGAGTGGAAATACAGTTCATGAATGTATTGTATTATTTAAACGATCACTTTAGCATGTTGTTATATTTTTATGTATTTCTCTGTGTGAGGCATTAGCAACAGGCTTTCATAGCTAAAATCTACATGTCTAGAGATTTATTTATTATTCTAGTAAGCTAGAAAATAGCCATCCATATCTAAATGAGATCATAAATGCTATGAAATTTATTACAAGTGTATTCTCTTTTTTTTTTTAAAGAAAGAGTGAGAGAGAGTGAGAAAGAGGGAGAGAGAGAGAATTTTAATATTTATTTTTTAATATTTGGCGGATACAACATCTTTGTCTGTATGTGGTGCTGAGGATCGAACCCGGGCCGCACGCACACCAGGCAGGCGCGCTACTGCTTGAGCCACATCCCCAGCCCTACAAGTGTATTCTCAAAGGGAGCAGTTTTAGTTAGTATCTAAATGCCTTCTATACCTTATAATTATAATCTTTTTTCTGTGTTCTCTTGATCTCTATTAACCATATCCTATAGGATTCATAATGTAGTCTCAAATTATTAGACGATTTGTTATGTTAAAGAGAAAGTGAATTCATATTTCAGTTAGAAACAATTTGAAACTTTTAATCAATAAAATTGATTATAATGTAAATATTGGTGCATACAAGTACATGATTTGTTAGGAAGCATGCATATTTGTTTGGTGGTAAGCTAACTTGATGTGCTGACTATAATTAACCCATGAGAATTGTAATATCAAGCCTATGTGGTTCTGTCTCCTCATCTGAAAAATAAAAATACTGAATTTATTAATATAAAAAGTTCCTTACTGTTATTCAAGTTTTTCTTTGTCTTTTTCTAACCAATAAAATAATGGAGTGATTACTCTCAAATGTATGATCATAACTGAAGGCAGATTTACAACTGCAAGATGTCATTTCTCTGCTCTAATGATTATTTAATTTTTTTTTCCTCATAGGGTGAACCTGGAGAAGCAGGGAACCCAGGGCCTCCTGGAGAAGCAGGCTCAGGTGTAAGTGTCATCTTATTGTCAATGTAGGATGTTAGTTGTTTGGAAATTTCTTTAAAGCATTTTGAAATGTAACTTAACTACCAGTAATGATTTAGGTTTTTAGTTTCCCTTTCTAACCCATTAAAAGCAATCAGAAAGGCAGAGACTTAATGCTTAATGCTTAATGCTTAATACCGTCACATACCCTAGACTATTTCCATTCACATACAAGTTGAGAAAAGATAATATTTGCCCAAGTGAAAGCATTACAACTAATAGCCGTTGACTGGATACATTCTGTTATACTTTTTACAATGTTCAAAACAAAACCCCCAGCAAAGAATTGTGTGCTTAATATGCTAAGGTTAAAAATTGATTTAAAGCTTGTAAAGTAACTATTTTCTTATGTTATGTAGGCTCCAAAAGGAGAAAGGGGAGAAAAAGGAGAAGCTGGTCCACCTGGTGCTGCTGGACCTCCTGGTGCTAAGGGGCCACCAGGTGACGATGGCCCCAAGGGTTACCCGGTGAGTGAGTTTAATTCCCTTTAAAGTGGCATTTATGCCAGATTCACTTTTGAACTTTTTATAGAAATATTAGAAATCTGGCTAGTGAAGCTGACTTTTCTTCATTTCATATGTTCATAAACATTCTGAATTAATTTTACTTTTAAGAAATTTTCCAGCACAAGAAATATTCTCCTAGACTTTGCCTTGACTTTTCCCTTTTAAATTTCAAATTTTCATATTCTTTCATTTATTTATTTTTCTTCAAAAACCTCCTTTTAGGGTCCTGTTGGTTTTCCTGGAGATCCTGGTCCTCCTGGGGAACCTGGCCCTGCAGGAAGTATTATGGAAAAAAAATTCTAATGATTTTGGTAGGGATGTTCGCAGTGTTTCTCTTGTTAATAAAGAAGATTCCTCATTACTTAAATGGACTTTCAAAGACAGAACAAGAAAGAAAACAAACAACTACAAGAAAATACATGTGATATTATTATTATAGATTATTATTTCTACATATATGATTATGATTACCTATTACTAAAGTTGCAGGGCTGTTGTTTTTCCCTGTCTCTTTTATAATGCAAATCCGATCATCTACTGCACCATATCTGTTCCTGGTGAAAGGATGAACTTGCCTTTCACACTAACTGCCTCTTCTTCCTTGACTTATATCAAAAGCATACTATATTTTTAATCTCATATAACAGCAGTTTCATTTATCTTTATGGAGCGAGTAAGAGGCACCACAGTCCTAAAAAAAAGTAATAGTAATTTTATTTGTCCCTCTGATAATTTATCTCAAGAACACACTAAGATAGTCTATTAAACCTTTTTTCCCTGATAAAATGAAATGTAGTGAAAAATGTCTGGATTCATTTTCTCTTCCTGATCATAGGGTCAAGATAGTGTTGGTGGTGACAAGGATGAAGATGGAGATCCTGGTCAACCGGTAAGAAAGCCTATTAAATTTTTTCTTACTCATTACACACTCAAGTTATTTTAAAGCAATGATCATCCTTTCAAAAGCACAGCTCATTGTGTGTACTTTTTTCCAAAAGAAATATTTGAATTCCAGTTTAATCTTAGAAGTGTTTCTCTTTGAGATGTATCAAAAATATAATCAAAGTCCTCATAATAAAAACTACAGTCACAGCATACTAATGATTTGACATACTATATCAGATTCAGTTATCCATTCATTTGTGTTAAATAAAGATATCTTTTTTGTATCTGTTCTTTTTAGGTATGCATGACAGTAGAGTGTATTTTGACATATTACATATACATGGAGCACAGCTTAGTGTATTTTGACATATTACATATACATGGAGTACAGCTTATTGTAATTAGGATCCCATTCTTGCAGTTGTACATGCTTTGTAGTTTCACTGATCATGATTCATATATGAACTTAAGAAGGTTATGTCTGAAAAAAAATAAGACTGAAAGGAAGAAAGCCTCCTTAGTAACTTATCATTAGCATGAATTTGTTCAATTACTAACTTAACTGAACTTAGCATAATATAAACCTGTTTTTTTAGTTTTTCATCTTTCAATTTGTGAATGGCAGTGTGTGCTTTGACTACATAGGGTGGGTACTAAGTTAAGTAGCATCTGAAGATAACTGCAGTCCTATCACAATTTTGTCTCTAGAACCATATCCATAAGGTATTTGCACTCAGAGATGCAGGCTTCTGCCGTGTAGATGAGATTTCTGGATCAAATCTCAGCATACTGTGAATACCTGGGCATAGCAATGCTAATGCTATATAAGTAATTTACAGGTAAAAGCTTCATAGTTTCACAAATTTATGTGATTATGAGTAGAATTATTAATTGCATGAGTCTATTAATTAGTATACTGGTTGAATATTTGCCAAATAGAAATTAGCATTTTTTAAAAGGACAGAGTTTTACCTAGAGGGAATCTGATTCACTCTCCTTTAGCTTTGAAGATTACCATAAGAATTTATCAACTTCATTTGTAGATATCTGGAGGAAGTTTAGGTATCTGAAATTAAGCTGAATTTTTTAAGGAAAAAATAGATTTGTAGAAATGAGGAAGCAAGATCTATTTAAGTACAGGTTTTGAGAAATCATATAATCCATAAGAAAATTTCCAATTTCTTTAACGGTGTCTTTCATATGTAATTTATATTTATTTATAGGGTCCTCCTGGTCCATCTGGTGAGGCTGGCCCACCAGGTCCTCCTGGAAAAAGAGTAAGTTTTTTTTTTTTTTTTTTAATTCTTCATTTTGAAATATCTGTTCTTTATTCACCATGTATTTAAACTTATGTATGTAAGCTATAGGCAGTATGTTCTAAGGATACTGAAAAATGTGTCAGAATACTTACTAAAATAGAAAACCCTTTAACCACTTCAATATCATGATGAAAATAAGAAAAACAGCTCTTATTTAGGGAGTGCTTAGTACTCTCCTCAGTGAAAATATAGACTGTTATAACAAATTCCAGTGCTACCCTGAACATCAACTCCTGGAGTACCATGTGGGGATAAGATGTCAATACCCTAGTGGTAGCTTAAAGCATTGCAAAAACCTTCATGTCGTATCAGTAAAATAATCTCAGGAATCAGTATATAATATTATATTGCTTTACATGGTCAAACTTCTCTTTCTTGTGAGTAAAAATTCAAAAGAATTTTCCTGAAGATCTGTACCAACATACAAGTATGTGTTGTTCAAAATATTGACTGCAGAAGAACCTGGATTTTCAAAACTCTTAAACTAAATTTAATTTGCTTTTCTATTTGATTAACATAATAATTTTATATATAATGGGGCACGGTGTGATATTTCAATCCAGGTATACAGCATGCACCAATCAAATCAAGGTAATTATCATTCCCTCCCCTCATCATTTATGGTTAGGAAGTTGAGGCTCCTCTCTTCTAGATCTTCACAAAACTGTATATCAGCTTATTATGAACTATATTATGATTATTATGAACTATAATCCTCCCCCTGTCCTGTGCAACAACACTACAACTTATTCCTTCTACCTGTGTCTGGGACCTATTGTCCAACCTCCCTTTACGCCTTCTCCCCTCCACCCTGCTGAGCCTCCAGTAATCACAGTGTTCAAATTGGATTATTTTAGCTTTGGAGAGAATGTGTGGTATTTGTCTTTTTCTGAGTCTGGCTTATTTCACTTAACATGATGTTCTATAATTCTATCTATTTTCCTATAAATGACAATATTTCGTTTTTTTTTATTTTTGAATAATATTCCATTACATATATGTAGCACATTTTCTTGGTCCATTCATCTTTCTGGGAACACTAGTTTGACTCCATATCTTAGCAATTGTGATTAGGATTGCTGTGAACACAGGAGTGCAGTTATCTCTTCAGTACGCCGATTTCATTTCATTTGGATATATAAGCGGAAGAGGGATGGTGGATTATATGATAAATCCATTCTTTTTAATTTACTTTAAGGAACCCATATACTAATCTCCATAATGACTATACTCAATAACATTCCCATGAACAATGCATTAGAGTTCTTTATTTGCACATCCTTGAAGAATCATTTATTTTTGTCTTTTCAACGATAGTCCATCTATTTCTAATGATTTGCAATTATTATTTTGATCTCCTCTTTTCATGTATTTGTTTTCCATCTGTATTGCTTCTTTTAAGAAATGTCTGTTCAGACTATATGCCCACTTTAAAAATTGGATTATTTGTTTTTATGCTGTTGAGATTTTTGAGTTTCTTACAAATATTTTCTCTCACTCTGTTGGGTGTTTTTCTATTCTGTTCATGGTAGTTGCCTTTGCTATGTAGAAGTTTTTGGTTTGATATAACCTCATCTGTCTATTTTTTGCTTTTGGTTCCTGTATATTTGGAGTCATATAATAAAATGCCTATATAAATGTCTGGAAGTGTTTGCTGATGTTTTCTTCCAGTAATTTATGGTTTCAGTTCTTATACCTGGGTCTTTGATCCATCCTGAGTTGATTTTTATAGAAATTGAGAGATAGAGGCAAGTTTCAGTCTTCTACATGTGGATATCCAGTTTTTTTTTTTAAAGACTGTCCTTTCTCCCAGTTCTGTTTTTGGTACCTTTCTCAAAAATCAGTCAGTTGTGTAGGATTATTTCTGGGATCTCTATTCTATTTCCACTGGTCTATGTGTCTGTGTACAAGTACTATGCTGTTTAGGTTACTACGGATCAGTGTTATGTCTTGAAATCTAGTATTGTGTTGCTTTCAGCATTTGTGTGTGAGTGTGAGCATACACATGTGCACGTCTGTATGCGCACATGTATGCGCGTGTGTGTGTGTGTGCTGTTGTTTTCAATATTGCTTTGACTATTTGTGGTCTTTGGTGGTTTCATATGAATTTTAGACTTTTTTCCACTAGTTCAATGAAGAATATCCTTGGTATTTTCATAGGGCTTGAATTTTAAATTGCTTTGGGCAGCATGTTTAAGGTTTTTCTTACAATCTATGAAAATGGGAGTTATTTCCTATTTTCTTTTTTGTATCTACTCATTGTTCAGAGATTTTCATTATAGAGTTCTTTCACTTCCTTGGTTAAATTTATTCCTATGTATTTCATTTCTCTTCATAATTATTGTGAATGAGTTTGTAGATTTATTTCTCAGCCAATTTATTATTGGTATATAAAAAGATTACTAATTCTTACATGTGGTTTTTTTATCCTACATCTTTACTAAATTCATTTATCATTTCTAATAGTCTTTTAGTGGAGTCTTCAGATTTTCTTTTTTTTTTTTTTAATATGGAATCAATCATACTGTCAGTAGAAGGAGGTAATTCAACTTCTTCCTTTCTTGTTTATATACCTTTCATTTCTTTCCCTTGCCTAATTGCACTAAGACTTCAAATACTATATTGACAAAGTGGTGAGAGTCGACATTCTTGTTTTGTTCCAGGTTTTAGAGAAAAGGCCTTCAGCTTTAGCGTATTCAGTATAATGTTGACTGGGTATTTAGCATATATAGTCATTGTTGTTTATGTTAAAGCAAATGTCTTCTATACGTAGTATGTTTAGAGTTTTAATCATGTAGGGACATTATTTTACTGAATATGTCTTTACATTGGTTGAGATGATAATATTATTCTGATCATTCTGTTGGTGTGAGGAAGTCTATTTGTTGATCTGTGGATGTTAAAGCATCACTTGATCCTAGTGAATGACTTTCTCAATGTGCTATTGAGTACCATTTGATAGTATTTGGGGGTGGGGATTCTTATACCTATGACCATCTAAGATATTTGTGTTTAGTTTTTGTTGTTGTTGTGTTCTTGTTTTTTGTTTTTTTGTTTTGTTTTTAATATGGATAAAATGCTATACTGGTAGAGTGAGTTTGGAAGAGTTCCCTCTCTTTCAATTCTTTGAAATAGTTTTAGAAGATGTGGGCTTAGTTTTACAAAGGTTTGGTAAATGTAGCAATAAAGCCATCTGATCCTGGACCTTTCTTTTAGGGGAAACTTCATTACTGATTCAATCTCATTACTTGTTCTTAGCCTGTCGTGGTTTCCTGTGTCTATCCTTTGTTTCCTGTTGTACTATTTTCATAATGTAACAATGTCTATAGACCAGCCTCTTGTAGCACCTAATAATTTTACATTAGATTGCTACTGAAAAGAAAACAATTGATCTATCAAATGTATCATAATTAACATTTTCTGTTTATCAAAAAATATTAAAGAGACATGGAAAATAAAAGATCTGTTAGGAGAAAATATTTCTAACATAGAGAAACTTGTAAAGAATAATTTTTCAAAATATCTAAGTATTTCTTTCAAATTCTGAAAGAAAATATTCCAATAGAAAAAAAAAATTAGCAAAAGTCACGAGAAGGCATTTGACAGAAATGCCCCCCAAATACACAAATGATAGATATGATGTTGTTGAAGTCAGGGAAATACGTACTGAAAATCACATAGAAATAACATCCTATATTCACCAATTAACAAAAATCTACTCTTGGCAAACCAGATGTTAGAAAAGATGTTTTTAAAAAATGAGGGGGATTATCATTCACATCAATTCTTTGTTAATTTGTAAAACCACTTTAGAGAAATAGTTCTAAGTTACCTAATAGATTCTATTCTACTATTCCTACCAACTGGTAATCACATTTCTAGGTACATATCCTACATTATTTCTTGCACATGTTTACCATGAGGCACATTTAAGAATGTTCATATCATCTTTATTCATAATAATAACAATAGAAAAGATAAATTAATTATATTCATAAACAAAAATATTTCATGGCGGTGAAAATGAATATATTAGAGATGCTTCAATCCAGAAGGTTGAATCTCAAAAAACCTGTGAGAGAAAACATATTACCAACTTAAAGTGATTTGAGTTATATTTTCTGACATTATGATGGTGTGAAAAGTACAGTCAGTATAAACTGGCCTTCAAATATTGAATTTTGATGTTTTCCTAGGCTAGTGTTACATCATATACATCATAAGAGAGTATCACGCTGAGCAGCTGCCAGTGAGCAAAGGACTGGTACTCTACCAAGCACTGTATTGCTAAACTATAATATTCAACAGGTCAGGTATACTAAATGCATTTTCAATATATGGTATTTTCAATTTATCATGAGTATATGATAAGAGAATCCCATTAGAAGTTGAGGAGCATCTATATATAAATGCAAAATATTGAAGTGCAAAATAATATATTTCAACATTTTGCTTATATAATGGGCAAAAAAGGTAAAACATTGTTAGTATTCAAACTACATGGTAAAATTTAAAAAAATGATAAAACAATGATTAACAAAAGTTTAGGATGGTAGTTATTTCTGTGGGAGAAAGTGCATTGTAATTATGCAAAATAGCATATAGGAAGTTTCTGATACTGAGTTGCATGATGTAATGAATTTGTATGTTGAGAACCTAAGATCATAAAGTTATTTAAAGTAATAATTTATACAAATATGATGGACTATCTTAATCTATTCTAGTCACTTTGTTAACAAAATTAGAAGGCTGTGTACCCATGAATTATTAATGGTATAAGAAATATGGTAACTATGCATTGCTTACAATGTTTTTCACATGCATTTTGATATGGTAGAATAAGCAGCCTTAGGTCAGCACAATTTAACAATAACACGAAGGTTTTCTTCATTTAAAATGTGACATAACAAAAAAAAATGGCATAATAAAATCTGACCTGAAAGTTGTTTAACACAATGTGCTAAATTGTTTCCTATAGTAGGTTAACATAAAGTGCTATGCACATAACTGACTTTATCAGTTTTACATAGTAATCCATTTTTTAGACAAAATAAAAGGTATTTTGATGGTGTGAAAATTGTTCTAACAATAATACCCTTATTACTAAAAGTATGGTTTGCTTTGTATAGTACTTGCAATTGATTGATGCTTGAATTGTTTTAAACTACAGCCAAACAAACTGGTTGATTTAGTCAGCAGTTCTGCTTTAGCTTAAATAGGTGCTGTTAGCTATAAAAATGAAAGAACATGAGGGATTAGTATTACTTAGTTCTTTTGCAACCTGCAAACCACCATCTTTCATATCTTAATATTAGAAACCAATAATTTAGAATGCAGTTGCATTAGAATCAGTCACACCCAGTTTCAAATCTGTTTTGTTACCAAAGAATATGATATATGATAAGTTAATTTCTTTGAGTCTCAGGTTTTTTTTTCATTTATAAAGTGGGCATAATAACTAAGTCCAAAGTGAATGTGAGGACTAAATTAAATTAATATCCTGTATATTTAAAGAAGCAAGCCCAGTGCCTACATTTTTTAGGAGTGCAGACAGTAAGATGTTACTACCAACATTGAATAAAAGTTTCAAATTGTGGCATTATTCATAGATTTATTTATCAGTAAATAAAATATATAGGTGAAAGATTAAACCATTTCTAATTTTGCGATTGTGTAATTTAAAAGAAAACTTATTAGCAACAAGTAACTTTATAATAGGTTAGCTTTGTTTCTTGCTAAATTTTTCTTTTTCTTTCTCATTTCCATTTTATAGTGATCAATACTCAGTTGAGTGGTGCATGTTAAAAATAATTTTAAAATACTAATGAAATGCATTTTCAAAGTACAGGATATTGTAATTCTATTGAAATCTATACATATTTAAATTATTTATTCCTTCATGTAAATTTACATAACATATTACAAAGGAATTTCCTTTGAGAACAATTGCAGAAAAGGGGATAATTTAAATTCATAAAACTGCATATCAACATATTTTATATATAAACATAGATATGAAAAATTTTTGTATATATGTGTAATAAGAATTGTAATGCAAAAAAATGTATAAAGGCATGAATTGGTGTGAACATACTCTATATACAAAGATACGAAAAATTGTACTCTATATGTATAATAAGAATTGTAATGCATTCCACTAACACTAAAAAAAAACTGCATATATTTTTAATAAAATAGATTTATAAAATAAGAGAGATTCAGTAGAAATTTGATAAATAATAATGTGATTAAACAGAGTTAACTGAGAAGGAAATAGTTGGGAACAAGTAATATGTATTGTAAGGTCATTCTTTAGACTACACTACACTACAAATGTGTGAAGTCACTTTTTTTTTTAATTTGGTCAAATGAATTGTTTTGCAATCTATTTCTCTTCAGTCCATCTGGGACAGGTAGTCTTAAGTAAGCTTTGCATGTATTTTATGGAAATTAACATTCCCCCTATCTTCAGTTTCCCTACATTGGAGGCAACAGAAAGGCAGACCAATAACAATTTTGCTAAAATATATAGCATAAGTAACAATTACTAGAAACATGTTCAAAATATTATCATTTTTCTGGGAATGAATTTGACAAATAAATGATAATAAGACTTCCTAATAGAATATTGATTGTAATACTTTGAGTCGCAGTGATACAGAAACAAGATTCTGATAGTTATTGAACTAGAAAAATTACATTATAATTTGTAGTCCATGTACCTTAGGTCCTACATTTGTAATACTGAAAAATAAATATCTCTTTCCTTAAGGCACCAGAAGATAGTACAGCTCACATCAATAAGCCTTGGAATTTTGATGCAAAAGTGATCATTACAGCTAGTTTCATGTCCCCTTATACTGAAAAAAAAATTCTGGAACTAATTAAAACAATATTAACCTTATAATTTGAAAGTACACATATTAAATGGAATTTTAAAGTACAGCTCATATTACCAAAGGAAAGCTTACAATAAAAATCAAAATAACTGCTATTATTGAATACAAAGGCCAATAAATCATATATATGCATACATGTATGCCATATATGGTAAATAGACATACATATATAGTTTGAGCATATATAACTGCACACACAAAAACACATAATGCATATGTGTGTTACTATATGTATTGTTAACTTAAATTTCAAATTGAAATGTTTGCTTTTATAAAGGCCCTTGAAAATTCCTTTATTATATAAATATATAGGTAGAAAAATAAATTATAATGATAAAATGCATTATAAATTTTCTTAAAATTTCTGTTCAGTAAAAAACTATGCCCTTTGAGGGTCATTACATAAACAAAGTGTGCATTTAAATTGGGAGTCTCTGCAGGGTATATACCTCTTTCAGAGACAGTCAAGAAGAATATTAAAAGTTCTTAAGAGTCCTTAATTAAATTGATTTTGACTTTACTTTTTAAATACTCAAAATGTTAGTGTTTTTAATACTTTTTAGGAAAAACTGTCCTAATGTTTTCTCTTTTGTGACTATTGTGGATTGAACCTGGGAGTGCTCTACCTATAAGCAACATATGCTGCTCTTTTTTATTTTTTTTACTTGTTTTGAGGTACAGTCTCAAAGTTGCCCAGCTGGACTTGAACTTACAGTCCTTCTGCCTTAGCTTTTTGAGTAGCTGTTATAATTTTTTAATGTGTAAAATAAGAGCACTTGTTCACTTAATATATACTTAAGTGTTCTAATAGCACTAAATTCAGCAGTTAATTTTACTAATATTTGAAGTCAGAACCTTTCTCAAGTTCTCCCTTTCTATACATTCCCTCTTTCCTCCTTGCTTCTCAAACCCCAACATCAGCATGCTTCCCAGAATTCTGCCCCTGTGACTCACATGTATGCCCAGATTCTTGGCTGACAGTCTGACTGAACTACTAGCAGTTCTCTGAAGAGCACCATACACTTTCCATTCTATGCCTTTGTGCTTTCATGTAAATGTTCAGAAGGTAAACTGTTCTAAGGAAGCATCCCGCACTGTCAGGTTTAGATCAGATATTTAATTTTTAGGAAAACTTTCCCTACTGCCTAACTGGATCAGTGTACCTATTTTTCAAACCTATCTGGTCTTCATTTATTTTACAGTATAGTCTATTTATTAACTTTTATGTCTGTCTCTGTAACTGAATTTTGGAAATTCCCTTAGGATTGCAATTTTATATTTTATTTGTATTCACCATGCATAGCACATTTCTGGAACATAAGTAATATTTAAATATTTGTGACATGAGTGGAAGAATGGATAACATATAGGATATATTATAAAATATGAATAATGGAAAGATGATAATAATAGAATTTTATAGGAAGTGTATTTATCACAGATAGGAAAATCTGTTACAGCAGCAAATGCCAGAGAAGAACTAACGAGGGCCTCTTGTTGCAAACCTGAAAAATAATCAAGACAAGAATTTTTCTGTGTGCATTATACTAGTTTATTTTGTGCTGCTATAACTGAATACCATACACTGGGTAATTTCTAAGGAATAGAAATGTATTTGTTCATGGTTCTAAGACTGGGAAATCTGAGACTGATGAACTGCATTTATCAAGGGTCCTCTTGCTGCATCACAATGGCAGAAGGGCAGGGATGGAAGAGTATGAGAGAGCACAAGGAATGAATCTCACGCCTGGAGTCCTTTTACAATCAGTATTAATCCACCCACAAGGATGGAGCCCATTAGGCTCCACCTCCCTGTGGTGTTGCATTGCTGAGTTTCCAACACACACTTTTGAGGGGATGCATTTAAATCATAGGAGCACTATGAGTTTTTTCAAAGAAAATTTCCAACTTTCCTAGGAAAAGCAAGTCTGCTTTTTTTTAAAAAAGTAAAATTTTTGTCATTTGGGAAAAAATGAAATGAATAAATCAAAATGAGAAAATAAATGGAATTGTTATTTAATAAGGACTCACACAGTGACAGTTATCTTTACACATACAGAAAAAAAAGCCCCTTTGGGTGGAAAAACCTTTATTTTAATAATAATTTTGTTGTTGTAGTTTAGTTATGTTAAAACTCTCTAGGCTCTTCAAACTCAGATTTTATTTCTCTCTCTTGGCATAAAGGGTATTTTTTTTCTGTTTTTACATGCAGGATGGTTTGTGTTTTAAAAAGCAGCCATTGATAAATCTATGGTATAAAGTTCACATATTAAATGTAATCTTTTGAGTTTAAGACTGCATAAATTCACATCACTAATTTAAGAAAAAATATTTTTCATGAATAAGGAAAAACTTACATTGAGCTTCATTATTTCTGTTTTCAAATTAATAGTCATTATGATTACATTGAGTATTATTTTAAATATCACACCAAAATAATTTATGGCTCAACATTTAACAGTGAGAAAGATTCAGGGTTTATGCTTTAATGCAAAAATATACTTGCATAAATAATGTGAAGTTTATATGTTTTGAAATGTTATTTTATGCATTATTAAGAGCATATTGCTACCACCTCAAGAGATGACTGTATAGAATTTATACATTTCTTATATTGTGATTGAGGCACAGTGAATGTCAAATGAGGTTACAGTTCTGATACTGAGAAAATAATTACCAGTGTTTTCTTCACTGATTCTCCGAGATAAAATGAGTTCATGGAATTTGGAGTTTGATGGAGTGTTTGATATTCATTTTAAATATGAATTTAAAAGACGTGAAAATCTTGCCTGTATTCATCATTAGAATGTTATTTCAATAGCTGAAAAATTTTAAAAAGTAATTCCTCATTCTTCACCTTATTTTCACCAAATACCACAACAAATACCACAGCTTCAATCTTGGTTAATACTTTTAAGCGTAATCATTGACAAAACTGAAGTGAACAAATGAAAAACAAGAGGAATTGGGGAAGAAATAAAAAAGCAAGTTCTAGGAGATCACCAAATTTTTTTATTTAATCTTCCCATATATATGCTTTTTGTATGACATCTTGAATGTAGTACTTTTTTCTAATTTTGCTCTAATGGTAGTTTTTAAGAAGTGATACTATTTTTTAATGTTACTTATTTCTATGAGTTACATAGTTCCAGAGAATGAAAATACTGTGTTGACCATCATGATTATAAATGTTTCTTCAACCAGGACATGTTCCTTTAAGGATGTGTAAACACATCCAGATGTTCTTAGATTAAGAAGCAGTCCACTCTTAAAATATACATAAAGATGGAAGCAAAATTTAATATTCAATTCATCGCTAATAATTCAACATAATAAATGATGTGAGTATTTATACTCAATAGTAACTATTTTACTTCATCAGCATTTTTAAACACTTTATTTTTACCATTAACTTACATTGGCGCTATATGATTGTCTGTAGTCTACCCTGTGTTTTATTTTTAATTTTTGGGGTGAAAGCTTGTATGTGAAAATCATTTTAATTTTCCACCTTGTGTTTGAAACTTAATATCAATAGAAAACCAAAAATGTATTAGTCTGTTACTAGTTAAATTGGAGTATTTGTAAGTCAGTCCAGAATTGCAATAAATGTGACACATATTTAACTGCAGTTTTATGTTTATAGGGTCCTCCTGGACCTGCAGGTTCAGAGGGAAGACAAGGTGAAAAAGGTGCTAAGGTAAAATATACTTTACAAATATTATGTTTCAAAATCTTTTAATACATTAAATAAGCATTTATTTTCAATGTATTTTAAAAGAGTAAGATGTATTTTTCTGATTATGGGTGCATTCATGTGTTCTTTTTTTTTCTAATAGGGAGAAGCAGGTGCTGAAGGTCCTCCTGGGAAAACTGGCCCAGTTGGTCCTCAGGGTCCAGCTGGAAAGCCTGGTCCAGAAGTTTTCCAGGGAATCCCTGGCCCTGTGGTGAGTAAGCATTTTAGCTGAAAAATGCTGCCTTGAAAACAGCATTTTATTTCTGGAAAATTATGAGTTAAAATGTTTCTGACAGCATATTTCATAAGTTATATTGAGAATGTTTTTGTGGCAATTCAGTAATTATTATGTACAGACATTCCTACATATTTAAGTATGTCATTTATTTAATAAGTTCATGGTAAAATTCTAACTTGCAAAGGAAGAATAGGGAACTAAACCCTAATTTCTCAATGACATAAAATTTCTTTGCATGCCTCTGTGCACACATATGTATGTGTGGCTGTACTGCATACAGACAAGCACATGGAGTTGAAATTTTAAACACAAAAATGCTCACAGTATTTGTAGATGTTTTTCATGCAGTGGAATTCACAGGGGATGTTTGCTGTTTTCCTTTCTGAATTTCCAAAATTGAAAAAAATACATAATCATTTATTATTAATAAAAATATGATTTTTTTCTGTAGGGAGAACAAGGTCTCCCTGGAGCTGCAGGCCAAGATGGACCACCTGGTCCTATGGTGAGTAGCATCTTTTTCTTTATTTAAAGAGAGAATTACTGAAACAAAATTGTCTACACGGCAGAATCCTGAAATTTTTAGATGGTAACTTGGTTTGTACTTGATACAATATTCAAAGAAGTATATTACTCATACCTTAAAAAATTCAAATATGTTTAACTGATAGATACATGGAAAAGATGCCACTTGATCACAAGAATGTTCCTTTTTTTTTTAACCTTTTGGATGAAAAAATTATTTCCCCTCAGAATAAAATGCCACTAATGGCCTTGCCAGTCATTTTCCTAGTACAGACAGTTCCCCCCAAATGCATGCAATTAAACTTTGCTTCCTGGTACTTCATTTAAAAGAGTAATGTTAGTACAGGCTTACAGTGACTCCTTGACCAAATAAATGGTTCTTTCTGTGAGACATATAGGCTGAAAGATAAGACACTAAACCCCATTAACAAAAAAAAAGATATGATTATAACAACATTCACATTTAGTCTCTATTATAAACATTATGTGCAAACAATATGCTTGAGAAATGTAGTAAAGCAGTGATTGACCAGCATACTATTCAGAGATGCATTTTATTCTAGCATGTGAATTATCCTTTCTAAAATTTGGGCAGAAAATGAGAAAAAAAGACTTGTTCTTTAAAATTATTGTTCAATAGGTGACTTGTTTGCTTTATGCATAGTTCAATTTCACAATACAGTTATTTTAACTTCACTATCCAATAATAGTTATATTAAAGGATTAATGAAAACAGCAAGCAGTGTATGTTGCACTATGCAAGTGTGGTAAAAATTGGTTTAAATGGTCAAGTTCCTCCATATAGTAATTTAAATTAATCATTTCATTAATTTAATTATTAAATTCATCAAACTATTAAATAAATTAATTGTTAAATTAATAAAAAATTTAGTCAAAAGCCTCTTGTCATGGATATATTAATTATCTCAGGTGCCTTTATACCCTAAAACCATCAAAACTCAGATTCACAATCATAATTATTCAAGAGGGATTCTGGCCATTTTTTTTTAAGATGGCACAATTTCCCCTCAGATACCTACCAAGTATTTCATAAATGTTAAAATATTATTTTAAACTTTTGCTGAAGAAGTTAAAGATTACTTATTTGGTAACTGAATAATTACTACCAAATTGTAATTGACTTCAAGCTGGAGATTTTCAACTGGGCACATAATCTCATCAGCATAGAAATAGGGTCCTGGCTGAAAGAGGATCACTCCACAACTACACTACTTAGGAAATACTCTCCTTAGATTTGGTAAGTGCCTAACTGCACAGGGTAAGAGCCTGGAATAAAAAATACTCTGCCTTAATGTCATCCTAAAATTTGCCAGAGGTTCTCTTATTATTATTTCAGGTTTTCCAATAAGTATGCTGACCTTTCTACAGATGAAATAAAAAAAGTACCATGCTGAAGACTTCCTTTGGCTAATATTAAAAATAAAACCATCAGGCATACCACCTGTTTCCAGCTTGCAAGTTTGAACTTCTGACTCATAAGCAAATGTAAATTTAGAGGTCAAGGGACTGAACAATCCTTTTTAGGAACAGTGAAATGATGAGCCTCAGAAGCAATCAGCATGGGCCTATTCAATTCTCTGGCTGCTGGTTTTGTTAGAGAGTACTTATTTATGATATAAAAATACTGTAACTTTTTTTTAGCATCAGTTGGCCTTCGGTGTGATGTCTAATCTCTATGAAAATGGTACTAAGTCTATGAGGTGAGGATGGATTGAGCTATTACCTTAAAACTGCTACTTTTGGCAATTTAATGAGGTTTTTCAATTCAACTAAAAATGATTTATCTTAACAGGTAATGTTTTAAGCAGAGTGAGAAGTGGTTTATCATGGTTACTGGTTAAGATCATTGACTAAATCCAAACTCCCTATTTTCAAATATGTGCACTGCCATTTACTTATGGGATGACAATGGAAAAGTTGTTATTCCTTCTTCTCTTTCTCTCTAGTTTTAGTTTATTTATAAAATGGGATTAAGAGCATCTGTTTCATGAAATGGCATAAAATTTAAATGAGTTTAATTTAGTTATTAACATCTTCTACCTCCTGGAATTTTTATGCCTGTTAAATGAGTTATTTTTATACAACTTAAACAATTGATGGGTACTACTAACATAAAATAAAGAATTAAGTGAATAAAATAATGATCAATATTTTAAGAAACATCAGTTGTGTCTTTTAGTGAAAAGAAACTAATTTCACCTCAGTTTATGTGTGTGTGTGTGTGTGTGTGTGTGTGTGTGTGTGTGTGTATGTATGTGTGTTGTCTATACTCTGATTTGGAAGATGTTGACTGTTAGAGCAAATGCAGAAGGTCAGCATGTACAGTTATACTTTCGGCAGTTAGAACATGTGACAAGTACAATAATCAAATCAAGCAGAGGATGGTAAGTATACCCAGAATAAAACCATTTAAATAATTGCCAATAAGGATCCTTCCCTGATTAGAAATATAAATTATGAAAGAAGGAAACGAGAGGTATAAATGTGAATAAGATGTGGGAGATAGAGATTTGAAAACTTACACAGTTTACATTCAACTCAGAAAATAATTCACATAAAATTGCTTTGAATATACTTTCTCCATAATTTAGTTTTTCCTCATTACCTTTTTAAATATGTTTGCACAAGTATTCAAGTCTTGCAAGATTCAGCTTGTTACTAGAGTTCTGCAGCTATCTATTGGGTCACCTTTCCCCTTGTAGAAGCTGCCTGTAACATCCTACAGCAAAGTTCCAAAATTCCACTAGTCAAAGCTACCTAGGTCTTCCCATACCCTAGTATTTAAACCCAGTTTAGCTGTTCAATAAATCAACTTATTGAACTTGGTTGGCTTTCATCTTTCCAGATTGGCTGGTACCTAATTAGACAATTGAACTCTAACAGATGGTCCATCCAGCAGCAGCATAGATAATAGTTTACCATTTTTATAGGAAATTTATGGAGACAAATTTTTTAGAGTGAAATTAACAGATATCAAATTCTAAAAATGATATTTGCTTGTTGTCTTCTCCACTCTGTTGTCAACTTGACTAGAGTTTTGTAGAAGTGCTGTATATGCCTTTTACTTTAAATAGCAAAATACAAATGATAACATTTAACTTAAACCTCTACATATGCATTAATTCTATACATGTGCATATATACCCATGTGTATATACACAGACATATATGGACATGCGTACATTTAGAATCCCCATATGGAACTTAGGTCACAAAAGTAGAAAATGTAGGCACTAATAGAGAAGAAAAGGACGATGATGAGCCTATGTAAACAACTATGCTCTTATTTTTGCTTTTAAGTGGAACTGGTGGTTTCTTTAGTACATAGCGAAAATTAAATGTGAATTAGAGTGTTTTAAATAGAAAAATAATGGTAACTAAATTGTTATGGCTAGAGGTCAAAATTAGTGTGATTTAATAACTTTAAAAATTGATATTTATTTGATTTTTTGGAGGCAAAACTATCATTTAGTTTTAAGCTTTTGTTTTGCATCATATTCTTTTAAAATCATATACATTCCAGTGCAACTGAAAAATTATTCATTATTTATCTTTGGACAAGTTTACTTAATATTATTATGTATTCTTTCTTTTCACAAAGTGATAAATAAAATATCTGCTAGCATTATTTTTCAAACATAAAAGCCTGAATAAAAAGTAAGATGGGTTATTGAATTACAATTTTATTTTTTTGCTTTAATGCTACATTTAAACTCTAAAAGGGGATGAGATGGTTGGCATTTCATAATGATCAAACAGGTTGAAATAATAAAGCATTTTCTTTCCACTAAATTAAACAATATCTCATGATTTTATCTTTTAGAGAAAGTGTGGGATCTGCAGTTTCTTTAAGCTTCAGCACATTAGAACTTTGAGATGCAGATCAAGCAAATATTCCATAAAGCATAATACTGCATGGGGGAATGTTTGATTGTATATTCTACACACTTAAGAATGTATGGTCCCTGTTTTCCATTTCTCTTTACTGCATATGAATTATGTATTTCCCTAGGGGTTTTCAATTTACAATGTCCTAAAGAGGAAATAGAAAACATGTAATTTGGAATAACATTTTTATATGCAGAGTTGTTGTTTTTTGATATGTTCCAAGTTCAGAAGGATATTTATAACTGCTCTCAATATCATAACATTATCAATTTCTATTTTCAGCTGATGAAAATACAAAATTGATTTTGCTTGGCAAATTCATCCATAGATAAGTTTGTAATTTCATAAGAACTTATTAACTTAGAGGGATTAATACTCTTTTCCTTTAACTCCTTCATGAATAATTTTATAGAAAATATTTAAGATGAATTTGAAACACAGTGTCTAGTATATTTCTTATGAAGCCTGAAAACTAGAATTACTATTTTCTTTTTTTATTTTAGCTTGTACTATTAGAATAGAAGGAAAAAAAAATAATAGGTACCCATCTATAATGTAACTAAAGCTAATGATCATAATTGACTTTTTTGTTCTGCTTCACTGTTTATCCAGTATTTCATAAGCCTGATTTTTCTTTCATTATCACCATATTAAGACATAGTTACTTTTATAATATTTTTATGAATAAAGCTCAGACTTATGAGATATTAGACTTCAACATTTGTGACTATGACAGTGATTGGGAATATTGATGTCCAGGTGAAAACATATTTATCAGTTTTCCCCCTTACAGCAAAATTTCTGTAAAGCATATTGTATACATGAAAGTTTGAATATAAAATGAGATGTGAAGAAAAAGCATATATATATATATATATATATATATATATATATATATATATATAATTTTGGGGCTTTTGTTTTTGTACTAGAGATTGAACCCATGGGTGCTCTACCACTGGGCTGCCTCCCCAACACTTTGTACATTTGATTTTGTGACAGGGCTTCAGTTTCATATTTTTAACCTAGAAAATGTATGGATTTTTAACTGATATATATCAAGTATAACCAATATTCTTAAATGTTTCACATACATAGTTCCTTATTACAATTACAATTTTTTGCGGTGCTAGGGATCAAACTTATGATTACATTTTTATTAAAGTGATTTTCATAGGCTTCTTTTATGCTTCTTTGTTCTAATACATAGTCTGACCTCTTATACACTAATAGTGACATAAGCTGTCTAAATGATTACCTGATTGCTTCCTTTACCATTTTTACTATTTTCCTTAAAATTTGTGCTCTTGGGGCTTCCTATAAAACATTTTTTTTTAAATAGGCTCTTGGGCATTATTTTCTTTCACCTGTCATTTCTGATAAGACTAGAAAAAAAGTAGGTACAAATTATGTACATTTAATTATAAAATCCTTTAGCTAGTAAACTAAATAAGTCATGTTTTATTTTAATATACATCGTATCCTCTATGTGCTCTGATTTGTATATTGATTAACTGGATTTAGGGTCTGATACCACAGGGAAATGTTTTTAAGCTTTAATGAGCATCAGATCTATGAAACAGATTATGGGATACCACACATTCTGGTTCTGTTGATCTGCACAAGGTCTAAGAATTTTCTTCCTAATAAGTCCATAGGTGATGCTGATGCTAATGTTTGGAGGACAGCACTTTGAGAGATCCATTACTATAACATATTCTAATGTTCTTTCTTGTTGTTGTTCTGGGGATTGAACCCAAGGCCTTGCACATACTAGTCAAGTACTCTACCACCTACCTGCACCCCTGTTGGGTATTCTAATCTAGATGAAAGGGCAATGTCAAAATCCACTCTTAGGATATATTTAAAAGTGAATAGAGAATTTTTTATAGTCTTCTTTTTGTCTGTGGTTTAACAAAGCAGCATGATTGTTTATGTTAATACAAAAAAGAATCTAACTTAATTTACATAAATTTGATGATTAATTTTCTTCTCATTAGAAGAATATTGTTAGACACATGCACATTTAATACTGCATATACTTTGCCTAAAGTATTTTTGTCTGTTAATAGAACAATATAAGGAATTTGTCCATTTTATATCAATATCCACACAAACTATGGCATATTTCTCAATTCGTATTTATTTAATCAGGATTATGAATATTATGGTTTAATGTTATTGTCACAGATTAAACCAGGATGTGTTAAATATATACATTTACATGTAATCCTGAAAAATAAACATTGATCATTATGAACTTTTTTTAAACTACATAGTTCCCAAATCAAACTAACTGTGATAAGTAATATGATTTTTATATTTATGCCTACTCTCAATGTGTTTATTTTTTTCTTATTATTTAGGGACCTCCTGGTTTACCTGGTCTCAAAGGAGATCCTGGCTCCAAGGGTGAGAAGGTAAGAATTTTTTTAAAGTGTGTTGTTATACTTTTGATGTACTAATAACAGAAGTCATTACTTTTGCAGATTAAAACCTCTCAAAAGGAAATTTCGAAAGATAGCTTTGTCATTCTAACCATGAAAAGCTACAACTCTCAGCTTCCCAGATGTGTTTATAGAAGAGAATGTATGCAAAGTAATGGTGGAAAACGAACCAGGATCCAGTGTTGCATCTTCTCATTGTGCCCTTTTAGAAACCATATGGAGAAAGCATATGGTTGTACTAAAATAACTGTTCACAAGATAAGCAGATGGAATACCAAAATGACCACTTTTATGTTTTGAAACATAAAAATAATTTAAACTAGAAATATCTTTCAAGTAGTAATCCGATCTCCAAGAATTTATACTGTGTTGAACTAAGTAGAGAAAACAAGCTTGTTTTTTTGAATGGCATTAATATTGTTTAGATTATTTTTAAATCTCCAGATGTTTTCTTAAAACTGCAAAGTCTCTGGAGAATAGAAAACATTTCATATTAAATTAGATGCTCATTAAAATAATGAGTTTTCCGTTGTTTATATCATCAATATTACTTATCGATATTGTTTTTTAAGCTGAATGATCCTTACATGAAACATCAAAGATATTTTTAGAAAACATTCAGTTCCGTAACATACCAAACCCCTAACAAAGGTTGCACTTAATGTTAAGTAGTAAAAATCCTGTTAAGCAAGAAGAGAGGGAAGATCTTTACATTCCATTTAGAAAGGTTATTTAAATGTATTTTATATACATTTAAAATTTTTATTTCATGAATTTAATGTGCAAATATTTTATGACTAGAGTTTACTAATGGCTCTAATTTATGTACTACTAAATTTTTCCCCCTCTTCCAAAGGGCCATCCTGGTTTAATTGGCTTGATAGGTCCTCCAGGAGAGCAAGGGGAGAAGGGTGACAGAGGATTCCCTGGAACTCAAGGGTCTCCAGGAGCAAAGGGGGATGGGGTGAGTAAAAGCATGAATGCTTCTTTCTCTCTTCCAATCGTACACACACACACGCTTCACATATTTCTTTAAACATGACCAAAGAAGTACTTTAGAGCATCTTTATTGGAGTTTATTTTAATCAGTGGTATTTTCAAATGATGTTGAATTGACATTAAAGTAAATACATTAAAAATGTAAATTATTAAAACCATAACAATCATAGTTTAGTATTTGCACAACCATGTTTTGAATCCTCATCATATGCAAGTTTATTCTGAGTGCTGCAGGGATATAAAATATATATGTACATAACCTTCATACTATAGATATTTATCTAGTATCTCAATATCTATAGACAGTACACCAGGTGGAAAAATTCAGATTACTTTATAAAAGTTATTTCTTAGCTTCACAATGGAAAATTTTAGGCTGTTCTTAGGGGATTTTTAATCTCTACTTTTTGGAATGTGTGTTTTTATGCAAAGAATGGAAATGGAATTGCTGAGGAAAACTCATTAAATCAGATCATTCTCCCTCTAGGGAATTCCAGGTCCCGCTGGTCCCATAGGCCCACCTGGTCCTCCAGGCTTACCTGTAAGTACTGGACAAAGCAATCTTCTAAGTCACAGTTAAGCTACAAGTATAACAAAAAGGTATAAATGCTCTAGATTTTTAATCTGTGCTTTTGTCTGCATTTTCTAGGGTGCTCAAGGTCCCAAGGGTAACAAAGGCTCCTCTGTAAGTGCTTCTCCCTTTGACATTTTAATTTTTGAGTGAAGTCCATTAAATTACTTTGTTCTCCTACTTATATTCACTCTTTTTCTAACAGGGACCCGCTGGCCAGAAAGGTGACAGTGGTCTTCCAGGGCCTCCTGGACCTCCGGTAAGTGCATGTTGACAAGAATGATGTTTTGATAACTTACATCTGGAGACTGGCAGTGATTTGTTTGCAACTATAAAATGGATGAAAACTATGTACTGTCCAAGGTTCTGACTTTATAACAAATGTAACAATGTCAACTAAGTAATAAAGTCTACATGCCAAGACCTATGAACTGATTTGACTCTTTAAATAGAGGAAACCTTAATTACATATTATAATAATCTTTATTTTTTTCAAAAGAATCATGATTTTTATCATACTTTAATGAATCCAATTAATTGTATGCCACAAAGGAACATTTACCTGACTTTAGGAATAAAGATAAAAGTTCAGATGCTGGGCATTGTTTCTCTGTATCATGTAATGATAGTAATAGAAACAAAAATAATAACTACCATTTATAAGTACTTATATTAACCAGACTTAAACACTACTAAAAGGTAGAATTACAATATATAAGTATGGGAAAGAATACTTAATCTTCTTTCCTGAGTTAAAATGTTTCCAATTACATGTTTACTAGTTTTCTAAGACTACCCTGACAGCATACCAGAAGACTGAGTGGCTATTAAAACAGAATGTATTATCTCACAGTTCTGGAGGGTAGGAGTCCTAATCAAGGGGCCAATAGGGTTGTTTTCTTCTGAGAGCCCTGAGGAAGGATCTGTTCTGAATCTCCTTTATATTGTCTTCCCTCTGTGTGTGTCTCTGTGTTCAAATGTTCCATCTTTATAATAATGTCAGACATGTTGTATTAGGGTCCACCCTAATGACCTCATCTTAACTCCTGCATCTCCCATGACCCTATTTGAAAATAAGATCAAATTTCTGAGGTATTAAGAGTTATAAATTCAACATAGAAGTTATTCCAATGTTCACTTTAACCCATAACAATGTGGATTAAATATTTGGTGTGGTTCTACTTTTACATAAACATAAATTGAAGTCTGATTACTTTTAAGTGTTAATTTATAAAGATATAAGTAATACATAATGAAACACACTAATATTCTGTTTCAGAATATAAATTTTTGTGAAATGTAATACATTTTATTAGATAGTGTAAGAGCTTTAAAATGTTGCTCTAATCTGTAGAGACATTTTCAGGGGAGGGGAGGCAGTGGGTACTAGAGATTGAGGGGGGTGCACTTAACTATTCAGCTACATCCCCAACCCATTTTTTATTTTTTGTTTTGAGACAGGGTCTTGCTAAGTTGCTTAAGGCCTCACTAAATTGCTGAGTCTAGCCTAAAACTTGCAATCCTCCTGTCTCAGGCTTCTAATTTTCTGGGATTACCAGTGTGAGCCACTGCGTCCAGCTGAGACTTTAAAATATAGTTCTAGAAATAGTGTGTAAATGAGAACTACTCAGAAAATCAGAGAGTAACATACATAACATGTTAATAGAAAACTATGCTACAATATGTACATAAAGTGCCAGAAATCTGACTTGTGCACCTACCTCCATATTTCCACCAGATAATTTTTAAAAGAAATTACAAAATTTACATATATACATATATATGTGTATTTATTCATATGATTTTTTCATGCATCATTTTGCAACTATAGAAAAGCTAAACCAACTGTAATTTCTTATAAGCTGGAAGAATATTCTTTACTTTATGGAACACTCACATATTTTATACCCACTTTGTCTTCTTTACAGGGTCCACCTGGTGAAGTCATTCAGCCTTTACCAATCTTGTCACCCAAAAAAATGAGAAGACATACTGAAAGCATGCAAGCAGATATAGGCGATAATATTCTTGATTACTCCGATGGAATGGAGGAAATATTTGGTTCCCTCAATTCCCTAAAGCAAGACATTGAGCATATGAAGTTTCCAATGGGTACTCAGACTAATCCCACCCGAACTTGCAAAGACCTGCAACTCAGCCACCCTGACTTCCCAGATGGTATGTTAATAATACATGACAAAACAAATGTACTGAGTTGCTAAGTTACTGAAGTGCATTGTGAGCTCGTTAATTCTAATTAAATGTTTAATATACTCTCTAAATAAAACTAGAGCAAACAATTACTAATTCTACTCTTGTAGACAGAAAAAGTCATTTATATTGTGTAATTCAAGGTCTTCTTTGGAAAATCCTTGTCTGTTAAATAAGGTTTTCATTGAACTGTGACAAGATGATTTTTGGATAATGATTGCTCACACAAATGCACTTTGCCTTATAAATAACTCAGAATGGGTATTATGTATGCATACATATGTGCATATCACCATACAATTGTTACTAAGTTACTTTATATTAATATGATTAATATAGTACATTAAGACAATCACATTAATATTAATTAATATTTGCATGAATTTGATCAAGTACTTTACACTAACATGGATAATCTGAATATGATTAAATAGCATAACATGAACATTTGATCTATCAGTTTAGAAAAATTTGATGAACAGAATATTTAAGGATTGGGATAACTTGCAACAAAAATTTTTCTTTCATTGATCCACAATTATCTAGTAGAACTATTCATATTTTGCTTAATAATTATAATCAGGATATTTTCTTTTGCCTAGAGCTTGGAAAAACCTATATGTATCTATTTTTCTGAGAAGGAAAAGTTCAGCTATGCTTAGATAGTTGATTAAAGTCATAAGTACTTAACTAACAAAGGGGTAGATATTTATGATTAATAAATCTTCCCATCGATACTGAAATACTTTACCTCCCTTTACTTCTAAGAAAATACTGCTTTTCAATATCATCAAAAAATGAATTTAATAAATTAGATCTAAATAACACAGTGAAGATAGGAAAGTCTAAATTAATTCATATATAGCCACTATAAAGGAAAAATATCATAAAATCTTACTTTCTTAAGCATAGCCAATTAAAACTAAAACACAGCTAGTAGTTAAGGATTCTGTGCAAATTGATAATTCAGGGTCTTCCAATTTGTGTTTATTTAAATGAAAAATACACGTTTAGATCTGTGATTTATAAAGAGATTCTTACTTTTAACTGGCATTATGTACACAAAGGATTTAAATAATTTGGCTTGAGCCTGTGCTACAAAATTTTCCCTTCTATTCACAAATTAAAATATACTTGACCAATCAACGAATTTCCACTGAAGTTTTTATGACATTTAAATGAGAATACAGAGAATACAGCTACATAATATACATGATTCTTATACTTTAGATCTCAATGAATAAAGTAATCATACAAAATAGAAAATTAAATGTAAAAGATGGCAGCATGTACTGAATTTGAAAGCACATATGATTTAGAACCAGAGAATTTTAAAAAGTATTATAAACTTTAAGAGTGTAATCCCACTGTGGACTGTAGTTTCCAATAATTTCTCTGTGATAACTATCTTCATTACTTTTAAGTGTGACATCAAAGTAAGGTTAATTAATTAATTCTTGAATACTGCCAGGTGCTGTTTTTCATACACACATTCATAGGTGAACAGAAAAAATAATGTTCTTGACCTATTTATTATCTAATGGTAGAGATAGAAAAATGAAAAATATTAGTAATAGCATATTATGGATAGTTATATGAAAAGTGGGTATTTATTTATGTAGGGGATGAATCCATCTTGTATAAACTCAATATTAATATTGTGGATATGGCATTTAAGCTGAAACTTTAATATAGACAGTCACACTAAGAATCAAAAGAATATTCCAGGCAGAAGATGCAGCACATTTGCAAAGCTTTGAAGAGAAGATTTTGATGTTTTCATGAAATTAAAAGAAGGCGATTGTAGCTGAACAATAGTGAGCAAATTGAAAATGATTTAAAGTGTTTTTGGAAGAAAGTAAAATGAATTCAAGAGAGCTGGTTAAGAAGCTCTGGGACTACTCTGGACAAGAGGTGATGGAGGCTTCATTTAGAGATATGGCAGTAGAAATGATATATGGGTAAATTGAAGATAAATTGAACATAGGATCTACAGGATATTGATCCATTTATTAAACAAAGATATCTGAATAATTAAGCTATTAACATTATTTGAAAGACTATTTAATAAAAATGTTAATTCCATAAAGCAAAATAAAATTTTTTCCCATATAATTCAAACAAAATATTCTTTAAAAACATTAAAATATCAAAGAGCATAGTTAGCTCTGTTGATAAAATCTTAGATAGGATTTTTGTTCTCTTGTATATTTTTTCTGAGAATTTCAATTTGTTTCAGATATGTATGTATTAGTAGTGTAATTGTAAAAAGTGTGAATGTTTTTGTTACCTGATAAACAGTAGAAGCTATTAACTATTAGAGTACTTCCACTGTTTTCATATAGTAGAAGATAAACATTGAATGAAGTTGGAGTTTTGAGAGTTCCAGTACTAAGCTAAGCTACCAGAGCTTTTAAAATTATAAGTTCAAAATCGTTGTATTCACATAATTCAAATTCACATTTAAAATTAAGTTTAGAGCATGATGTGATAGGAAGAAAGCAAAGTAATTGTCACCTGTTTATCAATTTTGTCTCCTAATAATTCTTGTTAACAAAAACCATTCTGTCAATTATTCAAAGAATAACTTTATGTTACTCCTAATCTTGACCATCTTTATTCACCTAATGCTAAAATATTAATCATGATTATTCACATGACAAAATTCGTTTGACCACATTGCATTAATGGCATTAATAGCAGGTCACATTTAAATATATAATGCAGTTCTCCTTCTTAGGATCAACATTTACTACAAGAGGTTTTTGTGTAAAATAAGGTGAAGGTATGATTTCTGTGGCTAAATAGGTACTCCATTGTTACAGATAAATAAATTAGGTCAAAATGGATTATCACACTCACATTTCTAAAACAAAGTACTACATAGTAGATTTGGATTCAACTAGATCTGATTCCATTATACATGTAATTTATTACACATGGATTCACAGGATGTTATTATTTGAAGAGGTAACGGATTAATACCTAAAAGTGATTGGTATGATAAGACCAAAAAAAAAAAATATTTCAGATATGGTTCCTTTACAAAGAGTTGAGGCAAAAAAGAAAAGGTCACTCCAGCTAATCAAATATATACCCTAATATGCCTAAAAGCATAAAAGTAACGAGATCTATG
The DNA here is from genome assembly GCF_048772815.1 of Callospermophilus lateralis. Classification (NCBI taxonomy): domain Eukaryota; kingdom Metazoa; phylum Chordata; class Mammalia; order Rodentia; family Sciuridae; genus Callospermophilus; species Callospermophilus lateralis. Next base: position 4,070,026 of record NW_027510917.1, read on the forward strand.
AATATTGACTTTCCTTATTTCTCTTTTTAATAAAATGTGATTCTCATACATTTGATATTGTTAATGAACTTGTGTATGACCTGCTTTTTCCTACTTTCTAGGTGAATATTGGATTGATCCTAACCAAGGTTGCTCAGGAGATTCCTTCAAAGTTTATTGTAATTTCACATCTGGCGGTGAGACTTGCCTTTATCCAGACAAAAAATCTGAGGGAGTAAGTACCAATCTGTTTTGGTGGCGAATATTGACAGTTCCTGCCATGTTTTTGCAATATTGAACTAAACAGGAAAATTATACTGTCATATTTTCATTTATCTGCTTTTCTTACAGGGTAATTAGAGCATTTCATTTGCATAAACATGAATAAGGCACCCAAGTGATGCATAGAGTTAACAAATACTTCTTTCCTTTATTTTTTGCCCAGATGTATTCTTTAGGCACCTGCTTGCTCTCTAAAATTCTATGGTTTTTCCATGACACATCACAGCTGAATCTCAAATTTTAGTACATATATAGTATTCTTCTGCCCAATTATCACATGGTAACACTCACAGCTGCATATTATATTCAAAATGAAAAATTTCATAAAGAATTTTTCTTTTACATGCTTTTCACCTAATAGTATCAATGTACTTGAGTTACGTCTTTAAAGCTACATGCAGATCATTAACAGAATCAGAGATTTTCATTAGCATAAGTGCATTTTCCAAACAATTTCTTTAGAAAATGACACAGGCTCCTAGAGGTAAAGGAACTCCATAAGACAAAGCAAATAATTTTATGTGTGATTGATCTTTTTAGGAGAATATTTGTTGGTAACATCAGAATGATATATTATGGTCAGGAGACAAAGCAACTTCCATCTTCCAACCCAACTTATCACATGGCAAGGCATCATACACCTCCTCTAGCCCCCAAAATAATCCATGGCAAAGGAAAATGCTGCCCCTCACACTGATTATTCAGATTTCCTAGTGATAAAGCCTTATAAACTCATAATTTACTGATCTTTACTTAATAATAAATGCAGATCTACAACGGATTCTTTATATTCCCAGAAGAAATGATTAGTCTTACTTTCTACCAATGACTTTTCTGGGACAGCTCACCCTTAGTTACTGGAGAAATGTTTTCAGAATGCTTCCTTTGATACACAGTGCTGTTCCTTGTCTTTGGGGGTTGATGCTGGCTGGCATTTGGAGGATTTCTTTTGTGAGAGATTACCCGAGAGTTCTAATGATGTCCCCTACAGCTCTTAGTCTGCCTTTACCAAGTTATCTCTCCCCATTTATTTTTAAACCACTGAAGAGATCATGAAAAAAAAAATGATTCAATATTTATTACATGCAATTCATAGGATCTAGCTCAAATGTTGCTCTTTATCTCATTTTATGTATATTTCAAAAGCTCTGTAGTTTCTTAATCTTACTAAAATTTACCCATATAGACAAAAAAAATTATCATTTATAATATTTGCCTAACTTTTAATTTTTCTGTTCCTTTACAATAGGTAAGACTTTCATCGTGGCCAAAGGAGAAACCAGGAAGTTGGTTTAGTGAATTTAAGAGAGGAAAATTGGTATGTTATTACCTCAGCATGAAATGGTTTATTTCAAATTCCATAAGCCGAGTTCAAATTATATAGATCTTGTGTTCTACAATTTGCTCCACCTAGCATCTCTGTGACCACTATGGTATCCTAAAGCAATTTAATTTGTTTTTGTATCAAAATAGATGGAAGTACTAAATTTCAAGTTCAAGACAAAGTTATCATAAAATGAATTTTGCTAAAAATATCAGCAAAAGTATTTAATATCCATTTAATATCTTTGACTATCACTATTTCATTTCCTATTTGCTTGATCCCTAGTTTATTCTTTGGTTTTCATTTCATGAAGAACTTTTAGCATGTACGATTATTTTTTCTGATTGTTACCTTTGGGAATATACTGAACAAACCTACCTTTTATTTGTATTGTAAGCCAAATTTGCATATTTCCATACAATTACCAGTTTCCCTTAAAAATTTTGTAAAGATATTTTAAGATTGTGTCTTAGACAAAATTCATATTAAAAGTCATTTAAAATATGTGTTTAAATTACTTTAATTAGGGGTTAACCAAATTGAAGTGTTTCCCACTTATCCAAATAATTATTCAATCAATTAATATTTTTTTAAAATGCTACTATTTTCCACTGATGAAAATTCATACATTTATCATTACTATATAAACATACATATTAATGACTTATAATTTCCCAGTTTAGTATTCAGGCTAGATATTATGCATCCAAGCTACATTCTTATTTGTGTATGAGTGTAAAATATACACAAGTAGAACACTGTGTGTGTTTGTTTTGTGAAGCTTTATTTTCCTTAGAGTTCATTGCCAAAGTAAATTTTTCCCCTAAACTCACGAGGCTCCTCAATATCTCTCTGTTAATCAGTAAGGAATAGATAAAGTTTTTATAAGAAGAAAAGTCAGATCAGTGCTTTTGTATTGCCTTCATGTATAAATCACAGTGAATTTGTAATGTTTTTTTTAAATTTAGGTTTATACATTTCTCTTAAGCTCAGTGATCTCCATTATGCCCAACAAAAATTTTGTGAAGATGACATAAGACAAGTCTTAATAATTTACATTTAAAACTATTTTTCTGCTATAAATACAAAATAGTATTGACTCAACAATTATTAATTCCTATTGTCTCTGCCATTAAGCTGGGTGCTGGTGATAAAACAGTGAAAAAAAGCATATATATAAAATCTGAGAATGGACTGAAACTCTGCTTTGAAAATTAGAAGACCAAAACACCTTGGAAGACTATAGCCCCAAAATAAAAAGTACAGGAGCATGATCAAAGAACAAAACCAGTTAACCTTTGCATCACACTGAGATTCCTTGGTTTTCATTGCTTCATTATTTTACAATTTAAAAAAAAAGATATGAAATATACTGAAGTATTTCCTCAAAGCAGAATCATTTTTATTTTTCTGGCAGTGTTTTCTGATTAGGAAACAATAGACATTGTGATTTTGTCAAGGATAAGCAGTGGTTAGATAGAGTAAGTGAGTTGGAGATAGAGACCTGAGTTCATAAAATTCTGTCTCTGGGTCTTGTAACCCTCAATTCTCACTTTTTCTCAGTGGGTTACAAAAGGGCTGTGGATTCATCTACATCCTTCCAGCATCAAAGTTCACTGTCAACAGTGATTTATTTTTTCATAGCATAAAAGAGAAAAAGAGTCTTTATGTGTCTTTTTATTCTTTTATTCCCAGCTTTCATATTTAGATGTTGAAGGCAATACCATTAACATGGTGCAAATGACATTCCTGAAACTTCTCACTGCCTCTGCTCAGCAAAATTTCTCCTATAACTGTCATCAGTCGGCTGCCTGGTATGATGTGTCATCAGGAAGTTATGACAAAGCACTTCGGTTCCTGGGATAAAATGATGAGGAGATGTCCTATGATAACAACCCTTACATCAAAGCACTGCATGATGGCTGTGCGGTGAGTGAAACCTCTGCTTGTCTTCTTCACAGATGAGAGGCAGCCTCTAACAGCCTCACTTTAATTCTAAGCCAGATTTCTCTCAATGGCTGTCAGTTATTAATAAGATTTGATGCTTAACATTGACATATTAAAATACAGAGTTTTCAAAACCACTAATGTTCACACACAGATATGCACACATGCAGACACTCTGAAATACACAAAGATACATTTTTGAAGACATAACAGAAGGTAATCTTAGATAGGTGCTTTTTAATTGTCACTGTGTTAACAGCAACTTAGGAAACTACTATCATTTTTGTTATCTTTATTCTCTGGAACCAATGTTCATGCACATGGGAATTCCATATAATAGCAATTTGCTTTGACTAAGTGTTGATGACTGAAGAGATAGCACAATTGCAAAATAAGAGCACCCATGATTTCAACAGAATGAGTGGGGTACAAGTAGAACAAGAAAGAGAACACAAATCAGGTTATAGATGCACAAGTCCTGGAAAGCATTCTAAATAGTAGTATACTATTAATATTTATAAAAATTAGCATATGGCAGTAGAAATGTTTCAACTTCTGTTATGATTTTATACTGTATTTGACAAGAGAATTTGACCATCTATATCTTAATTATAATTAAAATAATAAGGATGTACTACTTATATTATGGGATCTAGTACCAGCATCAATTTTTATATTAAATTGTATTTATCAACTTAATTAGTTTTAAATGTGCAGTATGTTGGATGATCATAGTTGCGTTACTACAATTAAATATTAAGTATTATTGTTAATATTCAAAATTTAAAACTGAATGTGATCCTCCACTCATAATAGCAAAAAGTTATCACACAATTTTTGGCAAATTTTGGATTTATTCTCTTCTTTCTTATCTTCTAGCCTCCTTTCAGAAGCTTAGGAAAATAACATGTGTTTTAGCAATATTAAATTATCATGTAATTTTTAATTTATGCTTAATTTTACAGTCCAGAAAAGGCTATGAAAAGGCTGTAATTGAAATCAACACACCGAAAATCGATCAAGTACCTATCATTGATGTAATGATCAATGACTTTGGAGATCAGAATCAAAAATTTCGATTTGAAGTTGGTCCAGTTTGCTTTCTTGGCTAAGATTAAGACGAAGAACCTATGAAACCAACGGAAAATATACCTTGGTGCCAGAATCCATTTCATGCCACATGCAAGTTTTGAATAAGGATGGTATAGAGTACAAATTGCTATATATACTTGTACCATTTAGGAAATACTGATGCCCTTGAGGGGGCAGAATCATGTGAAAAAAGCTTTGAAAATCATAAAGAAATAAGGTAGTGTGGCTGAGATGGAAACAGGGCTGATTCTTAATTCTCGACCCTCATCTCTCCTTTTCCTATTTGGATTTCTTTGGTGCTGTAGAAAAAAAAAAAGACAAAAATATATATTCATAAAAAAATATATGGTGCTCATTCCCGTCCATCGAGGATATGCTAAAACAGTGTGTTTAATAAATTGTAATTATTTTATGTACAGTTCCATACTGTTATCTACATGTCCATTTCCAAAACTTGCACGTGTCTCAGAATCCCATCTGACTCTAATTTTATGACAATTGCGGAACTATGATGGCAATAAATATATGTATTTCAAAAAATAAAGCTGCAATTTCTGATGTCTCTATTTCCCTTTCTTTGATTAATAATAAAATGCCTTTGTATATATTTATGTTGAAGAGTTCAATTATTTGATGTCGCTGACAAATTTCTCAGAGGGCAAAACCTGGAAGACTTTTGGGAGCACACTCCAATCAACTCTCTGCCGACAGTAACTTTAATGAATTTCAGCCAAAAATATCATGCATTTGGATGTTTTACTCAATGCTATACCTCAAACTATTTCTTCTCAGAATCCAGGATTTCACAGGATACTTGTATATATGGAAAACAATCAAGTTTATATTTTTGAACAGGAAAATATGTATGAGAAATATTTTAACAAATTGATGCCTCCATCAAGCAAACAGTCTTATGTACATTTTTTTCTCTATGTCATTGTTTCGGTGTGCTTCAAAAAAGCAGGTTTAAAGATGGAAACTAAGCAATTATTTATGAATTTGTGCAATGTTAGATTTTTAATCAGTCAACTTCTTGAATTTGATTCCAAGTTGCATATTATAAAAGTATCAAATATTATTTTACCTGCCCAACTGATACCATTTCTTAACTTTCAAGACATCATCCATCATTTGACCAACCTGATAGCTAAATAATACATGGGTGGACTGTTTTAAGCCATACTTATTCAAGATAATTGAAACATAATTTTCACTAAGGTATTTTCTTTCAGGTAGCTTGAAACAGCAATAAAATTTAAAAATTACAAACTGAACTTTGTATCTATTTTTAAGTAATATATGTAAGACTTGAAAATAAATGTTTTATTATTTATTATATGAAGTGTAAAAGTAATTGATACCAGATTCCACTGGAACATTTTCAACTGATAATTTATCATGAAAGAACATACCTGTAATATTGAAATTAAAACGTGAACATTTGTCATTCAGAATTTATTTTATTTTTGAAATTAAGTTTGTAAATGTCCTTTCAAGAAGGGAGTTTTGAATCGCATAAATAAACTCAAGTCTTGTCTACCTGGATTGGTCATTCTCTTTTTTAAAATAGGTTCCAAATCATTCTGGCTTTTTGTTCTCTTTCTTGACCATCCAGATTAGAATACTTTTGCACATTTGAATAAGCATATTAACCTTCAGAGACAAGTGATTTAAGTATTGTAAAATACTAAATACTACACAAAATACTTTAATACTACACTCAAGATAGATTGTACTTAAAATTTCAAACTTTTTTCTTGTAATTAAACATTTTACAAAGCCTCAAAAATGCCTTTTCATTCAGCATTATTATAAATGCCTCCCAAACATTTAATTTGAAATAGTCTCCAATTCATACATAAAGTATTTATTTTTGTAGGAGGAGCCTATACACCAAACACTGAAAGCATAGCAACAATAGAATATTTTGCAGATTAACTTGTATCAGAGATGCATTCTTATTTGTCTATTTAAGCAAAAGAGCCTTAAGTTTGGCACAAACAGAGAATGAATAGATAACTGAATGTCTTAGGCTTTTCTATTCTTTTTTTTGTATGGATCTGATCCTCTGCATAATGTCAGATTTTCTTTCTCTCCCCTATGATTGATTTAATCTGGACAAAAGAAAGTTCAGTTGACTAGAAAAGCACATTAGATGATATTTTAGTAGTAGCTTAGCCTACTTAAGTTATTCATGTGAAAAATACAGAGAACGATATTAACCTTACAGGCAGAGATGGATCATGGACCTGATTCATATAAAATTTGGTGTAAATTTAAGAAAAATATTAAAAATACAAAATATAACATGAATGAACCAATATTACAACAAACTATAATCTTTTAAAAATGACCCATAACAAACAATATTGGGAACACAACATTATTAACTTTCTGATCTACTGATGTGGTAATTGTATCTTATATTGTTGGCTGCAATCTCTTTACCTCTTCACAGAAGAATTTTATAGTTTAATTTCTAAAATAAGTTTGTCTAACATGTTAGACCAAAATAATTTTTTTTAGTAATAGCTTTGCAATATTTTAGTTTCACAACTTGTTATTGGGAAGTGTTATAAAAGATCATTTCAAGATTTATGTAAAGCTCTTTCTTTCATATATGCACTATAAAACTCATGAAAGTTAACCAGACCAGATTCTGATTCTGTACATTTTAAAGTTTGTCTTGCCTCTGCTGACAATTAAATTCATCTGTTGTATACCAAAAGGCATGCAAGCCATGGCACAAACTTTGCCTTCATATCATTTTGGTTATCACGACATGTGATGATTACTCTAGAAAACTATTCCTACACTAGGATTGCAGGCATTGCTTATACATAAAATTAACTGCAAGCCAAATTATTATACCCCATATATTACATGAACCCCAAATAAACAAATCCCTTTTTGAATTACCTCCTCACTATTTCCTTCCACACTATCCAATATAAGGCAGGTTAGCAAAGAGAAGTTGGGGTAAAGAGGGAATGTTCTTAATCGATCATGGTCAAAGTATTTGACATTGGCAAATGTTACCAATTATATGATCATTTGAGCATATTTTTAGGAGGCTTTTCAATGTCTTAAATGGTGCCCAAGCATGAGAATTATACTGAAGCTTGGGTTTTATTGATTTCATATTAATCTGCATGCTGGATAATTGCAAAACATATGAGTTAATTAAGGGCCTTGTTCTTATAAGAGATAAATATTGGCTGCTACTGCTCCAGATTTCTTATAGCTACTATTATCACCACAGTATAAGATCCTTTCTAAGATGTAGCTAATAACACAAGTGCTGCCCACTTCACAGAACTATTATAATGATCTAATGTTTGTAAAGTAAAACCCATACAAATTGCATGAACACAGAGGCCCAAATTTTCACACCCTCATATACAATCTTCACAAAGAATTAACAAATAATACACATGGCACAAGTCTTTTTACATCCAGGAAAACCAAATTCACCAGACATAGTTTCTCGTGTGTGTGTGTGTGTGTGTGTGTGTGTGTACTAGAACATGTTTTGCTCTTAGAAGGATGAGTATAAGGATGTCTCAATTTTTATATTTTCCTATTCCCATCTCCCTGTATTGGCTGCATGATTAACCAATATCTAGTGTGGCTGCAGCCCAGAGATTCATAGATTGCAGGAAGATTTACAATAAAGTATTTTGCAGAAAGATATCCTGCATGCTGCATTCCCAAGTTCAGCAATCAGTACCTAGCAACCCCTGCAGGATTCTCACTTATTTTCATTCAAGTAAATCCATCAGTCAAATATTTATAAGGAGATTGGTTAGGGGGGAAAAAGTAGGAGAAAACAGTTATGGACCCATGGTTAACTCTGCCCTACAAAAACCAAAAATTGAAGTTATTTCAGAAATATTTCACATTCCTAAAACTGGGACTTATTTTATAGTAACCTTATAATGGCATTTCTGCCTAAAAACTATTTATATGAAGTTATGTAGAAACACAGATTCCTACTTTACAGCACCTCTGTATGTCTATAAAGAAATAAAGATGTAGTTCTTACTTTCCATAATGCAAAAAAGATTTTACTTTTATCAAACTAACAAGTATATCCTATGTCATAGTGGCAGGTCTTATTTCAGTGCCAACCTAAGGCCTAAGATGAGTCAATTAGCATGTCAATTACACTACCTTCTTGTTGTGAATAAAATGCTTGACTGCCATTTGTTGGCTCACAGAAGAGAATGGTTATTTTGGTTTCAAAAGAAAATTCATATGAAAAGTCAGAAACGTCTCTTATCAACCCTATGTGGGATGTCCACACTTTAAATTTAAGGGAGCAATTGAGTTCACTAAGAATTTTATTTGCAGGTCCCTCAGGTTAGCATAGGGCAAGGTATATATAACGAATTTCTGAACAAGTTTTGGCATGTCATCTATTGTAGGATAATAAAATATGTTTGTAAATCTTTTAATAAGCATTCCCTTAATAGTTCAAATTCTGTAAGGTAAAATTTATTTTTAAAATCTGCACTGTAGATTTATGAAACTTTTAAGTTTCTTATCTGTTAGGGACAGACAATGAGGATAGTGGGGACACAGGTTAAGAGAATAATTCTATAAAATCAGCCCCACTGTGCTGACTCCCACATGTTTTCTTTTTCAAGAAGCAATTTACCTGCAGTCCTGCCTGGCCTAAGTGGACAGGGTATGTCAGATTTCTCAGCAAACTACCTTCTATCTGAAGAAGAAATGGAGCCCCAAAATAACAAAGTTGATGAGTGGAAACCAAGTTAACCTGAGGGGAAGACTGTTTTGTAACCAGATCCTGAAACTCTGGCAGATAAGAATAGTTCCTTCTAACCATAAAATCTATAAAAATGTATGGTTAAGAATCCAGTTGGAACTGATAAACATGAGCCCAGGTGATCTAAAGTTGCCATCACAGTTGGGGCTTAAAAGTCTGGTGTCATCTTTCTGGCAATCAAAAGTTAAGAGGTGGACCTACGGGGGGACTCTCTAGAAATTTCTCTGGGATCCCAATCAAAGTAGGCACAGGTAGGCACAGTAGCACATACCTGTAATCCCAGTGGCTCAGGAGGCTATGGCAGGAGGCTCACAAGTTCAAAGCCAGCCTCAGCAAAAAGCAAGACACTAAGCAACCCAGTGAAACCCTGTCTTTAAATAAAATACAAAATAGGGCTGGGGATTGGCTCAGTGGTTGAGTGCCCTGAGTTCAATCCCCACTACCAAACAAAAACAAAAACTGGAGTGCAGGAGAGGCATACTGTCCTGAAAGTTCCCATGCTCTTCCTTAAAAATGTCCTATTTCCCATTTCCTGTCCCTTCCATAAACTCATTCATGTTGCTCTGAGCCACATGTCTGAAATCTTTCTGACCTGTTCGAAAGAATCAGGACTTGAAGCAGCTCTCCACATTGTCTTGGTTTCTAGAAAAAGCATCTATAATAATCTACTTAAAAAGAAACTGGGGGAATTTGTTAGATAATACTATCTAGTTATCTTCTCATTACCCTAGATGCTTTTATATCACTATTGAAAGAAATAATAGGAAGAAAATAGTAACAAAATTTTTTTAAAAAAAACCTTTAAAAGTCTTAGTTATTTAAGTGAAAGTGGAAAAGTGATATAAATAGCTTTTTTTGGTTAAATAATTGAAAGCCTTTTTTAAGTAAAATTTTACGTAAATATTTTTCTCAAGACATAGTCATGGAACATCAATACCAGAAAACATGAGGGTATTTAATCATTAATAAATCAATAGCCAAGTATAGGATGTAGCCCCACCATAAGTACAGGTTTCATTAAAAAATAAAGAAAACCAGTGAACTTAACAAAAGAATTTTGATATCAGTTTTTTACCCTATATCCTTATTTGCATCTAATAGAAAAGACAAATCCATCATATCTAAAAAAAAAAATTAATAATATTAAGTTTCTGATGAAAGATTCAAGAACCTGAAAGACCAGCATAAAAAGCTGGTATGTAAGTGTACTTCCAGAAGAAGCTGGTCAGCCTCAATATTTATACAGATTGGATATGTGTGGAGAAGGAAAGCCCCTTTACATAAGAAATCTATGAGAGAATTCCAGAAGCATACATAATTTGACATGAAGAGGACAAGAAGTCTGATGTTGTGTCATGCAGTGGAGAAAAGAGCATCGTTTGTGGCTAAGGGTTAGGTTTAGGTTAAAAGGATTGAAATTTAAACAAGGGAGCCTGGTTATATGCATAAGATAACAAACAGTGTTGGTTTCTGAGAAGTGCAAAGTCCCAATGGAGTTAAATTGACAGATTATCCATACTAGGTACTCTATGGTGAGTGGATCTGAGAGATGAGTCAGCTAAAGAAGACCAAGATGGAGTGCCAAGGAGTGGCTGCAGAAATTCAAGTGAGTAGCAATACAGATTTGGATTGTAGTAATAATAACTGTATGATTTAGCATGAAGGAACAAGCGTAAATCGATTTAGGAGGAAAAAAATGACTATTTTTTTTATTGCTCAAAAATATTCCAGAGTCATTCACTGGATATATCTTACAATAATTTACAGTTTCCTAGCCTTAAAAAAAACATCAATATGGAAAATAAACCATATCTTTATTAAACTCTAAAGAGTCTAAAAGAGTGTCTATGAAATATATTAGATTGACTCAACTCGGTTGGCTTTTTGTCTCAAGTTTTTTCTCATATACTATTGCAGCGTTACACACGAAAAGAACTTGCCATTGCTAAAATAATGTATGTTCTAGTATTATGAACAAATGCCTGTCCCACATGTAAATAAAATTTTGTGTATATTATCAACCATGGAAGGGATTCAATAAATTATAGTTATATATTCTTGCCCGTTGATGCTGAATTTTCATAAGTAAAAATAAACACATAAAATAATTAGATGGGAAGTCTTAGGAATAATTTACTCAATGGATATGAAAAATAGTATCTAGGTAGAGAAAGATGAGAGCAATGGATCTACTCAATAAACATTACAATACACAAATGAAGAAATTACATCTGTGACTCTGTTGCCTGCCCTTCCAGTCAACCTTATTATAAGTAGATAGTAACTGCCTCTATTTTCTTAGCCACTGTTTACTCTTCAAGTATAATGAATTCAACTGCTATATTTTGAAAATATTCAACATTACAGGCAATAGTGTTTTCACTAATCTAAAGTGCATTTTCTTGTAGCTAATGACTCATGGTGTCAAGATCAGCTCCCCTTTCTGAATTCTTTTTTTATTGGCACCACCATCCACAGCATTGCCAGGGCAAAAGACAACTGGAGTCATTACCAATTGCTTGCTATTCTTTTGAATTAGTAATCCATTTTTTTTCTATGTTGTTTCTTAAACTTCCTTCACACCTGTTCCTTCTCCTCGTCTGCATTACCACTGACCAAGTTTATACATGAATATTTTTCACCATAGACTTATAAAAACTTTCACTTCCTTTCCACTCAGATCTATTCCTCATCTTGAGAAGACTTTACTATTTAAAATGTAGATGTAAGCTATTTGTGGTCATGTATAAATTTCCTCAATTACTTCCCATCACCTGCAAAATTTTCTGTTTTAAAATTTTAACAAGGCACATTGCACAAAACTGGAATAGCATTTTGCAAACTGAGACAGATTCTGATGTGCCCTGATATGTATTATTCCATTTGGTGGTATTGTGTTTTATTTCAGAAAATATTAGTTATATTCATTGAAAGAACCCCCAAGACAGTGTAACCCAGGAGGAGGGAGGAAGAAGGCAAAACCTTGATCCTTCCTCAATAAATCCTTTCCTGGTGATAAGACAATCCCTGGGAAGGAGGCATGAAACATTGATCCTTTTCCAGTAGATTCTTTCCCAGTGACAATGAAGCCACACGTACATGTCCTGTTGAAGTCTCCAATGATTAAGTCACCTTGCAGTGTAACTTGTAAAAACCCAAACCCCTCTTGTAACTGGTGGGCATTATTAACCCAGAAAGTGGGTAAGCCTGACTGATCAACTCTGCAGCTGATTAAATGGGGTCGCTCTGATTTATGAGGTCTGCTCCGTCTCCATCATTTGTGCATACACTCATTAAAGTAATAAATTATTTACTTTTGAAAACATTGGCCAATGGAATAAAGTGTAAAGAAAAGCTCTTTAGTAAGCTTTATTTTTTTTTTTGTACTCAAACATGAATTAGTTCCCAGTGAATAGCAAATCCCTGCCTGATTAATATGAGCATAGGAAGACCTAGGTAACTGAGCTCTTTCCTAGTGTTTCCTCTGATCTTGTAAGTCTAAGTACACTGTCACTTGACATTGAACAAGTTAAATTGTGTGGCTCTTCTGAATATATAGAGATTTTTTTTTCAAAAGAGTATGTTCAGTTCAGTGGTCTAACCAAAATCAATTACTAAAAAATGAAAATGATCTTATTGTTTACAGTGAGGGAATTGGCTTTTTAGAAGAGATACAGTTAAGTATATCTGTAGATTGAATAATATTGAAAAAGTCAAGTTTAGAAAGTTCAATAATGTGGGATTTAATTTCTAATGTACTTCTGAGTGAAAAAAAAATCTAAAAGTCTAAAAAGTATCCTCTCATAGGTGATTTTTGCATATGGTTAAGAGAAATATTACTTCCCCTCTTTTTTAGGCTTTTTGATCATCTCTTGTCTTTGGGAACAAGTCGCACAAACATTCTACTCTTGTCATGGAAATTAGTTCTTTGCATGTAAAATTCTCATTTGTAACAAAAAGGAAGAGATGAATCATCAAATAAACAAAAAGTTAAAAACAGAAAAAATTCAAGCTAATTCTAGTTAGCTTCATTCAAATAAAGCATCTGGAGGCAGACTCAGAGGTGGTCCTCTTGTATACCATGGCAGTTAGTATACAAGTCAGAATCCTTCACAATGATGCAAATCCTTGTCAAAATCACATGCATTGTTATTGAAATCATTAGGATTCCTCAGGGCTGCAAATTGTTCCTAAGTAACACATCTGCTTAACAAAAAGAAAGCTGATATTAAGATGCAAGGATCTTTGGAGAATCACAAGAACCAAGGAACCAAAGGAGATTTAAAAAAAAGCACTATATACTGTATACATCCCTCCTCACTCACTAATTTCTACCTAAAATTAATCTTCTGGTTTTATTAAATGCTTGGTCTGAAAAGAGCACTTTATGAGCAAAATATAATTTTCTAAAAAAATTTGGTGCTAAATGCTAAATATATTCACATATCCATGTACATGTAGATGAAAGAATATTGCCTAATTAGCAATAGAGAACTTTTAAAAAATAAGTTATGATTGCCATTTTTTTATTCTTAACATGACCATTAAACTACCCAAATATTAAAAGTTTAACTTAATTTCTTGTTATTCATATCCATTGAAGTTAATTGTGCAATGTATGTGTATCACATATTTATATATCTATATATCCATATAGATTATATATTCCTGAGATATTTACTGATGCCTTCATAGTCTTAATATATGTGGATGGGTTCTCTAAACTTCTGTTATAAGAATCTTCAATCCTCAGATGGCACATCCTTTAAGGCAATTTTAAGAGAATTTAGACTAGATTAGACACAGACATAGGAAGCAGTAAGAGTTTGGCAGACAGCCAAGGAACTAAAGAGAAAAAATGTTTAATCTGGCTTTATCCTTAATATGTCATGGGACTTAGGCATGTAGAAATTTTACTGAAAGACCAAAGTGATCCCATGTAAGTTTCTATCATAGCAAAAAGCTATATTGCTCTTCCTGGAACAGGGAGTCTTTGGTATTTATATTTTAACCAATCATGTGGAGCAATGACTTCTCATTTTTCCAAAACGTCTAACCATGACCACAATTTTTATAGATTTTTTTAAAACTTGTTTTCCACAAAATGGACTAGGAATATGTTGATAAACTGATGGGGCAAAAAATGGCTTAAGGAAAATACTCATTTCTGCCATAAAAAAATCACTCTAAGAATATTATTAAACAGAAAAGTGTTATCTATAATATTTGATAAAAATACAAACAATTCCTTAATTCTCCTTATTCTCCCTTTTTTTTATTCACAGATTTAAAATGGTTTTTATAATGTTTTATAATATAAATGGTTTTTACAATAGTAATATTATTACTATTGTAGTCTAAGCTCCTTTTTAGATCCATTTCCTGACTCTTCTTTCTTACTAATTGCCCACACCCACACTCTACATCTGCACACAAGCACTTCTCTAGCTGCCAGGTTTATTTTCCTAAATTTACACAATTTAAACAATCTGAATTATCTCTACCACCATAATATGGCCTAACAAACAATTGTAATATTTGATCCTCTGAATGATAAGTAATTTTTTATCCTTCATGAGTTTATGATTAAAAGGGAGGCTTTTTGTGGCCAGGTCCAGACTAGACTGATCTTGCTTGGATTCAGTCATGTGTCTATGGCAATTAGAAGTCAGGCTGTGGACTGGTGATCAAGATGGCCTTTCCTGGGTCAGATTTCTTTCACAAGGCCTCTCTTCTTCTAGCAGGTTGGACCAGGCTTCTTCAAATAGCCATCACAAAGAGGAGAGAGACCTGGCAGGGAAGCGCACACGTGTAATCCCAGCAGCCTGGGAAGCTGAGGCTGGAGGATGGTGAGTTCAAAGCCAACTCAGAAAAAGTGAGGTGCTAAGCAACTCATTGAGACCTTGTCCCTAAATAAAATACAAAATAGGACTGGGGGTGGGACTCAGTGGTTGAATGCCCCTGAGTTCAATCCTGGGGGCGGGGATTGCAGAGGAGAAGGAAAAAAGACATTAATTTGAAGTCCAGGACCAAAAAAATCAAAACTTCTACATTGTTAAGTAGTTTACATTCGGTTTGTCAAAGCAAGACATGAACCAGAAGATACATTGGAAAGGAGAAATAGGTCAACCTATGAAACTAAAAAAATCGACAAGTTGCATTACAATGTGCACAGAGTGAGTAAAAAATTATAATAATTCCTGGATTTTCCCATAATCTCGGTCAATTTTCTGCTCACAAACTATATATTTCATACTCTGATCAAATACAAACCCTGTTTCCAAAATTTTAAATCCCAAACCTACTTTCATCTATTCTAACTTCCATTTTTCATTTGATTTAACTCACTTTTTTATTCTTCCTCAATGTGCTGAGTCAGATCACCTACTCACTCTGATACAAATATGCCTGGTATTTTTATTCATCTGTACTCTGTCACTCAAGCCCCATATCTTAAATGTCTTTTTTTTCCATGTTTATTCAAATTCTGATTTTATTAAATACCATTTGCATTAATCCTTTGCTCCTATTAAAGCCTCAGATGTTTTCTGATTACTCTAATAAATATTGCTATTTTTATTTTTGAATTTTCACAGTACAAACATGAGTTATACACAATTGCCGCTCTTGGTTGTGTTACAGGGCTAGGTACAGAGCTTGGTTGTGTTACAGGAAACTGAGGCAGCACAAAGACACCCTCCCCCGAAACACACACACACATTTCAAATCCCGGTTCTTGTGATCAAGTCAGAAAATTTTCAGACATGTTTCTCAGAGTAACAGGCATTAGTTTATTGAAGGAATAGGAAAAAGGAAAGGGAATACTCTCAAATGACAAAGTGGATCCTCTTTGAGAGGAGAACCGTGTGCCTCTCCTGCACTCCATCCAGTTTTATTGGGGATCCCAGAGAAGTTTCTAGAGAGTCCTCTCCACTTCTTGACTTATGATGTCAGATTTTCAGGTCTATACTGCCTCAACAATAAAAGGGCATTTTGGACTGTGCTGACCAGTTTTAATTGTATTCTGAACCATACTTTCTTACAGATTTTATGATTTTGAGCAATTACCCTTTGTCACTGAGTTCTGGGATCTGGTCTGTGAAAAGGTTTGTAATGCCAGATTCCTGGGACTCCAGTAGACTTCCAAGAGCCGAATCCAATGCAATCACACAAGAGTCTTTATTGCAAGCTGGAGCCTGGACTCACAACCATTTCTGATGCAGCGGGTCCAAAGAGTGAGTCCAGTCGTTTGTTCAGTGAGATTTTATAGCTTTGGGGGATACTCTATGTGTCACAATATCACATAGCAAATCATTTCATACTGTGGGAAAATCAAACAACAAGTCTTAACATTGATTAGCACATTCGCTGTCAGGAACAAGTTGGGTAAGGGTGATTGGTGAGTTCAAGATGTGGATACATTTGAACTGATTGGTTTAAGCTGTGAGGAGTGTACTCGCTAAACTACAGGGTTTCCTAACATGTTATCAATCACAGAAAGTACTGGGAGGGTCACCTGGCATTTCAGGTATTTTCCCTGTCTCATGTAGATTGGTGGTTGCTAGGGGGTTGCTATGGGTCATGGTCAGGCATTAGGCCCATTCTGTGGCCTTTCTGGGAGCTAGCATAACTAAGTCAGCAGATCTCTCCTGTTATTTACAGACAAACAACTCAGCAGGGTGGCTATGTGCCTAGGAGTGCTCTGTGGGTTTTCCAAGGACAAGGGTCATTCCCTCTCCCTTTGGATAGGCCTTGAGGTAGAAGCTGGGTTTGTTTTTAAAAAATAGAGTCACATCAGTTTCTCAGGTTCACAAAATTCTCCCTCTTCAGGGTATGTGATTTCCTCTCATCAACATTGTTATTTCAGGCATGAATTTCTCCTTCAGATAACAGGTCGTGTGCTGAGGAAGATAACATATCCTGTCCAATTAAGTCATGCAGGGCTGCAGGTAAATTGCTTCTTGGAAAAGAAAGCATGTGGAAGTCAGCATAGTGGGCCCATTTGAAAGAATTATTCCCTTAACTTCATGTTCCCATCATTTGCATCTGTCTGTCCTCAATCAGTTGCATATTGTTTGCATCACATACTGCAGTGAATGTTAGTTTAGTATACCAAATCAGAGTAAAAATGTGTATTCTTTACAGTATAAAATTAACTCTAAGTATTTCATTGTTATATTGTTGGTTAAACTGCAGGATTTGAGTGTATTTGGAGATAGGGTCTTTATAAAAGTAATCAAGTCATAATTGTGGATACATCCTTTCTTTTTCTTTCTTTCTTTTTTTTTTGTGGTGTTTATGTTTGAAGGTAGGGCCCTGTACATGTGAGGAAAGCACTCTACCAACTGAGCTATATCCCCAGCCTAGATACATTTTTGATAGTTCTTATAAAAATGGGAAATTAGACATAAAGATTAATACAAAAACAGGACAGTGTGAAGAGACACAACAAGAAGAGAACCAGCTAAAAGCCAAGAAGAGAGGCCAGAAGATTCTTTTGATTGCTTTCATGAGAAATCAACTCCACCAGCATCTCCATTAGAGTGTAAGAAATATGTCTCTACAACTATGAGATAAATTTCTGGCCAATCAGTTGCAACACAGTTTTAAAGAAGTCCTAGCAAACTAATATGAAGAATTTATCAAATATTTATTATTAGATTTATGAAATAGAGAAAGACTTAAGAATATTAATAATTCCATGTTCTTAACAAAACAAAGTTTAAGCGAATTGCTAGGAAATTAAAATTTATGGATCCCAAGTTCCCAATATTAAAAAAAAAATTGCTTCCAGTGTTGATTATCCAAAATTAAATTATTAACCAGTAAACTAATTATATTACCTAGCTCATACCTTATCTGTGAGAAAAGGAAACACCTGTAGCAGGAAAGAGAAAAACTGACTCAAATGTATTGAATTTGAAGAGCAAAGTGGGCTGTTTTCCTCAGTGCACCTATAAGACTGTATTTGGTGGACAGGTGCTAAATGTTTATGAAATCTATAAAATTAAAAATTGAGTATAAATTCTCATTGCGTTTACAAGGGAAATAGGTTCAGCTGAGAGACATCTACATTTATTTCTTCTCCTGGGAGTCCAGTGGTGAGTGAGACAGACATATCTCTTATCTTTGTGACTTTAATGATAAACCAGGTACTAACAAAATATTTAAAATATCATTCACAACAACAACAACAACAAAGGCAACAATAATGGTGATAATAAAGAGTAATGAATCTTTTGATCGGCAACATATGGGGACCAGAGGCAATGGATGTGAGGACTCTAACCTTCATTGGGAATCCAAGAAAGTACCATTGGTCTGAAACGAGAAATGTGTAGAGATTTTCCATCTTGACAACAGTGAGAGAGAGAAAGTACATGAAGAAAAGAGAAAAAAAATGATTAAATCATGAATCTGGGAGGAAAAAAAATATCTTGGAAGACCAAAAGACTGAGTAGAATTCCCTTTCTTTTGAAGTATGATTTAAAAAGCTCATCCCTCCTTAGCTCTTCTCTTTCCACACCAGAAAGTTCTCTGGTGTAGTTCTTAAACTTTCTATGAACCAGACTGTGGTTTCTGCAGCCGGCTGCCTGTCCTGTCCTGGCCTGGCCTGACACATTAGAAACAAGGAATAAAACAGGAAGACATTCCTCAGAGACTTGTTTAAACTTCTGCAGTGAAGAGAAACACAGGTCTGACCACCAAAATTGAAAACCCAAAGCAGTACTTCAGAGATAAAAACGGCACCAGAAATAGAAGCGAGCAATCATCAAGAGAACAATTTAAAGCACCTGGTGATGATTTAGTCTCACAGCCCAACTCAGGCAGAAGAAAATTCAATATTGTTCAATGAAGTAAATAAAGTATTGAGGAAAATAAAATCCCAGGGCCTAAGATAACAATACTATTGATGTTTGCAGTGTCTGTGTGACAGATGCTCTCAGGCTGCCCCTACAGAGGAGGCTGCACAGCTATACACCAGCTTGTGCCATAATAAACCATTCACTTTCGACAGACTCATCCTGAGGACAGAGAGATTTGGGCAGATATCCTGTGTTCTGTTCTTTAGGGGAGCCCTGCCCTACTGCCAGGAGTCAGCTGGACAATGATTCTTTGAGCCAGGGGGAGCGGTTTGCCAGATGGAGCACAAAAAAGATGTGAGACATGATTTCCCCATAAGTAGGTCTTAAATTGGCCTCATCTCCAAAGCCACCCAAGGGGTATTAATATGAACCACAGGAGGACTATTTGCATGATAACCCCTAGCATCTTCTGGAAAAATCATTAAAGTGATACAGCAAAAGTCCTAACGTGAGTACCAGTGAGCCAGATTTGGCTCTCAGACCTATACTATTTGGACTGAATAATATTGGCTCTCATGTATCTCCTCTTTTTTTTCTTTTTAATTAGTTGCTAACCTTTAAAAACTTGAATTTCTGGCTTCTCTTGAAAATTCAGAGGATCTAATAAAATGAAAACAAGTGCCTATTCCATCTTGTCGATAGGGCATGTGTTCTTTAATTTGCTATATCCTCCAGGACTCTCTGTGGTTGTGCTTATATCTGGCTTGCTTCGTGTCAGTTAGCCCTTCTAGACATTTGAGTCTTAAACAGAGGACTGATATCTTAGACAAATAAACACACAAAGGAGGTTGAAGATTAGAGATGAGAGAGGGAACTTGTTCTCCGGGGGGGGGGGGGTGGTAAAAAAGCCATTTCTATGAGAAATATATTAATAAATTCAACAGAAATTGGGTATATCATAGAGCTATCTAAGAAAGGGAGCAGAATCTTAAAAAGAAGAGGGAAAAAAAAAACAATCAGGGACATAAAGCAAGATGTCTTATGGGATGGCTTGCACTCTTTACCAGAAAAATGAAGTAGCCAAGAACATCCTACTAAAGTGACGTCTTTATCTAAGCTAACCTGCATCAACAATCCCGTCTGTGGCTTGATTCCATCTGATAAAAGCATCATGAGGAAACATATTCTGGAAATGAATTGTTCTGTAATTTGGGATTGAGCTATCTCTGGTTTAGTTAGTTCCACATCAGATGTCTGAGGAAGAATGTGGGAAGTGTTGGTGCCAGAGACACAAAGGAGAAAATATAACCTAGATGTATAAGAAACAAATGAAGCATTATACTTCACAGGTCTTGGTGATACTGCTCAATGATTGTTATTCCTTCAGGCCCTGACAAGCCCCCATATGAGCTCAAAAATTACAAAGAAATCTCAGAAATCTTGAATTCAGACCTAGAATAAGGTGAGCTGCTCACTCTTCTTGGTTCCTGGGTAAAGGTTTGGAGCAATCTAGAGAAAACTGCTTATGCTCATCTGTCTGTCCTCACCAACACCATCAAGGGCTAATATTTCTGAGAAAAAAAGCACAATGCATAGCCTGTAGCTTGACTTTTTCCTAGAAGGTGAGAAGATGAACTCAGCTGATGTTGCTGAGAATCATGCTCCCGGACTGGAAAGCCCATGCAGATCTCTAGCACCTGTGTTGAAGATCTGGAAGTGATGCTGCACCAGGCCAGTGTTTGTTTTATTAGGTTTCCCTCAAAGACATTTTGAGGACACTGAAAATGAAATTAAATAGGTTTCTCTTTTACTGACCCTTTGTGTAAAAATAGCAAGTTTTGGTTTGGCCATTTTATCTGTCATCTGTGGACATTTCTGGCTTGTCAGCGTCGTCAACTATTAAGTATAAGATATATGTGGAACAAAGAAAACCTAAGTGTAGCCAGGCTTCATAATGCATGCCTGTAATTCCAGTGGCTCAGGAAGTTGAGGCAGGAAGACTGCAAGTTTGAGGCCAGCCTTAGCAACTTAGTGAGACTCTAAGGCAACTTAGCAAGACCCTGTCTATAAATAAATAAATTAATAAGACTGGGGATGTGGCTCAGCAGTTAAGTGCTCCTGGATTCAATCAGGTACAAGTGGGGGAGGGAGACCTAAGGGTAATGGGTTGAATAACATCTCGCCAAAATTATGTCTACCTGGAACCTCAGAATGTGCCCTTAATTGGAAATGGTGTATTTGTGCATATAATGGAATTAAGATGAGTTCATACTGACTAGGGTAGACTCTGATTCAACGTGACACATAGGTACAGAGAGACAGAGATTAAAAAAAAAAGAAAGAAAGAAAAACTGTCACTATTGTAGATGATTTCCAGTGTATAAATTCCAAAGGCATTGTTTTATTTTACAAAAATAAAACAATCTTTGAACTAATAAATGTATTTAGCAAGGTTGAAGAATACAAATTAACCTATAGAAATTATCTCTACTGCTGTATGCTAGCAATAAACACATGGATACTGGAATATAATATTACTTAAAACTGTGAAGAGGACTAGGAATGTAGCTCAGAGGTAGAGCACTATTCTAGTATGCACAAGGCCTGGGTTCAATCCCCAACAAACACACACACACACACACACACACACACATACACATACATACACACACCAAACAAAACTTCTAAGAAATGAAATGATTAGCTGTAAATCTAACAAAATGTCCTCTGGGTTAGTAAGCTGAAAACTACACAAACTGATGAAAGAAATGAAAGATAAAAAAATGAATAATCATATTGTTTTGATGGATGGAAATGTGAACATGGTAACACAGCCAATTCTCTATATCTGGACATATAGACTTAGTTCAATATCTATCAAAATCCAAGAAAGATTTTTGTAGAATCACACTAGATTATTCTAAAATGAACATGGAAAAACTAGGCCACTAGAATTGATGAAAAAAAATTTAACAAAGAAGAACAAAGTTGAAGAATTAGTCTACATGATTGCAAGGCTCACTATAGATACAATAATCAACACTGTGTGGTAACAGCAGAAGCACAGACAAATAGATTAATAAAAAAAGAATAGAAAACACAAATAGACACAAATTTGACCCGTGGAATTTTGACAAAAGTGCAAAAGTAATTCAATGGAAGAAAGACACTTTTGTTTTTTTCCCCCAGCCGATGTAACTGGGCATTCACAGTCAAACCTTAAATGATTCTTGTTCCAAGTTTCACATCTTATACAAAATCAATTTATAGATTATGAACAAAAAACATAAATCTTTACAAAGGGGAAAGAAAAAGAAAATGGGAGCTATACTTTGAGATCCAGGGGTAGGCATGGAGTTCTTGGACATGATACAGGGGACATGCCTTTCAGCCTATTAGCCCCAGTGTCCCTTGCCAGGCTCCTTCAGTGTTACTACTATGAAGTGCTTTAGCCACTGGCTGAAGACCAGGCTTAACTGCATAAAAGTTTCCCAGGCCACTTCAGACTTGAAACAATTCTGTCTGCAGAATGTCCACATGATCCGCTGCTGACTGGTGCATCTTCAACCACAAATCCTTTCACACCCCAGAAAGTCTGTTCCTTTTTGTAGTCAGATGAATCCTTCAAAGGTTTTCCAAACCACTTCTTAGGAAGCAGTGAATTGAAGGGAGCTAAATTTGAAGTCTGCATGAAGGCTTCCTTGTAACACATGTGTCATAACATCCAAACTTCTGCCTTTCTCAGTCCTTAACATTTACCTCCCTGAATTCTCATAATTTTTTATTTCACAAGGGTAACTATGTTATATGCCCTGGCAGCAGTTTGCGAGAAAATAATATATTTGAAAAACCTGTGAATCAGAAAGCAGCATGATGCATCAAAAAGGACAGATTGAACAACTGGTTTTCATAAAAATCTTTGCTTTGTGAAGATCCTAAGAGGATGAAAAGTCATAACGTGGGAGAAACAATATTGCAAGTCATATATTTAATGAAGGACTAGTATCTCAAATATATAAAGTACTCTCAAAACTCACAAGTGAGAAACAATCCAATCAGATAATGGACAAAAGACAAAAAGAGACATTTTATCAGAAAATGTGAAAGCAGAAATAGGCTCTTGGAATATGTTCAACATCATTAGCCATTGATGAAATGGAAATTAATACCATAATGAGCTGTTATTGTGCATTTAACAGAATGATTAGATAATATTTATAGTTATAGTTATTAATTATTGTTAATATTAATAATATTTATAATAACAATTTATTATTATTATTGTACCACCTAAAAATAGTGACAGAGATTCCCAGTAATTCATATTTTGCTAGTCTGAATTTAAAATTTCACATCCAAATTCTATTTGATATTTTCTTTAACAAAAATTAAACATGCAACTACCAAACAACACAGCAATTGCATTCTGTGGCACTTATTAGAGAGAAATTAATACTTGTGTGCACAAAAGTATTTTTACACTAACGTTTGTAGCAGATTTTTTATAATTGGCAAAAAACTGTGAACAACACAGAGGTCTTTCAATGGGTGAAGATATAAATAAACTATGGTATATCCACTCTGTGGAATACTCTTCAACAGTATGAAGAAACAAACTTTTAATACACACAATGATTTTGATAAATCTCCAGAGAATTGTTCATGAAAAATAGTCAATCTCAGAGACTATAATCTATATATTTCCATTTATATAACTCCATTGAAATATAGAAATGGAGAATAGATGAGTGGTTGCCAGGAATGAAGAAAAAGGTGTGAATGGAAATGCCTTATTTTACCATATACTTGTCACAGATTTTGTGCCAAACTTTTTTTGCAAAATTGTTGCAGATTTTATTCCTTTTTTTTCTCAAAAAAAATGGGATGCATCTTCATAAGAGGCTTTTTTAAAAATTATTCTGGCATAACTTAAAAATCATTTGTTACTAAACTGTTTTTGGAGCAAGGTTAAGATGCACAGAGTACTTGTGAAGATATGTAAGGATGGTGGTGACAATTAGGTGGTGAAATATAATGAATGTGACTGTCAATAGTTAATATTGGAACACTCATAGTGAAAGAAATGTTCTGCAGCTAGACTATTTCAATATCAGTGAACTGGTTGTGATGTGGATCTATATTTTTACAAGATGTTACTGTTAGGGAAAACTAGGTGCAGATTCCCTCTGTTTTTTTCTTATAAGTGCATATACACCTAAATTTATAGTAAAATAAGCTAAAAAATTTAAACTTGAAGTATTTATACAAATGAATAGTAGTTATGTATTTCAGATTTAACACATAATAGTATAAAGAAATAAAAATCTATAGATCCACAAAAATCCATAATCCTTCCTCCTATTTTTTACATAAGTTTTTTTCATAAATATGAGTATGCATACGTTTATGAATACAGGTGACTACAAACTATAAATAATATTGTTTGTTTAATGAGTGTGGATGAAATGCCAAATATGAACAATAAAACACAATCTATCAAGTTTGATGAGGTGTAACAAATAAATAAAATAGACAATCCATCCTATCATCTCCCCCCAATACTTTCGTCCACTTTGCAAGTCTATCCTCTCCATTCCTGGTTCCACATAAACATGTATAATACTGTTTTGAGGATTATTATATGTACAAAAATTTATCTGCATTGTGTTTTTTTTAAATCTTTCCTTGCTCCCCAAACTTTTATTCTCCTCCTCATTTCGGATGTTGCTGCAGCCCTTTCCTTTCTGTTCCTCTCTTTCAGAAAGGCTGTGAACTTGTGATTTCCTGAAGAGCTCCCTGAATCCGGAGGAAGAGACTTCTCTTTGACTTGAAGGAATGTTAATGTTAAGTATTTTAATTAGGACATATTTTTCTTTAGGGAAGAAGAAAAAGCTTACAAATTGGGGTATTAGAACAGCGGAGTTTTCCTGCAAATTTTTGTTTAATGGCTTAAAACTGGGAACCTGAGAAGAAATGGACATTGGACAGCATTTCACTACATTTATGGTCAAAACCTTGGATAATTAGAAGAGACTTGGGAGCAGCATTTTTAATAGTCCATCACCAAGTTTTGTTGCTCATATCTTTCTGGCAGCAGAAACAAAGTGAAGCTGACATAGTTAATATAGTTAGAAGGAGATTTTTGGCAAGCCCAGGAGGAATTCTACAGAGGCAGGAAGAAGAGGGACCTCATCTTCCTCTCCCTTTAATGGACAGAGGGCTCCTAATCTTATTGGAGTGTTAGGGATGAGAGACAGAACCACCTCCTCTTGATTAAAATAGCTGATCATACATTGCAGGGCACTAAAAAAAGAAATGATGATTGCTATAGTTTGGATCTGGAATAATCCCCCAGAAGCCCATGTGTTGAAAACATGGTCCTCCATGAAGCAATGTTCCAAGGTCGGACTTTCAGACAATGATTGCATCATGAGAACTCTGACCTCATCAGAAGATTAATGCATTGATAGCTAATGGACTGTTGAGGGAAGAACCTGGTTGGCCAAAGTGGTCACCAGAGGTTAAAGTTTTATCTAGATTCTGGCCCCTACCCACCCCCAACCCCTTCTTCCCTGGCTGCCATGAGCTAAGAAGTTTTTCTTCTCCACACCCTGATGCATTGGAGTAAGCCAACCATGGACTGAATCCTCTGAAACCATGGTCCAAAATAAATCTTTCCTCCTCTAAATTGTTCAGGTTAATTATTTTGGTCTCAGCAATGAAACAATTGCTAACATAATGATAGTTAAATATACTAGAAAAGAACATACATCCCTCAAGGGAAAATCCTTTGAGAAATTATATGTAGTTAGAAAGATTTAAGAGGATAAAAGGGAATATAGGAAAGCAAAATCACACTTCTAGAAATAGCTCAGCCTTCTAGGATGAAAGAAATTAGATCTCTAGAACCTCCAAGTCAAGTGGAATTATACAAATGTAAAACATTTTCAGTGTAAAAGGGGAGGCCATTGCAAAAGTTTTCTTTTCTTTTTTATTTTTCTGTGTTTTTGTTGCTGTTTTTTACTTTAGTCATCTCCTATGACAAACTAACCAAGGGAGAGACTTGTTCTATGTTAATGTGTAAAAGGGATAACTCTCTTAAAATATGCTTGTTAGATTCTATTTTCTTGTCTTTAGTCTTCTTTGTGAAATTAAAGGGAAAAAAATTTGTTTAAAAATTTTAAAGGTTATTTACTTTTGGAACATAAACTTTCTATGTGTACAATTACAAGCAAATACATTTAAAATTTCATTTTTAAATAGAAGTGTGAATTTGACCTATTCAGAGAAATTGATGGAAACATTTGATAAGTGCAGAAATGGAATTGAAGGAGACCCAGAAGCTCCCTCCTCTATGTCATGCCATGTGTAATCCAATATCTCTGAGTGTGGGTGGTACCTCTGTCCTTTTTGTAAAGGTTAAGGCAAAAATGATGAGATATATTCCCTAAATTAAGATATTTTATATAGTGAAGATGTTAAGATGTGTCTCCAATGATTTCAAATGGCATTTCATTTTAACAGACTGGTGGGCAAGAGATTATTCTGCTGGGCTTTAAGAAGGAAACTGCCATGTTGTGAAATGCTTATTGAGAAGGCTACAGAGCCAGGAGGGCAATGTCCTCTCAGCCCAGAAGACATATACGATAGCATGGAACTGAATTTTTCTAACAACCTGAATGAGCTTGGATGTGGATTCTTCCTCAGTCAATTCTCCCAATGAGAATGCAGTATTGTTGTTATTTTGATTGCAGCACATGAGATCGTGAGCAGAGGAACCACTATGCTATGCTTACATTTTGAACCACTGAAATGATGAGATAATAAATGTGTGTTATTTTAATTGCTCAATTTCCAATAGAAAAAAATATGAGGCCATATTTCTAGAATTAGCCATGACTCAGGAATTCAGGATGGTATCAGTCTGCAATTTAAGTATTACTCTAAATGGGTTATTATAAATCATTTTACTTTTTGACATAAAATTGTTTAATGATAGATAATTTTTCTAGAAAGTGTAGAGATCTGTTAGAGTGTAAGAGTATAATATCCATATGTAAATATAATCTAAACAACATTCATCAAGTTCTTCCCCAATGCCATTTTGAAAATTATTTTTGTTACAATAATATCAAAATACCATAGCTTTTGAGGCTTCCCACAACAATGTTAGAACACTTTCTAGTTTTTCTAAAAAAAAAATATTTTTTTTAATTTTACAATTGTCAGCTATAGTTTCTGTCTGAAGAAATATATATTTTAGAGGGGATCCAACATGGCGGCGGGCAGAGAGGCTGCGCTTTTAAGGCACACCCAGTGATGGGAACATAAAATCACAAGGATAACTCTTGGATTCGTCCAACGGAGATTCTCCTAGCAAAATTCCTCTGAAGAGAGACCGCCCGGGAGCTACTAGAATTTTTTTGAAGCATCTGTGTGACCCGGATGAGCGGGACCCTGCCAGAGACGCGGAATTCCAAAACTAACAGCCACAATCCGGGCACCGCGGGCACAGCTGCAGATCCGTCCACCCGCCCGCAACCAATGTGACTGGGTCCTGCTAGACGCCGAGACACAGCTTGGCAGGAAGAAGTCTTTAGCCAAACCTCCACAAACCAGAAGCTGAGGCGAACCGGGCCGGACCAGTCCCACCCCTCCCCTCGGACACTCCGGCAAGGAGCCTGGGGCCTGCCATAGCAGAGAGGTGATGTCATCGGAATTCGGCCGGCGGAATTCCTTCCCAGCAGAATCCACTTTAGCAGGTGCGTGACTTCCCATACTGATACAAGCAGCCAGGAAACATCATTGACTTCTCAGGGGTCGTGTCCGTAGGGAAGCAGAGGGGATCCCAGAACCCCAGCCCCACATATCACCAGCGGCAAATCCCGAGGTCTTAGCCACCAGTTTACCACAGCACTGGGGCTTAAAAGGGACATGGGGTGGGGCTGAAAGTGTAACTAGACCTTGGGGGAGTCACTTCTGGGGAACAGGACCTGGCTGGTAGACTGTCAGGAGGAAGGGTGTTAAGAGCTGGAGAAGTGAAATGGCTCTGGACTGACAAGTCTGAGAGACCCCCAGGAGACGCCCTACAGAGACAGCTCTTGGCTGGTAGAGAGCAGACGCTCCTCTTGGAGGGCACAGCACCGCCTACTGGAAGAGAGGAAGGTGGATCTCTAAGACTTTAATTTTTGTGTTTTTTTGGTGTTTTTTTTTTGTTGTTGTTGCGGTTGTCGATATTTTATTCTCTCCTTCTTCTCTCCCTGTTCCTTTCTCCCCTTTTCCTTCTCTCTTTCTATCCCATTTCAAGTTTTATTGTTCTTTTCATTCCCCTCTAATCTATCTCTACCTATAACCTTTTTTCTTTTTTTAACAGCACCCTCACTCCCCTAACCCCCAACTCTCATCCCAAGCATTACATCTTCCATTGCGTGTAATTGTCTAAATGCAAATAGGTGAATGTCTCGAGGCTGTCTATAAGACTCATAAATACCTAGCTACTATCAGCACCCTGATCCAATTGCCTGGTAGTATCCACCTTCAGTGGAGCAATCTTCTAAAGTAGCCAAGACATACTAACCGTCGTACCACCAGAGCACCCAACCTAAACATATAGTCCTAAGAACAAACAGCAAAACATTATATGCATACAGAACCTAGAAGCCTTATATGAATTGAATGAATCAGCTGTAAAGTACAACAAAGCCCAACATTTCTAGGCATAATCTCCCACCACAAAAGAGAGACAACAGAGATATACAAAGCCAAAACAAATGTGTAGGAGAAAGCAGTTACTAAGCAGTCAAACAGAGCTGGAAAGCAACGTGAACAATATGAAAAAACAAGAAAAAAAGGGTTACAAACAATAGAGGACAACCCAAATTTACAGGAGGGCCTAGAAGAATCGGAAACATGGACAGGGAAAGAAATCAAGGCATACGTAATTCAGATGGAACGGAATATTAGAGAAGACATGAGACAGCAAATCCAAGCATTGAAAGTATATTTTGAAGAGGAACTAACCACACAAATTCAATCCACAAAGAATGAGCTTTATCAGGAGATAGAGGTGTTAAAAAAATATCAAGCTGCAATCATAGAAATGCAAGAAACCGTAAATCAGATTAAAAGTGCTAAAGAGAATATTACAAACAGACTGCATCAAGTAGAAGTCAGAACATCAGATAATGAAGACAAAGTTTATCAAACTGAAAAGAATATAGTCAAGACAGAAAAGATGCTGAAATCTCACGAGCAATCTATCCAAGAGATATGGGACCTCATCAAAAGACCTCATCTGAGAGTCACTGGGATAGAAGAAGGCACAGAGAATCAATACAAAGGAATGGATAGCATACTAAGAGAGATAATACTAGAAAACTTCCCAGAGATGAAAGATGGAATGGATTGCCAAATCCTGGAAGCTTACAGGACCCCAAACATCCAAAACCATAATAGACCAACTCCAAGACACATAATTATGAAGATAGCTAACATACAGGACAAGGAGAGAATACTAAAAGCTATGAGAGAAAGGAGGCAGATTACATTTAGGGGTAAACCAATTAGGTTAACGACTGATTTTTCATCACAGACTTCGAAAGCGAGAAGATCCTGGAACAACGTATTTCAAACACTGAAAAATAATGGATTTCAACCAAGAATCCTGTATCCAACAAAACTAAGCTTCAGATTGGACAATGAAATTAAAATATTTCATGATAAACAAAAGCTAAAAGAATTCACAGCTAGAAAACCAGCACTGCAAAGTATGTTGAGCAAAATATTACAAGAAGAGGAATTGAAAAATAGCACCCAAAATTAACAGTGGGAGGTATCTCAGTAAAGGGGGAGAAAAATAACCAAAGAGGGAAAACTAACCAATCTAAAATAAATAAATAAATAAACATGACTGGAAGTACAAACCATATTTCAATTGTAACCTTAAATGTTAATGGCTTAAATTCACCAATCAAGAGACATAGGCTAGTAACCTGGATTAAAAAAACAAATCCAACAATATGCTGCCTTCAGGAGACTCACATGATAGGTAAAGACATACACAGACTGAAGGTGAAAGGGTGGGAAAAATCATACCACTCACATGGCCCTAGGAAGCAAGCAGGAGTGGCCATTCTCATATCGAATAAAGTCAACTTCAAACCTAAGGTAATCAAAAGGGATAAAGAAGGACACTATATACTGTTAAAAGGAACCATCCACCATCAAGACATAACAATTATCAATTTGTATGCACCAAACAATGGTGTGCAACGTTCATAAAACAAACTCTCCTCAAGTTCAAGAGTCAAATAGACCACAACACAATTATTATGGGGGACTTCAACACACCACTCTCGCCATTGGATAGATCCTCTAGACAAAAGCTGAACAAAGAAGTTATAAAACTCAATAACACAATCAATAACCTAGACTTAACTGACATATATAGAATTTATCAACCGTCATCAAGTGGATACACATTCTTCTCAGCAGCACATGAATCCTACTCAAAGATAGACCATATATTATGCCATAGGGCGACTCTCAGTAAATATAAAGGTGTGGAGATAATACCATGGACCATATCTGACCATAATGGAATAAAACTGGAAATCAATGATAAAAGAAGGAAGGAAAAATCCTGCATCACCTGGAAAATGAACAATATGTTACTGAATGATCAATGGGTTACAGAAGACATAAAGGAGGAAATCAAAAAATTCCTAGAGTTAAACGACAATACAGACACAACATACCGGAATCTATGGGACACAATGAAAGCAGTTTTAAGAGGGAAATTCATTTCCTGGAGTTCATTCCTCAAAAAAAGAAAAAACCAACAAATAAATGAACTCACACTACATCTTAAAACCTTAGAAAAGGAAGAACAAAACAACAGCAAACATAGCAGAAGACAAGAAATAATTAAAATCAGAGCGGAAATCAACGAAATTGAAACAAAAAAAACCATTGAAAAAATTGATAAAACTAAGAGTTGGTTCTTTGAAAAAATAAATAAGATAGACAGACCCTTAGCCATGCTAACGAAGAGAAGAAGAGAGAGAACGCAAATTACTAACATACGGGATGAAAAAGGCAATGTCACAACAGACACTACAGAAATACAGAAGATAATTAAAAAATATTTTGAAACCCTATATTCCAATAAAATAGAAGATAGTGAAGATATTGATAAATTTCTTAAGTCATATGATCTGCCCAGATTGAGTCAGAAAGACACTCACAATTTAAACAGACCAATAACAAAAGAAGAAATTGAAGAGGCCATCAAAAGACTACCAACTAAGAAAAGCCTGGGACCGGATGGGTATACAGCAGAGTTCTACAAAACCTTCAAAGAAGAATTAATTCCAATACTTTTCAAGCTATTTCAAGAAATAGAAAAAGAAGGAGCTCTTCCAAATTCATTCTATGAGGCCAACATAACCCTGATCCCAAAACCAGACAAAGACACTTCAAAGAAAGAAAACTATAGACCAATATCTCTAATGAACTTAGATGCAAAAATTCTCAATAAAATCCTGGCGAATCGAATGCAAAAGCACATCAAAAAAATTGTACACCATGATCAAGTAGGATTCATCCCTGGGATGCAAGGCTGGTTCAATATACGGAAATCAATAAATGTTATTCACCACATCAATAGACTTAAGGATAAGAACCATATGATCATCTCAATAGATGCAGAAAAAGCATTTGACAAAGTACAGCATCCCTTTATGTTCAAAACACTAGAAAAAATAGGGATAACAGGAACTTACCTCAACATTGTAAAAGCTATATATGGTAAGCCTCAGGCTAACATCATTCTAAATGGAGAAAAACTGAAGGCATTCCCTCTAAAATCTGGAACTAGACAGGGATGCCCTCTCTCACCACTTCTATTCAATTTAGTTCTTGAAATGCTAGCCAGAGCAATCAGACAGACAAAAGAAATTAAAGGCATAAAAATAGGAAAAGAAGAACTTAAATTATCACTATTTACGGATGACATGATAATATACTTAACAGACCCAAAAGGGTCTACAAAGAAACTGCTAGAGTTAATAAATGAATTCAGCAAAGTGGCAGGATATAAAATCAACACGCATAAATCAAAGGCATTCCTGTATGTCAGCAACAAAACTTCTGAAATGGAAATGAGGAAACCCATTCCATTCACAATAGCCTCAAAAAAAAAAAAAATAAAATACTTGGGAATCAACCTAACAAAAGAGGTGAAAGATTTATACAATGAAAACTATAGAACCCTAAAGAGAGAGATAGAAGAAGATCTTAGAAGATGGAAAAATGTACCCTGTTCATGGATAGGCTGAACTAACATTATCAAAATGGCGATAATACCCAAAGTTCTCTACAGGTTTAATGCGATGCCAATCAAAATCCCAATGGCATTTCTTGTAGAAATAGATAAAGCAATCATGAAATTCATATGGAATAACAAAAGACCCAGAATAGCAAAAACAATTCTAAGCAGGAAGTGTGAATCTGGAGGTATAGCGATACCAGAGTTCAAACTGTACTACAGAGCAATAGTAACAAAAACAGCGTGGTACTGGTACCAAAACAGGCAGGTGGATCAATGGTACAGAATAGAGGACACAGAAACCAATCCACAAAATTACAACTTTCTTATATTTGATAAAGGGGCTAAAAACATGCAATGGAGGAAGGGTAGCATCTTCAACAAATGGTGCTGGGAAAATTGGAAATCCATATGCAACAAAATGAAACTGAATCCCTTTCTCTCGCCATGCACAAAAGTTAACTCAAAATGGATCAAGGAGCTTGATATCAAATCAGAGACCCTGCACCTGATAGAAGAAAAAGTTGGCTCCGATCTACATATTGTGGGGTCAGGCTCCAAATTCCTTAATAGGAGGCCCATAGCCCAAGAGTTAATAACAAGAATAAACAAATGGGACTTACTTAAAAAAAAAGTTTTTTCTCAGCAAGAGAAACAATAAGAGAAGTAAATAGGGAACCTACATCCTGGGAACAAATCTTTACTCCCCACACTTCAGATAGAGCCCTAATTTCCAGAATATACAAAGAACTCAAAAAATTAAACAATAAGATAACAAATAACCCAATCAACAAATGGGCCAAAGACCTGAACAGACACTTCTCAGAAGAGGACATACAATCAATCAATAAGTACATGAAAAAATGCTCACCATCTCTAGCAGTCAGAGAAATGCAAATCAAAACCACCCTAAGATACCATCTCACTCCAGTAAGATTGGCAGCCATTAGGAAGTCAAATAACAATAAGTGCTGGCGAGGATGTGGGGAAAAGGGTACTCTTGTACATTGCTGGTGGGACTGCAAATTGGTGTGGCCAGTATGGAAAGCAGTATGGAGACTCCTGGGAAAGCTGGGAATGGAACCACCATTCGACCCAGCTATCGCCCTCCTCGGACTATTCCCTGAGGACCTTAAAAGAGCATACTATAGGGATACTGCCACATCAATGATCATAGCAGCACAATT
Organism: Callospermophilus lateralis; assembly: GCF_048772815.1. Lineage (NCBI taxonomy): Eukaryota > Metazoa > Chordata > Mammalia > Rodentia > Sciuridae > Callospermophilus > Callospermophilus lateralis. The sequence continues at coordinate 4,103,759 of NW_027510917.1, forward strand.
CACAATAGCTAGATTGTGGAACCAACCTAGAGGCCCTTCAATAGATGAATGAATAAAGAAAATGTGGCATCTATACACAATGGAGTATTATGCAGCACTAAAAAATGACAAAATCATGGAATTTGCAGGGAAATGGATGGCATTAGAGCAGATTATGCTAAGTGAAGCTAGCCAATCCTTAAAAAACAAATTCCAAATGTCTTCTTTGATTTAAGGAGAGCAACTAAGAACTGAACAGGGGGAAAGAGCATGAGAAAAAGAGTAACATTAAACTGAGACGAATGAAAGGAGGAAAAGGGAGAGGGAAGGGAAATTGCATGGAAACGGAAGGAAAACCACATCATTATACGAAATCACATATATGAGGTTGGGAGGGGAAAGGGGGAGGAGGGAGAGAATGGAACAACAACAGATGAGGTAGAGAGGGAAGATGGGAGGGGAGAGGAGGGGGGATAGTAGGGGATAGGAAAGACAGCAGAATACAACAGTCACTAATATGGCATTATGTAAACATTGTGAATGTATAACTGATGTGATTCTGCAATTTGTATTTGGGGTAAAAATGGAAAAGCATAACTCACATGAATCAAATGTATGAAAGATGAAAAAAAAGAAATATATATTTTAATCAAATACAAGGGAGATGTATTACATAACAGAAAATTTGGAATACTTTAAAATGTATGAGGGGAAAAAATTTTGAAAAATGAACTTGCTTTTTGATAACTTGAATCTACTTTATTTGCCATGCTGGAGTTCTAATCTCGGACCTCAAGTATGCCAGGCAAGTGCTTTCTACCACTGAAATATATCCCGACTCCCCATCTAAGTCTTTTATCAGTAAATGTCTATATGGTTATCATTCAATTACAAAGATTCTAAATGGAACTTATGTGTCAGTCATATTTTATTTTACTCAAATTTATTTAAATTGAATATTTGAAATTTCACATTATATAAAGTACTTGAAGAATTATAACATATGTGCTGAATCTGACTAGGATTTTTTACAATATGAGATGTCCCCTAAAGAACAGGGCCATATATGGTACAAGTCACTTAGAAAGACTCTTTGACATAAACTTTGTGGACAAATTTAAATTATGATACATGGGATTGTGATAGTTAAGCCCAAGTGACTCCATTTTGTAAAACAGCCATGCCAAGTAGAAAGGTTGTGACTGGGGCAAGTTGTTCTTTTCCTTTGCTATAGAAACCCTTAAGAACACGGAAATACCTAACGGGGCTTTGTTTTGTAACTAGGGTTTTTGTAAAGGGGCTCTGTTTCTGTAACTGGGTTGACTGGGCTAATTGTGATTGGTAAAGCTTCCCGCCACCTGACAGCAATCTTCCCCTTCTGTCACTTGGTTTGCTTGCATTGGCTAAACACCCAAACGTCCCTTTTGTGGTTTTCTGGCTTAAAAGGAGTCCCCTTCCAATTATTCGGGGCTGATCAGGGAACAGACTTTATGTTCCTGCTCAGTTGCCACCTGTATGCTTCAATAAAGGCTTGATTCAATTATATGTGAGTGATCTGGAAGTCAATTTATGAAACCCTGGGACATTGCGTTAACTATAATAGGATAATTTTGAGCATTCTAAATTTATTTTTTTAATGTTTTTGTCAGTCAGCTTTGCATTCCTATGATCAAAATACCTGACAAAAACAAATGAGAAGAGAAGTTTATTTTGGCTCACAGATTCAGGGTTCTCAGTATTTTGTTGGTCAACTCCATTGCTCTCTGCCCCAAGGCGAAACAGAACATCATGGCAGAGGGTATGGTGGAGGAAAACTGCTCAGCTTATGACAGCCAGAGAGCAGAGAGCCAGTGTGGGACAGGGGAAAATATGAACCCAAAGGTACACCCCAGTGACCTACTTCCTCCTGCCACAATCTGTCTGCTTACAGTTATGCTTAGAATAGTTTTCCTTTGGAATTATTAATCTATCAAATAGATTTTTCAGCTAATTAGATTAGAGTTATTATATTTTAATCACATCACCTCTGAACATTCCTGCATTGTCTCACACATCTTATTTGAAGGATACCTCATATCCAAATCATAACAATGGTTTTAAATACATTTTAATATATTTGGGGGAATTGACTTGTGAGCAACTGAGGTAACAGCTTTGTACCTAAGTATATTGTAGTTAAACAATAAGACTGCTTAATGGCAAAACAATAAACAGTGACTCTAGTTAAGGTGAAAAATAGAACTCAGTTATAATAAAAGAGTGGGTTTCAAATAGAGGCAAATAGAAGATTTAAACAATATTTGAGAGTCATTTGCTAAATATTTATAGACTCTGTTACACCAGATGTTCTGATCAGTAGGGGAAAATAATTTATGTGAGGGGGTATAAGTTTTCTTCTTCTTTCAAGACTCCAAGATACTATCTTGTTCTGCAGGCTCTGGAGTCAATTGAAGGACAGATGAGATAGATTTTAAAACCAGGGAGAGGGAAATTGCAGACTTCAAAATCGTGAGGGACAACATTGTACTTTATTCTTTGTTCTGACAATAAATATATAGGTAGCAGATTAAATTGTGGTTTGTAAATGTGTATGTGACAGGAACATAAATAGAGCTTGATAACCAAGACAATAAAACATATTTACTAACTTTAAGTCATGGCTTTATAAAATTGGAAAATACTTTTCCAAGTAAGATAACATAATTAGAGAAGGAATTTTCTATTTGAATTGGGAAATAGTAGGTGAAGTTGAATGTCCGAGTAGTGGAAAACAGATGAGCAATAAGATAGCAGGCTACTGCAGAGAAGGATCTGGAAATGTCAAGAAACACTGTGTCACCATTTCTTTCCTGGTGAGGTATTATTTACCTTCGAAATCTCATTCCAAGTCACTTTCTCTAAATATTTGATCCAACTCCTCATTTTGGATTTTCATTCCACATAGTCTATATTGTTATTAGAATTTAATAATTACTTAATTTTGAATATGTCTGCTTTTCTCACTATATTCTTGGTTTTTTGAAGTTAGTGACTGTAACTTGTCAATATTTATAGCTCAAATGCTGAAGACTGAACATGAGGTCTAGTATATAGAACACTTTAATGCTTTGCTGAAATAATTTTAACTAAATGCATTGTAAATCATATCAAAAAATCTTGTCTTTCTTGTATTGCCTTGATTCTGTCTCATTTTGGTCCTTACATTCTTTCCTTGCTCATTTCCTTACATCCTGCTGCATTGTAAAGTGTTTTTGATTTTTTTTTTCTTTTATGGATTCCTGGACTCTTGGAAAATACATTATGTACCATGGAACTTTGAAATTCGTGTATCCAGTATATCCAGCACAATATTCAGCACTTGGTATGTGTTCAGTGAACACTTGAAAAAACAAGTGAATGGATAGTTGGATACATTAATAAATTAACATTTAAAACCTTTGAGAACAATCATGTAAGGCAATGTTTTAGTCATTTTTTTAAAAAGGCCTGACAAGAAAAATTTTAGAGGCGGAAAAGTTTATTTGGCACTCATGGGTATGGTGGTCTCTGTCCACAGAGAGCCATCTCCATTGTGCTGGGTCCAAGTGAGACGGGACATCAAGGAGGAAGGTTGTGGCAGAGGAAAGCAGCTTAAATAAATGACAATCAAGAAACAGAGTGCTCACCAGGAACAAAATACATATACCCCAAAGGTATACCCCTAGTGACCCTCCTCCTTCAGCCACACCCTACCTGCCTACAGTCACCACCCAGCTGATCCCTATCAGGAGATTCTAAACTTCCTTGCTCTGTCTCACACATGACTTTTGGGGGACACCTAACATCTAAACCATAACAGGCAATTACATTGTAAACCAGGATTATAAAATTTTCTATTATATAAAATACATTTTTCATTTATGCTTTTATTTGAATCATAAGAGGAAAAGATAAATTGTCTTTATATTATCTGGTTAGCAACTGATTCATCTTTATCATCTTCAAATTAAGTTTCATAGATTCTATGATTCTTATTTCATGACTAATACATTTTATGGCAAGTTGCTTTTTTTTTTTAAACAGACATAAACAAACATTTATTTCTCACAATTCTATGGGCTGGGAAGTCCAAGATTGGACAAATTGTTTTGAGGAAGGCAGAATGGTAATCAAACTAAATTTTCTTTGAGTAGCTGATTAATTTGCTTGGAAAGCCAAATTCTTATGTAGTTTTACACTGTTAGCATGTATGTTTTAAATGCTGCATTTACAATTCAGAATGTAACCATATCCTTTCCATATAGGTCCTGATTAAATGATTTAAACTACCTCTCCTCAAATTAAATATGATCATGTTCCAGGTCAGCTTAAAACCCACTGTGATCTCATCACTGTTTATAGAAGAAATTAGTACAGGCTTCCTGGCATGGCCTCTGTGCTCTTTCATAATCTCATCCTAACCCATTTCTGGTTTAGTCCCCGTAAATTCTATCATTCATGTTTGATAGCCACCCTGCACTTCTTCCAATTCCCTGCCGGTGTTAGATCCTTCAAAGAGGAGTCTTCCTGTTTATTCTCATGTCCATTTTATTTTCCTAGTCCAAGGATCTATTTTTTTCTCAAACTATATTGTGACAGTAGTTCCAAATTGTTCCATATATGTTTTGAAATTAGTGTTGTAGAGTACAACTGGGGCAAATATTTCAAAATAAAATTCTAAAATTGGGTTTCACAATACTTCAAGAAATTTGTATAACTCACAAGAAAAAGACCCAAAAAAGATATTGGCATAATGTGACCTGTTCTACCCTCCAACTTCACATCTATGGATTCATTATCTATTTTCAGCCACCATCCTCTAAGGGTTCCTTTTTCATTTCCTTGAAAATATCATGCTTCCTCAGGTCATAGTGTTTCCTTTAAATTGAATATTCTTCTGGAATACCTCCTTTTATTTGTTTAACCACATTTTATGTTTCAAATATTAACTTAGAAATTAGGACTATTTAGTTTGCATTTCTTCTTGAAAACCAGAGAATTGAAAGAGGATCACTGTTCCTTAACACAAACAAACAAACAAAAATATTCCACGTTCATGATTTTTCTTTAGCTGGAGTACTGAAGCAATGATACAAACCATACCCCAAAATCTATGGAGAAGCCTGTAAGGGGAAAAGGAGATGTGAACATGTTCTCACCCAGGATCCTGCAGCAAGGCATGGGTGAGGATATGGCTGGAGTTGCTAACAAATTGGTAGAGATGACTGTGCCCTAACTAACATATTTAGAGAACTTTGGTGCTGAATAGAGGGAGTTTATGCCTATTTGCAGATTTTTCTATGTGGATCTTATATGATATAGAAAGATTGGCTGAAGTTATATTTTTTTTTTTTAAAAAAAAAGGTTGTCTAATGTTGTAGGCTTGAAAAGGGCGATCACAGTGATGTCAGGAGCCCATTCTGACACTCTGACCCTATTCCCCTTTCCCACAAAACATATTGAAAAAGAAGACTCACATGCCATGTTCCTAAAACATTAGTGATGGCTGGTGAGAGAAATTCTTTACAAGTGGTAGAAATATAGGCTGGGCCCTAACTGCAGTTGTAATACCAGTGGAGACACTGAGAAGTCCAGAGCTAAACCAGTGCCCCCTGCAGAGACACAGTGTTTGCCTATGATTGAGGCTTAATAAGAATAATGGGGAATGTTCCCCACAGACTCTGCCACCAGACTAAAAGCTAATTACTACCAGGTAGCAGAGTAAAACTTTTAGAAAAGAACCAGGAGAAGAATAAGACTCTACGGGGCCAAGGGAGGGGGACAAGTCTTTAAGGCACATTGCAAAGAGAAGATATAAAGTTGAGAGTTTAGCAGAAATAATAAAATCATATTAAGAAACCCTTCTCAATCCTAAATACTGATAATCACTACAGGAATTTGATAACCAGGGTGCTCTAAAGTTAACAATAACAACAAAAGAAATGGAATTAAGTGCAACTCCTGACTCTAGCATGAGAGGCATGCCAATTATTTTTAACTCACCCCCAAATGAGACACTTTAACTATGTCTTTATTGTCTCACATAAGGTGTCTGCTTCTTTCAACCAAACATTACAAGGTTTATGAAAAAGCAAGGAATAGAAAGAAAAACCTGCCAAACGACAAAAAATAATTGAAAGAGACAGGCAGATATTTGACACTGACACTGGAAGCTTCTGAATAGAATTTCAAAATATGTATAATAAACACAAGAAAGGCCTTCATGAAGAATGTGGACATAATATGGGATCAGATGGGTCATTTTAGCATTGATATGGAGTATTTTAGACGGAAACATACAAAAATACCACATTATCACTATAGCAAAGATAAGGAGTGTCTTCAATGTATTTTTTTAGTAAATTTGATTCATTTAGCAAATATGACTTAATAAATATGATTCATTATGTCAAAGACAGGCCAAAACAAAATATGAGAACACAGAACAGAGTTCTAATGGTAATGGAACAATGTCAAATGTTCTAACAAACTTTTCAAATCTCAGAAGAGAGAGAGCAGGGAGAAGAAATGTTTGGGAAAATAAGGGACACAGATTTTCTTTAATTAATGATACACATTAACTACTGTTAGCCACATGTGTGTATATAGACACAGACACACACACACACACCCCTAGGCATATCATATTTAAATTGCTGAAAATAAATACAAATGATAGGAAATAAACAATGAAAAGTATTAAATTCTTTTTTCTTATGCTTGTTATTAAATAACTCTAATGCAAAATAGTGATATATATCACAGGGATGTATGAACACAAATAAGGTACATTTAAAGCTCATGTGAAATTAAATGTCTGAGCACAATGGAACAATGCATGGAAGGAACAAATTGATATATTATGTTGTAGGCAGTTTATTAAAAACATCAAAAAGAATAACATTACCCTAAGTAGAAATTAAATTATTTAAAATGTCTTTTAAAAGCTAGGGATGACATGAACTTTTTGAAATTTAAACATAATAACTCAGTAGTGGAATATTCAGTAAGTTCAGAAGAAGGAGTTAATTCTGTGTTACATACACTTATTTTACTTTATGTGCTTATTTCAGCTCATAGTAATGATTTTAGGAAATGGCTTATTTGTAAATGTCATTCTCCACAAATTATAAATGCCATGAGGACTGAGGACACAGATGGTTGTACATCAGATTGCATCCCCACAGACTAGACTGTACAATAGACTTGATAAATATTTGTTGAATAAACAAATAAAATCTACCTGCCTTTGCAAGCAATTTTCTTTGTCACCGATGCCCTTAGTCCTTTTTATTAGCTGAAAATGAGTTCCCAGGTTTTTAAGACACGTTACCTATTTCCTTCACAACTAGTTTATACAATCTCTTTATTTAGTATTCACTGCATATAGTTTGCTAGGTCTGCCATATCAAAGTAAAATAGATCAGGTGGCTCAAATAGTAGAAATTTGTTTTCTCAGAGTTCTGAAGATTGGAAGTCTAATATTAAGGTGTTGGTAGCTTTGGTTTTTCTTCAGGCTTCCTCCTTTGGCTTACTGATAGCTGTCTTCTCCCTTTGTCTTCACGTGGTCTTCCCCTTATTCAAGAGGATCTCCCTGTGTATTCAAATGTACTCTTTTTATAAGAAGACCAATCTAACTGGATTAGGACCCACTACGATGACCTCATTTTATTGTAATTAGTGCTTTAAAGGTCCTACCTCTAAATACAGTCATATTCTAAGGTACTTGAGGTTAGGGTTCCAACTTATGAATTTTGAAGAAAAGTAATTTAATCCTTAATACTTACTTTCTGTCTGTGACTGTGAAGCAATAGTAGGGTGTAGACAGGTCCAATTATGACCAAGAAATGGTGCCTGACTTAAAGGAATGCAACATAGTTTGTTGATAATTGAATAATCCAATATTCGCAATGCAAAAAAAATTGTGTCAATTGGGACTGGGGATGTGGCTCAAGTGGTAGAGCACTCGCTTAGCATGCTTGGGGCACTGAGTTTGATTCTCAGCACCACATAAAAATAAAATAAAGATATTGTGTCCACCTAAAACTAAAAAAATAAATATTTTTAAAAATTCATGTCAATAGAGTTAAAGGCTTTTGATGACTTCTAGAATGAATGGATATGTAAAACAATTGGAAATTTTTACTTATTGCAGACATATCATTTAATGTTTTGATTTTGTTGAGGATTTTAGCAACAGATATTGCTTCATTTAAAAAAAATATTTGTAAAATAAATACAAATGGCATTTGTAAAATTAAGTACATAATATGGTTTTCATGTGCTCATTTGGCATGTTTGGTGTAATTTGTAATTACTATGTACACAAGTATACTATCTAGAAGCAGCTGAGATCTGGTGTAATTACCCATTAACTATAATTATTATGATAAAATTAACTACAAAAAAAAAGAGTCACAGAGGCATAAGTATTCCTTGTCATCATAAGCTAAGGATTCAAACATATCTATGGAAAATTAGTGTTGTTATGGATTTCAAAGTACATTAGAGCTTATGTTTCCTTTGGTATTGTGAAGAATAATACGACATGCTCTCTTGGACCATTAATGAGGATGTTTTCCTTCCACCCAGCTTCCCCGTTCCTAAGGTACATGGACCATGATACAAGGGAGTCCTAGATTGCTAACACTTATGTTGCTCTAGCTGTACACAGTATTGAAAAGTGACATTAAGAAGTCTCAGACCTCCCGTTCTGTAAATTGTTTCTTAATTCTGTTGATTTCTTCCTTTGCTATGCAGAAGCTTCTAAGTTTGATATAATCCCACTTGTGTATTTTCACTCTGGTTTCCTATGCCTTTGGGGTCCTATCTAAAATTTGTTGCCTACACCAATTCTTAAAAGAAGTGTTTCTTCTTTTTTTCTTGTAGTAATTTTACCATTTCAGGATTAACATCTAGGTCTTGATCCATTTGAGTTGATTTTTGTTTACAGTAAGAAGAGGGATCTAGTTTCTTTCTTCTCCATATGTTCATTCATTTATGTTAGCACCCTTTATTGAAGAAACTATCTTTTCTCTACTGCATATTCTTTGGTGCCTGAGGATAAGTACCAGTTAAAACAATATGATATGTCTAAAAATGACTAAGAGTACAAAATATCCAACACATATAAATTATTAATGATTGAAGAGTTGTAAATGTTTGTTAGCTTTATTTGATAATTACATAATATAATATGATGTATTAAATTACTAATAAAGTATTCCCATAAAGATGTACAAATATATATCATTTAAAAAAGAAGTCTAAGATGTAAGGGTGACTCAGAGAGACTAAAAAAAAAATAAAGTGAAGTCTAAAATTTAAAAATTGAAAGAATGAGATATGCTCAAAATATTTGGAAAAAAAACTTGATGGAACTTCAAGAAGCACACAAATATTCATGGAATTAAATCTATAATTTAATATAACATGTTTAAATAGAACTAGAGAGATAATAAGGATAGATATACTGATAAAGGAACTGAGGAACCAGGAAGTGTGTGTGTGAGAGGTTATCACAAAGATAAATAAGAGAGGGAAAATGATGAGAAAGAAAGAAAGATAATAGATATGAAGAAAAATAATTACATAGATATGCATAACAGAAAATTTAAGAGAGGAAGATGGTAAGGGAGGCAAAAAGATAATATTAATAGAAATTGCAGTCAAAAGTGATAGGATAATTTGTTACTTTAATGCAAAAAATATTTGGAACCATGTCTTATACATAACATTAATTCTCATCGTACGAAAAATTGTAACGAGAAAAAAACAAACTTTAAGATATTTAGAAGAATATTTATATAGGACTATATGTAAGACTTCTTGTTGGAAAAGATTTCTTTACAGAAATAACTTTTAAATAAGACTATAAAGCACTGTAGACAAAGAAAATGATTGTCAAAATCTACAACATTAAAAATTAAAAACATTGATTCAGCAAAGACTATTTTAAGTATTTGAAAAATAAATCATAGCTTATAAAATATTTGCACATAAATACACAAAAACAATAGAAGACTGTTATGCAAAATATATAAAGAATTTCCACAAATCAATTTAAAATAAACTAATGAAATATTTAATGGAAAAACTGGGCAAGATGTAAAAAAAATTTTTGAAGGAGAAACATAAATGAACCAGAAATATATGATAAAATGCATATAATATTAAGTAATAACTTTAAGACCTCTGAACTATTTAATTTTAGAGCACTTTTACTCTTTTTACATAATTCATCATTATTTCATTTCTTCCTTTGATATATTCAGCCTAGTCTGCTCCTGACAAGAGTACATAACCATAGAACACACATTCAATGGTCGTACACAGTTGATCATCTTCTACTTGTTTCTCATATTCATTCACAGGAGGATTCAATGGAACCTATAAAACCCTATTTCTTTTAAAAAAAAATATATGTAGTGAATAGTATGCACTACAAAATTTGACAATAAGAGGACCATTTGGCAGTGAGAGAGGAAGGTACTCTTTTTATCATTTGATTGCTATCTTTATCATTGAAACTGATCAGAATAAATTAATAGCAACACTGATACTAAGAAGATATTGAAACAAACAAGGGGGGGAAGATAAATGTAGTACTGTAATTTTACTATGGCCAAATTCTGCTTACCAAAACTGTACAAGTTCAAATGTGTCAAAAGGTTACATTGTAATTAGTATTCCTATCTGTTCCTCACAACTCTTTAGCAGCATCTGCTTGTTTTAACAGTTGTATTTGTAATGCAGTCTGTGCCATGACAGACACTAACCAAAGTAAATCAGCAAAATGATTCTCTCTTCTTTTCCAACCTCAGGCTCTGGGCAATCAAAGAAACTATGAACATCTGTCTGGAATCTGATTGCCATGTTCACTGATTCAGTGCACCCAAATAAGCAACAATTAGTCTGTTCAGCCTGTGTCAAAAAACCCGTCAAGTTAATTCAAATTAAGACAGAATAAATTGAATCCAGTTGGCGTTATGCATATTTGTATGCAAAATTTAAACAAGCATCAACTGTGCTATATTATCTTCTATTTAAAAGCAAAATAAGAAAATATTTTTACATAATTCCAGAAATAATTATTACTCATCATTATTGTACTTACATCATTGTCCAGATATATTTCTTTGGGGCTGAAATTTTTTTTTCTAGTAAAATTAAGTGGACTTTTGTAGTACACTAGTTTTAAATAATGTAATTTTTCTTACACTCATTTATCTCATTTCCATTACTTAGCTAGAGGTACACAAACAGATTTCAGACCTTGAGATATGTGAATGCCCATCAATTATACTTTCAAAGATGAATTCTTTTCAAGTTAACATCTGGCATTTATTTCTTAAGTTTTCTACAATATGTGAATGACTTAAGTGATCAGGTGACAGATGTCCATCCCATTTATTGGAGAGCAATTTGTGCCTTTAAACTAAATTAGAGAATCTGAGTATTCAGAGAATTAGTGATACTCTTAGGAATATGACAGGATTTCAAAGAAGCTAGAATTATTACAATGGCATTAGTTATCTTCTGTCCCATTTTTCAACTGCCATAATTAAATGATGCCCAGTGTTCCATCTCTATTGAAATTTGTTTGAAGTTACATAGAAAGTCACTAAACATACTATATACATCATCAAGTTTCAAAGAAGCTCCATAGTGATCTCTGTCTTTAAGTAGCACACCAGGTGAGACATAACTGAGGGGGAAAAATAGAAAATCACTTCACCAAGCTCTTAACTGTTTACTCTTAATGAGTCACAGTCTCCCACTTAGGATACTTCATCAGTGGAAGAAGGAGAAGGAGAATCTGAGAATCTGTGATTCTGACTGAACTTGCAAATAGAAACACTAAGAAAAGAAAACGGAAAAATAAAACCATCAATAGTTTAGGAAATACAAACCAATATGACCTCTACTATAGTAGAGACGAAATTTGAAATGACCACTGTCAAATATCTATCAGGATGTTGGCAGAATTGGGGGTGTGTGAATATTTGCCCGAATGTTAGAGCAGGATAGACTCTGGTAGGTCTCCACTTTATAAGAGCAGGAGAATTTGGTCTAACACAGCCTTAGAGGCACTTCTCTCCTTCCCTTCATCAAACCTGAATAAACACTAGGTGGCTGGATAAACATTGGGTTGGCAAATGGCACTGCCTGACAATTGTACTAAGTCATGTCTATGTAAATAAAGATTGATATTAATATTAATTGCACTTAAATATGATTATGTTAATTGTATAGTATATAATAAATACACTGTTGATTTTTATTTTATATGCATAATTTATTACACATACATTTTTGCTATGGATCGTAGCTGCTATTTTCAGGGATGAAACTCAAGTGGAGGAGAGGCAGGTGTCAGAGATTAAGAATCAGGGGAAGATGGCTGGAGTGGGGAGGGGGCACTGTGGCTGGTTTCACCACCATTGACAAAGTGAAGTGCAAGATCCAGGAAGATGATGCAGAGGAGTTTAGTGCCTCCAGGGGGAAGTGAAGGGGGAAAGGTAGGCCTGGGAAACACCTGAGGTGACCTCCTTGAACCATCGGATCCTACTGGTTGAAGAGGAGCTGGCTACTGCCCTGAAAAAGAAGGAGGAGGAGGAGAAGAGGAAGCTGCTGATGAGAGTCAGAGAGATATGAAGATTATTGAAAACCAGACTCTAAGACACTAAATAAAGATGGAACTCCAGGAAATCCAACTCAAAGAAGCTGAGCACATGGCAAATGAAGCAGATAGGAATTATGCAAAGTGTGACTCATAATTTTTTGATTATTAGAGGAGATTTGGAGTGCAAAGAGGAATGAGCTTTTCTGGCAGAATCTGGCTGATGAGAGGTGGATGAACAGATGGATGAGGACCTGAACCGTCTGGGTGTTTCTGAAGAGAAGTACTCTGAAAAAGAAGACTAATATGACAGAGATAAAGGTTCTTACTGCTAAACTCAAGGCAGAAACCCATACTGAGTTTGCTGAGAGACAGGTGGCTAAACGGGAAAAGACAACTCATGACTTGGAAGATAAGCTGTAATGCACTGTAGAGAAGCATCTCTATACACAAAGGATGCTGGATCAGACTCTGTTTGACCTGAATGGGATGCAGAGCTCCCCAGACCTGTCCTGCTGCTGCTCCTTCCTCTGACCCTGATTCACCTGAGGCCAACCAGCCGGAAGGTCACCTTGAAACTAAGGGCTGATTTTTGATTGGAAGGCTGCTTTCTCTTTTTGACACCTCCTCTGCACCCGCCCCTCCTTGTATTTTTCACCAAAATGCCTCTGTATTTCCCCCAAGTTCCAGGTTTTTTTTTTAAACACTTCAAATAATTTACAGCTCTGACTCAGCAATCTATTTCCCTTCTTGCTTTTGGAAGGTAACTTTTCAGTCTAATCCATATTGCCCTCTGCAGAGAGGAAGGAAAGGGGTATAGGCTTACCCTACTGAAAGCAAAACAGAGCCCAGAGAAAAGTCGGCTAAGGTAAACCTCATTGATCTGTACAAAGTAGCAGCCAAACCAGAGGAAACCATAAAAGTGATTGTAAGAGGAGTTTGCCAAAAAGCAAAACCAGTGCTACTTAGGTGGTGTGTGTGTGTGTGTGTGTGTGTGTGTGTGTGTGTGTGTGTGTGTGTTTAGCTTTAAGATATCTTTGTATAACTTTTTATTTTTTTTCATCAAAAGTGAACAAATGAAGATGGTAAGATCTTTGAGACTTTTTGTTTTTTGTCTTGCTGGGGATTGAACCTAGGGCCTCATCCATACTTGGCTAGCCTCCTACCACTGAGGCCTATCCTCAGCCCTTGGACCCAAGTGTTTGCCCCATCTCAACCTCCTTCACAGAATGAAGTCATAGAACTCTTAATCTTGAATTGACCACATTATTGCTCTCCTGTCTTCTTGAAAGTAGGAAAATTGTTTTTACCACTGATTTAGCCATATGAAATTCATCTCATTACCCTTTTCCGGGTCTGAAGCTGCTGTCTCTAAAAGGGCTGTCTCATTGTGGTTTGTTTTAGTCAGTGCTGGAACGTTTTTGGAGAGTTTATGTACCAAATGTTTAAAATTTTGTTATTTTGAAACTAGACTTCTTCAGGGATGGGACACCTGATTACTTCATCTACAATCTGGACTGGTAATGTGCTGATCTTTCAAAGTTTCTTTCCTTACCCAATCCCCATTATTAGGTAAGGGTGGTTCTATGAAGTCTGTTAATTATGAATACTGCAGCTTATTGAACTAAAATATTATGGTCTCTTTGGAGCCCGTTAGGAGATAGAGAAACCAACAGTGCAACACTGTTTTAATACTGTATATTATTTTAACAGGTGACTTTTTAAAATAAAGAACCTGTCCCGCAAATAAAAAAGAAATAAAGAGAAATATAGTATAAGAAACAATAATCAACATAAAGCTCAAAAGGTTAAAAAATGCTGACAGAGACTTTCTGCTAGAAATTGATAATGACGGTGTTCTTGGGAATATGTCCAGTAGCTATTCCCTGGAGAAGAAATTTCTGTCTTTAAAGAGGCCCGATGAAGTGGATGAGATGTTTGGTCAAAATGGAATAGGGAAAATATTTCCTTTATGTAAAGTTTTCTGACACTGCTTTTGTGTACATGTGTGCATGTGTGTAGGTATACATACACATGCACGCACACACATACACATCATTGGATGTATATGTGAAGCCTTAAACATAAAATGATTAAAATCTAGTTTACCAAAATGTGTTAAATACTCAGATTTAGGCCCAAAGTTCTAGAGTCATTTCCTATTTTCAAGTCACATTGATCTCATCTTCTATTTTTTTCCTTTTTTTTAATTGGTACATTATAGATGCACATAAAAAGTCTGTGGAATGTCATGAACTCACTCATGTAGAAGGTGTTAAAATTCTCAGGCAAGAATCATATAATATAGTAATTTGCCTTAAAATTACGTTGATTTGAGCAATTTCAGTGCTTGGCAGGTATGAGAATGGGCACACATAGTTGTTTTAGGCAGCTTCCGCACAACTATGACCAAAACACCTGATGAGAACAAATTTAGGAGGAAAAATTTATTTTGAGTCTCAGAATTTCAGAGATTTCAGTTCATAGATAGCCAACCACATTCCTCATGGCTCAAGGTGAGGCAGAGAACATCATGGCACAATAGTGTGGCAGAGGAAAGCAGGTCAGGACATGGCCACCAAGAAGCATGGAGACAGCTCCTCTCTTCAGGGACAAAATATAAACCCCAGAGGCACACCACAAATGCCCCACCTCCTCTGGCCACACCCTATCTTCCTACAGTTACCACCCAGTTAATCCCTATCAGAGGATTAATTCACTGATGGGGTTAAGGTTCTCTTAAGCCAATCCCTTTAAACTTTCTTGCATTATTTCATACATGAACTTTTGAGAGACCCCCAATATCTTAATCATAACAATAGTTCTAATTTAGGTGAGGTTCACTTTGCTCAGGTACTGTTTTGATCCTCAGGAGTTAGATCCAGGAACCAGAAGATTCTTTTGAAAGAAACTATGCCAAAACAGAGACCCAACTCCAATGATGGGGAATGGGTCAGGTGTGAGCATTCCTTAGCTATCTCAGAGTCTGCCGAGAATTGAGTCTGCTCATCAGTAATTCCTTCAAACAAGTATCTAGAGAATACTTGTCCTGATGTTCCACATTCACACTTGCTGCCTCAGAAATATTGAGGAGTTTTGGAGGTACTGTACTAAGAAAAAGGAATCAGATGGGAGGAAGCAAACTTATATAGACTGCTTCTTATTTTGCTATGTTGCATTTGAAACACTCAGGGCCAGAGTCACAGAAGCTCTTCAGTGAGCATTCCTGTGAACCACAAAGAGAAAGAACACCTGAGATATTTATGCTTGCCCCATCTGAACTCTGGCAAACAGAACCATTCTGAAACACCTCGTCTCCACGAGGTAGTCAGAAATACTAAGATTATTACATCTCCTCTCATCTGTAAACCCGGCTGAATTTGCTATTCCATTGAGCTTTTCTGGGAACTCAGGGTGCATGAGTATAAATAAGTTAAAAGTCATCTATTTTATCTAAATTGAATATTTTAAAGTGAACCATGAGCATACTTACTCTCTTTAAAATCTTTTGTCCCTCTTTTAGTCATTGTTGTATCTGTGAGATATTCCTATTTCTAGATTTACTTCTCATTTGATTCTAAAAACAATTATCACACACATATATGCATACCATTATAGCAATATTATATATATACATACTAATATAGAGATAGTTTGTCCAACATTTTAAGTCTTCTGAGCTTTGTAAATATATGTTCAAAAATATTAGCTATTTTTGCAACCAAAATATTGTTAGCAGCTACTGTGACACTCTTGACAAAAAACAATATGGTAAAAGAATTTGAACAACACTGTATCAAACTTAGAGTTTTCTGTCATAGCCTAAGAATCTTTCTCTAGATGTAGACATCCTAGAAACACTTTTACAACCTTATTTTTAATAAACTGTAAACTATATATTTGTATTTTTTTTTATTTTGACCACTTGAAATCAGAAAACCTATCTGTGGGAAATACTTGTGTGGCCTGAGAAAGACTACTCCCCTTGCCCATTAATAATAGCCCTTATGTTCCATCAGGGACTCATTCTTCATTACTTGTGGCATTAGGGACTGTCAATCCAGCTCTTTCTCCAACCATTCCCTATAATCCAAGGTGTACCAATTCTGCTCTTCCAGGATTATGACTTATTTTAATTTTCAAAACTAACTTCAACTTATGAAAATGATACAGAAAAATCATGAAATCTCTTCATCCAGATTTACAAGGGAAGCACATTCCTTGTTTTATCATTTATCCTCTACCTCTCCATAGATACTTACTTTCATTGCAGTATGTTGTGAACATGTTTATCTTTACATGCTTCAGTGTGACTTCCTAAAAATATGGACATTGTTTTATACAACTTTGATACAATTATAAACAATCAGCCAATAAACAGTGATGCATCACTATTATTATTATAAGGCCTTATTAAAATATCACCAATTATTTACTTTAGTTGTCTTATCTCTTTAGTCTCCTTTTATCTGAATCAATTTCCCTATGTCCTCTTTGATCTTAAATTTTTGGACAGTTATTTTTCATATTTCTCTGTAATTTGGATTTGTATAATTTTCTTTGTAATAAGGTTTGTGGAAGAAATATTTTCCAGGAAGATCTTGGAGCGATTCAGTTTTCTTTTAATTAATTCAAAAGAAGCATTGTGTTGCCTTGCCTCAACACTGATAACTCTAAATGTGTGAACTTTGTAAACTCTGTATCTTCTCTCTGTCTACGGGGTAAAGTTATTATTTTTCTTTTTATAAATTAATATCTTTTGGGAGATACATTAAAAGCACGCACATATTTTGTTTTTTGTCATACTCTTTCTGCTAATATTAGCATCCAGAGACATTAGCTGAGGGGCAGACTGCCTGCAGAGAACTTGCAAGGCCCTGGATTTCATCCTCAGCAACTGCCCCCCACTCCCAAAAAAGAAGTGAGAAGAACAAACAACAAACACACACAAGGGAAGAGCATTCATAGATGATTCTTCTCCAAACAATTACTGCTTTCATGATTTACAAATGACAATTGATATTTCATGTATGTTTTCTACAAGACATTCCCTATCCTTATTTATTTTTACACCAAGAAAAATTAATGCACACTCTAGTTTTTTTTGTTTGTTTGTTTATAGAACATCATTATAATTATTTTCTCACTTATATTTCCCAGACTTAACCAATGGGATTTTCTTCAAGATAGCTTTTGTGTCCTTTGGACATGCTTCAATAATTTTTGAGCACTTTCTTACTTCCTATTATAGGATCAGCTTGTACTTTTCTCCACTACCCTTGGATCTGCTCATTCCTTCTCTTTCCTTTTACTAAAAAGGATACAATATATCTGAACTTAAATTCATATTATCTCTCTAATCATAAATAGTAAAACTGAACACTATTTATTCTAGCCTTTTATCTTTCCTTTCTATATTCATAATTTTGACCTAAAACATTAAGAATCCTTGCTTTCATATCCAAAAGTACATATTTATCTTCTTCACTCTAGAATACACATAAAAATAGCTTTATAACATTTAGTCCATTCCCAGAACTGTACATAATGTAGGCCACATTTAGTTAACTCACATTTAGAAATTGCATTTAGAAAAAACAAACTCAATAGGTCTTATTAAATTTAGTTCCACTCATCTTTCTCAATAATATACCTCATTTAAAGAGTTTCTAAATGCTTTTGTCTTCTAATTTTCTTTAAGCCCTTTATAATATAATAATTGTGTCTTAGCTGTATGAATGCACCTTGTTTTTCTACCCCTACAACAATCTAGTTAATCTTCTAAATTTGTTCTTTTCTAAGAAACATAAGTGTTTGTTTTCCGGTTTCTTCAAGGTTTAAAAAACCATTACATCTAACAAATGAAATGAGTGCAATAATATCTACCTGCAATAGTCACCTTCAAAGTAAACTTTGAAAAATAATTCGTCAAAATAATTTCCCCTATTTGCCAGTATATAATCTCTCCAGCAACAAAATTTTTAAAATTATTACCATTAGCCACTATAATAGCAACACACATTTATGTATTTCCAAAATACTTAATTTTTTAATTTTTAACATTTATTCTACATTTGAGTTGGCAGCTTTAATCATAGCAAAGTTCCCTCCAGAAGAAAGCAATATGTGAATATTTTTACTGCTATAATTTTTTTTTCTTTCAGAGTCATGTTATATCTTATATCCTTGGTAAGATGGTAATTTCCACAGTAAACACTTTCCATTTATTTGTTTTAAAACAGTAAACAGTAGCTAAACGATTTGGTTTTATTTTCCTACTCCACAGATGGGAAGAACCATTGCGTAGTTCTTTCTTTTTACTATAGCTTTTCAGAATAAATTTCCAAACATAAAAGCATACTTTTAACATAAACCAAAGTTATGATTTTTTATGTGTGTGTGATTTATTTTTTAATGAAGATTTGAATTTTTGTTTAAGTAAAATGAAACTGATGAATATATAATAAACTTAAACTCAATTTTGATTTAATGAAGCTACTAAAATATTAGGTGATACCTGATATAATTATGTGAACTGTTCAATATCTGCTTGATATGTTTTTATAATAGGTTTCAGGAATTTAATTTGATTCAAAAGTACTTATAAACCAAGTGGGGAATATTTGTATTTTTTTCACTGAACATATACTATGGGAAATAAATTAAACTAACTTAATATAAAGAGATAAAATTGTGCTTTATGGGCATGAGAACCATTTAGAGATATTGGATATCATGAAACTTTAAGAATGTCATCTTAACCAAAATTATCATAATATGGTACTTTAAGCAGACACTAAGATGAGCCAGTCATTTCTACCTCGTTTGCATTGCAAAAAAAATCTGTTTTTTTTTCTCATTTGAATATGAAACATTAGGACAGAGTATATACATAATACATTTTCTGCAGGTAATCTATCCTCATTTGAAGCTTCAGTGGCCTTTAATACTTATTGCTGTTAACAAGAGTGTGGCCCATCTTAACCTACTGTCAAAAGATACAGGGAAGATGGCACAGAATGTTTGAACACAGAAGGGGTTATCATAGAAATGAAGCATACAAACAATGGATAAATATTAATAAATACATTTTAAAATGAAAAAAACAAATATATCATTTCATGCAGAACATTTTTGGAAGTTACCCACATAAGCATTACCATGGAAAGATATGTAATTTTTAAAATAGTCTATCATCTTTTCTACAAACTGATCATTAACCATCAGGAAAATAGCATCAAGAAAATACAGAATGCTCTTGGTCCAAATAGCTGGACTCAGGTGAATTGATATCATCTGCTAAGCTTGGTATTCATTAGATATTATATGATAGACTGGCTTTTATAATCAGATTGTTTTTAAAAGCTGAGATAGGAAAAATTGACAAGTTTAATATTCTTGCTCACCACAAGAGCTCATTTTAACACCTTTTGTTTTACTCACTAATGCTGGCTTTGACATTCAATCTAAAATTCTATGTATTTATGAGTCTTTCTATTCATTATATAATACAAAACTGACTTCCTCTATGAAATATATTACTGAACACTGTAAAATAAAATTATTTTCACCTTCTGATTGTGGCAATATTCTTGATGATAGTAGGTCACAAATTCCAGATCGGAAATATTTTGGAAAGAAATAGAAGGTTAATGAGCAACTCAGTTGATATTTGAAGAAATCAGCAATTCAAATTGAGAAAAAAAACACATTTATTTATCTCTACCATGTCATCTCCTAAACATACTTCACCTGTAAAACCTGCTCCATTTATTTCCTTACACTTCCATTTTCCATTGTTCCTAACTGGAAGACAACTGTTCACAGTATTTCACAATTCAATTTTGACTTTTTTTAGAAAAAACAGTTTATTGACAACTCACTCTTCTCTTATGTGTGCATTTCAGAATAATAATGAATGGCTTAGGAAGAATACATAAATTGAAAAATGTGGCTGACATAGTGAGATTATTTACCTCCTCCTTCTTAAAAAGTTCTAAAAAATGTTTCATGCTTCCAAGTTCAAAGCAGTAAGTTCCTGAGTTGGAGCAGTTTCTTGCCAGACTTTCATCTTTGGTGAGTATTTCCCAGTTGTTTCTGAAATGACTCCCTGTGAGGATATTGTTGAAATGTTGTGTGCACTGCAGCTTGCCGAAGCCAAGAAATGATGCAGAGCCGCTCACATGAGCTCTTCTAATTGTTCTTGTACTAGCAACTGAGGAATTCTCACAGATGGGTTTATCATAACACTTTGTTAGCATTTTTGTATAACAACTGCCTTTTCATCCCAAGGAAACCCTGGAGGAAAATACAGCATTCAGGAATAGGATTTGAATATTAATTAATTGATGCTTCAAGTTTAAAGTTGTGTTTTTTAATATGCTAAATATACATAGTAAATTTTGCTTATAAAATTAAATCAAAATTTCTTCAAGTTATACATGAAATTCATAGTGTCTGATGTTTAGTGAATCATTTTAAGTGTATTTAAACTTTTATTTTAGAATCTTTCATTTTACCATTATAAATGATTGATTTAGGAATTTTTGTATGTTTGCTATTATTTTCAATCAATGTCTTTGAGGTGAAACTTGATTACTGGCAGATATTTCAAAAAAGGATTTATAAGCTCCAGTAGTACACATTACTAAATTCGAATATGACATATGGACCAGGATTTGGTTTATTTGCTTTTTTGACTAAAACATGGTTTATTTTTTAGCAATGGGTTTGTATAATTTGTTGCAGAAACTAATATTGAAATTACTAATGTCCTGGAAGAAAGATGTTCAATAGAGTATTATTTCTATACTTTCAATTACAACTTTAGTGAATTAATTGTTATGACTACTAAACAAAAAGACAATGTAATTAGTTCTGATTTCATCAGATACACATTTTAAAAAAGAAACATTTTAAATTCAAATAGGTATTAGGTTTCATTGAAACTGCTCCAATTACCTATCATTTTTGAATTCTGGCTTTTAAATTTATTCAACTTTTACTTTAGTAGAGAGAATAATTTTTATTTAGGATTGCATGCATTCTTTATTCTCTAATTTTCCTAAGGTATACTAAAATTATCTTTCTCCCATACTTCATATTATTTCTACTTAATATTATACTACTAGTAATAGTATAATACTTCATATTATACGACTTAATGTAAAAAAATAACATTATAGTCCATCTGTTATATTTCTTTTCTCTTAGTGGAAATTAGGATTGATTTATTAAAACATTTTCAAATAACCTTTATGGTTAACCCTATTATGTCAACATTCTGTCAATTACAATTTAGTTACATTAAGGAT
Source organism: Callospermophilus lateralis (assembly GCF_048772815.1). Lineage (NCBI taxonomy): Eukaryota > Metazoa > Chordata > Mammalia > Rodentia > Sciuridae > Callospermophilus > Callospermophilus lateralis. The sequence continues at coordinate 4,125,692 of NW_027510917.1, forward strand.
TATGCATTTTATTTGCTTGATTTATCAGTGGCGTTATGTTATTAATTGTGCATACTATACAACTACTAACTGCAAAACTTTAAAAAGTGATGCTTTTTTATATCATTAGTATGTACTGTTTATCTTTTTTGTGTTCTAGGAATATGTAGTTGTTTAAAGTAAAAAAAATATATATTATTCTGAAAGCTGTCAGTAGCCAAATTTTAAAATAATCTGTAGTCAACAATATAGAAATGATAATTAATTTGAAATATTACTCTCTGTTGGAATGCAAAACTTAAAGTGAACTCTATCCAATATAATAAAATATATATTAAAAAAACAGGTGAAGCAAGAATAAAATAAACTAGCAATTTCCAGTTATAATGTTACAATTATTTGACTATTGTCAACTTTTATAACCAAAAAAGAGAAATTGTGATTTCAGAATGTCCCCAGATGTGCAAGATTGAGAGTATTTTGCAGAGTGGTGTCAGACAGAGGTTCAGTTCCTTCAGAGGCTGGCCAGAAAAGGTAGGTGAAATGCAACAGGAAGTATTACAGCTTTTATGAAATTACCTCAAAAATGATGACAGGGATCTGCTCTGAGATTTCTTAAGAGTTTAAATATAAGTTTCAACTTCCTTTGATATAATTTTGAGTGACCTTGGAAGACATTTCCTGTTAAACATTTTCTCTTAAAAATCAATTCAAACTTCTCTCAGTTTTCCCATTTTAAGATATGGCCTTCATTTTAAAGACCTACATTTTCAAAAATATGACTATTTATTTTATTTATTACTAAAAAGCTGATTATCAAGAACACAGAGAGACTGGCAAATATGCTTATAATTTTAATATTATTTATTGTTTATTTACAAAGACATGTATTTTTATTAAAAACTTAATTTAAATCTTTCTCTAGAACATTTAATATTTGGAGGGCTGGGGTGTAACTGGGTGGTAGAGTGCTTACCTAGAATGTGTGAGGACCCAGGTCCAATTCTTAGCACTACAAAAAAGAAACTTGATATTTGGGACATTTGATGTTTACATCTTAATTTAAATGAGGTTATTATGTTCAGTTTTATAGACGAAAACTGTATATATATATATATATATATATATATATATATATATATATATATATATATATAGTTTAAGTATTGTACGTATTAGAAGGCATTAAATATAGACCTTGATGGTCTTATTTCTCAATATAAATTTGATGAGGGAGTTTTCTTTGAAACATGTTCCTAGAACAAGTATACATCACAAATTCCTGGGGGTAATTTGGCCACTGTTATTTGTTAATTTCAAAGTTCATTAAATTATCAAGTTTGAGGTGTGTGTGGACCTATGTAAATATAATGGTGATCATATAAATTTAAAAATTTAAACAAACAAAAAGTTATTCTGGGCCAGCATTGATCAGCTAGCTGATGATTTCTTTAAGCAATGAGAGAAAAATCAAGGACTTTATTCCATAAATTCAGTTACCTGGCATATAGATGTGGACCTTCAACTGCCCTGGTGGAGATATCAAGATCACTACTCTCATTGCCTCAGCTCTGAAGAAAGCCTACAAAACGCTCATCAGCGAGAGATCAATCAGCTTACCACTTTCTGCTTAATATCTTTACCTTACTTTTCTAGACACACTCAGAGCAGGCAAAGCAACCATAGAGACTCATCCTCCTCAGGAAGTATGTTCTGTATTTTCACATTTTATCTTCCTTCCACCTTTTAGGAGAGACAAAGGACTATATTTAAAGAATATATTAATTTTATATCTTATCATTGAAGTTTGTCAATTTGTATTATAGAGATAAGAGCCCTTGGTGCTTAGTTTCATTTTAAGAGCTCTAAAACTCTCCTTAGTTGGAAAACATGAGCTCTACTTCATTTGTGTGTCAAAGTATGATAGATAAGAATAGGAACATTATTGGTGCTAGATCCACTCAGATATCTTTATCAGTTCTTAAGTCATTCCCTCTGCTTCAGTGTGCTTTCTTTCCAGGTTTGTACCTTTCTTTAGAGGGATGTTCTTGTGCTAGAGAGTTAGAAGTATTTGGGAGTTTGAGAGTTTATGTCCCTCTGGGTGGCCCTTAATCAGTTTTCTGACTGGTGAGTGAATTTGAAAATCCAGCTGTCTTGCTTTGTGTAGGTCAAACAATATGGTGTAATTTATGCTCCAGAGTTCACCATGGGATCAGATAGAACTGGGATTTTGCTTCCCCCCCCCCTTTTTCTGCTTTCCTCATTTCTTACAGATTTCTTCTGGGAGCACTGCTTTAATAAATCACTTGCACACATATACTGTCACAATATCTGCTTCTGGGGAATCTGACCTAAGCCAAGGAGATTTTCTATAGCTATTCAAAATAGCATTAATAAAAAAATTGAGTCACATAGGAAAGTGATTTTTATATAGATAATCCATGTGTGTGTTTGTAAAGAAAACAGATGGAAGGAAAGAAATGTATTAATATTGGAGTCTCCTGGTTTGGCAAACATGATACACTGAAATAATGTTCAAACTTGTGTCTGAAAATGGAAATTAGAATAATATATAGCTAAAATAGATTTGATTTATACATATGTGTGTGTGTGTGTGTGTGTGTGTGTGTGTGCATGTGAAGCTGTACATGAGAAAATTCTCTTGTGTCGGGAATATACATGTCTTGAGCCCATGCACACAAGGAAGCAAATATTGAGTTCCTTTCATCAGTTCCTATTGATTTCATTTGAAATCTCCACAACTTAAGAACATCACTATGACTGAAAGTTGAGACTGCATATATATCACCAGTATAATCCAAGAATCATCACAGAGTTTTAAAAATTGTAGAACGAAACAATAGGATGTGTATTTAGAAAAGTAGTACTACATGGGAAGTGAAGAATCTGTTAAAGAATGTTGTTGCACTTTGGGTTTCTTTAGGTAGCAGACTCTATAAGTCAGAGATCAGCATGTATTTGGTTTATTAGAAGAACCCTGGGAATCAACTCTTGTGGAAGGGAGAGGAAGGAAGCAGTATAAGGCAGTGGGTCAAGTTGATAGTAGCACAATATTATATTAAAGGAGGCCTCCTTGTATGGGGAATCTGAAACATGATCACTCTGCCTACTGGGAACTGGGGAGAGCAATCTGAGTATCTCCACTTTATTATATTCAATCATTCGATGGGGAAATTCCAGGAAGAAAATACGTGGGGCCGTGTGGCTTTCTTCAGCTAAGGCAATCCAGATTGGGTTTATCTACTAATTACTGTCTGCCAACTCACTGCTTGTATCTGGGGAAATGAGCCCTTCCTTCCTCCCTCCCCTCCCCTCCCATCTCCTCCCCTGTCTCTCTCTCTCTCTTTCTTTCCACCATGGATTGAACCCAGTGCCACTTAACCACTGAACACAACATCCCCAGCACCCTAACCCTGCTTTTAATTTTATTTAGAGACAGGGTCTTGCTGAGTTGCTTAGGGCTTCACTAAGTTGCTGAGGCTGACTTTGAACTTGAGATCTGCCGCAGTCTGGCTGGGCACAAATCACCAGCCACTCAAGCAGGAACAAACTTTATTTCCAAACTCCACCAGCTCACTTCTAGGAACTCTCCCGAATGCCACCCACGCGGCTCCTCCAGGAACACACCACACCCCAACAGGAACTCTTTCCACGGGAACTTCACCAACCAACGTGAACTCTTCAGGAATCCCCGCTAGAGCTCAACCGGAACTCAACAGGAACTACGAGAGAACTCAAAAGTCATCATCATAATGGCTCACTGGTGTCACCTTTCAACCACTACTTCTGGCAAAAATGCCCTACGTCATCCCGACAAGGCTGTGGCCCTCAACAGAAATCTTCCTTCCTCAGCCTCCTGAGCCACTGGAATTATAGGTGTGTACCACTGTGCCCAGCCAAGCCCTTCATTTCTAAAGGAAGATCTGAGCAGAGTATCATAGGGTGAGAAAAATTTCTGCTAATAATTCAAAAGAAATGTTAATACTAAATGATAAACATCTGTAAGTATTTCTTTCAGAGTAAATAACAAGTCAAATCTGTGGATATAGCCACCTAATGTTAGTTTTATCCTATAGTCATTAGGAGTATGAATTATAAGAATGAGAAACAAGTAAGAAAAATATACCTTATTCATAAGTGAAAGAATTTTCTATTTTCTCATGTTTTCCATTTAATCTTAAACTCTGTTAAATTTTCATCCTCCTTTAAACACAATATGTTTCCCCCATACTTCTTGTCAGGCTCAGTAGATTTCCTTTGTTCCTTGTGCTACTAGACTTCCCTTACTTGTTCAACACTGCTAATTACTCTTTTTCTAGAAGTTTCTGCCCTCTTGCCTCAGGTAACCCAACTCTCTCCTGCCCATTCTCATTTTCCTTTTTTGTGCATCTACTCACTGCCCATCTCCATGATGACATCTCGCCCCACTGATCTTTCAGCTTTACCTCCTACTTGGCACCATCCACTCTCCACTACATGCTAATTACTCTCAGTCTCCTCAGTCTTTGTTCTCACTCCTGGCTTTAGCCCTGTTTAATCAATGGCCTCCTCCTCACCTTCATTATCCTGTAGTCATCTCAAATCTAAAATGTATAAAACGAAACTCGTCATTTTTCTTTCTGAGGCCTACCTCTTTTACATTACAAAACTAATTATTGGAATATAAATTTGGAGCAAATCGTGAGAGAAACTATCCACTTAAACACATATGCTTCGAAGTATTCATGATTTTTTTTTAATGTTGAGGAAGTTAAATTTAACATGAGAGCTCTATTTGTATCCATTGGAAATTTAACATTAATCTCTTGTATACAGAATTTAAATTAATAAATGACTCCCCTACTGCCTTCTAGGTTCAAATGAGATTACACATTCATTGAATAAACAGTGTATTAGTAGGTTTGATGATTGGTGCTCCTTAGTGAATTTTATATGATATAAATTAATAAAGACAGGTCCTTATTCTTTTTTCACATGTTGAATAATAAAAATAGATTTATGCTTTTTAAACATCACATGTGCTTGAAAAGTCTTTGAATCAGTGGTTACACAATATATTCCAAGGTTATGAAAATCACAGCTGACCTTCTCATCCTCACAAGTTGACTACAGTTTCTGTGTAATTAATTAGAGAAAGTGAACTAAAGTATATTTTGGTAGCTGACATTCTATATGTGTATAAACACATTTCTCTTCTTTCTTTCTTTCTTTTTTCTTTTTTTTTACTAAATATCTCATGTGTAAGATGTTACTAGAGGAATTGCTTGAGTTTTGTGAGTGAACATTTCAGAATTGCTTCAACAGTGGCTTGAATATACATTGTTTTTAAGTGTCTTATACATTTAAGATTTGCTCTTGTTAAAAAAATTCTGAAGGCATTTTCTAGCTGATATGGCTACCCAAGAAAGTCATCAGATACCTAGGGCTGGTGTCTATCCTCAGGATAAACTCACAGTCTAATACAGCTAGACATTACTCATGACCTATTACTCAAGAGCTTCAGGCTCCCATTAAGCAATTTTCCTGAAGGCTTGAGGCTGGTACAGGACTCTCAATTACATCTCTCTGTTCAAAACTTCCTAATGTTCAAATTCAAATCAAGTTCAATTTCAAAGTTTTTCTGCACATTGGAATCCTATCTTTGAAGTAAAACTTTCTAGAAGATATGTTTTATAGAGTAAACTTTTCTCCTTTTTAAAATTACAGCAGTATTTTGGTATCCCAAACAATTCATATAACTGAATGATTCCTTGAATATCAACCAATTCCCTAGCTTGTTTTTTTTTGATCCCAGTGTTTCAACCCAGTGGTGCTCTATCACTGAGCTATATCCTCAGACCTTTTTAGTTTTCTTTTTTACTTTGAGTCAGAGTCTCAGTAAATTGCCCAGGATATGTTTAAGTTGTACAAGTTAGCCTTGAACTTACCTCAGTATCCCAAGTTGCTGGAATTATAGGCACATGTTGAGAAACTAATGTGACTCCATTTAAAAAAAATAAATAAATAACAGCAGCTTCTACCTTAAGGCCTGTCCTAAGGAAGGGGGCGTGACCTTTGTCCTTGGAAAAACCCACAGAGCACTCCTAAGCACATACCCACCCTGCTGAGTTGTTTGTAAATAACGGGAGAGATCTGTGGCACCAGGTGTCCCTGACTCAGTTAGGCTAGGTGAGGACCCATAGCAACCCCCGTAGCAACCTCCAATCAGCATGAGACAGGGAAAATACCTGGAATGCCAGATGACCCCCCAAGTAGTTTATGGTGGTTGATAACATGTTGGGAAACCATATAGTTTAGCATGTACACCCCTCATGGCCTAAGCCAATCAATTCAAATGAATCCCCCTATTGTGCTAACCAATCACTGTTAAGGTCTGTAAACAAGTCAGATTGGCACCTGTTATTTTGCCAGAGAAATGTTAAAGTCTGTAAACAAGTCTGGATGGCGCCTGGCCAAATGCCAGAGGGAGTGGTTTGTGAAGTAACAAAAGCGAGCCATTAAGTGTGGAGATTCCTGATTGGTTGACTGCTGTATCTAGTTTATGCTAATTAAGATAAGCTGTGCAAAATGTATAAATACCTCTGTTATCCTACAATAAACGGCTCTCATTCCTGCTGTATCAACGTACACAAGTTATTCATCACCCCCCGGTTATTCTGCTGCAGCCGGACTGCGGCAGATGGTGGCCCGTTATGGGGAGCCCTGGGACACTCGGGGGGTAAGTGACGAAAAAAGCTGCCCGTCCATAGATAGGACAGGAGCAATCAGCTCGTCCCTAGACAGATAGGGCGAGAGGAAAAATGGCCATTTCGAGAAAATGGAGAAGATTGATGCAGTATGTTTGTGTCTTGTTTTGTCTTGAAATGTTGTATTGTCTTTGTGATGAAAATATGGAAGGGGTGAGAAGTAAATTGATAAGGGAAAAAGGCACCCCAGTGGAACCAAGAATAGTTAGGGCATGTGTTGATAAAAGCCCAGAAACTCTAGTCAGAAAGAAAAAGAAAGTTCAGAAGAAGAAGGATTATCAGGAAAAAAGTTGCAGCAAAAGGCTATTACTAAATACTTTTCGATACCAGAGGGTGCGTGAATCGACAAGGCGGCTGCCACCTGTCCAAGCCAATCATGGCGCAGCAAGAATTTGCCAAGCGGCAATTGCGGGCTCTTCCCCGCCCCCCTGCCCGGGGGAGCGGATCGCCACTGTGAGTCCAAATGTAGACCTGACCTGGAGGCACAGTCTCGCAGGCTTTTGCTCCCTGTGCCCGAAAGCAGTTTGAGTCTGGGACTCTCCCCAGGGCTATCTGGGGCTGCCCGGGATGCTACAGCTGGCAGAAGACGCTACTGGCGTCCATGAAGTTTGATCATTTCCAAGGCCAGTAACTACAATGGGTCTCCCACACCTGGAGGCTGATGAGTAATGAGTACTATTAAGGCTTATTTCAAATGTAAAAAAACCTTGAAATAATGTACTAAATTGTTCAGAAGGTTGTTTTCTTAGTGAAATGCTACAGGATTTTCTTTAGCAATCCAGAGTTCCTGCCTTCGTCCAAGTGCCGGTGAAAACAAAGGTGAAAGAATTTACAGTGTTGCTGAGAACCAGAGGAAACTTCGGAGCTGTTGCTGTTTCTGCTGCTACAACTTAAGCTAGCTACCTGCAGAACTTACCTGGACTGTGATTTACCTGGACTGTGAGTTAATCTATTGAGACACTGCTTTACCTGGACTGAGATAACAAACTGTAATCTACAACAAATTGTAACTCAATATCTTTGCTAATGGTGTCATTGCTGGTATAATTTTTCCAAAGGCTTCTTGCATGGAGCCATCAATTAGCTTGGAATTGTAACATTTTGTATCCTCCCTTTCTGTTTCTAGCAGGTTATTTATGGTGTTTCTGTAAAAACCACTATGGTCGTTATTTAAATTAAACAAAAAGGGGAAAATGTTAAGGTCTGTAAACAAGTCAGATTGGCACCTGTTATTTTGCCAGAGAAATGTTAAAGTCTGTAAACAAGTCTGGATGGCGCCTGGCCAAATGCCAGAGAGAGTGGTTTGTGAAGTAACAAAAGCGAGCCATTAAGTGTGGAGATTCCTGATTGGTTGACTGCTGTATCTAGTTTATGCTAATTAAGATAAGCTGTGCAAAATGTATAAATACCTCTGTTATCCTACAATAAACGGCTCTCATTCCTGCTGTATCAACGTACACAAGTTATTCGTCACCCCCTGGTTATTCTGCTGCAGCCGGACTGCGGGCAAATCACCCCTACCCAACTTGTTCCCGCCATTGAATGTGCTAATCAATGTTAAGAGTTGTTGTTTGATTTTCCTGCAGTATGGAATGATTTGCTGTGTGATGTTGTGATGCATAGAGTATCCCCCCAAACTTATAAAATCTCACTGAACAAAGGACCAGGACTCACTCCCTGGAACCACTGCATCAGGAATTGTTGTGAGTCCAGGCTTGAGCTTGCAATAAAGACTCTTGTGTGATTGCATTGGATTTGGCACCTGGAGGTCTATTGGGGTCCCACGAATCTGGCATAACAATGTCATGGTGTTAACCTTGACTATTTTAAAACCAGTATCTTAAAATATTCTATATGGTAAATTTTTAAGTGTTTTTAGATAAAAGCATATTTGAAGAGAACAATCCTGGAAATTAAAATCATGAAACCAGTTACAAAAAAGAAGAGGATTGAAGGTTAAAAAGCAAATCTCATTAATGTACATGATTACATTTTTGTTTGTTTGTTTTTGTAGTGCTGGGATTGAACCTAGGGCCTCACATGAGCTAGGAAATTATTGTACTGAACTATATGTCCAGCTCTTCCTGGACATATTTTTTAAGAGATGACTTTTAAGTTTTCCTAAAGTAATCAGAATTGAATTTATGAAGTGTGAGAAAAAAACAATCAAATATTTACCTCATGAAAATAAAATAAAAGAATTGATTGAAGAGAAATAATTGACATGAATATTTAATAGATAAGGGAAAAATAACTTTAAATTTTTTATTATTTAAGAAATGAGATTTATTAAGTGGAACTCATCAAACACACAAGAAGGAAAACAAATGAGATCCATTATAATAATATAATACGATTTTCAATAATTTTTAGTAAATAAAAATTATTTGAAAAACAGGCTGGAAACAAGCTCAGGGCCAGGATCACTCATTCCTTCACTCATATGTTTGTTCAGTATCTTTGACATGTCAGTTCATATTTTGGTTTCTGGAATGAAGGCTGGACAGGGCAGGGGGAGGTTCCTCCCTTCATTATGATTATGGACTTCTTCCCTTGAGTACCATGGTCATAGGCATCCCTTTCAATTCACTCAAGGTTGGATAACCTTTTTCAGCTCAGACTCTCTTTCTAAATTTCTTGAATTCAAGTAGCATCAATTCCTAACTGGGAAACAGCTGTGTTGGCTGCCCCTAGATAACACCTGATGCAGATGGGAAATACTGAATCTTGGGATACATGTGGATTTCATCCCACATCCCTTTGGAATATAGAGGAATTAGCAGCCTCAAGCTCAGAGACCTTGGATAATGGTTTAAACAAAAATTCTGGTCAGTTTCTCCATTAATATGGAAGCTGGTATTTGCTTCCAAATATATCTAAATTTCTAAAGTCATTGTCTTTTACCCTTTTAATTTAGTCAGTATAAACCTCTGCCACTATCTGTCCCATGAAAATTAAAAATGTAAGGGTCTTCAACTGACAATGAAGTCTTTCTTTTTGAATCTGTTCTTCCCACCATGACATATGTGATTAAGAGTCTGGGAGAAGGTTGACAAGGTTGAAACTTTTGCCTGGTTCTTATGGAGACCTGGTCTGGTCCTCTGGCAGATCAAGGAGCCAATTTCAAAGACATGTGCTAGCTTCACAGCCCAGCTGGAGTGACTGATAGTACTGGACATTTGAGAACTGATGGCCATCAGAAGGTTGTGAGATTTTTTTTTTTTTTCGGTCAATGGCTCAGGAAGACTAAATGTCTTCTGAGGCCCAGGTGTATTGAAAACTTTATGATGTATTTCTTAATCAAATGCAGCTTTGGTAGAACTTTGCAGTGTCTGATAAAATGCAAGGGGTTTGGGAAGTTTAGCCCTGTCCCCTTCACCATAATTTCTTGGCTGTGTAATAACACAGTACTGTTTTAGCTTTAAAAGAGAAATGTTGAACCTAAATGATGTTTTAAGAAGGTTGTTTTTAGAAAGACAAGGGAATAGAGAGAGAGAGAAAAAAAGGAAAAAAAAACCAACTCTGTAATGTGATAGAGCACATCATTTTACAATAATGTTACAGTTGGATATAAAGTGTCCGGGAAAGAGGCATGTGTTGAAGGCTTAGTCCCTAATGAAGTAATGTCCAAAAGTGGGGATTTTAGGAAATGATAGGATCAAGAGGGCACTAATATCATTATTGGATTAAATCCATTGATGGATTAATAAAATTTGAAAAGACCATTGGGAGGTATGGAACCAGTAGGTGGTGGGACCTAGGTTGGATGAAGTAAGTCAGTGAAGCTGTGCCTTGGAAGGGTATTTCTCTTGCCTGGCCCCTTTCTTCCCACCCCCTGCCCCTGCTTCTAGGCTGCTACAAGTTGAGTCACTTTCCTCTGCCACATTCTTTCACTCTACTATTCTGCCTTGCCTCAGGTCCAAAGCAACCAAGCCAGTCAGCTATGGACTGAAGCCTCTGAAACCATGAGCAAAAAAAAAAAAAAAAAAAAACACCTTTTCTTCCCAAGTTGTTTGTGTCAGGTATTCTGGTTATTGTGATGAAAAGCTGAATAACACAGAGGGTATAATGAAAATATTAAAAACTACATGAAAAAGAAAGCAAAAATATATATCATCAGCTTGGACTTTATTCAAATAGAAACTATTGCTTGTTAAACTGGTGAAATTACAAACCATTTTTTCCTTTCCCTATTTTGTAAAACCTTTTCATGTGATTATATTGTTTCTGATTTTGTATAAAGGCATTTGCTTCAAAAGATGATGTAGAAACATACACTTTAAGGTTAATTGAAACCATTCGTTTTGCAAGATTTCAAATGTCTTTCAAATTTCAGTTTTTTAAAAAATTAGTTATTATAAAAGTAATGAAGATTCATGCATAAAATGTTAAAAATGTACGCAGCAAACTCTTAGCATTGATATCATAGAAAAGAATTGGAGAACCGATTAGCATTTGTAAGTTTATGTATTTCCCCCAGAATATATCCAAATAATTCTTGTTTCTCTTGGCTTAGTATTTTTGTGGTGTTCATTAACACTTTTATAAAATATTTTTGTCAAAAATTGATATGAATCAGATTAAGAATCTAATGTAATAAAACACGTATTAGAAATTAAGTATGTGAGGTAGAGAAAATAAAACTTTAATCCCTTATTTACCTCATAAGTATTTCTGGTGAAACTAACTTTAAAAAGAAATTAAATATACTGTATCTTAAGCATGTGTAAAACGTGAGTAAATTATATGTCAATATGTAAACACCTTACTTTCTATACAACTTAAAATAGAAACTGGCAGAAAATATCTAGAAAGATAAGATTTTTTCTTTTCTGAGTAAAAATGAATTTAAATATATTTCTTTATATCTTTGAAGTGTTTTAAAAGTAGAACTATCTCAGTAGATACATACACAAACACACATTCACAGATAGTTTCTGAATTACAATGACTTAACAGTGTTTTTACTTTATGATGGCAGAAAACAATATGCATGTAGTAGAAACTATACTTTTGATCTTCATCCAGGTTGGGGGTGCAGTATTATAGTGTCTCATGATTCTGGGAGGCAGAAGTAAGCAGAGCTCCAGTCAGTCATATGTTCTTAAGAGTGAATACAGGGCACTGTGTTCAGGAGAAATGATATTTGGGCAGTTAAGTGTATTAAAAGCATTTTCAAGTTATGGATATGTTCAAAGTTTGATGGCTTTATCCAAATGTAGACCTGTTTTGAATCAAGGAACACCAATGTCTATCTATATGCATAAACGTATATTAAAGTATCTATTTATATTTAAGAAGTCTCCTAGATAAAATATATGATTTGACATTATTAGCATGATTTAACAGAATTACCTAAATATCTAAATATTTTGTCTTCCTGCATTGAACTTATTTTTGTTATAAATCGTTCATTGTAAAGTTATTTAAATAATACATTGATCATTTAAATACAGGTCTCAATTCATAATTAACTGCAAATGCAGCAGTTGATTTTAAGGATATGTGATAGACACTGTGCATTTGATGGCAATGGCTCACTGATTGATCAAGGAAAAAACGTTACCGGATCAAACCAAGAAAGAAGGCTCCTTTCTCAAATTTTTAAATTATTGCATATAATGATTTCACTTTTCCTTTTGACATGTAATAAGTTGGAAGTTTCCTCTACATCCTATCATCAAGTAAAGAGCTGAACATACTGAAAAATCAACACCTAGAACTTACAAAAAAGGTGAGGTCATAGGGCAAATCACTACTACAAAATTCGAGAAACCACCAGACAAATGTGGAGAATTACTACTGGATGGAGCAGAAACTTACTAACTAAAGCCTCCTGGGTAATGTGCTGAGGTAAAGAAACCAGAAGTATGAAATAATTGTTGGAGGCTCAGCATAGAGAAATTAAGTCTCCAGGAGGATCCAGTCATTAGGGCCCCTCACACTTTGGTGAGTGTCACCTCCAGGAGCTAGGTCAGGTTTTCACAGTGAAGGCTGGAGAAAAATACCCTGGTGTTTTCTGGTTGGGGTGGAGAAAAAGAACCATTTTGAAACACATCAGAGATTCTGTTTTTTTTTTTTTTGTTTGTTTGTTTTGTTTTTTTTTAAGGTCTGTCCTCAGGAGAAGATGTTTAATGAGAGCCTTTTGAAGTTTTATGAGCCCCTAGCAAGGAAAGGAAATTCTCAATTCTATCTGGATTTAGCATTAAGTCTGGAGGAATAAAAGTACTTTACTCTAACCAACTCTAACCATCTTGTACCACTGAACAGGGAAAATAAATTAATCACCACATATGAAATTCATAGGCCAGTGGTACAGGCTCACTAAAAGATTGGGACTTACTCCTAGGATTATAGACTGCCTCCCCTCCCTCCACATTTTATCTTCAAATTACTAAAAATCTATTGGTAGAAGTTTTTTTTTTAAACATGGTACATTATGTTCACATACTAGGAAAAATTATATGATATAGCAAAAATGCAAGAGATAGCAATTGTCATAAGAAGAATGATATATGTAGGGATGTTGGAATTCTTAGATCAGGAATTTAAAATAACTATGAGTAACTGCTAAGGACTCTAATAGACAAAGTGAGAGGTAAAAATAGGAACAAAGAACAAGGTAACCAAAGAACAAGCATTAACAAGTAAGGTATCAATCTGACAGCAGTAATGATCTTAAATATCAATGGTCCAAATGCACCAATTGAAAGATGGAGATCTTTAGCATGGATCAATAAACAAGACCCAGAAAACTATATGTTGACTACAAAATATTCACTTTGAATGTAAGGATACATACAGAGTAATGTAAGTAGATGTAGAAAAATGTGACATGCTAATATTCATCACACACACACACAAAACAAAAACAAGAACAGGGGCAGCTCTATTAATTTCAGACAGCAGTTCAGAACAAGAAAATTTATCAGTGTTAAATGAGTGCTATACATAATTAGTAGAGGATCATTTATCTAAAATCACAATAATCCTTTATGTGTATGCATGTATCAATAGAGTATTAAAATATCTGTGGCAAAAACTGATGGAACTATGAGGAGAAATATACAAGTCTACTATTATAGTGGGAGACTTTAACATTCGTTCATCAGAATGGACAGATCCAGTGAGCAGAGAACCAGGAAGAATATAGTTGAATTCAATGAGTTATCAAACATTACATAATGCACATTCTGTTCAAGTTCATATGGAACATGAACAAGTTCATATTATAGACCATAAGATATACTTCATCAAATCTAAAAGAGTAGAAATCACATAAGGCACATTCTCATATCATATAGAATTAAGTTAGAAATAAATAACAGAACAAAGGAAAATATCAAGTATTTGGATATTAAATAACACACTTCTAAGTGAAGCATATGTCAAGAAAGAAAACAAAACAGAAATATAAATAACACTTGAAACTAATGAAAATAAATTTATAGCTATCAAAAATTGCAGGATGCAGCAAAAACAGTTCTTAGAGGTTAATTTATAGCATCTAATGCATATGTTAAAAAGAAAAAAGTCAAAAGTCAATTATCTAAAATTTCATTTGAAGAAATAAAAAAATATAGTTAGATCCAAAATATGTGGAAGAAGCAAAATAATAAAAATTGAATAAATCAATGAAGTTGAAAACAGAAAATTCAAAGAGAAAACTCAGTGATGCCAATAGTGGTTCTTTGAAAAGATCAATAAAATTGGGAAAATTCTCTAGCCTAATTAAGCAAAAAATAGAGAGGAAAGCCAGTGTTAATTGACAAAAATAAAAGTGGTGTTATGGTTTGGATGTGAGATGTCTCCCAAAAGCTCACATGTGAGACATTGTTTAATTAATTCAGCTACTCAGTTAATTAATACCTGATGGGATTAACTGAGTGGTAACTAGAGTCAGGTGGGGTGTGGCTGGAGCTATGGGGTATATATTATGTATATGGAGAGTGGGGTCTCTCTCTTTGCTTCCTGATCATTATGTGAGCTTCTGCTGCTACAGTCTTCCTCCAGGATGTTCTGCCTCCCCTTGAGCCCTGAGAATGGAACCTGCTGTCTGTGGATTGAGATCTCTGAATTTGTGAGTCCTCAAACTTTTCCTCTCCTAAAATTATTCTGATTATAAGTTCTACTTGTGTAAGGGGGTAAATGCACACGTAAATGTTACAATATTTAAAACATCTTCTTTCATTGGGTTTGCATTTTTCTTAGTCATTATGAAAACCAAAGTTCTTTTAGGTAGAATGGAGGCACATTTCCTAATTATGGTTCTAATAATTTCATGTATTCTGTTTGATGTTGGTAATCACTATATTTCCATGATTTTAAGGAATATTGACCTTCTTTGTAATCTTATATAAAAGAAACTTGAGTGTAGCTTGTGCTTGAAGCAACTTATTTGTCCTAAACTTTTCTGTCTTACTATGAAATGTACTATTTCTCATGCCAATACATTATAATTACTAACATTCAGAAATATTTTTGTGAGATAATACTAATACATTTTCATGTTTATCAAAAAGCAAAATGATACCTTTACTTTTTTCCTGTAATATTTATGTTTCTGTTAGACAAAAGTTTTTTTTTTTTTTAGATATTCTGTATAAAATGAATCGTTACAGTAATTGAGGATGAAAATAATGAAAACCAAGATCCTTTCATGATCTCACATTTTAGCTGGGAGGAGGGTTCACTTGTGATAACTGAAAGAACTAAATGTTAAGTTATTCAGACTGGGAAGCAAACTCTGAAATAAACATGCTTTAGGTGGACACAGAAGGAAAGATAAAGCATATTATCAGCACTATGCAAAGTGCTGGAGCACCTGAAAATCACAGGTGCTGGAAGAGGGGTGGGACCATGAGCTACTGCTGCTGCTGCTGCTGTAGTAATTTGGTGAAGACTGTAATGTTCTTCTTCTTCTTCTTCTTTTTTTTTTTTTTTGAGAGAGAGAGAGAGAGATAATATTTATTTTTTAGTTTTCGGTGGACACAACATCTTTATTTTATTTTTATGTAGTGCTGAGGATTGAACCCAGTGCCCTGCGCATGCCAGGTGAGTGCGATACCGCTTGAGCCACATCCCCAGCCCCTGTAAGGTTCTTCTTGAAAATCAAGATTTTTGCTATTGGCCCATAGACGAGGGGAGTTATTAAAATTACATGAATGGAAGAGTGACATGATGAAAGGCTGGCAAATAGAGTAAGATGAAACAGAACAGAAGTGAGAAAACTTAAAATCATAACAGTAATTCTCAAGTAAGGATTAACAGAAATAAGATAACAAGAGACAACAGAACTAGGTAGGCAAGGGTGGAACCTATAACGTAGATTTAAAGAGCAGCAGACTATTTAATATCCTAGTCATGGAGCGGAGACACTTAAATAAAACCCTAAGGTTTGAATCTGGGATACTTACTGAATGGTAATTTAATGAACAGAATTCAAAGACCAGAATAAATTGTTGATGGGTGAAAGGATTAGAAAGTGCTGGCAGAACTCTTGGAAGGAAATGAAATCTAGGCATTTTGGATATAGTTACATCAATACAGTCATGTCTATCAGGAGTGTGGGACTAGCATACCTGGCTTGGGCCTCCGTGTGACTAATTCAAGTCAGTTAAATTCCTCAGGGAACTTATGTAGAATGAGACAACGAGAGGACCGTGGACAAAGTACTCCAGGGACTCCATCAACATTAGTAGAAAGAGTAATCATTAAAAATTAAAAGGTAAAACTCAAAACTTTACAGGTGCTTTCACAATAGTGCTTTCTAACATAAAACTTGCCTTTTAAATATTGATTTTCTGTGGTAAGTTAGAATCCTAGATTATACTTTGCAGTTTCAAGATTAATATTTTTCAACATTAAGCCTACCTAATTTGCTTTCTTTCAAAAGCCATTAATATTCCATTACCTCTCCTCAGTCATTTCATAGAAGAAAGTACTTCAGAAATGAATAAATAAAGTAAAAATTTGAACATTTTGAACAGCAGGTCTTTCTATGATTTCTTCTTGAGCATATTTAGGTGGTGAACTTTATTTAGTAGAAGAGAGTGGGATTCATCTCATATAGCATACCTCAGATCAAAGCTAGATGTTCCTTAGAATGCTATTTGCAAATAGACAAGATTGCTTATTGCCATATGCATCAGTGACAATCGGCATGAGCCAACCAATACCAGAATGCCAAAAGTGAAAAGTGGCAAAGAAAATGTGATGTGAAGAAATTACTTTTTAATGGAATAATACAATCAGTGTTATGATTTGGATATGAGCTATTCCCCCAAAGCTCATGTGTTAATGCAGGATGTTCAGAGGTAAAGTGATTAGAATATGAGAGCTTTAACTTCATTAGTCCATTCCACTTTGAATGAACTAATTGGGTTGTATCTTTAGGAAGGTTGAGTGTGACTGGAGCAGGTGGGTCATTGCTATGTGCCCTGGAAGGGTACATCTTCCCCACAGCCCCTTCCCCTCTCTTTCCTGGCCACCATGAGGTAAGCAGTTCTGCACTTTTCCCGTCTGCCCTTATGGTTTTCTGAACTTGGACTAAACCTCTGAAACTGTGGGGCAAAATAAATTCTTCTTTCTCTAAGTTGTTCTTGTTTGATATTTTGGTCCCAGTGATGAAAAGCTGACTAATACAACCAGGGTTCCTCTTTTGGTAAAAAAACTGTAAAGCAGGATAACATATCTAAATTGGGGGAGTAGGTCAGCTATCACATGCTCTGCTCAATTTTCTGATTTGCTCATTTATATAAATACAATATTTTGCAAACCAAAAAATCTTAGGAGCTAAGTTAAAATAAAGAACATATATATGATAAAAATATAAAAATTTTCACATTAGAATAAAAAATAAGAGTACTCAAATGCCATTTGTATGCACTTGAAAATGCTATAAGGAAAAAAAGGCAAGCATTTCATGAAATAAATATGGATCAGAAAGCAATCTTGAGTTATTTTTACCTATTCCTTCATGGTTTCTGAATTAAAGTGACAAAAACTTTCAATGACATGATCAAATATCCGATTAAATTTACTGTTCAAATATATAATTAATACTGATAAATAATGAATATTTATTGTGAAGTGGGCAAATTAAAAAAAAAATCCTGCATCCTCTGAAAAATTCTGTAAGTTTGATCTACATTCTTTGATATTCATTTCAGAGAAATGATATAAAAAAGATAAGAGAATACAGTAAATATGTGATTCCCAATAGCATACTGGTATTTTAATTGGAGAAGTGGAGAGCTAAATCTATATATATATATATATATATATATATATATATATATATATATATATGAATTTACATATATATTATATATATGTAATATATATAATATATAAGTATTAATGTATATACATATATAATTTATATATATATATATATATTAATTTTCAAAACAAAAATCTAAGCAAAGACCTCTTTTCAATGAAATATTAAAAATTCCTTCCTTAAGAATTCAAAATAGATACTCAAATAGCATGTACAGGAACCCCCAAAACATTTGCTTCAGGAATACTATAAAACATTATACGCGGGCCGTGGATGTGGCTCAAGTGGTAATGCACTCGCCTGGCATGCGTGGGATGCTGGATTCAATCCTCAGCCCCACATAAAAATAAAATAAAGATGTTTTGTCCACTTAAAAGTGAAAAATAAATATTAAAAAAAATTTTCTCTCTCTCTTTAAAAAAAATTTACCCTCTGATCAATCTGAAATATCTTGATGACTATGAGAAACTATACTACTATGATTTCTGAATTACATAATTTGTGCATCTCATTAACATAAGATTTGTCAAAATTATCAATATCATGATTGCAATGTTTATTAGGACCCATAATGATACAAAATTTAAAATTAACTTGTTTACAGAATAAAATATAAATTCTGACCAAAGGACTTCATTGCTTGCATTTTCTAAAGTTAACAATTATAATGAAAAATTTGCTCTGATTTCTCTCATTAAATGACTGTTCCTGATTTAACATTCACTTTCCTGTCAAGAATACATAGTGTTAAAATATCTTTGCTAATAATTTTTCTCACATATATTTTTATACAATTCTTTGTTTTCTAGATCCTCTATTATTTTTGGTTTGGACTTTCACTTTACAATTCTGATTATGAATTATCTGAATGTTGTTTATTGCTGTGATTGATGATATTCATGTTCACCTTCTTATTCTGTCCACTCAGTTGGAAATCTTATTTTGCAAATTATGCTTTAAGGTTTTATCTACCAAAATGCCTTTGGTTTATTTAGCTATGCTAATTTCTCTGTTTTCTGCAAGTCATTGTGCAATGGGTTTCTGTCTTTGACATCTCTGAAAATCTTACTCAGTTCACAATTTTCCACTTTTTTCCAAAATATTTAACATTTCATTGGTGGTTCTAAAACATTTTAGACTCAAATTTCTAGAGTGAAAATAATTGAATATGTTGTTTAATTGTTAACTAGATAGAACTTAGACAACATTTCAGATAGTTAATTTTAAAGGTTCTACTATCCTATGGTGAAGAAGTGTTTTCCTTGTATATAGGGAAGATAGAATATCACTCCTATCTAGCAAATATTTCCTAGGAAAGGAGGCAAACGTGGTAGAAAATAAGCATTCTCCTTTTTTGCATTTTTGGGAATACATGGTTTTTTAAGTTCACTCTGGGCTTTGGTTAATAAATATAATAAATAATGCTTTTACCCCTTGGCATCATTGCCTTAAATCATATATATATATATATATATATATATATATATATATATATATATATATATACACACACACACACACACACACACACACACATACATATGTGCCAGCCAGGCAAATACTATCAGTCAAGCATATGAGAAATACTTCCTTAATTACAATATCAAAGCCAGACATACTTGCTTTTCCAGGCCAGAAGTCCTACATTTTCCCACTTTATTTGGATTTTTTAAGTTAAATGATAAAATATGAAATATAAAAATGGAATCACCAGTGATTTTTCTATATAACTTCTCAGGTTGAAATTAGTTTTGATGGTAAGAAATATCCATTACATATCAGGCTTCTAAAAATGTTAAAATAATATAGAATACCTGGTACCTCTGAATGTTATTAGAATGCAAACAAGTGCTAATTTTATTCATACCTATATAAGAGAATGAATTACCAAAGTTAAAAGGAAAATAATTATATAATCTAATATTTTATTCTCCAGCTTCCTCTCAAGATAATCATCCAAACTCACATTTGGAAACAGAATGTGAGTGACAGCATTTTGAATAGATAAAAGTAAAATAACAACTTTATTATCTTATTTATAATAATGCTTAGAAAAGCGCTATATGCTGACAAGCACCAAAAAATGCTTTTAGACTGGATCATGAAAAGTGCTTTGAAGGATTGCCATGAAGATGGAAATGGAGATAATAAGAAACATAACATCTTTTCTTCATGTGTTCTTTTCTTTTTGCAAAAATAGTGTCACTACTTAATGATGGCTTATTGTGAAAATATGATGATCAATCTTCCATAGTATTTGACCTATCATTTATAAAGCAGCTTACAAATATCATTTTACTAGGTATTGATAATCATTTGTTTCCATAAGATAAATAATATTGTTTCTTTTTTAAAGTGGATTTCTTGTAGTGAAGTGTTGATTTAAAAAAAAATCCCCCAAATAAAAAATCATTCTTACAAGTTTTGACATATGAAACTATCCAAGCTCAAGACAGAACTTGACAATTCCTATGACTCTGCATCCTGAATGATATTGGAATTTTTTAAAGGATTAGAATTTTCCCCTAAAAAAAGCTTTATATATTAGGTGCAATTCAATTTGAAAGTGACACAATCTTTAACTATTTGAATTGAGCATAAAAAAGCTAAAATAATCTCATTCCTCAAAAGTCATTCATAGGTGGATAGCTTATTTGGGTAACACAATGAAATTATCACTTGGTAAATCAAACTGAATTTGGCCAAAGAAGATTCTGTACTCACATACTTGAGTCCTTATGCAGCAAGCTACAACCTTACTCAATATGTAAATACACTAAAAACCTAATTTAGGAATTTACCATTGTAATAAAAAGAGTGTCAGGCACAGTGGCCAACATTTAGTGGAACTAAGTTCAAATAAAGCAAACACCAGATTTTAACTGGTTAAGCTGTCTCTGTAATTTGTTTCTGCTTTCTGTACCTCACTTCTCTCTGGCTGTAGACTTGGAGAGTTAACAGAACCTGGCCTGCTTCTAAGAGCTCCCTGATTTGTGAATCACCCTCCCCCCCACACTCTACTTAATTTGTCTTTAAGATTTTCTCTTACCCACACATAAGGAGGTTTGTTTCCTGTTATCTCTCTCATTCCTCCAATTTGAACAAATTCTGGATTAGCTATAATGAAATGGGGCCCTTTTCCATCACCACTGTGGTCATTTCCTATCACATTTTTTATTAGTATTTTAAAATTTTAATTGTAGGACAAAATGCAATTTCTTAATTCCTTTTACAAAGACAATGAGATTTTCAAGGAGAGTCTATGGTTATTTTAATTAGAAGCTCTTTTCTTTTAAAGTTAAAACAACTTTAGCCTAACATCATCGTTTCTTCAAACACATTAACTCATTAGAGCAAAAATGTAATAGTAGCCTTGAGCCTGTATTACAAATTACATATTTAATGTGCCTTTAATCATTCACAATGGATTCCCTGATTAACTAATATAGCTAAATACTTGGCATTTCCTATATACGTCATTAACGCGATGAAAAACTAAGCTTAATTCTGTTTTATAGGTACATCAACTGTTGCCAAATGTCTTCTACCAATCATGCTTGTCCTTAAGCTAGAACTTGTTAGTTTTATCTTAGAAGAGTAAGAACATTCAGGCAAATGAATTTAGATGAATTAAAATTAAAATTGGTCTTATTGATGTACAGTGCACCCCCCAAATCAATTGTTATGCTGGCTGAAGATTTTTAAAATCTTTATTTTCTTAAAGTTGGTTGCTCTGAATTATCAATCAGCATGCTGACTTGCATTCCCTGCCATCTAATTTTGTTACATTTAGCTTGGTGCTTGCCAGTGAACTGTGTCCTGATGACATAACCAAATGTCTGTTTTTAAGATTTCTAGCTAATGTAGTGAGACAAATTTTGAGTAAATTTGATTTAATCTGGTTACCTTATCTCTTTTTGTTCTTGTAACTGCATAAAAAGGAAAACAAAAAACATTTTTTTTTCTAGTTTTACATACCACTCAACCCAAAATACAAGGAAGAACATGTTTCTTCTGATAGGTATTTGGGAATTGTTCCCCACACAAAAAGAAACCCCAGAAGATTTCAACTCTAATTCAGTTCAGTTCACCAGGAGTTACAGACAGATCCCAAAGATTGAGGGCTCCTTGGGTTAAATTAATTTCATTGGCTGATTCAGAGAACTGAGGGAAACACATGTTTGCCACTTTGTCATATTAAGGATCTGTGATAAAGGACACATGTGAGAGCCATATAAAAAGATACCCAGCGTGATGTATGGAAAGGTCCCTGAGTGCAAGAGCCTGAGTTAGGGGCTGCCACCCTGTTTGGTATGTGTTCACAAACCTAGAAATTCACTAGCTAAGAGATTTTGATGGGTACTACATCACGTAGGTTGGATTGATTATTAACTCCATTTTTAAGTCTGTCTCCAAAGATTGGGGATGGGGTTATAATTTTAAGCTTATAATCATGGTTTGGCCTTTCTGGTAACCAGCCTTTATCCTGGAGACAAGTGACAGTTGCCTCAGAACATAATATTCTCTTTTCAAGAGATTACAAGAAATTTAGGAGCTCTGTGACAGTTACTCCTACAATTCAGGAAATTACAAAGTTTTAGAAATTCTGCATATATATATATAATATATATATATTATATATATATATATATATATATAATTTCCTAATATGTCATAGTTCTCCTTTATTTTGATGTTGGCAGTGTTACCAAAAGTGAGTAATCAGAGATAGCCTTATGATTAATTTATTCATAATTTTCTTATTCCACAAATGTTTATGGTGCCTTCAATGTATATCAGGGGTCTAGATAGACTTCAGAGAAATAAAAAGGAAATAACATTGTCTGTGATTCATGCACCTCAAATTCCACTGGAGAACCAGTTCTTTTATTCTTTTTTTTTTTTTTTTAAAGAATATGCCTTTTAAACATACAAGTTACATAGTAAAATATCCAGTTTCAAGTGACCCAAGGAGAAGGATCCTATTCTCATTACTCAGGGGAAAAATGCCTACTGAAATAGTAGACCTTGGAATTAGAACCATGACCATGGCACAGTGAGAGGAAATTTTCTCAGTTTGTGAAAGCAGAATGACTTTATTAACATTTAGATCTTGGTTTCCATAAACGTAAAAATAAATTGATGCCAAAAGTTGTTAATATGCAATTTGCGATCCAACAAATAACAATGAGTTTAATAGTAAATATTGAATGGGCCTAAAAACCTAGACTAAATATGAATAATTATATACAGTGAAATGATGGGCTGAGTATGTAAAGTAACTAAACAAACTATAAAATGTAAGAGTGTGTTAATAGTTTAATACTGATGCTAAACTCATTCTTGTTCTGTCATAGAGTTATCTGCAATAGGTCTTTGCCAGTCAATGAGGTAATACCCCTGTATGAACTGAATAGGAAATTATTCTTGCATTTTATTTCATATTCATTTTCATGTACCCCAAACAAAGTGAAAATGTTCAGAAACATATCCTATAATCATCTTATAATGGTTGCAACTTGAAGACTATATTCTATCCCTAAGGAAGCACAAGATTTAAATTATGAGTTCTAGAATAGACAAATACGTGTCTCTAAATAACATCATCTTGCCAGTAGTATCTCATACATATTCATTGATTTACCTTGCCTGAATATTCTTTACCTGAGAATAGCTTGGACCTTTTTTTTTTGCCTCTCTGATGGATTTATCCACTTGTTTGGGCTACATACCATACCCTCATACTTCATGACTACTTATATAATTGGAATGCATTCTACAGTTGATCTCTGGTATCTATATAGACTGGATTTTCAAATGTTTAATCACAAGCTAAAAAGCAATCTCCCCTTGTTGTTGTTTCTAATTTACCTTTCTGTTCTAGCCTTGGTGAATTGGTCCTCTACTATCTGATAACAAACATAGTCATAGACTGAGAGAAAGTCTTAGAAGAATTTCACAAACTCCACCTACCATCAAACTCAAATGGCACACTTTCATTGAATCTATGGAATAATAAGATTAAAGTTTACTTTAAAAAAATCACCATATATATAATGGAAAAGGATAAATATGTCTAAGCTTCAGTGAAATAGAAATATTCATTTTCCCAATGTTTGTATGTGTTTTAAACAAATGCAAATGTGGATTCTACACTAATTGTAATACACATACTTCAAGAAAATTTATATACTAAAATGTTAAGTGTTCTTGATGAACATTCATTAACACCACACCAATTCCAATGAAGTAGTTCTAAAGCTTTCAGGGGCATCTGTGTAAAACAAACAAAATTATCAATCACCCTTATGTCCCATATCCTAATGCTCTATCCTGCTACCAAGAGCCCTATGAAAGTGTATCTTATGTATGTGTAAACAAATGATGTAATTTTCTGGAGCTCTGCACAATAACATAGGTATAAGAAATTTCATATTGCTTGACAGTATACAAGTTGAAAAAAGGCTGATAATTTTTTCCCTCAGAGATCTATGTAGAATGTTATAACACATAATCATCCTCTTTGAATATGTTAGCTTTCAAGTACCAGAGTTATTTGTGCATGAGCATTGTTTAAAGTATATTTCATGTCACATAGTACTTCCTTTGAAGAACAGGATGTGGCAGGATCAATTGGTAAGCTAAAAATCAAGTCACAACCAAAGAACTCTGACAAAGAAATCCAGCTGCTGAAAGAATAAACTTTTACTGATACAATAACTAAACTAACTAGTATTCAGGACAAAAATCACACAATTTTATATACAGGTTCATGATACTTATTATTTAGTGAATAACTATTTCATGTATAAGAAGCCAAGTAATATTTTCTTGTGTATAAAAGGACATAAATTAGGTGACTTAACATCTGCTTGTTTTTCATAATGTTTGATTAATTATCAATTCACAGAGTGATTCCTATAAATTCAGTTTGGTTTGTATAACAAAACACCATAAAACTTAATAGCTTACAACAACCTGGTTTTGTAGGTGTGAATCTGGGCTGAACTCAGATGGCAAGTACTTCTTCTAAACACACTCATGTGCCTTTGTTCAGCTGACTAAGGAATCATTGATCTCAGGAATCTATGCTGGGACCACTCGGTTCTGCTTTTTGTGGGCTTTCATATTTCAGAAGCCTATTCTGAATGTTTGCACATGGTACCAGAGTGTTCTGAGAGTTTCAAAAGAGAAACCCCACTCACAAAGTTATGAAGTTATCTTCGCTAAGCTGTGGATCCAAGGTTCTTAACCACTGCATTCTATTTCTGAGGAGCCTACTGAACAACAAAGAACACAGTGATATGGAAAATCAGGATAGGATAAGGCCAAGTGCATAGAATGTGATGAGTTTCAGAGCTCATATAGAGTAGTATGGTTCTGAAAAGGCTTAGTGATGTCTTAGTGATGGCACAGAATTTATGGAAACTGAGGTTTAGACAACTCAGGTTATTTGTCTTGTGTAGGAGTGAAAGAATATTTTTAACTTAGGCAAGAATTTTGTTTTAGGAAATAGTGGAATACTCTAAAAGATATCTTGAGTAAAGATTATACTTGACTTTAAATATTAACCTGACTAATTTCACCATATTTTTGTCCAAGAGACAATATGGATGCATTCAATGCTTTCAAACATGAGAGTTCTATCATATCATAGCAATTGATTTGTTTGGCATGAGTACCTTCAAAGTCAGGGAACTTACAAGATAGTCATTAAAATATCTTGAGAGAGCATTTCTCAAAGTGTGTTTCACAGAACACTAGCTCTTAGAGGTCATTGGAGCTATTAGTTCCTTAAAAACTTTTGCCATGTGAAATAAGACTGGGAATTTTGGATTGAATTAGACAAAGAGATTTCTATATTGGAAGGCATCTCTGCTAATGAGATACTAAATCTCTAAAATGGAATAAGGCATGCAGCATTTCTAAAATATATTCAATTATGTACATTGAATAACTCCCCCGCCCCTCACCCTTGCTTTTTGAGACTCTCAGAGGGCCAGAGTTCTTTTACTCCTGTAGAAGATGCTGGCTTGATTATAAGTGATGGAGAATAGTGGCAATACAAAGGGAAAAGGAGTTTGGAACATTTCCTTTAATGAAAAAGTTTTGATAGAGTTACTAATTGGTTTAGAGAAGACAAGATGAAACAGTATTAAAAATCCAAAATTTAACATTCAGATGAAGAGAAAAATGAAAATAAAGATGTGATTGATTAGATAGTTTGTGAAGGAAATAACAGTTCAGTTTTGGGTGAAAATTCCAGGTGGACTCTCATTTTATGTATGTTCTTTTCATTCCATCCTCCCTATGAATCAGCTTACTCTCTACTCTTGACATATACTTCCATGAGAGAGGCACATGATTAGGGAAATACTCCTACACTCTTTCTGATTACTTCTTTTCCAAAGAAGGATATGACTTCTCTTGTTGATAACTTTGAGAATTTGGTTGAAAAAAATCAGAATGTGCCTATATAAAATGAAAAGTCTCAATGTGCTCATAGAGAAAACTTTGATTTTTAGTGCTACACTATGCAGTGGTAGAAAATCTCTTAATACCATGTACAGAAATACATTACAATACGATGCAATACAATACAATGGTAGTAGTAAACAAAGTTATTTTTCTCCAATCTATATTTTTAGTGTTATAATAATCAATATTTTACTTTCCGTCTGCTTGTTCCTTTAATCTATCTCCTCAACTTGCTCATATTTTAGCAAAATGAAAAGGAGAATTATTTGCTGGCTTTTTGTACCAATGATGTCAATACCAATGATGAAAAGACCAATGCTAACCACATTACAGCCTCTGAGACCTTCTCTCTTCAGGAGACCATTTTAAACTGAGACAAATTCTCAGGAGGACTATCTCAAGGACCATTTGTGTCAAGTGTTCTCTCTGATATGAAAGGCACACTTACTTGTTTCAAATCTGAATATCCTGGACAGTTATGATTTTAAAATATTTATTGGTTTAGTGTGACTAACTTTGAGACTAGATTATTATGAGTTCCATAAAGTATAAATGAGTTATACCTAATAGAATAACCCATGTAAAATTAATAAGTGAACTCTAGGGGGTTAGGGGAGAAAGAGTGAGGGCAAATTAGCTTCAGTCTATATTAATTTATTATTCTTCTCCCTTTTAAGATTTTCTTGTCTGGAACAGATAAAGAAAAGGTGGCATATGTAAACAATGGAGTTTTGCTCAGCCACCAAAAAGAATGAAACTATGTCATTTGCAGGAAAATGGATGGAGTTTGAGTTCATTATATGAAGCTAAATAAACCAAATTCAGAAAGTCAAAGGTTGAATGTTCTCTCTCATATGTAGCACTAGAGAGAGAGAGAAAGAAAGAAGAAAGGAATGAAACAGGGATCTCATGGAAAGAGAAAGGCTACAATAGAGTAGAGAGGAAAGGGATTAAGGCTGAAGGAAGAATGGGGGCAGGGGGAAGTACTGAAAACCAATATCTACCAAATTAAATATTGTCTCAGTAGAAATATACCATGATAAACCTCTTATATGTATATAAAGGTAATGTACTAATGAAAATAATAACAACAGAAGGAAGATCAGTAAGAGTAGAACAAGCAGATCAGGGAGAAGGAAGGGAGGGAGAGGGAAGGTATTGGGGAATGAGATCCATCAAATTATGTTATGTGCATGTATGGATATGGCACAATGAATTCTATGTATAATTATAATGCACCAATAAAACTTTTTTCTTTTCTTTTTGGGGAGCCCAAGAAATGAAAAGTGAGGCAATGTGGATTTGCATATATTTACAATAGCCATGACTAAGTCAGCAGAGAATATAAAAGCTATAAAATATTCAAAGATACCTCGATATACAACCATGGTTAAATCTCTTCTGGTAAAGTTGAAGACTTCTTTCTTTGTCTATGACATACACGTTTTCAAATGCTTCCTATGTCTTTTCCTAGGATAGAACCAGTCACCTCTGGGTCTGACTCTAGTTACTATTTACTTGTAGCTTTTCACATTAAAATTTCATAAGCAGCCTCCAATTTGAGAAAAACGGTGAGTAGTACATGCATTTGTTCCTGACTAGTTTGTAGTTCAGTATGCTTTTAGCTTGTTCCACTACTGTGATTGAAAGAAAATGAATCTTGATCTGTCCTCATCATCTTATCGTGTTGTCTGTGATGTTGCCTGAGCTTGTTAATCTGACATGGTTTATTCCTCATATATGTAAATTAATACATTTTCTCCTTATTATATCATACTTTTTCACCTAATGTGCAAAGTTAGCATGCATCTTTTGCAGTTCCTTACCTCTGTTAAACCCTACCTCTGGGGCTGGGGATATAGCTCAATGGTAAAGTGTGTGCTTACCATGTGCAAGTCCCTGGGTTCAATCCCCACCATCCTAAAAAAAAAAAAAAAAAAAAAACCCACTCTGTATGTTTTCTGTATTCAAAATTCTTAATCAGTAACCATCATTAATATGCTATCATATTACATTAGTAATAAGTTTTACTGTTCGGCTACTCACCTGTATTGGCAATAGAGTAGATTCATACCTGTACAGATGAAGGCTATACCTGCCCAAAGGTTGAACAATCACCCTCAAAAAAATAGGAATCAAGGTGCATTTAGAAATATTTTATAAGCTGAGAAAATCATTTTATATTGGTTTTGAAGATGGATTATTATGAATATGATTATGGAAAAAAGAATTTCAGGGTATCATGACAACATTTTATTACATTGAAATGATCTGTTAAATGAGACCACAGACGTCTTTCTAAACATAGTTATTTTTATTTCAAACCCTGAAAATGTGATGTGTGTTTGATATTCTTCATGCTGCCAGTCAGTATTTGAGACTGCCATAAAGTCTCAAGCTTGAGGGTGATAAGGTTAGGTAATAGTGTTAGAGAATTTGCATTGAGGTTCTAAGTCTAAATCATGGAAAAAGAAATGGAAAATGTGAAATTTTACAAGCTGTCACATCAATTTGCCACTCTCCATCTTTATAAGCATGCCTTTCAGCCTGAAAAAAGAAAACAAAATCTAAAAAGGGGAATTTGATGAACTCTGCCTAAAAATATAATATGACAATCAGAGGATAAAATGACTATGAAATCATCTTACACTGGAAAAAAAGTAACTTTCTGAAAATTAATTAATTAAATAGTCAACATGAGTTAGTAACTAGAAATTTATCATGAGTTTCACAAATTCGGCACAAGATTCAGTATGTCGGTTTATTTTTGCCTCTTGGAATACAACCTCACAAATTAAGAATTAATATCAAGGAGAAGAAATGTGACAATTTCAGTATATTTGTAATGAATCAATCAGAAATACCACCCAACCTCGAATCCATGGTCTTTTAAGCCCTGTAAATCTTGCCTACAGTTGTATCTCAATTTCATGAAAATTGTTGTGGCTCCAAACTCACTCAATGACATCTCCAAGAATGATTCCTTTCTTTGTGTATGGATTGCTTTAATGACAGCAGACAAGTTGTCATAAAATATTTTCTTGATGTTTTTTTGGTGCATCCAAAGTGGGGACATAAGTGCTAATCAGTGTCATGGTTTGAATTCCCTCCAGCCTCAATCTTAATGTCTTCAGCCTGAGGCTGACCATATGGCTCACAAATAAGTCTTTTCACCATCTAGAAGGTCACAGTCTATCTTTAGTTGCATTTTTAAAACTGCTTTGAGCTTATGACTTAACTATCTGAGTGACATTCAGAAATGATAAATCTTTACTAAGAATAAATGTGACTTGTTTACTGGGGAACAAAATAAAGCAAGTCATGTACAAAATAGATTTGAATGTGATGGAAAAATATCTTACAATTGATAAAACCTTATATCTTATAGATATAATTTTAACTATTTCACATGTAAGAAGGAAGAACCCAATTTATTAGATATCAGTTTCTTACCCTAAGGGCATCAAAATGAAGGCACTATGACATTTTCTTATCAAATAGCTAGCTTTTTCACTAATGATCAGTTGGCAAAAAAGTAATAATCCACATTAAAAGATTCAACTTCTTAATGGAATTACATCAATTGTAGTGTTTTGAAAAGTCTTTTTTATTATATTCACATTGAATTGTAAAATTCTTAGTATACACAGAAATAACTCCTTTTTTTTTTTAAACTGGACACTACTTACTGACCCAAACATTGGAAGAAGTAGAGATCACATATCGTCTCAAGTTATTTTTGCTTTAAGAATTTAAGAAAAGTGAAATTAATGAAATCAATCATTGTTTTCTAAAATTAACATGTTCTAGGCCAAGACATAAATCCTAGATTAACACTGTGTTAAATACCTAGTTTCTTTCCAGGATTTGAGGACTTTTGATCTGATACTTTAGATACTGTGAATCCTAGGGCCACTACAGACTAACTAAGACAGCAGTCAGCAGATCTGGATAGGAATAATTTATAACAATGCTCAGGTCTGCAGTTTCTTAATTTATACTATATTTCCCCATTAGTTTCTTGATTCTCTTATACTCAGTAAGAGACATATTGGTCCACATCCTGGTTAGAAATACTGATCACTCGTTTGATTCTTGTTACTCTCATTCCATGGAAGCTGATTCTTAGACCACTCCAATAAAACCTAAGTTTGATACTTTCCTCTGTCTGCTGATTTAGCTTTCTTTCTTTCCCAGCTGCAAACTAACATAGTTCCTGTTTGCCTTTTTAAAATTTTCTTCTTTTGTTTCTCCTTATTTTCCTTCATATTGTTTGTATTTAAGGTGTTCAACATTATATATATAAAATCATATACAGAGATAGAGTGAAATGATACAGCCATTTGAAAAACAGTATGAAAGTTTCTCAAAAAAATAAAAATAGAAGTACCATATGTCTCAGCAATCCTTCTTCTGGGTATATACACAAAGAAAATGAGATCGGCACTTTTGAGAGATGTCTGTACTCCCACCTTTATCCAAGAATTATCCACAATAGCCAAGATGCAGAACAACCTCCATCCATCGGTGAATAAAGACATTGTGATACACATACACACACATGCATATACAATGGAATATTATTCATTGTTTGGAAAGAAGGAACTACTACTTTGACAACACGGGTAGACACTTGGAGGATATTATGTGAAGAGAAATTAGCCAAATACAGAAATAAAAATACCTTATTATCTCACTTATATGTGAAATCTAAAAAAAGGTCTTACTTTTTTTTTGTCTCGTTGCTAAACTTTTACCATACATAGAACCAAGTGTGCAAATGAACAACATTCTAACACAAGATGTCTTTGGGAATACATTTTTAAATTATTTCCTTAATACTATGCATACATAAATGTATTTAAAAATAATTATATATTTATAGATAGGTAGAAAAATGTTCCTTTTCATGGGAAGTAACGAGATTCCTTGTCTGTATCCTCTGCTTGCTTTTAGTCAGGCCAAGATCTGTGTACTTCTCCCTCCAAAAACTCTTCATTGGGTACTGAGAACACATCATGTCTGCAAACCCTCTATTAAAAGCTGTCATGGTTAGATATGTACTTGCTTTTTTGCTGTTGTTTAATAGAAACAAGCGTCTATCAGCATTCCAAGTAAGCTAATAGATCTTACTGACTGGATGGCTTAACTAGGTCAATTTTTAAATTTACAACCCTTACTATTTTGTTCACACAACACACACACACACACACACTGTAACACACATTGCAGATAAAGTATCTTTGTATCTGTCAATATTTTCAAAGAAACCCTGATACTAGAACTTTCCTGAAATAAATAATTCAAACTTTGGTTAGAAGACTGAAAAAAAAGTTATATTATGCCCACATAATAGTTGACATTTTAATTGCAAAAGAATAGATATAGAACAAAACATTTCACCAGTCTCTAAATATTTATTATCTGAAAATTTTCATACTCTATGGTTACAAACATGAAAGTATATCTAGCTGTGGCATGGAAAACAACTTGATGTTAATAAAATATTTTATTAAAATTTTATTTCTTACAATTTACAAATTGAAATATAGATATCTGATGAATTATCATTAAATGAATGTGCTTATTCATCTGCATTTAGAGCAATAAATAAACTGGAAAAAAAAAAAAAACTAGTCCCAGAAACCTCCCTGGTGAACTTTCCTAACCACTATTTTACCTTTCTCCAAAGGTGGCCCCATCCTAATTCCTAATGTAACACATTGATTTTGCCTCTTTGAACTTTACACAGATGGAATCCTATCACACACAATTTGCTTTGTTTCACTTAATTTGTTCAGTGTCACATTTGTAAGATTCACACATACTGTTTCATGCAGCAGAAGTTTTCACATTTTCGTTGCTCTATAGCATTTCATCATGTAAGTGAAAACTTATCCATTCTAGTATACATCAACTATTTAGTTGTTTCTGCATTTTAGCAATTAAAGTACAACTGCTTTACATGTATAATGGTGCCATGTATTAACATTCTTTTTAATAGTATCCTAGGGAATGGAGTTTCCAGGCCATGGGGTTTGCATTTTTTAACTTAATAAAATAATACTAAATATTATTTGAGAATGCTCATACAATTTTAAATCCTAGTCACTAGCAATGATAGTTCCAGTTTGTTCCATCGTTTCCTTGACGTTGGCATTTTCATCCTAGCAAACTGAGGTGACGGTAGCTGATAGCATTTTAAATTTATTCCTACTTGACAACTACAAGGAATCCCTTCATTCATTTATTCTTTATATTAGGATGTCCCCTTTTGTGAAAAGTCCTTGTTGAAGTTTGTTATGCATTTTCTACTTGGTTGTCTTTTATATCTTTGAGTTTACTATAAGTTCTCCTTTTCAGGCCTTGATAGTTACGTGCATTGCCAATCTCCCGCTTGGTCTTTCATTCAATTGTGTCTATTTTTGGAAGACAGTGTGTGGTTTTAAAGTACTCTGTTAACAGTTATTTATAATTCATGCTTTTATTATCTGTTGAGGAAATATTTTTCCATTATCCTGAAAGTATTCTTTCATATTGTCTTTTTGTTTTTGATACTGGAGATTGAACCCAGGAGCACTTTGCCACTGAGCCACATCCTCAGCCTCTTTTTTTTTCTTTATTTTGAGATAGAGTCTCACTAAGTTGCTTAAGACTTCGCTAAATTGCTGAGGATGGCTTTGAATTTTTGATTCTTCTGCCTCAGCTGCCTGAGCCCTTGGGGATACTGGAGTGAACCACTGCAACTGGCTCGTATTATCTTTTAGAAGCACATTTTTTTTCCAATCATTTCCGTAGATGTGATTTAAAGATTAAAATGCATTTTTTTCTTATTATTCAATTGTTTCATTAAAAAAAATAATGTCCTTTCTACTTTTTCCATATCCTTAAGCAAGTATTCCTTCTTTATGAGTAAGTATCTCTATTTGTGGATTTCTTTCTGGACATTGGTTGTTCCATTTACCATGTTTTGCAATAATATTACACTATATTAATAACTTTATTATAATAGCCTTAATATTTGGTCAAGTAAGTTTTCCTAGTTTGTCCTTATTCAGGATTATTTTTTATATTTTGGGATTTTTTTGTTTGGCACTGAGGATTGAATTCAGGGGCACTTGACCACTGAGCCACATCCCCAGCCCTATTCTGTATTTTTATTGAGAGACAGGGTCTCACTGCATTGCTTAGTGCCTCGCTTTTGCTGAGGCTGGCTTTGACCTCTCCATCCTCCTGCCTCAGCCTCCCAGCTGCTGAAATTACAGGCCTGTGTCAATACTACCAGTGGGATGTTTAATATACTTTAAAATTCACTTGTCATTTTCCCTAAAAAAAAAAAAATTTGGACTTGCAAAGGGCAAAAATTTATGCCCAAAATGTAGGCTCTCCTTTTACCTCATTGATTAATTCTTTTGCTGAGAAGAAATTTTTTAGTTTGAATCCATCTCATTTATTAATTCTTGATTTTATATCTTGTGCTTTAGGAGTCTTGTTAAGGAAGTTGTAGTCTAAATTGACCTGATGAAGATTTGGGCCTACATTTTCCTTTTTTAGGTGCAGGGTCTCTTGTCTAATCCTAGGTCTTTGATCCACTTTGAGTTTTGTGCATGGTGAGAGATAGGGTTTTAGTTTCATTTTGCTGCATATGGATTTCTAGTTTTTCCAGCACCATTTGTTGAAGAGGCTATCTTTTCTCCAATGAATGTTTTTGGCACCTTTGTCTAGTATGAGATAACTGTAATTATGAAGATTAGTCTCTGTGTCCTCTATTCTGTATCGTTGGTCTACAAGTTTATTTTGGTGCCAATACCATGCTGGTTTTTTTTTTTTTTTTTTTACTATTGCTCTGTAGTATAGTTTAAGGTCTTGTATTGTGGTGCCTCCTGCTTCACTCTTCTTGCTAAGGATTGCTTTGGCTGTTCTAGGTCTCTTATTTTTCCAAATGAATTTCATGATTGCTTTCTCTATTTCTATAAGGAATGTCACTGGGATTTTAATTGGAATTGCATTGAATCTGTATAGCACTTTGGTAGTATGGCCATTTTGACAGTATTAATTTTGCCTATCAAAGAGCATGGGAGATCTTTCCATCTTCTAAGGTCTACTTCAATTTCTTCCTTTAGTGTTCTGTAGTTTTCATTGGAGAGGTCTTTCACCTCTTTTATTAAGTTGATCCCCAAGTATTTTAGTGAGCCTATTGTGAATGGGGTAGTTTTCCTAATTTCTCTTTCAGAGGATTAATCACTGATGTATAGAAATTCATTTGATTTATGGTTATTAATTTTATATCTTGCTACTTTACTGAATTCATTAATTCTAGAAGTTTTCTGGTGGAGTTTTTAGGATCCTCTAAGTATGGAATCATGTCATCAGCAAATAATGATAGTTTGAGTTCTTCTTTTCCTATTTTCATCCCTTTAATTTCTTTTGTCTGCTTATTTTGCTGAGAACGTGTTACAATCAATGAGGTGAAGAGAGAGCCTACATTTTGGGAACAAATTTTTGCCACATGCAAAATTTGCGTGTACCTATGATGTATGTATGATGCAATGTTACATTGTGTACAGCCAGAGAAAGGAAAAGTTGTGCTCCAATTGTATACAAGGAATCAAAATGCATTCTCTCATATATACCTAATAAAAATAAGTATATAAGCCAATAAAAAAATTTAAATTTTGAGATTTGGTAAAGTAAATCTATTGATCGATTTAGGTAGCATTGATGTCTTTAAGATATCTGCTGAGAGCCAGCGGAGTCTGTATGGCCCCTGGAAATCCCCAGGAGAGCTCGAAAGTAGTGCGAGAACTCAAAAGTAGCGGCAGAGGCGGATAGTAATGCCTCGCCTGTCAATACTGTTGGCAAAATGCCAGGGGCCATACAGACTCATCTGGCTCTCAGCAGATATCAGTCTTTTAAACATGGAGCAGCTCTCATTTAATTTAATCTTCTTTGATGTTCTTACTTATGTTGCTCATTTTTTTCTGGTTTATTGTACAGGCAAAAATGATTGATATAATGGTGAGTGAATGGAAGTGTGAAAGTGGCCACTATCTTATTTCCTTATGACAGAGGAAAGCTTTCAACATTCCACCATTAGTTATGATTCGTGTTATTAGTAAGTACCCTTAATCAGAATAGGAAAGATGTTTTCTTTCCTCAATTTCTGAGTTTTTATTACATAGATAGAAATGATAATTATGTAATGATCATAGATGTTTATCAAGTATTTTTGAGAATATTTTGAAGAAAAATCAAATTTTCACATTCTAATTGTATCCTCTTGTAATTTTTTTATTTCAAAACACTTTCACAATAATGCATAGTATGTTACATATAATTTATAGTTATTTCTTTTTATCATAGTATAAAAGCACACTATTTCTTATTTAAGTAACTTTTTGAAATTTAGGTTGACTTCATTTTAAAAAAAATTTTTATTGGTGTATTACAAGTATACACAATGGTGGATTTCATTGTCACATATTTATTCATGCACATAACATAACTTTGGTAATTTTATTTCTCATTCCCTCCTCTTTCCTCTCCCTGGTGACTACATTCTTCTAATGACATACAACAGACACACACACACACACACACACTCACACACACACAATTATTAATTCCTGTTCTATATAGTATTGTGCAACTTGATATTTTCCTTAACTATGTTGATATGAAAGTAGTCAATCGAAATTTATATGCTCTTATGTTATTAGACAAATATTGCCAAATTTCCTTCCTATTGTGTGCATTAATTGCTCTTCAGCCAGAAGAGTCTAAGTGCCTGTTGCTTCTTCCTTAGATAAATATTGCATTTAAAGATATTTTCACAATGCTATATGCAATTGGCATCTCATGTTAATTTTATTTCACAATAGACATTTTATTTGAAAAAAGGTATACAACAATTATTGCCAGATCTATTAATATTCAAGTTTGGCTTATGAAACAGATAAATCTATAAAATAGGAGGAAAAAAAAGGAACTTACTGGCTTAACCTAAAGAGGGTAAGGAGCTCACAATAAAAAACAAAAAAGTATGAGCATTAAGTGCTTTCTAAATCAAAAGTTGTTCTTGTTTCATAAATTGTTATATGTGAGCTATGGAAGCAGAATTACTTTTTTTTTTATACCTTAAGTTACCCTATAAATAACAACTAGAATTGCATTGCAAAATTACTTTTGATGCACAGAGTATTTCTGTCTCTCAAACCCCAAATTACCTGTGGTAGTCTCTTATTTGTCACAGGAATATTAAGGCTTTAAGCATTTCAAATGAAAGACCTAGGAATGATATATTCTGTACATTTTTCTTATTAATGATTAATTGTTTATATTATTCACAGTAGACATTCTTGTCTATGTACCATGAAATTCTTCAATTTTGTCCATTTTATTAGCATTTGCCTCTCAATTTTCTGGTCACTTTTGCCATTACTTCATAGATGATTTCACAACAGAAATGCTGAATAAGGAAATTCACCTTTCACTGGCCTCTACCTGAAGCTCAGATAATATCCATATGTTATTTTCCAGTCTATGTTAGATGTCAATCTCTAAGTGTGATTTTTAACTCTGTCCTTATCCATCAAGATGTAAAAGGATATAGTTGGCAAATTATAATCCCTTTGATGTAAAAATATATTAGTTTGATATGATACCTTGGGAATGGTACAAAGATGCTAGTTTCACTTTGATTTATCATATAATGTTGATTCCTTGCCTTGCATTGCAGAAGGATAAGTAGGTTGAGAATGCTCTTGCTAAGTATTGAATTTAGCAAATATTTTTAGAAAGTGAAGGACAGCTATCAGTTATCATGTGATGCACAAATGATTGAAACCTTTACTTTTTTTAGGGACATGATTCAAAGAGATTTTTTTCTTTCTGTGAGATATAAGAAGTTGGTTCTATGACTATATTTGTAATGGTACAGTTTATAAAATCAGGGCAAGGAAAGTTTAGAAAATATATCACAGTGTTTTTCCTCACATAGATTAAGTGAAGGTCATTTTGATGAGTGATCATTTTTTAGTTGTTGTAATTATGGCCATCTAGCCTGGAATTTCCTCTAATCACACTTCTGTTTTTTTTTTTCTTGATCTATTTGCCAGAATAAAGTACCTGCCTACCAATCCTTTGATGTATAATGTTTAAATCCTCATAAGAATAAAATACTAACTTGCCTTTAGCTATGCTTCAAGAATATATTACACAAAGATAAACTGATCACTATCCTGGGATTTTTAAACATAGCTCAGTAGAACTTCCACACGATTAACAAAC
The DNA here is from genome assembly GCF_048772815.1 of Callospermophilus lateralis. Lineage (NCBI taxonomy): Eukaryota > Metazoa > Chordata > Mammalia > Rodentia > Sciuridae > Callospermophilus > Callospermophilus lateralis. Next base: position 4,163,489 of record NW_027510917.1, read on the forward strand.
TGTTGAAACAATTCCTTTATTTCTTAGATGAATAATGCATGGCCATTTCTAACTCTACAGAGTCAGAGTATTTGAAATTATTGCCAGAGGCAGCAGTAGCAGAATGATTTTATTAGGTTTTAGTATGCTTACATAATTGAAGACTTTGTTTTACAGATGAACTACAAAATATACATGACTATATAAAAGTATAAGTATAAATATATAATCATATACATTTTATAGGCATCATACTTACATACATTTTATATGTACTTGCATATGCTTTTCAAGTATTATAATACTTATACTTAATACATATTATGAGCATTATACTTAACAAGAATTAATATAAGTATGAAAGTATATAGATACCCCCATGTATATTCATGTATTTGAAAAGTGCCAAATCTGTGGGCATGTAATGTTTAGAAATATTTTTGATCACTCTTATTTACATGAGTTGTTATCAGATAATTGTGTCAGGCATTTTAATGAATCCTTACACTAATACTTTTGTTTTTCATCTCTGTGCAAGAAAATTGTCCCATTTTTTCTTCTCTTGATGCTATGGTTCTCCTATTATCAGTATCAATGGGGTATGAAATGCCTTAAAGTTTTCATCAGTAAGTTATGAAAAATCCAGTTGCTCTGTATCATTGCTAATGCTTACTGAAGAGTTTCTAAATTAGTCCAGGTTATTCAGTTTGTTTTGTCATTTTAGGGTTAGACTTTGCATATTGTTAATGATTAATGGTGATTAATGGCGTTGAGCAACATTTTATGCCCTATTGGATCTTAGTTAATTTAATTAATTAATTATTAGTTAATTTGTTTCCATTTTTCTGATTTGCAGATATATTTGATTTGAGATTTTGCAGAATATATGTTGCAAATCTTTTGAGTATGTGGCTCAGAACTGTGAACTCATCACTGCGTTCTCTTAATGAGGTATTTTATTGGTTAGAACTTTATAGATTTTATGTTGTTATTTTCAATATGTTTACTGTTCATGCTTATTGTATCATGTTGAAGGAACATCTACATATATATGAAGCTATTTTCCTGTGCTTTCTTATGAGATCTTATTGTTTCAACTTTCACATTAGAACTATAAGACACCTTGAAATTACTTGTTGTATGGTGTGAGATAATGACAAACATATTTTCCCCATAAGTATATCTCCATTAAGCCAGTAATATTAATTGGAAGGGTCATCATTTTCTAACTACTTTGTATTTGCATTATTTTGCAGTCATGTATTTTGTATATGCATAGCTTTTTTCTTGATTCTCAATTCTACAAATGTAGTCTATCTATCCTAGCATAAATGCCACATAGATTAGATCCAATAGATTTGTAATTCTTAATATTTGTAAATGTACATCCTCCAGTGTTGTTCTTCATTATTTCCAGTGTCTTCTAAGTATCTTTACATTTCCCATTTCCTTATAAATTTAAAAACCAGCTTGTCAATCTCTTCACTCTGTTCCCATATACACTGAGAAAACAAAATCAAAAACAAGTTTGAGATTTTGATAGATTGTATTTGATCTCATGATCAGTTTGAGAAGAATTCATAATTAATAATTTTAAACTATTCAACTCCATCATTCCAATATATGAGGTCTTTCTAATTTTTTTTTCAGCACATTTTTATCATACATAATAGAAACTATATGACTTTTTTTTTTTGAAAGAAGGGATGTTGTTTTTTAACTGTGGTTGTTTAGGTATAAATTGCTGACAACATAATCTGCCCTTTTTAGGTTGTGTAGTTTGGCCATTTGGGACAAATGTATGTAGAAAACTACCTGAATGTAGATATAGAATATGAGTGTTTCCATCACATTAAATTGTTTCCTTTTATAACTTTTATGATCATATCTTTTTTCCTATCCTCAGTCCATAATAACCATTGGGGAGATTTATATTTCTATAGTTTTGCCTTTTGGTAGAATGTCATTGGAATGACTCATACAGTGTGAAATCTTGATTCTGGCTTCTTTCGTCAAGCTTGATGCATGTTTCAAAAATGTGTGACTTGATGCATGTGTAAGCTATGTGTTTCTTTATAGTGCTCAATAGTTTTCTATTGTATAAAATATAATTAACTGTGCATTTATCAGTTAATGGGTATTTGGTTATTTCCAATTTGGGACTGTAATATGTAATGTCTCTATAAACAATTGTATTGACATATACTTTGCTTTTTATATTTTAAGAGCTGGATCTTATGGTAAGTATATGTTTGACTTTATACGAAATCACCAAAAAGCCTTTTGAAGTGGTTGTACCACTTTGCAGGCCCATCAGCATATTCGAGATAGTGTTTCAGTTGCTCTGCTTCCTTGCCAGAATTTTGTAGTCATGTTGCTGACATTATTGTTTTGTTTCTAAATTTTTTGACATTTTTATATGAGTGTAGTGATATCTAGTTGTAATTTTAATTATTTTCCTAAAAGACAATGATATGGAACATATTTTCTTTTGCTTACTTGCTCCATGTCTAAGTCTTTTTAAAAAAATTTTTATTGTATTTTATATATTTTTTTATGCAGTGCTAAGGACTGAACCCAGTGCCTCACACATACTAAGCAAGTGCTCCACCTCTGTGCCCCAGCCCTACACATAGGTTTTTTTTTAATGTAGTGTCTCATTAAAGATAGTTTGATATTTTAGATACTTTGATGGTTCTGTGTAGTCTTATTAGTGAGTCATTCAGTTCTTTATATATTCTGGATACAAGTTTTTTGACAGATACATGTTTTGTATCCTTGCTGAGTACAGGGTAGATCTTAATCTCTGCTTACTCTTGTTAGCCCAGTGCAGCTGTAGAGGGAACAGTTCCATTTACCCAGTGGCATATTTAGGAAGACAAACATCACCAACCTTAGGATGCTGTAAAAAATACACTGGAATGCATTTTTGGAACACTGTTTATTTTTAATTTTGATTAAAATTTTGATATAGAAGGTTTTATGAATTGCAATGAAAGATAAAGTGATAGGAAAGTATATGTAATAACAAGAGCAAAGATGGCAGAATAAAAAGCCAATCATGTGCCATCTTTACACAAGAATAAGCCTACTGCAAAATTATAATGATAATTCCTCTAAATACTAATTATATTTCTTATGAAATCACTTTTTTGCTAACTTTATAGGATATAATTTAGTTTGAATTGTCATTACACCAGAAATTTTAATTTTTATTGCTTATTTTATTTAACTTTATGACTAAACCATGTAAGTTTGTTTTTTTGCCATGTACCTTTTAAATTAAAAGTTATTGAGGGTATCTTATAAAGGTGTAAGGATATATATGTTTAGTTCATATCTACCTATTTCACAAACACTAGTTTTTAGAGGTCATAAGAGCTATTAGTGTTCTTAGAAACATATCTAACTGATGACAAGTTGTAATTCTTACTTAAATTGGATATAGATAGATAGATATATACATATATATAGAATAAATGTGTCCTAGGCAATGTGTGAGACTTCTTATTCCTTGTTAGACTCAACTCTAGAAACATGGCCTGTATTACAAGCATGTTTACCTGAGAGCCATATCACCTTGTTTCCTGTGCATTGCATGACATTTACCAGAATACACCCTCTTACTGTCTGTCCTCCACTCTGTGCTCCATCTCCTCAGTGTGAGACTTGCTGTAATTACTCTATTTAATGTTGTAGCCCTGGTCCTAATCATGCTTTATTTCTGTTTTCCAACAGTATTTATGAAAAATCTTTAACTCATAATTTTTATTTGTTGTTCATTGATGATCTACTTGCTAGAATGCAATATCCATGGAAGTAGGGATCTTTACCTGTTTTGTCCATGGCTATACCTCAAGCACTTGAAATAGTGCCTGGTATGTAGTTGCTCTCATAAATATTTATTAAACAAATGAGTGAATGAATGCAGAGATAACTATATAAATATTTGAATGGCAAAATTTTTATATTTTTAATAGAAGATATATGGATGTACACAATACACAAAAAAGTTAATGTTGCTAATCTTTTGAAGTCCAATCAAGACTATTTATATGTGCATTTATTTGAGTGTGACTCTGATAGTTTTATAATTGAGGTTGAATCAAAACTCAGCTTAATTTTCCACAGCTGCTGATTTTTAGTTACTGCAAAAATTCAGTGACAAAGCATATTTCCCATTATTAACTACGTATGTATGAACCACATTTGTAATGACCTGGGTACATTCCTAAAATATGCACTACTGAATTGCTGATCAACTGTTTTAAATGGTGCTCTCTCTCGGATGCTAGCACCAGAAAATGTAGGAAAGTAAGCCACCATGTGATACTTCACCTTTATTCCTCATGTAACCTCCCTTTTCATGAAACAACAGGATTTGAGGAACTTCACTACATTTCACAGTCTTGCTCATATGATAAATATGTATATTAAGGGCTAGTGTTAGGAATGCTCGGACTACTTCTTTTTTTAAAATTTTTTTTATTGGTTGTTCAAAACATTACAAAGCTCTTGACATATCATCTTTCATACATTAGATTCAAGTGGGTTATGAACTCCCATTTTTACCCCAAATACAGATTGCAGAATCACATCGGTTACACATCCACATTTTTACATAATGCCCTATTAGTAACTGTTGTATTCTGCTACCTTTCCTATCCTCTACTATCCCCCCTCCCCTCCCCTCCCATCTTCTCTCTCTACCCCATCTACTGTAATTCATTTCTCTCTTTGTTTTTTTTCCCATTCCCCTCACAACCTCTTATATGTAATTTTGTATAACAATGAGGGTCTCCTTCCATTTCCAAGCAATTTCCCTTTTCTCTCCCTTTCCCTCCCACCTCATGTCTCTGTTTAATGTTAATCGTTTCCTCCTGCTCTTCCTCCCTGCTCTGTTCTTAGTTGTTCTCATTATATCAAAGAAGACATTTGGCATTTGTTTTTAGGGATTGGCTAGCTTCACTTAGCATAATCTGCTCTAATGCCATCCATTTCCCTGCAAATTCCATGATTTTCTCATTTTTTAGTGCTGCGTAAAACTCCATTGTGTATAAATGCCACATTTTTTTTTATCCATTCATCTATTGAAGGGCATCTGGGTTGGTTCCACAGTCTATCTATTGTGAATTGTGCTGCTGTGAACATCAACGTGGCAGTATCCCTGTAGTACGCTCTTTTAAGGTCTTCAGGGAATAGTCTGAGAAGGGCAATAGCTGGGTCAAATGGTGGTTCCATTCCCAGCTTTCCCAGGAATCTCCATACTGCTTTCCAAATTGGCCGCACCAATTTGCAGTCCCACCAGAAATGTACAAGAGTACCCTTTTCCCCACATCCTCGCCAGCACTTATTGTTGTTTGACTTCCGAATGGCTGCCAATCTTACTGGAGTGAGATGGACTTTTGACACAAATAACATTAAGATATGAAAATGTTCAACCATATAAGTAAACATATTCTCCTTTGCACTTGCTGCAAAAAACTCACAAATTTATGCCACAATTTGCACATAGACTCCACATTAATCTCCCTGATCTCTACGTTTAATTCTCGTTAAATATTCTAGTGTTCTCATTTTTCATCTTTTCTTAATCCTGCAGATGCAAATGCATATTCTCAAGCTATTTTAGTTTTTTTTTCTTTTTTTTTCCCTGGGAAAAATGGTATATGAATAAACTAAGAAACAAATAAAATAAAGGAAGAGTATCATTTCTTGAGCACTTTCCCTGGCAGCTGCCTGCACTGTCTCACCATATACAAGGTATCATCCTGGATCCACCACCATCCTGCCCATTCACTCCCCGGTGTTACCCTTCAGCTCCACTAGGGAATTTTGTGCAACCCTATGGAACATAATAATTGCCCTAAATCGGTCTACACAATGCTAAAATTCTTTAGAAATTAGAATCCCACAGGTTTAGCTACCAGTTACATAATTTCAACCTTTTGAAGTTTATGAAACTACCATCCCAACAAGATGGCTGAGTTTAAATTGCATTGAGTGATCCTTGTGCCATGAGAGATGTGACTTCCCAACTAGTTGTCTTCTGTAGGTTTGAGTATGATATGTATTCAAGAATCAACTGCTATGAATTTTACTTTTATCTCCTACTGAATGCAATGGGAACCTCTAAGCCATTTTAATAATGAATTTCTCAACCTTCATTTTCCCATGTTTTGCTTCTGTTTGAAATTTCCTTCTTAACAGATACATCTTATTTTTTTGTGCACTCTCCTTTAGTTGTCTAGAGCTGGTAAAATTAAGCATCTACAAATATGCTGTTAAAGAGTTTTTTAAACATATGAATTATACATTTTATTTTTGTTACTAAGGCATGTTTTTACTCTGTAAGTTAGAATGTACAACTAGCATAAAAAGAAATCTGTCTTTATTGGCCCAAAATTTGTTACCCTAAGCTATAAATCCTATTTATGAAGCTTACTTTATAAGGCCATTGTTACTTCTTTTCAACTTTTAGAAATCATAAGGGCCTGAAATATAGTTTGACATGTGTCTATTAAGGGCTGATGTGTATTAAACTGGATAAGAATACGTACATAATAAACATTTTAAAAATATAAACTTTTGGGCTGGGGATGTGCCTTAGCAGTAGCGCGTTCACCTCAGCACCACATACAAATAAAATAAAGATGTTGTGTCCACTGAAAACTAAAAAATAAATATTAAAAAATTTTCTCTCTCTCTCTTTAAAAAAGTATGTAAACTTTTAAAAATGTCAAGCCACAGGTGAATTTGTTCATTGATTTTTGTATTGAAATCACTGCAAAATAATAAATAGTGGCTTATTTTGAGCATCTCCACTCAATTTTTCTCTCACCCTTTGTGTACTGCATCAAAAACCTAATTATTCATTATGTATCAGAGACCACTATATCATCTAGAAGAAATGTTTAGTTGTGAATCAACTTACCAAGAAGGCCAAGAAGCTCCTCATGCTATCTGATAAACAACATGTTTCTTACAAAAGTTAAAATTTGTGCCTTCAGGTGTCATTTGATTGAGCATTTTAGGACACACCTGTCTTCTAAAACAAGTGTCTCCTTATTTTCCCCATGTCTAGCATAGTTGTTTTACACTTCTCTTCACCTTTCAGTTCAAATGTGAAAACTATCCTGGAACCCCAGGCAATTGATTGGTTCTTCTTCAGTGCTCTAATAGTGTTGAATATATCTATTTCAGCAGACATGACCATGTATTTTTAATTAATTATATTTATTAAACAACTAATTTATTAAGTAACTAATAATTTATTAAATTTATTAAATAACTGATTTATTAAATAACTAATTTATTAAATAACTAATAGGATAGAGAACACTATGTGTTGCCTAAATAAAGTTAAATAAGACAAAGCCATTATTACTGAGATCACACTGACACATTTTCATTTATTTATGTCCCTGAATTCTGATTTCATTGTAGCCTTATATCAGTACTTACAGGGTTTGTTTTCATACTTGTAACATAAACAGGTAGTCAGACATATAGACTGTAGAAGATATTTAAGAATGAAGAAATACATGATTTGAAATGAAAAAAGGAAGCTATCTGAAACCGTTTGTAGAGTTTAAAATTATGGAGAAAGATTTACATCTGAGAGCATTTGAGCCACTCAAGATGTAGTTAGAGGAAGAAGGGTCCACTATCCTGCCTAGAGCACAGGCAATCATAGTACTATACAAACATTAGCTATGAAATACAAAATATCTGTCTTATTTCTCATACTTAAACAATTTATTTCCTTTTTTTGCAAGGCACAATGGGAAATTATTCTTGTTATTCTCACTTCTAAGGCCGCTGATCATAGTTATTCAGCTCTCAGGATTATCAACATTCCGTATACCCTAGAAACAATCTGTATATGGTTAGTATATAGTAGGGATAAGATTTCTACTTATAGGCAGGGTAGCATATAATTTCAGAAAAAAATTATTTTTGGTATATGTGTGTGTATGTGTGTGTGTGTGTTTGTGGTTTATTTGGGATCTGATTTTTCTCCCAACCAATTCAGAAATAACAGCAATAGAATATCTTTCATATTTTTCTTTTGACTTTGGGAAAAATTTGTTAGCTTTAAGTTGGGAAAAGGCATTTTCTGTGCCTTTTATCCAAAGAAACTTGAATTGATAATGTTCAACTGTAAGGCAGGTTGATTGAAGAAGGCAAAGCCTCCATAGAAACAGGATGAAAAAAATCCCCTGCAGTCACCCTTAACATGTAAAAAACATGTAATATTTTCTCAAAAATTATCAAGGATTATCTTTATTATCAGGGTCTTACCAGTGCAGACCAAACTGGACTAGAAATGGTAGCCTAGGATGAGAGACATCATATTAGGCCCTATTAGAAGCTGTTCTGTGGGGAAAAATTAAAAAATTAAACCAGAAGTATGCTGTGCACAATTTATTTTTTGTTGTTGTTAAAGTATCCAAAGTTGCTCTGGGAAAAAAAAATATTTTATGGGTAAATTCCTATCTGATGGTGTTGATTCTGTACTAAATAGTAATGTCATTGCTCCTTCAATAAAGATCCTGAGAACTCCCCCAAATTATTATGGTATATTTCTACTCAACTATTCCAATCAGAATATTTTTCTGCCTAAGTATTAAAATTAAGTACTAACCTATATTTTGAAAAACTATTGCATAGCATCTGACTGGATATACTGCAAAATATATTCTGAAAAATTACATGTGAGAAAGCAGTTATATAGAGGAATGCATTCTTACCAGATACAATGGCCAGTTTTTTGAGATACCCTCACTAAGCAAATAACATTTTGAAGCAGCAAGACTGAATGAATCAGGGAAGAAATGAGTGTAGTGTCTGGGATGCAGGCATGTACAATATTGTGACCACCAATCTCATAGAAAATCTTTTCCTGATCCTGCTTAATTCACCACTTCTTCACTATTCTTGTTATTGGCCCTAGGAAGTGTCTTTTAATTTTTCTTTGATAAAGATGCTTAAATCTATTTCAGGTAATAAATTAGTAGTAAAAGATATATTTACAAAGTTTGTGCGACTCTATCTGACTCTGTGTTGTTTTGCCTTGCAAATGTAATTAAAAATGCAGGTGAGGAACTAAATTAAAGCAATTAATATAACTGCACATATTTGTTTCATTAAGTTCTCACTAGAGGCTCCTAAAACAAAGCAAAACAAAAATAACAATATGTGTATGTCAACTATATACCATAGTTACATTTTGAAGTTCAAGCTTGATTGTGGCACATTATAGCAATTTAAGTAATCTATACAGTATGTTTACAGTAGTTTGTGTTTTAAAGTTTAACACAACCAATATCATATACCTATTTATCTTTGATATTGGAAGTAAATGAAGAGTTTCTTATTTGTAGGCATTTTCTCACTAGGAAACATTTCTTTTCATTCATTTACACTAAATGAGTAAATAAGGCAATAATCTAATTGCATTTAGAAATCACTCTTCCCCAGGAAAAACTGGGGAGGAGGTGCAGAATCTGCCAAAACACAGCTGATATGAATCGTATAAATAACGTCCTCCCATGAGATAGAAAAGAAGCATTAGCTATGGTGATACAACGAAAGCTTAAAACTATATCAAAATTAATAGAATTGGATCATTTCGGTATATTTATTCTGAGAATTAACAATATTCCAACCATTATGATGATACAATAAACATCAAAATTTTAACAATTCTAATTTATGAATAAAGTTAACTATTTTTATTTGTAGGTTAAAAATATCCGTTTTATAATTACATCCCACCAATAGGTGTCACTATTGGTGAGTTTAGCACAATTTTCAAATTACTTAATATTTAATCAAGTAAAATATTAAGAATGGGTTTCAAGAGGGATACAAATTGATGATTTGCCAGGAATAAATGAAATCTGTTGCTTCAAAGGGATGAAAGCATTTTAGAGTGTATGATTTTAACTAATGAGCATTAACTAACCACAAATAAGAAATGTAGGTAAGAATATTCTCACTATTATGTTACAATATGCCCACATTGTGCTTAAAGAAATTCAATTTTGCCTTTCATATCTGTGGAATAAGAACTATAATGAGCTTTCTTATCCTCTATAATCTCCATCCTCTGGGATAAACATATCATTGGGTGAAACAGATTCCTTAAATTCTCTCTACTTTTAGCTCTAGAATAACTGAACAGTAATGTGCACACCATGGGGGCAGTTTGTGTGTGACTCTGTGTATCTGTGTGTTTGTGGTTGCATTATTTGTCCGAATTTGCTTTAATTGCTAATTGTCTCTAAAATTAAATAGGTTTATTTTTTTAACTTCCTTTTTCATGGTATCTGGTATTCTGTATATCTATTTCTTTACCTCAATCAATACTGTGGAATGTTTCCTAAAATCTCTTAAAAAACCACAAACCATTTTTAAAGAAAACTATCTTGTTTGCTTCCCTTGAGTGTGATTTGAGTCCTTCAGGATTGCCACATCTGCATATCTCTGACCACCAGCAGTCATCCCCTTTAAGAAACATAAATATCCATGAGCTCTAAAACCCCAAGATAATCAGGAGGAAGGTGATTTTGAGGTCCCTCAGTAGCATTAACTCCCTCTTATATCAAAATGCCACTGGTAGCATCCCAAGAGTTTCACCCAACTTGAAAATTATACCTTCTTAAGCAAAGAAAAAGATGATTGCCAAGTTTGTTAGGGTGGTCTTTTTAACTTTGGAATCTCTCTAATTTTTTGATAATACTAAAGGAAAAAACCTTGAGTTATAAGTAAATAGAAATAATTCCATTATTCTGTTTAGTTTTGTGGAAAGTTGCAGCATTTTTTTTTCTTGAAAATGACATTGAACTAATTTAGCAAACTGTGATATATTTTCATTAAATCATACTTAAAATTAAATATTAAAGTTCTTCCCAAACTGGAAATTATTATATAATTGTACTTTTGTTGTCTATTTTTTTGGCATTGTGTTTCAAAATACATATTTTTCAACTGCTGCTTCATTATCAAATCTAAGTTTGTGACTGTTTCATGGTTCTACGTGATACGAATAAGTATAAGAATCATAATTCTTAATAATGTACCCTTAACTTGTAGAACTTTGAACTTTTCTTTACTATGTTTGGAATCACTAGGTGATGGGTTTAAATATTTATCTCCTGGACAATGTATTTCATGACTTCTCAACACCATTCAAGATACAGATGAAAATCCTTAGAAAAATTTACACTCTCATACCAACCCCTGTCTTCTGCATCAATTTCCTGCTTTCCTTTTTCTTCCTGACTTTTCCACCTTCAGAGGCAAGTGATTAACTGCTTGACTCTGGAGTTTTATTAACTTATGGCTCTAGTGTCTTATTAACCTTGTTTTAAAGTCAAGAATTGCCTCTTTCCAGCTATGTACCTTTTTATGAAATTTTTAACTTCTTTAAACCTAATTTTTATATAAAAAATCGTAATCTGCTCATCACTAAGAGGATTGAATGCAGCACTGTCAGTGTGGCCCAGAGCATCCAGGGCCTGACAAGTGGCCAGAGAATGAGCTGGTTATCTAGTCAATCAAGACTGTTACTTGCATCCTTGATCATTTCTTGAATATAATGCTTTAAAATCTGTCTCCAATTCTAACAAATTCAAATTAGTTCACACCCCTACTAGTTCTTCTGAGTCTACCAGTTTGCTAACTAGCCTCCCTCTGTCTTAACTATGTGTTTTCTTCCAAAGCAAATGTTTGTCTTTATCACTTTCTCTCTTTGCATGAACCCCCATCATCTACAACCATCAGCTTCAATTCCCTTCAAGGTATTTGTATTCTTTTCTTTATAAATTATATATGTGACTTATCATGTTTCAGAAATTATAAAATATACCCAAAAGAAAAAAATAAGATGAAACAAATATGATCAGAAGTCAAACATTTTTCTTCAGGCATTGCTATGCATTATCTTATGCCCAGTTCCTTGCAGAGTATATTCAATTTAGAGGCTCCTGATAATCTGGCCAATGATTCAGGGCTTCTTAGTAAGTTATTCAAGATTCGATTACACTCTTGTCTTTTGCTCTTTCCCTTGAACATGGTCCTCCAGCAGGTTAGAATACTTTGTCATCTCACACTACCCTATATTTCCAGTCTGGGTGACTTTCCTTCTTGGATGTCCTTCCCCCACTGCAAGGGAGACCCATATTCATCATCACCTTCTGTTATCCTGCCACTTGCATAATTAATTCTTCCTTTTTCAATATTTCACAGAATTTTAATTGTTTACTTGCTTAATTAATGTTATAGAACATTTCTGAAACATAAGTTTCTTTGTATTCCCTGATAATAATATCCCCAAAATATTTATGCAATGAAATCATTCAATTGATATCTGCTGATATCTTATCATGTGAGAGACTTCCTGAAATTCTCTGCTGAGTGTTGTACTCCTACTCATTTAATACCTGGATCAAGTGTTGCCTCTTATATCTCCTTTGATTTTAAAAGTCAAAGTTAAAATTATCTCCCTAGATTGAAATTTTTGTGTTACATGTCTGATTTCCCTTAAGAAAACTAACATAATTCAGGGAAAAGGAAGTACCTGGTTCCTATTTGTTACTGTAATTATTTCTTGGTGGAATCAATAAACAAATAGCCGAAAGAATAAATGACTGGAGGGGAAAACCAGTAAATGATAACTAATTAAGGGTCCCTGTCTCAACTGGCCTAGTGGTTGTAATCTAAATTGTGTTTGTAATGTCCTTCAGAGTTCACTTAGAAAAAGAAAATATTTTATTCCTCCATCTGAAGTCAGGAGATCCTACATTCTTCAACTCTGGTATCCTAAATCCCAGCACATACCTAATTTTCAATACTTATTATCTTAATATATGAATAGAACTCAGAACACACACATTAAAGAGAACTATGCAAAATTTGTGCTAACAAATATGTTTTCATATTTGCTTTAAGTAAAATCATAATCAATAATCCTCATTATTTATATAATACTATTATTTACTTAATCTAATCATGCTTGTAATCTGTATACAGCCTACTCTCTCCATTATAATTTAAATACATATGCAAAAATGACAATAATTCATTGCTGAATGAGAGATACATTAGATCATATTGCTTTTCACTCTTTTTTTCTCTAGTAGCTATAAAAATGGCTAGAGTAGCTAAATGCCATGTTTCTTAACATGCAATTGGCCATGTCTCATATAATATTATTGTTCCTGGTGGACACTTTAAACTTAATTAAAATCTGCACTTTTTCTGCAACTTAGAAAATAAAACTGACATGCTGTAATTCAAATGTAAGCACCCTCCTGGTGGTTGTCAATAATTGGAGAAGCAGATTTTTTTTCTTTTTCTTTTTTCAATTGTACTGCTAAAGGATTGTTTTATGGTTAAAATCCATGCTTCACTAAATTTAGCTGCTATATCGTTTTATCTTCAATGGACAAGTACTTAAAACTGATACTCGAATATCTGAACATATACCAATGTATCTGGTTATTGTCCTGGGGTGAATTAAACTTATAACCACTTTTTTTTTTGAACACTATTCAATTTACCATATCAGGACTTGAATGATTTAAAAATTAATCGACTGACTTAATAGGTACATGACAGGGCAAGTTACCTAATTTTTAACACCTCATTTGCTAATCTGTAAGAGGGAATGATAGTAAGACCTTTTCCTTACAGTGTTGTGAATGTTAAAAGATGGATTTGTGAAAAAAGGCATATTTAACAATTTTTTTTGTATACATTGATAATATTGAATTCAATTCACTGTGTTTATTTACATCAAGTAGTGAGTAGAAGACAGTGTCATCTGGTATTGATTATAACAGATAAAGGTTTTAATAAGTTTGTCTAGCAATGAACAGTCAGAGACCTTGAATCTCAGAACCCAATTAAGAACTTTTAAGACTGCAGTTAACATAGGGAAAACTCTGACAGACAGACCTGTTATTGCTTTCCTGTGGATTAATTTATTGTTGGATTCTTGAGGGTGCTGTCCTTCTGGGACTTCATAGACTAAGGGGCTAAGTGAGATTGTCAAACAGTGAACCTCTGATTCTGGGAGAAAGATCAGAGAGTCCTGAGAGCAAAGGATGTTCTGTCCAGATTTTGGACTATGGTAGCAGGAAAGAGCAGAAACTGAAATAGAATGTAAGTGAACAGAAAAGGAGAAATAGTAATTGAGTTTTGGAATAGGAAGTTTGACCATAGTTTGCTGCTAATTTTGTTGAGTAAATCACACATTTTTTTCTTGAAAACCAGTAAGAAATCACTTGCATGTATAGGTGTGCATCATGAATATGGCCATGGGTGTATGGTAATTTGATTACCATAAAAAATGTGGTCACATTCCCTTGATGTCAGAGAGAGTGCAAGCAGCTCATTTAAACTCCCAGTGGTGGCACTCCTCAAAGCGCTGTTGCCAAAATAATCAGGAAGGACGCCTGGCAGGCAAGACAGATGTCATTCCGTAGTCTACACTCCAGCATATGTTAGCAACCATTCCTTTTACCTATTATCAGTGAGTTAGTGCCTCATTCTTCTAGAGACCAGCCCCTCCAACTGTAGGCTTAATCTCTTCTCCTCCTACCTTTATCAAGCCCTCTCCAGGAAAGAGTAGGTAGCTGTTTCAAAAGCTGCTGAGACTTTAAGAAAATATGTGATAAGAAGAAATAATGTCTCATTCTATGAAATCACCCCTCCCTGGTTTTCATTCAGATTTGCATTCATATTCTTTGGTCCTTTCTCTTCCTTAAATCTTTCTATCTCTTCCTTACAAGCTTGCAGGTCTTTCCTGTTCAATTCTGAGTCCCTTACTACACATCTTCAACCCCTAAACTTCAAACATTGCACATCTGATCTCCCTTTGAGTGCCAAGTCCTTGTACCTTGCAACCTTCTAAATATTTATATATTATTTTCTTGTATTCTAAAATGAAAGTCTCAATAATAGGGAGAAATAACAGTGATTAATCTTCAACTTCCCCTGCTGCAAGCTGCCTTTCCTTCTTTTTTCTCAATTACCATAATTGGCAAAAAAAAAGAACAGGTGCCTTCTCCAGCTAGAAAGTCAAAAGTCATCTTCATGATTTTCTCTCTTCCAGAACTAACCCAGCTGGGATTCCATCAGAAATTATCTCCTAATTTCACCCACTTCTCTCTGACAATACTGCTAGTAAATAGTAAAAGCAGCCATCATCTCAGATATGGGTAAATTGTGCAGTCCTGAGGAGGCTTCCCAACCTTCACTGTGGCTCCCATTAAATTCATACTGCAACTAGAAGTAGCAGTGAACATACAATTTTCCTGTTCAAAGTCCCTAGATGGATTCTAATATTTTGGGAAAAATCCAACGATGTCCATGGCTATCAAGATAGTCATGAACTGACATCTACTGTTTCCCAAGTTTCAATGTATGCCCCTTGTACCCTCCCACTCAATAATATTTACCTTTACTTCATCATTTCCACTCAAGGGCATATTCTGAGAGCCCACCAAAGAAGTTATCTTCGATCCTTTTCTTTCATACTACCTGGTATCACAGGAGAGTGGGGAGCTGAAGCTACAAACTTCAGTTCTGTGTTCCAATGAAAGAAAATTTAAAGTTAGATATAAAAACCAAGCAGGAGAACTTCATTATAAGTGAAAGTAATATAAGGGTCAAACAGAGGTTACTCTCAAAAAAGAGAGTAGGTCATCTTTGAGCAGAGGATAACAAGGAACCAATGCTGCTTCCAAATTTATTACTGTTTTTTCACTTACAGGAAGAACTGGGTTCCATCTTTCGCAGTCTTTACCAATCAGATGTTTATCTTCTCCTTCACATGGGGCAGAAGAGTATTTGACCCTAGTTGGTCCTCTATGGAACTGTCTTGTTGGTCATCTTATTCCAGGAGAGTTCATGCTGAAGTCAATATTATGTCAATGCAAGTGCTTGGGTGAGTGACTAGGCAACATTCATCTTAGCATGCCTGTGCTATTCATGAAATTTCCCTTCTGAAACACACTGAGAAACCCATGGCCATAAATCCTAACTTTACAATGACCTCAGTAGACCTTGTCAAAAGTTAGCCTCATTGATCTTCCTTTCTTGTCACATTTCTTAATTGGCTCCCTTTGTTTCCGCCTGTTTATTTTCAGAGTTAGTACACTTATTGTTGTTCAACAAGTTACTTGATTGTTCACTAAAGGTAATTTCAAAGAAACTCTGTGTCCCTGCTATGTTATTGGTTTACATTTCACCGCCCATTGCTAACTACTACTTAGCAAGGGCACTTTGTTTTATATTTTATATTGTAATCATAGTTTGTTACTGTGTGTTTGAGTAATTATCTGATTTATTTCAAATCTCTTAAATGTATATTGTACAGACAGGCCCAAAACTTATGATGGTTCAACTTACCTAATTTTTTAACTTTTTGATGGTGTGAAAGTTTGGGTGTATTTAATCCATCTTCAACATATATTTTCAAACTGAAATGCCTTTATCAGGATAAATCCTATGGTAAATCAAGAAGCATCTGTATTCAATTCTAAAAAATACAGGACTTCTCCACTCCTAGCCATGTAATAAAAAGCTGGACAATTTTTTTTTGGTGGATCATCTTGACCATCTATATGGCATTTTCTTAATGGTAGTGATGCCAGTGGTGGGGACTTTTGACTAGGTGTCAATAAAAACAAACATCAAGTCAAGTATACAGGCAAAGCTTTAATCCACACAAGAAAAGAGGCAGAATGGGGGCTGGTGAGGGTACTTCTCCAGGTGAAGGGGATATCCATAGCTTAGAGATGGTCAAAATGAATTTACCCTCCCCCCATTGAACCCCTGTCTCATAGCATTTGGTTTGGTTTTAATTTTGAACATAGTGAACATTCATAAATATTTATTGAACAATTGATTAAATAAAACTGAAATCTCAAAGGAAAAACACATGACGCTACTCAACCATCTAATTCTATAGTTTCTCGGATCTTAAAATTTCTTTTGATATCTCTTTATGGTTCTCGTAATCCCCTTGCCTGTGTCTTATCATTGATTGCTTCAAGCTTTCATTCTTAAATCATAGGACATTTTAATAGCAATACCTATATCATACTTAGTTTCAGAGTCTGGGATTTATCAATATCTGAGTCTGGAATTTGTCAATATCTGCATCAAACAATACATAATAGAAATAAATCTTTATCAATTAAGTTAGGCCAAAATTTGTTTCCTTCTATTAATTCTGTAAAATGTTTTCTATATTTTACTCACTAATGACACTTCTCTCTCATTGAAGTACTTTATTCTTTCCATTACAAGACACCATAGAAATGCAGAAGGCATTTGAACTAATGACTTGAGTCAAATGACTCTCTCCACTATGGAACAAAATATGGGTACAATATAACACCCTTACACTAAAACACATTAGAAGAAAATGTTTTGTGCTAATTACTATGATAGTACAAGAATAATGATAATACTTTTTAAAATGGCATCTCAATTACTGTTTTCAGTTGATAATCTCTTTGATATGCTTTTATATCTGTCTTAGTTTATTTTCTGCTTCTATAAAAAATACCACAAATTTATTCCTCACAGTTCTGATGATCAAGGTTTTGATATCTGGTGAGTGCATGGTCTCTGCTTCCAAGATGGCACTTTGTTGCTGAGCCCAGGGCAGGAGGTGAAGGGCAAAAGTGAAACAAAAAATCAAATGCTATGTGAAGCCCATTTGATTAAAAATCTAATCTTTCATGACAGAAGAGCCCTCATTAACCTAACAACCTCCCAAATGCTCTACTTTGAATATTATTATGTCAGGAATTAAGTTTCAAGATGAATTTTGGAGGAACATCATTCATATCACAGCAACATCCATGTCTAACCTGTGTAAAATGCCTGCATTTAGGTTTCAGTATGCCTTTGGTGTCAAGATTCATATACTCCTAGGAATACAGATGGATGAAATGACATGAGCTTCCAGAATGACATTGGAAGTTCAGCAGTTAGTTTTTAAGTGGAGTATTTAACCTTTATCTTAACCTATTATCTTGATACCATTTTTGCTTCTAATTGTTTCTATTTCTGTAAAATAAATATTAATATTTATTTAATTCACTTTTTATTATCTTGATTACAAATACTATACAATTGCATTTTAGAATTTTCTAAATAATTTAAGTATAATATTTTATAATTGTATAAGAAATATAATTTGGTCACAGATCATAACTAATGTACCTATCTTAGTGTCTGTTACAAAGTAAACATTGATTGAATAAACAAACAAGCCAATTTTAAACAGTTCTAAGAAAATTTTCCTTATTTTCTCCAAACCACTTTTAGTTTCATATATATATTTTGACAATGGAAATTGTCTCTTTCTACTTTCTTGGTAAAATGTAATGCACTTATAATTATCATACACATATTAATTCTTATATCATTTCTGATAAACATTCTTCACAGTATCAAATAACTGAAGGAAAATGATGACAATTTAGTGTTCCCAAAGCATATGCATTTGGCAAACATTTCTTTTTTCCTTCATTTTAGCTATCTATTCAAAGTGCATCATGGATTGAATAAAATAAGACGTTCTTTTATTTTGTCCTATTTTACTACCTATATTCTGAAAGAAAAAATTTCTAACTCCTAAACACCCTTGATATTTGAGCGATCTTTTAATTTTTAAGCTTATATTATTTCTATAATGAATACTGTGCTTTCAATAAAGAATGACTATTTTTATGCACCTGGCTCATTTACAGGAGTTTTCTTGTGTTCTTTGGTTTTATTTACAGTGAAGTTAAAAAAAAGGTTAATGTTAAACCAAAACACAAAGAAAAGACGACCAACTCAAATTTTAAATCAAATTAAATCAAGATTGTATTGTGGGCTGGCTGGGGATGTGGCTCAATCGGTAGTGCGCTCGCCTGGCATGCGTGCAGCCCGGGCTCGATCCTCAGCACCACAGACAAAGAAAAGATGTTGTATCTGCTGAAAACTAAATATATATATATTTAAAAATTTTCTCTCTCTCTCTCTCTCTCTCTCTGACTGTCTCTTACATAATTCCATGCTAGAGATCATTACCCTGATCTTCAGGAAAAAGTTTTTATAGCACAAAAAGTTACTAAGGAGGTGGGTGTCTAAGGTACTTAAAGCTAACAAGATTTTGACAATCATAATACAAAGACAAAGAGCAGATTAAGGATCTACATGGCTAACATTTCAAGGTAGAAAATAAATTCAGCTCCAGACATTAGAATTTATGAGCTGCCACTGAGATTTAGAGAGAATTGTTATTTGGTCAGCAGGAGCCAGAATTTATGAGGCACCAGTAAGGTTTTAGAGAGGGTTGTTATTTGGTAAGGGATAGCCAGGCATAGGTGAATTCAAAACACAGGTAGAAATTGCAAGCAAGTTTAAAACATCAAAATATTTTCAGGCCAAAGAGAAATTTTAGTTTTCTTACAAAATACAAAAATAAACTTTTTACCTCTAAAAGCTCTAAGAGAAGATATTATTTATGTATGTATGTATGTATGTATGTATGTATGTATGTATATTTTCATATCTAATGGCTTCTGGCATTCCTTTGTTTGTGACCATAAATGCTTCTCTTCTGTGTTTATGGGGCTTCCAAAACAAAAAATATAGATAATCCCTTCTCATAGGGAAGATTTATCAGGTATTTTCCCACAGTAAAGGAAAGCTGACTACCAGATCATCTTCATCCAATATAATGTGTGAGACCACAGAAAAGGGAGCAAAAGACCAAAAATATAACAAGTCTAGAGGCTATGAGTACATAGAATAAGGCAATGTATGTAGGTATAGATTGATATCAGTTCAAGTTATGTAGCTCCAATATATCAATTGCTCTTTCATACATTACTTAATTTTAATATTATCTAGGGTTCTTTTCTCAATGAAAGGAATCGGAGTTTGGATAAGTTATATGTAAGTAATATTTTCATGTTTCCTGAATTTTAAAAATAATTTAGGCACTTAAATGTTTTACTTATGTAAATTAAAAAAAAAAACTTAAATCATTAGTAAATCACATCGTCAGACACAAATACATGAACCTTAACCTCAGATCAAAATCAAAGCTGGTATCAGCTAAATACATTATAGGCAATAGGTCATAAATAAAAACATATTTATTTAATTTAAATCTAACTTGGAGTAAATTTTTGCTGAATATTTCTATATTTTATTTCCCAAAACTGTGTTGCGTATGAGGCAGAGAAAACTAGTATATTAAGATTTTTCTCTTACATGATATATGTATAAAGTGTTATCTAATAAATCACATGTTAATGTACTAAAGAGGATAGTTACAGTTTTCCCTTAAACATCATTTTGATTTTAATGGTATAGCTTAATATTTTATTCTGAAAATACAATATATATTTATAATGCTACAACTTAACCAATTCCTAGAATTATGACAAATGATTCATTATATAGAAAGGTTTACATTAATGTGAATGAACGTTGGCTGTCTTCCTAATTTGTGTCTCTCAGAAGATTGGCTCGCTACCTCTAGCTGGAGATAAAATAAAATTCAATCTTGAGAAATTCAGATTCCTTGTTTGGCAAGAATTTGCATTGCTACGAATTAACTAAAATAGACATTAAGAAATGTTGGGGGAGGTTCTAATTGAACAACTTAGCTTGGAATCAGTCTGAAACTCTTTCTCAGAAAAGAAATGGTACACCATTTCAGGAAGGCATGGGGCTAAACGGCTGAAGGAAAATCAATGGGAGATTTTGTCTTCAATACACTTAAGAAGAATAAAGCTTTATAAAGCACCATTTCACTACTTATGTTCAATTAATTATAACATTTCTCTGGAGAGACAAATATACATATTCCACTAAAATTTTAAGCAAGTGCAAGTTCACCAAGTGAGACTTCAGATAAATGCTGGGTAAGAAAATAGCACTACCATCAACCACAGCTTTGTAAGTCAGAAGACTATTTTTTGAAACAGATCCTTTTTAATATAAATCTTTTATATATGCTTAGAGGTGAAGTCCCAGTAAATATTACCTTATCAAAGGCAATTTTTGGTTGGGGTTAAAGTGTGGGCATTAGACCAATATTTCTTACCTGTAGGTTCAATCTACTTAAGCAACATGTATACCCAGAGAGCAGATAGTTAATATTTTCTCATAAGAAGATCCATGTGTAACTTTTGATTAACCCAAAAGTTAACAACTATTAGCCTGTTGTTATGGGGAAGCATTACTGATAATATAAAGTCATTCACCACATATTTTATGATATATACATTCTATAATAAGGTGAAAAATATAAGACAAATATGAGAGATCACTTTTTACTCTGATACACATGAACTGAACTGTTCATGCAGATGATTAGCATCACAAGGCATTTTAAGGGAATGCTTGCAATATGAACTCACAAAGGTATTATAGGTAGCTACCACATTATTGTAATAGTACATTGTAAGAGTCATGATTTAATCTGCATCTGTACATTTGTTTGTTATTATCTAAACTATCAATGGCCCATCTACAGAATATCTTTGCATGCATAAATTTTGATAAATTAAAATTTATATAGTAGACTCGTGTTTTATGATAGGAATGATAGACTATTTTCTACATGTAACTTATACATTCATGTTACATCTAATTTTATCTTATTTTTGTTCAATATTTCTAGGTTGCATAGTGTTTGTGTTGGTTCTTTCAAGTTGTTGCAACTCTCCCAAAGAAAAATCCACATGCATGTAGTCCTGCTCATTTAAAACCCATATTGTTCAATGGTCAACTATATTTGGTCTAATTGAACTCTGCCAGCTTTTTGTTAGTTTCTCAGCTCTATTTATCCATCTTTCTCCTTTTTCTCCCTGATAATTAAAAATTCACATCATGTGCATAACCTTAGGGTATCACATAGTTTCTTTAATAAGGGAACTGATATTACTTCTGCTTAATCTCTCAAATTTATTCAAGGTGTTTTAAAGAAGATAAAGTGGGAAACTCACTACATATTATTTTAAAATTTTATTTCAATTATTTATATGTATTAATTATATTTTTTAAATCTATTCATTTAATTTATTTATTTTTATGTGGTGCTAAGGATTGAACCCAGAGCTTCACACATACTAGGCAAGCACTCTACCACTCATCTATAACCCTAGCCCTAATTACACATTTTAATGGAGTTCAGTGTGATATTTCAACACATGCACATAATATACACTAGCCAAATCTAGACTCCCTTTATCTACCATGCTCAGTCTTCCAGTCCTCTAGTAAACACTGTTAAACTCAGGTCAATTTATTTTTAGCTTCCATATATAAAACAATATATTGCATTTGTCTTTGTGTGTCTGACTTATTTCAACTAACATAATATCCTCCAGTTTCATTCATTTTTTATCAAATGACAGGATTTCATTATTGTTTCTGCATGTATCATATTCTATTGCACATATATCACATTTTTTATACCCCTTTATCTCTTGAAAGGCACTTAGGTTTATTTCACATCTAACGTATTGCAAATAGTGCTACAACGAACATAGGCATGCAGAAATCTTTTTGGTGTCCTGATTTTAATTTGTTAGAGAATAAGGAATGATGGTTTAATTTGTAGTTTGTGGGGAAACTTTGGACATTCTCCATATAGGAACTAATAACGAATGTTTCAAAGGTACCATAGAGGACACCTAGAGAATGGTTGACTTCATTACACATACCTGGTCTTTCAGTTTCTCAAACCCTTTGAAGCTTCATCTGTTATTTCATGTCCAGTGTGAATTTCAATATAATATTGATTTTTACCATAGCCATAAAGACAAGTTTTTTTCAGGGGCATCTTCTGGTTTTGTCATGAAGACTATGATTGTATAAAATTATGGATCTTTGAATAATAAAGTATTTTAAATGTATAAATGTATCCAAGTGTTAACCAGTAATGAGGTTGGATTCTTATGATCCATTATCTCTCAAATCCCCAGCTGAACATTGGTACATTGGGGACTAAGCCTTCAACACATGAGCTTTTGGGGGACATTCCAGATCTAAAATGAAATAGATGAGAATAGCAATGTTTGAAATTGAGTTCACCTTTTGTGGCTTTATGATCTATAAGAATGATCACTTGTGAAATATACATAGCAATGCTCTGCTTGAGTCAGCTCATGAGAATACTTTGTTAATTTTTCAGAATGTTTTTATGTTAGCTAATGCCATAGGGTACTTTTATATCACAGAAATTGGAGGACACTACAGGCCTTCTGTCTCCAGATCGTTATTTGTCAAAGACTTGTAGCCCAGCACCATATAATATCATCTTTAATTTATTTTATAGAACTAATGTTAGAATTGAATCTACTTTGGGGCCTATGTTACATTTTTCCTGGCATATTAAAAATACTCAGTAAACCTTCTATATATACTTCCTGACTTGTTGCTGCTCTGGTATAACCAGTATCTTTTGTACAGATCTTAAGGCCACATTGGAACCTCTTCTGAATTCACTCATTGTTCTTACACTGACCTTGACTCAAGATGAGTAATGCTTTCTTGGCTTCTGATATAAACTAATTTATTTTCCTGTCATATGACTCATCAACTATTCCTTTCTCTGAGGCATTTTCTTACTCCTGACCCCTGTGGCTTTTAGTATTAATCAGTCTCTACTTGGCTTAATTGAAGCTGTTCCTATTATTTATATCCTGTTTTTCTGCCAAAATTCTTAAAAATTATTTCCCTTCATCTTTACAATATTCAGGACTCATTGTGAATCTAATGGTTAGAATTCACTGCAGCCTATCAATTATTAATATATTTACTTCATGTGTATACAGTTCACAACTAACTGCAAATATGCCAATTATGATGAATTCCATAATAATGTGAAAGAGAATTGTTTGGCCTAAATCTCTTCAACTGCATTTTTACTGATACAAAACTCCATTTTAAGTAATGTGAAACCTTCAAGCAAAGTGATGAGTTAATGCACACCATTTTTCTTCTTCATTTGGATTAAATCTTAAGACATCAGAGACAAGTCTTATTAAAATAATAAGCCAATAAGATTTGAAATTCAGAGGCAATAAAACTTTCACACTACATATGATCATCAGTTTAGCCATCATGTAAATTCCTTTGAAAAAAGGAAAAAACGATTTCAAATCATTCACAAAAAAACCTTACTACTAAGTGCAAAAATGTAAATGAGGTTGAGCAAAGTAGGTTAAAAGTAGGAAACAACAAATTATCATAAGCATTTTTTTATATATTCTACAGAGACTTTTTAAAAATGACATCTGACTAGACAGAAAGGTAGAGAACATTTTACTAGTACACATTCTTTGCAGTAATCAAATAACAATTACATTGTATACATGTTGCATCTTAAAATGAAGCCTTTTGGAATATCCATTAAGAAGTGTCTTGCTATAGACACCTATGGAAGGGAGAGGTAAAGAACAGAATCAGGCACAGAGCGAAGGAATTGAAGGCAGTCCTTCACAATTCCACATCTGTCAGACTCTGAATGTAGGTGCCATCTGAGATGGTTACCTATTTTTTGAAACCAACAGAATATTTTAAAGTGATTTTACACAGCCAGAGCAAGATTCAATCCTTCAAGGCAAAAGTGGAACTATCAACTCTGCATAAATTCCCAATGCATATATTGGCCTATAGTTTTCAATTAATAGAAATAATTCATTAGTATTAAAAATTTATGTAAAAGCTTCTAAAAATTAATATTGCTAAGAGAATATTCCCAGATGGGACAGGAAACTGTAACAATTTTAGACGAAAATAAATCTTATATAAAACATTCATTTGTTCATTTAAATATGCACAGTGATGACAATGAATGTCCTAATAAATAATAAAAATTTAAAGAAAAATATGTATATGTTTGATATAAGTATATCAAGCCTTCTAAAATTTTGAGAAGCATAAATTATTTGAGTGAAAAGAATGAAGCAATTTTAAATAACAATTTTGCACAAATTAATGATTTTGTGGGCAACATATTTTTTGACAAAAGTTATTTTTGATATATCTTAATGAGGAATACATATATAGTATGTATTTTATTAATCAGAAAAAAGCCATCACATTTGAAATTTACTGAAATTAGTACACTGATAAAATTCCTACAATTCTTTTATTTTTATTGTAAAATATAATGTTCCACCATTTTAACCATTTATAAGTATGCAATTTAGTGAGATCAATTAGATTCACAGACTTGTACAAATATCAATGTCCATCTCCATAACATTTTCACCCTTCTCAGAGGAAGTTTTTCCCATTAAACCATAATTCCAAATATTGCCCTGCCCATCTTCTTGCAATCAGTATGCTATTTTTAGTCTATTAATTTGGCTCTTCTGGTTACCTCTATATGAAGTATAAAGGAATGATACAATATTTGTTCTTTTATGTAAAGGAATGATACATTATTTGTCTTATTATGTCTCTACTGTTTTACTTACTGTATTTCTCTCATGGATTTTTCACCTTGTATCAGGTCTCAGAATTCTATTCTTTTTAAAGATTGAATAATATCAATTTTGCATGTACACTAATTTTGTTTATTCATTCCTGTGAAGATGAACATTTGGATGATTTCTTCCCTTTGTCAAATCTGAAATATGCTGCTCTGAACATTGGAATACAAATAACTGTTGAAGTCCCTGCTTTCATGTCTCTGTATACACACCTGAAAATGGAAGTGCTAGGTTATAAGTCCGTTCCACTTAGAATTTCCTGCAGAACAATCATGCTCTTTAGGACAGTATTTGTACTATTCTTCATTTCCAGCAGCAGTGTACATGGGATTCCGTTTCACTACATCCTCACCAACACTAGTTTTGTTTTTGTTTTTCTCCACTGTTGAAAACCACCATCCTAACTGGGCATGAAGGAAGACCTCTTTGTGGTTCAATTGTGCATTTTTCTAATGACTAGTGATGCTTTCTATTTTTTCATGTATTTATTTGTCTTGGAATGTATTCTTTGGAGAAACATGTGTTGAAGTGCTTAGATCAGTTTTTAATTGAGTCCTTATTTAAAATTCCATTATTTTGATCTTTTTAAAATAATGTGATTTAAGAACGTTCTTTATGCCCAACATTTCTTTTTGGAGGCAATATAACACTATATTAATAATTGCCCTCTGATTTCTGTTATATGTTTTTTCTTATCTTTGAAACGACCTTACCTTGAAACAGTTTCAAAGCTGCTTGTCTTAAAATATAAAAGTAAAAATTTAGTTATGGCAATATCTCCTAGATATTTTTCTGGAGTGTAGATCATGAGGTTTTGTTCAACTGACTGCCCTGCTGCTCTTGAACTGATTACAGGAAAACAATTTAACTTTGAAAGGTTTTTGGGTGAGATTAAAATTGAGACACACAAATTGAGACCACCCCATAAAATTGAGACACCACAAAAATACATTATATACCTATGATACTTTGACATCTTTTGTAATAAATTAATAGATTATATATTATCAATCTATATAGGTATGTTAACATATATACCATTTCTGCAACACAATACAGAAAGAAATATAAGAATATAAAATAATAAACATTGAAATAAAAATACATTATTTAATTATATATGAACACTACTAAAAAAAGAAAGAAAAAAAGTCTGCACACAATAACAGGACAGGGCTATGACTTGTTGACTTATTTAAACTTTACCTATAATCCTCATGAGCAGTTTGGTTTTCTGTAGCAAAATACAGTGATTTTGAGTATAGCTGCATATAAGTTTTGAAAAATGCATATACTGTTGTTATCATATGAAGATATAGAACATTTGAATTTGAATTACATTGTAATTTCCCTGCACTTGTCCTATCTCCATGATAATTTCTCTGATTTCTCTTGACATAAATCAATATTCTAATAGGAATTGCATTAAATCTATAAAACAATTTTGGCAGTATGGTCATTTTCACAATATTAATTCTGTCTATCCAAGAGAATGAGGAATCTTTCCATTTTCTAAGATCTTCTTCAATTTCTTTCTTTAGTGTTCTGTAGTTAGAATTGTAGAGGTCTTTCACCTCTTTTGTTAGATTGATTCCCAACTATTTTAATTTTTTTGAGGCTGTTTTCAATGGGTAGTTTTCCTAATTTCTCTGGCAGTGGCTTCATAACTTATGTATAGAAATGCATTTGATATGTGGGTGTTGATTTTATAACCTGCTACTTGGATGAATTCATTTATTCTAGAGGTTTTCTGGTGGAATTTTTTTGAATCTTCTAAATATAGAATATTGTTGTCGGCAAATAGTGGTAGTTTGAGTTCTTCTTTTCCTTTTTGTATCCTTTTAATTTCTTTCATCTGTCTGATTGCTCTGGCTAGAGTTTCAAGGAATATGTTGAATACAAGTGATGAAAGAGGGCATCCCTGACTTGTTCCAGTTTTTACAGGGAATGCTTTCAATTTTTCTGCATTTAGAACGTTGTTGGCCTTGAGTTTAGCATAAAAAGCTTCTACAATGTAGAGGTACATTTGTACTATCTTTAGATTTTCTAGTGGTTTGAACATGAAGTCATGGTGTAGTTTGTCAAAATCTTTTTCTGCGTCTATTGAAATGATCATATGATTGTTATCTTTAAGTTTACTGATATGATGAATTATGTTTATTGATTTCCATATGTTGAATCAATCTTGCATCTCTGGGATAAACCCCACTTGACCATGGTTCACTATCTTTTAATATGTTTTTGTGTGCAATTAGCCAGAATTTTATTGAGAATTTTTGTATCTGTTTTCATCAAGGGTACAGTTTAATGCAATTCTTATTAAAATCCCAATGACATTCTTCCTAGAACTAGAAAAAGCAATCATGAAATTGATTTGGAAAAATGAGAGACCCAGAATAGCCAAAGTAATTCTTAGCAAAAAGAGTGAAGCAGGAAGCATTACAATACCAGACCTTAAATTATACTACATAGTATAGTAGTATGGTAACAAAAGTGGCATGGTATTGGCACCAAAATAGATCTGTAGACCAGTGGTACAAAATAGAAGATGCAGAGACAAACACATAAATATAGTTATCTGATACTGGACAAAGGTGCCAAAAACATACATTCTAGAAAAGAGCCTATTTAACCAATAGTGGTGGTAAAACTGGGAATCTGAAAATACAAAAATGAAATTAAACCTCTATCTCTCACGCTGCACAAAAATCAACTCAGAGTGGATCAAAGACGTAGGCAGTGTAACAAAGACTCTGTGCCCAATAGAAGAAGAAGTAAGCCCAAATCTGCACTATTTTGGCTTATGACCTGACTTCCTTAACAATACTTCTAATGCACAAGAAGTAAAATTAAGAATCAATAAATGGGATTGATTCAGAAAGTTACTTCTCAGAATAATTTGAAGAGAAAGCCTACAGAATGGGAGCAAATTTTTACCAAAAGAACATCAGAGAGATCAGTAATATCCAGGATATATAAAGAACTCAAAAATTTAACACCAAAAAAGAAAAACAATCAATAAATGGGCTAAGAAAATGAACAGACACTTCAAATAAGAAGACATACAATTTATCAACAAACACATGAAAAAAATGTTTATTATCTCTAGTGATTAAAGAAGTGCAAATCAAAACTGCTCTAGAATTTCATCTCACTACAATCAGAATGACAATTATCAAGTATACAAGCAATAATAAGAATTAGTGAGGATGTCAGGAAAAAAGGTACATTCATACATTGCTGGTGGTAGTGCAAATTGGTGCAACCACTCTGGAAAGCAGTATGGAGATTCCTCAGAAAACTGGGAAGGAGGGAACCACCATTTGACCCAGCTATTCCAATCATTCCTTTATACACTAAGGACTTTAAATCAGTACAATACAGTGACATAGCCATATCAATGTTTATAGCAGCCCAGTTCACAATAGCTAAACTGTGGAACCAACCTAGATGCCCTTCAACAGGTAAATGGATAAAGAAAAGTACAATAAAGTACTCAGCCTTAAAGAAGAATGAAATTATGGCATTTGCAAGTAAATGTATAGAGCTAGGGAATGTGATGCTATGTGAAATAAGCCAATCCCCAAACACCAAAGGTGAAATTTTTTCTCTGATGAGTGGATACTGATCCATAGTTGGGGGGGATAGGAAGAATTTAAAAACTTTGGATTATGCAGAGGGGAGTGAGAGAAAGGGTGGAGTGTTAGGGATGGGAAGGATGGTTGATGAGGCAGACATTATTACCCTACATACATGTATATTTACACTACTGGCGTGACTTCTTCCATGTACAGCTAGAGGAATGAGAAGTATTGCTCTCAAAAATTGCACTCCACTATCATGTATAGATAATTAGAACAAATTTTAAAAGTTATAGTTGTTCCAAATTTGCATATACATTACCAGTGTATACAGTAAAATTTTATCAAATCAAAATTAAAAAGTCAAAAAATTAATATAATTTCTTTATAATTTTCTATCAAAGGACTTAAGAAGCACCTACTATTTCTTATATGGCTTCTTCTTCTCATCATCATATTTTGAGGATATCTATTACATTTGTCAGTGGTCATTTCTATTTATTGTGGAGAGCAACTGTACTGTATTATCCCAACTCCATTGATGTGAATTTTATGTCCTTTTGTGTCTATTTATTTTCCTTTATCCCCAAATTACTAGAAGTCAAATTTTGCATCTTGGACAAGGTATATAATTACCTTAATGAGAACATTCTAATTTTCTGAAATAGATGAATATAAAATTTTACATGATCTTTATTAATGTATGAGAATGCCTATGGCTTAATGCAATGCATTTCACTGACTTTTAAAATTCTTAAATGCTTTTAATTTTTAATTGACATATAATAATTGTACAAACTTATCGGTTTCAATATAGAGCATCTGAACATGTATCCATTATATATTGATGAAATCAGGGGCTTCAGCGTATCTGTAAGCTTGTACACTTATCATTTCTTTGTGAGAAAACATTTGAAATCCTCTCTCCTACTTGTATTACATAACCTCTTATTGTACTCTGCAATAGAGTATCAGAAATTATTTCTGCACTTGTAACTTTGTATCTCTTGATCAAACTCTTCCCTTTCTCATTTGCCTCCAGCCTTCCTCTACCTCTAGTGACTACTATTCTACTCTCTTTTTCTTTTTCTTTTTTTATTGGTTGTCCAAAACATTGCAATGCTCTTGACATATCATATTTCATACATTTGATTCAAGTGGGTTATTAACTCCCATTTTTACCACGTATGCAGATTGCAGATTCACATTGGTTACACATCCACGTTTATACTCTCTTTTTCTACGAGATCTGCTTTTTGAAAATCTTCCACATGAGTGGGATAGTGTAGTATTTAGTCTTCCTGTCCCTGACTTCTTTCACTAAACTTGAAATTTTCTATTTTCACCCATGTTATCACAAATGACAGTATTTTGTCTTTTTTAAGTCTATATAATAATCCATTGTCCATATGTACATTTCCTTCATCTGCTCATCCAATGATGGACACTTAGATGATTTCATAATGTGGACACTGAACAGTTGCAACAATGAACTCAGGAATGAAGGTATGTCTGCAGCAGGATTTCCTCTCCTGAGCATGTGCTCTTGCCTTGATCCAAAAGAAGAGACAGGACATAGGAAGACACTATTGCTGAAATCTCAGCTTCAGAGGTCTCAATCTATAGACAACTGACTTATTGTTGGCCTGAGATGAGGCAGAATATCATGGTGGAAGCGCATGGTAGAGGAAAGTAGCTCAGGACATGGCCATCAGGAAGCAGAGAATTCACTGGTGTTTTTTTGGATTTCAGATTGAGTTGATCCAAGAGGTGTGTATTGATATTTCAATGTTGTTTAATTTTCATTTCCCTTATAACTAAAGATGTTAAAAATACCAAATATGGCCCAAGAAAATGGCTTAATGACCAATTGTATATATTATTTTGTACAATGTATTTCTAAGGTCAGGGCAAATATTGTGCTATGTTGCAGGAAATTTACCATGGAGTCAGAGAAATTTGCTTATTCTGTGTCAGATGTAAAGTTATTGTTAGTGGCTTTTCCTTTAATCTTTCACTGGCATATTCATTTTCTTTATGTTCGAGGAAAAGGTTTACATTTCAATGAAGTCCAGTGTATAATTTTTGTACTTTTTATGATTGGTGCATTTTTGTCTTTTGGGGGGTTATCTTACAAATCTTTAATTACCTATATTTGCTTCTAAGCAAATTTACAGTTTTACATATCCCAAATAAATATTTGAATATTTTTGTGTATAATATATGAATATTTTTTCTATATAGTTAGCTGTTCTAGCATAATTTGTGAAAAAAAATCTTTTCTGTTCATATTGAGATGTTGTCATGCATCAGTCACAAATCCATTGACCATGTACACTGGGGTCTAATTATGAGTGATAAATTCTGGTTCATTGATTTATTTATAGATTGTTATGCCAATATAACATTACCCTGATTACTATAGCTTCAAACCAAGTTTTAAAATCCAGTAAGTACACCAAATGTAATTTTCCCCTAAGTTTTTTTTTTTTTAATTCTATGTTCTTTGCAATTTCATAAAAATTTTAAATATATATAAAAAACATTCAGGGATATTATTTTTATATTATTGAGGTTTTATTTGTAAGTGAGGTTGGAGAGAACTAGCATATTCAGGTACCGTGCTTGGACTCCTAAAATGAAACTATCATGGATTAAGTTGTTTAAAAAAACAGAAATTTATTTTCTCATTGTTCTGAAGGCTAGAAGTCTTAGACATAGGTATGCAAGGTTGGTTTCTATTGAAGGCTGTCTTCCTGACTTCCAAACAAATACTTAACGTGTCTTTTCTTTCTTGTGAGTGAATGGATAAAATGGTGTGGAACTGAAAAAAAGAGAGAAAAATAAAAGTGTCTCTGCTTATAATGACATAAATCCTTAGGGTCAGGGTCTCACTCTTATGGTCTCATTTGACCTTCATCATTTCCTCAGAGGGCCCATCTCCAAATGCAGCTAGGGTGTCAACATAAACTTTTGCCGGGTGAATACAAGTTAAGTCCACACCATATCTTAACATCGAGTTTTCAAATCACTGAACAGATTATATGTTTCCATCTATTTAGAATTTCATTTAACAATATTTTTTAGATTTTAGTGTAAGGATCTTATATGTATCTCAATACAGTTTCCCAAAGTATTTTGTGGTATTAGTGCTATGGTAAAAGGTTCTATAGTTTAGAGACAATTTTCAAGTATATGATACTAGTTCATGGGAATATATAATTATTTTTTGTTTCACCTTGCAAAATGTGACCTTGATTCAATTATCTATAATCTTTAAAATTTTATACATACATATTTTTTTCTACATAGGTAATCGTGTTGTCTGAATAATTCCAGAATCCCTTCTTTCCTCTTCTCCTTTCTTTCCTGAGTGTTACATTTTTAAGTATATTAAGGGCAAATTAAGCTAGACAATTTCAGGGCTCAAAGAACCTCCATTCTATAGAATAAGTTTTCAGAACCAAATCTGAGTAAGTAGTCATTTTTAGAGATGGCAGTCAGATGTGGCATCTCAGAGATGGATGAAGTTATAGTTTAGGGAGTCGGATTGCTATAGGCACAGTAAGATGAGGAAGAAGATGGTCATATGCACAGTGCAGTGGCAGTGTGAGAGTAAGAGTTAGCAGAATGAGGAGGGAATTCATGCACAGGGGGCTCAGTATGAGGTACTGAAGCAGGGAGGTAGATGCGGTCACCTGAGAGATGATGGTGGCAGAGAGGGGAGATTTGTTATAGAAAGAAGGACTAATTAAAAAGTAAATACACTATGTAAGGATCATTTCAGCAAATATTCTTTCTGTCACAGAAGTAAGGAAATGAATAAAACTGTGTTATTGAACAACAATTAGAGGCACTAGAATGAATTCATTTTAACATATGTACATATATATACAAACATATATATAATACCCATGTATGGTATATGTACACAAAAATAAACCTTAGTTCTATTTAATGAGAGTGTCCCTAGTAGCTTGATTTTTGAGGATGAGTTCACAAGAAGATCAGGGTTTATACAAATCTCATTCATGTTTTATCAGAAAGCAAATAGATTGTCAAAAGAATGAAGGCAACTTGTACTTAAAAGCAACTCTCTAATGTTTGAACATCAAAATAAATAATATTAGTCATGAATCATAACCCATTGAAGAAGATAAGAAACAACTCATGAAGATATAAATTATTGATTCATTGATGGAATAAAAAAATAAGAAGTACAATGCTTACATTGTTGTTTCTTATGAAAATATGTATTAATTACAAGGGGAAGGCACAAAACTTTCCAGTAGAGAAGATTTATGTTAAACAAAATGAATACAATATGTAAAAACAGAAAATGATATTTAGTGCTCATTATCAAGGTGAAAAAAGAACATAGTACCACTTTTGTGATAATCCCACCAAAATGCCTACCCCATATTTAAATATAAGGAAACACAAAAACTAAATCGAGGCAGATCTTGAAGTTCAGCTCATCTGTAATTACTATGATTGTCTAAATCTTCATTAAGGAATACTGACAAACAGTTCCAGACTCAAATATCCTAAACAAACATACCAACTAAATGGGCAGGTTATTTGAGAGTCAAATCGTTTAGGATAAAATGTGTTCTTACTTCATTCCAACATCCTATTATTTTGACTTTCAAATATCTTTTAAAAGATTTTCTTTTTTTTTTTCCTTTTCAGTTAGTACGCTTGATAATATATTTGTATGTACTCATTGAAAGTATGAGTATTTGGGGAACTGTGTTAAAGAAAATGGTGAGATGGATGAGTCTGTCTTTTGGCTTTGATTTTGAGTGTGGAGGAAACCCCTTTTGTCTTCCAAAATCATATATGATGTTAACTACAGAAATCTTTATAGAATAAATGCAAACTCATGTTTTAAAATTGCTCATAAATATACAAATTCAACACCCTTGCAGATACTTTTTTTTTGTGAGTTATATAATGACACTCTTGAATGCCATTCTCTGCCACCAATTATATGTATGGAAATGGGAAAATCATTTAATTTCTTGGTTTTCTGGTTTGGTCATGAATCAAATGGAGCATTCGGATAAGATTAAATTAAAAACATCATTACTTCTGCCATTTTTTTCTTTTTTATTTGTTCTTTTTTAGATACATACATAGAGTGTATTTTAATATATACACATGGAGTGTAACTTATTCTAATTAGGATCCCATTTTTACAGTTGTACATAACATGGAGTTTCACTGTAGTATATTTATATATGTACATAAGAAAGTTATATCAGATACATTGTACCGTCTTTCTTATTCCTATCTTTTTCCTTTCCCTTCCTTCCCCTTTGTCTAATCCCCTTTACTTCTATTCTTCCCCTTCCTGACCTTGTTGGGTTTAGCATCCACATATCAGAGAGAACATTCAGCCTTTAGTTTTTTGAGACTGGCTTATTTCATTAGCATGACAGTTTCCAGATCTATCCATTTACTGAAAAATATCACAAAGTCATTCTTTTTTTAATGGATGAGTACTATTTCATTTTTTATATATAACGTAATTTATTTATCCATTCATCATTTGAATGACACTTACGATGGTTCCATAGCTTAGCAATTGTGAATTGTGCTGTTATAAAACTTGATGTGGCTGTTTCACTATTGTATACTAATTTCAAATCCATTGGGTATATAACAAGGAGTGGGATAACTGGGACAAATGGTGGTCCTCTTCCAAAATGATATTAACATAGATGACAAAAATAAAGAATGAAAAACATAAGCTATATAGAAGTTAATTACCATCAGACTGAATGATTATGTATCTCTATTTAAATTTTGTAAATCAGTATCTAAAGAGCAGTGTTTTCAAATTATGAAATGATAATTTGCATTTATCATGGTTATATAAAATTTGTGAATATAGTTTGGTAAGCATATTTTTTTAACTTCTATGTATTGTATTTTCTTGTTTTTTTTTTCTCTTTTTTTCTAAGTTTTCATTAATCTTGCTCTTCTTTTTATCAACTATAATATCCTAGTTTCTTTTAGTTTTTTTTCAAATTTTTATTGGTATATTATGGTTTTATACAACATTAAAATTCATTGTTACATTTTAAAAATTAGTTGTAGATGGACACAATACCTTTATTTAATTTACTTATTTATACGTGGTGCTGAGGATCAAACCCAGCACCTCACACTTGCAAGTGTTCTACCCCAGCCCCATTGTTACATATTCATATGTGCAAATGTATTGTCTGTGAGATTCATTCAAATTTTTGGGGAGCACTGATTATTTAGTTACAGTTCCAGGAGTGACCCATAGTAATAACTGATTTATAGCACATGGATTTACTGGTGGCATTCCTTTATTCAGTATACATTTACAAATATCATATACTGGGGGCTCTGCAA
Source organism: Callospermophilus lateralis (assembly GCF_048772815.1). Classification (NCBI taxonomy): domain Eukaryota; kingdom Metazoa; phylum Chordata; class Mammalia; order Rodentia; family Sciuridae; genus Callospermophilus; species Callospermophilus lateralis. Next base: position 4,198,974 of record NW_027510917.1, read on the forward strand.
AGGCAAATTTGCAGTTCAAATATGAGTACAAATCCTGGTATCAGAACATTATAGTCTAATGAAGGAGACAGACGCTTTTGTAAATAATTACAGCATTGCGAGCCAGTCAACATTAGGGGTGAAAATGTTTTTCAAAATACTTCATGGAGGAGGTAAAGCTTCTTTTGATTTTCAAATGATTATTAGAAGTTTTACAGATGATCAGAAGGTGATTGCTTTCATGCATCACCTTCTGATCATCTGTAAAACTTCTAAGCTTCATGGTGTCTTCAGAGACCTACAGTAGTGAAACTTTGACTTTAGATTGATCATAATTATAAGAATACCAAAAAGGGGCTGGGGCTAGGCCTGGGGCTCAGCAGTAGCTCTGTTGTCTGGCATGAGGCACTGAATTCGACTCTCAGCACTGCATATAAATAAATAAAATAAAAGTCTATCAACAACTAAAAAAAAAAATCAAAAATGAATGCCAAAATATCACTTTGTGAAGAAATTTTGAGGAAAGCACTGGTATTTTAAGTTTTCCATCTACACCGGAGCCCCAGGATATGGTTTGTAGCATATGGTCCTGGAAATATTAAAGTTGAAATGACAGAGAATGGCACCAGATCTTGATGATTTCTCTAGCAAAGGAAAATGTGTTTAAGAGTGCATTATGATTGGTATTATGGAGGAGTTCGGATTGGATAAAACTATAGATGCATATTATGAATGCATTTTTTTCAGTAACTGAGATGAGATGACTTGAGATAGACAAAGCCATCAAAAATTCCCTAAGGTTGTATTTGCATGTAGCATCTTTCCTGGGTCAGAGCATTTTATAGAGAATTGTGTTCTCATTGTGTGAGTTTTCTAGGGCTGCCATAACAAAATACAACAGATGGGGAGGCTTAAAGAACAGAACTTTGTTTCTCCCAGTTTTGATGGCCACAAGTCCAAGATCAGGATGTCTGTCAGAAGGATTGCTTTTTTTCTGTGATCTCTCATTGGCGTACAGGTAGCTAGTTTTTGTCATGTACTCACATGATCTCTTCTGGGTTTCTGTTTCCCATTTCCTCTTCTTATAACATTGGATTAGTACTGGTGCTAATGTGTGTGTGTGTGTATATATATATATATCATTGGCTCTACTTAGAAAGATTCTGATATGTTAGACCAGGACCATTTGATTTTTGCTTTATAATTTTAGTTTCTTTGCATGATCCACATTGGAATAGAAATAGGGGATGGCCTTATCTAACATTACGAATTGCTATCTCTAATTAATTACTGGAATCATTGTCTCATGGCTCCTTTATAAAATTATGGTTTTTCTCCAAGCTTTAGCTTTTTCAGAATGTCTTGGAAATGATCTGATTTTACGATTGCTTTATGCTGTCTTTTTGTGTTTATTTTAATTCTCATGATTCCAAATAATATACATTTAATCTTAAAATGTGGTATTTTTTAATCATTTTATGGCATCTGTTCTTATACACTACAGGGACATTTTCTTTAAGAGCATAGGCATAGTCTTTAATGTTCACCTAACTGTGGAAAATTGAGTACTTCTGAAGTTTGGAGGAGACTTGTGGAGTTACTACAGAGAGTAATAAGAAAATGGATTAATGCAAATGGGTCACAAATGATGGCTCATTTTGAGCTAATCACAAGGAAAATGACCTTTGAATTAAGTCCAGAGTAGTTTAACCGTAACACAGTTAGAAATATGTATAGTCATATCCTCATAGGATTGTTTTTAATTTTTTAATTTATCTTGATTATGAAATAATTTAAAATTCATACCAAGCATGTTTCTGCAGTAATTAATACATTATATGAAATTTCTGTTAATCTCCTAGATATTACTGCTTTCAAACCTCATACATATGCTGTACCATTCACATTTTTTTCTATGTATAATACACATTGATATTTGAGCATTATACTTAAAAATAAAATATGTGATATTTTATAACATAATTAAAATAATACCAGGGACCACATTCTGTTCCCTTCATCTGTGCCAGTTACTATTTAGGTGCTGTGTTTAAATCTTCTCAACACTATTGCAAGATAGATATGGTCATTCCACAGGAGGAAACTAACTTATTAAAGTCAGTTATCATATCTAGCCATTTAGTTAATAAACAACACAGCTAGGAATCAAATCAAAAACTACATAATTTAGAAACCTGGATTATATATGCCTCTATAGTGTAAGAGCATATTAATACTTATATGCAAAGCATCACAGAGTTACTGCATTATTTTGTTTTGTTTTATGGGCAGGGTTCTGATTGAGTACAAAAATCTATCAGCAACAATTTCTCAGACTGAAATTGTTTTACTCAAAAAATGTACAGACAGACATTCATAGGGGGAAAAAACCCTGGAGTTTTAACTTCAGCATGGAATTTCTTGAAAACATGACCTAATCTTTCAGAGTCTCAGTTTCCATGTTTATAAATGAAATAATGGTATCCATTTATGCAAATCATAATTCCAGAAATCAAAATTAGGTGATCAATATACAAACTCTTTAGAATTTATCAAGCCCTACCCAAATGTGCAGCCCTATTAAAACTTCCATGAGAAAATACAATAATTATTATCAAACAGAATATTTAATTAAATGCAATTTTAGTTATATAAATAAAAAAAGAATCTAAAAACATAGTCAGAATTGGAAGTGGCAGCATTAGTGATAATTATATGTTGGGCATGTACTATGTTGGTGGTTGATTTTCTTCCCAAGCATATTTTTCCTGCCAGCATCTTTAATATGCCAGAAATATGCAAACTGAAGGAAATGGATAGAATATTGAAAAACATACACACATGCAAGGAACTGGAAATATTTCTGAACAAAATATCATTAGTTCATTTTGATTTAATATAAAAAGCTAAAGACATGTTACCTAAAGTTTTTAAAGTTAAAGGCAAGACAAAAATATTGAGATATTCACAGATTTAGAGATGAAATACTGAAAACTGATGTTACTCAAAAGCAGTGGTATAAAAGTAGCAAATATTAAAGAGTACCACATTGAAGTACAGAAAGTATGACCACACATTTAATTTTTTTCTAGCCAGTAGAAATACATAGCAACTGGAATCTGGCCTGTGTAATAAACTGATTTTATTTGGAACTTTAATCAGTTAAACATTTCCAAATAAAAATGCTCATTTACCATTTATTGAATAGGGTAACTATCTTTCTTATGATAACTAGACTTAGATTTTAAAGTATAAATTTGGAAAGCACTTTTTTTTTATAACACAGTTATCAGTTACTAATACCACTTTTTATTGCCTTGCAAAATGCATGTTTTGGGTAATTATTCATTTATTTTTTGGGGGAGGTGGTACTATTGATTGAACCAGGGGGTACTTTACTACTGAGCTATGTCCCGTGCTCTTTTGTTTTATTTGAGACAGGGTCTCACTAAGTTACACAGGCTAGCTTCAACCTAGGAAATCTCCTTCTTCAGCCTCCCCAATCCATGTGATCATAGGCATGGGCTGAGCCTGACTACTTTGGATAATAATATTTTAACCAAAACTTCACTGTATTGGAATAGCCTTTTTTTCTCTTTCCTGAAATATTTTCAAGTGGTCAGAAAACTTTTGAATTTTCTTTTCAAATAAAGATTTCTCAAGATGAAATGGGTCCTTCCATGTGAATGAGTGCAATAATACACTGTCTGAACAAAGTGCTGTTGATGAATATTCATCTAAGTTCAACTTACACATATTGTAACTACATTTTTATTTTATAGAAACAAAGATAATTAATTTAGAATGTTTCTCCGTGTGTCTAGATATACATTGCTTGCACAGATTTAATGTCAGAAATAAGTATTAAATTTTAACATGCTAAAATTTCAACATGGATAAAATTGGCTGTGGCATGTTGTCTAAAAACGAAAGGTGGGATGATTCATTTGCTAGAAGAGTAAAATGTTAGCATCGTATTAATTCCTATGGTACTTATTTTTGAACAGCATATTTATCTGTGTGTGCTAATTTAAAATACACAAAATATAGTGCATATTTTGATAAGAATTATATACTACTGAAAAGATACATTAAAATAAATAATTCAAACTACACATCCACCCACCACCATTACATTACTCAAGGAAAATGTTTGAGTTTAAGAATAAGATTTTTAAAGTCACTGAATATATAAAAAAATTAAAAGTAGTATGCTGAATGAGATTGGATAAGACTCTTGTGAAAATAATCTGGCTTATGAAGCACATTTAAGTCTTTTTTTAATTGTTGTTTTTTTAGTTGTTGTTAAACCTTTATTTTATTCATTTATTTATATGTGTTGCTGAGAATTGAACCCAGTGCTTCACACATGGGAGGCAAACGCTCTACTACTGAGCCACAACCCCATCCCACATTAAAGTTTTGACTTTAGATGCAAGAATTCATAGTGGCAGTCAATGTGAAATGACAGTAAGACTTCACAAGGTGAAATATGCTGATTCTTACCTAGCGTATGTTTCAGTTGATCAAGACTTAATATACGTTGTAATAATCTAGATAGATGTTATTCTTTATTATTATATACATATGGGTGTGTGTGTTTACCTGACCTTCTGTGTTTCTTTTTATCTTTGATTTTTAGTCATACATCTCCTTTTCTTAACTCCTACATTTTTAATTTGCATTAGGTGGGTAATGAAATTTTTGCCTTTCCAGTATATACATACATCCTTGTCCTTTGTCAGTTTAACAGAGTGTAGTAAAAAAAGTATGGTCATCTAAATAAATCTTGTTTTCTAAAATAACTAATTCTAGTAACTAATGTAATAATTATCTTTAACAATTTTTATCCTAATAGATATTATTATTTTAATATCTTATAAATCCTTTTTATTCATGGGATTGCTTCTTATCCTAAATGAGAGATTGAAAATATTTAAGTTTATGAATATCCTAGAAAATTGAGAATCTTGATTGTAGTTTGTAATAATGGACTATTAATTTTTTATAGACAAACATCCTGAAATGAGAAATATAGTGATTGCATTAAATGCCCTTAATTACAGAAAGTTTGCCCAGAAATATAAATAAATTTTAACACTACTTAGAGTTTTACAAGTTTTCAGCATTTAAATGATCTTTGGTGCACACTGTACTTACTCTGTTAAACTCAATTTAAAAATAGAGTTCATCTTTTTCATTTTTCCTATTCCTATTTTACTTACTGTCACATAAATTTATAACAGACACAAAAAACATTTTACGTTTTTCCCTTTTCTCTAATTTCAAAAAACTTTAATTCTGGGGGCTGTTAAAAGTTTTATGCAGAATATAAAATTGTTGGGATGTTAACTCAAAGGGGCTAAAACAATTAAATTTAATTCTTGCTTGAGAGAACTGATATATATGCACCATTACTTCCATCTTTAATCCATTCCATTCATCTTATTTTGTTAAGTGACTATACCAATTTTTAAATAATTGTTAAATTCATCAGGGAAGATTTCATTGGAACAGCATTGATTGTCACAGATGCTAAAGGAATTATTTGTTCTCATATTAGACAGAGATACTTATTGTTAACCTCAGGCCTTTTTTTCAATGACTAGAAATAAGCACTATGAATTCATATCATTTTTGTTCCCTTGACTATAACTAAAGGATACAAGCAAACAATTGAGCTGAAAATGAAATTAAGCTATGGAATTTTAATGGTGTGTGTTGTCTTTATTTTTATGTGCAAGGGGCTGGGAATCGCCAATCAAATTATACATGAAATTATATGGAAATGCATTGAACTCTTTTTTTAGCTAGCAATTGGTTCTGTTTTACTAAAAACATAGGAAAATGTAATCAGTAGGAAAGAACGATGATTATTTAAATTAAGAGCGTGACAATAAAGAAAAACAATACAACTTTCTTAACTGGCAAAAAAAGTAAACTATAGTAATGGAAATAAAACCCAGAAAATTTCAACTAGAAAATTTTATAGTAATGTCAGATGTAAATAAAAAAAGTCTAAAGAATTGGAAGTAAATGCAAAATAAAAAACAATGAATTTTAATAATCTTTTTACTTTTGATCAAAGTTGCAGAATATGGTATAAAAATAGAAAGCCATCTTTCATAGAATTTAGGCAGATGAAGTGATATTGTTTAGGAAATCTTGAAAAGAAGAATATCTTCAAATTCATTTTCTCATTATTTTTTAAATAAAAACTATGAAAATAATCTTCAGAACATAATTTAATTATTTGGTTTGAATTATTTCAATTGATTGGTAGTATATGTAAAAATATTTCTGAACAACTCTAGTGTCTAAGTGAATATGTGTTACCACAGTGTTATAAATAAATTATGCTCAATTAATTTTTCTTTCTTACATAATGGCAGTATTAATAAAGACAGGGGCTAATTTTTAATGGTTATATTAAATATTTAATTAAATTGTATTAATTCTTGTAATTTTCTAGTCACTAAATTTTTTTCAAAAACTTCCAAGAAATTACACATAATGGTTAGTTCAATCAAAAATTTTGTCTGATCATTAGTGGTAAAAGGACATGTAATGAATTTTTCAGGAAGGATGGAACTTAGACTATAATGTTGATTTAATTAATTCTTATAAAAAGACCTTGTGGGACTAATATGTAGAATAACTATATTTTATAGGTTTTGGAGTTTCAACAGTGAAATATAAAAATGAACATACAGTTATATATTATTTATTACTGTAAATCAAATCACAATTATTTTTTGGGTAATTATACACTACAATTCAATTTAACTTAGAACAATTGCATTATTTTTTCTCAAAAGGGTATGTTTTAACATGGTTGCCTAATTACTCTTAACTCTTTCTTTCTTATTTACAAAAGAAGAAAATAATATAAGTATACATTAGAAGCACAAGGAACATATGATACTAGACAAAAAAAATTATGAAGAATTTATTGGGAATTAATACAGGGTCACCATGCTAGTCACCCCCATCACTTCAGCAGAAATGCACTACAGAAGAATGCTGAGGCTGAAGTGGCATTATTTTCACCTTTAATTTGAACTCAATGAATTTACTTTCTCCACAGTCATCAACTGTATTGATTGGGTTTGCATCCCTATCTCCCCAGCTTTCCAAATCTACTAATGACATAAATAAAATAGGCAATCATATATTTCCCTGGAGGTGATATAGTAAGTGTGACTACCTACTGTTGAACCTAATCTTTAAAAAATATACAACAACAATAGAATGTTTAAAAAATGTGTAATACTTAAAAAAAAGAAGTAAAATACTCAGTACACAAAATGAGAAGAAAGAAAAGAATAAATTGGAATAATTTCTAAAATTTTATAAGATAAAATTTTGAACATTGCTTTGTTTACCTTAGTGAAACTATCAACCAAAATTTTTAAAGAAAAACCATTCCAAAAAACCAAAGAAAGTAAACAAATGGGGAAAAAATAATTTGAAGGAATTAGAGAATATGCAAAAAAAATTAAAAGGTCAATTCCACATGTATGAAAATATTCAATGTAAGTACTATATATATTTGTTGACTAACCCCACTAAATTTAATGATTTAGCACAACAATAGTAATTTAAGTAGCTGTTATGATGCCTATGATTCAGGACAAAAGTAAGAACTTGACTGGACGATTCAACCTGAGTTTTTCATGAAGGTGCACTCCGTGAGTGGCCTAGCAGCTAGAGTGTCTGACAGATAACTGGGTACCTAACTCTTTTTCTTTTTCTCCCCTTCATTCTTGCTTTTGCTCCCTGTACTTATATGGATTAAGTAAGAGCTAGTTGGTGCTCCTCATAGCATGCTGACATCAGAGCAACTCAAATAATCACATAATAACTGCTCAGTGCAATAGTGCAAGAAACCCAGTTCACAAGGCAAAAGGTTCTCCATCTTTTCTCATCCAGCATGAGAATTCTTGAAGCTTCCCCTTAGGTATATTCTGTTCATTACAAGAGATTCAGGGGGAGAGGAATTGTGTTCTTGATGTGGAAACCATAGAAAGGATATAAAATTCTTTCTCTTGATTAGGGAGTGATAAGTTACTAAAAGAGGTTATATGATGAAAAGATTGTTGGATACCCCTATGGAAATTACTGTGCATTATATATGTAATTAAAAATGAAGTATCATAGGTGAAGAATATGCCTTTGGAAATAATATTCTCAATATATGACTTGGAGAGAAATGTAACAAACACAGTCAAGGGAATAAAACATGAAGACAAAGAAAAAAATAGAAGCTAAGGGATAATGGAATTAAAGGAAAAATGATGAGGATTGATGTCTGAATAAATAGGATGTCCAAAAATGTTGAATGTTAAAATGGAGGAGAGGGGCACTAATAAAATTTTTTATTAGGATGTCCCATAACTGAATGGTATGAGGCTGCTGACTGAAAGGACTTGGTGAGTGTGTTGCAGTTTTAATACTATAAACTTTCGGAAATCTGGATAAACAAAAATTTCTGCAAACTTTTAGAAGGAAATAAACCCATGAGTTTTATACAAAAGATCAGAAGTGAGAATAAGTATAACTTTTTTTTTTGGTACAGGGGATTAATCTCAGGGGCACTCAACCACTGAACCACATCCCCAGCCCTATTTTGTATTTTGTTTAGAGACAGGTTCTCACTCAGTTGCTTAGTGCCTTGCTTTTGTTGAGGCTGGCTTTGAACTTGTGATCTTTCCATCTCAGCCTCCTGAGCCACTGGGAGTACAGGCATGCGCCTATGCGCCTGGTAACTATAGCTTATTTTTTTTACTGTAATGTGAAAATGAAGATAAAGAAGTTGTCCATTCAAGAAAAACAATATCCAGGCTTCTCTTTCTGCCCAAGAGAATAAGTGCACATATACTCAGTATTTATCACATCGAAATGAAAAAAAAAATAAGGGTATAACATACTGGAGTTGGAAAGACACAGGGCACTGATGAAGAACTATCACAGGGTGACAGAGATAAACACAGTTTGAATCTCACAAATTCCCTTTTGGATTATATCAGCAGACTCTGGGGGATGTGTCTTGCAAAAGATGAAACCTGGTTGACCTCACTGTCTAGGCAAAAACATAGGCAGTTATAGAAAAGCCTGTGGTTGAGTGTAATTGTAAGCAATAATTCTATTATTCTATAGTGATTGTTTTGCTATTATATCAGAATGTTGCATACTAATTAAAAAATCTATATGGTATAAACCAAGAATGCCAAGACATTTTTAAAAAATAGATAGAAATTATTATTTATTTGAACAGATATCAATAATTATTACAACAAATTGAGAGTGTTTTTAATGAAATAATCATGCCTGTCATAATTTAGTTTGTTTTGTGCTGCTTTATCAAAATACCAGAAACTGAGTAAGGAAAAAAAAAATATTTCTCACGTATCTGGAGAATGCCAAGGTCAGTGACAAACAGTTGGCATCTGACAAGAACAATTTTGCTGCATTATCTCATAGTGGAAGATGAGAGGATGAGAAAGCAAGAGAGGACCAAACTTGTCATTTTATTTAAACCTATTTCCATGATAAGGAAGCCACTCTTGTAACAACAGCATTAACTTTCTCATTAAGGCAGAGCTCTAATGGTCTAACCTTCCCTCATTGTCCTCATATGCCAAGACTGCTGCACTGGTGATTCAGCTCTCACCAAATGCTTATTGGAGTGTAAGGGGAGACACATTCAAACCACAGCAGTGCCAATGGACAAATGGAGCAAAATGGAAGGATCTAAAACAGACAAAAATACATTGATGATCTAGTTACAGTTAAGAATTAATGGCTTAAGAACAATCTTTTTTGAATGCTGATTAGAAATACAAATAGGCCTTTGTGATATGTATAGCATCATAGACATACATCCACACACACATTCAGATGGCAAAAGTGAATCCAATGTCAAAAGGAAAACTTATAAAATATTAAAAGAGAGAATTTTATGGCTCAAAATATATGATTTTGAGTTAGAAAAATATTTCTTTAAAGAGATACAGAGAATAATAATCATATAATGAATGATTGATAAATTTGACTATATTAAAATTAAACATTTCCCTAGGACAAAGGAAACTATTATCAATGATAAAATAAAAATCTCAAACTTAAAGAAGTCATTTCTAATGACATAACTATAAATTGTCATATCAGAATGTATAAAGAAACCCTTAAAATTGAGAATATGTCAAGCAGATCAAGAAGAACAGAGAGGGAAGAAAGATATGAATTCACAACAGAGGAAAATTGAATAGTGTACAAAAAAATAAGTGAAGGGGTGATCTCATTCATAAAAATAGCAAGGGTATATTCAAGAAACAGGCCAGTTTGAGTATAGTTGGTTGAAAGGAGTATGAAGTCAAAGTGACAGGCAGAGGCTACATCATTATGAATTAATTATAAATAATTTTAAGTTACTTATAATTAATTATAAATTAAGTTATGGGCTTTAGATAAAGTTCTAAGTACATGGGGAATCCACTGATGGATTTTGAGCAAAGTAGTGGCATGCACTGTTTTACACTGAAAGATGATCTCTTTGGCTAGAAGGTAGAGAGTAATCCTGGAAGGACAAAAATAGAAGTGGAGTGACCAGCTTCAAGAGCTTCAGTGGCAAACTATGGAGACTGGCATTCAAATAGCAACAGTAGAGATTATGAGAAGCAACTGAAGATATATCTTGAAGCCAGAAGGGTTTTACTTATGGAATAAAAGGGTAGAGCAAGGGGGAAGAGTCAGTGACTCCTAGGATTTCACTTTGCTTAGACTTTTTTTGGGGGGAGAAGGGGGCGATGCTGGGATGGAACCCACCCAAGGCTTTGTGCATGTGAGACAAGTGCTCTACCAACTGGTCTAGGTCCCCAGCCTAGGTTTTTGGTTGAATGAGTAGTTTGATAATCACAGTTAACTGAATTGGAGAGCCATGATTTGTTCAGAGGATGAAAATGATGCACTTGTTTTAGGACAAGTGTTAGTACTATTACTGGGAAGGTTTTCTCATATTATTTGCTTATCACCTGTGATCATCATGATAAAGATAGGGTGCCCAATTGTGTGGTCAAATATTTGTCTTACTATTGCTGTTAAGATATTTTTAAATAGGATTAACAATTTTAATCAGTAAATATTACATATATAGATTAACCTCCACAATGTGTCTGGGAATCATCCAATTAGTTAAAGGGCTTAAAATCAAAGACAGAGGGATCCTAAAGAAGACTTCTCAAGATTCTAACAGAAATGCAGCTTGAGTTTTCATCTTGCTACTCTGTCATATGGGTTTTTGACTTGAGATTTCAACATCAAGTCTTACTGGAATTTTAAAAATTCCATCCTTCCTTACAGATCTCAAAATTGCCTGTCCCCACAATTGCATGAACCAATTTCTCTCTCTCTCTCTCTCTCTCTCTCTCTCTCTCTCTCTCTCTCTCTCTCTCTCTCTCTCACACATTTTCATCAATGATTGACAAATTCTCCAAAAGTAGATCGGCTGTCTGTTTTGCCATTTCAGCTTTGCATGAAGAATGTATCTCCTGCTTTCTCTTCCTGGCAGTGCACGTTCGCCAAGGGACCAGGTCTGTATTTTTAAACTTTAAGAAGCACTGAGATTGAATGCCTTTAGAGAAAAACATATAAATCGTCAGTTCAATTTACCATTCCTTGGAGGACTCTCCACTCTCACCTATTTCCTACTTTTATATGATTTTTTTGTTTTGAACCTAATAGCCATTAGTCTCTAGTAATATGGACAGTTGTGTTCTGCTTTCTGAAGCTTTCAGCCTTATTCTTAAGCCTCCCTCCAGACTCATAATTCAACACATCTTAAGTCTTTTGCTGAAGAATGATAATGTGCTTGAAGTCCCTTGCTTCAACAGTGTTTGCCCTTTGATGCTATGTGAGCTCTGGGTCTCTAATTCCCAGAAATACCCTCTTCTTTGGTCAACCACAGGTCTTCACTTCAAACCTATAGCAAGAATGGCCAGTTTTTCAGGGGAGAAAACTGTTTCTGGTCATTAGTTACCTCTGCACACATTTCTCCTCTCACGTTCTGGTTCTTGTTGTATATACAGTGATGGGGCCATAGCAATAGGATTGTTTCTTAATCAATCTGGTTATTGTACATGCCACCAATGGAAAAGTGAGCCTGCTATTACTAACCTGAGTAATGCTGTTCCTAAGATAAATTAGAGAGGTGTATGATACCCTGACAATTTCAGAGAAAATTTAAATTTGCATCCTTTTGGGGTGGGGAGTGGCATCTGAGGATTGAACTCAGGGGCAATCAATCACTGATCAACATCCAGAACCCTATTTTTGTATTTTGTTTAGAGACAGGGTTTCTCTCAGTTGCTTTGCACCTTGTTTTTGTTGAGGCTGGCTTTGAACTCTGAATCTTTCTGCCTCAGCCTCACAAGCTACTGGGATTATTACAGTTGTGAACCACTACACCTGGCTAGATTTGCATTCTTTTTTTTTTTTTTTTTTTTTGGTGGTGCTGGGGATCGAACCAAGGGCCTTATTCATTCAAGGTAAGCACTCTATCAACTGAGCTATATTCCCAACCCTATATTTGCATTCTTATTCCTACAAAAATTAAATATGTTTCTTGGTAATCCATGTATGCATCATATTCCCATTGATTAATATTCATAGTTGATTTGAGCTCCTGTCTTAACTTATAACCTCAATATTCTTCAATATGAATAATAAGATTTTCTTAAGCAGTTGTTGATCCCCAGTTTTCATCATCTAACTTTAACTTTTCCACTCATCCAAAATATTGAGGATTTTTAAGAAATGGGCTAGGTGTATTTGTGCACACCTCTAATCCCAGTGGCACCTGAAGCTGAGGCAGGAGAAGTCAAGGCCAGCCTCAGACATTTAGCATGATCCTAACTAAGCAACCTAGTAAGATGCAGGTTCCAAATAAAATTTAAAAGGACTGATGATGTAGCTCAAGGGTAAAGCACCTTGGAGTTCAAGTCACAGTACAAAAAACAAACTAACGAATGAACCCTACACAAAATGGGCCCTTATAGTGGCATTTGACTGCAATGTTCATTTCCTTCTAGTAATAGTTAATGACGTACTATATACTGTATTTATTATTAAGAGTCCAAAAGAATAGAAGGCTTGGTTCCTGTCCTAAAAATAAATACATATTTTCTTTCAGGATGACTTACAGAAATAATATTTCAAAATTGTCACATGTGTTTTGAAAGTTTATACACGTATTTATATACATATATGTATACACATAATTTATATACGTAGTTATGAATAAAATATAGAGAATTTATATATTCATATACTAAAATTATAATTCAGGCAGAAGGAAAGAGACACAAGTTTTAAATGTACTTTAGAAATCAATTTATGTAGGATCACAGTTATGACCTTGAAGGCGGAGTAAGAATTTTGCACAATGGATAAGGGGAGAAGTTATGGACACATGACATCTAGTAGTTCTGGGGAACTTGTCTTTCTATCTGATAAAGGTGCAGATGTCTCAGCCAGAGAAGCAGCCTGCTTTATTGATGGCAGCCTCATATCTTGATCTCTCTATTCTTTTGATTAGGAAAACACAGAAAGTTAACCTAGAATAAGTTTTTCCATTTTAACCTAATGCCCTATATTTCAGAGGATCTGTGCATCTATCAGATACTGCATTCAGTATTGTTTTTGTATTTTTCACACATACATACCACATACATATAATTAAGTTTTTTATACAATAACATTTATTGCATCTTAAAACAATTCTCATTTTAATAATTATTTTAAACGTATGAATATAAACATCCAAACTCCTCTTTCTAGTTCTCCTCCCTACACAAAGGACCTCTATGGGCTTAGCAACCCCTTCAAATCACCCTTTGTAGCCTAGTCTTAAATTCTCTTGAAATCATAAAACACCATGTGCAGAATTTTCACCATTATCTTCAATTTGGTGTAGTACATTTCAGTTCAAGAAATATTTAAATAAACTCCTTCCATTGGTATTTATTCCTAGCCCTCACTTTCCTTTCATAGCATCTGTTATCACACATTTTTTTGGTGAAGAGGTGGACAGAAATATTCTCAGTTGCTTTCACAGTTTATAGAATTGACATGATCTTCCTTTACTAATTATTCTTCAATCTCTTTTCACATAATTAATAAAAAATGAAGTCAGGCATGGTGACACACATCTGTAATCCCAGTGTCTTGGGAGGCTGAGACAGGAGGATTGCAGGTTTGAGGACAGCCTCAGCAACTTAACAAGGCCTTGGATAACTTAGTGAGCTCCTGTCTCAAAAAAAAAAAAAAAAATCTGGGCTTGCAGCTCAGTTGTAAAGTGCCTCTGGGTTAATTCCCCAGTATCCCCCACACACACAAAAAATTCATATATATTTGAATATATACATATTTTATGTATGTATTGTAAATCCACAATTGTTAAGACTTTTCTAAACTGTGGGAAAATAAGGTATCAATGTCCACCATTTTTTTTTTGGACCACAAAGGAATAGTTTGCAGAATTTACTCATTTTCAAAACTATAAGAAGGAAGATACTAACTTATTAAATAATATAACTCTATTAAATAATGTAACTCTATTTACAAAGGATAATCTCCCAAGTTAGAAATAATATGTCTACTGTATATTATACATGACACTGATGTTCTTGCCATATAGAATGGTGGTTTTTTTTTTCTTTTTTAATTGTGGGCCTCTGAAGTAGATAATGCCTATAAAAGTATGTCTATGAAAAAAAATCAATGCTTTTGATGTTTTCTCGCTGTTTTTCTGTACTAGAAAAAAAACCCTAATTGATATGCTTCAAGATGTAAGTTTACTAAACTTTCTCTTCTTTGGTACTGGGGATTTACCTCAGTTTTATTTAACCACTGAGCCACATCTCAGCCCTTTCATTTTTTTTATTTTGAGACAAGGTCTTGCTAAGTTGCTTAGAGCCTCCCTAAGTTGCTAAGGCTGACTTTGAACTTGTGATAACTCCTTCTTCAGAAAGAACTCCCAAACTTCCTTGACAATCCAGATTAGGGTCACCAGTCAGGGGCTCATAATTGCAAGGCCAACCACCCTGTCCATATTTTACTTCCCCAGCCCCCAAAAAAGATTAACTATTTATTTATTTCTGACCAGATTGTGTTTGCTGGCATTAATGTGCTCTCAGCTGATTTCTGATGCTAGGCTACCTTCACTGGTATATTTTATTGAATTTGGTTATTTGAGTCATTGCCTTACTTTTCATAAGATATAATTCACTGAACCAGTAAGAGCAGTATGTTAATGTTGATACCACCAGAATCGCAAAGGATATCTGTTATATTCTAGATTTCTTTTCAGCAACAATAAAATATCTAAGCTATTTGAAAGAAAATCAATCATAAAATGCTCGTTGTATGTCAGAAACTATTCAACAATATCTGATATTTTTACAACAATGAACATGAAAATGAACTGAAATTGTTAAATTCAGAGAATGTATGTTATAGTTCTCTTGATTCTTTTATCAAAATTCATCTTTCAGAGAACTATAAACACTACAAATGTGATTCTACTTATCTATACAATTATTTCTCAGATTTTGGACTGGAGTCAAATACTAACAATTACCAATATCTAAAATGGTCTTAATATTCTGAATAAGAAAGAATCTCACAATAAAAACAATAGAAGAAATTTCTCAGAACTAGTCATCTGACTTTTACAGGAAGTACTAGTATTTTTTTCTTTTCCTTTCCTTATCCCTCTCCCTCTCTTCCTCCCCCACCGCCCCCACCTCTCTCTCTCTCTCTCTCTCTCTCTCTCTCTCTCTCTCTCTCTTTCTCTCTCTCTCTCTCTTCTTTTCTTTTCTTTTCTTTTCTTTAGTTTCTTTCCTACCAAGAATTGAACCCAAAGGCACTTAATTACTGTGCCATATCCTCATCCCCTTTTATTTTTGATACAGGGTTTAACCAGGTTGCTTACAGCATCTCTAAACTGATTAGGCTGGCTTTGAACCTGTGATCCTCCTGCCACAGCCTCCTAAACCCCTGGCATGTGCCACTATGACTGGCTTGATATTTATTTTCACTTTTAAATTTTTTCAATATTTTTTTCTAGCCAAAAGTGGAAAAATGAGGTAAAAGCCTTTATGGATTCTTTCAGTAACATGTTAAACGTCTATGTACTCTGAAGATAGATTCTTTTATTGTTTTAGTGATATTTTCTTATTTTATGAATGAACAGAAAAAAAATGAACTGCTATCAAGAGGTAAAAGATTTGCTATGGTCTGAATATATGTTTCACCCTAAATTCACATTTTGAATCCCTATCCTCCAAGGTGATGGTATTAAATGGGCCTTTGGGTGGTGGTTAGAATGTGCAGGTTAAAAAGCCTTCAGGAATAAGATGGGTACAGTGCCCTTATATAAGAAGCCTCAGGCAGACCCCTGGTTCCTTCTGCCATGGAGGGCAAAGCCAGAAGGTACGGAAGAGAAGGTGTCAGCAGACCCTGAATCTGCTGACACATTGTTCTTGGACTTTCCAGCCTCCAGAACTGTGAATGTAAATTTCTGTTGTATAGAAATTATGTGTCTGTGGAGCTGATTATAGCAGACTGAACACTGTGAAACAAGGATCCTCCAACATGAACCCATCCTGGAGTTTACTCTTGATTTAACTTCCATGTAATAAACAATTGACTCTCTAGTTCCTAAGCTGGGTATTCCAGAGTTCCTTTTAGCTTATAAGCTTTATTTTATGTAAATATCTCAAATAACTGCTTTATTAGAAATTCTATAAAAATATCAGATATGTGCTACATTTCAAATTACCAGGCATTTATTAATCATTTATATTTCAAATAATTCTTTAATATAAATGGATTGCTTAGTTTTAAATATTACAACTAGTCAATATAAACAAACATAATGATGTTATAATTAAACATATCTGAATAAAGTTAAGGCATAGGAAGATGACTTTTAAATGTGCAGTGCAGTACCAGTTGTTCTATTTTCATTAGTTGTCATGTATCTTGCCATGTCCTTTATCTGCTTGTGAATTTACAAGTAACACAGCAGGTTGTGAATTTTTAATAGGCTTTCCTCAAGGAAAGAAAAGGTCAGTATTATCATAAATTTCTTCTTAAAGATTTGTGGCACAAATGTTTCACACCGCAAAACAGGTGTTAGTGAGAAACTAAAGCCATAATAATCTAATATTTTTTCCCTGTTTAAAGAAAACTTAGTCTCATATAATAAAATAGCACAAGACAAGTTCTTATGAAAGTTATTTCTCTGTAAATAGATGCGATAAGTTTTTTAACACATGTTCCATTGATGCCTCTTCTCTGCAACAAAAATAAGTGATCTTATTCAATTAAATGTTTAACAAATTCAAGCACTGACGCCTCATATCCAAATAAAAAAGGAAGAGTAATTAGAGGGTTGCAATCATAATAATTAATTATTGTCTGAACTTAGTAAATGAGGCAGAACAAGAAATAAAATGTATCACACATACACAGAATGATGGAAGGAAACAATGCCAGTGCACATGTGAATAGAGTATGCTCAGAAAAGATGATTGGAAAACTAAGGAGATATGTAAAAATAGAGGAGAAGGATTGCCCATTTGTCTCTTCCTATATCTGCTAGGAAAGCATCAGCATTCAGTGTCCCTGCAAGGAGCTGCCTTTAACAACCATGGGTTTTATCTTCGGGAAGAGGCATTTTCTTCAATCTCAAGAGTATAGGAATTCATTTCTCTGACTCATTTAATATGACAGATATCAATTTTAGTTTTTTACTTATACATTTCTCAATTTTTTAAAAACCCTTCTATCATTAAACAGAGGTTAATATCAAGACAGTAAATAAGGTCATTTTAATCTTTGTTTTCTTTTTGTTTGTTTTTAGTTGTAAATGGACACAATACATTTATTTTATTTATTTATTTTTAGGTGGTGCTGATATTTGAACCCAGTGCCTCACACATGACATGCTAGCCAAAAGCTCTACCACTGAGCTACGTGCTCAGTTCCAACATTTGTTTTTCTTTTTCTTTTCTTTGTTTCTTTTTTTTTTTAAATTCCTTTGCTTACTGTCTTTTTTTTTTTTTTTTTTTTTTTTTGCAGTACTTGAAATTTAATGCAGGGACACTCTTCAGTGATTTACATCCCCAGCCCTTTTTAATTTTTATTTTGAGACAGTGTCTGACTAAGTTGTTAAAGGTGGTCTCAAATTGCAAATCTTCCTGCCTTAACTTCCCTGGTAGCTGGGATTACAGCCGTGCATCACAACATCCAGCTTCATGTCTTACTCTTTTTAAAAAAAATATATTTATTTATTTATTACTCTTAACTAATATAATAGAGTTTACTTGTGGCCCTCTGTAAGTAAAGTTTTCTTTAAATACAAATTATCATTACTTCAATATTGTATAGTTCAAAAAATTATTGTCTATAGTTTCTTAACAATAAAACACAAATACATAGAGAAAACTAATGCGATGGTTAGAATTATAACTATTTTATTCTCTTAGTTATATTTCTGTTGGAGAAAGTAGACATCCTTCATTTTCCAATTTTTAATGTCACAGTCTGACTTACAATTCTCATCTCTTTGATTCCCTGCTACATGTACAATTTTCTAATCCAATGGAAACTCCCACAGTATGTGATCCAATTATAGGATCTAATTTTTACTCTCTGTAGTATAATATAAGTATAGGTAAAAATCCTGCTGTGATTTATATTCTAAAATTCAGCATTATAGAAATTAATATCTCACCATATGAGCAGCTTTATAAATATGTTTTATTGATTAGAATAGTTGAACTGATTTTAATCAGTTTCATATCTTGCTTTATATCCTTGACCAAAATTCATGTTCTATATTCATCCTCTTTTCTAAGATGTAAAATTTGTAAAATGGAAAACTTTTCCTAGTTCAAATGTCTTCTTATTCTTAATTGGGTAGTTTGGTTGTGTATACTTAACAAACCCTCCATTATTCCTGTAGGCTAGTTTGGTAGCTGTCCTGTGAATATCCATCCACACTTTGTTTGAATCTTTCATTGAACTAGAATGAAATTTTTGATTTCACTTAGTTGTACCTGACTCTTCTGATAATAAACAAATATTTATCCATTCAAATTACTGAATGAATAAAAAAAATCAGAACTGTCTATTGCAAACCATAAAGTCATCTGTTCAAATGATGGATATTGATATTATCAATGCTCTTTTCTTGAATTATTTTGATTCCCAGGCAGAAAGAAATGTGCAATGCCTAGATCTGCCATATGGAAAATTGCCACTGTGTGGTACATGCATATAATTGGAAAGTTTCCCAGCAACTATGTGCATTTTCATTTACTAAAAAGCATCAATCTTGTGACTTTTTGAGAATGGTTCCCTGGACAACACAATCATATGTTACTTCTAAGAGCTTTTCAGTTAAAAGTAGATATTTCCTGAGTTTTCCACCCCTACCTTACTGTTTATGAATAGCTAAAAATGTATTTAAAATTTTGTTCTCTAATTTCTTTATCTTTGTCTCTAAAGTGAATATGCCTTTTGGGTTTTCTGTCTTGCATTATATTTGTAATAATGAGTTATCAATCCTGAAATAAGAGAAATAAAAATATTTTTCAAGAGTTGATAGGTAAATACAAATTACTGATAATCATTAAAAATCAAACTACTTTTGTTGATAGTGCTAATATTAGAAATTAAGAAAAATCTACAATTTATTAAATATATCTTAAGGCAAATAATAAAAATTTGAAGTGTAATATTTTGTTTCAAATAATAAAACTGTAATCCTAACATAAAAATGTTTACTGGTTGTGTGCTACAAGTGAAGAAAACCTTACAATCCTTGTGGTTTTCAAAGCCAAACTTCGTGCTTCCTATGGCCAACCTCATTCCTTAAGGACACAAATCCAGTGGAAGGCAAGAGATACACTCACTAGAATCCATATCCATTTTTATAATCCACAATGCATGAGGGACACATTACTACCTGCTCAAACATCCTTGGGCTTCCTTTAGGTTCTATGGGTATCTCTTCTCCAAGTCTTCTTAAGACCAAATTCACTCACTGATACCTGTATCCATAAGTCTGGGGGCTGACCTTATAGGTGGGTATCTGGTGAAAGGCAGAATATATGGAACTTTCCCATGACACACAGATTCCTGGGTTTGCATTTGTACTCACTCTGATGGTACTGGAATGGGATGTCCATGTGGATGCATGCAAAGCTCTTTGATGTGAATTAATTTTGAAAGATTGAGTGTGGTTTTCTTTGGACACAAGCAAGGAAGAAAGAAAAAGACTTGCCCTGCATTGTCTTGCCATTTAAGGATTTTAAGAAGATAGATTTGATAAGGCAAGAAGCCAGAACATTTTTTATTTTATAGTTTCCTATTTTTTTTAGTAATAAGTATCAAATAATTTTTAATTTGACTTACGACATATATATTGTGTGTTTTTTTGTAGATTTCTATCTGAACTTGTGCTATGAGACCTACAAACATTTATGAGGTAGTCTCTGTCTTTTGTTTGAACCAAAAATGGTGTATATTTTTCCTAAAGTATACACTATGCTTTTCAGCTTTGTCTATCTTACAAATCCTAAAATATTTCTAATTCCCCGATAGAAATACAATGACTAATAATAAGTTTGTAGAAGGTGAAATTCCTGCAAAATATGAGAGTTAAAGACTTTTCCATACAGCAAAAGATTGAGAGAACTGTTTACAACAACACATCAAGACTGATGGTTGCTGTCTCAATCAGATTTATTTGCCCATGAAAATGGTTATTTACCAAGTAAAGGGAAGAAGGGATTTGGTTCATTTTATTACTTTTTCCCATTTATAAAAAAAATCACAATGATACATAAAAGACTATTCCTGGTGCTTAAAGCATATAAATGAGCGTTATCAAACCTATTCAACTCTCATTTCCAGAAGTAAGATTACTGACCCCATTATTCTGTGATGGGATTTGAAGGACCTTCTTTGAATTCTTTCAGCATTATTCGCCTTTAAACGTTATCATGGATATGCTCACTTTTATTTCCCATAGCTTCATTCAGACCAAGATAAAGGAGATGGATCACTCAAATATATTTTATCTGGAGATGGAGCTGGAACTCTTTTTATTATTGATAAAAAAACAGGTGATATTTATGCCACAATAAGAATTGATAGGGAGGAAATGGCCTTTTACACTCTACGTGCGCAAGCAATTAACAGAAGAACTCTGCGGCCAGTGGAGCCAGAATCTGAATTTATGATAAAAATCCATGATATCAATGACAATGAACCAACATTTCCAGAAGAAATTTACACAGCTAGTGTTCCTGAAATGTCTGTTGTAGGTAAGTTTATTTACAGCATTATGAAGATATTTAAAACATGAAAAATTTCAAGAAATACTTAAAATATTAGGATAAATTAACTGAAAACATTTTTTATATTCCTTATCAAGACTACATGTTTAACATTATTTTAGTTAGGAAATAAGGAAAAAAGAAATTAATTCATTTCACAGTGCTTGTGAATTTGTAAATCATATATATATACATATATATATATATATATATATATATATATATATGATAGATCTTCTTTTAAAAATTAATTAAAAATTGACTTTCAATAAAAAATGTGAGAATATTAATTTTATGTCACATGGATTTGTTTAACAGTTGTGTAAAATTCTGTCCTAGGATATAATTATAGTCATCTCTTTCTTTCCACAAAGGCTGGTTCAGGGCTGCCCACAGATACTGAAATTCTTGGATGCTCAATTTCCTCATATAAAATCGCACAGTATTTGCATACAATGAATACCCATCCACACATGTATTTTAAATCATTTCTAGATTATTTATAATACCTACTGCAATGAAAATGCTATAGAAATAGTAGCTATGCTACATTGGATAGAGACTATTACAGGAAAAACTTCTACTCATATTCAGTAGATATACATTTTTAAAAAATATTTTTGAACCTAGGAAAATTGAGTCCTAAAATAAAGAACCTGCAGATATAGGTGGCCAATGATTTTAAGAATAGTATTGCCTGTTGCAGTGGTTCACACATGTAAAGCCAGTCACTGGAGAGATGGAGGCAAGAGAATTCTAATCCTGAGGCCAGCCTGAGTAGCTTACTGAGAACCTGTCTCAAATAAATAGAAAGATTGGGGTTTATGGCACAGTGGAAGACCATTTGGCTAGCATTCACGAGGCCTTGGGTTTAATTACAGTACCACATACACACAAGAAAAATATTACTATTAATGCAATATAGAATTTTATCTATGTGTATTAGTTACAAATTACCAAAAGAGTTTATTTAGCTTATCTATATATACCAAATAATGGAATTCAATTACTGATTTATTTCTTATTATGTATTAAGATACTCATTTATTATAACACATATATGTATACATACACATACATATATGTATTTGTATACATAAAATATACATGTATATAAAAATATACAATATATTTAAACCTGCTGATATGAATCTCAAATTGAAATAAACCTCCAGTTGAAAACACACAATTAATCATTTGCTGGTAGAGAATTACAAGGTTGAATTTTGAAACTTATAAAACAGAAGTCATGAAAAGGGTAAAATTCAAGAAAGTGGAGTTTACTTTTTCAATTTAAATAAAAATAAACATATTTGTAGGAGAATAATGCTAATACTGTCATTTTTAATTAGATAGAGGATGACAAAGAATTAAATGCACCAAGAAATTCAGATAATATTTTTAGAGAGACACACATTTGAATTTAATACAAATACACACATTTCAAATGTATGTACATTTTTTTAAACTGATGTGACCGCTATGATGACTTTTTTTTTTTTACATGTAACAATTTAAATAGTAATGTTTTAAACTGCAATTCTCAAAAGATTTGGTCTGGATTGTTATTTAATGTTTACTTACTAAATTCCAAGGGCTTGGGACAATCACCTAACTCTAAAGCCCTTATAAATATCATGAACTTTATTAGATTTTAGTAGTTCATAAAAATTAGGATCATCTTAGATTGTTTCTAAGTTTAGAATTTAATATATTCATAAAGATGTATTCTAGATCAGATGTTAATTATTTTTAGAGTTAATTAGTGCAGGGGTGAGGAAGAGAACAGACTTATTACTTTGTGCTTAGATATGCCTTTAAAAAAACAAATCTATTATATAAAAATAAATTTAAATATCAAAACTGAGAATTTGAAAAATGATCATATTTGTTAACATTTGAAAAACTGCAGCATTATCTATTTTATACATAAAATACTGTTGATTAAATATAGATTATGCAGTTGAACTTAAAGTTGAACTGCAGTAACACTATATAAATATAAAAATCAAATATTTATACTTTATCATCTTACTATAAAGCCCTTATAAATATGAACTTTATTTCAGTAGTTCATGAAATACACACACACACACACACACACACACACACACACACACACACACATATAATTGATTATCATCCAAATTATATGTAAAAGTTTTATTAAGTGGTCATTATTAAAGACAAACATCAATGAAGTCTTCAATGAAAACGAGTGCTTTTGCTCCTCCTTCTGGTACTGTGCAGAACTAAGCTGAGTTTGGATACTTCAGGTTCTTCTGTGGTACAAGTCACAGCTACAGATGCCGATGACCCTTCCTATGGGAACAGCGCCAGAGTCATTTACAGCATACTTCAAGGGCAGCCCTATTTCTCTGTGGAGCCGGAAACAGGTCAGGAATAATGAATCGGTGTTCATTCATTTAACCATCTTTGTCATCTTTATTAGTACAGAGAGGGGAGAATGAGAACAAAGCATTAATACTCAGGAAAGTCTGAGGATGCCACAATTAAAGATGACAAAACTCAATGTTAAAATATCAAATATGCTAATGGAAATGTAATTGTTTTCGTGTTTTTATACATGGATTCAGATGACTCTAGAATACACTGGGAACTGCCAGAAAATATTTATATGGAATTATTTTTACAATTAATAGAAATCAATATCAAAAGAATATCTTTTAAAAATTCACTAGTCTAAAAATACTACTTGTGAGCTGAATCAAATAATAACTGAAAATCCAGTTAGAATAATGAAAGTATTTGTATTTTCTTCAGGTATCATCAGAACTGCTTTACCAAATATGAACAGAGAAAACAGAGAACAATACCAGGTGGTCATCCAAGCCAAAGACATGGGTGGCTAGATGGGAGGTTTGTCTGGGACCACCACAGTGAACATCACACTGACAGACATCAATGACAATCCACCTCGCTTCCCACAGAGTAAGTGGCCTTTAATGGTAATTTATGCTCATTCTGAAGAAAGTTTTAGAAATTTTTTTTTAAGTTTTAGAAAAATAAAACAAAATAGAGTTAAAAGAAGAAATAAAAAAGGAACTATCAATTTTATTTGAAACACTTGAAAATGTGCTAAACAAATGAACTAAAACTGTATGTTGATGAGTTCACTGTTATTCAAAATAAAATGAAATATTTCAGGCATATTTTATTCAGACAGGAGCTGTGATTAACAAACATCTTTATATTTATACATTTAGTTTAATATTTTACTGAAAATGCACTGTTATAATTAACAATTCACTCCTCTCTGTTTAGAACTTAATAAAAGGATGCTAGATTAAAGGTAGATTTTTATGATGCAAAATATAATTTGACAAATTATAAATACTTCATCAGAAAGGGCTATATAGAAAAATCTTCTAAAACCTGAGAAATATTTCCAATCACTGTGTATTTAATGTCAACTGTTAACACTTCAAATCCTCAAAATAAATTCAGGATATATTAAGACCCCCTAGCTCTGCCCTTATAATTCATACATTTATTCTTTTTTTCTTGTACAAATTTGTGTGACTACATGCCTAATTGTACATACAGAGAATGATAATGAGTCTCAGTGGACACACCCAAGACCAAATCAATTTTTTTCTATTCTAAAAGAGCCTATACTTCAAGATGGAATTTAATGTTGTTAGAAATGAGACATAAAAATCAAATTCTAGTGATAATCTAATTTCTCATCACTTGCTGAATATTTACTTCTAAATATATCTCCATTTCAGTTAGTGTTTTGGTTTAAATATTTTCCTAATAAAATATTAAAATATAAAATGCAATGGCTTTTTGTGATATTTGTATCTTTGAAGACTATTACTCAGAATGAATGGTAGTGTAAGAATTCACTGTGGGTTTCTTTTTTTCTTTCTTTTTTTTGCTATTTATTTATTTACTTTTGTAGTTCTAGATGGACAGCATGCCTTTATTTTATTTATTTACTGAGCTATAGCCCCAGCACTGTTGGATGATTTGAAAGCATTTTATTCTTTTCTCTGTTTTTTTAATCAAAATGTGATTATTAGTAGTGTATTTTTTTAATTATATTGCCTACAATTACTTATGTGAAGGAATGTTAAGTTCAGATAGAACCTTCTTCAGAAGACCAATGGCCTGCCTCTGTACCCATGGCGACTGCTTGCTGGGTGTTTGATGCAAGTGCCCATCACACATAAGGTTGATCCCAGGACAATGAGGAAGGATGGCATCCATGTACTCTATTTTCAAGAAATCAGGTTTCATCTTCACATTATCTTTGTCAATTTACAATAAAAAGCAAACTGATAATAAATACACATAATTCCATAAAACAGGTTTAAAGATATAAACAATTTAAAAGAAATTTCATAACAGGAAAAAAAAAGAACACTGTAAATATACAAGATCATTAAGATGGAGAAAGAAGGACTGAGGTAGGGAGGAGGGTAGGGCGAGTAAGGTATTGGGGAGTTAAATTGATCATATTTTGTTTTAAAGTATGTATGAACATATCATATTAAAACCCACAATTCTGTATAATAAATATGCACCAATTAAAAATTAAATAAAACAAATTTTAGATTACAAATGTATTCCTGGCCACCTCTTATCTTGAGCCTTTTACCAGGAGAATGAACATGCAAATTGAAGAGAATAAGCCATAACTAATTAATTTCACAATGTACAATGAGCAAAGTATTTTGGAAAAAAAATGTATTTTATCAGTAGTTAATAATCATTTGGATTAGTACTATATTCTTAAATTCTCAGTAGTCTAAAATGCAGTCCATTCACTAATAGCACATTTGATAAGCAAATATATCGATTCTAATTAAATTAAGAAAATTAGACATTTTATAGGCAGTAATGATCAATGAAAATACACTTGATTATGTTTTCAATTGCTGTGAGTCCTTTATTCATTCATTTAATAAATATTTCTTTTTATTTTATTAACTTGAAATTTTTGATTGCCATCTCTTAGGCACAGTATATAAACCCTGCTGTAGTAACAGTGACAATAATAATCATTAAGATGCTAATAATAATGAAAGGAAAAAACTGCAATAATTTTTGCATTTTCTAAATGGCATTTTTATAGGTCACTGTGCCATATTATTTATTGACCTACCTTATTTAATCAGAACAACTCATTCAGATCAGTGTTATGATCTCAATTATATAAATGAGAAGAAAATGAGTGGTTAAAGATGTTAAGGCCAAAGTGATAGTTATGACAGAGATGTGTTGACATCAATGTTCAATTCTAAATGTGAAGCACAATATATTTAAAGGGATTTTAGCACATCCTGCTTCCTGACTCATTATTTTAAAATATGGATGGAAACATAATTTAGTGATTTTTATTTGCTAAATTATCTTTTATATTACGAACATTTGCAACTGTATCTGACTGTTGGGAACACTCAGTCATGGCAATTAGAATGTCATTTGATAGCCTAAATCATCTAACACTCAAGAAACTTGATTTTAATTTCTAATATCATTTTATTAGATACACAAAGTTAGTTCTGTTTATTTAATCTTTCATGTGCAATGTATCATAGAAATCTCATACTAACTTTGAAACTAAGAGTGGGTATAATAAAGAGAAAACCAATGCTGTCTACTAACAATATAATGTAAATTTAGAATGTTTGCTACATGTGTAAGTGTAAATTTTCTATCAGCCATGTTAAAAAAAATAAGGGAGACAGGAGGAATTTATTTTAATTATATACATGTATTTTTTTTTTAAATTTATTTTTGGTGTGTATGGACACAACACATTTTATTTGTATGTGGTGCTGAGGATCAAGCCTGGGTCCCACCTGTGCTAGGCGAGCATTCTCCTGCTGAGCCACAATCCCAGCCCTAATTATATATTTTTTAACCCAGTATTGTCCTTTATATATGTCATCAGTATAGGACACAGTTAGATAGTTTTCCATTCTTTTTCCCCTCCAAGTCTTATACTTGGGTCAAATATATTCCACTGTCATCAAATTTTAATTCAGATGAACTGCATTTTAAATGCATAGCACAAGAGTTTGAGTGATTTGATTGTAACCTGCCATATTTGCAGTTCAGGAGCAGATCCTGCGATCAACCTGCATGAGACTCAGTGATCTCGTACTTCTAAGAGCATTTTCACCTTGATGAACTAAACTGCACTTTCTATTTTCCAGTGTCATTAGTTAAACTGGACACTAGTATATACTTTGTGGCCTGATGTAAGACTAAATAAATAACTCTCTGAGGCATTGACTCACTGTCTAGCACTTAGTTTATTTATTTAGTGTCCAATAATGTTGATCTGTGCAAGTGCTGCTCTTTTAGCATCTTCATCTTTAAATATTATAAAAGTAGAGTCAAAACTTAAGCTTTCAATAAAGTTGAATCATCCAAATTTAATATTTCTCAATATGCTGCATAAATACTTCTGTCATTTGGAAGGGACAGGGACCCATGCAAGCTAAGATGTCCTGACTCATTTGTTTATTTTATTGTGTGAATTTATAACAGTGGTTCTCAGTTTAGGGCAATTTTGCCTGCAAGATGTCAATTGTCAATATCTTGACATATTTTTTTGTGTTACCTGGTGGGTCCTACTGACATCTAGTGGATGGATGCTGGGGAGGCTGCTAAGAATCCTTATAATAAAAAAGACAATTATTTAAGCCAACATATCAATAATATTTAGGTTGACATTTTAAAATATGTTAAATGAATAACAATTAATTCATGTGACTCAAAATATTTTTTCTAAGGTTGCCTCAATAAGTTTAAAAACTGAAAGTGCATAAAATTAGGCAATTTGATTTTCCTGAACCTCAATCCCTGTATATAAATCACTTGTTACTCATAATAATGTTGCAAATAATCAATAAGGTCAGATAAATAAAATGGCTTCAGTAATTCTCATAGCATATAATAGTATTTCAATACATGGATTTCCTCTTGAGAAGGAAAAGGGTAAATATCAAGGATTATATCTCAGTTTTCAAATTTTAGTGTTTTTCTTGTTCTGATGCCAAGCTGCCATTTATTAATGGTCAAATATTAAATAAAAACACCTCAAACCTGGAAAGATATATAATCATGAGTTTCACAATAAACTAAATGTGCTTGTCTCATAAATAACTGCTTAACACTATCTTTAATGAGGGCTACAGGGCAAATTAGTCAAATATTCAATGTTCCATGAGATTTGCTATTTCATGTTGCAAAAGTTAGAAAGATATTATATGTCCATACCTTAAATATATCTGTAATGCATCCCAATTTGAATATTTTAGGCCTATCCATCTACTTTTGTTCACTTCCTGTATGAATTTCCTAAAATCATAATAAAACCAAATAGGCTTTATGGAAATAATCTAAGCAAATATTAAATTACTGTAACTAGATTATAGTATTTTGGCAAAAGCAACTGGACAACAGGATTTTTTTCAAAATTACATTTTATTTATTTATTTTTAATAAAAACATCCCTGGAAAAATAATTCAATTTTGAGTCGAGAGTCTTGAGAAGGAAAAGGGTAAATATCAAGGCTTATATGAGAGATATCTCATCTATAGTGAGCATGCTAGGCCCAGTATCCTTACTTAAATGTTGCAGAGAACAGCTGCAGAACTCTACTCTCAATTTCTTTCAAGCAAAACAAAACAAAAACACCAGAAAGGAAGCCCCTCTTCTAGAGAAAAAGAGTTTGCAAAAGAAGTTAAACCGGTGGTCAGGTTTTCATTCACCTAGTTAGTGTTTAAGATTTGGCTCCAGTTTTTGAAGGAACTCCAAGTGTCAAGAAAGCAATAGGACTCAAGAAACTTGATTTGGTATACAAGACTGAGACTCAGGCAAAACATACAGACCTGACCCACAAATGGGATGCAAACCCTTGCAAAATTTTCAGAGGCTACAGCTATCTACACAACACTGAAACAAAATACAAAGGGAACAGATTACTTTACATTCTAGCTAAGGATGTGTCTGCTGTCCTAGCATTTACTCACAGAACTTATTTCGTACAACTGAGGTTGAGAAATCATAAACCAATAGCAAGTAAATTTATGTAACGTCAGGTTAGCTGAAATTTTACGAAGGGAAAACTTTTAAATTATAAACCAAAGATCATGCAATGAATGAAAAACCCTCATTTGTGGTATATTAGATATATGTCAAATTAATATGATATATTATATATTATTTATATATATATATATATATATATATATATATATATATATATATATACATATATATATGTATATATATAAGATACATCTCAAATTAATGAGAATCTGATATGGTATTTATTATATAGCATCCAGATTTATCCAAAGTGTACTCAGAATAGTGAATTTATTACTGTCTGTTATATTTTTTTTCCCATGAACTATTGAGAATAGTAACAAAAATCAGTTGTTGTCCACCATTTATTAATGACCTGAGAACTAATGCAAAATTTCTCACAGGAAAGTTTTTGTTAAAATAAATTATAGGTGATGGATGAGCTTTGTGATTGAACATTAATTTAACAAGACTCATCTTCTGCATATTTCAAAACCATCCCTTAGCTGGGCACGGTAGCATGTGCCTATAATCAGCTTTTCAGGCTGAGGCAGGAGGAGTGCAAGTTCAAAGCCTGCCTCTGCAACTTAGTGAGGTCCTGAGCAACTTTAGCGAGACCCTGTCTCAAAATAAAATACAAAATAAGGTTGGGGAGTTGGCTCAGTGGTCAAAGTGCCTCTGAGTTCAATCCCTGGTACCCAATAAAACAACAACAAAAAAAGAAAATGCTGTCTCTTCATATTTCCCTTCGATTATCACTAAAGATTATACACAACTATAACTATTTAAAAGAAAAAGTAAAAAACAATTCAGAATCACTGAGGTCTGGAAACAATTTCATATTTATATATGCTTTTTGTTCTTTTTATTTGGATGTTCTTTTTTATTACAGCTTTATAGTTATACATAGCAGTTGGGGTTATCCTGACAAACTTATCAATGCATGGAAATCAATTTCAGTTATGATCCCCCACTTTTTTCCTCCTCTTTTGCCCTCCCATTTTCTCTCCCCGCTCTGACTCATCTTTCTCTGCTTGACTTCCTTTTGTTTGTGTATAAATTTGTATTTGATTGGTTCTATATAATATCCTGTCCTTCCTTCCCTCTTTCCTTTATTTTACTCTAGCTTTCACATATGAGAGAGAACATTCAATTTTCAGTTTCTGATTTTGGCTTATTTCACTTTGCCTGATAGTCTCCATTTCCATCCATTTAGCAGCAAATGACATAATTTCATTATTTTCTATGCTGGAAAAAAAACCGTGTGTGTGTGTGTGTGTGTGTGTGTGTGTGTGTGTGTGTGTGTGTGTGTAATAATTTCTTATTCCATTCATCTATTGATGGGCATCTGGGTTGATTTCATAAATTAGCGATTGTGAATTGTGCTGCTATGAATATTGAGGTGGCTGATTTGCTACAGTATATCAATGTTAGACCTTTGGGGGCAATACAAAGGAGTGGGATAGCTGGGTCCCACATAGTGGCTCCATCCCTAATTTTTTAAGGATCGTCCATACTACTTTCCAGAATGGTTGTACTAGTCTGCAGTCCCACCCACAATGTATAAGTGTATCTTTTCCCCCACAATCTTATCAGCATTTTTTATTATCTGTAGTCTTGATTATTGCCATTCTGACTGGAATGATGCAAAATATTAATGCACTTTTAATTTGCATTTCCCTGATTGCTACAGATCTTAAACATTTTTTCATGTATTTGTTGGCTATTTGTGTTTCTTCTTTTGAGAAGTTTCTGTTTAGTTTTGGGGTTTTTTTTGCACATTTATTGATTGGGTCATTT
This sequence comes from Callospermophilus lateralis, assembly GCF_048772815.1. Taxonomy (NCBI): domain Eukaryota; kingdom Metazoa; phylum Chordata; class Mammalia; order Rodentia; family Sciuridae; genus Callospermophilus; species Callospermophilus lateralis. The sequence goes on from NW_027510917.1 coordinate 4,230,237, forward strand.
TTTTAGTTCATTGTATATGCTGGATATTAATCCCCTACTGGAGGAGGAGTAGCTGGCCAAGATTTTCTCCCACTCTATAGTCTCCCTCTTCATACTATTAATCATTTCCTTTGCTGTGGAAAAGCTTTTCAGTTTAATGACATCCCACTTATTGATTCTTGGTTTTATTTCTTACACTTTGGGGATAGGTGTCAGCACTGATATGGTGGAGTGTTGACCCTTATATTTTCTTCTAGTAGTTTTAAAGCTTCCAGACTATTTTCTTAATCTAATACATTTCAATCTGAGTTTTTTGCAGTGTCTAGTTTTATTTTTCTACATATAACTTTCCAGTTTTCCCAGCACCATTTGTTAAAAAAGCTATCTTTTCTCCAAGATATATTTTTGGCACCTTGGTCAAATATTAGATGACCTATTGGTATGTAGATTTGTCTCTGTGTCTTCTATTCTATTCTATTGGTCTTTATGTTTATTTTGATGCCAACACCATGCTGTTTTTGTTACTACCTCTTTGTAGTATGTTTCAGATTAGAAATTGATCAGATATTGTGATTCCTCTTGCTTCTCTTTTCCTGTTTAGTATTGCTTTGGCTATTCTGGATCTCTTATTCTTCCAAATGAATTTAAGAATTGTCTCTTCTAATTCTTTGAAGAATATCAGTGGTATATTGATGGGGATTGAATTAAAGCTATACAATGCTTTTGGCAGAATGTCCACTTTGACAATAATGCTTCTGCCTATTCAAAAATATGGGATGTCTTTATCTTCTAAAATTGTCTCCATTTTCTTTCTTCAGTGTTCTATACTTTTCACTGTAGAGCTATTTTTTCTCCTTGGTTAGGTTAATTCCCAAGTATTAATTTTTTTTTTTTTGGTCATTGTGAATGAGATGGTTTTTCTGATGTCTTATTCAACTCAATCAGTATTGGAGTATAGGGGAGCTATTGACTTATGGGTATTGATCTTATATCCTGCTATGTTGCTAACCTCATTTATAAACTGTAAAAGTCTTCTGGTACAGTTTTTTGAATCTTATAGAATCATATCATTGGCAAACATAGATCGTTTGACTTCTTATTTAGTTTTATCCCTAAGATTTCCTTTTCTTTTTTGCATGCTCTGGCTAATGTTTCAAGAACTATATTGAATAGGAATGGTGAGAGTGGACAGCATTGTCTTGTTCTTGATTTTAGAGGAAATGCTTTTAGTTTTTCCATTTAGTATGATGTTGATGTTCTTGATTGATGACTTATATTATCCCATTAATTTCTTGTAAGTATAGATTATATGTTTTGCTCAAAATAAACAAGATAGAACAATATTATAAAATAATAGGTATTTTTATAGCATGTGCTAAATAGTATAAAATATAACACAAACATTCTCATTTAATCTTCACAACATGTGTATGAGGAAGACTATTATAATTTTCTCCCTCCTTTTATTAGTTAAAACAATAGAAATTTATAAACTGAAGTCACTATTCATAATTATGCAGTTGGAATAGAAGGAACAGCCTGAAGACTGACATAATTTGGCTCTCAATTCTGTACTTCTAAGCAGTATAAAAAGAAAATAGTACATTAAAAAATTGTTCCTCCATCTTGCATTCCACTTTTAGTTAATTATATGATTCACTTTACACATCTGGATTATAGGGTCAGCTTCAAGGAGGACACACTGAATTCTTCAACATCTAAGCATTTTGGTACAAGAGCATGAAATCATACCTTCATAGGTGGGTGCTTTTGTGATACTTAAAGACCAAACATGACTGGTCCTTTTCGTGAGTTCTCTATACTGCTTGGGCAGATGCATAATCAAGTTTTCACTAGACAAGGTCTTTCAAGGAAATTTTATATGATATGCATAGGAATTTAAGGCATGTATATTCAGGGAGCTCTGAGACTACCATAATCCCTGCCTGGTACCAAAGAGATTTGATTTAATAACTGCTGGTTTTCTCTTTGTAAATAGAGTCAACCTCCCCTCAACTGGGGATCCAAAGATAATGTAGGCCCCAGGCTGATCTGCATATTTTAAAGTTAGCAAGCACTTTTCAACTAGAGTAACTGTCAGGTATGTCCCAAGGAAGATGCTTCAGCTTGAAAAGAAAATAAAATTTAAAATGTTTCTTTTCACCTTCTTATTTTCTAGAAAAAAATAAATATACTCATGTTTCACAGAACTGTTCTATAATTTATTTAGTTAGATATAGTGTGATTTTTACTGCAACCATGAAAATAATGTCAAATAATTGTTGGATTTTTTCCCTCTTCGCCCCAATGCCTACAGTTTGCAAGAATTACACAGAAATAATATTATTAAGAATTTGTCAATTTAATAAATATTGATTAAATTCCTAGTGTGTGTCAAGAACTATGCTGGGAAATAATAATAGTTTATAATAATCATAAAGCAAGTATTAAGAAGCAGGGTAGACCCACAATAATCTGCATTTGGATAAAGTATAGAGATTGATTCTCTCTCTCTCTCTCTCTCTCTCTCTCTCTCACACACACACACACAGAGTTTATGATGTCACTTTGTAATTTATCTTACAATCTTGATGCTTTTGCATGCATATATTGTGTTTATAAATATATATCATGTGTATAAGTGAAAATACAAATGTATACACCACATATATATACAAAACATGAATGAACATGTAAGTAGAGATTATCTATGAAGATCAGTGCTACAGCTATCAAAGACTGCTGTAACACAAATGATGTGCCCTCTCACATGTAAAACCATCAGTAAAGAGAAAATTATCTAAAACTCCCTCTAAAATAAACAACAACAACAACAAAAATATTGGCACTGAGGCAAAGAGCATTTTTTTGTTTTGTTTTGTTTTGTTGCTAGAACAGAGTGAACACCATTGGTATTCAGTGAAAGGTGTATGATTTAGCATGGTGGGGCCCCAGTGTTCAAAGCAGGGATTGTGAAAGAAATGAATTGCAAGCAGTGTTAGTATCAGGAGAAGGGCTGAATATAAAGCACTGCATGTATTATCTAAGAGATCCTTACTATTTTCAAAGCATCAGGCATAGCTCTTCTTTTTGACTAATTGTTTTGATATCAGTGAAGCATGCTACTTGGACAGGAAAGGCAAGAATTGATGAGAGTCTGAACTAATGCTGAGGAGAGGAGGGATTTGAGATTATAGTGTATTTAAGGAGGTGATCCACAGGACTTAGAAACCAGGTCGATAAAAGATTTGTGGGATAAAAGGTAAAATATCAATACAAAGATACTTTCACGCTTTCTACCAGACAAGTCTCTTTGAAGAGAAAGAGATTTCAATTCAATTTGAACATTTTGAATTGAGAGAGCTAAAGAAAGACAGTGGGTTATAAATATCTATAACCAGTAAAAAATGACTATCGGAGCTATGTATGTGACACACAAGTGAACACAGATGTGACCAATCTTGGCTAAAGGTTTAGGGTGACCGCAAGTGGGAAAATATACTATTTCCCACATGTGATAAAATCATATGAGTTCAAGAGAAATCAGAAATACAGAAATATGTAAAAACTCACTTGCAATATTCCAGTTATTCTAAAGGAAACTTGACCTACACCAATCAACTTGGCATTTTGTGTAATGGGATTCAAAGTCCTTCTGTATCATGATACTCTCTAGAACAAACTTGTGTATGTGTGTGTGTGTGTGTTTGTTTGTGGTGTGTGTGTCTGTGTGTGTTTTTGTGTGTTCGTGTGTGGTGTGTCTGTGTGTTTAAATAAGTGAGGTATGGAAAATTAGGCTGTTGTTTAAGAATTTTTAATGCACTTAAAATTTCAGGTGAGACATATTGTCTGTCAGAAGACTGAATAGTACTATATCTAAGAATGATTAACTTAAGGTTTATCATAACCTTCCCCAAACCTATATACTTTTTATGTTTGTACACATTGCAATTCTGCATAACTGTTGATGCCAATTAACTCAGAGACAATTTCAAAGAAATGTATAAAGATAAATTCTAAAAACTATGGGGATCACTGGCAGCCTATCTGAAAGCTTTGTCATGCTACTTTCCTCAATGGTATAAACAGGAAACTAATATATTATGAAGAATCTCTGTTTGCTCCAATTTAACTTAAATGCCCAAAGCTAAGTTTGTGATAAGGTCTCCAGGGTTCACAAATATAGGTTTCTCTCTTTCCTCTGATGAGTATCTTCAATTCCAAAGGCTTAGCACTTCCTCAGTCTCTAGTGTGACTTTCAATTCTCCTCTGCTTTCTCCTAAATGCCCATTTAGCATTGCATAATTTCCTTAACTACTCTGCAGTTGCCTCCAAGGAGCTTTATCTAGTTTTTAATTTCTTCCTGTTAAGCTCAATAAAAAACATCTTTTAAACATTATACAATGGAATGGTTTATAAACATGCATAATTGTGTCATTTTTCTTGAAGCAAGTATTGTTTGAGATTATTATGCAGCATAGAGATGTTACCATAAGATTGCACAGAAAGCAAATAAAAAATTAAACTAATGTTAAATTATTTTGTTGATTCACATGTGTGGTGCTTTTTTATCTCAACTCTGGAAAATCAGAGCACTCTTATATAAATGTGAATAGCAACAAGGGCAGGGAACAAAGGATAAAGACAAATTACAGCTCTTTGAACCTCATTGTTTTTGAATCAACAAAACAAAACAGTAGCTATTTGGGGCTAAATTCAAAAACTGAAGGTGAAAAATTTGCCTGTCTTCCCCTCTCGCTGATTTCTGCCACTTCTTGTGTGGCTCTTAGGGAAGTCTGTGTCACATTTCTTACTTTGCCTGTCTTATGTCTGTCCTCCAATGTTTCTTACCCACATTGAGGTATCGATGATTTCAATTCTGGTGCACCAATCTGTAATGTTTTTAATATTCCAGTGAAAAGTCCTATTGATCAAATGTATGGTAGAACAAGTGACTTGAAATATCAGTCTCAAATGTCAGAAGCAGAAAACAACAACAACAACACAGAAATAACTCAAAATCTTTTGAAATCTTTAATAATGACAATTCAGGTGCTGTGCAAAAGCATGTTTATTAAAGTAACCATATATTTTGTTCAGTTTTCAGGGAACCTTCTCTGCAACATCACTGTCTAGATTTTTACTTGCTTATTACAATTCTTTGTATGCTTTACAGAAATGGCAATTACCTGTCTCCTCACATTCTTGCCTTGGCCAGAGCATACTTACCAGGAAGAATTATTTATCTGCCCTCAACTTTAAAAGAGAAGCAGATGATTCAATCTGACACCTGAGAATGAATTTAAAACAACTATAAATTGGAATTGATAGGGAAGCATACCACATAATTAAAGATCCATCAACTGTAAGATAAAAAATAAGAAGCATGCAAATAGATGTCTTTAAGGAGAAATTAAACTTAAGATGGGTGACAGGTGCTCCTTTGCCTTAGTCACTGTGTAAGTAACAATCTTTGCACCTTTTCCAGCTCTCCTCTGCTGCATGCCCTATGTGGTAAATGCTCTTGTAGGGAGAACAGACTGGCTCTCAATTAAATCAATTTCAGTGAACTTGACAAACTGAAATACTTGTATTCAACACACAGGACATGCAAATAAATAAAGTATGAATAAATCATTCTTCCATGTGTTTAAAATGTAGAGAAACACTTTTTAATTTTGAAAAATACTCAATAAATCTTGCCCTAAGAATGGTTTTCGAGTAATTCTGAAAAAGAAGCATTATTAAAGTATACATGTAGGACCCTGAATAAAAGTATTTTGAATGAATTAACTACTGAAATTGACGTGCCATGAAACCAACTGTGATATGTGTACAACATTTTTTTTTCCTTTTTGGTACTGGGAATTGAACCCATGAGTACTTAACCACTGTGCTACATCTGGAGCCCTTTTATTATTTATTTTCAGACAGGGTCTCATTAAGTTGCTTATGGCCTTGTTAAATTGCTGAGGCTGGCTTGGGATCCTTCTGCCTCAAACTCCTGAGCTACTGAGATTATAGGCTTGTGCCACTGTGCTCAGCAACATATGTATTTTTAATAAATCTATTTAGATTATTTGACAGAAGACCAAAGTTTATATTTTGATGAAGGCTCCATCTCAATTGTAGTTTTTCAGAAAATTACAGAACACCTTGAAAATATTTTAATTAATATCTTAGGAAAAAACAAATATATGTATTTGCAAATATGCATACACCTTTATCCACATATATACTTTCCAACAAATTACTGAGGAAAAATACTGAGAGATAATCATTGCAATTATAACAATACAGTTCTAAAACTAGGGTTCCCCTTGGTGTGAACCAATGGAGCATGAACAATATCCTATTTAAGTCTCAGAATGTACTAGAAATTAACAGGAATATCACTAATTATAATCAAAATGAAATATACACCTTGTAATGGATATTGTCCTGTACAAATCAAGAAATTAAATAAAATGATAAATAATTTTTGTTACTTCACCAGAGCTATAATAGCAAGTTCACAGCAGACCAACTTTCAGAATCTAAGGTTGTGTCTAAGAATACAAAGAAGTCCAAGCTAACATGAAAAAGTAAAAGAAAACATAGAGGCTAGAGTAAGTAGTCATGGTTAAAAATAATTTTATCATCAATTTTGATGACATTAATTACCTGGCAGAAACACTTTAGCCAGGTGACCAAGGTTAACTTCATCAGTCCTAAGAAAAATTGACAGCATGTACTCCCTGATAAGTTATGACATACGGACAACACATCCCTTTTGGATATATCTCACAAAGGTGCATAGCTTTAATCTACTCATGAGAAAATATCAGACAAACCCAATTTGAAGATACTCTGAAAGAACTGACTAGTGTTCCTGTAAAGTATCAATGGAGTGAAAACAAAGCCTGAACTCACACACTGGAAGTCAGTAAGAAGATATGATAACCAAAAGCAAAATGAGATCTCCTAAAGACTAATGGAAAAGATGATGAAATTCAAAGAGTAAGAAATTTGATAGTGAGAAACTAATGTGACTCCATTTTTGAGAAACCGGACTCTACCTCAGAACAAAGCCTGTCCAAGGAGGGGGCATGATCCTTGTCCTTGGAAAAACCCACAGAGCACTCCTAGGCACTTACCCACCCTGCTGAGTTGTTTGTCTGTAAATAACAGGAGAGGTCGCTGGTGCCAGGTGTCCCTGATTCAGTTAGGCTAGGTGAGGACCCATAGCAACCCCCCTAGCAACCTCCAATCAGCATGAGACAGGGAAAATACTTGGAATGCCAGATGACCCCCAAGTAGTTTATGGTGGTTGATAACATGTTGGGGAACCAGGTAGTTTAGCACATATACCCCTCACGGCCTAAACCAATCAGTTCAAATGAATCCCCCTATTGTACTAACCAGTCACCCCTACCCAATTTGTTCCCGCCATTGAATGTGCTAATCAATGTTAAGAGTTGTTGTTTGATTTTCCCACAGTATGGAATGATTTGCTGTGTGATGTTGTGACACATAGAGTATCCCCCCAAAATCTATAAAATCTCACTGAACAAAGGACCAGGACTCACTCCCTAAAACACTGCATCGGGAACAGTTGTGAGTCCAGGCTTGAGATAAAGACTTTTGTGTGATTGCATCGGATTCAGCTCCTGGAGGTCTATTGGGGTCCCACAAATCTGGCATAACAATAGAAAAGTGATTAGAAAAAATATTTGGCATAAACTGAACTTTACAATTGAGATTATGAAATATAAAAAAATGGACTGAGTATTTACATGTGGTAGACTTGAAATTTTGACCATACTATATTACCCACCAAACACTTATCATTTGCTTTCTTTACCAGGGTTATACTGATCTCATATAGTGAGTTAGAAAACAGTCTTTCCTTTCTGTTCTCTGGAAGACTTTGCATAAAACTAGAATTTTCTGGTCCATGAATTTTCTGTTCTTTGAAAAATGAGCTACTTGTGTCTGAATGGTAGATGATTTTAAAATCATCCTTTACTTCTTCATTAGTAGGGTTTGGTATAGTTTAAATTATTTGTATTCATTTTTCAACATACAATATTTCTAATATTTTCTAATTTTTCAATCTTCTGCAGTTGTAGTCTTTTTCTGTAAAATTTTTAATAATAGGTTTTTCTTTTTCTTCCTTTTCCATAAGAAACGTTTCCAGACATTTGATTGTTTTGTAAGGTCTTTAATATAAGAAACAATGTTTTATATTTTTTTTAAAGAGAGAGTGAGAGAGGGAGAGCGAGAGAGAGAGAGAGAGAGAGAGAGAGAGAGAGAGAGAGAGAATTTTTTAATATTTATTTTTTAGTTTTCGGCGGACACAACATCTTTGTTTGTATGTGGTGTTGAGGATCGAACCCGGGCCCCACCACACGCATGCCAGGCGAGTGAGCTACCACCTGAGCCACATCCCCAGCCCAATGTTTTATATTTTTAATCTCTTCCTTTTATATGTATCAACTTTATTAGTTTCTATATTTTTTTACTATCTCCTATTTCTTTAGCTTTGTGTTTATGTCATTTTCCTGTTTCAAGCTTGAACTATTAATTTAATTTTATCTTGTCTTTATTTTTTTATAAGTATACAAATTGATAAATTATCTTCTTTTGGTAGTATTTTCTGTGCACCACATTTTACTTCATTACTTCTTCAATTGTAGGATTTTCCCCTCAACTTTATTTTCTTCTTAATTTGAACATTTATAAGTTAATTTTGATATTTTTCTTTCAAGTTTTTTTCAAAAATATAAAGATTTTAATTTACCATTTTATGCTAATGTTTAGCTTGTGGCATAGTCAAAGAGTTTAATAAATACTGTTTTAAAAATTTTACTCAAACTTGCCTCATAAAATAGTCCTTGATCATATTGCAATAAATGCTATCTGCTTAAAAAAATATGTAATCTCAAAATGGATATCATTAAGTTTTATGTACATATAAATCAAATCATTCATATTATTTATATTTGTTTTCCAAACATATCATATATTTGTAATTTTGTGGATGGTTAACTGATACTTAGTTGAGAACACATTAGCTTGGCTGCATTTCTTATGTACTGTAGATTTGAAAATAGATAATAAAAATACTAAGGTTTTTAGCAGAGATCAGATTTTAGGCTTTCTAAAACAAATGAAGTTAAACCGTTGACCTTCATAATGAGTTCTTTCTGTATTGTAGTGATCATTTTTGTATTCTTTCTGTATTGTGATGATTTTTGCATTTCACAAAGGACATTTTTCTGTATTTTAATAGATTGATTTGTTGACTGTATGACATTTAATTTTTTAAAGAAAGTTCTTGAAGTAAGAAGGCTAGAGTTCTAGTTGTGCACTAGAAGATTGATGATACAGGCATATATCAAACAAATAATAAGCAGTTCTATAGATTTAAATGGGTAATTTTTTATGAGGAGGAAAAATGTATTAAACTGAAATAAGAAAAACATGTAGGAAAACCTCAAGGAGAAAGATGTTACTCCTAAGTATAAATTAAGGGAGAGAATGAAAGAGCAAAATTAGGAAAAGTCAGCCTATGGATCTTTTGTTGTACCTTAAGTAAAATGGGAGCAATCATCATATAGTGCTTATAATATTCAGAGGGAAAACATTGGTGAAAAAATTCAACCAGCCTATGTTTTATGTCCTTGTGGCACACATAAATAGGTATGTAGATAGTATAGTGCCTGGCAATGGAAAGAGGTAAGAAGCACGACTGGTATTACTGTTTCTGACCAGTCTATTTGCAATTAGGTTACTGATGGAATGTTTCTGAGAAGGTCAGAGTTGGGCAAGTACTTGAAGGAGGTGATCAAGGGAACCATCCAAATACCCAGGGCTCAGGTGTTCCAAAGTGAAGTGATGAAAAAGGCCAGGAGAGGCAGTAGGAGAGTAGTCACGAAATGAGTTAACTGACTTTCCATAGTGTGATACCAGAAACAGAGAAAAAGGTAAGAAAATACCCTCTGAGACCAACTGGTATGTGATGAAAACTGAGTTTTCACAATGTTCTCCTAGAAAATTACTTTTAAAACTGAGTGAATGTATATGCCTGTATTAGGTTGTTACATCTGCCACAGAAATTCCATAGGCTTGGTAGCCTAAAGAAAAGGAAATTTATCATCTCACAGTTCTAGAGGCTAGATTTCTAAAATCATGCTGTCAGCAGGTTTATTTCTTCTGAGCTGCCCCCTGCCCCCGACCCCTTGGCATAACACCATTCCTGAAGTGCTTCACCCATGAAAGTGCTACTTCCTTCTGACAAACTGCATTTTAAATATATTTGTATAATTGGGAGAGGATTTTACTTGAGGGAAATAGCATGAGAAAAATACATAGAATGATGTTAGAAAGAAAGTAGGGGTCAGAAAAAACTAAATGGTCTAGTTCGATGCAAATCTTTCATGAAAGTGAACAAAAGCCAAATATGTTAGGAAAGATATATGTAGGCAATAACATGGCTAGACAAGAGGTCTGAACTTTATTATGTATATTAAGGTGAATTACTTAAGGTTTATGAGCAAGAAGGCGCAATAATCAGAACTGTGCTTCCAGTCGATTAACCTGTCAGAAATATGTAGTTTATGACCAGGTGCTAAACATAAATCTCATTAGCAGTAGAGGTTGTTCAAGCTGGAAGCACATCCAGGTACACCAAGGGCTTAGATAAATTCTTGTTTTGCTCTGGAAGGAAGGTGAGTTTGTCAGATTTTAGTGTTGTTTTTTTTTTCTCTGACTCTGAGAAGGGCATCTTGATATTTCTGCCATAAACTTTCCTTTGTTTTTTGTTGTCACAAATAGAAATTAGATTCCTACCTGTTACAGCTGATTTCACTGGAATTTTGGAACGTTCTGTCTTGCAGCTAAAGGAAGAGAAGAAAATTACCAAATACAGCATAGCAAAATTAATTAAATAGAAATAGTCACTGTGTATCCTGTGATTTATTGTGATTGTATAAACACACATAGATATATAACTGCACTCAAAGCAAAAGAAAAAAAAGACAACATGCTTATTTTCAAAACCAGAACTCCTGATACTATTAGAGGTTGGTTCTCAGTATTCATTTTAACACACACACACACACACACACACAAGTCAAAGCCCTCATGCTCCTAGACTTTAATAGAATGTTAACCATAATTGGTATACTCAAAGAATGAATCAATCAACATCTAATGTAGAGTTTAAGATTTACAGGATTCTCAGATACATTTTACTTCTGAAAATTCTGTTCAGAAATCTCTGTATTCATCTCTTCTTATTCTCTGCAGACACCATTCATGTTCGGGTTCTTGAATCTTCCCCAGTCGGCACAGCTGTTGGAAGTGTGAAAGCAACCGATGCCGACACTGGGAAAAATGCTGAAGTAGAATACAGAATTATTGATGGTGATGGGACTGATATGTTTGACATTATAACTGAAAAGGACACCCAGGAAGGCATCATAACCATGAAAAAGGTGCTCTGCATCAGCAGAAAAAAGCATCATGTGTTTAGAGAGTTGAGGTTTCATTATGTACTTTTCACTCATGCATTATCCATTAAAAGATATATCACTGCCATGCTTGAATGTAATTCATAGTTTACTTAAGAAGGATATAAAGCCAAAAAGCTTCTTAGACATGTTCACTGTGTTTCTATTGATTGAAACATGAGTCTTGAGATTTTACAAAATTTAAAAAGTTAATGTATGTGTGATTATTTTTTCAAGTCATATTAATAAAAGGCCACAATAATAACATTATTTTCTTAAGAAAATGCTTAATAGCTAATAAGATCAATATATCATTATAGTTGGAAGCATAAAATGTAGTACACCATCCAGATTCATGAAGCAATAACTAGAGATGCTAATAAAAACAGAATGGATTGGAACATAATTCAATTGTTCAAATTTCCCCTTATGCTATGTAATTTAAACTTTTCTGCTAACATATGTTCAGTGATACAATTTTAAGGTAACCAGTAATGTTATTGTAGGATCAGTGCCATCTTATGAGAAAATGCAGGGAAAATTTAAAAAAACAATAATTTCTAATGAAATGCCAACCATCAAGTAACCACTGAGGCACTGGTTAATAAGAAAACTCTCCTGAGAGTGCATGGCAAGGCAGGAGGTACTCAACCTTCATTAAACAGTGACCAGCAAAGGGCAAAGCAGCTTTATTATTTTCCATGACCAGAATGTAGCACTCATGCAAACAGAATCTTGTGCATCTAAAAATGAAAAAGAAAATGGAGGAAGTCTGATTCAGCAATGTCTTCTCTGTTAATAAAACTTATCTTTCAGAGTGAATGTGAGGTGAGAGACATAGTTCTTTATTTGTGACAGTTAAACTATATTGATATTTAAAGCCCCTTTTTTGTTTATTAATGCATCCTCATGCCAACTTGCTATTAAATCTTTGCTCTCTTTTTTATGTGTTATTTTTACTTATACGTGACAGTAGAATGTATTTTGGCATGTTATATATACATGAAGTATAACTTCTCATTCTTGTGGTTGTACAGGATATTGTCCTTTCTTATTCCTGAGATTTTCTTTATTTTGACAATTTCAAGCAAGTATGGAAATTTATCACCAAGATTTTGTAAATTTAAAATTTAAAAAAAAATTTGGTACCAGGGATTGAACTCAGGAGTACTCAGCCACTGAGAAAAAACCCTAGCGCTATTTTTTTTTTTTTTGATGCTGGGGATTAAACCCAGGGCCTTACACATGCAAAGTAAGCACTCCACTAACTGAGCTATATCCACAGCCCCTCCCAGGCTTATTTGGTATTTTATTTAGAGATAAGGTATCACTGAGTTGCTTAGCACCTCACTTTTGCTGAGGCTGACTTTGAACTCACAGTCCTCCTGCCTCAGCCTCCTAAGCTGCTGGGATTAGAGGTGTATGTCACCAAACCCAGCTTCACTTTTTTTTGCTTAGAAAAATTTAGCAGTACCCAATACCTCAAAACACACATGTGTGCATGCCAACATATACATAATCTGCCAGTCCATTTTTTTTGTAGGGAATCACCACCTATGAGATAGGTTTGAACATATAGCCCAATTTTTTGCAAGGTTTAAAATCTCATTTTCTTAAGTTCCAAAGTGTTACATTTTGAATATATAAAAAGTAAAAATTGAATCCTAAACAATATTTAAGGATTATATAATTATCTGTGCTACTTTCTAAACTTATTAATAAGCAAATCAAATGCATTCAACCTGGATTTTAAAAATCATTCTCTAACTTGAAATGAGCATGTCATACAATTCCCCTCACTTTAATTGAATGACATTTGTCTTTTTACAGCCACTTGACTATGAGAGCCGGAGACTTTACACGCTGAAGGTTGAAGCAGAAAATACCCATGTGGACCCACGTTTTTATTATCTAGGACCATTCAAAGACACCACAATTGTGAAAATCTCTATGGAAGATATAGATGAACCTCCTGTTTTCAGCAGGTCCTCCTACCTCTTTGAGGTTCATGAAGATATTGAAGTGGGCACAATAATCGGGACTGTAATGGCAAGGGATCCAGACTCTGCTTCCAGCCCCATTAGGTAATTATGCCTGTGTTTGAGATGAAACAGAAGAAATTGAAATTCACATAGAGATTATGAAATTCTATTTGAAACATTTAATGCAATTAAATACTACAGGAGTTTTTCTGTAAGTTATACATAAATTTGGTGAGCCCAGTGTTTAAGGTAAATTGGCTTTAAATATCTGGGAGCAGGTGTGCACAAGGGTTATAGCTTATTCTTATCACATTCTATAGACTGAAGTCTGGCTTGTATCATCTGTTTGTCTCCTTAAAGTGTTTGTTGTTTTCTGGGGGAAACGAGGTACTGGGGATTGTACTCAGAGGCACTCAACCACTGCCATATCCCCAGCCTATTTTGTATTTTATTTAGAGACAGGGTCTCAATGAGTTGCTGAAACTGGCTTTGAACTCTTCCTGTGTCAACCTCCCACTAGGATTACAAATGTACATCACTGTGCCTGGGCTCAAGAATACTTTTTTAGATGTACATTCATGTTGCAACCAAGCCATGATATTTGTATGTGAGATAAATATAAATGGTTAAAAATAATGTGATTGTGTTATAATTCAGTTTTCTCATAATTTTTACAAATTGTACTTATACTCTAGTCATCAAAGAAGGGAATTTTTGCATTGTTCTCGGTTTTTGGCTTTGTTGTTGTTGTTTAGCTGTCTCAAAAAATGCAAGGACATTCCAGAAATATCAGTCACTCAACATTTTTCTTTATTATGGCAATCAAAACATGTGAGATGTGATAGACACATAAAAATGAGAAAGACTCAAAGTTTGCATTGACATTTGCACTGACATAGCAAGGAAACACAGATATACCTAATATTCATCATCAAAGTGAGCGCTTACTTTAGTCTGTTTTTCCATCATGTGTTCTGGATTTCATTTGTTTCCTTAATTCTCAGCAGGTTGATTTTGCTTCCACATGAGCTAGTAAAGTATGAGTTTAAAGGTTTGCTGTACAATTTCTGTATGTACTCATGAATCATTCACCTGACTCTGGTCAGACTTACTTTGAAAATTGTATAAATTCTGCCAACTTTCAAGTGAAGTCATACTATATACAGTGACAAATGTATGTATGGTTTTATTTAATTATATAATTATGCATAAATACTATTTCTTGGATTGATGTGCAGCATCACAGTTTACATGCTGCAGAAGAAAACTGTACATAATATTCACATATTTCTCCCAACTGCCAGCAGGACTTCCCTATGAATATCACCCCTCCAGTCCACTTGTCTTCATCTAAGTAGCTGCATTCCCTGAATTTTTCTTTAAGCTTTAAAATAACTAATATACATGTTTAATTTTACCCCTTAAATACTTACCAAGCATTTTCTTGGCAGAAATTCTAACTAACATCAGCCGTCTCTGTTCTGGGTCCCTGATTTCAAAATGATCCTTTTAAAAAATGATACATCAGAGTTTTGATGATACAAAATTAAGTTGACTAGTATTAAGTCCTGATATAAAGATATATCTCCACAAAGTGAAATATACATTCCATCCTCACATAGATTGATGGCTATTTTATATTAAAATCTATATATAGGTACTTAAAAACACAATAAATATAATGTTTAATGAAAACACAAATCAAAGGACCAGGAAGAGTCCATTCATGCATAGAATATACAATGCCAATAGGTATGGCTTTGTATCACCTTGTTGTAGAAAGTAGGAAGGCATACTCTTATATCTTATTATTTTTGTAGAACAAGCAGATACAATGTATACATGTGATATACTATACTATGTATATAATCAAATAAATATAAATATTGTGGATAAGTATGCACATATATGTAGTAAATTTATATATTCTACAGGTTCTGCATCTACCAATTCAAACAAAATCAATGGAAAGTTTTTGGAATAATTTTGTTTGTACTGAATGTATGAAGACATTTTTCTTGTCATTATTTCCTAAATAGTATAGCACAATAATTACTTGTGTAGGATATGGCATTTATCTTATAATAGGTATTATAAACAATCTAGAAATGATTTAAAGGAGAATGTGCATTGGTTCTAATTTCCAGTAGATATAAAAGGACAATTTTATATATTCAAAGAAATAAAATAGCCTTGCAAGTCTAATGTATTTATGTCATCATTCTGGACATGTTACAAATTATGTCATATATCCTAAATGGTAATGCAGTAATCAAAAAGTTTTACTGAAAACATGTATCTTGGAAATGATTTTAAAAGAAAAATGAAAGTTAACATATAATTTGTTGATTAAGAATCAGAAAATAAAATTATATTTTGAATAATATTTGAAAAAGAAGGGCTGTAGTTTCTCTACATCTTCAAGATAATATCACATAATACTCTAAATCTTATTATTGCTTCTTTAAACTGAACTGCAAAAAACTAAGAAAAACACAAAAACTGTGTTTGGCAAAATCATGATACATGATAACAAAAGCTTTCTATTAATGTACATATTTCAACTTCACATCACATTTCTATATAAATAAGGGAACTTCTATTTGCCAAAATTCCTAATAATTCTGTCATTCTTTCTTACATTGGATAAATATTTTTAGATAACCATATCAGATATTAACATATTATTCAAGGAGTTTTCATTCCATTGGAGAAGAATATGAGAATCAAATAATATTCACTAACTGCCTACTAAAGTTACAGTAGTAGATATATTATGATAGTGGTCAGTAGGCACATTGTTTTCAAGTTTAAATTCCTGTTTTAGATTTGGAATGAAACAAATTCCAAATACATGAGATAAATGACAGATATAGTTGTACAGTTACTTTAGGTAGGAAGCAGATAGATTCTTGAAATTTAGGTGATCATGGAAGACTATAAGGAGGAGATAAAATGTATCTTGGGTCTTTCAGTAGTAAACTAATTTTGTCAATCTGGGGTGGAATTTGGGAATTATTCTAGATATAGGGATAAAATTATTTGCTTTATTTGTGAAGGCTAAAACATGTAGTGTGTTTTTTTTAAAAAAATGGGATTTATCCCAATGACATCATTAAGATTGAAAAACCTGGTATTAGATTTCAGAATGATATACAATACAATGCCACAATAACCAATTGCTGCCTATTTTAATACAGATGTATGAAGATTTCTCATCTGGAATTATACTATTTTAAAGTTATACATTTTATAATACATGTGGTTAGAAACTGAAGCTATGTATATATCATACTCTGAAGCTCCCAAACACCATTAGTTGATGCCCAACCAGTTTGATGAACCTACTGTTATCTCCAATTTTGTTATTAAGAAAAATCTGAGCTTCTGGGATTGATCTGTTGCAATGGATTACTGCAGTAATTCTCCACTACTAAATAAAGCAATGTAACCACATTAATGCATACTATGTTATGGTCAAATATATCAATATTAGTTCACATGAAAATAGACAATGATTTTAAGAGCAGAGATTTTAGAACACTAGCATTTCTATACAGAACCAAGTACTTGGAGAGAGTGTATTTCTGTGATTAACTCATGAAACTCTACATTCTAGATCAGTACTGTGTTTCTTCTGATAATTATTAGTAATATGTGTGTCTTTTAATTTTACCATTTTCTCCTGTAACACTTCAATAACATTGCCATGTGCTTTTCTTTGGCCTCTACGTTCAGATTTTCTTTGGATCGCCATACTGACCTTGATCGGATCTTTAATATATATTCTGGAAATGGATCGCTTTACACATCAAAACCACTTGACCGTGAACTATCTCAATGGCACAATCTTACTGTCATAGCTGCTGAAATCAGTAAGATGACTTTATGTCTATAATACATATTTATGTTTATAATTCTGTATATTTTAGTTTTGTATATTTAACATATATTTATAGATTTAATTATATACTAAAATAATTCATTCATTGCTTATACAAATTATACAAATTATAGTTTTTGTTCTAAGAAATTTATATTTATTTTATTTATCTTTAAAATTTATTTATATATGACAGCAGAATGCATTCTAATTCTTATTAAACATATAGAGTACAATTTTTCATATCTCTGGTTGTATACAAAGTATATTCACAACAATTCATGTCTTCATACATGTTACTTTGGATAATAATGATCATCACATTGCACCATCATTTATAACCCCATGCCCCCTCCCTTCCCTTTCAACCCCTCTGCCCTATCTAGAGTTCGTCTGTACCTCCCATGCTCCCTCTTCCTACCCCACTATGAATCAACCTCCTTATATCAAATAAAACTTTCAGTGTTTGATGGTTTGGGATTGGCAAATTTCACTTAGCATTATCTTCTCTAATTTCATCAATTTACCTGAAAATGCCATGATTTTATTCACTTTTATTGATGAATAATATTCCATTTTTATCCATTCATCAATTAAAGGGCATCTAGTTGATTTCACAGTTTAGCTATTGTGAATTGTGCTGCTATAAACATTGATGTGGCTGTGTCCCTATAGTATGCTGTTTTTAAGTCCTTTGGATACAGACCAAGGAGAGGGATAGCTGGGTCAAATAGAGGGTACATTTCCAATTGTCCAAAGATTCTCCATACTGCTTTCCATGTTGGCTGTCCCAATTTGCAGTCTCACCAGCAGTGTATGAGTGTACATTTTTTCCCACATCCTCGCCAGAACTTATTGTTGTGTGTCTTCATAATAGCTGCCATTCTGACTGGAGTGAGATGAAATCTTAAAGTGGTTTTGATTTGCATTTCTCTAATTGCTAGAGATAATGAACATTTTTCATATATTTGTTGATTGATTGTATATCTTCTTCTGAGAAGTGTCTGTTCAGGTCCTTGGCCCATTTATTGATAGGGTTATTTGGGTTTTTTTTGATGTTTCACTTTTTGAGTTCTTTATATACCCTAGAGATTAGTGATCTGATGTGTGAGAGATAAAGATTTGCTCTCAGGATGTAGGCTCTGTATTCACCTCACAGATTGTTTCTTTTGCTGAGAAGAAACTTTTTAGTTTGAGTCCATCCCATTTATTGATTCTTGATTTTAATTCTTGTGCCACCAGAGTATTATTAAGGAAGTTGGGGCCTAATCCCACATCATGGAGATTAGGGCCTACTTTTTCTTATATTATATGCAGAGTCTCTGGTTGTATTCCTAAGTCCTTGATCCATTTTGACTTGAGTTTTGTGCATGGTGTGAGATAGGGGTTTAATTTCATTTTGTTGCATATGGATTTTCAGTTTTCCTAGTACCATTTGTTCAACCGGCTATCTTTTCTCCAATGCATGTTGTTGGCACCTTTGTCTAATATAAGATAATTGTAATTTTGTGGGTTAATCTCTGTGTCCTCTATTCTGTACCATTGGTCTACCAGTCTGTTTTGGTGCCAATACCATGCTGTTTTTGTTACTATTTCTCTATCCTATATAGTTTAAGGTCTGGTATAGTTATGCTACCTGCTTCACTCTTCCTGTTAAGGATTGCTTTAGCTATTTTGGGCTTTTTATTTTTCCAGATGAATTGTTAAACTGCTTTTTATATTTCTATGAAGAATGTCTTGGGGATTTTGATCAGAATTGCATTAAATCTGTAGAGTGCTTTTGGAAGTATGGTCATCTTGATAATATTAAGTCTGTCTATCTAAGAGCAAGGTAGATCTTTTCATCTTCTAAGGTCTTCTTTGACTTCATTCTTTAGGGTTCTGTAATTTTCATTATATGGGTCTTTTACCTCCTTCATTAAATTCATTCCAAATTTTTTGAGGCTACTGAGAATGGGGTAGTTTTCTTCATTTCCCTTTCTGAGGATTTGTCACTGATATACAGAAATGTCTTTGATTTATGGGCATTGATTTTATATCCTGATACTTTGTTGAATTCATTTACTGATTGTAGAAGTTTTCTGGTGGAACTTTTAGGGTCTTCTAGGTACAGAATCACATCATCAGCAAATAGTGCCAGTTTGAGTTCTTCTTTTCCTATGTGTATCCTTTAATTTCTTTCATCTGTTTAATTGCTCTGGCCAGTGTTTCAAGAACTATGTTAAATAGAAGGGATGAAAGTGGGCATCCCTGTCTTGTTCCAGTTTTTAGAGGGAATGACTTCAATTTCTCTTCATTTAGAATGATATTGGCCTGGGGCTTAGCATAGATAGCCTTTAGGATATAGAGATATGTTCTTGTTATACCTAGTTTTTCCACTGTTTTGAACATAAATGTGTGCTATATTTTTTCAAATGCTTTTTCTGAGTCTATTGAGATGATCATATGATTCTTATCTTTCATTCTATTGATGTGATGAATTATATTTATTGATATTCATGTGTTGAATTAACCTTGCATTCCTGGATGAATCCTACTTGACCATCGTGCATGATCTTTTTGATATGTTTTTCAATTTGATTTGCCAGAATTTTATTTAGAATTTTTGCATCTGTATTCATTAGAGATATTGGTCTGAAGTTTTCTTTTGTTGATGTGTCTTTGCCTGGTTTTGGAATCAGAGTGATATTGGCATCATACAATGAGTTTTGAAGTGCTACCTCTTTTTCTATTTCCTGAAATGAATTGAAGAGTATTGGTATTAGTTTTTCTTTAAAGGTGTTATGTAGAACTTGGCTGTGTATCTGTCCAGTCTTGGGCTTTACTTGATTGGTAGACTTGTGATGATGTCTGCTATTTCATCACTGGAAATTGAGCTGTTTAAATTCTGTGTATCATCCTGATTCAATTTGGGCAAATTATATAACTCTAGAAATTTGTCAATGCCTTCAATATTTTCTATTTTATTGGAGTGCAAGTTTTCAAAATAATTTCTAATTGTCTTCTATATTTCTGTAGTGTCTGTTGTGATATTTTCTTTTTCATCATGTATGTTATTGATTTGGGTTTTCTCTCTTCTTCTCTTTGTTAGCATGGCTAAGGGTCTATCAGTTTTTTTTTATTTTTTCAAACAACCAACTTTTTGTTCTTGTCAATTTTTTCATTTGTTTATTTTGTTTCAATTTCATTCATTTCAGCTCTGATTTTAATTATTTCCTATCTTCTGCTGCTTTTGGTATTGATTTGTTTTTCTTTTTCTAGGGCTTTGAGATGTATGTTAAGTCATTTATTTGTTGACGTTTTCTTATTTTAAGAAACGAACTCCATGCAATGAACTTTCCTCTTAGAACTGCTTTCATAGTGTCCCAGAGATTTTGATATGTTATATCTGTGTTCTCATTCACCTCTAAAATTTTTTAAATCTTCTCCTTGGTGTCTTCTGTAGTCCACTGTTCATTCAGTAGCATGTTATTTAGTCACCAGGTGTTGGAGTGGATTTTATTTCTTATTCTATCATTGATTTCTAATTTAATTCCATTATGATCTGATGAAATGCAGGGTAGTAGCTCTACTTTTATATATTTGTTAAGAATTACTTTGTAGCATAGTATATGGTCTATTTTAGAGAATGATCCATGTGCTGCTGGGAAGAAGTGTATTCTCTCTTTGAAGGATGAAATATTCTATATATGTCAGTTAAGTCTAAGTTACTGATTGTATTATTGAGTTCCATAGTTTCTTTGTTCAGCTTTTGTTTGGAAGATCTATCTAGTGATGAAAGAGGTGTGTTAAAGTCACCCAAAATTATTGTCTCGTGGTCTAGTTGACTTTTAAACTTGAGAAAATTTTCTTTGATGAATGTAGATGCTACATTGTTTGGGGCATATATATTTATAATTGTTAATTCTTGTTGGTGTATGGTTCCTGTGAGCAGTATATAGTGTCCTTCTTTATCCTTTTTGATTGACTTTAGTTTGAAGTCTACTTTATTTGATATAAGGATGAAAACCGCTGCTTGCTTCCGCAGTCCATGTAAGTGTTATGATTTTTCCCAACCATTTAATTTCAGTCTGTGGATGTCTTTTTCTTGGAGATGAGTGTCTTGGAGGCAGCATATTGTTGGGTCTTTCTTTTTCTTTTTTTAATCCAATCTGCTAATCTATGTCTTTTGATTGGTGAGTTTAGGCCATTAACATTCAGTATTATTATTGAGACATGATTTGTATTCCCAAACATTTTTGTTTATTTTTGGTATTTAATGTGACTCGGAATCTCCTCTGATTAGATTTTCCTTTAGTGTAATCCCTCTCTCTGCTGATTTTCAACATTGTTTTTCATTTCCTTTTCTTGGAATATTTTGCTGTGGATGTTCTGTAGTTCAGGCTTTCTAGTTGTAAACTCTTTTAACTTTTAGTTTATCATGGAAGATTTTTATTTCATCATCAAATCTAAAGCTTAGTTTTGTTGGATATAAGATTCTTGGTTGGCATCCATTTTCTTTTGGAGCTTGGTATATGTTGTTCCATGATCTCCTGGCCTTGAGGCTCTGGGTTCAAAAATCTGCTGATATTTGAATTTGTCTCCCACTATGTGTGATCTGATTCCTCTCTCTTGCAGCTTTTAAGATTCTATCCTTATTCTGTATCCTAGGTATTTTCATTATAATGTATCTTGGTGTAGATTGATTGTGATTTTGTACATTTGGTGTCCTGTAAGGATCTTGTATTTGTTTTTATCAACTCACTCTTCATGCTTGGAAAATTTTCTGATATTATCTCATTGACGAGATTGTGCATTCCTTTGGTTTGAAACTCTGTGCCTTCCTCTATCCCAATAACTCTTAGATTTGGTCTTTTCATGCTGTCCCATAATTATTGGATGTTCTGTTTATGGTTTCTAACTATCTTTACTGAGTGATCAACTTTATTTTCTGGATTGTATAATTTGTCTCCATTGTCTGTATTCTTTCTTCCAAGTGATCTAGTCTGTTGGCTATGCTTTCTACTGAGTTTTTTATTTGATTTATTATATCCTTCATTTCAAGGATTTTTGACTATTTTTTTCCCAGAATCTTTCTCTTGAAGTAATCTTTTGCTACCTGTATTTGCTCTCTTATCTCATTGTTGGAGTGATCAACTTTTTTCCTGTATTTGCTCATTTAAGTTATTCTTTAATTCACAGATATTTTAACTATGAATCTTCTGAACTCCTTCTCTGACATTTCATCAACTTTGCTGTCCATTGGTTCTGTTATTATAGTGTCCTGGTTTGTTCAGGGCACTTTCCTCACTTGTTTTTTCATGTTGTCTGTGTGTTTTCCTTTCTTGCAGTGTGCATCTGAGATATTACAATTTCTTTCCTATATTCTTTTAGTACCTATGCAGATTGTCTGTACCTCACCTTGATGTTGGGCTTCCAGACCCTGCTGGTGTCCCTAAATGCATATTACTGCATCCTGGATCTGTGCAAGTTAGAGTGGTTGAATCTGGGCCTCTGGGCTTAACCTCCCTAGTAGTCTACTTGTCAGAAGGGGAGTTCCTGCGTCACAGGCTAGTCTCTGGCAGGTGTCTGGCCCCGCCTGGAAGGTGGGGGGGGGGAGTTACCAGGCCGGCTGTGAGCCTGGGTCTCTCAAAGACTGGTGTGGGTGGATCTGGGCCACTAGGCTTGGCCTGCCATGGTAGTCAGCTGGTTGGAAGGGGTGGTCCTGTGCCTGAGGCACACTAGTCTGCTGGTGGGAAGAGTCAGTCCTGAGTCAGAGGCTAGGCTCTGGTGAGTGTCTGCCTTGCAAGGGAGGCGTAGACTGGCTCCCCTGTGAGCCTGAGTTCCACACAGGCAGGTCTACGAATTATAGTTTTAGTTGAAATCTTAAATTGATTCATCAAAAACCTATTTTTTTCAGTATTTCTTTTAGATATATGCTGAGAGATGACTATAGGTATTGTAAAAGAAGCAAAATTGCATTTATGCTATCTTAGAATTTTTTACCACGTCTGAAAATTAAATTGATATTATGGCAGATTAAGAGGAGAAAGGCACACACATTTATTTAAGATTTATGTAATAAGGAGCATTCTTAAGGAAATGAGGAACCAAAAAATTTTGCAAAGCCTGAATACTTTTGAACTAAGATGAACAAAAAGAGGCAATAGTGAAAAAATAACTAAATATTTACAGAATGTTAATTTTTGTTTGTTTTTGTACAGAATTATCTCTGTTTCAATTGCCTGTCCTCCTCAATATTAAGAATGTCACTGTCTTCATAATATGTAAGAATACTTTTCATATAAGAGTTTTTTCTTCTGCTTTCAGGAAAAAAAAAGGAAAGGTTCAGAGTATCCTTCTTGTACATTCTATTTATACTATTGTATTTTATGTAATCTTATATGACAGTCCTGGGGATTGAATCCAGGGCCTTTCACATGCTAGGCAAGTGCTCTACCCCTGAGCTATATCCTCAACCTTGATTTTCTCTTTTTCTTTCTTTCTTACTTTTTTTTCTTTTTTTTTTCTTAATGTCTTTGGGTCAACGTAATCCTTATAGCAAAATGATATATTTTGTGTTAGCATATTCTGCAACTCTAAAGTATCTCTAAATCTAACATTTATTATTAACTAATAACATTCAAGTAGAATGGATACTGCAAATTTTCTCTTTTGAGGAAACAACTGAGATGTTAAATTTTTACATCAACACTATTATTGTGAATCTATGATAAACCAGGTATGGGTTATGATTCTAAGAATTTTAAATTACATTTCATCTTGCTAATATATTAAATTAGCCTCATTTAAATGAGAAGAAACTAAAACTAAAAATCTGGAGATTTTTGAAACTTTCTGAAATAATGCTAGAGGTAGTAAATTGGGACTTAAAACAGGTTATTCCAGTTCTAGCTCTAATAATTCTACACATAATTTACAAAATTTCTTCAAACTCTAAACAGAGATCAAGGATTCAAACCCCCTCTTTCTTTAGTTGCAAAATGTGTTGCCTGAACACAGGATGGCCAGCATCATTTATGGAACTCATTTTCAAGTTGAAATGACAGATGGCCTTTTCAAAAAGTATTAAGAAATTCAACAGTAGCTTCTTCAGTCTAGTGTGGGGTTCTTTAAGATGGGCGGTTCTGGTCAACAGGTGAAATCACATGTTCAGGTCTCACAAACCTGCTCCATTTCTGATTACATACTGAGACAAACATGAAGCAGTGCAGTTCAAACTGCTTTAAAAATAAATATTCATCAGGAGTTAAGTCATGGTCAGATAGCAAGCTGGTAATTTCCACATCTGAAATACTAAGCTGAATCCTCAAATAGGTATCAAGGTCAAGTTATTTGAAGTTACCATTACAGACTTTGGAAGGCAAAACATCAGGTCTGAATCACCAAGTGCCTCTGAAGAATGTAACTAGGCTAGGCAGATCATCAGCAATCATTCAAAGCTTCAAGCTAAAGTAATAGATTTAGTTTATCTTTCTAATTTGGCTCTGAAATACAGACCAACCCTAAAAAAATCCAGTTTCATCACAATGAGATATAAACAGTGGTACCTGTTAATACTAACAATTGTTGGAGTTTTCCTTTATGAAAGCTGTCACTTCTCTGTCTTCATCCTAAGAGTTGATTGTGTCCAACATGATTCTCCTCATTCCAAAAGTAAGGTTGTTTGTGCTCTGCTCATTTCAAGATACTTTCTCAAGTCCAATGAGCTTGGAATTGCACTTTCCATTTCAGATACTGTGAGAAATTTAACTTCTAAAGCTAGTTGAAGTAATTATGATTCAGTAAAAAGCTAATCCAATTACCTCTTCTAAGAACTGAACCTATTTTTTGCCACTAACTGAATTCAATCTGTGGCACAACTGTTGGAATTACCTACCTGCCAAACCAACACCAGTCAGGGTCCCATTATGCTATTCTGGGAATTAAATTAAGCAATGAGAGTGAAAGGGAAACTGCATATAGGGAATTGTTTTTACGAGACTTTAAACACTGGTTTTATGCTAAGCGTGTCACATACCTCGCCTGGAGCAGGACAGAATGACATACAAATGTACTTCTTACCAATGTGTTTCCAGGCCCTGCCTCAAACAGTTTAATTCTACATTCCAATGCAATGTATCACATCATGTGGCAAGTGCTATCTACTGCAAGTAATTATTTAGTGCATTATTCCATGGCATAATTCCCCTTTTCGTCTTTAAAAAATATTTTAAAATGCCATGCAGAGAATAAAAAAAATCTAAAATTAAGGACATAATCAGGGTCTTAATAATAAACTTGAAGTTTCGGAACACATTTATTGTAGCGGCCAAAGAGTTCCTTCAAGAAAATTTAGCTATAATCATTTCAATACACTCTGAGGACAATGGAGCTTGGTATAGGAAGAAAGGACTCCATTACATATTAGTAAAAAAAGTTGTGTCCTAAGCATGTGCAACATACAGTTCTATTTTTTGAAAATCTGGGGTATCTAGACAATAATTGAAGACTTCTATTTAGAGATTTGCAAAAGCTTTTGGAATTCTAGACATAGTCTCACCTCAGCACACACATTTTAAGATCCTTTGTTGCTGGTACATTGTGCTACTCTCCTGCTTTCCTGAAGGACTCTGAGGGAGACTCAAGTGGTAAATAAATGCCAGCAGCTCTTCTGTATGATTCTGCATTCTCAGAATGCTTGTTTGTTTATTTATACATAAGCCATGGCATTTGCCAACAAATGTGTATATATATATATATATATATATATATATATATATATATATATATATATATATACACACACACACATACATATATCACACACACACATTGCTTTTTTAATAGGTGATGCAGACCCAATGCTTTACAAAGACATTCATCCCTGTGGCTTTAGCTTTTGAAGATCCTTGGGCTATTTGGAAAGAGGCTAAAGAATCTACATATTGTGTTAGGGCAAAATCTAACAAAGCCATTTTTGAGGCTTGAAACTTTCCTTTTTCTTCTTGTTTTCTGTGACATAGCTTGTGATTGAATTGCTACCAACAAAAGTTACTTTTATGTCCCACTTTATATTGAAAATACACATTTTGTTTATGTCCACTTACTATAGCAGTAGATTAAAGAGCAAGTTCTAGAGAAATGGAAGAAGTGTGCATTTCCACTCTTCTTCATAGCAACAGGTAACTAGAGAGTCAGGGGTCCATTTTTGGTGAGTACTCTACCTCTGGGTCTTATGAATAGAATGAGACAGATAAAGGTGAAGATACAATGGTAAATATTTTTCTGTTTATTTTCCTTTTCTCTCTTCTTCTTCCCAATGGGTACCTCTTCAGACCAACGTGAATTGTGAGAAAGCTTGTTAACAGGTTTTTAATGTGTGAATGCATTACATGGAAAAAGATTGCACAAACACTTATAAAATAGCCATGAATACATGATATTGGTAATAAAGATGATGTTCATAACATTTAACATGTTTGAAGTACTAGTCATCAAACTGATGCTCTGACAAGAACTTTTCCTGATTTATCACACCTAATTTTCCAAATAACTATGTGAGATCAGAAGCCCTGTGTTTTTACACATACTGAGTAATAAGGCATTGGGCAAAGTCACAATGCATGAACATGAGTGGACTTAGATATAAAAGAAGCTCACTTTACCTCCAGGGTATGAACTCTCAGCCACCTGATGCAGGAAAAGGTGGAGGGCATGCAGCCATACATTGCAAACAGGAAATTAGAACCTGTCAACAGAATATATGTGGATTAAGAAGTCAGAGCTAAGACTTAAGAGGAGTGTCAATTGATCCATTTTAAATTCCCTCTTGGAAAGAGGAACAGAAGTTGAATATACTTCAGATAGATTTAGAATCCTATTTGCCTTCCTTTTTACTACTTCAGACTTTAAATATGCCTGCTAAGAAATCAGTTCTTACACATTATTTTTAAAAAGCTGAAATTATTATATTAATAACAATACAATTACACATAGCTGGAAGAAGAATTCTTTTCAGCAGTAATATATACTCTATTTGCATAGGACAGTATTTTTTTGTATCTGAAAATTATTTAGTTAAAATTAGGAAGTCAGATAAATTTTATAAGGGCAAATGATAATATCCATAGCACTTTTTGGTTTATATCACTTAATAAGATTGTTAAATATACTCTTTGGGCTTTTATAAAGTTAAACTTCCCTTTTATTCTTTTAAATTTAGTTTTAACTTATACATTAAAAACAAAAAATGTACATATTAGTGGGATTCCACTTACTGTTTTATATTAAAATATATATATATTCTTATACACACACATATGGCATGGTGATTAATCAGGTTAAACATAAGCTTCTCCTCAAATATTTATAATTTCTTTATGATGGAAACTCCCAAAATCCTTTCTTCTGAGTTTTAAAATATATAGCACATTGTTGTTATCTGTATTTCCCCTCCTGAGCATAAGCACACCAGAATTTCTTACTACTTTGTAACTATAACTTTGTATCCATTGATCAACCTTTTCTTATTTTTTCTCACTTCTCTACTTTTTACAGCCTCTGGTAACCAGCATTCTACTCTCAACTTTTATGCATTCCACTTTTTGAGATTTAACATATGAGTGAAATCATGAAGTACTTGTCTTTTTGTGTCTGGCTTATTTCACTTAATACAACAATCTCCAGTTACTTCCAGATTGTTGCCAAAGACAGCAATTGATTCTTTTTCAGAATCAAATAATATTCCATTGTGTATATGGACCACATTTTCTTTATCCATTAATCAGTTGACGGACACTTAGGTTGTATCCATTTCTTTACTGTTTTCAGTGGTGCTGGAAGGGATATGGAATTGCAGATGTTTCTTCAACATTTCTATCTATTTTCTAATATTGTTCCTCTACTTTGTCAAAGTTTTCAAAGAAGTTGGATTTTATCTAAAGATTGTGATATTTGTATTTAATTCTGAATAACTATAACATGATTTTAAAATGTTAAAACACTCAGATATCAATAAAACTGCTTAGAAAAATATTCAATGAAGATGATGCAATTGTGACTATTATAGGTTTGTTACTCAAGCTAAGGTAAATAAGGAACATTTTTTATTTCCTTTACAAATCAAAATATTTTAACTGTATCACTTTATTTGAAAATTTTGATGCTCTTTATTTTAGCATTTGTAGTAAAGACATCATTATTAGCTTTCCATTTGTTTGTAGAGATAATTTAGAACCAATAAATTGTCATGCAAAATCAAGTCATGGCTGTTGAAATGGTATCATTCATGACTATATAAATAAAATGTCTGAAACTTTATATCTCAGGGTAAATATTCTATCACATTGTAGAATTAGTAGCCATATATTATAATTTCCAAGAAGCAATTTGAATGTTACTAGTAGAATACATTTTAATTATCATAGTCAAAAAATAGGTTTTTAGTAGAACAAAGATTTATTGATCTTGGATAAGTAACTAATTTATTTAAAAATAGTTCTTCATCTCAAAAATATGTTAAAGATTAAATAAGTTATATGTAAAAATTATGTAATAAACATGTATTCACATCTTGTATATTTGGACAGGAAAGACACAGATATGAGCTCAATTATACTAGGTTTTACTGTTAATTTTTTTACAAAGTAAAAATAATCCCCTTGTGCTCAATATTAACAGAATTCATGACTACTTAATTAGGCCCTGCAGTAAATTATTTCATTGCATTTGCTCATTATGTTAGGAGAATGAATGAAATGTTTATTAGTATGTGAGCACTTAAATATCCATAAGATGCCTATATAAATTAAATCTGGTGCACAAACATGCATTCCTAAAAAAAATTTCTCCTTTATTTTTTCTAGACAATCCCAAAGAGACAACTGGTGTAGCTGTTTCTGTGAGAATTTTGGATGTTAATGACAATGCCCCACAATTTGCTGTGTTCTATGATACTTTTGTATGTGAAAATGCCAGACCAGGACAGGTGAGCAACTGGAAGATAGAAAACACAGGGCAGTTCTGTATTAAATGTTTTATTTTCACAAACTTGACAGGAATGAATGAAAAAGGGATAGGAACACTCACATATACTCCCTGCAATATTTTCAAAACGGTGACATGTTTTTATAATTGAGAGTATCTAAAATAGCAGTGTACCAGGTTTCTTAATTCCTTCCTAAAGTTCTGGTGTAAAAGAAAAGACATTATCATTTGCACACAAATGTATAGAAACAACTTCAGCGCCCTGCACCTGCCAGGCGAGCGCACTACCGCTTGAGCCACATCCCCAGCCCCAAAACTTCAACATTTAAAGCCCTCGAAAACATGAGCAAACTAGAATCCTCTGCTGTACCATTAGGTAAATATTGAAATTGCTAGAAAAATGGGAATGAAAGTTGGTGAAAACCCAGCAACAAATGCATGGAATCTTTGAAACATTCCATCAATATTCAGATAAATGTGCAAATACATTTTGAAGTAGGGCAGCAGAATTTGCTTATACATTGGTTTTCATCATTACACCAACATGTAAAGTGTTTAATGACTCAGTTTTAGTCCTTTAAAGCATTCTCCCTACATCAGCTTTGTTTATAATTATTTAAATCTTTTCCTCAGTGGACTCATTTTGTTGTTTAAAAAGCTCCAGAATATATGGCTGAAAAGACTGTTCTTAATTGCTTTGAGTGCTGTCTTCACAGAAGGAAGCTGCATGTTATAAATAATAATTGGGAATCCAATGTATTTTATTAGAGACAGAGAAGCCATCATGAAGCTGTATTGTGTTTTGACATCATTTGATGCTTTTATAAACATCAATGTCCTTGTTACATTTTTATGCAAATTATATTGTGGAATAACTCGAATACTTCCTTTTGAATATACTAACAGGAATTCAATAGCCTGTCTACTGTGAGAAATGGTAAAATGGCTGCAATTGGATTCCTTTTTTTTTTAACTTGAAAATATTATAGAAGTGTTTAATTGGGAATATTTAAATGACTTAGCTACTTCCAACTTCTTAACGAAACAGTGTCCACCCTAAAATACCATTCAAAATAGTCCTCTGCTTGGCAGGCTCAGCATGAGATAAGTTAAAATATTTTCTCTAAGAGATAAATTACCCATTTTGCTACTAATGCATTCATTGCTCCCTCTATGATTATTCTATTTGATTTTCAAGAGATATCTATTCAAAGCATTTCAATTATTATATAATGCAGACTTACAAATGTATTCAAAATATACAGAATAAAGAATTGTGTTTATTTTCCAGTGCCTTTTCTCTTTTTAACTATAGTTGGTTCAGTAATGCTCCAGAATTTCTGTACGTGTAAAACCTAGTTGGCATAATGAAGAAAAATAATCCAATGAAAGATGATTTTAATAAAAAGCAGTTAGCCTACCTTGACTATCCTGATAGAAAGGACATGATTAATAATTCTTGTTTAATTGACTGCATGGACAAGTCTTCCACACTAGTTATTGTTAATATGACCAGTTTGTGAAATGCCACCGTGTTCTCATTTGCTGAAAACTAGTTCTGCTTATACAAAAATGTTATAATAAATGATAGAATTCTAGGTTCTGACATCCAAGCTTGCAAACTTAAAGTGATTATTTGATAAACTTCTTCTCTGTGCCTTTTATGATAATCACTCATTAGTTTGGCCTCCCCTCCTCCTAGGAAAGGAAGATTAGGATGTCTGGGAATGCTGCAGTTATTTATTGAAATCTCAGTTCACCCAATACTCCTGCAAATTAAGTGCTCTTTAAGTAGCACTTAGAAAGCAACATGGGGAATAATTCCATTCATTTGGCGTGCAGACAAATTGATAAGTCAGAAATAAAACTAATTGCTACTCCCTCCTCCTCCTTATTTCCTGGCCTTAGCTCTTTCTTTATCTAAGCATACAAGACTTTCTTAGATAGGATGCAGTTTGCAACTGATGAAGTATTAGAAGTCAGTCCTCTCCTGCCTAACAGGGTTACTTAAATTCTCACCTTTCTACTTCAGAGAGACAGGACCTTGAAGGAAGGAACAATAGGTCTTTTACTTCCCTTCGGTTTCCCTCACTTACCTTCACTCCTGCGGTCGGTAAAATGTATTTAATAATTTTCCAAGTCTAGATGAAGAAAATACCATGTTAATCACAAAGAACCTTTCCCAAGGAATCTCTCTAGGGAGGGTTGCTGTTTATATTTACTGTTCACTAAGCACCTTATTAAAGCTAATACCACTGACAGCAAATATCAAACCAGATAGCAACCAAGACTTTATCAAACCAAAAATTGTTTCACGTAGTTTTCATAGGACAAAATTTAGTTACTTCCTAACAGCTAAAAGATTGAAGTTTTCCAGAATAAAAGAAAGTTTTTTTTTTATCAACAAAAACTCCTAGCTAAAACATTACAGCATAATAACTATTTGTTTAATTTTAAATACATTAAAATCCACTCATTATTCCACAATTGGTTGTAGTATGATCACTGAAACATTCTTAATGCTTATATCAAATGTAAAAATACAATGATAATATAAACAATTATATTATTGCCAAGAAGAAAAGCTAAGAAAGAGTTACCTATATCTCTTTTCCATAGCTCAAAATGAATATTGGATATCACCAGCTTGTGTTCATTTGTTTCCTAAGTGTGATAAATTCTTTCAATGCAATCAGATTAAAATGATTTGTCTCCAGTAGAAATAAAATATTGAGTGTTCATATAGAGAGCCAGCAGAAAACTTTTATCTACTTCTTGTTGTGAACTTCTGGTATTGATTGCAAGTCTTTATGGCACACTTACCCAAACAATAGTTTTGTGATTTTGAATGTATGATTGGAATAGAAAGTAAGGTTAAATTGAAAGGTAAATTTTCAAAATAAAGGGGTTAAACACTAAAGCCAAGTATGCCCTCCCCCTAAAAAAAAATCTTATGAAGCAGTACCTCTATTTGTAACAGAGAAGTCTTAGAGTCATAAAATTTATTTTAAAATGATAGGGATTCTGCAAAATGTGATTCTGTTTTTTGTAACTTTAATATGAATTGGAATTACTCCTTTCATAACAAAGTATATCAATTAACCACTGACATTTAAATCAATGAATCGACTTTTTTATTAAAATATCATTGAGCATTTTATATAAAACTTTATCGTTTACATATATATAAAGATGTGGATATATGAATACAGAATATATATTATACAGATATATATTATACAGAATATACAGATATATGAATACAGAAATGTATTATTGTATTATTTTGAGGATAAAAATGAACTGCAATTGTTATTTGTAATAACAGTTACAATCATATGTTTATTTTGAGACGTTGTAGTTTTTATTCTAAAGAAATTAGCTCTTTCTTGTGTTTATAGGTATATTCATATAGAAATCTTTGTGACTAGGAATTTGAACTACTCTACTGTCTTTCAGGATATGTTACTTCATTTATTTCTCTTCAATATACTCTTATGAATCAAAATTTTAAAAATAAATCTTTTAAGTATATTTGATAGATACAAATCAGTTAAGAAATTCTTTGGTAAATGAATTAATAATTCCTGAGTAGTTTAAATACCTTTTTTATGTTTTTATCTTTAACTCCTATACCATTTTTATATTTTATATGTCTGGCTTCTACTTAATCTTATTATAAATAAGATTTAGTCAAATATATTTTTAAATTGTTTTAAACTAAGTTAGTTTTAAATAATTTTTGATGCTTATTTCTAGATAAAAACATATTTTTGCACGTCTTAATTAAATTCTTGTGTCATTTTTGATAAATGAGTAAAATTATAATTTTAAAAGTTAATACTTGAAATTTTTCACATTTCTGTTGGTGTAGCAAACTTTGAAAGAAAATAAGAATGGTTATAATGATCTCTTCATTTATTTCTTGTTTTGTTTAATGTTTTAAACTTGAAATCCCTAATTAAATCAAGAAAACCTCAGCAACAAATATTTCCACCAACTATCCACACAAAGTTAAATTGAACTGATGCATTAAAAAGCATATTCCCTTTAATTAAGCATATTTGATGATTTTTACAGGCATAAATAGACATCAATATGCATAAAAAGCAACTTTTGAAGCCCTGATAATAATTTAAATATTTTTTAAAAACAAAAAAATTATTTCATATGTAACTTAAAGAATAAAGAAATCATATACCGACCCAAATACATAACTGTTACATATATTATATATTTATATAGTATCAATCATATACTGTATCAAAAACAATGATATGATTATGTATAAACCGTTAAATTTTCCACTGTTATCAGACAGTTTTTTATTAACTCTTGTATTTAAACCAATTACCATTTCCCTATATAATACATATCTTGAATTTAAAAATATATACTTGTATTTAAAGTGCAAATGAAGCAAACTATTGCTATTACAGTAGAAAATAATATATAAATGTTTCTTTATAAAATTTATATTCAACATTATGTATGAAGTATCTATTTTATTTTATTATGTTTCACCTAACTTTGGGGAGGAGCAAAGCAATATTTTTATTTCCACAATTTTTCCTACATCAGATCAACTCTTCCCAATCAATGTTTAGATTTATGTGAAATAACATACTGGTTCTACATTTAAATATAGAAACCCTCAAAAAATATAATATCTTACAATTTACCATTTTGAAGGAAAAGACAATATTTATGAGAGAGAAATAAGTGGGACTGAGTGGTAGAAGAGAAATATCATTAAAAAGAAAATGATCATTAGGATTTATTCACCATGAACAAAATAAATTCTTTTAAATTCTTCTATAAAGCAAAATTTTTTAAATTATGTATTACAAAAGCAGATTATACATGTATATGTTTGATGACTATATAATATTTCTCTCTCCTACAGCTAATACAGACTATAAGTGCAGTAGACAAAGATGACCCTTTAGGTGGTGAGAAATTTTTCTTCAGTTTAGCTGCTGTCAATCCAAACTTCACAGTACAGTATAATGAAGGTAAGTTTTAGAATTTGTTCATTATGATATAACATGACATAAACTGGAAATTTCTTCTAAAGTAACTATTATAATATACATGATCTGTCAATTTATTGATCTGCATTATGAAATTTTGTTTTTGTCTGATAGTTAATGATATTTTATGATAATGTCTTGTTTGAAAATGTTAGCTCTGTTTCATTTAATAAACTATATGAGAGAAGTGTCTGTGTAGATATGAACAATGAAATTGATATTGAAATGATTAGAAAGGCTAGAAATAATCACTTTGCCTAAGAAAAGGTATAGAAAATATGAATGGAGAAATAAGTAACTCAGTGAAAGTGTTATGCAAACTCTGATGAGATTGAATAGCAGCAGGTTTATTGAAGCCAAGTAGGCATAAAGGAAGAATAAGAATGTGATGTAGCCTCACTAGCCCCTTAGAAAATATGGTGCAAAGGCATTGCAAGATATGCTGTTGTCCTTATAGTATACAAATTTTATTTTTCAGAAATTAATTTTTCTCATAGTCTCATAAAAATAAAACACATTTTACAGAATAGTTATGATTGTTTAAAAGTTGAACAGCTCTGTTCCCTGATAAATATGTCATTGGAGTCATTCTAGTTAAACAAAATTATGTTGTCAGATCTCTACTCGACTTATTGTATGTTATGTTCAGCTAACTATGCAAGCTTCTGTTTGCAAAAAGACATGAGTTTTTTTCTGATAGAATCTTAGCAAAAACCAACTGAAAGGGGAGTATCTATTGTAAACATATGTTTTTTATTAAATATGAATTTATTAAAATGCTCATGTTTTCTATCACTCCAAACACCTAAAGTTATCAAGTTGAAAAAAATTAACATGAAGGTGGCAGTAAAAATGCAGAATGAATATTTAATTTCTAAACATGAATTGTAGACATTCATATGAAATATGAATTAGAGATTAAGTCTGAATTAGAGATAAACAACATCCTACTTTTTAATTTGCTGAACCTGGCAACAGATGCATTGAGTTTTGTTGTTGTTGTTGTTATACATGACAGTAATCAAACATTGAATTTAGACTGGAGCTGTCCCTAGTACTGAATTTACAGTATTGAATTGACAGTACCTGCTTCTAGTTGTATTTTAATTTTCTCCCTGCTCCAGTGAAATTGAGCACTGGTTATTAAAAAGTGATATAGACATGAAATAGTATTGTCTTAGCATGGCATTTCAAAGTTATTGGGGAAATCACTCAAGACCAGCCTTAATTAATTTTTGACAAATATTACCAAGAGTTCTTTAATCTATATATGGTACTCAAAGCAGGAAATAAGCCCACAGAATATAAACCAGAATATTTAACCTAATCATATAAAATTAATGATGCTGTGATACTGGGTGAAGTTTTTTTTTAAAAATTGAAATAGCATATATACTACCTTAGTGTTAATTTTCTAGCCTTGTATTAATTAATATTTGCCTTAAACTCCCTTATTTCTAGGTTATTCCTGTTTAAAATTAATTTTGTTTATTCTATCATAGGTCAAAAATTATATCATGAATTTCTAAATATTCCATAAAATAATTTGAAATGAGTCAGACTTTATTTGGTCCCTCAACCTGTCAAAACTATTACAAAACTAAGGTTCAAACATTTGTTAAAAAAATTAAAAATTAGACAAGCAAGATTCTAAAAGTACCATATATATATATGCTCATATTTTCTTAGGATATTTCAGGGGAAAAAATAGTTATTGAAAGATAAATTTTAAAATTTGTTTATGTGCATGTTATTTTGTTAGTCTGCTTTCCCAGCTTATGTAGTTAACTGGTATCATTAATCCAACTCATAATTAAGGAATAAAT
The DNA here is from genome assembly GCF_048772815.1 of Callospermophilus lateralis. Taxonomy (NCBI): domain Eukaryota; kingdom Metazoa; phylum Chordata; class Mammalia; order Rodentia; family Sciuridae; genus Callospermophilus; species Callospermophilus lateralis. The sequence continues at coordinate 4,266,402 of NW_027510917.1, forward strand.
TATTTTGTATTCAAACACTGTACCTGCAACAGATTACCTCTATTTTTTTCTCTCCTGTTTGTTTGATTTAGCAGCTCACTGACTCCCTCCCTATATTGGCATTTTAAACAACTCTGCAGGGCTGACTAAACAAAACTAACTTCTCTGGGCAAATAACCGGGATAGAAACTATCATACCAATTATTTTTTAAATACTACTTGTTTGGGGATAGAAGTCTTTTTTCATTTTAACCCAACAAATTCCATGTGAGAATACTAGGTCAATTAACATGTAAAGAAAAAGTCAGTAGTATAATATGCTAGGTAGTGGGATATTTGTCTTTATTAAATCTTTACTTCAGTCTGGAACTTTATTAGGCACTTCTAAGAGTTAGCCCAGGCTTTCTGTTATTACTTTCAGTTAAATACATCCTTTAAGTTATGTGTTTGTTTGAATGAGTGGAAATCAATGCTCAGAAATGTTAAATAATTTGCATGCTGCTGGGTATATATTAAGATTCTTCATGGATTTTGACTATTTTATTGCTTGAAACAATGTAACAATGCTTACAATGTATCCAATCCTATTTTCTTCATGAATATTGGATTGACATATGCTGTGTGTGTGTAAATGAATAAATGAAAGAAAATAATATTTTCTTTTGGTCTACAAAGCAGATTTTCAGAAAACAGTAAAAAAAACCTTCTCATCTATGTAAACTTGATATTTACTTATACAAACTCACCATTTTGAAAATACTATGGGATAATTTTTGAAGTTAGTACTCAATCCATAATGTTAGATTCTTTGAACTATCTTGTTTGTCTTGTTTAATGGCATTGTACATATGTAATAGAAAACTTTATAATGTTTTATATTTTTTATGAAGAGAGTTTTATTTATATATACAATCCTGGTTATCACCATGAGTTATCAGTTTACTATATGAAACAAACATTTGTAATGTTTTAAAATTTATTTTAGATAACACTGCCAGAATTTTAACTCGAAAAAATGGCTTCAATAGACATGAAATAAGTACCTATCTCTTGCCTGTGGTGATCTCAGACAATGATTACCCAATTCAGAGCAGCACAGGCACGCTGACCATCAGAGTATGTGCCTGTGACAGCCAAGGCAACATGCAGTCCTGCAATGCTGAAGCCCCGCTCCTCCCTGCTGGTCTCAGCACTGGGGCCTTGTTCGCCATTCTCCTCTGCATCATTATTATGCTGGGTAAGAAACTTTATAGAAAATTGAATCATGTTCTAGGACACTTACTGTTGTATGATTTTAAACAAGGAATATTGCTATCAGAATAGTCCCTTGCCCAAACTTACACAAAAGTTTTAGGATATCCAGCCAGAATATAGAAGCAATGAGACTTTTCATCATTCAGATGTGAATCAAAATGTAAAAAAGCAGCTTTCATACTGTCATTACAATATATGAAATAAGTAATGAGAAAGCAAGAAGGGTTGAGGGCAGAATGGCTGTGTTAGATTTTAGAAAGTTGAGAGGTAAGTGATTGCAATTCTTGAAAAAAACATCAATGATTGGTACCTCCAATTAGTTTATAGCTGGCCCATCACTGCTCTCCTGAGCCCTGTAGTAACTCTATGGCGTTGTTTCATTTTGGATGATCTGCCAAACTCTACTTCAGGAGGAGGGTAGAAGCTGGAAGAGTATGATAAGATTTTAACCTCAACTCTAAAAGTTAGATATCAGCAAATCTCAGTAAGGGTAAAACAACATTGATAAGGTTTAAGATACATTCTGTTAGAAACACAATTCACAAATTTGATCTAGTATAGGACTTCTCACCAGCATAACTATACTCACTATCAATTTTTCATACTTACATTAAAGTTAATTTAATAATTAAGCCTTCATTTCAAATTCTAAAATAATCTTTACAATAATTTATTTTAACAATTTTTACTGTTATAAAAAGACAGCACCTTTTTATGTGAAGTTAGGACCAATAACAAAGACATTGCCAAAGGTAAATTATACATATGAAATAAATCACTAAATTAATGGAATGATCAATTCTACATAACTTTCTTTCTTTCCTTTTTTAGTTTTGTTTTTTACTGGCAATTGATGCCAGGAGTTTTCTAACAATGAGATCCATCCCCCGCATCCCCCGCTTCTCCCCACCCTCCCAGACAGGTTCTCACTAAGTCTCGAGTCTCTTACTGGGTTTATTGGTGTGTACCACCACATTAGACTTTACATTCAATTTACATGTTGTTTAGGAAATGAAAATGTGCACCTTTAAAAATATGTATTATTGACTGGAATGGTGGTGCATTCCTATAATTCCAACAATTAAGAAGGTTGAGCATAAAATCACAATTCCAGGACAGTCTAAGCAATTTAAGGAGAAGCTTGGCATCTTAGTGAAAGCCTGTCTCAAAATAGAAAAGGAAAAGGATTGGGGATTTATCTCAGTGATAAAAAAGATCCTTAGGTCCAATCCCCAATGCCAAAATAATAATAATAATAATAATAATAATAATAATAATAATAATAATAATGTCTTTTTAAAATATATTTAGTTATGAGGTATTTTCATATATAACAAAAATAATAAATGATTTCACTTAACAGAATATGGGAGAATTGATAAAAGTTTATTTTTATAATTTGACTTTTCTGTATTACTAAACATATTAAGAGAAGTCAAGAAACAGACTTTATACTAATTAAATCAAAAAGTTCAAATATGAATAATCTATTTATTTGAGGACTTTATAATTTATATCTAAATTATATTCAGTCATTCTGCTGAAGTATGTATTAAATATAAAATCTCCAATAAGAATAACATCAAGAGTAGCAAGCTTTTATTAAGTTGATTTGGTCAAACAGTGTAAACAATAATATAATGAAAAACACTTTTATCTTTCATTTGATGAAACAATGTATGCAGTACGTATGGTTATCTTCACTTTATACACAATAAAGATGAATGTTCAAAATATTTAAAGCATTCTCTAAGGCCATCAATTTGTGAGAGGTTGAACCAAAGCACCTTGCTTCTTGGTGATTGTGTGTACAATTTTCCAGTGAAATTTGGAGTTTTTGTCCATGTTTTTTTTTTCCTCATAATGGCTGGGTTGAGACCTCACTGTCTTATGTGTTCACTGAAAAAATGTTAAAACTCTCCCTTTATTTGATTTACTTGTCTCTAAAATAATGATTCTTGATTTTATAACCTAGAGTAAATTGCTTTTTAACTGCTTTTGAGTTAAGAATGAGATTAAATTTACTCTCCAGATGCATTAATTCTTTCCTGTAGGATGTCTCATGGAATATATGCGACATTTTATTTAATCACTTCCAAGAGCCAAAGCTATGGAAATTCAGTGTTGTCCATCTTAGTAAAAAAAAATAAAATAAAAAAAAAATTCAAAAACATGAACAGGATAGCTCTCCCTTAAGCAACCTCAGAAATGAGCCGCTTCTGTTAGATACATGTTCTGCCCTTGCAAATGAAGTTTTTGAAAAGGTGCAGACAAATTTTAAGATATGTCCTGTTCTGTACATTAAATTTAAAAAGAAAAAATGTACATGTGGTGTTAGTAGGTGTGATATGCAACCTGGTATACAAACATTTGTGCAATTTCATTTCATCAAATTCTATCTGCTAATGTTTTATATTTATATTTTTGTTTTTATTTTTAAAAAAATAAACCAGTTTTTACAACTACTTTGTCTCCAGCTTCCCCCCTGCCAGGAAGAAAACAAGTTCTCCATGAACTAAATATCTTGTTAGAAAATTATATTAAATACAGGTAAGAAGACAAAGTCACTTTAATATTGAAAAAGGTAACCAATTTAATATAACTTAGTCAAGACTTATCCTTCCTAGTGAGTCTTGTTGTGTTATAATATGTGAAAAAAAATCTTAATATTAAAATTTTAATTTATATATCATTTAAATGTACCATTCAAACAACTTTAAAATATTGTCATCCTTGTACTAAAGACACCAAGCAATGCAATAATTTCATTTTGTTCATATTTCCTGAAATAATTGAGAAAGGAATAAAACATTTTTCTCATTTTTGTATGACATCTATGCTATTGAGGTTTATAGGCAATAATAGTTCAGACAGATCTCAGACTGAAATCATGTTTTAATGGAAAATATATTTACCTCCCATGGTGACTTTGAAAATGGATAGTAATGACAGTAATAATGCTGAATGTTCCATTAAGATACATTGTTGCAATTATGTCAACTTTCCAAAAATGCATTACACATTTATGTGTAACAAAGTCTGTTTTTCTGTCAATGAATGATTCAATAGCAAAGAAAAGGGAGGGAGGATTTTTTAGTTAAATACACTGGCAGTTAGTGCCAGTCCAAATTTCTGAGAATCATGGAGTTTAGCTGCCACTAACTGATTCTTTGTTTCTCAAACTCCACAACATAATTTATTTATAAGTGGAATACTTTATTGGGTCTAAGAAAAGTTATGTGCCCTGTTGAGTATACTGTAAACAATACCAAAGATTTGTGTGTTAATTAGTGAAAATGCTATGGTTTTGGAGTAAGTCAAGGTATGATATTGACATGTCCTTAGTGCAGAATTAGTTATTTCACTCTTTTTGAACACTAATGTTTTCTAACTCCCAGGTTGCCCCACATCACTCTGACCACAGATACTTAGGTTTGCATAGTAATAATGAAAGATAATAAAAAGATAATGAAAGATAAACAAGCCAGGTGGTCTAATTAAAATTACAGCCACATTTAAGACCAAATACACATCACACTGTATAATAAGATCTAATTTGGCACACTCCCTCAAGTTCAAGAGCCCATTAATAATATACTGAAGTCTGGCTACCAAAAATATAAAGTTTAAGAAACAACAACAACAACAAAAAATGTTTTATATGTTGAACTGAAAGGAAGAAAAATTCTCCAAAACCCCTAGAAAAAGAGTTCATTAAAAATAAAATTGGGGCTGGGGATATGGCACGGTGGTAGAGCACTTGCCTAGCATACATGAGGCACTGGGTTCCACCCTCAGCACCAGATAAAAAATAAAATAAAACAAAATAAAAGTATTATGTTCACTAACAACTAAAAATATATATTTTAAAAAGAATACTTCATAATAAGGTACTTGCACTACTTGTAAAGCAGTAAAATATTAGAGGTGGATCCATTTTTAAAAATTTGGTTAACAATGGAAAAGATAATAGGATATGTATCTTATGAGCATTTTATATTATGGTTCAAAATATAATTTTGTTTAAACATTAGTTTTAATGTTTCCAGCATTAGTTGTTTTTATTAATATTAGATGTTGGTAATTGACATTCTTAATTAAAGGATTTAATTATCTATGCTCAAATAATTTAAAAGCGACATTAACTTGTTGTCATTTATTTTGACATACATTTTTTTTAAGAATTCAAGGATTGTGACAATGATCCAAACCAATTTTCCAAAAATACTCTCCGAACTAATATTTGTTGGCAATGAAGGTGGTATGGTAAAGGTGTGAGATTTCTTGGTAACCCTGAAATTCAAAATGTATGCCTATATTAACCTGTTTAATTTTTCGTAATTGTTCTTCTAGAATTAGTGTTCTTCTAGAATTATTTGTTCTTCTTGAATTATTTACTACCAAAGGAACACACAAGGTATAGCTTATTCTATGTCCAAATTTTGTTTTGTGTAGGGATTAAGGCAACTGTCTTCAGTATCACAGACTATTGATTTCATGGAACCAATGTAGGATACTTATTTATTTATCCATGTATATGCTCATTTGTCAAATAATTATTGAGCATCTATTAAAATCAACAAATATTTTAACTCCTAGATATGTAAAAACAACTCATATAAACATTCTTCTACAAATGAAAATATGGTAAAATTGTTATTGAAAAACTCTGATTTTATGACAAAACACCTAGATTTTCCTATAATCAAAATTTCTAAACACATAATAATAAATCATTCGTTTCTTTTTCATGATTAAATATTCAGATAAGTAAAAAAATATTGGCTTATAAATCTTTTGATCATTAGTAATGATAACTGAGTTCTCATTTTTTTTACTTTCAACAAATTACCAAAGACTTATATATAATTTTATATTCAGTCTTAGATTGAGTTATCTCTTTCTCTCTATATATATACAGATATATCTATTTGCTATATATTCTAAAATAAAATAATTTTAGATTTAGGATTGAGGATTAAGGATGTCTTCTTATCTAGTTCAGGTATCAATGTATGTACTTAACTGTCTATAATTTATATCAATAGTGTATTCATAGATATGTACATACAAACTATGAAAACAATAAAATTAATTCCATAAAATGTTCAATGATTTCATTCACATTTTGAAGTTTACAAATACATATAGACAAACACATAAACTCAGATATTTATTAAATAATTTTCACTAGACATATTTATAAGAAAATGAATCACTTCTCATTTATTACAGGTCTTTTGATCCAATGAATACATAAAGGGATGGAAGGATAGACTGATGCCTGAAATCATTCAGAACTCCTTTATTAATCATGATCAACACTTACCTCTGAAGTTTATTTGAAGAATAAAATCATACAAAGCTAATAAATTTTCAAAACGTTTTGATAGAACAAATGGCTGAATTGTGGACCTTGCCTCTAGGCAAGTAAGTATAACCAATGTTACATATGTTCAACAATAACAAAACAATATGCAGAATGACAAGTAAGAAATAAAATGAATAAATGTGTGGCGAGGACCTCTAATATAAGGGTGCTATCTGTCTTCCCCTCAATGGTTCTCTCAGTAGATAGTGCTGAGTATGTAGCACATGATAGTTATTCACTAAATATATATCTAGTCACTATCAAAGCATCTCATCCATTATGGTTATTCAAGGTAGAATTGGGGCCTTATTTATTAATCCAATCAACTTCCTTACATGTGTCAATGATTCTTTTACTGGAGACTCTTAAAATGTAAATGGACTTTATTTAGTCTGTTACCTTTTTTTTCAATTTTCCTAAGCACTAAGCAGCACTCTTGTTAGTTTTTGCCACACACTTAAAAGAGTTTAATCATTACAATAGGTTATATAGTGTTAATATATCCATATTATCCCTTTTAAATAAATTAATAGATTGGCTAAGTACTGCTATGCCCTCCTTTCAGTCGGGACTTGAAATTGTACACTTCGACAATTGCCAAGGTAACACATGCCAAATTTCTTTCCTTCCTCCAAATATAGTTTTGCCTAGTAATCCATCCAGTCTTGTAAAAAAAGAAATCATTGATTGTTCTGAAGAAATTTTTTTTAAAAAATGTTTGTATTGTTCTGTTTCTCAAGATTTCACTGAAGCCTCCTTACCTATACATTTAATTCTGAATTCCTATAAAAGATTAATAAATTTGCCCAACTGAAACACTTTTGTTTTTAACAAACAGTTTGAACTCAACTTAAAATTACCTGTGGGTTTTTTCCTCGTTGCTATGTTTATAAACATCATTTTAATGCTCAAGATTACCTAGTTTACAAGCCTAAAATTTTTTGGAAACTTCGAATACTATTACTACTTATTAGTAGCATCAATTACTTCACATACTCAGAGATGAGCCATCTAATTCCCACCAAATCCATATCGAACCTTCTCTACCTGCTGTCTGCTTCACCTGTGATTGGCAATGTTGTTTTTCCAGTGAAATGCTCAATCAAGTTATTGGAGTAATTCTCCATCCTACCTATTCTTACAAATCTCATATTCATGTGGTTGGATTTGTTTTATTTTTAAAATACACTGTTAATAGTTCAGATATGTGGTGGCACCCAAAGTTCATGTGTAAGACAATGTGAAATTATTAGATTTCAGAGGTTGAATGATTGTATTATGACAGGCATGATTTAAACAGTGGGTTAATCCAGTTATATGGATTAACTGGATGGTAACTATAGACTGGTAGGGTGTGGTCAGAAGGTTGTGCCCTTGGAGTATATATTTTGTCCTTGGTGAAGGAAGCTCAGCACTCTCTCTGCTTCCTGGTTGCCATGTTCTGAGCTGCTTTCCTTTGCTTGCCCTTCTGCTGTGATGTTCTGCCTCACTTCCTTGGGCATATGGACTGAACCTCTGAAACTGTGGCCCAACTTTTCCTCCCCTGCATTGTACTTGTCAGAATTTTTGGTCACATTGACAGTAAAACTGATTAGAATATGTAAAGAATCTTGCAACTTCCTGGTGTGAGGCAACAACTTCCTTGTCTGATATTCAAATCAAATATCTTGCTAGGTGGACTCTCATTTCATTTTGATGCAGGTACACACTACTGTCAGAAATGAGGTCAGAAGACTTTTTTACAGTGAATTTACTCAGTGGCTGTTGCTTTCTCATAAACTCTTTTAGTCAAAGTTGAGTACAAAATTCTAACAATGGCCTCAATTCTTCCCTGTGACTCTTTTTCTTTTTTTTCTTTTTTTCCTCACATTTGCTCCACTCCAGCAGCTCTATTATTATTTCCTACCTCTGTGTGTTTACAGTGACAGCTTCTTCTTCCTCCTTTCATTTCCTTGCCTTTTTTAAGTTCTTGATCAAAAAGTTTGATCATTGTACTGTCATGTGTAACTAATAATAATAATAAAAATGTTTGTTTCCAATTGAGGTCACCTGATCCAGTTTATTTCAAATTAAATGTATAGTATTTCCCCAGCCTGTCTCAACCATGTATTTGTTTTCTTCCTAACACTTCAACATTCTTAACATTTTAATGAATTATTGTATACTATGATATTTTCTGTCTCTCCCAAACAGAATGGTAAAATTCATGATAGCATGGTTGTCTAACTTTTCTTCATTATTATGTCCCACTTACATCTGACTAGGTGCTCAATAAACATATTTTGGACAAATTAAAACATATTTACTATTAGATTCATTACCCATTTTATTTAATTTCACTCATTCATTTACTATATTTATTTTTAAATATGTGCATATATGTATTATGTGCTTATAATATTTTGATCCTCAGGTAGTGAACTGCTAAAAGTTGTAGGAAGTGTTTTAAGGATTTCTTTGTTTATTTTTTGGCAACAATTTTTCTCCTAGAATCCAGCTGTGCTGGATCACCATTGAATAATATTCAGGAAATAAGAATTTTGATTAATTAGTTTAGGAAGTTATAAATAAATATTTAAGGGCATTAAAATCTGAGAAAGGCAAAATACTATTTTCACTGAAATTTTATTACAAATAGGTTTGGGATATTTGTGAAAAGCCACTGACTATGGTAATAGGAATCAAAATAAGCTAAAATATGTGTTAGCAATTAGAGAATGATAGTATTTTCAGATTCTGTTCTGATAAGTTTGAGTCTGGGTCACAGTTTGTGGGAACTTCATAGTCTAATACTGTGGAAAGACTGAGTTGAAGGGGGAACTATTCCTTACAGAAAGTTTTGAAAAAGACTATAATGCCATGATGTTAGATCACAAGAAAAACTTTTCTAGAAAAAGCTTCACTATTTGAGATTATTTTCTTTTTGTATTGTTTTTTTTTTTTGCTTATTATTTCCAGGTCATAAGGGTTAAATTTGCATTTTTAATAAGTTTCACTTTTTGATATTATCAAGATATACCAAGTATTAATATCCAATGACAGTTCTCAAACTCATGATCCACAAACTTTGGAGACTAACTTCATGAATCTACAGCAAAACCAAGGAAGTGAGGTGAGATAATTGATAAGAATGAGCATGAAGCCAAAAGACATGGTGTTGATTTAAAAATAAAGTAAAATGAAAGAATATATTTTAAATTCCAGCTCCTATAAAGTAAGTAAAATTTTATGTAAATTAGGTAAATTCTGAAATATTGCATTTATTTTATACTTTTCAGACTCTTTTTATGCATATTACAATTTGCACATGGGCCTCCTGAAAAATCTCATTAATTCTTTAAGTCTTAATATATAGTACTTACCTCCTTGCCATATTTTCTACTTATTTACAGATTTTGTTACTGATAAATGAAACAAAGATGGAAAACATTACTTTTCACAAATATAAGAAATAATAATAACAATGACAACAACAACAAATAGTAAAAGGGGCAAACAAAAATCATTCATACCATCATATTTTTCCATTCATTATAAAGAGAACCAATCTAAAGCATCCATGAGTTAATTCAATGGATAGTTTTTAATTAAAGGATTTATATAGGAAAGGATTAAAGATTAACAAGAGCACAAAAGAAGTGGTAGACCATTTGTGAAAATTTTTCCAGCTGTGGAATTTTCCTCAATTTGAAACATGACATTTACAACTCCACAGGAAGGATAACACAGCTACTTCATTCCCAAATTTATCTGAGCAAACCTCCCACACAATGTAAAATAATTAGAAACAGACCTAAGACTCTTGCTATGTTATATTCTTTGTCTCTATTTTACAATCAAAAGGATTTTAAATGAGTTTTGTTCACAATATGTACAATCTGTGCCACTGTTACAATTTGCCTTTATTTTGATAAATAATGATTCATTTTAAATGAATTTCTCCTTAGTGATTTTGTTAACATCAGTGCATCTTAAAAAAACAAAAACAAACAAACAAACAAAAGCCAAAGTCAATGATTGTTTCTACTTTTGGAATGTTCTACTTTTCTTTTAGAAAAGTAAGATTTTAGCACAGTAAATTCATGAGTGAGAAATTATCATCACTTGAAAACATAATTAAATTTCATATTTCTATTTCCTCAAGGTGCTACATTTCTTTTAGTCATAACTTGGCTTCATTTGCAGTTACTGTGAGCATTCAAAGGCTTTATTGACATCAGTAGTTCCGATGTATGAGTGTTACACTCTGTTGATGGGTCTATATAATTTAGATTAAGAAAATTCTTAGATTTTTTAGGTTACATTTGGTTAAGTGCTTAAATTTGATAAAACTATAGTTCCCATAGTGCCTTGGGCATCTAAATAGGTATTACATAAATTCTTGTTGAGTGATTGATTAATGTTGGCATTCCAAAAAAATTTTTTTTCTAATTTTGGCACTGTGGAAAATGTCAGGTTCCATACCTTCCCCACCTTAAACCAAAAAGGCAGCATGTTTCATCCATATTTGAAAAAGCATATTTTAGAAATGTCACAGTAACCTTTTAAGATGACAGTCTCTGACTAGGAATTCTTGACAGCATCTATGCACAATTATGCCAGCTATATATCGAAACTTTCTTACATCATCTTCCCAAAAGTGATAGCCTGAACAGAAAGCATGAAGATGATTGCATGAAAGAAAACACAAACTTGATGTACTCTTTAATAAGTTTTATTTTTTAGATAGGAATAGAAAAGTTAACTTTAATTTAGGAGTATCTTTAGTGTAAAACTGGATGACTTAAGTTATTTTAAGAAAAATATTTTATACCTTCACTCTCCTATCACATTGAAATCCTTGTCCATTTCTAATATAGAATATTTAGCACAATCAATTTTGATATGTTTTTTAATATAAATATTTCAATTTTGTTAAAAATGCAAGAAAAATACACACAAACTCAAGGATATTCTCCAAATCATTTAGAACAAAACAAGGCATCTTTGTATTGGTAGAGTAAAATATTTAAAACATCAATAAAAAAAATGATATTTTTTGTGCTTACATGGAAAACTGATATATAGAGTTTTATGACTATCTTTTGTAAGATACTAGAAAAGAATAAGATTATATAGATTATGATGTTAATGACTTTTATTTGCCTCCTGTATGCCAGGATTACTAATTATTTTAAAACATTAATACATTTAATTGTCATAAATGACTCTGAGGTAATCACTATTGTTCTCTCCCTTTTATCTGTGGGGAAAATCCAAGAACAGTCAGGTTAAATAAAATTACACAAAATTCTACTCCTAGTTCGAAATAAAAGTCTTAGTTTTAAGGTTAAAACTCTTACACTCATAATATCTAGTAGGAAGACTAAAATATATATCTCTCTATATAGCTATAGATAAATAATAGATATATATTTATAGATATCCAGGGTAGTAATGATAGTAAAAACATTTATGTCAGCAGTGCTGATAAAGCAAATGAAGTTTTTGTGTAAAAAAGAATGTTAACCATACATAGAGCCAACACCCCTATAATATAACCATCATAAAGAGGCTTTAAAAAATCTATTAGACAATTTCTTTTCTCTCAGAAATATATGATGAGTATAATTAGAATAAATGTAATTTTCCAAATATAGTTTTAATTGCATCTCATTGGAAAAAGTAAAAACAAAAATGAGTCTGGATAAATTTAGAAACTTTTGCAAGTTGAAGTAAAAGTAATTATGTATTAATGAGAAAAATACTGACAAATAATGCTTTTGTTTCCATTATTTGTTTTATTAAGCAGTTAACATTTGCCCCTCACCAATTAAGCATCCGTTTACCAGAGTGTATCTTAGAATTTTAATATCACAATAATATAATAATTTCAATGTAGTCAATTTTATTCTTAGACTAGACAATGTGATGAGGAGTTTTAAGTTTATTATTTAAAATAGTATTCAAACTTCTCCGGGCTCATATCTCATCAGGATGGTGATTGATTTTATGTCCATGCTTAGTGTTTCAAGATACCTCTCAACAGTGTATATCAAGACTTAGGGAAAAGTATTAGTCATGTTTTGCCAATAATAATGCTGCATAACAACCAATGCCCATTTTAATAGCTTATAAGTATTAAAATTGTTCTTATGAATCTACAGTTCTGCTTTTGACCTATAGTTTTTTTATTTATAGTTTTATATTAAAATGAGTAAAATTTACAATGCTAGAATAACAATATTTATTTCCTGCATATTTTGTATAATTAGACACTGAAGTTAAGATTTTTATAAATTGTGTTATTTTCTATGATTTAAATCCTTATTTTTAGAATATTTGTACTGTATTATCATTAAGACTTGTATATTATTGGCATATTAAAGTCTTCTATCAGTATTATGTTTGTATTTTTCTTTTCATTTCCTATATTTTTTGAATTGAGCAATTACTCTTTTCTATATAGATAATCATAGCTGATATATCTTCATTATAAATCCGTTTAGTATTATATTACTTCTTTGTTTCACTTAATTTTTAACTCAGATTTGCCTATTATCAAGTTGTCAACTTCTTTCTTTTCATTTTCATGTACAGGACTATTTTTCCTATGACATTGTTGGCAGCCTTAATCACCTTGATTTAGTGTGTCTTTGATATACAGAATTGCTAGTGTGGGTTACTGTTAGCAAGTCTGAATTGATGATATGCTCATTCCTAAAGCTAACAGGTAGTGACCAATACTTGGGCTTTATTAATTAAAAATAGTATTTTTTAACCATGCTTTGGCAGTTGTTTCATAGAAGGATGTATCACTGTGTTAGCATTTTTTTTAAAGAAAAATAATTAGATTCTTGATTTGTATCAAGTTTCAAGAGAGACTATGCAGTTTGGGGGGTGATGGATGTAATTATCAACGTCATATGTAGAATTAGATTGTGTCCATGACCAGCTCACCATTGGAGACCTCCATCATGAGAAAGTAGTCTGTCCCCTGCTAAGGAACTTTGTATGATGTCAGCAGTTGTTTCAGGTATAAATGTTATGAGTTTCTCAAGGATTTGTAAACTAAAATATCTTACACCTGAGATTTAGGTTGTTACAGGAGGGCATCCTTTGCTTGTAATAAAATGGCTTTATGACAGTAAACTCTTTGAGTTTTATAAATTATTCTGCAGTGAATAAAAAAATATAAAACTTTGTTAATGAAACAAAAGCATTATGAATTCATTTGAACCAAATACATCCATTCACATTTATTGATATGAAACATTTCTTTAGTCTCTGATCATATTATGTTATAATTAATGTATACAATTATACATGTATTTCTATAAATATCACAGCATATACATGTATATATATATATATATATATATATATATATATACATATATATGAATGTATGTGTTACATATATTATGTTACTGTGATTATAGTAAGCGTTGGTTTAATTCTTCATATGCAGTGTATTGTTTTCCATTTAAATTATACTTAGCAGCTAGAAATGTTTATCATTTTGTTATACTGAATACCTTTGTTTGTTTTATAGAACACTTTACTTGCTGGAATATTGACTTTAGTAGTATCTTTGGGCCCTCACCTACTACATATACAAAATTTATTGACTTCCTCTTTTGTTTCACTTCTCCCATAATTTACTTCCAACTTTTCTATGTTGTCAAAAAAATATAATGTGTATGTGCTGTGGTTTAATTTTATGCGTCAACCCGACTGGGCTAAGGCATACACAGACCTGGTAAAGTCTGTGTCTAGATGCCTCTTTGAAGGAGTTTTTAAAAGAGGTAAGCATTTTAATGGGTAAGATGAGTGAAGATCACTCTCTCCAGTGTGGGTGAGCATTATGCAACTCACTGAGGGCCTAAAGAGAAAAAGCCAGAGAAAAAATGATTTGTTCTTATTTCAGCTGGTATATCCATCTTTCCCTTATCCTCAAACATTGTTTCTCTTATTTCTTAGGCCTTCAGATTCAAGGTAAATTACATAAATAGCATCCTGGAGGTAACATTTTGCATTATGTAGATGGTGGGAATTCCCAGCCTATGTAATTAAATGAAGCTGTGTAATAAATCTCAGAGACTCTGCCTCTTTTTATATTTTTGTCTGTCCACTATCTAGATAGAGAGAGAAAGAGAGAGACAGAGACAGGGATAGAAAATTACGGGCAGTGGACTCTTGTTTTATTCCCAGTTACACTATTAAATATACTGATTCATATTCTTTTAAATTTTTTTCAGCTTTTGCCAGTTATCTCATGTTTGGATGAAGCTTCTATTCTACTAAAATAATAAAGACACACTCACAAGAAGTCTTTGGGTTTTTCCATTTTCAAAATGTATTTTTTTAAGAGAGAGAGAAGAGAGAGAGAGAGAGAGAGAGAGAGAGAGAGAGAGAGAGAGAGAGAAAGAGAGAGAGAGAATTTTAATATTTTTTAGTTCTTGGTGGACACAACATCTCTGTTTGTATGTGGTACTGAGGAGAGAATCTGGGCTGCACGCATGCCAGGCAAGCGCACTACCGCTTGAGCCACATCCCCAGCCCCAAAATGTATTTTTGAAACTTTCAGAATTAAATGAAAATATTGCTAAATAGAAAACTATGGTTTGAATATGATATGTCCCCCGAATTTCCAGAATTTTTAAAAATTTCTATTGCCTGATTTCTTTTTTTTTTTTTGGTAGATACTATTTGAATAATCTTAAGCTGGCCTAATTTTACAAACTTTTAAGTAATATGATTTTTGCTTAGAGTTTCCAGAATTTTTTTTCATTGTCTCAAATTCTATAACTTTAATTAAATTATATCTCACATAGCCTAAGTTTCTCAAGGAACATGGTGGGAAATAACTTATTTAATATTTGGAAATCATTTCTAAAAAACTCTAGCATAAGAGTTTTACATATTCTTTCTATTTCTTTGCATTTTTAAAATTCTCCTTATTTATATAAATTTTGTGTATTTTTTTGTTGTAGTTTAGTCTTTCTTAGTAAATCTGTTATCAGATTTAATTCTAATTTCTTTTCACTTAGCAATTTTATTTTATACTTTTTTTCCTGATTTACCAGTGTATAATCATATCTATTAGCATTTATTCCTATTTTGGATATTTATTCCTATTTTCTGGATATCTGACAATATGGATTTTTTTATTACTTTTTAAAATCTTCAACTATTTATCTTCAATATTCACTTCAAGTAATACCAATAAAATATACTTTTTTGTTTATGGGTTTGTGTATTTTCTATATAATAATTATCTGCTATAATACTTTGCTTTTCATTTCTTTTATATCAGAGGTCTTTTTAAATTTTGTATATTTCTAACTTTAGGCATAACAGGTGAATAATTTTATTAGTTTTTTGTGCCTCCTGCTGAATTTTACCACAAATTCCTTAGCTTAAAACAGTAAAAGCTTATTTTCTTACAGTTCAGTAATTCAGAAGTCTGACACAGTTCTCACTGGGTAAAATCAGGGTGAACACCAGCTAAATTACTTTTTGGCAGCTTCAGGGGAGAATCTGTTGCCATTCTTTGTTCTGTTTCTATATTCCATTTGCATTTCTTAGTCATTACTCCCTTCTATACCATCAAATCCATCTGTGGTGCACTTAGTCTGGCTTATATCATACCTGATACTTCCTCTCCATTTGCATTGCAATCTTAAGTCATTACTCCATACTATCCCTTCAAATTCGTCTGCATGCTAGGCAAGTCCCCACCACAAGTAATCCCTACTCATTTTTTAAAAAAAATATTTAAGACAGTGTCTCTCTAAAGTGGAACTTAGGATCCTCCTGCTTCAGCCTCCAGAGTAGCTGGGATTACAGGTGTGTACCTGTCTGTTTCTGTCATTTATAGGCCACTCAGTTTGTGTTTCTTTTAGCAGGTTCAAAGAATAAGCTATGGTCAATACAAATATTGAAAGCAATTCTTGAGCACTGAAAGTGTCACCACCTAAGATTAGTGTCTGCCTTACTGAAACGTAAAGATGCAGGAAGCTTGTTTGTTCTTTGTAGACCCTCCTCTTTTCCCCACTTCCATAAACAGTGCTCCTTCATTCAGTTTGGAATTATTGCTAACAATATTTGCCAACACTGATAATAAAGGAGAGGAGTGAAGAACAGCCGTCTGAGTATCCTCAAATGGATTCAGGTATTTGCTCTTGAGTAAAGCTGCTGAGGCTTTGGTCGGAGTTTCTACTATCTCATTCAAGTTTGCCTACAGATATCACCCAACATATAATAAGCACCTTGTACATATGGTCAAATACATATTATTTTAACAATAATTGGAAAGAGAACTCCCAATCCTCTTTTTCAGACTTTCAGAAATCTTTTTAGTTTGCAAGATGTGGTCATTCCTGCTATTGCAGTTGCTGCTGATACCTCAGTGAGGACTAACATTGTTCATAGAACCAATAATAAAGAATTACATTGTAGTTTTGCTTAGCACAGTAAGAACTCCAAAATGGAGAGCAACACAATAGCAGTATTTGATGGACAATAACATAAAATGAAGGAGTTAGTCATAAAAAAATATAGGAATTCTTTCTTTTTATCCTCCCATGCACACAAAAATAATACAACCTTTGATGAATAGTGTTTGTGAGAGTTCTAATAATGTAATGGCAGTTTTAGATTTTTCCTGTATTCTTGGTCCTTACACAAATCTGGAAAAAAATGCCATATATTTGAACTATGATTTTTGGGGGGGCTTTTTTTTTGTTGTTGCCATTATATGTTTTTTCTCTTCCATGATTTTGAATAAGGGTAAAATGTATAAATAAAGTTTACTTTAAAATGTTTTTTCTCTGCCATGATTTTGAATAAGGGTAAAATATATAAATAAAGTTCACTTTAAATGAATTTTGCTCGTTGATAAACTAAAATAAATACAGATTTTCTTCTCATCTATATTGTGTGCATGTGTGTGTGCGCCATAAGCTCAAAGGTCAAACAAAGAAAGGAAGGTTTCTCCCCTTACTTAAAATTTTCTTTTTTTTTACTACCTGTCTGGGAATATTTTCATCTCTAACATCTTTTATGTTTTATTTCCTATCAAAACAGAACTCAGTAAAAAAAGTATCTGTTAGTCTTTTATGCTTCCAAGTGAATTAAAGGCAATAAGTATGCTCCCCAAGGAATTGCATTTTGAGTCTTGAAAAAAAAGTGAATTAACTGGTCCAATTAGCATGATTCTGTTGAGCAACAGCATTGGAAGAGGGAGGTGCTTATTATATTCTGGGTGATATCTTTAGGCAAGGGTAATGCAAACTTGAATAAGATTGTAGAAATTTATAAAGAGATACGAGATTTTCCATCAGGAAGTAGAAAAACATTGTTCTGGTGAAAGTTTAAAAAAGTGTGGTACTAGCCTACTATAAAGTGTTTGTAAGAAATGTTAATTCACACATATAATTTATGTTTTTTCTTTTCTATTTGTCTCTGGCCTTTCATTCATGCTATCCAATGTAATTTCTTTTCATGTGAGACTCTCATAATTGTGCACATATCAGAAAAGCCCTTGATATATATTATATATATATATTTTTTTTTCTTTTTTTGGGGGGCTATCTCTCTGTTTATAATATTTGTCTTCTTGAGAATCTTGAAGAAGGAATGTGAGCTTTCAAAACTAAAATCTTTCATGTTGTTTCTTCATTAACTCCTGAGACCTATCAAATTCTTCCTTCATGAGAGATCTTTAATACATATATTTAGATATTTATTATTTAATATATTAAATATTTAATGTGTACGAATATATACATAAATGTATATTTAGATAAGTATACAAATATGTACATATATGCACACATTTATATATATAAAATTTGTAATTAATATACACATATATTTTTTGGGGGGGGTACTGGGATTTTACCCAGGGGTGCTTAATCACTGAACTACATCCCCAGTCCTTTTTTATATTTTACTTAGAGACAGGATCTTGCTGATTTGCTAAGTAACTCACTAATCTTCTAAGGCTGGCTTTGAATTTGATTCCCCTGCCTCAGCCCCCCAAATTGCTGGGATTATAGGCGTGCACCACCATGCCCATTAAGTAGCCCTCTATCTTAACATTTACCAAAATCATTGTGATTTATTGTAATTTTTTATTTAATTATTTTATTTTCTTTCACATGAATCAGAGACAACTGAAAACTAGGAGTCACATATTCTTTACCTTTTTTAAATCAAGGATCAAGAAACAAGTTGTATGAAACTTTTTCAAGTTATAATTAATATTTTATAATGTTTTCTGTCTCTTTTGTGGGTTCCTTTACAGTTTGTCAACATTATTACAATATATTATATTATTTTAGGATTTTTCAACCTTTTTTTTGGAAAATGTACTCAATGCATATTTATTAATCTTTAAAATTAGAGTAAGATTCTATTGTATTCTACATTCTTTGATAATTTTAATATTTTATATAAATGATATCTCAATTAAAATTAAGTTGAAAATGGGAGCAGGTATCAATCAGATATCCCAACTTGGGTGAATTTGTTTGAATGCCTTGAGTCAAAGCAGAAACTTTGTGTTTGCTAAATAATCTTGATAATTCTCAAAGTTTGCTTTCCTTGTTTACTATCACTTTTCTTAGCTTCTCTGTTTTCCTCCAGGACCTCATAGAAATAAGTATAAACCACAAAGTTATTCATAGCTATTATTTCTGTCTTTGCATGTTACAAAATTCAATAAAGGTTATGAACTCAAACCACACACACACACACACACACACACACACACACACACATTGATTAAAGAATATTTGTGCTGTCATCATATACATCTTGTCTTTAATCCAACTGTGACAAAAGAAACTGCCTATTGTGCAAAAAGAAGAGATTAAAGTTCAGATATATGTGGTTTTTGGTTTGTTTGTTTTTCAGTTTAAAAGAGAGAGACAAACTTATTTAAGCATTGGGGTTCATTATATAATAGGAAAAATGTGTTCCTTAAGCTCAATTAAGTATTTAATTTTATATCCTCCCTTATCCTTGCATCAATATATATGTCCCTTTCCTTTAAACCAAAACACAACTTTTAGTATATCTTGTCCTCTGAATAATTGCAGTGATGTCAAATCCTTTCCATGTGTTCCTGTGTACTGGCTATATTTTCAGTATTCTGAGTGCCAAGACGACTTTACTCATTCCTCACAGGACACCTGGAAGTAGATAATTCCTTCACAGACAGAGAAACTGAGATCAGAAAAAGAAAGTATCTTGCTGGAGGTAACATATCTGGATAGTGGTACAGCTAATTTAAACCAAGAGCATCAAAATACAGAGCTCTGTCTTAAATCAAGTGCTAGGCTTCCTCCAGTGCTGTGCATGCAATCATGTGATCATTGTTTGATCCTGAACCCACTATTCATTGTTTTTCTGTGATTTTCTTTGAAATCTGGAGCACTGCACCACTGAGCTACATCCACAGTTTGTTTTATATCTTGAGACAGGGTCTCACTAAATTGCCCAGGCTGGCTTCAAACCTGTGGTACTCCTACCTCAGTCTCCCAAGTAGCTGGGATTACAGGCATGCGCCACCATGTGCAGCTCTGGGCCCACATATTTCTGGTATTAATATAGGTTAATATTTGGATGCTAATAACATCAAATAAAATGCTTCCTTATATGCAATTAATGATTCACTTGATGGTCTTGATAAGTGAACTTAACAGATGGTTCATAAATGAGATTTGACTGTCAAAATTTCTTAATTGGTGCTTCCTTTGTGACTGATTTAACTGCTGTAACAATTAAAAGAGATTTTCCTTTCCCATCTCACAGATACTATCAAATGATTTATTGCTACACACAGTTTTTTTAGTGTGAAAACTTTTCTAATATATTTGATGAATTGGACCTAGGAAAAAGCATCTCTCTTAAACTATCTTTTTTTTTTTTAATCAATGGTGTATAGTATAAAGCTCAGAGAGAAGTTTAGGCTCCACTGGGACTACTCAGCTCTTTGCATTGAGTAGTCTTCCTTACTACACTGCCAGTTCATCTCTGGATGATTTAAGAGATTAAAAAGCTTGTATCAGGAGAAAGAAACCGAAAGCAAAACAAGATAAATAGCAATTCACTTTTAAGCCAAGAGTATCCATCCCCTGCTTTTTTTTCCATTTGTTTGTCCACTGCTATATTATGTATTTGTTTGAAATGAGAGAGAAAACTCTGTTATCTCCTGCTATTTTTAATAGGGAGTCATTTGGAAATAGAATGCAATTTCAGATTCACATTTATGAGGGTGGAGAAGCAGCTCCTCAATTTCCCATGGTGGTTAACAGTACAGGCACTATTATAACTCAAGAACATCAACTCCAAAGCTCAAGTTTGAGGCTATTTTCTAAATTGCCCATATTCTTGAGTTCTTTCAAACTTGTTTTCTGCTATAATACTTAAGCTTGATATTTTAAAATAAATTCAAATATTTGTCCTAAAATAACAACTCATTCTAAAACATGGTGGGTAAAATAAACACAAGCAAAACATATATAAATAAAGATATTCTTTTTGATTTTGGTTTTCATGCCCTAAATTTCAGCATTTAATCGATAGAATATTTTTTTTTCAGGTAGGGTCTTGCTATGTTGTTCAGTCTGGCCTTAGGCCCCTCGAGTTCAATCGATCCTACTGTTTCAGCTTCACAAGTCATTAGGGTATGGGTCCAGCTCAAATGATCTTTTTAAAATATAAATCTGACTATGTTGTTCTTCTTTAATAGGCTAAAATCATTCCCCATTAGACCTAAATATATTTAAGATGTTTATCAATATGTCCAAGGAACAATTTGAAAAAAAAAAATTAAAACACTTACCTGTAACACGACTACATTTAGTAAGATTCAAAAGACAGATATTGTGAAATCCAAGGGATGTTACCACACAACCAAGATTTGACCTGCATGTTCATATTTTGTCAATGTCTGGTCTACCCCAACATCACATTAGATTTAAAGGAAAGTTACTTTCCAATTTCTAGGTAGAAAAAAATTAGACAAATCAATTAAGTTAGGGCTGTGTTATCCTCCTAACTATGGCAGGTGTTGTTCACAATTTGAACAACTGCGTTGCCAACAGTAAAAGTGTCAGTGAAGTCGGGTTGCAAAATCAGGCAAAAGCTATACCTGCAAGCTTCAGTAATTCAATACATAAGGGCAAGCACCTGTCTGCTTTGTTAGGTCATATAGTATAGCTTTACCTTTGTATTAAAATATATCATTTGAGAAGCTCCAGTCATGTTATCTCCATCATATTTCTTGAAGACTCTGTAATGTTCTCCTACCTTATATCTTTATAGCTGTTGCTTTCTCTACCCAGAAAGATAATTTCCTAAATATTTGTCTAACTCATTTGCAGTTTTCTTCAGAGTTATGCTCCAGGTCATCTCTTTAGAGAGAACATCTTTGTTAGAACTTCTTTTTTCAATAAACAGCAATTTCCACTATTTTTGTTCTTTCTGATTCGCATTCACTCATTGCACTTTTTATCACCCTATAATATGGTATACATTTGATGGCTCCTTGATTGTTTTTTATCTATTTTGTTTTTATTAGATAAAAGCTAATTAAAACCTAGGTTTTTGATCTATGTTATTTTGCATATATATCTGAGGAATCTGAGGGCAAGGCTGGCTAATAACAATTGGACCAAGGAATAAATGAGTCCAGGCAGTTTCCAATGCCCTGCACTGAAGAGACACATCCTTCTGAGGTGTAGAGATCAGAGGGAAAAGAGTGGGGTTTAGGAAGAGGTTGCCATCTTGGGAGTGGTGCTTAGTCTGACTTATATAGAGAGGTTACAAAAATTCCTTTGTAGTATCTCTGTGTTTTTCAAGTTATCATATGTTTTGTATGTGTCTGAAAAAAAATATTATCAGTTCTCATTAATTATATATAAAATTTTGATTGAGTTTGACATGATTATAAAACATGCAGCAGAACTGTCTCTAATTCACTCCCCAGTGCTTCTCCTTTTCCTCCCCTCCTCCTTCCCTGTTTCCTTTCCTCTACACGACTGAACTGTCTTCTATTAACTTACAGTTATCTTTTTAAAATTAGTGTCTTGTAGACTTCAGTAAAGATGAGATTCCCTATGGTATATTCTTTTACTTAGTTAGGAGAGTTAAGTCAGAATCATTCCACTGTTGTTCCTTTGTCCCATTTCTCCTCCCTCCTCCTCAATCCCCTTTCTCTACACCACTGATTTTTCTTCCATTTTGATGTAATTCTCTCTCTTTATTTTCTGCCTTCCCCACTCTCGCTATTTTGGACTAGCTTTCACATATCATAGAAAATACTTGATCTTTGACTTTCTGGGTCTGGTTTATTTTACTTATCGTGATGGTCTCCAGTTCCATCCATTTTTACCATTAATGCCATAATTTGGTTCTTCTTTAAGGTTGACTAAGTAATACTCCACCTTATATGTGCATTTATCCATTCATCTGTTGAGAAAGAGATTTATCCCAGAAAAATATATTTATAAGTCATTAGGATCTTGCAGCATTTCAAGTGATAGAATCTTAGCAAGAGATACAAAAGAGGAAAGAGCAGAGGTGGAACTTCACCCTATGACACAGTGCTTCAGGCTGGGTAGAAGGGGGATGGTATTCCAACAGCCCAAATGATGCTGCAGAAAGGTGAGAGGAAACTGACCTGACATCAGAAGACACACAGGAAGCAGAGGCTGGGGTGATGATTCCAAGAATGTTCAATGAGACCAATGAAAGGGACAAAGTGCACATGGCTCAATAGCTTAGTTTTCTTAGCTTACTGATGGTAGTGAAGCAATAGAGAAAATAGCCAATGGGATGACAATCAAATAACAAATAAAATATAGTAAAACATGGAATATGTATACATATATACATGTACATATGTATATATACATATTCCTTTTAAAAACTTTGTTATATACATATATTCTTAATCTTCTTTTATTTAAGAGGTACAATGTAATAGTGGTGTAAAAGAAAACAGGAATAAAAAGACAAATTTGGGATTAATATTTCAAAGTGTTTTAGGGACACAATAGATTTATACCTGGTATAGAGGACAAAGATGGAGAATAAATGTGATTCAAAATATCATCTGAACAAATGCTTAATCAGCAAAGTCTTTGAAGCACAAATTACAAGGTCAGTAAAGTGCTTTGGGTAAAGATGCTGATAGAGATGTTTTAATGGTTCTATAGAAAAACAAGGTGACATTACTTTTATTGAAAGGAAATATAGTAGCCTCCAGTATTTTAAAAAATGCAAACCAATTATAGGATTTGGAGCTTAAAATCTATCACTTTTCTTTATGTTGAGTGACTGTTGTGAAATATGAATTTTCTTGAAATGATATTAAATACCCAGAGATTGAACTTGTGTACAGAACATGTAAAAAAGATAATAGGGAAAAGGTATAAGTCTTGATGTAAAATTAAGGATTAGGAAGGTAGCATATCAGAGACCATATACACAAATGTTAGTAATTGATGAATTGTTTTAACACTTGTAATCCATACAAATTATTGGAAATGGTCTTTGTTCCTTTTGAGAGAATGTGCCTGATATTTACAATACATGGCCATATCAAGAAGGGAGATGTTGGAAAACACATGTATTCTGGGAATTCTGAATTCTTCTGAGATTCCTCAATGGGGACCACTTTCTTGCCATTTTTCTAGCCAAGGCATATTAACCTATACCTTAAATAATCACTGGTCATAGTTTCCTGAGCCAAGTAATACACTTTGACTTTCTTACTACTGAGTTCCCTCCACAATTCCATGTGGCAATATATATGTGCACTGTGCATGCAATTATGAAACACCCAAGGGGTGTAGGTCCATCCCAAATCACACACACTCATCTAAGAATAATACTGCATTCTTTTTTCTTGTACAAGAATTATGAATTGGGAGTCATGTCCCAATCTGCTTTGCCTCACCAATGATGGAATCACAAGTTGACCTCTACAAATACCTCTGAGAGATTTCTGAGCCCAAAAGAGCACTGGAGAGCAGGCATCAGTGCCTTCCCTTGGAGAGGGAAGGGAGAAAATGGATATCAAATCATATTTTTACTCCAAAATATCTTCTCCCTAGAATCAGATTCCTTTTGCTCTTATTTCTAATAAAACTGAAGTTAGAGAATTCAAAACCTGAGATCAATTTATTAATAATATTTCATATTTTGTTTGTAGACTCTTCGCAAGGTGATTTGCTCCTTGAATTTCACATAGGCCACACACTGACGTCATGTATGATGTCTCAAAATTATATTTACAAAATCTTAATTCCATAAAAATGAAATTACACTGGATTGTAAGGAATCTTGTTCAATTAAATATATCCAGATACACTTTAGAAGAAGCATTTGAGCAGGAACCCGCAAGGGGATTAAAGAAAACATAAAAGAATCAGGAACATACCATAAGAAACTTTCCATTTCTAACACTTAGGAACCAGGAATGGGTCTTCATTTGAAAGAAATCACTATCTCAGGAATAAAACAGATTCCTCAAAGATTCATTCCTTATTTCCTTCATTCATTCATAAAATAAATATGAATGTCTTGTATGACTAGACCTTCCTGCAGTGAGCTTGAGTGTTGGGTAAGAATAACCAACAGTCAGATTTTCAAGAATGGTTAGAATTACTTTCTAATAAAAGCTATATAGTATCTTCCAACTCTCCTAAAAAAAATTGAAGAGTCATTATAAAGTGCTCAATGTAGGATTGTAATCATGGTTGCCATCTTACCTACTACATAATACTATTGATTTAATTTATTTTCAGCAGTCATAATCATAAGTAGAGATGTTAACTTGTTTTATTCAATTAATTATGACACCCTCAGATTTTAAAATGAGAATTCAAGTCAACAGAAATGCATCACTCTGAAAGCTATATGAGAATTTTAATGCACAATCTGGTTATTTGAGATATGTTTAGTCATAGTCTTTAAGAGAAAAATAAATTAGCTGTCTCTCAGTGGTATCAAATTATTTATCACAAAGTTAATTAAATATTCATAAAATTATAAATCATCTTCATTGTTATTTATGCAATTATACAACTAAATATTACAAATCAAATAATACTATTATATCTATGAATTAGGAAGTTATTATGATGTTTCAAGTTAATTTTGTGATTTGATGAAACTAAATAACCACTTTAAGTATAAAGACATCATTGTCACAAAAATATGATTTTCTTGAGTTCTGTATACTTTCTCTAGTGTCTAATACATTCTGATCCTTTTCCTGTATCAGTTTTAATTGCCTTGTTCTAACTACCCTAAAATATGAATTTATGTAATATGCCATAAAGTTACATCCATGATCTTGGTTAAACACAAATACATTATTTACTTATTTGTTGACCTCTATTCTTTTCTCATTAACCTGAACCCATTAAAACGTAAAATAATATGTTGACTCAATAAAACATAAACATAAAAGTAAATTCTTTTACTGAGTTTGGTAAGTAATGTTGCCATTATAGTTATAATTAACTATGTAGTTCTAAGGTAGACATTGAATTGTTTGAACTTATAATTAAAGTAAATGCATATATATAAACATTTGTGAAGGTAACTGCTAAGGAAAAGAAAGAGGAAGGGAGAAATAAGTACATCAAAAAGAGAAGGGGAATGAGAAGGAAACTTTCAGAGCCTTCAGGAATATGTGGTTCTATGAGAGAAACAGATTTAGACCTGTTTATCTTTGTACTCTAATGCCTGCTTACAAAATAATATTTAATTTCATATTAGGGAAAAGAGCTAATGCAATACTTTTTAGTTGTATTCTTATTTTAAAATAGTTCATATATGTAATATATATGACATGTATGTAATTTATGACACATAAAAGAATACCTGAGAATCTTACAGAACTTAAGAATCGCAACATTGTCATCACTTTTCCATCTAGCATTTTCCACACTCACTTCCAAATTCTTGATACCTCTTATTCTTCCATTCATAGATAATAATATTTTGATTTTTGAATTTATCATCCTGTTCCTTTTGATTCATAGTTGCACTAATTATTTATCTTTACATACCATATTGTTTAGTTTACTTTCTTTTCAATTTTTTAAAAATATTGTTATAACATACATACAACTTTGCTTTTTCTCACTTATTGTTGCCCACTCATTTTTGATATTTTACCATTTATCTCATGTGTAGTTCAATGTAAATCAATTTATATTAATGTCTTTAAACTTCAACATTGAAGTGCTTGGTAATCTAAATTTGCTTTTGCCTTTTTACCCCCACAAATTTTTACTTCTGATATATGTGTGTGTGTTGGGGTGGTAGTGGTGATATTTCACTCTTAGTTCATTATTGGATAATTTTTAGTTTGTAGAAATCTGAATCCTAAATTAATGATGTTTCCTTCTCTGCAGAACTTTCACCTCCCTGTGCTATGGTCGTAATGACCTATTGACATGGGGCACTCCAGGTTCCCCAGTCTTATGTTCCAATTACATCACTGACACCAGTTCTTGTTTCAGAGATTCCTGCCATTCTTTAAGGCCCAGTGTTCTGTTTGTTCACTCAGAGTTTTCCATATCATGCTGGAATCAACCAATTTTCATAAGATTTATGTTTGCTTGTTTTTGCAAAATTTAGTTATCATATAATTAATAAGCTTCTTTCCAAAAGCATCTTATCTGGAAATGTGTTAAAAGCAGCTTGCATAGCTGACCTGCTCAAACTTAACCTTTTGTTTTATTTTGTTTTTAATTATATACATGAAACACTGGAATATAGCTACTTAAACAATTAAGAATTTTTATATAAAAATGAACATAGAATCACAGATTACAATGAGAGGACTGTTGTTTCACACTTAGTGATGCTAATTTCAAATTAATAATAAAAATATTTATCAATCACATAATTATGCCATTTTGAAATAATTATTTTCTTACATTTTAAGTTGCCCTGTGCTTAATTCTTTTTAGGAGGCAGACAGTTTGGAATCAAGAAATAACTTCTCATTTTAGTTTTGATATTCATTTCTTTAGTCACATAGTTTACATAACAGGAGATAATCAGCCTCTCACTGATGCTGTCACATGATACCAAAAATTGTGTTTCCTAGTCACTGTTCCACTTCTTTTATTTGAAAACCAAGTTGCAAACAGTGGCACTATTTTGATGTAGGTGGTTAATTAGACTTAATCAAACCAATCTAATACTCCAGTATTAGAATGCATAATTTGGAGGATGCCTACATGATCTGGACATAAAAAGAAACATAGTGGGCCATGAGAGCTCTGTTGTGTCTGCTATCAACTGGGAAGAATGCAAAACAGATAAGACTAGTTTACAAAGAAGATCAAGAAGAGCAAGATTGGAGTAAAATGATGGATATGTGATTCTAGATGTTTTTATTGCGTGGTTCAAACCCCAGGCTTCCTGTCATTATTTTCCATGAGAACCTACTCTTACATTCCTTATTTAATCTGTTGAGGGTCTTATTTCTTGAAGTTATTCTGTTATTTGCAACCAAAGAACCTAAATTAATGTTAATCTAACTTTTGAATGGACAGAGAAAAAATATTACTACAATATTTTAAGTTGTATATGGACACAATACCTTTATTTTATTTATTCTTATTTTTATATGGTACTGAGGATCAAACCCAGTGCCTCATGTGTGCTAGGCAAGCACTCAACTACTGAGCCACAACTCTGGCCCTGATTATTCTTTCTATTAGATCCAATGTGTGTTTCTAGGCAAATTACTTAACCTTGTGTAAAATGCAAGTAATAATGTTCCTACTTTTTGTGCCAACAAAATGAGTTTATGGAGGTAAAATATTTGGAATAGTGTCTTGCTCTTAGTAAGTATAAACATCAACTCTTGCTTGTGTCCTCTGATATAGCAAGAATTTTAAATTTGTTTTACCAATCCATATTATATGCCACTTTCTAATGTAAAATAGTCCATTTGATGGTATGAGTTTTGCATTTAACAGAATTGGTTAATAGGATTTATTTATAAAAGAAGAAAGAGGAAAAGGAAGAAATAAAAATAATTACTCAAAATTAGTGCTTTATCTCAGAGATGAATGATTTAAAATAATTTTTTTTAAATGTTTACATGTACATCTGCTTTTTATATCTATTTTTGCTATATATTAGGACATGACTTGACTTCACTACATTGTCACCCTGAAATAAAACAATACCTTTCAATACTCATATTTTTGAGAATAACCAATCTACAAATGTGTCACAATTCTCTCTATAAATTTAAATTTGACACAAATTACTGCTTTAATAGAAAAGGGAATTTGAAATGAAAAGAGTTCACTATTAATGAAACAGGGAGCAAAGTCACAGTACTTTAACACAGCTTGTGTTAAAGTATTACCTTTAGATTCTTAGCCTTCTCACAAAGAACTGAAAGTTCAGCTTTAAATAATAAGCTACAATGTTCTGTCTTGTGTCTCTTCTGGCCAGGTGGCCAGAATGATAACATGACAACATTAGGGAGGAATTTCCTGCTCCTTCATACCTTATAAAGTAATTTTTTCATTCCTCTTCAAATGTTGACAAGCAAAGCAAGAATATTCTCACAAACAGCTAAAGAGGAAAAAAGCACATTTCAATTTATTATGGCAAATTCATAAGTGACTACAGTCTTATATTTCCAAAACCAAATCAAAGGCTTGTCTTTATAGTCATTTATCAAATGCCAAAGAATTTGTGTGTACGAGTGTGTGTGCATAACTTTTAAACTTTTTTGTTCCCTGAAGCAATATGAACAGTAGATCTAGGTGTTCTATCTCTAAGCTGTTAAGTGGAATATAAGCAATATGTTTTTATCATCATTGGAATAAAATACAAAAATTATTGGGAAAACCACTAACGTATGTATACAAAATATATTTGTGCAATCTATTAAGGTAATATTTTTTTTCTCCAAAGAAAGTTACTTTTGTGAATCTGTCATCTGTTGCCATACACCATCTTACTGGTGGGCGCATAGGCATCTTCTAAGTTTCTCCAGTGGTACCCCATGAACTCTTCCTCCTTGGGAGAATACACTGGGAGAAAACTGAATGTGTCTGTGGTCATATCTGTTCATTTTGCAACCACTCTGCTTGGACTATGAATCAATGATAAGGTACTCTCCAGAAGTTGATGACTGTATTTGCTTTGGGTTATTATCATAACAAATCACTGTACACAATGTAGTGCCTCAAAACAACAGCAAACAAATTCAGTATCTCACAGTTCTGTGGATCAGAAACATGAAACAGGTCTCGCTGGACTAAAATCAAGAGATAAGTTTGACTGTGCTTTGTTTTGGAAGCTCTATGGAGAATCTGTTTCTTTGTATTTTCCAGCCTCCAGAGGCTTCCCTGAAGTCTTTGCTCCTGGTGCCCTTCCTCCATTTCAAAAGGGCAGCTTGAATCCTCAAGTGTACCTTCTGAATTCCTCCTCTGAACTTTTCTCCCACTTTTAAGTGATAACATTGTTCCCTCCCCTTAGATAATCTGTAGTAATCTCCTTATGTAAAACTCAACTATTTAGCAATTTTAATTCCATCTGCAACCTTAATTTCCTTTCATCATGTAACATAACACATTAACAGGTTTTTTGGGATTGGGACATGAATATCTTTAGGATCTGAATATCGTTAGGACAGCTCAGTGCATTATTCTGCCTAACAAAGGGACTATATTTGCTTTCTATATTCTTTTACCTCACGTTGTTTAATTTTATGTTTTATAGAAATATATTTTTTTGTCTATGTGGCACAGAGTGTGCTTGTTAATATATAAAAACCCAAAGAGCCATTAGTAGATTTTCTTCTTTTTTTTTTTTAATAGTGGGGATGAGCCTAGGGGAGCTTAACCACTAAGATTCATCCCTAGTCCTACTTTATGTTTGATTTAGAGATAGTCTTCAGGGTCTTTCTGAATTGCTTAGGGCCTCACTAAGTTGCTGAGGCTGGATTTGAACATGGTTCCTCTTGCCTCAGCCTCCTGAGTCCCTGGAATTACGGACATAAGCCACTGTACCCAGCTACTTGATATTCTTGTAAGAGACTGGTTGTTGTTGATATAAAGAGAGAATAATTATTGGGAAAATGATCTGTATCATTTCAAAGTGAAATTAGTAATAAGATGTAGATGCAATTCACCTATTTATTGAAAATCAAAATAACAAATGTAATATGTAGTATTCATTATTCCTTTGATGAACTAACTTTGACAATTTTGTAAACAACCAAGCAAACTGAGAATATGGTCATATAGTAAAATTAAACAGGGTGATTTAAAGACATGCAGATAAGGTAACCTGAAGGAGAAATTGGAAGATGAAATACAATGTCAAATAGAGTAAACAAAACAAAGAAGTTGCTAACTTTAAAAAACATTATCTTCTTTAAAGACCTTATCATATCATGCATCTGAAAAAGCAATACATGAATTAAGTAGAGCAGGCATGAAATATAACTTTATTTTTTGAATTTCATTCTTGAGAGAAATTATTTCAACTGGGTATTGTTTTTCTATGAATAACAAAAATTTTAGACATAATAATATTACATAAGCAGGACTTATAGGTTTTCATGTTTGAAAAAAGAACGAAAGCCAGTTAAAGTTTTCTTCATATTATGGACTTGGATATGTATGCTTCCTAACATTTTCAGTAATTTTAGTTCTTTGGAGAGAGTGACTACAAGCTCAATATGACAATGTAATAGCTTTCTATTTCTGTGTAACAATTTACTACAAACTTCCTAGTGTACGTATTCATTACTTATAATTTCATTGGGTCAGGAATCTGGATGTGGTTAAGGAAGGGCCTTTGCTGAGGGTCTTTCTATGCTGAGAGTCTTCATACAGAGATATGAAATCTCATTTTAGGCCTGGGGTTGTTTCTCTATCACTAAATTGGCTTCTGACAGAACTTATTTTCTTGTAGTAACAAGAAAAGAAGTCCTCAACTCCAAGATGCCACCCACTGTTTTTGTTCCTGGTGGCCTTTTCCACAGCCTAAGTTCACTTCCTCAAGGCCAACATAGGAAGGTATTTCTGAGGCTTCACTTCTTTTTAAACATTCATCTCACTAAAACAAGTCCACCCATGACAATCTCCCCTTTGATCAACCCAAAGTAAATTTTTGGTAATCGAAGCATAGAAATGACAGCCCATCATATTACAGATTCACCTACACTCAAGAGGAAAAGACATGAATGTACATACATGTGAAATAGATACAGAGAGATCTATCTATCTGTATATACCAGGAGACAGGAAGCTTGAGGAATCTTAGAATTCTCCCACAGATTTTTTTCCCCAAAATTTAATAGGGGCTGGGGTTCAGTGGCAGAGTGCTTGCCTAGCATGTGTAAGGCACTGGGTTCAATCCTCAGCATCACATAAAATTAAATAAAATAAGTATATTGTGTCTATCTACAACTAAAAAACAAACAAAAAAACAAACAAAAAATCCTAGTCTCCTATTTCCCAGTTAAAAAAAAAAAACAAAAAGAAAGAAAGAAACATTACTAACCACCCTTCATGTAGGTGACTAGGAAAGATTTAACTCTTAAAAATCAGAGATACATTGGATGTCATGTCATATCTAGATACATAATTTTTATGTACATTTCCACATATAAAATACTACTGTTTAATATTTACTATATTTTTTTCTATTTTGACCCTGATTGCTTTTGTGCTGATATTCTCACATTTAAATTTCACCACTCCTGTTCTAGGCCACATTGTCATTTGAGTATTTGAATGTCAACAATAATTACTTGTATTTATTTTAAAATTACATACTATGTGTTTTAATGCTGAAGATTTTTATGTACTGGACATCGTGAATCTTTTTAATTTTTTTTTTGGGGGGGGGTACCAGGGATTGAACTCAGGGACACTGGACCATTGAGCCACATCCCCAGTCCTGTCTTGTATTTTATTTAGAGATAGGATCTCACGGAATTGCTTAGCTCCTTACTTTTTGCTGAGGCTAGCTTTGAAATCACAATCCTCCTGTCTCAGCCTCCTGAGCCACTGGAATTACAGGTGTGCACCACCGTGCCTGGCATCATGTATCTTAATTTATTGAAAAATTGAGATGTCATTGTGGTTAAAAAACAAATAAAGTGATCCACAGTAGTGAAAGATGGACATAACAGCTTAAGTATGATATAAAACTACAACAAATTTTAAGGTATTGGAAATATCTTACTAAATCTAGAATGTCTATATTTTATGGAAAGTAAGGTAGCTAGACTACATGGCTACTTCAAAGCAGAAAAAAATCTAATCACTGAGTGTTTCTGAGAGTGAGAGATTTAAGTTCAGGCAAACTAAGTAAGATTTACAGATTTTTTTTCTTGTCCTCAAAAATATTTCCTCATGGGGATTATTTTTTTTTCTGATGTTTAATCTTATGTTTACTTTCTTGGAACCAGTGGGAGATTCTAAAAAGCAAACAATGTTTCCAGCTTCATGGTAGAATTCAAAATAATATTAGCTGAAATATGGAATCATTTCCCCTATTTGGACTGAAAGGTCATGTAGGGGAACATCTTGTGTATTATGGCATCTACTGTGATCGTTTTAAGAATCTGAGTTTGTTATATTACAAATTTCACTTGATGGCATGCTACTGAGATGACATATGGCCACAGCAGATGCATGGCCACAATTTGACCTCGAACAGAGTACCTATAGCGAAGATGGGCAACATTAACACTCCTCTAGGTACCAAGCAATCTGACTAAAATTGCTCCTACTTGTTATTCATGGAAGGTAATCAGAGACTTTTTCAAAACACATGTTGTTTTTAGCAAAGAAGCTTAAATGATTTATATAGTTCACATAAGGTAATTAATCCTCATGAAATGAAATTAATTCTCATATTTAATTATTTATTACTTGGTTTTTTACTACTCAGAATATTATTTCTCCAGAAACAATGTAATAAATAAGGCTTATTTTCTTAACCTATAGTTATCTTCAATCAAATTATAATTTATCTAATACAATGCCAGTTAATAACAATATAGTTAAATATGTAATAGCTGCTATCATTGCTGAGATAATGGCTATAAAACAAACAGTCTAGCCATAAATGCACTCAAAGTTTTCTAATCTTCGTAATTAAGGAAAACAGTTTAATTAGATTCTTATGAAAAAATACTTGGTTACACACTTGACTTTTAAATAATAATGATAGTAAGTTCTATGAAATAAAATTTCACTTTACATCATCCAATTTGCATTCTTACAAAATCTCACTCTTTGCAATACAATACATATAAATCTCAGTTCTGATTAGGATACAATGGGATCTCACAAGTAAAATATAGATAGCTTTCTAATTTTTCTCCTCTTTTTAATTGGATTGAATAACCTACCTATTCCATTTTCCTTTTTTTGGATTTATTAAGTTGAACTCATTTTTAATAATTGCAGTAGAGAAAACAACTTGCTTCTTATTCTGTTCATTGATCAATATCATAAAACACCAGGTAAAATATAAATCTTATCATATCATGTCTCGTTTTAGCCCCGTCTCATGACTTCACTGTTCATCATACAAGTTGCTATGAATTATACCATAGACTTTTAAATCACTGTTATTTTGTATAAATGGACATTCATTTTTAAAAATGTACAGATGAAAATATTCTTTATATTTACCTATATTCACTTTTCTGCTATCTTTAAAAATTTATGTCAGATGAAGTTTCAATTTGCTATGAATTTTCCTTGGCCTTCATGATGTATTTAAGCATATTTTGCGATACATGTCTCCAGATGTTGAATTTTTTTAAGTGCTGATTTATCTCAAATATTTTTATTTCCCCCATTTCAGAAAGATATTATCAATATTTATGAAATGTAAAAATTGAATTTTGAAAGTTTTTCAATATCTATAATACACATAGTTTCCAAAGAGAAACAATTATAATTTTATTATTCCCCACATTCATGAATTTTTTTAGTATTTTTTTCATATACACTTTTTACATTTATCTTTTTAGTTTTTGTATTTAGCAATTTACATCTTTGTATAGTCTCTTTTATCTCTGCTAGGCCTTAGAAAATTTGATGTCACTGAAACTCATTTTAACTTTTCAGTATTCCTCTGTTATTTAATTTGAATAATTTATTTTAAATTCTTTGATACTAATTTCAACAGCTTGGTATCTCTGGTTGCCTTTGTGTTGACTACTTTTTCTTTGGTTATCTTTCACAGTCTTCTTATCTTAGTATGCTTAGGAAACTTTCACTGTTTGCTGGACATTATTAATACTCCATAGTTGACACTGAATTGTATTATCTATCTTTCAAGAAAATTTATTGAGTTTTATTAACTTTTTTGGGGTGGAGGTAATGATAAGATAGATAATTTGATACTGTGTCAGCTTTATCTTTTAGATATTTACTTTTATATTAATTAGGGTAATCCAAGAAGATCATTCAGGAAAGTCACCCTAATGATTGCACAAGGCTTTCATGGGGTCTATCAAGAGTCTAGTGTTAGGTAATTTTTCTTTTTCAAACTAATAAACACTGCAAATTCACCACATATTTCATGGTCAAAAACTTAAGAATAACTTGTGCAAATTTCTAGACCTTCTTTTTTGTAAAACTGTCTTCTTCAGAACCTCAAATTGCAGCCATCTAAGTGTCCAAGAACTCTAATCTCTACCTTCTTAATTCTCAAAACATTTGTCTTGGCTTCAGCATCATTTTTGTTCATCAAAATCTAGAAATTCTCTCTAAGCAAAGTGGTAGAATGATCTTAGTGACTTCTCTTTCTCAGAGAAAATTGAATACTGCTCTGTCCAACACCTAAAAATGGTCTTTTGTTTAGTTTACTTATTTATTAACTCATTCATTCATTATTTCATTTAGATGCTGAGTTAGACTTGTGTTATGGGTGGCACTCTATTATTGACAGAGTGGAAATCCCACAGTATCGGTTTAAGACAAATTTTGTGATTTCTATTTAAGAGAACTGAGCTTAAAAATTTAAGTATCTTGCCCAAGGTCATATCATAACTCACTCTTGGAGCAGCGTTACATACTCTGGTGTCTATTTCTTATGTTTGCCACTACCAGAGAATGCAACTAAATGTGTTTACATCATCTTCTTAGAGTCTTACAAGAAAGCTTGGTGACAAAAGTTATGACCTTGAAAGTACAGCTTTATATAACAGTGAATTGGTGTGAAAGATCAGCTAGACATGGTCCTTTAGTGACATATTGTTTAAAGTTAACTTCTCTAAAACATTTTAGATACTTATGTACAATGAAAGAAGACATTTTTGGTTTCTAATAAATTCAAATAGCTTTCAATTTTAGCATCACATCTACATTTATAATTTAATAAACAGTATAATAATGAGATAAAAGAGGGAAAGTATTTAATACTAGAGTTTTGATGACATGAGATTAAGCCTGCGAGATTACAAATCAACATCTTTGCCTATATTGCAGAAATTACTAAATCTTCTAGATGGGAGAGAATTGAAAAATAAAGTAGTACAAAGAAGGCATTCTATAATTAAACAGTGATCCATGTAGGCACAGAGTAAGTAGATTACTACACAGAGAAGCTGACAAATATCAATAAGACAACAGATGAAAGA
This sequence comes from Callospermophilus lateralis, assembly GCF_048772815.1. NCBI lineage: Eukaryota > Metazoa > Chordata > Mammalia > Rodentia > Sciuridae > Callospermophilus > Callospermophilus lateralis. The sequence continues at coordinate 4,302,674 of NW_027510917.1, forward strand.
TGTCTGACTAGCACGTCGATCCCAGTTCTAGATGAAGAAACAACGGAAGTAGACAAAGCACGATCCTAATGATGTGGGTTTTAATCTTTCCGTATGTATCATTTCCAGGCACATCACGTGGCACATACATTTAACAAATTCTGAAAGAAGCTAAATTCTGAAAGGAAAGTCAATTCATTTCATTTATTCTTATAAGTGTGCTCCATTAGGAAAAAGCCTGATATTGGTTCAAGGCATGGAGAAAGATACGTGAGTGAATAAGAGCAAAACTTTTTCCTCACTTTTAATTTAATGTCTACAACTTTTTGGCTGTTGATCCTCAAACCCAGTCACTTAAATTTCTAAGTCTGTCATTAATAAATGGGTGTTAATAACATAAATGAGTATTAATATGTGGTTTCAAATGAAATATTATATAAGACAAGATTATATAATAAATCACATCTAAAACACTTGGAGAGATCAGAATATGTAATAATAAATTCCTTAGACTATTTTCTGAACAAGTTGCTTTTTGCAATGTTGTTTCCAATATATGTCAAAATATATGCCATTTTTATATACTCTCTAGTGTATAGACTGCCCAAGAATTACATTGTATGTTTCTATACCTTTTTATTTATACAAGAAAATAAAATAACAGTTTTCTTTTGCTTTATTTTCTTGTCTTTGATAGTTTGAGAAATGAACCCATGGAATGAACCCAACTTTTCACTGAGCTACATCTCTGACCCTTTCTTAATTTTTCTATTTTGATACAGGATCTCTGTTCCCAAGCTGGGTTCAAACTTATGATCCTCCTACTTTAGCCTTCCCAGTAGCTGTAACAATGCTTTTAGTTTTTATGATGATATATGAAATTATTTCCACCTTTAAATAGCCCTGTAGTGTTTTTTAACCTTTAAAACCTGATATTTGAAAATATTTTTAATACAACATATAAATTTCCATTTGTCCCAAGATCGGCCTGTGAAGAACAGAGCAGAAGTGAACATCTCTTGCCAGTCTCTAAGCTGTTGCTATTACAGAGAACTCTATGAGTTTCTAAAACACTGAGGTTGCCAGAGGGGAGCAGAGGATAAGAAGAGGTATATGATCTATCTCCTAGACTTGAGCAAGAGTAGAAAGAATAATGGATGTATTTCTTATGGATACATGTGGAAAGTCCTCACTGGGTCTGAAATCACAGTAAGCTGAAATGACTCAGCCTTGGGAGACAAGGAACAACCACACTTGTCAAACTAATGTTGCTGTGATAAAGAAAGAAGATGCCTGATGTGAGCAAAATGCCAGTGTTGTGATTTCTAAAAGAAAATCTGATTTTCATCAAGACAAGAAACATGACTTTATTAAAGTGCATAAAGTAAATTTCAAAAATGGGCAGGCTCATCCAGTATCCCATATGGTGTGAATACTAAAAAAAATAAAGTTTCAATTTGCTTGACTTGGGCCTAAAGAAAGAATATACAACACTGTGTAAACTCTGAAGATGTTTGTGTTGAAGCTGAAATGAACAAAATGACCTTATTCACTTATGCCAACTCCTTGCTATACCCTCACAGGTCAGACAGCAGGGAGAGAACAGTCAAGTCTCATCTTGCAAGGTCACTAATCCCCTTTCTGGAGGTCCCACCTTATGACCTAAGTACCTTGAAAAGCTAGCATGGCCTCACATGGAAGGTTAGGATTTCAATGTAGAAATTCAGAGCTGAGTAAAACAGTTAGTTCATAATCAATGGCATAGACTTTCTAACTCCATAAGCACCTTTACTTTATTGTCTTAAACACATGTCACTGTAGAGAGATTTAATCAAGAGATTCTTGCGTCTCATTTTTTACTTCTTGTTCTCATGTCTTTGCTTTCTCACTTTCTTTACTTTGTGGTAATATTTAAAAAGTCTTTTAAAATGAAGGCAATGCTGTGGCTACATAACTTCTTTCTCATTTTTTTCCCTTAGGATAATGCATCTTTTCCCTACCTAGTTGATACCTTCTCACATTAGTAGATGCCTGAATGGTATGGACTAGCGGGAGAAACGTTAAAAATGAAAATACTTAACTTGGGAAGCCAGCCTTGGTGACTTAGAGAGACCCTGTATCAAAATAAAAAACAAAGGTTTGAGGATATAGCACAGTGGTACAGCACCCCTGGGTTCAATCCTCAGAACCAAAAAGAAATACAGAGAGAAATCCAGTTATATTCAGGATTAATATACTTTTAATACATTTTAAAATATAATTTTAGTGAAAATTCCCTGAGTATAAGTCATAAAAATCCATTGGATCGATTCCATTACCTATGTTAATGTAGGTAGTTGTTTTTAATAATGTTTTAGCTTTTTAATATTCTTCTCACTCATACCAAAGAAAGGATGTGGAATATTTTTCAAGATATCTGAACATACACTTCTAATACCTGATGATTTTTTTAGATTTTTTGCTAAGTTTTCACATAACTAAACAGCAAATATGCCCGTTCAAGTGTCTGAGAGCCATTCAGCATCTATTTTTCAACCCCAAAGTTAAATTGGTTTTGGAGATTGAATAAACTGTGAATTCCCTTTTGCAAATGGGGGTGGAATAGGGGGTGACAAGTAGATCAGGAGAGACATTAAGAATTACTGGACTGCTGTAGTTGCAAAAATCTCAAATCCTGCCTGTGCAACTTTTAATGACAACACATGACTTCTCTCTATGGCTCTTGGCAAGCTGATAACATAAATGACCACTTAATGGTATGTATAAAAGAACTAGGTGTTTCAGAAGAGACAACTGACAACAGCTCAGAAAATATAGAGGAGGTGGAGAACAGGGGCTGCTTGGAGTCAGCTGTACTGTGGAATCCTTATTTCTTTAAAAGTTAAGACGAGTTACAGAGAGCTGAAGCATTTCTTTACAGTCCTTCTAAGGCACAGAGCGAATAGTTAGATGTTGTTTACCTAAGCACACTGAGAAGATGATAAAAAAAAAATTCATAGGCTTTAAGACCAAAGTGGTTTCTTCTTCAAATATAAAGCCTCTGGTGATGGGCAGTGCTGTTTGTTTTGTGAGAATTGCAGGCTAAATGAATCAGGCAGAGAATAGGATCTAATTTCTCTAGAGGCAGGTACTTCCAGAGACATCCTCCAAAGATGAAAAAAAAAATTCCATTTCCAGAATCCATTAAAATAGTTTAATCTAAATCATTATCTTTCAAACTTTGTAAAATAGTTTTGCACAAAATAAGAAAATGTTAAGCCATTCAGTAAATTTAGATTGTATCCTTGAAGAAAAGCTCCTTCACCTGCCTAAAGTCAGAATTTGACACTGGGTCCACAATGAGCTTGGGAATCAATAGTGCATTAAATGCACCCATAAATGATTGTTTATTTATAAAGCATACCTAGAGCCTGTGTAATTAAACCTTAACTTTCCCAATAGTACAGCTAACCTAATTATAGTACAACAACAAAATGAGGTGTCATATAATGCCATGGCTAAAGTATTGTCATTCATGGAATAGTGCTGGGAGCCATCAGCCAAGTAGGTATGACAAATTCCTTGCCAGCTTACTCCCATGCTGTCTAGTGGAAGGACTTCTGAAAGGTGACCTTGCTCAAGGACCAGGGCAGGATCCGTGTTTAGGGTGTTCCCCCTTTAGAATAGGGCAGTTTAGCATAATAGGAGATTAGGGTGTTCCCCTTTAGAATAGGGCGTATCCTGCTGCTGAGTTCCTCTTGAGTTCTTAGGGTCAGACAGTATATTTTGGGAGACAGAAGCCCATGCGGAGTGGATTTGGGTGGAGAGTGGATTTGGGAGAAGTGGATTTGGGCAGAGAACGTGGATTTCCCAGAACGTGTTTGTAGATGGCCGGTGTGAGTTCGGGAATAAAGAATTGCTGTTTGAATCTACAAGCTGTGTGGAGACTGGTGATTTGTGCCCAGCCAGAGACTGCGGCAGAATAGAATTTTCCAATCAATGTTGTATATTGAAATTATATTTTACTTCTATGTCTAACATAGATTAAGAATTTAATGACCTCCTTAAAAGTTTTACAATAATTTTGTCACTCTAGATAGATATTCTTAAGTAAAATTATTCTCATAGATTATTAGAATTAATCAAGTTGCTTAATATTTGCCAATGTTTAGTAAAAGCAAATATCTACTTCCTTCTTATTTAAGTGAGAATATTTCAAAGGTAACAAATATTGTTAGAAACTATTTCTTTAGATTGTACGATAATAAACTATCATCTAATTGAAATTTCTAAGCATTCTGTTTCACAGCCATTAATAGATAATATCTATGCCAGTCTTGAAGACTAGATCTGCTTCTTGTTCTTTTATGACATACATACTTTAATAAAAATCAAGAGGTTAAGGTACAAAAGAGCTTAGCAGGATCTTATGATACAAATTAGTTACAATTAGTTCCAGGATAATGTTTTTGTTTTGTTTTTAGGAAGAGATGATTATGTATCATAGGTGATTTGTTAAAAACATTAAAAATTGGTGGGCTGGGGATGTGGCTCAGTGGTAGCATTCTGTCCTAGGTTGCATGACCTGAGGTTGATCTCTAGCACAGAAAAAAAAAACTAATATAACAATAATAATAAAAATAATATTTAAATAAGTTAACCATTTTGAGCTTCTCTAATCTCATTCTAAATCTGGAAATAAAATCATCATTACCACTGTAAGGCTTTGGGGGAACAAGTGAGTCTTATTTAACTTTGCATATTTGAGATAGAGAAGATTTGATAAACAATTTTTTTAAAAGTCAAAGACTTAGAAATAAGTATATATAGATTCTGACTTACAATAATTCAGCTTACGAATTTTTTTTTTTTTACTTTACTATGGGGTGACAGCAACATTCATTCATTAGAACCCATACTTTAATTTGGAATGCTGCTCTTTTCCTCAGTTTGTGAAAGGGGACATGATTATCTTTCATGGCTGAACAGCAGCACCAGGTGCAGTTCCCTCACTATCATGAAGGGAAGCAAATGGTTCTCTCTCATGTACTGTGCTGCTAAGGTAGGATGTTCAGTAGCTTAGATGTTTTAAATATGTTTTTGGCATAATATTTTCAGTTTGTGGTGATGTTATCAGTACATAACCCCAGTCATAAGTGCAGGAGCTTCTCTAAGTCTTCAGAACTAACTCTCATAACCTGGAGGTGATGCCAGTATCCCCTGAATGCTGCAATGAGGCCAAATGGAATCAAGGCTGGAAGCTATTCCTGAAATGCCTAAAGACACTATTTAAATGTAATCCTGTGTATTACATTGCCCCCATAATGTTCAGTAAAAAATATTTTATTACATGAAAATATTTTATTAATTTGAAAATATAAGGGAACATCGTATTTCAGAACTATGCCATAACAAAATGATAAAGATCAGTGGCTTCAGCAACTGAAATTTGTTTTTCATTGGTCTGGAGTTTGGAAGTATGAGATCATGTTACCAAGCATGGATGTTTCTGGTGGAACTTCTTTTTGTGACTTATAGACCACTGTCCTCTCATTGTTTTCTCACCTTCTTTGTGTCTTCTTTGAAAAAGATATGTGATATGTCTTCTTTTAAGCACAGATCAATGGTAGATAGCATTAGATGTTCACAATTATGTTACAAATGATAATTATTTCCACCACCACCACAACAATCATAAACATCATCACAAATTAAGCACATGATTTCATCTCAATGCTTGCTATTGGACACTGCATAGCCTCTCTGAACATAATGACATCTGTTGAGAAGATAAGAGAGTAAAAATTAATACAAAATGATTCTATGTCATGTGGAAGCCAAATGGTATCACACATGATTCATTACAGCAAGAACTAGAGAAGTCTTGGAGAGTTCTGAGTCATCCCTTGGCATATGATGGTACTGAAGATTAATTCCTACTTCTTTAATAGTGGAGGAAAATATGAAGCATACAAAACTTATGTCTAGTCTTTGGTCAGTCTGTATTTAATTAATTTTAATAATAAGAGTAGAAATATTTGACCCTAAAAATTCAAAGAGAAATTTTTAAATAAAGGAAGAGAATATTTACCAGTTAAGTATGAGAAATAGTTCAATTATAAGAGTTTTTTTTTTTTTTTTGCATAGAACAAGGGTTTCTTTTCCTCACTCTTAACCCTACAAAAAATAATACTTTCTCTATAAATATGTGACCTTATCATTAAAAACTTCCCTTCAAGGGATGTTTTCCTCAATCAAAACAAATAATTTAGAGACATCATTTTAATCAAACACTTTAAAGAACACTATAAATTTAATATGAAAAAAATGATAGAAAAGTTCTACAAAAGAGTTCAGAGTCATTTGCAGCTACTTAGGATAGTGGCTTTTATTTGAAGTTTATAAGGTCTATTTTTTTCTAGCTAAATATATAGCTTTATAACTTAACTTCTGAATGGTGTATATGTGTCCTCATCATTGACACATTGGTATAAACCTTATATTGTCAAAGAAAACACCTAAGGTCCAATTATGCCCATTGAGTCTCACTTAAAAAGTCTCATCTAGGACACAAGCTCTTTGCTGGCAAAGCTAATGAATATATCTCAGAGTCTCATGATGTTCCTACAGTTGGTGATTCAATGTATTAATGAAAATGATGGGCAGATGCTGCTGTTATGCCCAGAGGTCTCTTCTTTGGGCACAGCTTTGGTTACCTTGGTTGAGAATTCCAACACACTAATCTCCTCGATTGCTGCCATTGAAAGGAAATCTCCTCGATTGCTGCCATTGAAAGGAAATCTCTTGTCAATCAACCACCACCTGCACCACTGCTGCCATTGCCTCTGATACTGCTGTTGCCAGCTTTAGATCACCTGGAGGCCTTCTTTCTGGGTGCTGCTGCCACAGAAGAAACCGTTGCCCTAGATGTAACTGAAGCCAACCCTGCTGCTGATCCCTAGTGAAGCTGCCCTCACAGCTGCAGTTGCAGCTGACTTTGAAGCCACAGCTAATGCTGACTCTGGGGCCAAGGACCACTGCCACTACTGCTGCTACCACAGCCTAGAGGACTGCTTTCAGGGAGACTCTAGGTTTGGTTTTATGTGGCTGCATCCATTTTGGGACACCAGCCAGGGACTAGGTGTGGGTAGGTTTACCACCATAAGGACCTCTGTCTGGGGATTACAGCTGGGACCTGCAGGTCTCCTGTGGGGTTGCCTGCAGGTTTGGAGGAGCCTGGAGTCTTCCTACTGAGAGTGTTGGTTGCCATTCTCTTTCTGCTGAATCTCGGGGTTGCTTCTTTATGTGAGTGTATCCCTTGTGGTCTCTCTGCAAGTTGGAACATCATTGAGATTGTGGGACTACAGCAAGGCTGATCCTGAGGTATCTGAAGCACAGATCCGTTGGATAGAGACTGGGTTTGCCAGGGCTAACCTGGGTTTGGTGATCACAAGAGATGTCAGAGACAGGGCTGTGAAACTGTTGAACACTGACAGAGACAGTCTGACTTTCCAGCAAGACTTGTTTTATTTTATTTTTTTGATTCACTATTTATTTTTTTGATCACTCTACCATATTTGGAACAGGATGCTTTTAATGCATCAGTGTGTGGAGGACAATGATATATAATTAGTTTTTTGCATTTTTGTTTTATTCTTATATATTTAAGTTTTTCTCTTTGTTTCTATTTTTCCTCTCTCTTGTCTATTTACTTGGATTTTATTTTCAACTTTTCTCCAATCAACAGCCAATATTTGTTGGCTACTCTTCCACTCCTCCTGTGAATTTTTACTTCTAGCTTCTAATTTCCTCCCTCGAAAATATTGCATACTACACTGCCTCAGTCCTCCCATCCACCATTTGAAATTGTAAATCGTTTTAACAAACATTATATTTATATTACAGATAGTTATTGAACTCATCATTTTGGTTCAATGCAAGAAAACAGGAAATACCTTAGTGGGAGCTATTAGGTTTAAGGCAATATATTGTGTTCATTGGGTGCTGTTGATATTGGTCTTACCAGTAAAGGCAAAGCACTAGAAACCTTCAGGAATACTATAGGTCTACAGGATAGAATTTATTCTGCCTTAGATCCATATTTTTAGATGGAAAAACAAACTAACAATATTTTAAAAAACAAACAAAAAAACAAGAGAATAAAGCACCCCAAACCAACTGAGATTCTTCAACAATAGAAGCCACTAATAACATAGTGTAACTTAAGATTGTATATAGGTAAACTGATATGTGAAGTAAAGGATAGTATAAAGAGTGAAATCAAAGAAAAAATACAGGAAGTGAAAGGGCACTTCAATAAAAAGTTAGAGATCATGAAACATACAATACAATAAGCAGAAATCCTTGAAAAAAATGAATCAGTAAATCAAATTTTAAATTCAATAAAAATCATCACCAATAGATTAAACCACTTGGAAGACAGAATCTCAGACAATGAAGACAAAATATATAACCTTGAAAGTAGATTTTAACATGTGGAGAAGTTGATAAGAAACCATGAATAGAACATCCAAGAATTATGGGATAACATGAAAAGACCAAATTAACGAGTTACCAGAATAGATGAAGGAGCAGAGATACAAACCAAATAAATGCGAAATCTTTTCAATGATATAATAGCAGAAAATTTCCCAAACCTAAAGAATAAAATGGAAAATCAAATACCAGTATCTTACAGGACCTCAAAAGCACAAAATTCCAGCAGACCCATACCAAGACATATTATAATGAGAATGACTAACACAGAGAATAAAGATAAAATCTTAAAGGCTATGAGAGGAAAAAACTAAGTTATGTATGAGGACAAACCAATTTGGATTTCAACAGATTTCTCAGCCCAGACCCTCAAAGCTAGGAAGTCCTAGAATAACATATTCCAAGCTCTGAAAAAAAAAAAAAAAAAACGAATGCCAATAGAACTTTATATCCAGCAAAATTAAATTTCAGATTTTAATATGAAATTAAAACATTTCATGATAAACAAAAATTAAAAGATTTCACAACTAGAAAGCCTACACTACACAGCATTTTTTAAAAAAATATTCCATGAGGATGAAGTAGCAAAAAAAATAAGTGAAAGCCAACAAAGGGAAGATCTACAGTAAAGTAACATTCAACCAAATAAGAAACTAAGACAAATCAAAAATCAGAAATAAGTCAAAATGACAGGAAATACTAATCATATCTCAATAATAACCTTGAATGTTAATGGCCTAAATTCATCAATTAAAAAAAACAGACTGGCTTATTAGATTAAAAAGAAAGGCCCAAAAATATGCTGTCTTCAAGAGACTCACCTCATGGGCAAAGACATCCACAGGCTGAAGGTGAAAAGATGGAAAAAAACTTATCATACATATGAATTGCATAAACAAGCAGGGGTTTCTGTTCTCATTTCAGATAAAGAAGACTTCAAACCAAAGTTAATCAGAAGAGGCAAACAAGGACACTTAATACTTCTGAATGGAAGTATATATAAGCAGGACATAAAAATTATAAATATTTATGCCACAAACAATGAAGCATCTATGAGCATCAGACAAACCCCTATCAATTTCAAGAGTCAAATAGAACACAATACAATAATACTAGGTGACTTTAACACACCTCTCTCACTACTGACAGATTTTCCAAACAAAATCTATATAAATAAATATTAGAACTAAATAATAAAATTAATAATTTAGATTTAACAGATATATAGAAAATTTCATCCATTAACAAGCAAATACACTTTCTTCTCAGTAGCACATGACTCCTTCTCTTAAACAGAATATATCTTACCACAAAGCAATTCTTATTAAATTAAAAATAAGAGATGGAATGAAACTAGAAATCAATGATAAAATTAAAAATAGAAGCTACTGTGACAGAGACTAAATAATACACAATTGAATGATGAATGAATAGTAGAAGAAATCAAGAATGAAATAAAATAATTTTAGAAGTAAATGAGAATACTGACACAACATATTAAATTCTCTGGGACACTATGAAGGCAATACTAAGAGGAAAGTTTATTGCATTGAGTGCATTCATTAAAAGAATAATGAGTCAATGAATAAATGAACTAACACTACATCTCAAAGCCCTAAAAATAATGAATAAACACCAAAAGCAGAAGACAGGAAATAATTAAAATTGGAGCTGTAATTAATGAAATTGAAACAAAAAAATGAAAAAATTAACAAAACAAAAAGTTGGTTCTTTGTAAAAATAGATAAAATAGATAAAACCCTGGCCATGCCAATAAAGAGAAAAAGAGAAGACTCAAATTACTAAAATACAAATGAAGAAGGAAATATCACAATGGACACATCTGAAATACAGAAGATAATTAAAAACTATTTTGAAAATTTATACACTAATAAAATAGAAAATATTGAAGACATAGACAAATTTCTAAAAACATATGACCTACCCAAACTGAATGAGAAGGTCTTACATGATTTAAATAGATGGAGTTTCAAGTAATGAAATGGAAAATGCCTCAAAAGCCTACCAACCAAGAAAAGCCCAGGACCAGATGGATTCTCAGCTGAATTCTACAAGACTTTCAAAGAAGAATTAACACCAATACTCCTGAAAGTATTCCATGTAATTATAAAGTAGGGAACCCTTCCAAACACATTTTATGAGCTAATATCATCCTGATACCAAAACCAGACAAAGGCACATCAAGAAAAGAAAATTTCAGATCAATATCGCTGAAAAACACAGATGCAAAAATTGTTAATAAAATTCTGACAAATTTCATACAAAACATATTAAAACATATTAAATATATTAAAAAGATAGTGCACCACACTCAAGTGAGATTCATTCCAAGGATTCAGGGTTGATTCAATAATTGGAAATCAATAAATGTAATACATGAAAACAAGAATAATATGATCATATCAATAGATGCAGAAAAGACATTTGTCAAAATACAGCATATCTTCATCTTCAAAACACAAGAAAAACTAGGGATAGTAGGAACATACCTCAATATTGTAAAAGCTATATATGCTAAACCCAAGGCAAGCATCATTCTAAATGGAGAAAACATGAAAGCATTCCTGCTAAAAACAGGAACAACACAAGGATGTCCTCTTTCACCAATTATCTTCAACATCAGCAACCCTAGCCAGAGCAATTGGACAAAAGAAAGAAATTAAAGAGATATGAATAGGTAAAGAAGAACTCAAAACTATCACTATTTGATGATGACATTCTATATCTAGAAGACCAAAAAAATTCCACAAGAAAACTTCTAGAACTAATAAATGAATTCACCAAAGTAGCAGGATATAAAATCAACACCCATAAATCAAACATGTTCCTATACATCAGCAATGAATCTACTGAAAGAGAAATTAGGAAAACTACTCCACCCAAAATAGCCTCAGAAACATACAAGCCTGAAAATCAATCTAACAAAAGAGGTGAAAGACCTCTACAATGAAAACTACAGAACACTGAATAAAGAAATTGAAGAAAACTTCAAAAGATGGTAAGGTCTCCCATGATCCTGGATAGACAGAATTAATATTTTCAAAATGGCCATACTACCAAAAGCATTGCACATATTTAATGCAATTCCGATCTCCAATCAAAAACAAATGGTATTCTTCATAGAAATAGAAAAAGCAATCATGAAATTCATTTGAAAAAATAAGAGACCAAAAATAGCTAAAGCAATCCTTAGTAAGAAAAGTGAAGCAGAAGCATTACAATACCAGATTTTAAACTATACTACAGAGCTATAGTAATAAAAATGGCATGGTATTATCAGCAATATAGACTTATAGACCAATGGAACACAATAGAGGACCCAGAGACAAACCCACATAAATATGATTATGTCATACCAGACCAAGGTTCCAGAAACATTCATTGGAGAAAAGATAGCCTATTCAACAAATGGTACAGGCAAAACTGGAAATCCATACATAGCAAAATAAAATTAAAACTCTATCTCTCACCATGCATAAAAATCAACTCAAAGTGGATCAAAGATTAAGGCAGCAGAACAGAGACCCTGTGCCTAATAGAATAAAAAACAGGCAAATCTTCACCATGTTGGCCTAGGATCTGACTTCCTTAATGAGACTTCTAAAGTGCAAGAAGTAAAGTCAAGAATTAATAAATGGGTATGTTCAAATTAAAAAGATTTTTCTCATCAAAGGTAACAATTAAAAATGTGAGGAGAAAGCCTACAGATTTGGAGAAAAACTTCACCACATGCACCTCCAATAAAGCATTAATCTCTAGGATATATAAAGAACTCAAAAAACTTAGCACCAAAAAATCAAATAACCCAATCAATAAATAGGCTAAGGAACTGAACAGACACTTCACAGAAGAATAAATACAATTGATCAACAAATATATGAAAAAGTGTTGAACATCTCTAGCAATTAGAGAAATGCAAATAAAAAGTACTCTAAATTTTCATCTCACTCCTGTCCAAATGGCCATCATCAAGAATTCATGCATCAATAAATGTTGCCAAGGATGTGGTGAAAATGTTTCACTCATACATTGATGATGGGACTGCAAATTGGTGCAACCACTATGGAAAGCAGTATGGAGAAAATTGGGAATGGAACCACAATTTGACCAAGCTATCCCACTCCTTGATTTATACCCAAAGGAGTTAAAACCAGCATACTAAAGTGACACAACCACATCAATATTTATAGCAGCTCAATTCACAACATCTATACTATTGAACCAACCTAGGTGTCCCTCAATAGATGAATGGATAAAGAAAATGTGGCATATATACTCAATGGAATATTACTCAGCTTTAAAGAAGAATAAAATTGTGGCATTTGCCAGTAAATGATTGGAGTTGGAGAATATCATGCTAAGTGAAATAAGCCAATCCAACAAAACCAAGACTGAATGTTTTCTCTAATATGCAGATACTAATTCACAATAAATTGGGGAGCACTAGGGAAGAATAGCATTACCCTAGATTAGGTAGAGGAAAGTGATGGAAGGGGAGGAGAGGGGATGTGGGGATAGGAAAGATAATAGAATGATACAGACATTATTACTGTATGTATGTATGTGACTGTATGACCAATACGATTCTGTAACATGTATACTCAGAAAAATGAAAAATTATATCCCATCTATGTATGATATATAAAAGTACATAAATGCAAACTACTGTCATGTATAACTAATTAAAAGAAATAAAAAGTTAAAGAAAATGACCATGTTGTAATATAAGTAGATTATACTTTTTTTGATCATTCTGGATACCATCATTGTCTAGAACAATGTATCTGTTTTTACTTTAAGAAGCTGATTATAAGAGGCTAAGGGAAAATTTTCTTGTTTTTTTATAATTCTGTAAAAATTAGCAAATGAACACAGACCTAAGTTATGGAATCTGAATCCTAGCTATATTTAAGAAGTTCATAAACATAAATGTGTGTACTCTCCATGTCTCCATTAAGAGTCTTCTGAAAGTAGGTTAATTAAACAGTTCTAAGTGTACTGTTGAATGTTAATAAATATTTAATAATATTAAGAACCAATACAGTGACAAAGTCATTTTTCTTTCTAGATACAGCTTTTTTTTCAATCATCATCCTTAATAAACAGATTTTAACTTATATACACTTTATTGTGATTATCATTTCTTTGTATCTGTCCTTTCCTGCCTTTGGATTAATCTTGACCTTATTTTTCATTACTTTAAGTTTTTTTTTATTTTTTTATTGGTTGTTCAAAACATTACATAGCTCTTGACATATCATATTTCATACTTTAGATTCAAGTGGGTTATGAACTCCCATTTTTACCCTGTATACAGATTGCAGAATTACATATGAAAGGTAGCAGAATACAACAGTTACTAATATGGCATTATGTAAAAATGTGGATGTGTAACTGATGTAATAGTTACAGCTTTTTAACTTAAGTAAAGCAATTATATCTATGAAGGCCACCTGTTCTATAACTAAGCATTTAGAACCTATAGTCTTTGAGAGAACTCCATAGCAGTATCTGCATTACTATTTAAATGGAGCAGTGTTTTATGAAAACCAGCATTCTTGTTGAAATAATATGGTAGATTAGCACAAAACAATCTGTTGGGATATGATGTGACACTTTTCAATATTATACATAAATTGATTTGAAAACTTCCTAGAATAGATTAAATTCATTTCTATTGTTTAATTTTAATTCCAACAAAACTTTCTATTTGTAATTCCAGAAAGATTCTTTCAAAGCTCTTTTCCAAAAGAACCAGTAAAATTGACATGTATATATGCTTCTATATAAGAACCCATATGTATGTAGCTATTCATAAACAAGTACATTCTTTTAACTAAAATTTATAGTATGAAGAAGGAGGAAAGAAGGCTAAAATTAGATATGCTTTTGACATGAGCTTCATGTTCTCGATGGAAAATTGAAGAGATGGTTTTACTTAATGTTTCATTTATATTTTTTACTTTAAGTGCTTTATAAATCTTTTATCACATTTATCTCTCCATTTGCTGTTCTTGTTAACCAGAATAACATTTCATTTAAGGTACAAACCTGGGATTGGATTACCTTTTGAATAAAATGTGTACTTTGAAGAAAAAAGTTTCCTTCATTGATCCAGAGATTTCAGGTATTGGGGGGGGGAAGAAACAGCATTTTTTTCCTTAGTCCTGAGACCTGTGAATTTTTCTTCTGCCTACTATGTGATTTTTGTTTCCAGAAACTTAAATATTTTGCCTAAGTAATTTATAACACTAAAATTTCTAATGACTGAATAAATTAAATATTTGGTATATTGAATGAGTACAAGTCTTATTAATTTCAACTAAAAATAAAACACTCTAAAGTAGAAAGCATATAAATATAAATATCTATTTTTAATGGATGTTCGTCTCAAAGCCAGACAATATAATTGTCTATCAATTTTTTATCATATTCCTAGAATTATATATGTTCAGAATAAGATAAATTCAGAGTTGGTTGAGGCTTTCTGTTCAGCACTACATGAAAATTTCAGTGCTCAGATACTAAATACAAATAAAGAAGTAGGTTCATTTTTTTTATCTTATTTTTATATCATTTACCTATCTAAATAAAATACTATTTAAAAATCGATTTTTAGTTCAGTGGTTTGAAAATGCAGAAGTGTTGGATTTCAATGTACTTATGAGAATGTTGGCGTAGCATGGAGACTTATTGTGCTTCTGTGTTCAAATTATGAAAACAAAACATTTCAACCTGGTAGTCTTTATGACACAATCTCAAATAGGTATAACATATCTTGCTTTTTGTTTTGCTTCTTATAAGCAATCAATAATCTTAACACCCTTCAAAGATAGAACACCTGTTTAATTCAAAAGAGTTTGTGATAGACAATGTGTATAATTGAATGAATCAAATAAAGATCCCTGTCCTGTTGCTTAGGGATAGAGTTATTTTGGTTAAGTAGTTTCCCTTATTCAGTTTTACATTTAACACAGAAGAGTATGTGTATTGCCAGGTACTGTGGTTATTTAAATACTTCAAGAACTAAACCTTGATACATGATAAATAAGTGCACATTTAAGAGTATTAAGGGCTCACCTTATTGTTTTTTAAATATTGTTCCTAGATTCCTGTAAGAAAATATTTAAAGGGAAGAATTGTTTCATTCCAAATTGTAGCACAAGTATCTCACAAAAAGTTCATACAATCCTGGGGGAGGATAACACATATGGAATAGAAGAAGTATATTTATCAAACCTAAAAGAACAAACTAGCTTCAAATTTAAATATTGTTCTAAATAAATTAAACTCATGCTAATAAAATTCAGGTTAAAAAATGTCTATTTTGTTCTACTGTTTTCTAGATGATGGTAAGGAAAATTCAAACTGCAGAATCACCTTTACCACTTTAAGCAGAGAAGAAAATGCTAAAGAAAATGTATCAGGGTTCCTATGTAATTGCCCAAGGCAAGATTAATTTAAAACTCAGTATCAATCAGGAACTTAATATTCCTTAAGTAATAAATTATATTAAGATATCACTCTCATTTTAATGAAGAAAGAAGAATATAGATTGAGTAACATGATGAGTTCAGATCAGAAAGAGGCAGAGCAGAATTGTTGTGTCCTAGGAGAAGCTAAGCTTATATAATTTTATTTTCCTAAAATCAATTTGCTTTTCCTGTAGTCATACAGGATTATATTTCCAGGGATCTTTTGCTTCTAAGGGTGACTTGTTTTGGCTAAAGCAATAGAAAGTTTTAAACCTTCTCTTTGAAATGTCCAGCATTTTCCTGAATAATATATTATTATCAGACCTCAGATTAGTTCCAATAATGATGATATGACAAAGCCCTCCAAGGAAAGAACACTGAGATCTTTCCCATTACTTAGATTTTGTAGATACAAAGAATCAGATGGTGGGGGATCCAAGATGGCAGGCCAGAGAGAGGCAGCATTCTGTGTCACTCTGTGACCTGGGTCTCAACTAGTGGAAATACTGCTTCTCTGAGAGTGATAGAGGACCCCTCCACAGCTGCTCCCACGTAGTAATCACAGCCTCCCTGAATGTGCAGAGCTCCAGGCCTCAATATTACAGCAGGACTACTTGCCCACGCTGTCTCAAGGGTCCCTTAGTGGGACCACCAGCATCAGGACTGGCAGAGAATTCCCAGACACCGCTCCCATGAAGGACACTCAGCAGCTACCCATGTGCAGGAACTCCAGCTACACTCCAGTGTGGATTCCCATCTACCAACATGGGCTCCCCCTGGTAGGCTCCATCTTGGGACTTGCAGCTTCTGCTATAGTCCCTTATGCCCACCTGGTAGCCTACCTGCACCTGGGGACCTTGCATAGTCTCTAAAGACAGCTAACAGCCACAACACTGCACATCACAGAGCTCATCTCTGAACATATCACACAACACTATTGCCTGGCTCCCCCCACCCAACCTACCACCCCCTAGCTGAAAGCAGCAGCCTCCATCTAGGGTCACCTCCATCGCAATCATTAGTTGGGGCAACTACCAGTTTGCAACACCAGATAGCCTGGTACTCATAGTTTCTAATTCCCCCAATCACAGCAGCCACTAACCAGCACAGTGACTGCACAATACAAAACAGTCCTTTGCAACAAGTGAGTAGCCAACAGAGTGCAACACACAAGATCTTCAAAGAGAAATGTTCATGATTAGAAAGTAGAAAAGGAGAGGGTGAGAGAGATAAACTTTAGAGACTAATTTAGAGGCCAGGAGCTGTGAGGTCTACAGGAGAGACTAGGAGATAAGACCAGGCACCCACATCACAGGAGCAAAGACCAAAGGAGATTCTTGAGGTGCAGTCTCCCACTGGGACAGATGGGTACCATACCCCACCTCCTAGTGCCCTGCAGTCAAGACCAATCCTCATACCCTGATAGCCTCGACCATCCTAAGGGCTGAGATACCAGCTAAGTACAGACAACCTCCCCTATTAGATGAAAAGGGAAACAAGAAAGATGTTGATCACCAACCAAAAAAAAAATTATTGTTTCTTCCTTCATGTTTTTCTTTATTTATTTTTTTCTACCTATTTTCCCACCTCACATTTTTCTTTATTTATTTTTTTCTACCTATTTTCCCACCTCACATCCCCCAACATTTGTGAAACCAAGTATTTTTCATGAATTTGGATACTGAAAACTGGAATGTCTAAATAGTATATTACAGTTGTGCTGTATATTCTTTTTTTCTTTCTTTTTCTCCCATTTTTAATATTGTTACATTTTAAAAAATGTTCTTAATATTTATGTGCTTTATGTACTCTACTGACTCCCCACTTACTTGTTTACTCCAAATCTCACTTTCTCTTTCTTTTCCTGCTTCTAATCTCCTTAAGATTCCTATTTCATACGTTCTAAGATATAATAACTCTATACGCTCACCTCCTACCTCCTCAGCATATCATTCTACACCTCATCCAAGGTTTTCTTTTCCCACCATCAGAAACTGTAAACCCATTTACAAACCTATATTGTAGATAATAATTGAATTCACCATTTCTGTATATTGTGACCAAACTGAAACATCTTAATAGCAACTATTAGGTTTAAGTTTGTATATTGGGATCTGTTAAAATTGTTCTCCACCCCCCTAAAGGAGAGGTATTGGAACCCGGCAGAGACCCTATAAGCCTATAGGATAAAACAGAGAAAACTGGAAATCCATATGCAACAGAATTAAATTAAACCCCTATCCCTCACCATGCACAAAACTCAACTCAAAATGGATCAGGGACCTAGGAATTAAACCAGAGATTGTGTGCCTAATAGAACAAAATGTAAGACCAAATCTCCATCATGTAGAATTAGGCCCCAACTTCCTTAATAAAACTCCTATAACACAAGAATTAAAATCAAGATTCAATAAACGGTATGCATTTAAATTCAAAAACTTCTTCTCAGCAAAAGTAACAATCAGTGAGGTGAATAGAGAGCCTGCATTTTGGGAGAAACTATTTACCACAAGCACATCAATCAGATAGAGCCCTAATTTCTAGGATATATAAAGAACTCAAAAATCTGAACACCAAAACAAAACCAAATAACCCAGTAAATAAATGGGCCAAGGAACTCAACAGACAATTCTCAGAAGATGATATACATCAACAAATACATGAAAAAATGTTGCACATCTCTAACAATTAGAGAAATGCAAATCAAAACTAAGATTTCATCCCACTCCAGTCAGAATGGCAGCTCTTAAAAACACAAATAACAATATGTGTTGGCAAGGATGTAGGGGGAAAGGCACACTCATACATTGCTGGTGTGACTGCAAATTGGGACTGCAAATATGGAAAGCGGTATGGAGCTTCCTTGGAAAACTTGGAAAGAACCACCATTTTACCCAGCTATCCCACTCCTCAGTCTATACACAAAGGACTTAAAAACAGCATACTCCAAGGCCATTGCCACATTAGTGTTCATAGCAGCACAATTCACAATAGGTAAACTGTGGAACCAACCTAGATGCCCTTCAGTAGATTAATGGATAAAGAAAATCTGGTATATATAAACAATGGAATATTATTCAGCAATAAAAGAGAAAAAAATCATGACATTTGCAGGTAAATTGATGGAGTTGGAAAAAATAATGCTGAGTGAAGTTAGCCAATCCCCCAAAACCAAATGCTGAATTTTTATCTGATATAAGGTTAGTGATTCACAATGAGGTTGCAGGGGTGGGGTGAGGTTGGGGGAGCATTGGAGAACTGAATGAACACTAGATACGGCAAAGTGGTGGGAGGTGAAGGGAGGTGGCATGGGGGTAGAAAAGATGGTGGAATGAAATGGACATCATTACCCAAAGTACTTGTATGAAGACATAAGTTGTGTAGCTCTAATTTGTGTACATCCAGAGATATAAAAAACATGTGTTCTATACTGGTAATATGAATTGTAATGCATTCTCCTGTCATATATATCAAATTAGAATCAATTTTAAAAAATTAAAAAGAATAAAATGGATCAGCTAATTTATGTACTTTTCATCTTCAAAGGAGATTTTTTTCCCAGTGCAACTGATGTGTGTGTCTGTGTGTGTGTGTGTGTGTGTGTGTGTGTGTGTGTGTGTGCATGCTCCTGCACATGGGAGCACATCTGCATGCATGTGCAATGACATGTCTGCTAGTGTTCATAAGTTAGCTTTCTGAAGAGGGAACAATCTAGATCTAGACCTGATGGATAAAACTCTTGATAAATTAAAGGTTCTGAGATTGGTCTCCAAAGGAAACTGGATTATAAAATTTTTCAAAAATATTTTTAAAAATTTTAATTGACATAACAATTGTGTGTATTTATGAAATGCAATATGAAAATTTGATATATTTATATTATGTGTAAAGATCAAATCAGCATAATTAGCATTTCTGAATACACATTTATTCACTTGTACCAGTAATTTTTGACCTCTTCTTTTTTAGTTCTTCCTAAAATATTTTATAAGTTATTATATACTATAATGACCCAGCTGCGTTGGAAGAGACTAGAACTTACTACTTCCATGCAATAACATACTTTGGTACTTGTTCTACAAACTCTGTTTGTCCTTCCCCCTACTCTTCCTATTGTATAGTCACTACTATTCTAATTTTCACTTCTATAAAATCAGCTATTTAACTGCTATGAGTGAATAAAAACATGCAAATGATGGAACTTTGTGTGAAAATATTCTAATATAAAAGAAGATTCGTGAAATGCAACATTTGAAAGCCAGAATGGAAGAACTGCCCAGGAGAGTCAGTGGACCTGCAATAAACTATCAAGTTAGCATAAAATAAATTTAAGTTACTGAGTTTCTGAGGATTTTATTAGAAGTACCACATATTGCTCCAATTAATACACACTGATTTCAAAAATTATGCTTAAAACCAAATAACCCATTTTTTGAAAAGTACAATGGGAAAAATGAAATTATTACAAACTTTGATATTTATAGATTTAGAATTATTTTCACAGAATTATATGGATCCTAGTTAAATAGTATGTTCATGCAAAAGCACAGTGATAAGGACATGAAGATGAAGTGCAGTACAAAGAAAGAATTTCAAAACTAAAGAGAACAGAGAGCATAAGTGGGGGATATTTAAAATGACACAGGAGGAAATGAGAAATTAATATTTGAACCCCATAGTCTAACAGATTTCTCAGCATTTGTAATAGGTTGTTGAAAGAATCAGAATATTTTTCTAGTTTCTACATCTATTCTTAGGTTCTATTTTTGTCTTAATTTGTATAAAATGTGTATACATTTTCCACTACATCTTCCATAATACAATTTCCATGATTTCCTATTTGAACATTTCATCAGCCCCATATTAAGAGGTAACCCAAATGTTCTTGACAGGTTTCTGGTAGACCACACCTGATATTTACATTTGGAATACTATTGTCTAACTGGGCAAATCAATTGAACACAACATTGTGCATGATCTAACTTGAGAAAGATCATCGTTCACTCTTCCTATACTCACTACTTTCTGGGAAGTTTAAAGATCATTAAAATAAATAATATATGCTTGGGGTAAAATCATGCTCCTGACTAGCACCACACTTTCTTTTGCTATTATTACTTTTTTAAATATAATTTTTAGTTGTCAATGTACCATTATTTTATATATATATATATATATATATATATATATATATATATATATATATATATATATATATAGTGCTTAGAATAAAACCCAGTGCCTCACACATGCTAGGCAAGTGCTCTACCATTGAGCTACAACCCCAGCCCTGCTATTATTGCTTTAAAGAAACATTATGAGAATAATCCTTGATCAGGTGTTCTTTAGAATTAATTCATTTTCTACTCAGTGTTCTTTCTTTCTACAAAACACCAAGAACATCTAAACAATGTATAAAACAAGTATTTTGCTCCCACATAATGTGGTCATCTAAAGGAAATAAACCATTGACACAAAAATATTTTTACACTTTTTCTTCCACTCACTTTTCTAGCAACAGCACTGGTTCTCTTATGAGCATCTCTATTTTTCTCTAAGATAATAGATTATTCTTTGTCATTGGATCAATCACAAATTCACATTTTATCTAAGTTTCATGCTATAAATACGTTACTTTGTCCTCCTTTGGAACCCTTAGAATTCCTTGCATTTATGTGTCTCAGAAAACACATAAGAGCAGAATATACAAAGCCACCCACAGAATCGGAACTGAGGTCATTAGCATTTAGCTAACACCATGCCAATGGAAAGTGAGAAGCTAATTCAAGCTTCTGTTCCCTGCATCTCTATAATCACAGTGTTTCTCAGAGTGGTGAATCTTTGTTTTGCTTTCTTTCCATATGTTTGGGGTGGGAACTGAGTGGGGGTCAGCAAAGGACAATTCACTGTAATTATCTTCAGGAACAAAGAAAACAGAAAATTAAGTTAAACATTAAAGTAATTAACTGCAAAATTATTGCTTTCAACTCTGAGATCATTCTTTCTACATAATTTAAAGTTTATATACCAAATTGCCTAACTGAAAATGCAGCTTTGGATATTTTGATTCTCCATTTGATTCACACTGACCAAAATTTCATTGTGTTGAGCCAGGAAATGTGTGCCCTCCACCATAATTTGTGAAGTTAAAAAATAATGAGGCATGCTTTTAATTTGCATTCTTATTTTTCCTCAGGCAATGCAGTATCCTCCAAAGATGTTATTTCTCACTCCTCAATTTATTTCCTATGCAGATAAATCAAATAAGGAGGAAAAAAAGTTGCATGAAATCAAGTCCTTTAGCAATAACTCAGTTAAAATATTGGTTTTAACATTGCGTTGACTACAAGACAATTCTATACTTCTTTAAGAAACAGAAGTTTTAGAATTTAAAACTTAGATAAAATCTGTGATAAAAGTTTTTTTTTTTTTTTCAACTAGCCTGAGGGCTAGAAGAAAATGGATCATAAGTTTGTGGCTGCTGGTAATTTAATTTACCATCTGGTTGAAACAGATATGAAACACAACTATTTATTTTTTGACTATGCTATTTAATAGCTGTGATATGAGTATTTATCAATGCAAGTCACATAATTTAAGTTCCACGTGGGCAGAAATGTAGCTTACCAACATATTTCCAACATGGGAATTAATGGCCTAAATTAGATGCCAGCTAAATAAATGCCTTTAAAATTTTAAATAGTTGGATAGATAAAAAAAAAAAAAACAAAATAAAACAATAGGTTCTGCTATCTTTTAAGTTCAAAATAGTCTGAAAAATTTCCACCAGCTTGCTGGAGCAATTGGGAAAAAATACACACAGTCCCTGGGCATTAGTTTCCTTATTAATGAAATGGAGAATTCTATTATTCAGTTCCGTGGTAGCTGCACTGATGAAGTAAAGTCCTGGATCCATCCTGAGCTCCATGTACAGTATGTGATTGGCCATGGTACCAGTTCTCTGTATCTAATTTGCAGCTGCCAACTTCCACGGATGTTATGAAGTTCACCTTCTTCCTCTTGCCTTAACAAAGACGGCAAATGCATGTGTTTGGTGTCGTCATTCCTTAGAGACTTCTTTCTCCTCCACAGAAGCCATGGAGAGGAAACTGAATTGATGTTTTCTCTCTCTACATCCTGAGGGGGATTTTTAAAATAGCACTTGTGTTCAGAAGGGGAAGTTTTCTTAACTTAGGCAAACCAAGCAAATGAAATGATTATAAGCTAAACAGAGTTCTTTAGGGATATGAGCCAAAACCAAATATTATGCAGTCTTCTAGAAGGTAAGATAAAGTGCATTTTCTGCCATAGGAAAAGAAGCACAATAATGTGGAGTTTATTGATCCATAGATCAGGATCACATTAAATGTATTTGATGAAGTATAATTTGCATAAACTAACCTTTTAAAAACTCTACTGTTATTTTACACTGACAAAGTGACATGATATATAGTAAATAAAGTATTTTTCAAAATAAAATGATTGATTTTACTGTATCATGCATGTTGCAAGCACACTACTTACGTTTTAAAAATAGCATTTCTAAAGTTCCTTCTCTGCTTAATTAGGTGTTTGTTCACAAATTGATGGGGGGGAGTAAAAGAGTGCATACACTTGGAAATTAAATGTTTACAATGTTTAATCATTTCCTATTTTTCTTGTGATGTATAGATAGTAAGCCAATTTCTAAAAGTTAACAAGTAAAATGAACATTTGTTAAGAATCAAAACATCTTAGTCTCCCTCTGCTGAAAATACCTTTAATTCAGTTAATTCCTGATGGATTTGATACTCTTATTGAAAATCATAGTAGATTCAAATAGGATAATTTGAATTGTAGGTGAAGATGATAGGTAGTTCACGCCAACAGAAAACACATCTTTCTCTGATTCTCAATCAGTAAACTTTAGGTTGAATTTTTGGAAGTGATGTGTTGAATCTGCTTTATGTATGCCATTTTAATATTAAATGTAAATCTTAAGGAGTCTTTGAAAAATTATTGAAAACTTCCTAAATTTTGTTAGGTTTATTACAACTGTTTGGATATTATCTTTTCTTAAATTAATAGTATCAAGTTAGGATTCAACTCTCTATTAGGAGGCTAGAATGCCAAGATATCATCCCACCATTTCTAAATAGTATTTGTCTTATCATTTGGTTTTATGTTATTTGCACTATAAAATTATGGGTTGAGGTTACATTTTTAGGTCCTCTTTAATCTCCAGTGAATGAAAATTAAAGAAAAAATGATCTGTGGGATATTTACTGTGCTTTAGATTCTTTGCTAGAAGAAGAGAACTCTAGAAAAAGAAAGAAAACATACAATCATATTTTCCTAATGATCTTTAAAATCAATTGAACCAGATACATGTTGAATACGGATGGCACATGGGAGTATTCAACTTTCTCTACATCATGACTAGTTTATAAGAGTAACCTTGAAACAGCAATGCACTTCCAGGAGACTTCTTACAATTTCATATTATTTGTTTTTTTAAAAAACACTCTTTTCATCTATCATGCTCTAGAAATCTCTTTCTGTACCCTGAATCCTCTGTAGTAACCTGAACAAAGTTTATTTCTGCTCCAGTTCCCTTGTTTTGGGCTGTTGTTTATTTCCTTTTGTCTTTGTCTTTACTCTTTGATAGGTTCTACTTCTGATTCTATTTAAAAGTATATGTTTACTTTGAAGATCAAAGTTACATATGTGCATAATAAATACAGATTTATTATAATGATTATAAAGAGAAAAGCAAAATCTTATTTTCAGAGGTAATAGCATATTTTTAAGAGTTTTCTATGGTTTAAATCTATGTATAATATTTTTTTAAAAAAATGGGATTGAAGAAAGAATTCATGAAAATTGACATCAGAGAAGGAATGAGAAACACAATATCCAGTGAGAGATGTTGGCTCTTATGACGTTTTTTCTTTCTTTTAGAATTGATGAATTCTAGAGGTTTTCAGTGGCATTTATTTATTTATTTATTCTCTCCAGTGAAAACAGTAGTCTTGGGGTTGAGTTAACTTCATTTTTACACAGAAATGACTGAGAACTCAAGTTGGCAGCATAGAGTCTTGAGAACCGTTTGTTAACCTACGAGATTTTAATTAGCAAACAAAACCACACAAAACCTCTGACTTTCAACTTGAAAATTGACTCATTCATTCTTTAAGTAATTTGAGCAAATGAAGGTATTATTAATTTTATAAAAACATTGAAAAATGAAACAAATTTACAATTTTAATATTCTACCCAGAAATGAATTCAAGAACATACTTAAATAATTATTTTCCAACAACAGAAAGTAAATTTTTTTAGGTAGCTTCAATTGATTAGCCTAATTACAAATTGTACCTACTAAATGTATTTAATAATAAGAAAAAATAAGAAATAAGCACAGGTTTTCTCCATTTTCAAAATTACAAAAATATTGGTTTTAATTATTTTTTTAGGTTTTGTTCCATATAATTATTTCTAAGTATTTTTTCTAACATACAATGCATTTTCTTAGTTTCTGTCTTTCCCAGAAAATAAATTTTAACTAGTTAAGTAGATTGTAAATTCCTTGAACTTATGGAAAACATAAAAGTTCACATTTTCCCCGACGGAGTGACTTATTCAGGGTTAGTGTCATAATAAGTTCTTACATTTATAGAATGTAAAAAGGATATAGAGAGTAAAATGAATGAATATTTTGAGTAGGCCACTCAATCTAAATTTTTCATAATCACTGGAATATGATAAAACTGTAATAATTTGTTACATTAATTATTCTAGGCCCTACTTCCAAGAAAACCATTCATTTCTCTTTGAAGTAGAATTCTTCATTTTTCAGTAAATGAGGTGTAGTCAATGAACTGGAACACAAATTCTTCTTGACAAAGACCCACCATCCTGTTTCAGCAAGTAGTCAATCTGATTAGTCCCCAAACCAAGACCTTTGTGGTAATCTTAAATATGACATCTCATGCAAAGAGTTATTTAACAATTGCACAGAAGTTAAAGTAGCAAAAAGCAGATTAGGGTTGTGGACACCAGCAGTATATCATCAGCAGTATTTCTGACCAAAAAAATCATTAATTTTCCAGAAAATTTAATAAAGTCATGATTAATAAATGCCTCCCAAAAGCCTATATCAAAGTCACTCTGTTTAGGTGATAAATGTAAACAGGCAGACCCTGCTTTGCCAAAATCTGTATGTTTCACTTACACTGCTCCCTGATTGATTTGTCCATTGTTCTAATATAAAATTTATCACAATGAGGTGGACAATTCATTGTGTGCATTTCTAACCAGGGAGTTTTAAATAGGCAAAATGTTTCAGGGTCTTAACATGTTGCTTAGGTACTGAAATTCTCTCTCTCTCTCTCTCTCTCTCTCAAATATTATTTGAAAACTAATGAGATGATGTCTAAAAACCTCAAAAAATAGCATTTACAGAAAAAAAAATAGAAATCTCACATCTTACAAATTTAATTTACTTGAAAGCATTTTGACACATTCTTTCCTCAGGTAACATTTCCACTGCCCTCAATGTTTTATTCCTTGTGAGGGATCCATCTGTCATTAAACTTAAATCAATCAGAAATGGGATGATGTCTTGAACCACAAATAGAAGCATGCACCATTACTTAAAAGCTGGTTGAATTAAATTATAGATATGGCATTCTTCTCTCTATTTAAAACATGATCCATTGAGTAGTAAAACGTATTTGGTTTCAAATCATTTACTCTTTGATGCAGTCATCTGCATGACTCAATTCTACTGTTATATTTTGATGTAATCTAAAACTCAGTAAATGAATTTAGCAGATCCCATGAATATCTCATTAGGAAAAGTAGATGTCTGTATTTAAGATAAAAACTGGTGATAGATGGGATATGCCTCTGAGTTTCTGATGTGTACTTGAGTTTTGGAAAGCAAGGAATTTAAATATAACCTTCAGATAAGCAGATAAGGCAGTACACCATAAATCCCTTTATAATTTTAGAACTGAAGTGAAAATAGAAGACTAAGAATACTGAGTAGATGGTATAGCACATTGCATGCCTCCCCAGTTTGCAAACACTTATATGTACTTTGTTCCTTCTCAACAAAAGAATAAAGAAAGAAAAAGTTCTTTTTCTTTTAATTTAGAAGAAAAGGACTTAAGACTTTCCAATTATAATTAAAACGCTATTTTATATCATGAACCCACATCTATAGAAATAATATAGCTATTTTAAACATCAAATGTTTGATACTATTTTCTCAAGGATATTGTAAAAATTAAATAATTTGAAATAAATGCATTCATTTGAGAACCATAAAGATATAATTTAGGTGATCAGGAAAAATGATCAAAAATTATATCAGAAGACATTGTTTTGCAGATTTATGTTCATAAGGTTATGTTTTATATCTTTGGGCAGCACTATAACCAAAATCATAATTGAGAAAAAGTACATTAGTTTAAAGGATCCTATTTTGTTTTGTTTTGTTTTGTTTTTGTTTTTGATCAGATCTTCCTGGGTTGTGAAAGTTGACCTTTAACTCTTGGGCTACAATGATCCTTTGCCTCACCTCCTGAGTAATTGATGAACAAACACACATCAGGGTGCCCAGTCAGAAAAACAAACAAACAAACAAACAAACAACAACAACAACAACAACAAAACACATTTTTCTGCCTCCCCAAATAAGTCTCATATCCTGCTATAAGAATTATTTCATTGATTCTGAATCCACATTCATTAAATTAGTGATGTTTTGGTTTCAGAGACACCCTGAATTATAGTACTATGGAGTATCCTAATATTGATTTACAAATCCTACCCAAAAGCCTAAAATTTAAATTTTTTTTGGTTAAGTGTTTGCAATTACAACTCTATGACTCAAATTACAAATATTTCCTTTAATTATAATCTAATTAAAAATTTGAAATACTTTGTTTAATTTAGAATATATAAATTCTATTTTCTCTGTTTGCATCTACAGATATATATTTAGGTCTTTGACTCAGATAATTAGTATCTCTCCTGCTCTTCTGACTTAACCCACCTGTGTCCTTACTGAGAGGAATCCTTTTGGCTCTTGAATGGTTGACTCTGGCTCTAAAGAGTATATAAGCTGTTTCCAGGTAGCTGACAAATGTACTTCTTACCTGCAGCTTTATTAATACCATTTATTACATTTTAAATGCTGAATTGAATTTCATATTATTAGAATATAAGTGTCTTCAAAATATTCTTATTAAACTATATATTACCCCATTTTTATTTATTGTACTTTATTTTATTGTTTTACGGGGATTGAACCCACATTCACTTAGCCACTGAGCCACATCCCCAGCCCTTTTTAATATTTTATTTAGATACTGAATCTCCCTGAGTTACTTAGGGCCTCTCTAAATGGCTGAGACTGTCTTTGAACTCATGATCCTTCTGCCTTTCGAGTCACAGGGATTATGGGCATATGCCAACATACTTGGCTATTTCCATGTTTTTTATCAACAAATATTTTTAATCTGAGTCAACATCATTATGAGGATATTTATAATTGTTAAGTCTTGTTGGTGTATGATTCCCTTGAGAAGTATGCAATGTATTTCTTTATCCTTTTTGATGTCATAGACATAGATAATATGCCCCCCACCCTGGGCTATCTCCCCATAATGTATCTCAGCACTTAATCTTGCAAATAAAAGTTCAAGATCAGCTTGATTTCTTTTTCCTTATGACTTTCTCATAAAGACAGAAAATTTATATTTAACTGTATGATTTGCTGAACAAGCACATTAAAATAAAATGAAGTTTTCTAAGTTATTTTATTTTTAATAAGTTCTTTAATTTGTTTTCTTACTCTTTAGAACCATTCAAAACTTTCAAATGCTTCAACATTCATTGCTACAACTTCCTTGTTACTTTAACCCACTTTTCAAAAATGTATCTTATTTGCCTCATGGGTAATCAGTATTATC
This sequence comes from Callospermophilus lateralis, assembly GCF_048772815.1. Taxonomy (NCBI): domain Eukaryota; kingdom Metazoa; phylum Chordata; class Mammalia; order Rodentia; family Sciuridae; genus Callospermophilus; species Callospermophilus lateralis. The sequence continues at coordinate 4,331,586 of NW_027510917.1, forward strand.
TTTTATACCTTGGGAAATAATAAAAGAAATAATACTTTTTCTATAATTAAGCATTTAAATACATCTTATATTTTCTATTGAAAAAGATTTTGAATAGATTTCAAATAACTGAATTTGATGATAATTTTTTAAAAGGGGAAACCTTAACAATTTTTCTGTTTCAATGAACAATAAAAATTTTATACCTTTAAAGTGAATGCACTTAGCAGTGAACCACATAGATGGCATATATATACCAGAGTGGTGGACTCTGTAACCCTCCACCAGGATATGAGCTCCATGAAGGTTGTCAACACCTACAGCAGATTCTATAGAGAATGCTCTCCAAACCATACATACTTTGTGAATCAAATTGGATAGATGTTGTTAATTTCACCTGTCAAATGTGTCATTTCTCTCCCTAGGCAAAATGTGTCATTGGCTTTGCCTCTGAAATACAAAGTGAATATGAAAGGATTTGTACTTATAATTTTGGCAGATTTGCTTTCAGGTTTTCTACAAACACCATTTGACAAATGATAATTTTATTTAGTTTTAAATCTCTATTTAAATGAAAGTTGATCACATATCTATTAGCAACACTTCAAGTACACACTGAATTTAGGGACAAGCAGAATATGGATTAAAAATTATGATAAAATAAGTATTTCTCAAAAATTCAGAAAAATGTGTGTGAAGTAATTGTCATTGGCAATGTGATTCTGAATAGATATGTTTCCTTGTTTTTTCATAATCTCAAGGGTGTAACTTCCTTCTGACTGCCAAGGTTCCTGGCAACTACAAAGCCCCCTCTCAAGCTGTGTCACCTGATGCTTTAGCTTGAGCAAGTTTACTCCATGGGTCTATTGGGTAGTTATAACATCCAAAGGCAATGACTGCAAGGTCTTTTCCAGCTTTTCAGATGCCAGAACAGCTTTGTTCCCACATATATATCAGTTTTTGGTTTTCCTGCTGTTTCTCCTATTCTTTGGTCACATTCTTACACATTCATTCTTATTTGCATTGCTTTTCAGATCTGATTTATGCTTTTCAGGTTAAAATGAGAAATTAATGTGCATGATACCAGATATATTCTTTACATTATATTCTATAAATATTATTGTAGATCCACTTAGAAAAAAATAAACAAGCGTATCTCTCTGGTAGTGAAGCTAATGTAAATGTAGAAACTGAGTAATATCAAAGTGAAACCAACAATCAGCCTGGAGTAGTTTCAGATATGTGTGCTATTTACATATCTTAGAGAATCAAGAAGTTATCATAATTTTCAACAAGCCTAAAAAGGACTTCTGCATGTGCATGCACACACACACACAAACACGCACACACACAAAACCAGTATATTATTCTTCTCTTAAGAATTATTTCAACTGGGCATAGTGGCACATGTCTGTGATCCTAGCAGCTTGGGAAGCTGAGGCAGGAGGATCACAAAGCCAGCCTCAGCAAGTTAGCAAGGGCCTGTCTCTAAATAAAATATTAAAAAGGGCTGCAATGTGGCTTAGTTGTTAAGTGCCCCTGGGCTCAATATCCGGTACAAAAAAAAAAAGAATTATTCCAATATTCATAAGGAATTTGATTGCTTATTTTTACAATGAATTGCTGGACATTTAATTTGGTGTAAAAATGCTATTGCATTTTACAAAAGTACTTATTATGAATTTCTCATTTCATTTCTATATAAATTTACAAAGTATTAATATCCCATATTCTAGAAAAACTAGACTCCAAAATGTTTATTCTTTCTACCATATTGTGCTACAAGGTTATTTTTTAATATAGAACTGGGGTTTGGGACAAATATTAATGCTAACACTTAATTTGAATTTATGGGTTTATATCACAATGATCACAATGTACATCATGATAGTGACATTATAATCAATGTAAATCATAAATCATCTCTTAAAGAAGCCAGATCTTAAATTTTATCATTGTGGTGTGAAATTCTTAGTCCATTTACTTTGTATGGCAATTATAATTTTGCTTAACAATGTAAATCAATGTTTCTCTGTCTGTCTTTCTCTCTCTGTCTCCTCTCTCTCTTTTCTTCTTTCTCCCCCTCCCCCTAACAGGGTAGGATTTTCATATTATCCTGGAAAGGAAATGGAGACAGGAGAGGATGTCTTTAGTACCAGAAATACAATCATTATCAAGAAACAAAATAAATGACTAATTTGTCTGTATTTTCATGGGATTCTTCATGGGAGTAAGTAGAAGTGGAAATATTCTTAATAAGAGAGAATAATTCTGAAGAATTTGGAATGGTACACTGCAAACAGCCAACCCTATTTATCAAAAAGCAGAATAAGATAATTATAAAGATCACAAAGATCATGAAGTAGAATCATGGGACCACAGACAGAAGACAACATGGATGTAAGTAAAAATCAAGAGACACGAGACTGCAGGTAGTGAACATCAAGCATGGTGAGAAATAGAGCAAAGAGCACTTCCTCAAAATCTCATCTGACAGATAACCCTAGTTGGGTTAGGTATACTTACTCTGAAAAAAAAGTTAATTATAATTTCGACTAATCCTATTTTCAGTAGCTTAGCTCATCATCATTGATCATTGAATTTTTTTTAAAAAAAGGCCTTCTAAACTGTCATTCTATACAATGTACTAGAATCTAACCTACATTTTTTGGATGCCAAGGGCCATCTTGTTTGCTTTATATTTATATTCAGTGGTCCTAGCTCTGCTTCTGGCAGGTGACATGTGCTCATAAATGCATGCTGGATTAAACTAATCATTTCAGCAGCAATAATAATAGTGACAGGAACACAGAGCACACAATACACTTTTTAATTTGGAAGAAAATATCCAGAAAAATATTGTATTATCAAAACTAATAACAAAAATTTAAGCAATACATTATTAAATTTCAATATTTGTTAAACAAATAGACAAACTGAACCATGGTGGTCATAATCAAGTGTTCTTAAATATTTTAAGAATTTTTTTTTTGGTATTGGGGATTAAACTCAGGGCACTTGACCACTGAGCCACTTCCCTAACCCTATTTTGTATTTTATTTATAGTCAGGGTCTCACTGAAAGACCTTTACTTAGTGCTTCACTTTTGCTGAGGCTGGCTTTGAACTTGTGATACTCCTGCCTCCACCTCCCCAGCAGCTGAGATTATAGGCATGCACCACCATACTGGATTATTGTAAGAATTTTTAAAGAGGTATTTTAATTCTAAGGAAGAAACAATGATTGTTCAAAGAGGTATTTTAATTCTAAGAAAGAAACAATAATGGATCATATGTATCACAAAGAACGTAGAAGTTCTTTAAATGCAATTGTAAACTCAGCCAAGCTTGTTTCAATTTTAAAGTGATATTTTTTGTAAAGTTTTTTCTCAGCAAGAGAAACAATAAGAGAAGTAAATAAGGAGCCTACATCCTGGGAACAAATCTTTACTCCTCACACTTCAGATAGAGCCCTAATTTCCAGAATATACAAAGAACTCAAAAATTTAAACAATAAGATAACAAATAACCCAATCAACAAATGGGCCAAGGACCTGAGCAGACACTTCTCAGAAGAGGACATACAATCAATCAATAAGTACATGAAAAAATGCTCATCATCTCTAGCAGACAGAGAAATGCCAATCAAAACCACCCTAAGATACCATCTCACTCCAGTAAGATTGGCAGCCATTAGGAAGTCAAACAACAATAAGTGCTGGTGAGGATGTGGGGAAAAGGGTACACTTGTACATTGCTGGTGGGACTGCAAATTGGTATGGCCAATATGGAAAGCAGTATGGAGATTCCTGGGAAAGCTGGGAATGGAACCACCATTTGACCCAGCTATTGCCCTCCTCGGACTATTCCCTGAGGACCTTAAAAGAGCATACTATAGGGATACTGCCTCATCAATGATCATAGCAGCACAATTCACAATAGCTAGACTGTGCAACCAACCTAGATGCCCTTCAATAGATGAATGGATAAAAAAAATGTGGCATATATACACAATGGATTATTATGCAGCACTAAAAAATGACAAAATCATGGAATTTGCAGGGAAATGGATGGCATTAGAGCAGATTATGCTAAGTGGGAAAGAGCATGAGGAAAAGATTAACATTAAACCGAGATGAGTGATGGGAGGGAAAGGCAAAGAGAAGGGAAATTGCATGGAAACGGAAGGAAACCCTCATTGTTATACGAAATCACATATATGAGGTTGTGAGGGGAAAGGGGGGGAAGGGAGAGAACTGAACAACAACAGATGAGGTAGAGAGGGAAGATGGGAGGGGATGGGAGGGGGGATTGTAGGGGATAGGAAAGGCAGCAGAATACAACAGTCACTAATATGGCATTATGTAAACATTGTGAATGTGTAACTGATGTGATTCTGCAATTTGTATTTGGGGTAAAAATGAAAGTGCATAACTCACTTGAATTAAACGTATGAAAGATGAAAAAATGAAATAAAAAAATAAATTTAAAAAAAATCTGTGCTTTTTACACTCTGAGTATGTGACTATCATCTTCAACAGTGTGAATTCTCACTGGAATTTTTGTGTCAGTTTAGTAGACTTTAAAAATTATATCATAATGTAGTCAAAATATTATCTATGCCAAGAGTTTACACATCACCATAGTGAACTGAAATTCAGAACAGAATTTACAAGCCAACTTGTGTTTTCATCAAAACTTTACCACATTTTAACTAACCTATTAAGTAAACTATTAATCCCTCTGAGCCTCAATTTGCTCTTGTAATATAAGAATGCAATCTTTATGTACAAAACATATTGGAAGATAAATATGAATACTATATATCGATATATCTGAAACAGTAGGCACTTAATAAAAAATTATTGATATTATCAAAGTGGGCCTTTCTTTTTACCTTAGAAGTTTATTTAAATGTAAGCAATTATGAACATTATTACAGAGTCCATGTATTTAATGTTACTACATTTGAAGATAAAATTGTTTCTCAAAAATATATATGTCTTTTGATTCTCTTATACTGATATCTCTGGAAAGATTTCCTCTGTAGTGATGTGTTTCAGTGGTTATCTTGGTCCATTCTGGCTGCTATGACAAATTTTCATTAGTTGGGTTGGTCTATGGAAAACAAATTTGTTTCCCAATGTTTGAGGGTTTGCAATAAAATTCAATCTGGTGAGGACTTGCATCCTGGTTCATAGAGTGCTGTTTTTCTGATGAATCCTGGTGTGTCAGAAAGGTGAGGCTCTCTTTTATAAGGGGGTCTTTTGTATAAGGACATTAAAACTATTCATGAGTGCTTTACTTTCATGTCCTAATCACCTCTTCAAGACCCCAACTCCCCAAAACCATCACTTTGGGGGTTAGGATTTGAACATATAGCTTTTGGAAAGATATAAATATTTCTTTTATATTGATAAGTCCCATCAAGAAAGTCCAAAATTTTGTTTTAACTAGACTGCATTGTTAGATAATCAAGAAATAAAAGTTTATTTGAATTTTAAAAAATACTTTTTACAGAGTGGAGGTGTCTAAAATATATTGACATATTTTCAAATGGAATACTCTGAAATTTCTTTCAGGTACTTGGAAGATTTGTCCTGATAAATAGATGTTAACCCCACACTGACCTAATATAGAGGTCAGATATTAAGGAATAGATGTAGGTCAATAAAACTGTCAAGTTAGAATTTGTTTGTCAAGCTAGATGTCCCAATAAGCTAGTAAAATATCTGGGTGCGGGGGAGACAGGGTGGGGAGAGGGAAGGAGAAAGAGAGAGATTACATGTGAAATGGTTGCAATAGAATCTTGGAGGGAAGTTTAGGATCAGTGAGAACAAAATAAATACACAAAGGTGGAAGAATGCTCACAAAGAAAGTAGATGAAAAATCTACTTTTTCCTTTCCAAAAATTTTTTTCTTTTATTTTTTTCTTTTATTTATTTTTTACTTTAATTTGTTATATATGACAGCAGAATGCATTACAATTCATATTATACATATAGAGCATAATTTTTCATATCTCTGGTTGTATATAAAGTATATTCACACCATTTGTGTCTTCATACATGTACTTAGGGTAATGATATCAACCTCATTCTAACATCATTTTTACCTCATGACACCTTCCTTTCCCTCTCACCCCTTTGCCCTATCTAGAGTTCATCTAATCTTCCCATGCTTCCCCTCCCAACCCCACTTTGAATCAGCCTCCTTATATTGGAGAAAACACTAGACATTTGGTTTTTGGGAATTGGCTAACTTCAAATAGCATTATCTTCTCCAACTCCATCCATTTACCTGCAAATGCCATGATTTTATTCTCTTTTATTGCTGAGTAATATTCCACTGTGTATATATACCGCATTTTCTTTATCCATTCATCTACTAAAGGGCATCTAAGATGCTTTCACAGTTCAGCTATTGTGAACTGTGCTGTTATAAATATTGAAGTGGCTGCAACACACTGTAGTATGCTGATTTTAAGTCCTTTGGGTAAAGATCAAGGAGTGGGATAACTGGGTCAAATGGTGGTTCCATTCCCAGCTTTCCAAGGAATCTCCATACTTCTTCCATATTGGCTACACCAATTTGCAGTTCAACCAACAATTTATGACTGTACCTTTTCCCCCACATTCTTTTTTTTTAAAATAGCTCTGCTAGGGCTTGAACCCAGAGCCTCTCACATGCTGAGCCAGCATTCTACTCCCTCTCTCCAGCTATTGCTCTTCCTGCTGAATAGTGACTAGTAGTTTACCCCCAAGTGATCTACCTACCTTACCTTCTCTATGCAGTGTGAAGAGATAAAAAAATGTATACTTCAAAAACATTGGAGACACATTTCTTTTTTCATAGATTGGTATTTGAACTTCATTATTGGTTTTTTATTAAAGCCAAGTTTGTGCACCTGGCATGTGAAACAATTTGTTGTAGATAGAGGTCTTCATAAGACTGAGTTTACCTATATATGCATGAATCTGTTAGTCATAAGAGAGGAGGAGACAGGGTAAAGAAAAAAAATATTAGGCATGTTAAATACTACTAGATATAGAACTGTTAGCTTGAGCTGGGAGAATAATGAATTTCTACTTTCCCCACCTCCAGGATGCAGCATGGATATCTCTGGGTACACAGCTGGAATGAACACTGAAATGTAAACCAGTAAATTATATTATTCAGAATTGCTTCCTTAGGAAATTTCAGGTGGCTTTTAAGGAAGTTTTGTCTAACCTATAGGCACTACCTTAAATTAACATATTTTTGGCAGATATTTGCTAGACACTATGAAAAGTACAATTTTCTTATTGATTAGTTCTAATTTAAGAAAATGTTACATTGCTGGTGGGACTGCAAACTAGTGTAACCACTCTATAAAGCAGTATGGAGATTCTTTTAAAAACTAGGAATGGAACCACCATTGACCCAGTTATTCCACTGCTTGCATATATCCAAAAGACTTAAAATCACTGTATTACAATGATATAGCCACACCAATGTTTATAGCAGTAAACTTCACAATAGCTAAGCTATGGAGCCAGCCTAGGTGTCCTTCAACCAATAGATGGATAAAGAAAATATGGTATATATACACAATAGAGAATTACTGAACTCTAAAGAAGAATTACTTTATGACATTTGCTTGTAAATTGATGGATCTGGCAACTATCATGCTAAATAAAATCCCCCAAATCTTTTTTTTCTCTGATATGTACCCACAATAAGTGAGTAGGGGAATAATAGAAATTTAGTGGATTAGGGGTTGGGGTTGTGGCTCAGTGATAGAGTGCTTCCCTGCACATGTGAGGCACTGGGTTCAATCCTCAACATTTATAAAAATTAAAAAAAAATAAAAGATATTGTGTCCATTTACAACTAAAACTATTTTTTTAAAATTGGTAGATTAGACATTCAGGGGAATAAAGGGAAGAGAGGGGTATAGTAAAAGGGAAGACAGTGGAATTAAACCGATAAAACTTTCCTACATACATATATAAATACAACATAGTGAATCTTACCTTCATGTACATCCACAAGAAATTAATTTCAAAAAATAACTATTGGTAAATGGCAGAAATATCAATAGAAGAAAGTGAGCAAGTTGAAGGTAAAAGAAGGGAAGGAGAGGTTCTAAAGTCCAAATTAGAATAAGGTATATTCCATACACGTATAATTATATCAAAATGTATTCTACTATCAGATAACTAAAAAGAACCAATAAAATAAATTTCAAAAAAAAAGAATGTTAGAATTCCACTTGAAGAAATTCTGTAGATCATGTGTTGAGTAAGTAATAATCGATTAAATCATTCTTTTGTAAATGAACCAGTAAAATGTTAAAGAAGGTACAAGTCACTCCAAAGTCTAAGGTTGCTAGTAGGTGTCCCTTCACCAACAGCTATCACTGAGAATCATCATGGAGGAGAATCAACATATCACCCAACTTTTACATACCCTGAGAAAGAAAGCGCTTTGTGAGGGAATGAAAGCACTTTGGTATTTTGGTCCTAATCCTCCTCCATTTGAAACACTGAAGCAACTTCATATTGGGCATAATGTTCAAAATTTATAATGGCTACATGAATTTCAGGCCTGCTTACCTTAAAAAGTCTAATTTCCCCATTACACATCAAATTCTTATTGTGCTAGGCTTTTTATAAGTGATAAAAAATGCCTGAAACTGCTTCCTTTGTATAGTAGTGTTATGATTTGGATATAATGTGTCCTCCAAAAGCTCATTTGTAAGACAATGAAAGAAGGTTTAGAAGAAAAATGATTGGGTTATGAGAGCCTTAACCCATTCAGTGAATTGATCCCCTGATGGGCTTAACTGGGTGGTGACTGAAGGCTGGTAGGGTGGGATTGGAGGAGGTGGACCATTGGGGCATGCCTTTATGGTATACATTTTGTATCTGGTGAGTGGAGTCTCTCTCTGTGGACTAATCATCATGTGAAATGTTTCCCTCTGCTACATTCTTCCACCATGATATTTTGCCTCACCTCAAGCCCGGAGGAATGGAGCCAGCTGTCTATGGACCAAGACCTCAGAAACTGTGAGCTCCCAAATGAACTTTTCTTCCTCTAAAACTGTTCTTATCAGGGCTTTTAGTTACAGCAGTAAAAAAGCTGACTAAAAAAATCAGGGACTTATTCCTTTATCTTGAATGTTCCTCTTCCTTCCCTACTACTTCTATCATGACCAACCTTGCTATCTCCTTCATATTTCATTGCCAATTTAAACCATAATTTCTTAAAAAGCTCTCCCTACCCCATTTGCTAGGTGACATAAGAATCATTTGACATACAACCTCATGGACACCACACATTTCATAAGATTTAAAATGATCACAAATAACACATCTGTCTTATTATTTGTCTGAGGTTAAGTTCTCTCAGAAGATTCTAAGATCTCTGCATGTGTGAGCAATTCTACTGTGTTCAGAAATATATTCCCTGCACCTAGCCTAGTATCTGACAGAGCTGGTAGTCAAGTGCTGACTGTACAAACATCAAACAAAAAAATAAATAAATCACTATACTCCACTGCCATTGGGATACTGTTGGCTGATGATCCTATGTGTTGTTAAATTCTGATGTGTCAGTGAAAGATTAAAGTTATTGTTTTCCTTTCTCTTAGGAGAACTTCCTTCAATTATTTTTTGATTATAGGTTAATTGGGTACAAATTATCTTAATTTTCCTTCTGATGAAACTCTATTAATTCTTGAAGAATTTTCTTACAGGACATACAATTCAGGATTGGTCTTTTCATTTTTTTTTACAGAGAGAGAGAATTTTTAATATTTATTTTTTAGTTTTCAGTGGACACAACATCTTTATTTTATTTTTATGTAGTGCTGAGGATCAAACCCAGTGCCCCGCGCTTGCCAGGTGGGCTCGTTACTGCTTGAGCCACATCCCCAGCCCTGTTCTTTTCATTCTTAAGAAAGGATATGGACTTCCTTCTGATTCCATAGGTTCATATGAGAAATCAGCTGTCATTTAAACTATGTCTTCATGATAGGAAATGTGTCATTTTTCTTTAGTTCAGTTCAAGATTTGTATTTGTTTTTAGTTTTCAGATTGGTTATGTTATATCTTAGTATAGATTTCTTTGGGTTTGTTCTGTTTGGATTCTGTTCAGCATCTTTAATCTTTGGATTTATGCATGCAACCAAATTTGGTAAATCTTCAGCCATTATTTCTTTGCTTAATTTTTTGGCTACTCTTCTTTTATCTTATTCTGGGATATTTTAACATGGATATTAGATCATTTGTTTTGGGTACAGAGATCTCTGAATCTTTTTTAACTTTTTCTTTTTTGTTCAGATTTGGTAATTTCTATTGTTCTATCACAAAGTTGATTCTTCTATCATCTTCACTTTACTATTGAGCCCATGCAGTAAAATTTCTTTATTTTTTTTTTACATTTTCAGTTTTTAATTCCCCCAACAACTTCTTGCCTTTATTTTTCCATTCTATAGCTGATTTTTGTTTTTGAATTTTTTTCTAGGTTTTCTATTTTTTTCACTTGTTACTAGAGTTCATAATTGCATACCAAAGCAAATTTCATCTTTGTCGAATGATTCTAACATCTGAGTCATATCAGTGTTGGCATCTGTTGTTTGTCTTTTCTCATTTAAGTATAATTGTCCTGGATCTAAAAATGATGTGTGATTTTGGACTGTGTCCCGGACTTCTGGGATATGTTGTAAGAATCCTATTTAATCGTCTTTTTCAGCAATCACCCCATTTATCTCCACCACACAGATCTGGGTGAAGATCAATGTTCAGTTTCCTATGAGGCATCACTGACATTGTTCCGCAAATGATAGAGCCTGGAATTGCACCACCTTTTTGTTGCTCAGTGACGATATGAACTCAACTCTACTGATTCCCAGGAAGGATAACATAATGTCAACTCATACCACCTCTTGCAACCTCACTGCTGATGGTAGGAGTGGAGGACAGTAAGACACTGTCCTCTTGGATTGACTGTTACTAACTGAGAAATATGGGGAAATAGGGTACTGAATAATACCATATTATTCTTCCCTATTTCTGCCTGTGGAGTAAAAGTTCAGACTCATTAAAACTATTCTTGTGAAATAATCAAAATACTGTCAGTTGCTGCCAAGTAAAGGGTGAAAATTTGGCTCCATGCTTGATTCCACTAACACCAGGTATAGGCAGGAGACAGTTTTCCACTAGTGTTAGTTGGAGGTGGGCTGGTATTTTTTTTAAATGCTATTCTACTAAGACCACCTTTTCCTAATTCTTTGGTGGAAGAAGTGGGTTTTCCCCAGTTTTTTTTCCCCCCTGCTTCTTTTGGTGTTTTTAGGTTGCAACCTTGTCTTGTGTCCCATCCTAGAGAGATGGGAGGCAAAGAATAAACTCAAGAAACTCAACATATTTTCATTCTTCAAGTCCCATAGGCTTCAGCCAGGTCATCATTTTCATTCCCTCATTTAGAGTCTTCCTATGTGTGCTATTTTATTCTGTTCAAGTTTTTGAATTATAAGTATGCCAAGGGAAGAAATAGGTTGTTTTATTCCAGCTCAAGCTAAAAGTCTCCAAAATTTATTATTTCAATATATTCTTTAGTTTTCATGTCATTGTATTTTTCTGTTTTGAGAAGCTGTAGAATTAAGAACAATGGAGAGTGGTTTAACTATGGTCCTATCCTAGATTCCTGGTCAAGAATAAGGCCTAGGGAAAGAATGTGGTTTCTATGAAAATAAAAAGTTCAATAACTTGTTTTATTTCTTAATTGCTTCTTTAATATTTGTTATGCAATGTATTTTAGTAATTATATACATTTTATTCAACAAATATACATGCTATGCACATTATGTGCCAAGCACTTTGTTGTTCCAAAGCCTGAGGAAAAAAAAATATTAAAACAGAAAAAAATGGAAACATAAAAGTAAATATAATGATATAATGAAATCACACATCAAAAGAATGTCATGCTAGTAACATGCAACAAAAAATGGATTGCTAAGTAGTTGAGATAAATTTCCAAATCACTCAATTCTTAGATGACATACATAAGAGAACAATTGAAATCAGTCTTATATTTTCCAAGTTATTTCTATTATAATCATTAAAATATTCTGTGTCAGGTAAAGCAGTGTTGAGAGCAAAGTTGCCATCTTCTCAGCTATCATTCTGGGGAATGTGATATAACACCGCACCATGCCTTTCTCAGCTTGTCAGGCTGAGAAAATTGCCATTTCTGCTTTCTCTGTAACAATTCTTTTCTCCTGTCAATTACCCAATTGCATCTACTTTACCATGTTCTTGGGAAATAATTTTATTTCCTGTTTCTCCCACTCTTTTTCTCCACTCAATCTCTCTCTTTCTCTTTCATTTTCTCTTTTTCTCTCTTTCCCTTCTCTCTCATCTGTCTATCCACCTCTGTATCCAACCACCTACCCATTTACCAAACACATATTTCTAAGTAAAAGCAGAAGTAGGTATCTTTAATGATATAAATAAGATGACTCCTGAGACAAGCTGGAACCAAGATTTTCATTTTGCACCTTCATAAAAGGCTAAGACTCTAATCCCAAATTTGTAGCGAGTGGCTTAGTAGGTCCATGTCACTCCCTATGTAAGCTGGTTTTCCTAGAACTCTTGCTTTGACTTCTGAATCTTTCTCTGGATCTCTACCTTGCCATTATGTTATCTCTCACTCTTACACATGCTCCCACCATCCAAAGCCATCTACCATGATGTCCGGAACCTAGGTGGGTTTGAATCAGAGCTGACACCATGCTGTTTGAAATTTCAACCTGGAAGTGTAAGCTAAATAAATGTTTTCTTTTCTTTAAAAAGTGCTCAGCCTCATATATTTTGTTGTAGCAATAAAAAATGAACTAAAACATCATGTATCTATAAATTACATCTTCAAATAACAGATGTTAATGTTACATATACACAAGGATATATGCGCACATATATCCTTATGTGTATTTATATATAAATGCATAAATTATATTTATCTATAAATGTATGCATAGTGACATTCTATATTTTGTGTATTAATATAGAATGTACCAATGCCTATTGCTGTAAATGAGTTATAAGTAGCTTTTTCTTTTATTTAGTGAGGAGTAAAGGATTTGTATTTCTATAAGCTTAAATCAAGCCACAAACATTTAAAATTATTTTTTAAAATGTAGAAAAAAATTTTAAAATATATTTGGCAAATTAACTCTTTGTTAGCAACAGGATGCATAAAATTAAGTAATTAAATGTAGAACTGCAGTATATAATAACTATGTCTGGTCTAGGAATAGTTCTTCCTCTTTTGCAAACAAAAAAGAAAATTGATGTGAACTATTTAGAGAAATGCAAAGGAAGATTGTAGCAGAGGGCAGTCCTGGGACTTCTTGCAAGAAGACCTAGAGAATCAGTCATTCTTTATGAGATAATTTACTGAAGACTAACAGTGATGTGAGACACCTAAGAGTCACCTGTGCATATTAGACACTCCAGGATGATGAGTGAATCAACATCAAATATTGCCAAGTAGTATTTAAATGCTAAATGCGGATGCTGGTAATGGAGCAGTCAGATTTAAGGAAATAACACACCATGTGTACCCATGGAATAAGAGTCTTTTAGTCTGGATTAATTCACTTCAGGGTAATGTTTGCTGATATTCTATTTAATACTTTTTGTTTTGTTGGTTTTTGTACCAAGACTTGAACCCAGTGGCAATTAATCACTGAAGCACATCCCCAGACTTTTTGTTTGTTTGTTTGTTTGAGACAGGGTTTCACTAAGTTGCTTAGGGCCTTGCTAAATTTCTGAGGCTGACTTTCAACTTGTGATCCTCCTGCCTCAGCCTCCCAAGCCACTGGGATTACAGGTGTGCACCACTGCACCTGGCTATTTAGTGCTTATTTTTTTAAAATACATATTATGTGGTGCTGAGGATTGAACCCAGCACCTTGTGCATGCTAGGTGAGCCTTCAACCATTGAGTTACAACCCCAGCCCCTATTTAATGTTTTTTGTTTTTGTTTTTAAAGCTGGTATTCACAGGTGTGATTGACCTGGAGTTCTCTTTATTTTGGGGGACAACACAGCAGATTGAATATATCTTTTATTGCTGTTTTAGGTTAATATTTGGCTATCTTCTTTTCTTTTTTTCTGTATTTTAGAGGATTTTTAATAGCTTTGAAATTATGGACCCCTCTGCCCTTGTCTGCAGTTTTGCTTTCTGCAGTTTTAATTAACCACAGCAAACCATGGTCTGAAAATACAAAAGGAAAAATTTCAGAAATAAACAGTTTTTAAGTTTTAAATAGTGAATCGTCCTGATTAGCAAGCTGAAATTTCATGCTGTCCTGCTCCTTCTGCCCTGGAAATTAATTATTCGTTTGTCCAGTGTATTTATACTCTATAGACTGCCCACGTATTAGTAACTCGGTAGCTGTCTCAATAACCAAATCAACTGTGGCAGAACATTGTTGCTTATGTTCAAATAAGCTTTATTTATTTATTTTTTTTTTTCATAATGGCACCAAAGTACAGTAATAGTAATGCTGGCAATTCAGGTATGCTAAGGAGAAGCTACAAAATGCTTTCTTTAAGTGAAATGGTTAAACTATAAGATACCATTTTGCAAATAGGAAAGAAGAGAAAGGACCTCTCATAAACTTATGATAATATAATGTTATAAATGATTTATTTCATTATTATTGTTATTATCCTTTCATTGCATCAAATATATAAATTAAGCTTTGTCATGGAAATGTAAGCATAGGAAAAAACATAGAATATGTCAGATTCAGTTATAGGATTCAGTATGGTCTGTTTTTCAGGAACCCAGTGGGGGAGGAGGTCTCAGAATACATTCCCCACAGAATATATGAGCAAAAATATTTCAATCATCTCTTAATTAATTGCATGGGTAAACAGTTCATTTTTTATCATAAATCTTTTTTAAAAATTCGGTTTCTTGCACTACTCTAATCAAGGTATATTTCTGTTTTGTGGTTGGTTGTAGCAATATATATTTTTCTTAAAAAATTATTTATGTTATTCAGATCTAAAATGTATTGATATAAAGTAGAAAATGTAGCCTTACATTATTTAGTTAATATCCCATTTATCTATTTTTTCATCTATAATTAGTGTGTATGTGCATTTGATTTTAATAAATTTTTCCTTGATTAGTTTAGAAAATAATTTGTCTTATTGTTTTATTAATTCATTTAGTTCTATTTATTCTAATTTATTGATTTATGTTTAGGTTTGTATTAATTCTTATGTTGATTTTGTAATTTCTAATTTATTACCTAATGATTCATTTACTTTCACTCTATTATTTCCATTAATATAAATATCCATGAATTTGCTTCCTAAAATAACTTTAGCTTTTTCCATAAACTTAGATATAGAAATTTCAGTTTTTTTCCATTCATTCATTATATACATAATAACATTTATTACATATATACTGTATATAAATTTTCAAAATGGGTAAAAGATATTAACAGATTTTATAAATAATATATGCAAATGGCTAATAAGTACATGCAAAGAGCTCATTAGTAAATGCAAATTAAAACTAGAATGAGATAAGATTTTATACCCACCACATTAACAATAGAAAATAAGACTAATGCTAACAAATACTGGCAACTCTGTGGGAAAATGGGACCTCTCATAAAGTGCTGGGAAAGTGTAAGTGGTATAGCTACTTTGGAAAACAGAATGGTGTTCTCTTAAAAAGTTGAACATAAAACTGCCATAGGATCCAGTACTTCAGAGTGTATGCCCAGGATGAATGAAAACATATCCATGCAAGGACTTTCACATGAATGTTCACAGAAGTGTTATTCACAATATGCAAAGTGGAAACAAATTAAATGTCAATCAGCTGAGGAGTGGGTAGACAATATGTGGTGTAAACACACAATAAAATATTACTCAGCAATTTAAAATAGGAACTATAGACTGTGTTACATCATGGATTAAATTCTAAAATATTATTTAAGAGTAGGCAGCTAGACAGAGGAGATTATGTGTTGCATGAGCTCAGTTAATTAAAGGTCCAATATAAGCACTTTTTTCCATTTTGTATTGGTTTGTATTAGTTATACATAACAGTGGCCTTTATTTTGACATCATTATAAATGTATGGGATATAACTTGCTCTAATCCAGTCCCCAGTACTGCCCCTTTCCCTTTCTTCCTCCCTCGTCCGGTTTCTTTTTATCTACTGATCTTTCAGCTATTCACTTATATGCATATATATTAAAATCAGTGTCTTGTGGCTACATATAAAGGTGAGATTCATTGTAATTTCATATATATATGAAATTACAAATATATATGTATACTGTAATCATATATGTATATTATATATGTATACTGTACATATATGTATACTGTAATTTAATATATATATATATATATATATATATATATATATATATATATATATGAAATTAGGTCAAATTCATTCCGTTTTTTCCTTATCCTATCCCTCCTCTCTTCCCTCAATTTCATTCCTCTACTCCATTGATCTTTGTTCTATTTGTATGAAATCTCCCTGCCCACCCTTCCTTCCTTCCTTCCTTCCTTCCTTCTTTTTTCTCTCTCCCTCTCTTTCTCTCTCTTTAGACCAGTTCACCATATGAGAGAAAACATTTGATGTTCAACAAGGGCAATTTTACAGAATACAGATGATTGTGGTTGGAGGTGAGAATGGAATGAAATTTCATTGGACGTACAGGATCTTACTAGGGTAAATGAAAATTTTTAAAACTGACTTAATGCTAGCTGTTGCACCAGTAAATGAAGTTACTTGAAATAGGTTCATTTTATGATATTCAAAATATGCCTAATGAAGTTGCTAAATGCACATATGTATATATCTATATACATACAAATGTAGTTTTTACACACCCATAATTTTAAAATTTATACATTGTTACTCTTCATATTTTCCTACCACTTCTGTTTATTGAATTAGAGGATGTAGCCAATTTTAGCTAAACTTTTCAGAATTGACTGAAGTGTTTTGTGACTTAATATACAATGCATAAATGAAAAGTATGTGGTAATTAAAGTGTATTTATTACTATCAATGTACAGAATTTGAAAACTTATACCTATGTAGTATTATCATTATTATTATTATCAACTATTGATTTTTTCACAACATAAAATATAAAATAAAAATTAATGTCTTCTGTTATAAACATGTTTTTATTTCTCCTTATATTTTTTGATGATTTGGCTCTGTGACAATACTACATTATTTGGTGCATTAAATTCTCTTTAATTTTCTTTAAAAATGGATTATATATTATATATTTATTTTTTGCACTGAATTCCAACTTATCTCATTAAAAATGGCTAATGCCACCTTTGAATTTTTATTCACTGCATATATCCAGAATGACTATATCTACTTTTTCTGTATTTGACTCTTTTATGGTAATTTTTATGGTGCAGTTTTTCATACTTTATTTTATTAGATTTTTGTGAGAGTTTTAATTATAAGGCTTTATTTAAATTTTAAGACCATTTATATTTTTTTAATTATTTTTTTAATTATGTCATTTATTTTTTCCTATTGCCTCTTTTAGATCTTTCCCAATATAAGCAGTGTTTGTTACCTTTCATGTAGGTTTTGTGCAGTATACTTGATAATATGGAATGTTCACACAGTTCTCATTTTTTAACTTTTTTCTTCAGCATACCTATTACTCTTGGTAGTAGTCCTAATTATCTAAATCTTTTAGATAGAGTCTGTTGACTTACTTTTGCACATATTTCTCAACCACTGCATAATTTGTCTAAATCAGGACAAAGAAGGTTACACTAAAAAGAAAAAAAAAAAAGAACGTAACATTTCAATGACTGATCACAAGAAAGTTCCGATATTTCTTGTTGAACAAACTGCTTTGTGATCTAGGCAACCCTCCGAAGCTGCTCTTCTTTATGTAGTAGCTCAGGATTTCAGGTTGGTTCAATTTTGTGGCACCCAGTTCTCAGTACAGTGCTTCACCATGAGCAATTTTATACCTTTAAATATATAGTTATTCTGGCATTAATTCACTTGTCACCTTCTGAGCCCTTTTGGTTATATCTTCATGATTTGTTCTATTTGTACACAGTCAGGATTAAACAACTCCTGTCTTTTGAAATGCAAGGGTTATACTTAAAATCTGCAAACTTTTCACAACTATTCTTAATATTTGTAACAGATAACTTGGATTAGTATTTTGCTCTTCCAATACAGAAAAATAATAACTAGAACACAATAAAACTGATTAGATTCTAGACCTATGGGAATTAGCTATTTAACTATATAGTTACACTATATTATTTTTATAATCACACTCTAAGCTTTTATAGAGAAAATAGCAGTTGTTTATTTTATTTAGCATCACAAACAGAGAGCAAACTAATTTTTTTTTTAAATTAGTAGCATATTCAATTGTGAATCTCCTTCTAGGCAAAATTACTTGAAGTTTTGGAGCAACATAAGGTAAATATAAGACCAGTGGTCCATTGTCAAAATATGGTATCTAAAGAATGTAATTTTACATTTAATTTATATTTTATCTTGCTATTATTATATGGAATTAGAATAGTAATTGGAATGTAAAATAATATATTTTTAGAAGCTAATATTGTGAAATTCCATGTTTTACTCTGTTTTATTTTTTCAAATGTACTCTTCAAATTGGGGAAATTAAAAAATATATATAGGATACAATTTTAGATGGTGGCGACATTGGGCAATAGTACACCAGTCACATCATAGAAAATTACCCTAAGAGAATAGAAAAAAAATTTTTTTCAGGGACTCTTCTATCCAATAATAGAATGTGTGTGTATATGTGTGTGTACGTGTGTGTGTGTGTGTGTACACGCACGCACGTGCATGCGATAAATATAAAGAAAATATTCCTAGTGATAAATGGATCATATGCACCATTATTATTTTAAAAGTTTTGGATGTTGTTTATCCATAATACCTCAAAATTTAATATACAAATAGTACTCTCTAAAATTACATTAGCAGATATCACTATAATTTACTAAAAATATTCTCCATATCAGTTACCAAAAACATTAACTATATACAATGGACTTTAAATGTATTCAGCAGTATCCAATACTATTTATATGAAGTTTAAAAGACTTGATATTGAATAAAAGAAAATGAAAAGTTTGGAAATTCAAATGAATGCAGTGATGCTGTCTGTATTATTAAAATATGATCCACCAAGCATCTATGAAAACATAATCCCAAAGCCTTAGATACTGCCAATTATATTAACGATAAGAAAATCATTTTTCATAAGAAAATGAGATTCATAAAACTTAAACTTTAGTAAATTTTACCAAAGGAAAACATATCTAAAAGTAAAAATCATAAATGCACAGTTATAAATTTTCACAAAATCAGCATATCATCTTAAAGTGCTCCAAAATCAAGAAATATAACACTCCAGAAGCTCCATGGTGACGGCTACAAGTCATTTCTTATTCCTACCAAAAAAATCCTCAATCTCAATTTATATCTCCTCCACATTATATGTATACATATATTTTACATATATACATGCACATATGCACACATATATACATATTTATATAGTTGATATATTTGTTTTCTATTGCCCTATAACAAATTACCACAAATGGAGAAATCTCATAATTTTTCTGACTCAAGCACTGGGGCCCCTGTACTTAGTGTTCCACAGGCTACCATCTAAGTATTACCTGAAGCTGTGATGTCAGCCAAGTTTCAGGGTCTCCTTCCAATCTCATTTGGTTGTTGAAAAAACTCAGTTAATCACGTTGCATAAACTTTGACCGCTGATTTTCTCAGGGGCAGCACACAAGGTAGAGAACTTTTGCTGGTTTAAATCCTTGACTTCTTTGTCCTTCTGTGAAGAGCTCATCTGATTAGGTCTGGCTCACCTAGGGTAATCTACCATTTGATTAACTCAAAGTTAACTGATTAGAGATCTTGATTACATCTACATAATTCTTTCAACTTTGCCATATTAACATAACCTAATCATAAGAGCTAGATCCATTATATTCATAGTGAACTGTATTTATCAGACTGACTTACACTCAAGGGGAGAGAATTTTGCAGGGTGTGTATACTATAAGGCAGTTAATCTTGTAGAGGAGGCAGGTTTTAATTATGCCTACCACATTTACTCATCTTTGTTAGTGATTAGAAAAATTTAAATTTTCATAAAACTTCTATGATATAGTCACAGGAAAAATATAATTTTCAAAATTAATACAGTATTTTGCCAGAAATATAGAAAAATCAATTTGTATATATCGATGGTAGTCATTTAAGTTGTTCCAGGCATCTAAAAATGCTAAGGAATGTCTAGTGAAGCTAAAGAAATTCATATTTATGAGGAACAATAAGTTGTTGAGTAATGACAAGTGTCCTCGATGTGTGTATGTATAAATGTGTGTGTGATTTCAAGAAATATGTAGAGTGTTTTGAGTAGCAGTATTTCTAATAGTAAAGCATGACAAACATCCTCAATATTCATCAAAAGTTATTAGAAAGGATAAACAAATAGAGGTATATTCATAAAATGGAACAAACTACAGAAGAGGGTGCAAAAACTAGAAAAAAATCTCATAGTTACAATAAACTAATGAAAGAAGACATAAAATCAATATAATGTTGCATTTAAATTTTATAAAGAACAGAGACAAGTAATACACACACACATACAGACACACAAGAAAAAATATATAGAGGTGTATATTTATGTGTATGTTTATATGTAATTATCTCTATATGGGAATTTGTCTACTTGCTTTCTTTTTGTGTGTTGCTATTGGATCGTTCTTGTTTTCATTTTTACTTTAGGCTCTTTGCGTCACTGTAACAAATACTGCATATGAAGCAGCTTATAAAGAATAAGAATCTATTTTTCTCAGTTGTGAGGATTAGAAAGTCCAAGATCAAGGTGTCGGCAAATCTGTAAGGGCTCAGTGTTGTATTTGCAAAGGACATCCTCTCATGGTTCCCTTACATGGCAGAGGGTGAGAAGCTACTTTTAGGAGGGCACTAATATTCATAATGACTATACCCTGAAGTGCTTATCACACTCCAAATGTCCTGTATCCAGTCTTTAGCTATAGTCCTATCAGTGTTCTGGTCTTCTGAGATCCCACCAGAATTACCCATTAAGCTCCACTTACAATATCCTAAAGTGTTTCCAGCCTACATCTCTCAACTTTTCAAAATTCCTACCACAAACCAGCTCCAAGGGCTTCTGGACCACAGAGTGATATTAGATGCAGCAAGGACCCTCCTTCTTGTTATCAATTTCTGTTTTAGTCAAGTTTGTGTCACTGTGATCAAAAGACCTAGAAGAATAAAAGTAGTTTCTGGTTGGTTTTTTTTTTTTGACTCATGGGCTCAAAGGTTCAGTCCATGGTGAGCCAACTCCATAGCTCTGGCCCAAAGTGAAGCAGAAAATCATGGTGAAAGGACATCATGGAGGAGATTACTTTAGGACATGAAAACCAGGAAACAGAGGGAGAGCTTTGCTTACCACTGACAAAGTATAAACCTCAAAGTCAAGTCCTCCATGTCACCTGATTTTTTTTAGCAGATTTTGGCTATCTGATCCACTAGAAAGCCCAGAGCTACATACAAATAGCCATGTACACAGAGCTTCCCCATGGAGAACTCAAGTGGTGACATTATGCTACTGGGCATCTCGTTCAAATAGCATAGCATTGTTTTGACCCTCCTCTACTTTCTAGGGTACCATAGAGTAGGAAACACCAAGTTGTTGCTAGTTTAAACATAGATAGCTTCAATGCTGAAACATGTGAGAGAATGTTTTTTTTCCATTTTCCAATTGTGTAAACTGGAGCCCTACTTCCCACACTCTAAATCAAAGAAGGTAATAATATTTTATTGATAAAATTATCAAAAAAGTAAAGTAACCTACTAAAGTGCTAATTTTTTTCAACAAATTAAAAAACTTCAGTAAACTTTACATCTATAAAAAACAAAATATTCATTGGTAAATAAAGATTTCTATCACATGCTTTTTAAATAATGGGAAAGCTATAAAATTACATATATATAAACTCATATATATATATATATATATATTTTATCTCAATATATAATCATGTTATTAAACTTTATATATAATAAATTATCTTGTTATGCTCATCATTTAATTATATATATAAATATATACATGAAATATATATTTATATATATATATAAAATTAAATGTATGGCACTCTAAAATCAAAAGAGGAAAGAAGAGATTCAAATAATTTCTGTCAGTATATGATTTTAGAGAGAAAAATATGTCACCTGGCATTCAAAGATTAGGAGTCCAAAAGATATTTGAATATGGTTAAGAGTGATCAATCTGTTTCTGTCACTATGATAAATTACCTGAGACTGGGTAACCTATAAACAAGAAAAATTTATTCCTCACTGTTCAGAAGGTTGGGGAGTCCAGGATAAAAACAACATCACATTTAGTGTCTAGTAAGTACCTGGTTTCTGCTTCCAAGATGGTGCCTGAATTATGTGCCATTCTGAGGAAACAAATGTTTTATCCTCACATGGTGGAACATAGGAGGGCAAAAGGGGAAAAGGTCACAGCTATTTCCTTCTAGCTCCTTTCTAAGGTGGTAATCCTATCCATGATAATGGAGCAGTCATGCTTAATCACCCCCTAAAGCCTTCATTTAATATCATTGTATGGGGGATTAAATTTCAAATCAATTTTGGAAGAAGCACAAATATTCAAATCATAAAAGGAGTTAAATAAATAAAATTATTTTTAATGTAAATATCTATAATACCAAACAAATGAGAAACGTTTTTCTCTGATAATTGGGTGCTGATTCATAGTGGGGTGGGGATGGGGTTGGGGATATTGAAGGAACTTTGGTTTGTGTAAGGGGGAGTGAGGTGAGGGATGGAGCTGTGGGGATGGGAGGATGGTAGAATGAGACAGACTTTATTACCCTATAGGTATGTATGATTCTACTTCTCATGTGATTCTGCACCTTGCACATCCAGAAGAATGAGAAGTTGTGCTCCATTTGTATAGAGTATGTCAAAATACATTCTATTGTAAAATAAATAAATAAATAAGCCTATTGTTACAAAAACTGACTAAAGAATAAGCACTCTAGAGTTCTATACTGTTCTGACTCTCTCTATAGATGATCCTTAACCATGAAGACGCTAAGTATCAAAAGGATGGCTGAACAAAAACTACTTACTAATAAAAATAATTGAAAGTATACACTCTGAGGGAGTATAGTAACCTTAAGTAAAATTTTAAAAAGCCTAATTCTAAAACAGTATTACTTTAGTACTATTTTAATCTAAAAATAGTTTTTCTTTTTAGAGGTAAATCATTCCAAGTATTCAACAGAGAAATACAATTCAAAACCATTTTTAAACTGCTTCCAGTTGTTATAATTTTTAAAAATAAATTATTATTTACACTGATTATCAAGTAACTCTGTGAGCAATATTTGTAATTTTCTTAATCTCTTTACTTAGAAAAATTATGTATTGTTTCATTTAAATTTGGAATACTGATTATGCTTCAGGTGACAATTGCTAAGCGGATGTAGCTACACTGATTATATGGTTATTCTTGAGACTGCCTTATGTCACTTCTTCTGCATTTAGTATCTAAGGGAAATTTTTGAATTGATATACACTGCAGAACTATCATGCATATGGGTCTGTTTTTCACATGATATATCCCTTGGATATATACATTTCTTTATAGAAATTGTGACTTAACAATTAAAACAGAAACTGGGGGCTGGGGCTGGGTCTCAGCAGGAGTGCACTTGCCTGGCATGTGTGAGGCACTGGGTATGATTCTCAGCACTGCATATAAATAAATAATATAAATGTCTAACAACTAAAAAAATATATTTAAAAAAACAGAGACTGTTATGTGATCTCATTCTTCAGTAGTCTAAAAAGGAAGACCTTTGCTGGTATGCCTTTATTCTACTGTTACCTATTGGATTGTAGTGGCATTGAAGAAGCAAAATACAGATAGTTGCTCTTTTAATGAAAAAGTACTGTGCCATAATAATCCAAATTCAGATCTAATACGTTAGACTACACATTCTTCAAAGATCCTAGACTTTGAGTATAATGCAGTGAGTGCAAGGGACATTAATGTTACTTCCCTTGAAACAGAAAAGTATATCAAATGCATGAGAATAAGTATATATTTAAGAGAAACAAAATGAGGATTATAGCCAAGCCGCCAAGATGTTTTTAATATCTAGTCTCTTTCTTCCCTATTAATAGAATTTTTAGTTTATCACAAGGATCCAAAATAACAGACTATATTTCTCTATATTACCTGAGCTCAATGTTGTCAAATGTCTACCTTCTGTTCTATTGATTAGAATTGGAAATAATATGTCCAATTTCTGGTCAGTGTCCTTATTATAAATAACTGTGACTTTCTATTTTTTTTTTATTCCTGTAGTTAGAGTAATATTATGGCAGCAATTGGATAAACATTTCCTAACAGAAATGATGCTAACTACTGCAAGGCAGATTAAACCTATGTTAAACCTATGTTAAACATATTCCCCAAATTATAAAATTAAAATATGTTTACTGTTATGTGTTGAATTATGTCACTCCAAAAATGCATGCTAAAATTATAACCCCAGAATGTGATCATATTTGTGAATGATGTCATTGAAAATGTAATTATTAAGATGAAGTCATACTAAAATAAGGCTCCTAATTCAATATGGCTCGTGTTCTTATTAAGAGGGGACATTTAAACACAGATGTGCAGACAGAGAATGTCACATGAAGATGAAGGCAGACTGAGTGATGCAGGAGAAGCCAAAGAGTATCAAAAGTTGCCAGCAAACCATCAGAAACCATATTCTTCAGAGTACACCAAAGGATCCATACCTGTTAACATATTGATCTCAGAATCCTAGTCTCCAGAACTATGGCACATGTTTCTATTGTTTAAGATGCCCACTATATGGTACTATGTTATGATAGTCCTAGCAAATTTATATACTTATATTCAGATACTAATAAAACAATTAACTAATGAATGGAAAAATCCATCATTCAGAAGAACTCATCATGAATATTGAAACCAGTCAAGCATGGAAATACTCCTTAAATAATTATTGTAAATGTGGTTACACAAAAGAATGCAAATGTCAAAATGTTGTCTTGATAGAAATAATAATGTAAAACAAAATATGCATGCATTCTTGTGAATGATAACTCAAATACCTTTATCAACTCCAATTTCTTCTGAAATGTTTGTTATTTAACTCAGAAAGGGAATCAACCATAATTGCATAAACATAGAAATGTAAATATTTCCTTTATGAAACATGAGTATATCAGATACAAAAACCAAAACAGCATTTACTCAGTAATAAAGTTCATAGTCACAGGAAATGCACTTTGATTTAAAAAAATCTAAGAAATTAATAAGTTAGGCATGTGACCTTTATGATCTTTGGTACTACTTCAGAACTTTAAATATAAAGTCTTAAAATTTAAATGCTGGGCTTTGAAATCATTTTTAAAGGGTAATGTAAAACTGAATGTACAATCATTTTATTCATACTTGCTTTATATAGCAGATTTAACATTTGTTAAACAAAGCTTTTATATAATAATGAGCGAACTTAATGCTTCTAAAAGCTTACCAAATTCCACCTAAAGAAAAAAAAAAGTGTCGGAATTCAACTCCAATATTTAGCTCATTCGGTATCATGTATTTCTCTGACTTAAATAAACATTATTTGAAATGAATTTTATACAAATATTTTATTTTAAGAGGGACACTACATACTGCTCAAGGGAACCATACACCAACAAGACATAACAATCATAAATATATATGCCCCAAACAATGGTGCAGCTATGTTCATCAAACAAATTCTTCTCAAGTTCAAGAGTCTAATAGACCACCATACAATAATCATGGGAGACTTCAACACACCTCTCTCACCACTGGACAGATCTTCCAAACAAAAGTTGAATAAGGAAACTATAGAACTCAATAACATAATTAATAACCTAGACTTAATTGACATATATAGAATATACCACCCAAGATCAAGCAGTTACACTTTTTTCTCATCAGCACATGGATCCTTCTCAAAAAAAGATCATATATTATGTCACAGGGCAACTCTTAGACAATATAAAGGAGTAGAGATAATACCATGCATCTTATCTGATCATAATGGAATGAAATTGAAAATCAACGATAAAAGAAGTAAGGAAAAATCATGCATCACTTGGAGAATGAACAATAAGTTACTGAATGATCAATGGGTTATAGAAGACATCAAGGAGAAAATTAAAAAATTCTTAGAGATAAATGAAAACACAGACACAACATATCGGAATCTATGGGACACATTGAAAGCAGTTCTAAGAGGAAAATTTATTGCTTGGAGTTCATTCCTTAAAAAAAGAAAAAAACAACAAATAAATGATCTAATACTTCAACTCTAGAAAAAGAAGAGCAAAACAACAGCAAAAGAAGTAGAAGACAAGAAATAATTAAAATCAGAGCTGAAATTAATGAAATCGAAACAAAAGAAACAATTGAAAAAATTGACAAAACTAAAAGTTGGTTCTTTGAAAAAATAAATAAAATCGACAGACCCTTAGCCACGCTAATGAAGAGAAGAAGAGAGAGAACTCAAATTACTAGGATACGAGATGAAAAAGGCAATATCACAACAGACACTTCAGAAATACAGAAGATTATCAGAAATTATTTTGAATCCTTATACTCCGATAAAATAGAAGATAGTGAAGGCATCGATAAATTTCTTAAGTCATATGATTTGCCCAGATTGAGTCAGGAGGATATTGACAACCTAAACAGACCAATATTAATTGAGGAAATAGAAGAAACCATCAAAAGACTACCAACTAAGAAAAGCCCAGGACCGGATGGGTATACAGCAGAGTTTTACAAAACCTTTAAAGAGGAACTAATACCAATACTTTTCAAGCTATTTCAGGAAATAGAAAAAGAGGGAAAACTTCCAAATTCATTCTTTGAGGCCAACATCACCCTGATTCCTAAACCAGACAAAGACACTTCAAAGAAAGAAAATTACAGACCAATATCTCTAATGAACCTAGATGCAAAAATTCTCAATAAAGTTCTGGCAAACCAGATACAAAAACATATCAAAAAAATTGTGCACCATGATGAGGTAGGATTTATCCCTGGGATGCAAGGTTGGTTCAATATACGGAAATCAATAAATGTTATTCACCACATCAATAGGCTTAAATATAAGAACCATATGATCATCTCGATAGATGCGGAAAAAGCATTCGACAAAGTACAGCATCCCTTTATGTTCAAAACTCTAGAAAAACTAGGGATAACAGGAACATACCTCAATATTGTAAAAGCAATCTATGCTAAGCCTCAGGCTAGCATCATTCTGAAAGGAGAAAAACTGAAGGCATTCACTCTAAAATCTGGAACAAGACAGGGATGCCCTCTCTCACCACTTCTGTTCAACATATTTCTCGAATCACTGGCCAGAGCAATTAGACAGATGAAAGAAATTAAAGGCATAAAAATAGGAAAAGAAGAACTCAAATTATCATTATTTGCAGATGACATGATTCTATACCTAGCAGACCCAAAAGGGTCTACAAAGAAACTATTAGAGCTAATAAATGAATTCAGCAAAGTGGCAGGATATAAAATCAACACGCATAAATCAAAGGCATTCCTGTATATCAGCGACAAATCCTCTGAAATGGAAATGAGGACAACCACCCCATTCACAATATCCTCAAAAAAAATAAAATACTTGGGAATCAACCTAACAAAAGAGGTGAAAGACTTATACAATGAAAACTACAGAACCCTAAAGAGAGAAATAGAAGAAGATCTTAGAAGATGGAAAAATATACCCTGTTCATGGATAGGTAGAACTAACATCATCAAAATGGCGATATTACCAAAAGTTCTCTATAGGTTTAATGCAATGCCAATCAAAATCCCAACGGCATTTTTTGCAGAAATAGAGAAAGCAATCATGAAATTCATATGGAAAAATAAAAGACCCAGAATAGCAAAAACAATGCTAAGCAGGAAGTGTGAATCAGGCGGTATAGTTATACCAGAATTCAAACTATACTACAGAGCAATAGTAACAAAAACAGCATGGTACTGGTACCAAAACAGGTGGGTGGACCAATGGTACAGAATAGAGGACACAGAAACCAATCCAGAAAACTACAACTATCTTATATTTGATAAAGGGGCTAAAAGCATGCAATGGAGGAAGGATAGCATCTTCAACAAATGGTGTTGGGAAAACTGGAAATCCATATGCAACAAAATGAACCTGAATCCCTTTCTCTCGCCATGCACAAAAGTTAACTCAAAGTGGATCAAGGAACTTGATATCAAATCAGAGACATGGCGTCTGATAGAAGAAAAAGTTGGCTATGATCTACATACTGTGGAGTCGGGCTCCAAATTCCTCAATATGACACCCATAGCACAGTGTTAATAACTAGAATCAACAAATGGGACTTACTCAAACTAAAAAGTTTTTTTCTCAGCAAAAGAAACAATAAGAGAGGTAAATAGGGAGCCTACATCCTGGGAAAAAATCTTTACTCCTCACACTTCAGACAGAGCCCTAATATCCAGAATATACAAAGAACTAAAAAAATTAGACAATAAGATAACAAATAACCCAATCAACAAATGGGCCAAGGACCTGGACAGACATTTCTCAGAGGAGGACATACAATCAATCAACAAGTGTATGAAAAAATGCTCACCATCTCTTGCAGTCAGAGAAATGCAAATCAAAACCACCCTAAGATACCATCTCACTCCAGTAAGATTGGCAGCCATTAGGAAGTCAAACAACAACAAGTGCTGGCTAGGATCTGGGGAAAAGTGTACTCTTGTACATTGCTGGTGGGACTGCAAATTGGTGCGGCCAATTTGGAAAGCAGTATGGAGATTTCTTGGAAAGCTCGGAATGGAACCACCATTTGATCCAGCTATTCCCCTACTCGGTCTATTCCCTAAAGACCTAAAAAGAGCACACTATAGGGACACTGCTACATCCATGTTCATAGCAGCACAATTCACAATAGCAAGACTGTGGAACCAACCTAGATGCCCTTCAATAGACAAATGGATAAAAAAAAATGTGGCATTTATACACAATGGAGTATTACTCTGCATTAAAAAATGACAAAATCATAGAATTTGGAGGGAAATGGATGGCATTAGAGCAGATTATGCTAAGTGAAGCTAGCCAATCCCTTAAAAACAAATGCCAAATGTCTTCTTTGATATACGGAGAGTAACTAAGAACAGAGTAGGGACGAAGAGCATGAGAAGAAGATTAACATTAAACAGGGATGAGAGGTGGGAGGGGAAAGGGAGAGAGAAGGGAAATTGCATGTAAATGGAAGGAGACCCTCAGGGGTATACAAAATTACATACAAGAGGAAGTGAGGGGAAAGAAGAAAAAATATAAGGGGGAGAAATGAATTACAGTAGAGGGGGTAGAGAGAGAAGAGGGGATGGGAGGGGGGAGGGTGGATAGTAGAGGATAGGAAAGGCAGCAGAATACAACAGACACCAGAATGGCAATATGTAAATCAATGGTTGTGCAACTGATGTGATTCTGCAATCTGTATACGGGGTAAAAATGGGAGTTCATATCCCACTTGAATCAAAGTGTGAAATATGATATATCAAGAACTATGTAATGTTTTGAACAACCTACAATAAAAAGTAATTTAAAAAATATTTTATTTTATGTGTATTTATTGTACAAAAATAAATACAATTTAACACTGCAGTTAAATTATTTTCTTTCATCTATTTCTTTCTTTTTTTTATGAAGAAACTTGGTGTTTTGTTTGGGTTTTACTTCAACTGTGAGTTTCACTTCTTTGACATTCCTTCAAATGTAAGTAGATTCCCCTGGCTTTCCCCAGTGACAGAGTAACTTATTTCTGCAGTAGCAATATTTTGTTATTCTAGTAAGCTCAGTCAGTTACCTGAAACTTTTCCGCTGAGTCTGCCCTAAATATTGGTACCCCATAAATTTCAATGTTTCATAAACTGGAATGTTCAGAATTTTCTTTCTCTTTTGCAGTCCTTCAGGAATTCTAAAAACCTAAAACTTAACAATCTCTTCATACTTTAAACAAAAAGTTTGCCAATATTTTCATAATGTTAGTAAATAATATTTAAAATATAGTGCTTATAATTGTTACTCATGACTAGATAAAAGCATAAAAAATAAAACAAATTCATGAACAGATTTTTTTGGCTAATCATTAGCACTTTCAAAAGGATGTACAACTTCAATGAAGAGATTAAGTTGTGGTCACATGTATGTTTTTTTCTAATGGTTTGTCTCCATATAAAATATATTTGTGGATTTTTTGAAACAACCCTATCATACTTGGTCCTTTTGTTTATCATTCTTATTTAATAAATACATAATAAGACACATTTTTGAGATTATTAATTTTATATGTGAAAACAATGAAGTTATTTTCTCTATGGAAGGGAAAGAATTGGTTTTTAAAGGAAGACTTTCTTAAAGTGATTTTTTTCTTATTTTTAATGGAAACAACTTAGTTTCATATTTATACACAGTAGGAAAAATTGAATTTCCCAGGGAGCTCATCATTCATTATACATGAGTTGGCTCCATCTGTAATGCCAAGGAGAACTCACCATAGAGCGGCAAGGTTATTACTCTATTTATTATTTTTAGTAATGTGTATAATGTTCACTCAGCCAATAATCAGGATTGATGCCCTTATTTTGCTAAAAGAAAATCCTGAAACAGAATACTCATATTCTACCTGTTTATTAGAATTATATAATGACATATTTTATATTTGCATCCTATAATACTTCTGTTTTTATTCTTTTGTTTTAATATAGTATATGTATATGTGTGTGTGTGTGTGTGTGTGTGTGTGTGTGTGTGTGTGTGTGTATTCATACTAGGTATTAAATTTAGGAGTGTTTTAATTTGGGCTACCTCCCAACCCTTTTATTTGTTTTTTTTTTTAATTTTAAGACAGGTTCTAATTAACTCACATATGGCCTCACTACATTGCTGAGGCTAGCCTCAAACTTGTGATCTCCCAAGTCCCTGGGATTATAAGAGTGAGCCACCATGCCTCGCTCGTACTTAACATTTAAATGGCATTATTTTCATTCATTCATTAATGGCTAGACTTACTATGTCCCATATGAAGAATTGTTTAGATCAGTTGAAAGCCTTTAAGAATCATTAGATACTAGATTTGATATAAAAGGAAAACTTTTATTATTATGTGTCACCGAAAGTTGTCATAGTTCTCAAAATATAGATGATCACAAAGATTTTAAGTCTCTCTCTCTCTCTCTCCATATATATATATATATATATATATATATATATATATATATATATAATATATATTAGTACATAAGAAAAATCTGTGTGACACTAAAACAAAATAGAAACCATTAATGAGTAAAAAGAAAAGTCAATGCGAGTGGATATGCATATTATCTTCAACTTTCTCCCCCTGCAACAACTAGAACACAAAACCCAATACTTCCATTGGATTAATGTGTAGTTCACTGTAATGTTACAAACTGGATATCACTTTACAGATCTTAAACAATAATCACATTTAAATCTAAAAATTCAATTGATTTTGGTTGTCTACTTTTAACCTCATTTCTAGTATTAAAGTAGATCTATGTTCAGCTGTAAATGAACAAATGTCTGACTCTTAAATATTGCAATTCATTTTTTAGATTCTTAGACATCCATGCAAACTCATAAGCCTAGATTAATTCAAATTGATATAATTTTAGAAATATCCCCATTTTTAAGATTAGCTTTTTCTTATGCATTTTCACATTTTCAGTAACTATTTACTCATATTGTTTTATAATTATAGACATTTTATGACAGAAGACTGTTAATAAGAATTCATAAATTTTCAATGTAATACTCATCTAAAGCTATAGCATAATGTTCTATTTGTAATGTCAAGGCAGTTAGTAGATGTAAAAAAGAACTGATATTAATTACAGAAAATTGTCATCAAATGGAAAAGAAAAATGAAGACTCTTATATTGGCTTAATCCTGATTACAACTTAAAATTGCTCTTTCCATTAACACAATTAACATGCTCAACTCGCCAATTTTATAGAAGATCAAGTAACTAGATATTTTCTAAGGAAGATCTTTTCAAATTGTTTTACTTTTCACATTTCTTTTCTCTCTATCAGTGTAACAATTAATAATTTCAAGATTAATTATAAAATTTTTATTTTAATAATATTAAAAACAAAAGCTTACTTAAATTTTTCCATTTTTGACTGTGAATATATATGTTTAGAGGTTATAAAATAGTGACTACACAAATCTACTAGCACAAATATTTTAAATATAAATTTTACATGAAAAGATGGTATTATCCAATGTAAATAGACACTAGAGGTACACATTTTAACCATGTGAATTGGATTAACTTCAAAAGATGCGAATGACATTTGGTAAATAATCACTTCCAGTACATTAGTGCACTAGAACCTTCGTATTTGGAGAAGAGATAATTCACCCCATTTTAGTGAGCAATTTTCTCACTGTATAGTTGAATTACTATATAATCAGATCCAGTACTCTATATTTATGGGACACCTGGTTTAAGAAATTTAAGGTACTTCAAAAACATTATTTTAGCTACCTCCACAACTCTAAATACTGCATTAGTTATTGCCCCATTCTGTAATCTATTCATACATTCACTAATTTTATATTAACCTCCCTGAGCAAACTAGTATCTGAACTTTCACAAAGTAGTAGAATTCAACCCATTGCAATAACAATCAATTCAGCTATCTACCCTTAAATGCTGAGTTAGTTCTCAGCAGAAAACAGATGTTTTTGAACCCACAATCATAATATTACTAAGTTTTAAAAGATTTTTCATCAAAAAAAAAAAATAGAAAATTACGACCATTTAAAAATAGGGGTTTTTTTTAAAGATTATCATGTAGCTGTTTGCTTTTTGTATTAAGTATTGAGGTTTTCACTTAAAACTGTTGACACTCAGGCTCTTAATACCTTCAAGATGCTCACCTATATTTCAACATGACCATTTTCAGCCAAGAATATGATCAAGCATGAATCAAGGAGAAAACTAATGGTTACAGAGGATGATAGGCACCTACCAGTCTCTTTGGCATTCTTCTACCTCAATAGCTATTTACACAGTTTCTTGGGTTCTAAGGCATTGTACATCTGGTGTGTGTGTATGGGAGCTCCTATGCTTTTAATTGAGACATAAGCTACATATATTGAAACTGATCTATTTTAAGCTCACACTTAAATGAATTTTAATTTATTTATAGAGTTGTACAACTACTTCCACAATCTAAATTTTGATATTTTTGTCAACCTAGAAGAAAGTTTGAAACCAATATTTGGGAAACACTTTTCTAAAATTTTCTCTCTATAGGTTTGCCTTTTGGAACACCTGATTTCACTGGAATTATTCAACATATATTATTTTATGACTAGCTTCTTTCAGTGAGCATAACATTTGTGAGTTTTAAGCATGTTGTAACTACTGTCAGTACTTCATTCCTTTTTTATTTGTTTGTAGGGCTTTTAACATGACTCAAATACTTTTCTTTTGATTGAATAGTTCCCCCATAGAGACATATAACTTTCCACCCTGGGCTATTTTTTAATGGGACTATTGACCTAAGACAGATACAAATTACATTTTTTATAACTCTTGAATTAAAAATAAAATGAGATGAGGATGGGGAAAGGAAAATTTAAGTTGAGAAAAATTTAAATGCACTGATGTAGTTTTTGTTTTTCTTCTCAAAAGAAAACCTATATTGCAAATAGTGCTACTTAATTTAGACAATTTATTTCACTTGAAGTTTCTAGCAAATGATCAGTATTGTAAGAGCTATTAGTATATTCTCTTAATTGTACATTCAAGCTATATGGTAGTTCTTTTAACCACTTGACTTGGGTTCATTTAAAGATTTTTATATTTTATGTTAAGTGATTAAAAAGATGAATGCTGTGAAGCTGGTAATGGGTGATGGAGTTTGCTTTAAATTTAATTTTTAATAATTACTTTTAAGAACAACTTCTAAACATTTACATAATAATAATATAAAGTTTCTGCATCTATAGTTGAAGAAGTTACCATAACTAAGGAAGATTAGTATCCCAGCTTCAGGAGTGTATTAGGGGCAGAAGGGTGAGTTGTCCATGTTAGACAGAACACAGGCAAATTTTAAATAGACAATAAAAACATGAATAATAGCATGTTTACTTGTCATAATTGAATTTGAAATGAGTCTATGAAAAGAAGATAAAACAGAGTGGAATATTTTCAAATATTTGTGGAAAAAAAATGCTATTATCAGTGTAAGTAAAGAAAAATTTTAAAAGCTATTGAAAAGCAAGAACCATTTTTGAACAGAAAAAATATATAATTTAAAATCATTAAGAATACTAAAATTAAACTTGTTAAATAATGTAAGAACAAATGAGCATAAAGATGTTTAGATTGCCTCTTAAGACTTTTTTTTGCCTCTAATTGATGTTAAAATTGTTACAAACTTTGGTAAGAATGTATAGAATTGGAATCCTGTAAATTTTTAGATCATACAATTATGGAATAATAAATATTTTAATATTATAATATTTTAGAGACTCAGCAAGTTGAGAGCTTTGCATTATTTTCCTATGTAATTTATTTTATATGTATATAAAAATATTATATATCTAGGATTTTTTGTGATAAGAACACTAAAAAAAGAGATCAATATCCTTAAATTCTAACTGTTTAATAATTATTTATATTTAAAAATATATTTAAAAATATTAAAAATTGAGTACTTACATGACCTATTGAGATAGGAACAGACTCAAAAAGTTTCATGATAATAAGTCCATTTATACATCATATAGCTTTGAACAAGTAAAAAGAATATATGGAGCTCTTTGGATACAGAATTTCTATATCCTTATGATTACAAAAAGTAAATTTATATTCATGGTATTTGTTATCATAACAGGTTTGAACTTAGATTGATCAACCTATTCTAAAAAATTATTTGAGCACTTACTCTCTGCCAGATACTATGGAATGTCTCTGATTACTATGAGCACTAATATGAAATATCTTCCCTGAGGGAAAAAGCCTACTTTAATAGATAAAGGCTCAGCCTCTGGAGACAGATGTCACCAGTCCAAATACTAAGTCGGCCACTCATTAGACTAAACTATTGCATCACTTACTTAACAGTTCCAAGCTTGAATTTCTGCAACCCCTTTGTCTGTTGCATGGATTAAAAGAAGTAATATTGATAAAATAATTAACATACTTTCTGACTTATACAAAACATACAGAAAAAATACCTGTTTACTCATTAATGGTGTTTCTTCATCTAATTAGTTGAACATTATTATTCAAGAGGAATCCTGAAATATCAAGTATAATATTCATGGTTTCTACCATGCGGCCAGCGCAATGGTTTCATTAATGAGGTTCTTGGCATAAAAGTTAGCTAGTGAGATCGAAATAAACACACAGACTCAGTTACCTTTTTCTATGACCAGGTCCGAGACGGCTCCCCTCTCTGATTCCCTCCACTAACCGCCGGGCAGGGCAGCAAGGATTACTCAGGGCTAGCAGGAGAGAGAGAGAGAGCACGCCAGGGAGTAGCCTTTTATTGGGGAGCAAGAAACTCAGGGGAGAATTCCATCCAATGAAGGTTGAAGGGGGGGCCGCACTCCAAGGTCAGGGTCAGTGATTGGGCCTCCGGGGTCAGTGGTCAGTTACACCCCCACACGGACAGGTTCTCTCAACAGGAGAGGGCCAGGAAAGCTCCGACACAGCCAGAGCACCTCAGACCCTAACCGGGAGTCACCCAGTCACATGTGAGAATGGCTCCCGACAATGGTTACTATAACAATTGAATTTTCACTTCTAGAATATTCTTCCTATAATAAATATGTCTAATTTATTTGAATACAATAATTAGAATGTAGGGACTATACTCGAAAGGAACTCAACTAGTGAAGATTTGGTCAAAACTTATTTTGCTGAATACAACTAAAAATCTCTCTGTTTTAGAAAATGTCAAGAAGAAAAGCTTTAAAGGACAGGTCATCTTGAAACGTAGTGATTTTTAAACCTTGAATCATCCATTATTCAGCTATACATTAATTCAATTAACATCTATTTAATGCTTTCTCTGTACCAGACATTCTCTCAGGCACTGTGCATACCAAGGTGAATGGGCAGAAAATAAGAAGGGGACATTTTTTGCAATAGTAAGGACAAGCTATGCACAATAACATTATTTGATTATTAATTAGTTTTATATTTCTTTGAAAGACATCACCTGTTTAAATGATGCATAGATTAACTGCAATATGCAGAGAGGGTGCTACAAAATAATTGTATTTATAATTACATATTAGAAACTATTTAAATTCATTATTTTCAATGTATTGCAAATATTTTGTATGTGTATTTGCTTCATTTATAAAACCCTTCACTTACTCATATGTTAATATTATTATTGAGTCTAGCTTTATATTTATCAACAACTTATACATTTCATAAAAAAATGAGTGATGAAATTTTAGGTCAGAACTTTGTTGAGAGTAAACATTGCCCTGAATATATACCTAGAACATCCAGGGACTAGGTAACTGACAGTTAAGATGTCTTGAAAAGATATTATGCTTTGAAGAGTACCTCATTTGGATTCTGAATATAGGTAGCTTACTTAACAAGTTCTGGCCCAGAAGCTCTGTAATAAAAGCAGTTTTAGAGGAATTCAAGTAAACATGTACAAAGGTACAAAGAAGAGAGAACAGAGTATATCCTGTATCCATAATAATACATTTGCTCAGAAAGAAAAGTAAATATAGAAGTAAATATAAATTTATAAGTAAGTTAATTATTAGTAGTTAATGTATGGGAATACATAAAAAGAACCAAGTCTCAGGAGGTTGGGTAAGAATCACATATGTCATGCAGAAAATTTTAGACAACATTCTGTTTAAAATGGTTGACTTTTTTTTTTGTCATTCCTAAGAATGAGAGTGACAGGGTCACATTTGAATTTTAAATAGGGATCTTCTTAATTTTTTGGTACTAGAATCCACAGGAAAAAAATCCTGAAAGATTAGAAAACATTTTAAATACTACAAAATAAAATGACCAATGAAAATACAAATAAAATTAAATATAGTCTATGGCAAAAGTAGTGTGCTTACTTGTCATTATTTTTAAATTAACTGGACAAAATAATTATGGGATTTAAATGAAAAGATACATGTTGGATGTTAAAATGACAGTCACATATGTTTGGCAGATTATAGTTAAAAAAATTAAATTTTGTTTATTTCTTGGAAAATTTCCCTGATATTTTAAAGTTTCAATATGAATCTTCAAGAAGAATTAATGGAATACAATATTTCCCAAATATATTTAACAAGTGAAACATCTTTCTCTTAAAAACACTGAAATAATTATATATCCTATAAGATAATTTGAAAAATGGGGCATATTCTAATTAGTCAGTCACATGGTTGGAAATATTAAAAATGGTTACAACCAGCATAATAGAAATCTATATAAAAGATCCATTGGACCTTGCCATTAGAAAGCAAATTTACAAATTCACTTTCAATAAAATCTAGGGTTTTTTCCCCCAAAAAAATATCATTTAAGAGTTAAAATTTATCTCAAGTTTCAGTTAAGGTACTGGAAAGCTTTATGGTTTCATCCAGGAAGATAATATTCTAAAGTATAATCAATTTATAATATGCATATGACAATATTGTTATTGTAGAATAATCATCTGCTTAAACTAGTAATACAATAATTTGTTAGTGTGGTTTTAGGTTCATTTTGGATTCAGGACCATGTAATATGCTTGACTAGTCAATTAGTCAGGTTATTATAATATGCTTCTAGCTTTCCTTCAAAAACAACACAAAAAACCTTTAAAAACGATGTCAATTTTAACCTGTACATCCACAGAGCTTCAGCATTCACTAAGTAATTTATGGAATTCCCATGGAAACAATTCATTCTAATTATTGTTGCTCTATTATACCTAAAATTGCAAGTGAATTTTCTCTCCGATTCAAACATTGTTATCTCTTGAATTTGTTGAATTATTAATTGATTTCCAAAGTCTAATCACCTCAAGGTAAAGTGCTAAAATCATGATTCTGAATTAAAATTCAAGAAAAGTTTTGCAAATCCAGATTTCACAGCGAAATATTTCTAAATCATATATTACAGTAAAGCATGAAAACGTTACATTTTCATTGCTTGCTTTATATCTGTTCCACTAAACCTGAATTCAAAGCCATAGAAATTTTTATGTTAAAATTAATTGGAAAAATACATTTTGAACATGACTCTCAAGACATTGGATAACAGAAGTAAATTATCCCCAAGAGATAAGAAACAAATAAGTTGGACACAGAGTTCTACCAGATGATTTTCTGATGAAGTTTCTCACTAGAAATCAGAAAGTAGAAACTCAAGCACAGTCCAATATTCACCCTGAATAGAGGAGACTAATCTGGGAGTCTGAATGACCAAAGCTGATACGATAGACAGGAAAGGGTGCCTGGGAGGAGAGAGCTGCACAGTAATTGCTTTAGAGACCTTCAGAAAGTCGCACTGGACTATACCATTGAGTCCTTACAGGAATAGGCAGGTAAAGACACTACTGTGAACTAAAGGAAAGTCTAATTAAAACGAGAAAGAAATCTAGGAATATACAAAAAAAAAAAAAAAAAACAACAACAACTCTGAGTCTGTAAAGGAGAAACGTCCATGTTGGGGTGTGGAATGGGGGGTTTGGGACTATTTGTGAGTCATGAGCCAGACAAATTAACTAAGTGTCACAAAGTAACTAGGAGGTATGAACACACTGAACAGCCCATAAATTACCTTGCAACTTTTCAATTTTCTCTAAGTATTCTGGAATGCAGCAAAGCATAAACTAGACATAGAAAGTGACCATTAACCTAATCAAACTAAGAGACCATGCCCCTTTGGCTATATAATCTGATTGACCACCTGATGGCCACAGACATTTATGTAAGCTAAAGCCAACATGCCAGACCAGGCCCCTAATGGGGAAACATGGTCTTGCTCAATATTTCCCAATCCTGAGGAAAATCCAGGCCCTTTGGATTATAAATATTATACCTTAATTAAAATTAAAAAACAAAAATTTGATCATAAGCCCTTTTGGCAGGTCTTTTTCTGGAATTAGCCTGCATTGCGCTCTGAGAATTAATATCTTCACATTTTACTTTCTAATGTAGCTTTTACTATCTTTGTTGAAACCTTTTGCATCCTTAGATTACTTTCTGCAACATGTCAAGAGTCAATAAATTAATAAAAGAGGCCTCTTATGCCTCTGAAGAGACTTCCTCAAACCCCCTAAAGGTGACAAAAGGATTAGAACAAATAGTGCTCAAGATTCACTTTGGGCCAGAAATAGAGCATGCTCCAAAACCAAGTGGAGAGCCTCAGAATTCAGTGGACATTCGTAGAATAATCAGATGGATGTTGGCTCAGTAGTAAGTAAAAATGGAAACTAGTGAACAAGATGGTAGATTTAAATTTTGAATATATCAATAATCAAGATAAATGGTCTAAATGCTCAGATTGATAGATTGTATTAAAGAGCAAGAATCTATACCAGCTTATCATAGTAACAGTAAAAAAAAAAATAGCTAAAGTTAAGTCAAAAAATATCTACAAGAGATAGGCTAGAGTATTCTATGGTAAAACACAATCCCCAAATTCAGTGATGAATGCGAGGGTTTATTTTTATTCACTCTACATGTCCTCATTGGAACAAATGTAGCTCTACTTTATATCAATTTTATTCTGAATACAAGTTGATGGAATCAAAGAAAGGAGTATAAGGAAGTATGTGATGTCTCTTAGAACTTTACCCAGAAGTAAACCATGTCATTTTTGTTTATCTCAAAAAAAAGCTTAAAGAAAGTGAAAGTAAGCCCAAACTTTAAAAAATGTGTAATTATAATGTATATATGAATATAACTAATAAAAATAAAAATACATTCCAAAATATATTAAAATGCTTATAAATAAGAGCAAGACACACAGCACAAGATTTGTGAATGGTATTTCTTCATGTAGGAAATGGGAAAATGATTAATTAAATGAAAAGATACTCAATTTCCTTAGCAGAGAAATTTAAATTTAAAAAAAATACAATGCAATTCCACTTTGTATTCACAGATTTCAGGGGGAAAATGTCTGAGAATAACAAGTGTTGGTAATTTTTTTTATGCATATACAGAGAAACTAGAGAGAAAAATAAGATGATGGTAATTACACAGTTCATTCAGATAGTGACAATCTCTGAGGAAGAGGTGGGTAAGCATGGTCAGGATGGAAACAGTTTATTTCATTTTGAAGATTATATTAATTTAAATAGGGATGGATAAGGCTAACATACTGCAAGAGAGAATACAAGATACAGTGGCCTAAATATTCCTATCTCTCTCTACATATTTTGGAGGTAGGCAGTGCAGGTTGGTATGGCAACCCTGATCCATGCAGTGATCCAGAGACCCCAGTCCTTCCATGGTGCTCCTTAACTGCTACCTGGGATATTGCCCTCATCTGCTTGATTGAAGGACAT
Organism: Callospermophilus lateralis; assembly: GCF_048772815.1. NCBI lineage: Eukaryota > Metazoa > Chordata > Mammalia > Rodentia > Sciuridae > Callospermophilus > Callospermophilus lateralis. Next base: position 4,372,398 of record NW_027510917.1, read on the forward strand.
TCCTATCATGTGTGTTGCAGAATAAGAGAATAAGAAAGCAGGACAAACTTCAAAGAAATAAATTTATTTAAACTGGAAAAAAACTCAAGAGATACCTTTATCTCTTCTTCTCCTATGCTGTGGGCCTGATAATAGATTAAAATTTGCTAAAAGGGAGGCTAGACTCTATAGCTCTACATGAAAACAAGGAAGAAATACATTAAAGACAACTAGCAGTTTGCCACAGAAATATTCTTTATAAAGTACATGATTAAAAAATTATTTCACTAACAGAAAATTAAGACTTTTTGTTAAGAGAAAAAAATTTCATTTTCAGCACAACTTGATTCCACATATATCAAAGCTGATAAATTTTTAGTGCAAGCTGTAGAAAGCTGAATTTGTTTGACCCTGGTGTACTACTCATATTAAATCTAAATGAGGAAAATTATCTGTCCTGAAAAAGGAAAATGAGTCTTTTGTTTTGTTACTGGGTTTTTTGTTGTTTTTTGTTTGTTTGTTTGTTTGGTACTGAGAATTGAACTCAGGGATATATTACCACTGAATTACATCCCTAACCTCATTTATTTAGAGACAAGACCTTGTTAAATTGCTAATAGTCTCACTAAATTGCTGAGGCTGGCCTTGAACTTCCAAACTTTCTTAGCCTTCCACGTAATTGGGCTTACATGTGTGTACCACCATACCACACAGTGAAGCTTTTTTTTTTAGAAAAAAAAAAAACAACTATCCATACATTCATTTTATGAAATCTATAGGATTGATTTTCAATCCTTAAATAATATGAATATATGGGTTCCTTTTTTTAAACTAAAAATCCCTGACTCTTTTCCCTCAGTGGTCTTTGTGTCATATGTGGTTTTAACATATATAAAACTTCAAATGAAGCAAACCCTTTTTAAAATTATTATTAATTAAAGAACATATACAGAGTCAGAGGACTTGAAAACATGAAGGAATTCTTAAGTTTCTCAAAAACAGAAAGTTGACAAAGAAGTGTGAGGTGATAAAAATGTCTTACTTTAGAAGAGAAAAATTGGAGTTTTGAATGGTTCTGAAATTTAATAGTTTAGGCAGAACAGTTCAGAAGCGTAACATTTTTTTGAATTCTAAGGTTTGAATAATAGACTGGTTGTAATGAATTCAAGACTCAGGATCCACAATTTTAATCAGTCTGTTGTCATTTAATGCTATTGTTCTAAATTTTGATCTTTATATTACTATTTCATCATTAATATTGTTTCAATTAATGACATTAGAATAAACTCATTATTGTTAAAACGAACAATACTTCAGCATTATAGTAATACAAAAACAATTTAAAGGGGCTGAAAATATAGCTCAGTTGGGAGAGTACTTGCTTTTCATGTGCAAGGCTCTGTGTTCAATCCCTAGCACCACAAAAATCTACTTAAGAAACAAAAATAAATGCAAATATATAGGTATTAACTATTGCAGGAACATTATAAAGGAACAACTTTATATTTAACAAATTGTCACTTAAAAGAGAATACTAGTCACAAAAGTTAGTAAATGAATTAAAAGAGCATTAATTGTTTGGTATTGTGCTAATAAATATGAAAATGAACCTAAAATGGAAGGTTTTATTCATTACTTAAGAAGACCACAGAAAAAGTTGGAAGAAATAAAAATACATATTAAGGATATTACTTCCCAAAAATCTCGTTTATTTTATTGCTGACAAATAAATGGATAAAACAAAAAATAAATGCTGGGGGAAAATAGTAACATATCTGACTTATGTGAAAAAATTACAGAAATTTAGTGACAAACAATTTGAACATCTGTGGTCTTTACTACAATTTTATAGTACTATTAAAAATGTTCTTGTAATAGTACAAGAAATCTAGACATATGAAGGCAATTAGCTCATCTTTTTATTGTTATTTTAATTCCATAAGCACTGCATTTTGAACTCAGGAAACTTTAATTTTTTTATTTAGTCAAATTTGTTGATCCTTTATATACCTATTTGCATCATTTTTGTTCTTCAGAAGTTTCTGTAGGTAAATAATTATTCCTAGATTTTTCTTTAGTGCTTAATTTTAAGTGCTTAGTTCCCCTTTTATGAGAAATGTTTTATTGCACGGAATAAGTTGTAAATATTTCTTAACTTTTATTTCCCAAATGGCTAATTTTCCCAACATCTTTTATTGAAAAATGTTATTTCATGTTTGTTTTCTTACAATATTTTTTCCATTCATTAACGGTGATGTGTGAGATCTGATTCAGGGTCATTAACTTTGTTTCACTGGTATTATTTCTTAAATTATGCACATAAATTTAATGATTTTAAAATTGAAAATTTTATCATGCTCAAGAAAAAGTCCATGAAAATGTGTAGACAAATGACAATAAAAAAGTAAATAAAAGATGGGCTATTAGTCTGTGAGTATAGATTTGTCATAATCAAATCTGAAAAAAACAATTATAATACCAATTTTTAAAAAATTTTAAGAATATAAACACATCTTCTTGTGTTTATAGAAAACGTACCTGGGGAAAAAGCCACTTATCTACTTATGGATGTTTATTTTCTCCATGTGTTTTCAAATATCTTTATCATTTTCTGTTTTAAAACTTTTGAATGTTTTTGATATCTTTAAACCTTGCTAGGTTGGAAAGTTGATAAACTTTAGTGCTACCTTATTCTAACTTGCTCATTATTAACCATATTCTCTGATATTAGAGTTAGAAATCCCAATTTACAATTTTATGTCACAACAAAACATAGCAGCAGTTCACCATTAATAATTCTGCCAAAGAGCAAAGATATTGAGAAGGAAAGTGGGTCCTGAAACTATGGAGACATACCGAGATGATAATACTATGTCCTGAATTCATGACTTTGAAATATTAAAATGTATGGCTTTCAAATACCAAGTGATGTATGGGTAGATTAAATTTTAAGAGCTCCCACCTCACTATCCACACTTTTGTGTAATCTCCCTTTGAGTCAAGGCAGAATCTGAGATCTAACAGCATATGAAAAAGATGGTCACGGTATCACTTATGATTATATTCTGTTATACTATAAGGGAAGGGGTTTTAAAAATATTACTAAAATATAACTAAAGCCCATGATAAGTAGATTTGAAGATAATTAAAAGAGAGATTCTCCTTATATCCTTTAAACAGTGAGCTCTGTTTGTGAAATTACTTATGAAGGAGAGAACATGCCAAAGACCTGATTGTGGGCTCCAAAAGCTGAGATCAGTTCCTGAATGACAGCAAGCAAGAAAACTGAGACCACAGCTGGGTGCGGTGGTACACACCTGTAATCCCTGTGGCTCAGGAGGTTAGGGCAGGAGGATTGCAAGTTCAAAGCCAGCCTCAGCAAAAGCAAGGTGCTAAACAACTCAGTGAGACCCTGTCTCTGAATAAAATATAAAATAGGGCGGGGAATGTGGCTCCATAGTAGAGTGCCCCTGAGTTCAATCCCCTGCATGAAAGAAAGAAAGAAAGAAAGAAAGAAAGAAAGAAAGAAAGAAAACAAAACTGAGACCTCAATCATATAGCTGCAAAAAAAATAAATTCTTCTAATAACCTGAATCAGATTCTCCCTCAAAAAAGCCTCCCTATAGGAAAAAAGGTTGGCAGGGGACTTGATTGCCACCCTATGAAACCCTAAGCAGAAATACCAGCTAAGCATTGCCTAGAATTCTGATTCACAGAATCTTGGAGATTAGAAATGAATGTTATTTAAAGGGGCTATATATTTGTAATCTCTTATACAGTTATAATAGATAACAGATACATGTATGTCAGAGTATTTTTCTCCCAGAGAGTGGGAAGTAGAATCAATGTATTGGGAAAATTGTCATTGATCAAACCATTTATTTGCTTATCTCCTAATAAACTCTGATGTATAATTGCCAACATTAAAATCATAATATATTGACCACCAAATAATAGATTCAGGGATTTTAAGATAATGTATGTATTACTAAATCATGTTATTTCGATGTAATGTCATAGAAATGGAATTTCATGTCAATATCAATGTCATAATAAGATGTTTATGTTTTATCTGTTTTACAAACCAGCATAAGAATTTTTCACTGGACATATACTTCAGAACAGGAAAGCAACATTTTGAACTCAACAGAAGCTGAAATATATACTATTTTTAGCTTAAGTAGAGGTTAGTCCATTTCTTATACACTATCTTTACTAATTTTTTAACACTAAAATCAAGCTTAAAGTTCTACTAGTGTCTTTCAGATGTAGGGCAATTTGAAAAATCCACTTAGAGGCAGGTCCTTTTCCAGTGATGGCTGAAAAAATCATTAGAACTTATTTCAAGCACTTTTCTCAGTCAGCATCATGAATTCAGAAATAAAATATCATTATTAATAATTAAATACCAAAATAAAATGGCAAAGCTGTTTTAGATCATGACTTTTCATCTATATAGAACAAATTATCTTTCATATTTTTCTCTCATACACTTTTGCAAAGAGAGATTCATATTCCGTTTGTCAATGGACTCATCCAACTGTGAAGGTAAATATCTGCCATCCGATCTACTCAATGGTTCCCTTCTGCTGTTATACTATGTGTATTTTACAGTGCCCAACTCTTTTATTTGATGTCTGAGTCCATTTTCTGCTGGTATAATGGAAAACCAGACTGGACAATTTATAAAGAAAAGGTATTTATTTAGCTCACTATTCTGGAGGCTAGGAAGTTCAAGATCAAGGGTTCATCACATCTGGTGAAGACCTTCTTATTGAATCACAAAACAGCATCATGTGGCAAGAGAGCATAAGCAAGACAGAAGTTGGGTGCTGAATTTAGTCCTTTCATCAGGAGCCACTCATATAATAAAAAAAATCCACAAGAGCAATTATGGCACTAATCCATTTGTAATAGCAAATTCATGAAGACCGAATCACCTATTAAAGGTCCCACCTTTTAATATTCTGAAAATGGTAATTGAATTTCAACCCAAGTTGAAAGAGGACATTCAACCATAGTACTCGATAAAGGGAATTTGCCAATAACAAATACTCCTGACTCTGAGCATACTTGTCATTCATTTTGCACAGTTTTACAAGCTTCTTAGAAATAATGATTCTCTTTTTGCTACAAGATGTGTAATTTTCAGCAGTAGTTCTACAGTGTTGGTGTCTTTTGTCTCTTTTTGGATGATATTAATTCAATATAGAAAAAAAAATTTCAATTATTTTGTCTCAGTTTACCAGAAAGAGAACTTTGAAGATGAAGATTAAACAAAGTAAAGAGAGTTTTGCCCAAAATATACTAAACACTGAAATTAACTACTCATTTAGTAACATACAATATTTTATATTTTCTATGAGCATTTTTCCTCTTCCAGCCACTTGTTCAAAATAGTTAGTGCTATGTTCACTACAAATGCATTACAAACATTCATAATCTACAGTTTTTCTAAAGTCTGTTCTCATTTAACTTTATACTGTTATTCTAAATTTTGGTATTGCTATTAGTATTGCCATCACTAGTGTTATGTATCAATTAATGATGTCACAGTCAATCCCTTAGTTTTAATTGTTGCTATACTTCAGCATCATAGCAACTCAAAAATATTTTAGAAACATAAATAGTAGTTTGCAAGTACCATGAAAATATGTTAACTGAGTATATTTCTATCTTCATAATTATGCATTAAAGCAGAAAATCTCACTGTTACAGCATAGTAATAATTCAGAAGACAAATTAAGATGATGCTCTTTCTGAGATCAGCTACTTCTAAAAGTTTTTATTAATACTTACAACAATATTATGAAGAAAGTGTAATTATAAGCCCCAATTTATACTAGAAAGAAGGAAGGCAGAAATTGAATAATTTTCCAATATCTCAGAAGTGTTAAGTGTAAAGTCAGATCATATGAACAGTGTGACTGTGGAGTTGAATCCTCAAAAATATGCACTCTTAGATTTTATTCAACTATTTACTTTTCATTAATTTCAAGCTGGACATGCGAAGGTAGCAATAAAACTGTAGTTTCTGTGGTTTATCTCAATGATTTAGTGACAATGATCTGTTGTAAACAATCTTTGCTATTTTGAGACAGAGTTAGGATTTTCTGTTTACCAGCCCCGAAAAGGGTGGTAGGATAAAGTTATCACCAGCCTCTCCTAAGTGTTTGTGGTGGAAATACTCCAGGTGAAAATGGTTTCTCTATCAATATATGTGAATGTTAAATGAATAATTTGAAGTGATTTTTAACATTTTTGCTTATGAGAAGTGATTGGTTAACCAGGAGCTCTTTTGCCTATTTTCTACATGACAAGAGAGTGAGGGAGGATGATGTTTCAGAAATAGAAATTAACACAGTCAAATCTTCAAATAAGCTGATGATAGAGCTCTGATGTAATTTTCTAACAGGAGAATCCTTTCTGTGGATACAATGAGGCACACCTGCTTGACCAGATTTGTTGCTGATGAACAAACCATGAGCTATGGAATGGTGGAGCATGAATCTGCATGGATCCTGAAAAATGTTCCATAAATACATAATTATGTGACTTCGTGAAAAATGGGGATATTTCATGCCCAAAAAGGTTCTGTCTGTGTTAAGTAATGTAGCCTCCAACATCATTAAAATCTCACAGGTCAATTCAGGTCAGAGTGTATTGATAATGGCTAAACAAAACCCACGGAGAGACACTGGAGATCCCAGACTTCTTTCTGCTTTTCTTGAACCTCATGATGTTTATCCTTAAACCTAATGGGAAAACTTGATATTCACTCACATCTCTTCACCTCATGAGTCTGATTTGACAATAGGATATATAACATCTCAGATCATGGAGTGCAATATCAAAGTCATTATACATAGTTTGGAAGTCAATTAACTTTGCTAGTAGAATTTTTAAGTTTAAAGAGTAAATTGATTTTTTCTGTTAATAATAGAGGATCTTGCTGCAACTAGATTTATTTCCTCAAGTTTATTATTTTATTAACCAGATTTAAGTTGCCATTGAAACTTTGCTTTTGATGAGACAAACAATAGTGCATTCACACTCCCACAAAACCTTCAGGCTAACTAGTATAAAAGCAACTGTACTCTATCATAACTTATCGTATGATAAACTCATTTTTTCTACCTTAAATTTCAAAACGATTTTTTAGCTTCTAAGTAATATATTACCATTAGTTCTTGTTTTTTTCTATCTGATTATTGGCCAAAAAAATTATTCTCTACCTGATGGAAATGAGTTTATAACACAATAGAAATTCAAGAGTGAGGATACAATTATCACGTAATGTTCAAAAAAAAGAGCATTTTTAAAAGTCATTCATGCTCCTTTGTTTTAATCAGCTTTTTCACTGTTGCAACCAAAAGATCTGATTAGAACAATTTTAGAGGAGGAAAGGTTTATTTAGGGGCTCACAGTTTCAGAGGTCTCAGTCCATAAGTGGCTGCCTCCATTACTACAGGCTCAAGGTGAGTCAGGACATCATGGTGGAAGGGTGTGGCAGAGAGAAGCAGCTCCCATGGATTGGAAGGAGAGAGAGAGTACTCCACTTTCCAGATACAAATATATACCCCCAAAGCCACAACCCAATTTTAACTTCCAGACACACCCTACCACTTAACTGACTACCACTCAGTTAATCCATCAGGGGATTAACTCGATGATTGGGTTAAGACTCTCACAACCCAATCATTTATCCTCTAAACCTTCTTGCATTGTCTTACATGTGAGCTTTTGGTGGATACCTTACTTCCAAACCATAAGATTCTTTCAACAATATATGATAGAATTTTGAATAATTTTATAATAATTTTGTACCAGATTTTATAGTGCTCAAAAAACATAAAGTCAACTTTTAGGAAATAAAAATGGCTTATATATAATATTAAATTCTTTCAAAATTAAGCTTAGAAAATTATCCCAAGGAAAATAATGATTTATTTATAGTTGTATTGCAGTCATTATAACAAATTTAAAGTGGTAAGTATATACTGTAATCTCTGCAAGATTAGTTTTTGATGCAATACTTACTACCTTTCCTTTTTAGAAGAATAAATAATGAAATGAAGTAAAAATCAGTATGATTGCTACAGCTGGGGAAATGGCTTTGGGAAGAATGCAATCACTGACCAAAACCTCAATCAATTACTCACTAAATGACATATATTTGTTTCTCAATTCTGGTTGCCTCATAGACAAAAATACACACTTTATTCAAAGTTTGCCTTACCACACTAGAAAATGTACTCGCTGTTCCAACATATCACTGCTTATGCCATCACCCTCTCATTTTTCCAAGGGATTAACAACTATTTATATTTATTTATTTATTTACTTACATGATTATTTATCTATCCCCCGTGGAAAATTCACAAAGACAAGGATATTTTCCAACTTGTTCCCAGATTGTATTCTCAGTGTATAGAGTACTCTCTAACACATATGTTTTTATATTAAATAAATAAGTGAAAAAGATAATTCCTTACTCTTTGAACTGGGGCCAGATGCATTTTTAATGCTTATAAGCTTTGCAAATACATATCACAATGCATTTATTCATAAATATGGTATACATTTTGTCTTATTGTAACTATAAGTGTAATTTTAGCCAGTACCAGTTTTGCTACATATTTTATAAGTTGGTGACAACTTGATTACCATGCCCTTTTATATGGAAAACTAAGAAAAAGTAAAAATCGTCATTTGTTACAGCAAAGAAACATCTTAGTTCTGAATTGACTGTTTTCTCCTGTATTTTAATTATTACTAAAAATAACTATTTTAAGGAATATCAAACAAGAGAAAGTCGGGAATTAAAATCTTCCTAGCATCTTCCACATAAGCTCTTAATGTAAATGCAAAACTCATGGATTACTTCTCATAAGTTAAACATCATAAGAGTATTTTAGAAGTAGTATTAACACTCTCTAATAATAATAATAATAGAGCCTGAGTAAAAGTTATTCAGTTATCATACAAGTTCTTTCTGACACACAGTATAAAATCGGCATTTTTCTCCAGTATATGTAGTTAATGCAAATGAGATCATAACCTCAACAAGCTTTGGGAATGAACAGAAGGTCCAAGGGTCAACAAAAGTGAGCCTCCTGCAATAGGAAAGGTTTAAATTTTGCCATTTTCTAAACACAAAAAAATGTATCCCTGCAATTCAGAATATTGAATGTCTTATGGAAAGCGAAAGGTCATTTGTAACTGTCCAAAGGATTGATGGAGTTGAGATACCTCCTTGACCTTCACCCTGCACTCATAAAGAATAGTTTCAGATGACAGAGCATCAGGCAAGTTTTGAGAAGAAAAAATCTTTTCTTCTTTTATATTGCATAGCAAGATTGTTACCTGATATTTTCTTTCATAATTGTATGTCAAGATTTAATTACCTTGTGTCTTCCCTCATTAAAAGTTAACTGTCATCTAATGCTGCTGAGCAATGTGATTTGGACTAATTCAAGCAGTTCTCCCTGCCTTTGCCATTGTTTTCCATCTCAGTTTCTCCAGTAATTGCTTTGGAAGCCTCACAAACAATGTCAAGGTCATCCTTTACAAATACTAACCACTACATCCTCAGCACATACATGCCCCAATTAGTTATTGTCTATTAAGAATACGTACTATGAAAAGCACTCACTTTCCTATAATTCAGTGAGTTTTTAATCCCCACAACTTTTTAAAAAATCTAGTAAAAAATCTTAGTGTAGCTATGAAAAATACAATAGAAATGAGAGACAACACTCACAAGTATTGAATTAGTGTGTATATAGGTGTGTTTATGTGTGTGCACTTACCACATTTGTCAACTGTAAAATATCTATGACTTAAAGTGATTTATGATCTCTAAACTTTGAACTTGCATGATAGAAAATATGTTATTATGCAATACTTTCTATGCAAAATAATGCTACTGACACATTCTGTGGAGGGCATATGCTTCTGTTTTACTCATAATAATGATGGATTTGAACTGATCCTACTGCCTCTACTGTCATTTAAGCTCCCTTTATATTTCAGCTTGTACAGGGCAGCAGCCACTTAACTTCTTGTGGTTTCCAGTGTTAGACAATTTAAATTTGTAATCCTTTATTTCTCATATATTAAAGAGAATAATAAAGGAAAGATCCTTAAAAGTTCCAGAGAAGATGAGAGAATGTAGAAATAATGCAACAGGAACCACAGGAAATTTTTTAAAAATTACATTAAAGAAAATGAATTGCCGTATTTTGAAATACTGAATAGTCATAATAAAACAAATACATTTATTGATCTTCAGCTTTTTGAATGAATGTATAAACCTGGGTAATTTTAGTAACAAAATAAATACTGAAGATGTAAAGGTACATGCAAATAAGATTGAATTTAGTTTTTTTTAAGCAATGAAAAAGAGAAAAGTAGATATTGCTATTGTATACTTCAAAGTTGAGAATCAAATGGTAATGTCAACTGTTGAAGAAATACAAAAATGACTATACCGTGCATATTATTTAAATACAATGTTTTCCAATTAAGACATGAAAATACAGCCAACTCTACCAGAAAGAAATGAGAGAAGAAATAGGAGGGAATTGGTAAAATAAGCTAAGTACTTAATTTTTCAAGATTTCAATTAAAACATAGTTATTAAATTTAAAAAAATAGCACTATAATGCTTAATGTAGGAGAATAAAAATATTAATCATTAACAAGTGACTGCCTTTATAAAATGACAAATATTTGTTGAGAGAACTAATGGTTACCTGTTTGTTAATTTTCCCACATGCAAAGAAATATCAGTTTTTGTTTGTTTGTTTTAATTGTGAGCCCCGCTGTACTATTAATTAATTGAAAAACATTTAAAAGTGAATGCAGCTTTTCACAATGAAAGAGATGAATTATTTTAAAACAGAATACAGGCATAGTGAAAAGCTAAGACATAAGAAAAATAGTTTGAGTGGACAAGGGTCTATTTTAGAGGGTTAAGAAAATAGAAAGAAAGGAATTTGAGCTGAAAGAAATATTAGGCAAAACTAAATTTGGTGAAATGAAGAGGCAATCATACATATTTATAAGACCCAAACCTAAAATTTAGAGTCTTTAGAAAATTGACTATAATTGTTTTTGACACTGATAACTATCTGGGGGAAAAGTGATAACTCAAAAGTTACAGTGTATAATTCTTAGATGGTGTACAATGCTGATAGCTCAATTTTAATAGAAATGAGCAGATATTTTGTTTTTAAATTTATCTCCATGGTCCATGACTAGGAACTTCACTTTTTATCTTATAACACTGAACATCTTTATAATAATGTTGAACTATTTAGTACTTTCACCAGCTATGATGATTAATCTTCTGCCTCAACTTAATTAGACCACGGAATACCCAGAAAAGTGGTTGAGTATTATTTGGAGATGGGTCTGTGATAAGTGTTTCTGACAGAGCTCATCACAGGAATTGAACTGAGGAAAACAAATGGCCCTCCCCATCTGATCCCTTGAGGGCCCAAACTGAATAAAAAGGCCAAGGAAAATTAAATTCATCTTTTCTTAACTGCTCTAGCTAGAATGTCAGTCTTCTCCTACCCTCTGTGCTCCTGGTTCTCAGGTTTTAGGTTCGAACTGGAGTCTACACCATCAGTTTTCTAGTTCTCAAACCTTAGAACTATGAAAATGTTTTCCTGTGTCTCCAGGTAGTAGATGGCAGATCATGGAACCTCTCTGCTTCCATAACCATGTGGGTCAATTCCTTATAAGAAGTTTTATTCTCTATTATTTCTCTGTCTCTTCTATTTCACTGGCCTGTTTCCTGTAAAATCCTGATTAATAAGTCTAATTTTCCAAAATTTGACCATACTGAAAAGAAAATGAAGATTTTGGGCATTAGTTTTGCTCAGGAACAATGTGGGGCAACATAACACAAAATAAATTATTTTTATACGTACTAATACAATATAGTAAAATATACAAAATACAATATAGTATTCTCCACATTAGACATATCTTTTCCTAGGTTCTGTCTTCTAATTCTAGTCTTCTGTATCTTTCACTCCATCTGTCCTCCATATACTTCAGTTTGCACATGCCTAATTAAAAAAAAAAAAAACAAAACCTGAAATCTGACATTTACCCAAATCTGAAACTCTTTGATTGCCAGTAAGATGTCACAAGTGGGAAATGCCACACTTGGCCTCATGTAATAGGTTGTACTCAAAATGCAGGTGCATTAAAAAAGGTTGTATAAAATATCTTCAGGTTATGTGTTTAAGACATGTGAAACACAAATGAATTTCATATTATAACTTGGGTCTCACCTCCATGACATCTCATAATGTTTTTGTGAATATTCCTAAATCCAAAAACATCTAACATATTTAGGCTCTCAAACATTTCAAATAAAACATATTTAGCCTATACTCAAATATGAGTCTTCTTTTTGCTATCTCTTTTAATTATACAATTTCTTTTTTTGAAATTTAGGCAAGAGCCATAAATGTTTCTTACTACCTAATCAATGGCTTTTTTTCCTCTTTTTAATTTTATTTATTTTAATTTGATATATGTGACAGCAGAATTAAATTCAATTCATATTACACAAATAGAGCACAATTTCTTATGTCTTTGGTTGTACACAAAGTAAAGTCATGCCATTCATGTTTTCATACATGTATTTAAGGTAATGATGTTCGTCTCATTCCACCATCTTTCTTACCCCCATGCCTTCCTCTCCTTTCTCTCCCCTTTGCCCTATTTAAAGTTCCTCTGTTCCTCCCATGCTCTGCCCCCCACCCATCACCATTATGATTCAGTGCCGCAGTCCGGCTGCAGCAAAATAACAGGGGGAATGAAGAGCAACTTGTGTAGATTGATACAGCTGGAGTGGAAGCCATTTATTGTAGGACAGGAGGGGTATATATACATTACACACAGCTTATCTTAATTAACATAAACTAGATACAGCAGTCAACCAATAAGGAATCTCCACACTTAAGAGCTCACTGGCATTACTTCACAAACCACTCCCTCTGGCAAAATGCCAGGAGCCATCTTGACTTGTTTACAGATCCTTGTATCAGAGAAGACATTTGGAATTTGATTTTTTGATTTTTTTCAATTAGCATTATATTCTCCAACTCCATTCATTTACCTGCAAAGGTCATGATTATATTCTCTTTTAATGCTGAGTAATATTCCATTGTGTATATATACCACATTTTCTTTATACATTAATCTACTTAAGGGCATCTAGGTTGGTTCCACAATTTGGTTATTGTGAATTGTGCTGCCATAAACACTGATGTGGCTGTGTCCCTGTAGCACACTGTTTTTAAGTCCTTTGGGTATAAAACAAGGGGTGGAATAACTGGGTCAAATGGTGGTTCCATTCCAAATTTTCTGAGGAATCTCCATACTGCTTTCCATATTGACTGCAACAATTTGCAGTCCCACCAGCAATGTATGAGTGTGCCCTTCTCCTCACATCCTTGCCAACACTTATTGTTGTTTGTATTCTTAATAGCTGCCATTCTGACAGGAGTGAGATGAAATCTTAGATTAGTTTTGATTTGCATTTCTCTAATTGCTAGAGATGTTGAGCATTTTTTCATATATTTGTTGATTGATTGTATATCATCTTCTGAGAAGTGTATATTCATTTCCTTGGCCCATTTATTGATTGACTTATTTGAGTTTTTTGTTTGTTTGTTTGTTTGTTTGTTTTTTGGTGTTAAGATTTTTGAGTTCTTTAAATACCTAGAGACTAGTGCGCTATCTCATGTGTATGTTCTAGAAATTTGTTCCCATTCTGTAGGCTCTCTATTTACTTCACTGATTATTTCTTTTGCTGAGAAGAAGCTTTTGAGTTTGAATCCATTCCATTCATTGTTTCTTGATTTCAATTCCTGTGATAAAAATTATGGAATGCTTCATGAATTTGCATGTCATCCTTGCATAGGGGTCATGCTAATCTTCTCTGTATCATTCCAATTTTAGTATATGTGCTGCCAAAGTGAGCACCTGATCAATGTCTTTTGAAAACATTTAATAATCTTAATACATACTTATGAATGTATTTTCACATTCATAAGTGTCTTAAGAATACATTTTTTTCCTTGAAATCATGTATTCATAAGCAATACCTTTGGATCCTTGCAGTTACCCAGTGGAATATGTAATATTGTGAATGCTAATTTGTTTTTGATAGTTTACTGTTCACAAAAACACTTTGACAAACTGTTATAAGCTGACTGTATTCCCTTGTAATTTATATATTGAAATCCCAATTCCAAGTAACTTAGAATGCAATCTGATTTTTTTAAAATTTTTTCTTTTAAGTTATTTTATTCTAATTTGTTATACATGATAGCAGAATGCATTACAATTCATATTACACATATAGAGCACATTTTTCATATCTCAAAATACATTCACACCATTAGTGTCTTCATACATGTACTTAGGGTAATGATATCCATCTCATTCCATCTTCTTTTTTACCCCCATACCCCCTTCTTTCCCCTCCCACCCCTTTGCCCTATCTAGAGTTCATCTAATCCTCCCATGCTCCTCCTCTAGAATGAAATACTATTTGAAGACAGGATCTTTAAGAAGATAATAAATTTAAAGTAAGATCATTAACGTAGGACCTTTTCCAATATGTCTTGGGTCCTTATAAGAAGGAAAAACTTGTAGACACAAAAATTGACATTGGGAGATGATATAAAGAGACACAAGAAGACAATGTCAACCTACACACCAAGGAGCATGCTGGAACATTTTCTCTCCTTACAATGCTCAGTAGGAAACAACCCTGGAAGTTTGGACTTTTGTTTTCCAGAAGAGTAAAATGATAAATTTCCACTGATTGAGCCATTCAGTTTGTGATTATGATAGACATTGTCAGCTGAAACACGCGCCATCTTATTTGATGATTATATGTCCATCATGTTTTTCATTGCTATTTTCATTTAAGTGAAAGAAGGAAATGTGTACTATTAGATTTTTTAAAAGCCCTGTATTTATTCCATTGATTCTCTCTGACAGTAATTCCCTTCCATGTTTTTACTTCCAGCTCAACTCCATTTTTGAAACACTTTTTAAAGCATGTTTTTCTTCCAGAGGATTGGCAGGGATAATATGAAGTAAATTTTGTTCACCTTCCCTAATCACACTCAGTGCTCAACTCAGATTTTGTAACTTTTCCTTCAGAAAATCCTTTAAAACCCCAAATTAAATTTACTGTGTCTTCAGAATCCCGCACCCTGCAGCATCATGCAATCCCATCACTAGTGACTCCTTCAGACTCATCTTAGTCTTCTAATGTGCCCTTTGCTCTGACTCCATTTTTAAAAGTCTGAAAATATGCCTAGAACTTTTATGCTTGTCTTAAATCAGGCAATTCCTGTCTTTCATTTCCCATATAAAGGTAACTTTTTCAACAAAACTCTCCTTTGAACCTTCTGTTTTCCAGGACAGTGAAACAATAAATTTCCACTGTTTCTATCTTTTTTCTTCTCAAATCTTTCTATTAAGCAATTTCATAGACACTTGTATTTCTTTATCAAAGAATGTGCCTCAAATATAATTAAATGTAACAAATCTTTTAATATTTTAATTTTGTCAAAAAACACACAATATAAAATTTACCCTCTTACCTATTTTAAGTGCATGCCCATAAAATTTTTTTTTCTCCTTGATGTCAATTTCTTGTGATTGAAGTTATGTTTTATTCATAACTTCTCAGCTAGTATCTCACATAGGACATAGAGGATGCTTATTTGATGTTTAAAAAATATTTGTTGAATGAATAAATTATTTTTTTATTTGCTTCCCTTCAATCTTGATGGCAAAAACTGTGTGCTAAGCAACTCTGAATGATTGACACATAATGCATCTCAAAAAATATTCTGAAATCATTCATTTATTTAAAATATTTGTTAAGTGCTTATAAAATGCCAGACCCTATGTTTAGCCCTGTAGACATGTCTATGGATAAGACCAACAAAAATTTGCCTCTTGGGTGTTAAAACTTGTGAAATAACAGAATACATAAGTAAATAAATACATAGATGACATAAATAACAATTATCTTATGTATGAAGGAATTAATAGCTTAGTGATATGCTATAGATTAACTGGCCAGGACTCAGTTCACAGGTACTCAATAAATATTTGTTGAGTTTATGAAGAATGATCATAGACTGTGTGGAAAAGAGAGAGTTCTCTGATGAGATACAACTTAAGTCTAGAGCTAAGAAGTTGACCCCAGTTATGAAATTATATGCACAGGGAGTTAGTGAAATATCATTTAGACAGATAAAAATGAAAATTTATAGAGTTTAAATTGCAAAATAATTGGATTTACACAAGCAAAAGAAAGGACTAGTGAAGCTGAATTTGAGTTCAATAATGTGAATTTGGAAGATTAGATAGCAGCCTCACAGGTAGAGAGCTCAGCATTCACTGTCAGTGCATTAACCACTGGAGAGTTTTATGATTGCAGTGTAATCTGGCTTGTGTGTTTTTTTGAAAAATTACTCTGACTCTGTGCTTAATGGAGTGTAATGGGCAGAGGCTGAGGCAGAAGCTACTGTGTTAAGGAGGCTGTGAGGTAGCATCTGGATAAAAGATAGTAGCACCTTAACTCACATGGTAGAAGTTGAGATGGAAGAAAGAATAATTTGTTCAGAGTTTAGAGCCAAGAAAATTTTGCCAGGGATTACCTAAGGAGTTTATGAAAAAGGCAGGTTTCAAGGTTGGTTTCTATTCCAAATCTCTATTCTTCCTATGCATTCTTAATCCAATTATAAAGTATTAGTTATGCCATTAGTATAACCTAGAACTATGAAAAATTTAACTAAGTCACTTGGAGTTTGAACACAGTCCATCTAATTAAATTAATTCTGGATACAAATTGATCTCTTTTTCAATTCTACAGCTCATGTATTTTGTATATAGCTTGTGTTCAACAAATATTTGTCAATGCATGTCTGAATCTTAGATGAGAGAAATGTCCAAATATAAAACATCATTACATATTTGGATTTGATTTGGGAATTCATTTTTACTACATAAGTATAAAATCTATTGCATTATAAAAATTACATTCAAAGATATAAGAGCTTTACGTTCAGAGTTTAAAGATGTGAACCACATATACTGTGTTTAAAATTCTTATAAAAATAGATTGGAAGAGTAAGAGGAAAAATAAGGAGAAGAGAAATAGAAAAAGGAGAGAAGAATCAAAAAGGAAAAGTTTATCGGAAACAAATTGTGAAGGAAAAAAACTACTGGCTTGAACATTTTCAAAGTCACTTCAAAAATGCCTCTAGCCCTATGCACTAAAAGTGTTTACCACAGTTTGCAGATGTTTCAACAAAGTGCAAATTTATACATGTTCTATTGAAACAAATTTCATCAGCTTATAACAGTTGCTGATGAGAGCTGCAATTATTCTGTAATTATTTGACAAGTTTAACTAATGAGTTATCAGTTGTTCCCCTTGTTATTTATGTGCCAATAATAATTTATTTGCAATTACCTAATCTAGATCTTTTCTATCCTGTATAAAACTGTAAGTAATATTAACAGTTTATATACAGGTTTAATGCCATATAACCTTGTACCTAAGTAAAGCTTTTATATTAATATAATAAAAATGAGTATAAAATTCACTATTCCATTATGGGCAAGAGTACATTTATCTTAGAAGTCTATCTTGCCTCGCTGTATATGGGGCAATGGTGGAATATATTATTGATGTTTTCTATTAGATAATCTACTTGGAAATGAAAAGGAAAATGAATAGTTACTAAATTTTATATTGACCAGATATTATAGGCCAATGCTACCAAAAGAAAAAAAGAAAAGAAAGGAAGGAAGAAAAAGAAAGAAACTTAGAAAGAGAATTTAGCAAAATTGAATCAATATGAAAAAGGCCAAAGAATTGCCCACTATAATTAATAGCCCACTGTCCAGATTACCAGCATCTGGTATAGGTAAGATACACTGCTCTATATATTCTTTTGTAAACATTGTGATTTAACTCGTAAATTTATCTACACTGGTTCTAAAATTTCTACAATTCCCATATTGTTTAGAATGTACAGTCTCTGAGATAAACAGACCTGAAGGACAAATTCAGCACATATTGAATTTTATTTTTTCAATTTAGAAGAAAACAGTCAGGTTTATATTTGACTGCCATCCCCAAATCCTGTTCATCATGGAGAAATTTCCCATAGTCATAACCAAAAATCTTAACTTATACAACATTCTATATTTCGCCATATTCGACAAAATCACAAGTAATAAGTTTCACGGACTGCAATTAACCCCAGAGAGAAGGCTTGTTATTGGTACAACATTTGGTTTTTAAGGTTTGAAAATGTGTAATAAATTTATACATTCTATAAGAGCACACTTCTTTTTCCAAAGAAAGAAAAAATGGAAATGTTTAAAAATTGTTGTTCCTAAAGGCACAGCTCTTTAAATGATCTATTATTGTTAATTGTTTAAGAATTTAAAATATCACATTTCAAGCAACTGATCAATCTGTGTTCATTTTAATGTAAGTATTATCAAAAACATTAATAATACCATCCTTCATAAAGAAATGATATTTAACTCTTTAGAGAAATAAGAAAAAAATGCCCATGATTAAATCAGAAAATGTTCTTGTTTACAAAATACCAAAATTTTGTTATTTTGAATAACCATTCAGTCTAAAATGTCATGAATTTGGATTTTTAGAATATTCTAATCATTTTTTAAAAATGTGACTCTATTGTGCTTTGGTGTGATCAAGATCATGAAAAAAAAAAGATAATTTCAATGGCAGACCTCTCTAATCTCAAGTGAGAACCAATAACCTTTTCCAATGTATTGTTACTGAGAAGCTTATATAACCATTCACTATGCAAGGAAGAATTCCTATGCTATATTATGCTATATAAAATCCACTGGGAAATAAGTAGGTAGTAACTATGGGTCACATGTTTCCCATATATCTCTGTTAGGAAGAATTCTTACTACTGAACCCATGTCTATTTAATGATTTGTAAACCACATGCATTGCTAAATGCAAATATATTTTAATGACCTCACATTTTGGTGCCACATTGTGGGCCTTCGGACTTATAAATTTCTGTAAAGCAAAGTAGAAAGTAATATTTTAAACTGATAGGAAATTGTGGAAAATGGAGCATGATGAAATAAAAACAAAAAATTAAGGGAAAACATTTGTTGGTATTTTTCCCTACAAGCCTATTTGTATGTGATAAGACAAAGGAAAAGGTAAAGATAGAACACATAAAAAATGGAGTAGAGCAGAGCACCTATGTTTCCTCCAATACTTTATTCTCTTCATTCTCCTTAGATTTTTAAATGTCATAAGCAATGAATGGATGTGAGAAATGGAACATGTAAAGGGTGTAATTAGAAAATCAATTATCTCAACTTTGCAATAGAAGAATAAAATACCCAATTAAGTCATGGGGTGGCAATAGTTTAAATTTATTGGTGTGTTTTTCATATGGATAGTAAAATCCTTTGGATATTTTAATATTGTTGATATAAAAACTTCTATATATTCTTCATAAAAAAATAACATTAAACACACACATGCATGCATTATTCTATACTTGGAATGTTTTGTATGTCTAGACTCCTAGACATATATTCTGCTATATAGAAAAATAGTCCCACAAAGAATGGACTCTACAGTGTATCACAATGGAAAGCCAATGCTAGCACTATAATTTATTAAGAGATTAATCTTGAATATGTTGTGAATTTCCTCAAAGCTTCATTTTCATTACATATCAATTGAGACTACAATCTTCTTTTATGACTTTTGGGAGGGTTAGGTGAGATGCTATATATAAAGCAATCAGCAAACACAACTATCTCAAAAACTGAGATTATATACTGATTTATTTATTAATTTGAAAATAAAAATCAAGAAATAATAGGATAGTTTAAATTTTGGGTTCTTTGAGTACATATGAATTTAAGGTAGGTTTGGTTGAGTGAGAATTTCCTTTTTAACTTTGATCCAGTTCTAAAACCATGCCTCAAAGTCACATTATGGAAACATGATTATTAACAATTTACAAACTTTTGTTATCTATTCTCAACACTATTCCAAATATCATTTCACCTCAATTTATGTGATCTGAATATAAAGTGAGATTTGTGTTTTAGATAAATACCTGGTCTTGGTGCAAATTCTTTTCACTTATTAAAAGTGAAAAATATGCATGTGGAGTTTCTGTTGAGAATATCACATTATATATATATATATATATATATATATATATATATATATATATATGTGTGTGTGTGTGTGTGTGTGTGTGTGTGTGTGTGTGTGTATAAAGAAAATCTCAGTACCCAAATAACTAGTTCAGCAAATCGGTCATCAATTTAATTTTTAATTTTTAATAATATTAAATATACAATGTGCAAAAAATATTTATTTTTCTTTTACTGCAGTGACACTAGTGTACTATGTCTCAGTAGAAGAGATCTGATGTTGACCTTGTCTTCATTCAACTAAATAAAAGGTATGGAAATGTTCTTTTACTAAGTAATGAGAATACAAAAACTTGTGCTCAATTTATACATAAGTCCAACATGATTACTTTTGAGCAAATCTCAGAATGACTTATTTCAATTCAGCAGTCTTTGAAAACAAATATTTTTATTATTTGATGAAAATACTAATTTATTCATTTGTTATTATTGTTGGTAATCTGTGGATGAAAAGGGACAACTGTATTTCATTAGTTAATTTTAAATTTGTATTCACATTTCATTAGTATTTATGTTGATATGATAATTTAAGATTTTATGAAAAGTGTAACATAGCAATGGTTTTGTTGTTGCTGTGGATTTCTCTGACATTTTATATCCTTACAGTCTTCATAGTGTTTACTTCTTATAGCTACAGGATGAAGATGCAATCAGTCATGCAGAGAGTCAACTGTATTCTATTACTTTGAAGATATATTTGCTCAATTCTAGCATGAGAATAAATTTAAAGTTCCTTAATCATTTTGGTCATTTCTAACCCTCACTATTTTTAGAGATGCCAGGTATTTTAAACTAAAACTTTACAAAAGATAAACATTTATATGTCAGGGCTTATTTTTAGAACTAAATTGTAGTTACCATATGTATAAATGATGACACCATTGAATTTATTTAGGCAATGATTATTTAGTTTCCTAAAAAATGGTGCAAGAAATATATACACATATTGTATGCATATAAACTTTACTGAGAAAACATTTGGATGATATCAGGTAAAACAGAGAACATGACAAAAATGCCTCTTATCTAATCACAGGAAAATCAATCCTTTAGTTTTTTTTCTTTTTCCCCATGATTTTGTCCAGTTTTCTCTAATTATGCAGTACTTTGTTTGGTTTCACTTCTTCAATAATACAAGTAACACTGCAATAAACTTTTAAAATGGAATATTTATTATGTTTTGCTGTTTTTTTTCAATAAAGGTCCCAAATGAGATTACCAAATTACAAATTATGAATATTTCTACAGTTTAAACTTTTACTACAGCATTCATTTTTACAATTTGGAAACAATTATGTATATCTTTTCTAAACTTTAAGCTAGTTTGTCTTGCCACAGATGATACATAACAGTATATATGAGGCTATTGTAATCCTAAAGTGTAATGGGTAATAAAGAACAGAATAAGAATCTCCATGACTGAGATTTTTCTTAAGTAGAAGTATATATTAAAAACAAATTCCACAATTTAAGCACCAAATGCTTGAATAATATGCTGCTAGATAAAGAAAATCAAGAAGACAAGCAAGTTCCTTGGAACTCAAAAATTTGAAAGGGGTATAGCATTCAGATTGGCAAACCCTATCATAATATTAAAGATTGAATGGTTTAGAAAAGGGAAATGCATTTTCTCCCAGTTGTAAGGAATGAATCTTTCCCAAGACCAAGTTTCCATCAGGGTTATACCTCTAGTGAGGACTCTATTCTTGATTTGCAGATGGCTGCCTTCTCTTTGTTCACATGGCAAGGAGTGATAAAGAGGTCTTGAGCTTTTCTTCTTGAATGAACCCACTAACCCTATTATTAGAACCTCACTTGTATGACCTCTTTGCATCTTAACTACTTTCTAAAAGTGCTATCTCCAAATGCAGTCTCATTAGGATTTAGGGCTATAATAAAAGTTTGATTGAAGAGTGGGACCCAATTCAGTCCATAGTAAGTGGTCAATGATTCTTTGTACCAAGTTAGTTTTAAATATAGCACTAAACTGCCGCAGTCTGGCTGCAGCAAAATAACCAGGGGGTGACGAATAACTTGTGTACGTTGATACAGCAGGAGTGGAAGCCGTTTATTGTAGAATAAGAGCGGTATTTATACATTTTACACAGCTTATCTAATTAGCATAAAATAGATACAGCAGTCAATCAATAAGGAATCTCCACACTTAATGGCTCGTTTTTGTTACTTCACAAACCACTCCCTCTGGCATTTTGCCAGGCACCATGCAGACTTGTTTACAGACTCTAACATTTCTCTGGCAAAATACCAGGTGCCATCCTGACTTGTTTACAAACCTTAACACTAAACAATTCTC